>NC_140583.1:655734577-657009577 GCF_964204655.1 Triturus cristatus
GGAGTCCTGCTGATATCGCCAATTCCCTATAGACCATAAAGGCCTCCAATCCATTCCACTTCCTCCATCTGATCCACCCAACCTTCACATTTCTGTTTAAGCAGGTCTAACGTTGCTGGGGCATTACAAACAAGATCTCAGTATAGCTGAGAGATACCCCCTCACCCAATCTCCCTAACAGTTGTGCGTCAATGGCGCTAAAATCCAGCACTTACTGTCAACGTGCACCATGGTGACTCAGGGCATGACGTAGATATAAATACTGATGGGAAAGAGTAAATTTAACTTGGAGGTTTGAAAGGAGTACATGGTAGATCCCCGCCACACATCCCCCAATACTGTAATTCCTATGGAGGTTCCAACCATAGAGGAGTCTGCAGAGTCAGGCATCTGTCCCAGCCCGTGAATCGTGTTTCTCCTCTCCTAACCAAGAGAGCACTCTTGTGACCTTTAGTAGGGCAAGTGGAATTAGATGGCCGTAAAAGTGGTGCATGACCCCATCAAGACTAAGGCTAGAGAGTTCCAGCTGATATGCTGGGGCAACCCAGCCACCTGTCAGCCAGTCAAACGAATGTCCACCACCCCAATAACACCATTACACACCAAACAGTCACACTTGGCTTGGCTAATACGAGGCAGTCGGACTCTCCATAGAAAGGACCGTAGCAAAGCCACCACCTCTCTAAGCCATGCTTTGGGAATCTGGAGTGGAAAAGTTTGCAAAATAAACAGAAAAAGGGGTACTATCATCATTTTAATCAACTCAATGTTGCCATGCGGTCAGACTGGTTCTAGTCCCCATTAAGAGAGATTTAAGGTTAATCCTGTGCATGAGGTCTGGTAGTGTAGAAATGTGGACACCCAAATATTTGAAACTGAGGTGGTGGATAGGAATCCCAGACCACCCGTCAACCAACGCACTATCTCCTTGCAAAGTGATAAGTAGTGACTTCCCTTTATTTAACCGGAGGCCAGAAGCTTCCTCAAAGAGGTGGAGGAGCTTGAGGTATCCTCCAAATCTGCAAGGAACAGGAGGGCATCATCTGGATATTATGAAATCCTAACCTTGAGGGCTCCACTCCATCTACATTACTGCATCCGTGCATCTCATCGGATTAAACAGGTGAAGGGCTCAATGGCAAGGAGACATGAGATATCCCTGCCGGGTACCCCGTACCGCCACCATCTCCCGAAAACAAGAACCAAAATCCATTCAGCTCAGCACTGATCTGAGATAGTCCAAGTCGATGGTATCAAATGCTTTTTCAAAGTCGACAAGCAATAAGGCTGCTGCCTCTTTTATCTCTTCTACATGGGCTAGTGCTACCTGCAACCGCCGAATACAATGTCTGGTACTGCAGCCCAGCATGAATCCACATTGATCCAGGAGGATTGAGGATGACTGAAGCCTGGTCGCCAGGATCTTGGCATATATTTTAATATTTTATTAATTAGGGAAATGGGTCGATAGGACGGGCAGCTCATTGATAGCTCGTCTGTCTTACGGATGACAATAGTTGCGAGCTCAAGTTCCGGAGGGAAGGATCCCTGTTTTGTAGCCTCTGAATACATTTTAAGAAGGTGGGGGGAGGAGGGGGGTCACAATATTTTGAAATTTAGGGTAAAATTCGAGAGGAACGCCATCTGGTCCCATGAGTTTTTTCCAGTTTTCAAGTCTCGGGTGGCTGCTTGGACCTCATCTTCAGTGAGCAGTTCAGGGATTTCCACAGCAACCGAGTCAGACAGGGGAGAGTCAGCAGCAGGAGGCAAGTTCGGAGGGAGACCACTGTTGAGGGGCATAAAGCTGTTAATAATATTCTGCAAATATTGTTGCAATTTCTTCAGCCATGCATCCAGGACCCCTGAATCATTCTCAAGGGCCAGGACTAGTTGGGAACCAACGTTCTTGTTTGCCAGCTGATATAGGAGTACTCTATTTGTATTCCTTTGTTCGTATACATGTTGACAAGTGGTGTGTCTACACTAAAGAGCCTCTTGACAGACCAATTGGCGTAGGGAGGCTCTATCAAGGTCCAATTGTCAAATCAGCGCATCAGTTGCTTGAACCGCCGTCTCAGACTCACACTGGAGTATTCGGGCTACTAGGTCTACAATACCCTGTTGCTTGTTCTTATCTGCATGTTTGAGGTATGCCTTAGTAACTCCTTGAACCGTCATCTTGCTTGTCGTTCAAAGCATACCAGCCTTTTGAACCATTCCTTCGTTAGTCTCAAAGTAGGAGCACATCTCCTCAGACAAGTGATCTACTAGCACCTCATCCACCAAGAACCAACCATTTAGATGCCACACTGGGCGCTTATGGCAAAGTGGGGTCCCGAGCTGAAGGAACAACAGGGAGTGGTCGGAGATACCACAGGGAGCATGGTGACTCCTGCCCTGGTTGCAATGTCAACAGCCGGAAGGAAGAGATAATCAATGCACAACATATTTTTGGTAGATGCCGAGGTGTGTATGCTCTTATCTCTGGATTCCACAACCTCCAGGCATCGCAGAGTCCAAGTGAATTGACCAAGCGGAGAGATACCTAGAGAGAGCCCGGCAGTCTTGCGTGACGGGCCAGAGTCGGGTTTGGCTACAGTGTTGAAATCCCCCCTGAGAATCAGTATCCCATATGGCAAGTTGGGTATCGATTCCGTTAACTCACGAAGGCTCTGTCCCTGCAGTTGAGGAGGGATGTAGATACTTAACAGATTATATGGCTAACCTTACAGTAAACCAGCCACTCCCACATACCTACTCAAGGGATCATGAGAGACCTGGGTGATCACCAAAGGAAAATTCTTGTGAAGAAGGATTGCCACCCCTCTGGACACCCTAGTAAAGCAGAAGTGATAAATTCAGTCATAGCCAAACCTAAATATGAATGGACAAAGGGTGCCCAAGAGATGCGTCTTTTGTAGAAGACTCACGCCAGGCTGATGACTACAGAGGAACCTAAGAACCACAGTACGCTTGAGGCAATCTAATAGGCCATTTATGGTCCATGAAATAAGATTAAATTCCATACTGGAAAGGGCTTGGATGTCTATGGGCTACTGGGTGAATTGGCCCTCTGTGACTCCGCGGGGAAGACCTGCCAACAACGGGAGCAAACAAAGCAAAGAATTACAATACAATAAATACAAGGAGAGCGATTGAGAGCCTGAGAGCAGATAAAGGCAGAGTGCTAGGGACCTGGGGCCGCTGGAGCGGCATCGCCTGCGAGCTCATACCTTTGCATGGTTCTCTGTTCAGTTGCCCTCTCTCAAGCTACCTCTGGGATGTCAAAAAAGTGGGAGCGGGAGTCATGAATAACTTGTATCCGTGCAGGAAAAAGCAAGATATAATGTAAAGACATTGCCATGATTTTCATATCATCAAAGGATTTGCGTTGGAGTTGAGTCAACTTGGTATAATCAGGGAAGTTCATCTTGTTAGATGCTTTAAGTAGAGTTTACCCCGAGTACAGGCCTCCCGAAGGATAATGTCTCAGAAGTTCAGGATTTTGATGATAAGGGGCTGGGGCTGCCAAAGGAGGACGCTGCACCAGCGAACGATACGCCCGATCCAACACAAACCACGGAGAGAAAGATCCCTCCAGTAGCCAAAAATGGAGCCAGTCTTCTACAAAGGTCTCAGGGTGAGGGGTCTCAGCATCCTCAGGGAAGCCCACCTGGCATAGGTCGCTCAAGCAGGATCGATTCTCTGCGTCCTATGCTAAGGACTCAACGGTGCCGACGGTTGAGAGTAGTGTAGTTAGTTTGGTCTTCAAATCAGAGGAGTCATCTTCAAGAGTAGATACTCAACTCTCCACCTCTTTCACTTGCCCCACCACATTGCAAAGATCCTGTCGCAGCAGGACAACATTGACAACGACCTTACAGATTCTATGGTTTCCCCACAACGCCTGAACGGCTTGCAAAATCTGATGTGCATCTAGGGATGGAGGTAGCATAGGAGGGAAATCACTGCCAGTGAGCAGGTTGCGGAGCTTGATGTAGTGAATTTTTCCATTTTCGATTGAGAGCCCAGAACATGGAGTTTGTCCTTCTCCATCGCTGTGTTTATGAAAAAGTGTCGGGGTCAATAGGTTCCGCTTGTCAAAGGGAGACCTTCCTCAGAATCAGTCAAGGTTGTGGCATCAGGAGTGCCAGCATTCTCTGTCCTCAGCCCGCATAGCTCATGGGCAACAAGGCAGCATGAGCAGCCGAGGGAAGGTACCACAGGCGTGCAGAGAAGTGCATAAGGGCACAGTTTGCAGTCGAGATCGCCCACTCCTCCAAAACTCCCCCACTGTCAAGTGTCTGCAATGATAGCACAGCAGTAATGTGGATAAGAGGCCCGTGTGCGATGTAGGTGATCGGGCTGGCACCAGAGGGAATCTGGGTGATGTGTCGAGGCAGATATTGGTGCCCTGCAGTTACAAGGCCCACTGGCGGGACGTAGAGCCTACTTTGATGGATCAGGGGCTTGGGTCATGAATCAGCTTCAGGGAGGGCCACTCGTGGCTGCTACTGTCTCCAGCCAGGGGGCGCCTGGATGTTAAGAGCGGATCAAGGGCCTTCTCACCCCCAGATGCAGGGCAGGTCTGCAAGGGGGAGTGAGGAGTGGAAAAAGTGTAACTCCCCCAACAAGGGGCTGTGGGCCCCCAATAACAGTTTGGCGCACACATTCAAAAAGACCCAGAAGGTCGGGCAGATAAGGGCAGCCCACGGTAGAAGGCAGAAGCTCCTACCGGGGGCCACCCGATGTAGTCTGTGTGCAGCTGGCTGCTGCCTCAATTTCCCAGCAATGTCGCTGTGGAATGCCTCAGTCCCCCAAAAACCTGTCGGGTCCGGGTGGAGAGGAGATGTGCCGGAGCACGGAAATGCGGCCACCACACAGGGTGAGGGGGGGGGGGGGGGGGAAGTGTCACCCCCTTCTCCGAGAAGTCTGGGCTCCCCAAAATCAATTTGCTGCTGTGCAACCGAATTCAGGATGGTCCATAATGCCGATGGGCAAAGCAGGGCAGACCCGCCCAAAAGGCAGGCTACCCGGCAGGATTAAAGGGAGAAGCACCTACTGGGGTGCCTCAGGTAGCTTGTGTGCAGCCGGCCGCAGCTCCGCTGTCTCTGCGGTTTCATCGTGCAGCACCTGTGCCCTCAATATAACAACAAGGTCCAAAGGGGGAAGGGAGTGCCAGATTGTGGAAATGCAGCCTCTGCACTCTGCCCAGGCCGTTGCTAAGCTCTTCATCACTGCCAGTCACACACCACAATCCCAGAGCATGGATGAAGCACTGGACATCAGGGGTGTCTTCGTGCCAAATTAGCACTCGTCGTCTTTCAACTGAAGCCCATCACGGTCTCCTCACATTCCCCTCCAGGCACAGCACCACTTAGACCAACAGCATTGTGCCCAGTGGCCGAGGTATCAAACCGACATAATCTTAACACCAGGTGCGCAGCAAAACCCTGCCAGCAATCTCTCCTCTGGTGCCCCAACGAACGGTGTCTGGCCACAGGGCAGCTGCTCAAAGTTGAAGAGGGGGCATAGGATTTATCAAATACCAGGTAAGGGGACTCAGGGTGCAGGTTTCAGCAGGATGGAGGAGGAGGTCTCAGGCACTCCATTAGGATGAGTCCTCCATCTTGGCTGCTTTGGCTTCCCATAAACCACTCCCCACCCCCTCCGCTGCGGGTACAAGATTTACACTGTTAGAATCCATGTCTGGCCCCTGTAAGAATATTGGTTTCACAATGTAATTTTGTACATATTTATAATTTTATGACTAAATGTTTGAGGATTACCTTGCAAAAGCTTGTGCTCTATATAGTGATGGTGATAAGCCAATTTTAAAGGATTTAGGGCTGGCTAGTTTTTTGGTATATAAGTTTTTCACCATACATAGGCAGTAGCTTATAGTTATTATGAAAAGCATATGTTAAAGCCAATAGGTCTTAATGACTGTCATGACACTCTTAAAGTCTGTGGGTAGATATGTAGATACATTGAGTCTATTACCTTAGTAGGAAACAGTTTTGGTGTTGGTTGCTGACTTTAAACAAAATCCGGAGGTAGAAGATTTACTTACTTATGCCTGCTGCCCCTCCTGGGGGTACAGGCTGTCAACCAGGCCTCTCCAGCCATTTCTGTCTTGGGATTTCCTTTCAATCTAACTCCAGATGTAGCCCATCTCCTTGCAGTCAGCCTTGAGGCCTTGGTGTCAGGTCTTTCTTGGCCTGTATCTTTTTCTTTTCCCCTTGAGGGTTCCAGGTCAGGAGGCCTCAACGTCTTCCAGTACATCAACTGTAAGAGTGACTGCAGCTGTACTGGCTGTTTAGCCTCACTCTCGTTTCTCTTTCATATGCCTGTTGGGCTATTGTGTTTTTATTGTAGATGGGTAAGCGAGTGAATGTAAGGATAGAGGATAGTGTCAGAGAGCATTTATGATGACGTGTTGAGTGCCTAAACTCTCCAGTGACTAAAAAGCAAATTCAGTTATAAGCTAAACCTATTGCATGTCAATGTTGCTAATGCTTGTTTGGTTTGAAAATCTAGTCACCCTAATATGGCACCCATGCCAGTGAAATGCATCTCATTTTTTTTCTTCGTGGTATGGATCTCGAGGTCCTGCTGAGCCAAAACCTCACCATGAGATTCCATTATGTTACTTTCCAACGTAGATATTGCATTCTGTAGCCCGCTCCTAGCCAGATTACAATTTCTTCAACACGGCGTCCACGGTATATCCCAGAGACGTTTTAAGGCATGCTAAAGTGGGCTGCGGCCCAGAGCCCCAGCCTTTTAGGGAGCCTCTGATAAGCTTACCTTGATGACCTTGAATAATTAATAAACAGATTGTTTTGAATACCGTTTTCCTTTCATTTATTTTTAAAGTGGGCGATGTGTGAAGGTCAATTATAGACATTTTGCAGAGAAATGTTGCGTTTATTTTTCATGCAACATCCATAAAAAGGTTTCTTTTAGATCGCAATAGGATCAAACATATGAGAAATGGGAGTGTGTCACAGATATTATTAGTGAACTGCTCATGTGTTACAATACGATAACAACATCACTATCCCTGAACATTAGATGCAAACACATTTAGAATTTGGACAATTGTGCCTGTAAACTGTCAGTGACCTGGCCTAAGAGGGTATGAAAGAGCTGAAATTGAATAATAAATTCAAACCTGTTCTGAACAGGGGCCCCCAAAATAGGTTTGGCCCAAGGCCCCCAAAATCCTCACTATGTCCCTTGTACAGCCTCCAACATGACCTCGAGCAGGTCCAGTTCAGAGCATCTAAACTGTCTGGCACGTTCCTAAAATCGCGAGACGTCAACTAAGATAACATGCCACTAGATAGCTAGGGGTCAATAGTTAGTTAGGGTGACCAGACGCCCCGGATTTCCCAGGACAGTCCCGGTTTTCAGTGGGCTGTCCCGGTGTCCCGACACTTTTCTTAATTTTAAATACATGTCTCGGTTTTGGGGACAAAGGTCAGACCATTCTGCAAAGCAAAATTGAATGGTATGCTCCCGTTTCACAACTGTAAGTAATTTATTTGTTTCTATCTATAGGAGGAGGTCAGTTGAAGGCCCCCAGCAGAGGGGGGACAAGGTGGGGAGGAGGAGAGGAGTGCTCAGGATGGAGGTCCTGCCATAGGAAATGTTAATTAAATGTAGCTGTGTACGTGTGTGTGTGTATATATATATATATACACACACACACATTTACAACCCTAGTGTGTGTGTGTGTGTATATATATATATATATATATATATATATATATATATATATATATATATATATGATGGATAAACAAATGCCCTTGAGCTTCGAGAGGGCACTCAATGCTGTCCCCACCTTCCGGTCTGTTAGCCTCGCTATAGCTCGCAATTCTGACGTCCATTAGTTTCTGCCATGTCCGACGCGTTTCGAGGCCAATACGCCCCTTAATCATGGACTGCTATACAAAGGCATTGAAGACTCACCATTACATTTTCGTTCCTAATTTATTGAAAAGTACCGCCCACAGTGGGCGTGGCTCACATTAAATGCCCAATGGCATGATGGTAGTTGTGGTCCAAAAAGGTGAGTATTTTATAATTTCCTTGAGTAGGTTTTTCCTTGAGTAGGCTCAGTGCCCCTGTATCCATTTCATGCACAATTATGTCCTTTAGTAGGAAGGGATGTCAGAATTGCGGGCTGATTTTTCATTCGGAACAGCATGCCTTAGCGGAGAGAAGCCGTTTTCCTCCATGGCCTCTCCCGCTTCCAGGAAATGGTGCACCTCTACCACGGCCAGGACTGCCGTGCAAAATAATGAATAAACAAATGCCCTTGAGCTTCGAGAGAGCACTCAATGCTGTCCCCACCATCCGGTCTGTTAGCCTCGCTATAGCTCGCAATTCTGACGTCCATTAGTTTCTGCCATGTCCGACACGTTTCGAGGCCAATAGGCCCCTTAATCATGGACTGCTATACAAAGGCATTGAAGACTCACCATTACATTTTCGTTCCTTATTTATTGAAAAGTACCGCCCACAGTGGGCATGGCTCACATTAAATGCCCAACGGCATAATGGTAGTTGTGGTCCAAAAAGGTGAGTATTTTATAATTTCCTTGAGTATGTTTTTCCTTGAGTAGGCTCAGTGCCCCTGTATCCATTTCATGCACAATTATGTCCTTTAGTAGGAAGGGATGTCAGAATTGCGGGCTGATTTTTCATTCGGAACAGCATGCCTTAGCGGAGAGAAGCAGTTTCCGTTTTGCTAAGGCATGCTGTTCCGAATTAAAAATCAGCCCGCAATTCTGACATCCCTTCCTACTAAAGGACATAATTGTGCATGAAATGGCATACAGGGGCACTGAGCCTACTCAAGGAAAAACTTACTCAAGGAAATTATAAAATACTCACCTTTTTGGACCACAACTACCATCATGCCATTGGGCATTTAATGTGAGCCACGCCCACTGTGGGCGGTACTTTTCATACCACTTCACCCCATATCAGCCTCCAACGGTGCATGTACCAACTCCAGCCCTCATCGCAGCAGTCTCAGGGCATCTCCCTGCACTGGTTTCCCCTAGTGTTGACTCAAAGGTATCGAAGTTCCTTACATGAGCACCAGTTGCGTTACAGACACATTCATGTTTTGTAAGGCACTCGGAGATTAAGTGATTTTCCCAAAATCACAGGATGTTAAGCGTCCCAGTCGAGACTCAAATCCAGTTCCCCAGTGTCCGTTACGTAATCTCCCTATGCTGTATTCTACCACACCCTCGCCCTTCCCACAACACTACCTACCCGCCTCCACCACCCATCTGAGATCTCTGCTTTTAAATGTTCCTTTCTGCCACATAGTCTACTGCGTGTTCTAATAATCACTGAAAGTGTTCGGTCTCCCATTTCTTGTCTCCTCCACTCTCCCTGTGCTCATCCTCCCTTTCTTTTAGCCTGTACATTCATACTCCAACCCCTCTACACTATCCCTCCCCCCGTTTGAACTCTCCTCCCCCTGCATGCTGGGTTTATTCGGACACCAGGAATGCGGTGTTTAGCACTGAGGGCCCAAGGGGGTTGCACTTTGAAAGCCACATGCACAAACTGCAATAGGACTCGTACCTTTCCCCACCACGCTATCTATTAATCCTCAAGTACCAGATGCTCACTTCTACCTAAGCATAACCAAACATATGGTTCACTTACCATCTGTAAGCCGTGAGACATTACTTAAGGGTACTTAAAGGTGCTAAAAACAAACATTTTCATTGCAATGCCAGTAGCTCTAACTATAAAAAGATGTGAGACCTATTCCATTGCAAATGCTTGTTGTTAAATGGTGTTAATCCGTTCAGTAGTTCTTGAGAAATTAAAAAAATACAGGTCGGAAAATCAATTTCCCATAGGAAACTTTAGACATGGCTACAGCTCGAACTGCTGAACGGAATTACACCAAATTTGGCAAAAAGGTAGTGCTTGGTTCAGAAAGCCATCCTTTTTTAGGTCTCGCCTGGCGATAGCAGCGCATGAGCTGCTCTGGCCATGGCAAGTGCCTTTTGCGATCGATTCTCGGAAAGCTTTGCATGCACGCGTAGGGATGGACAAAGATGTCTGCTCTCGCCATTTGTCCAAACCTGACAGCATGCGCGTGCACGTACGGACAGTGGACAGTCCGACGCCATCTTGTGCTAAGCTTTCCATTGTCATGGCAACTAAGCTGGGTTTCCTGGCGATAGCAGCGCATGCGCAAATATTGCCAAGTAGCTTTGAATTGTCACGGAGGGACAAAAAAATGCACGTGCATGTAGACAGCCCGCATGGCGGCGTGCTGTCGCTTTCCCTCCCTCACCGAAAGTATCCACTGTATTTAATCACCGCGCGGCTGGCAGTGCGGCATACTTTCACTTTCACCAGTCAGGGGTGGAGACTGCCTTCCGTGGCGCGAGCGGGCAGTAGCTGAATTCAGAAATGGGCCCCTGCAGTTGATTAGCTCTACTGCCGGCACGGTAATGCATCCTACGGTCTGCAGTGACGTGAGCGACCGAACCAGCCGGGCCTACCAAAGCCCGGGCTGGACTGGAGGCGGATGAGTCACTCAGAACACCCAGACTGACTGTGGCGGCCGGAGTGGTTCGTTTGCAGGTCGGAGCACCAGGACAGGCCTGACTGTGAATTTGCGCTGCCGGCTGGCCTGGCCTGAGCCAGCCTGGCCTGAGCCAGCCTGATGTGGTCCGTCGGCCCAGGCCGGTCAACACAGAGCGAGGGGAGCAGGCAACTGACGTCACGTGAACTCACTAAATGCAGCTGCTCTCGAGCTGTCTGAAGCTAAATTTATTTCAAGTAAGAGTGTGCTTAGCTCTGGAGTTATTGAGGGGCATGGAATAGGAAGGTATTGGTAATAAACTTGCAAAACTGTGCTCAACTTGCCTTCCAACCTTCTACAAAGTTCCACGCACACAGGAGTCACAACTATACTTGCAGCCACATCCAGACTTGCACATAGCGCGGCCAGCCAGTGACACGCACACACAACATTCACGGCACAACAACACTTTTCTCAGGCCGGCGGGCTGATGTAACATAATTTTGCGATGCTGGCCTAAACGTTCACTTGACACTGTTCTACTAATGCCACTACAAATGATCTATCATTGACTTTAAGCACAGCGCCACCATTGAATAGTTTTCTCTTGAAACTGGTGAATGCACGTATTCGTAAAGGAAACTCTCAAATTTCGTTTTCCATATTAATCATAACCATTTTAAAATCTTAACATGGTTCAGTCTAGCAGTGGGGATGGATCAGATGTTGCTTTCATGACAGTGGCACAGGGATTTGAGTTTCTTTTGGTGGCGACTCTCTGAGATTACCATGCATTGTCATTGATTAACTGTTTCAACTTAACAAACCATTTGTTGTAACTGTAATGTGTACTAGACATAACATACAACTTTTTAAACTATAGTCCTGGTCGCAAAACATGTATTTTATTGGTTATTACTATTCCAAATGTACCTGTCCTTTGACCCTCTTAGCAAAAAGTAGGTCAGTGATCTTGTGTACGCCCTTTAGAAGCATTGGGCACTTTTGAGGCAGTTTTCATAAGACAACATGGGCTAATTTGTGAAAACTATCTTACTACATGGGCATAACAGTGGATTTCTTCAGTTCTTGGTTCTCTAACATGCATCACTAGAAGTGATGATTGGTGGTCCGAGGCCACGCCCCCTTTTTACACCACTCTGCAACGCAGCTCTGTGGTGCTTATTGGAGGTAGCTGGTGGGCTAATTGGCCCTTAGGGACGCTCAGGATTCAAGGGGACTTAATCACCCAACTTAAAACGCGCCACTGAGTGCGTTTGCACACTTGTCACATCAGGCCCTGCCCCCCTCCCTGCACCACAGTGCAAACGCGCCCTGTGGCGCGTTTTAAGTTGGGGGATTAATTCCCCTACAATCCTGAGGGTCCCTGGGGGGCAAGTAGTCCACCAGGTACCTCTTGTAAACGCCACAGGGCTGCGTTGGAGAGAGGTGCTCCGAGGCACGCCCCTTTTTACACCACTCTGTACATGCGGCTTCTGGTGCACTGCTGGTGGGGCGATGAGATCCTCTTGTGTCCTGAGGACCTCAAGACTCAAGTGGACTTCATCCTCTGAGCAGCAGTGCGCCAGAAGCTGTGTTTGCAGCATGGTGTAAAAAGGGGCGTGGCCTCAGAACACCTCTCTGCAACGCAGCGATGTGGCATTTACTGGATGTACCTACTTGGCCACCAGGGACCTTCAAGATTCAAGGTGACTTAATAGGGATGTCATAGTTAGAAATTAGCAATTAAAAAACCTTAGAAATTCACTGAAAAAACCATAGATTTCAGGGACGTTATAGTTAGCTGGACATTTCACTTTTACAAAAACATAGAAATTCCACCGTTATAGTTAGTTCAGCTAACTATAACTCGCGCACCCGCAAAGCACTGCTCATGACGTCACATATTACATCATTCATGACATGGTCAGTGACATCACTGATGACATCTCAAATGACATCACTGATGACATCATCCACGTGATAATCTGAAGCACCTCCTCACACCCTAATATAACCATTGATACACCTACTCTAAAATACAGACTACCATTTTTGAAACCATAGACACACCAATACCAGTTACTACATACCCACTCACTGATTCCTAGGTCTTCACACACATCCACTCATTCACCCATAGTCACTCATACATGCAGTCACTCATTAATACGGCACTATCATTTGTACTCCTACACCTATACAGACACTCACACACTGCCACTCATCCATAGCGTTACTCACACACCTAGTCAGTCATGCAAAAGATCAATCACACTTCCATTCACACACCTATACAGTTATTCAAAAACAAGCTCACTTATTCATACAGACACAAACACATACTTACACTCTTATACAATCACTGATACAACCACATTCATCCATACAGCCACTCTCACAATCACTCACTCTCACATATAGTTCATTTATATACTCCGTCACTCACATATACTGCTTTTCACATATGTAGTTACTCACACATGTACCACTGAGACATCCATTCACTCACAAACACAACCATACACACTCTCACCCATCCATTCCGCCCTTCACAGATGCACTCTTAAACCCATACACCCACTGAATCACCCACTTATATATCCATGCACGGAGTCACACACCCCCTACCCACCCATTTAGACACTCTGGCACCCATAGAGATACTCAGACAACCAATTAATAACCCAAATAGACACTCATTTAGCTACTCACCAACCCATTCAACTGCTTACACACCAACTGACAGACTGATACACATTTACATAGTTTAGTGACTAACTCATTCATTCACTAAGACACATTTAATTACTCACTTATACAGACAGTCATGCACTTACCAAATCATCCATTCAAACATGTATACACCCACTCATTCTCATTCTCCACTACACCTTGGCATATATATATATAAAACATATTTGAAACTTTACATATTTAAACTTTACAGAAACACACAGTCACTGGATGATGCCATCAGTGATGTCATTTGAGATGTCATCAGTGATGTCACTGACCATGTCATGAATGATGTCATATGTGACGTCATGAGCAGTGCATTGCGGGTGCACGAGTTATAGATAGCTGAACTAACTAGAACGGTGGAATTTCTATGGTTTTGTAAGAGTGAAATGTCCAGCTAACTATAAAGTCCCTGAAACCTATGTTTTTTCTGTGTGTATATATATATATATATATATATATATTCACTTAAAAAACCATAGGTTTCACACATGTTATAGTTAGGTGGATATTTCACTCGTAAAAAACCAATGAAATTCCCCCGTTATAGTTAGTTCAGATAACTATAACTCGTGCACCCGCAATGCACTGCTCATGACGTCACATATTACATCACTCATGACATGGTCAGTGACATCACTCATGACATCACTGATGACATCATCCTTGTGATAGAGTGGCGGTCGCGCGAGTTATAGTTATCTGAACTAACTATAACGGGGGAATTTCATTGGTTTTTTACGAGTGAAATATCCACCTAACTATAACATGTGTGAAACCTATGGTTCTTTAAGTGAATTTGCAAGGTTTTTTAAATGCTAATTCCTAACTATAACGTGTATGAAACCTATGGTTTTTTCAGTGAATTTGTAAGTTTTTTTTAAATGCTAAGTTATGTATCTATTATTATTTTTTTATATATTTATTTTACAATAAACTACGTATTACATTTTTTTTTTTTATTTTGGTTTTACACCCTGCGCGCACGGTGCGCTCACCCCCGCAATTTTTGTTTTTTAAAAACATTCTGCCTTCGGGGTCCTTCAGAGACCCCCTGACAAAGGCTAGGGGGTCAGGAACTCTCTACCCTGCCCCCTTTTCACGTTCGCCACCTTCCTTTTTCACTCTCGCACTGAAAACAAACAAAATGGCGGCGACACTTCCTGATTTCGACCGATTCGAACGTTGACTAACATGTAACCACCAATCAGAATTACGCTCGCGCACGTTAGGGTGCTCGCACGGTGTGCGCACGGTGCGAGCACGGTACGCGCTTATAGATATTTATATGCTTTTAAATGCTATTTTCTCAGGAACTACTGAACAGATTGACACCAGACCTGCAAAAGGCACTTCCCTGACCTGAGAACTACCTCTCTGCCAAATTTCAAGTAATTCTGTTCAGCCGTTCGGGCTGTACCTTCGACTAAAGGTCCTATGGGAAAATGCATGGGGAAAACGCGTTTTGGGACCGCCCTTTTTTCTCGGCCCCCACTTGACGAATCGCCCCGAGACTTTCCGGGTAGGAGCGGAGCGCCCCATTAGTTTTGAATATTTCGCGAGGATTCGTCAACCGGCGCCAAAGTTATTCAAAATAGAATTTATAGATTTCCTATGGAAACACGGTCCTAACTATAACTATCTACTGGCGACCGCCAGTAGATTATATATATATATATATATATATACTTTCCACAGCGTTTGCGAACAGCCACCGCACTCCTAATCAGCGGGTGCGTCGTCGAGCAGACCTCGCAAACTGGGTCCGTAATATGCACAGATACTCCTCTCAAGAAAAGGAATGACGACGCCACGTCTTGACAATCTGTATCAGATTTTAATCAGCGGCAATGTCGGACGCGTTTCGCCTGAACCAGCAGGCTTGTTCACCAACAAAGTTTTGTCAAAAAAACACCATTTTAAAGCTGTGCACATGATAAGTCACATGATAAACTACAAATAAAGTGCAATGAAAAACAGACTCGTAGTTCATTTAAAAATTCATCATCAAAGCAAAAGCAAGCATGACGGAATTGGTGTGAGTTAAAATCAAGATTAAACTGGTACCATGACTTAATCTGCGTAAATACGCACTCAATACTGTACTCCGTATTATTTAAACACTGTACTCCGTATTATTTAAACACACCAAAACGTAAATGTTGCCCTAGTGGGCATGCATAATGGCTTTTGCTGCCGTATTTTAGATTAAGCCCTAGTGGGCATGCACTACACATGATTCTCCGACTTATACAAGCAAATCTGGACTTATCTTATTCTATCTAATACAGTGCTACCAAGTGCGAGACTGACAAAACATATAATTACACAAACATATTTAAAAAGAGATTACAGAAAGAAAGCAGCAATGGCATGATACTGATGACTTAAATATAGACCTGTCTTTTGTCCTTATAGATGTGTATACAGGTCCTCTTCCATATTGAGGCCTGATGGGACTCTGCTATTTAGTTCTAAAATATAGCGGGATTCCAATTTTCTTAGGTCTTTTTCCCTATTGCCCCCTCTAATGTTGGATATTTCACTCGTAAAAAACCAAAGAAATTCCCCCGTTATAGTTAGTTCAGATAACTATAACTCGTGCACCCGCAATGCACTGCTCATGACGTCACATATTACATCACTCATGACATGGTCAGTGACATCACTCATGACATCACTGATGACATCATCCTTGTGATAGAGTGGCGGTCGCGCGAGTTATAGTTATCTGAACTAACTATAACGGGGGAATTTCATTGGTTTTTTACGAGTGAAATATCCACCTAACTATAACATGTGTGAAACCTATGGTTCTTTAAGTGAATTTGCAAGGTTTTTTAAATGCTAATTCCTAACTATAACGTGTATGAAACCTATGGTTTTTTCAGTGAATTTGTAAGTTTTTTTTAAATGCTAAGTTATGTATCTATTATTATTTTTTTATATATTTATTTTACAATAAACTACGTATTACATTTTTTTTTTTTATTTTGGTTTTACACCCTGCGCGCACGGTGCGCTCACCCCCGCAATTTTTGTTTTTTAAAAACATTCTGCCTTCGGGGTCCTTCAGGGACCCCCTGACAAAGGCTAGGGGGTCAGGAACTCTCTACCCTGCCCCCTTTTCACGTTCGCCACCTTCCTTTTTCACTCTCGCACTGAAAACAAACAAAATGGCGGCGACACTTCCTGATTTCGACCGATTCGAACGTTGACTAACATGTAACCACCAATCAGAATTACGCTCGCGCACGTTAGGGTGCTCGCACGGTGTGCGCACGGTGCGAGCACGGTACGCGCTTATAGATATTTATATGCTTTTAAATGCTATTTTCTCAGGAACTACTGAACAGATTGACACCAGACCTGCAAAAGGCACTTCCCTGACCTGAGAACTACCTCTCTGCCAAATTTCAAGTAATTCTGTTCAGCCGTTCGGGCTGTACCTTCGACTAAAGGTCCTATGGGAAAATGCATGGGGAAAACGCGTTTTGGGACCGCCCTTTTTTCTCGGCCCCCACTTGACGAATCGCCCCGAGACTTTCCGGGTAGGAGCGGAGCGCCCCATTAGTTTTGAATATTTCGCGAGGATTCGTCAACCGGCGCCAAAGTTATTCAAAATAGAATTTATAGATTTCCTATGGAAACACGGTCCTAACTATAACTATCTACTGGCGACCGCCAGTAGATTATATATATATATATATATATATATATATATACTTTCCACAGCGTTTGCGAACAGCCACCGCACTCCTAATCAGCGGGTGCGTCGTCGAGCAGACCTCGCAAACTGGGTCCGTAATATGCACAGATACTCCTCTCAAGAAAAGGAATGACGACGCCACGTCTTGACAATCTGTATCAGATTTTAATCAGCGGCAATGTCGGACGCGTTTCGCCTGAACCAGCAGGCTTGTTCACCAACAAAGTTTTGTCAAAAAAACACCATTTTAAAGCTGTGCACATGATAAGTCACATGATAAACTACAAATAAAGTGCAATGAAAAACAGACTCGTAGTTCATTTAAAAATTCATCATCAAAGCAAAAGCAAGCATGACGGAATTGGTGTGAGTTAAAATCAAGATTAAACTGGTACCATGACTTAATCTGCGTAAATACGCACTCAATACTGTACTCCGTATTATTTAAACACTGTACTCCGTATTATTTAAACACACCAAAACGTAAATGTTGCCCTAGTGGGCATGCATAATGGCTTTTGCTGCCGTATTTTAGATTAAGCCCTAGTGGGCATGCACTACACATGATTCTCCGACTTATACAAGCAAATCTGGACTTATCTTATTCTATCTAATACAGTGCTACCAAGTGCGAGACTGACAAAACATATAATTACACAAACATATTTAAAAAGAGATTACAGAAAGAAAGCAGCAATGGCATGATACTGATGACTTAAATATAGACCTGTCTTTTGTCCTTATAGATGTGTATACAGGTCCTCTTCCATATTGAGGCCTGATGGGACTCTGCTATTTAGTTCTAAAATATAGCGGGATTCCAATTTTCTTAGGTCTTTTTCCCTATTGCCCCCTCTAATGTTGGGAGCAATCGCATCAATGACAAAATATGTGAGGCCTAGAACATTATTCTCATGGTATTTTGCAAAGTGCCGAGCAACGGGGTACGCCTTATCCCCATTCTTAATAGCTCGAAGATGCTGCAGAATTCTTTTATGTACTGGTAAGATGGTACTGCCCACATATGATAAATTGCATGGGCAGTTAAGTACATATACAGCAGATTCAGTTTTGCAATCATATTGCCCTTTAATGTTCTTTTCAATTTTAGAGCAACCCGTTACATATTTTGAAGTATTCTTACCACGATGACACGCTTTGCACTTGGTGCATTTAATAAAACCATTTTTGCGTTGCAACCATGAAGGTTTGGAGCGTGTAACTATGGGTTTAGGTGCCATGTTACTAACCAGCATTTGTTTGAAGGATCTAGCTCTTCGGAAAGTTATTAAAGGTCTAGCTGAAACTAACTTATTGAGCACAGGGTCATTACGGATCAGGTGCCAATGTCTTGCCAGAATATTTCTTACTTGGCCATGTTGTTTATTGTAAGTTGTTATCATTCTACATTCACTTGATGCGTTTTCCCTGCTCTTGGCTTTCTTGCTGGACCCTGTTGTTTTAAAAAGAATATCTTCCCTTGTTTTGTCCTTAGCTTTATGAACAGCTGCTTCAATACATTCATCCCCATAGCCTCGGGATTTGAAGCGGGAATGTAAGTTTGTCAATTCAGTTTCCATGACTTCATGCTCACTACAGTTGCGCTTAGTTCTTAAGCATTCCCCGTAGGGGATGCTTCTAATCAGATTGTGCGGATGGAAACTAGTTGCATGAAGCAACGTGTTGCCTGCCGTCGGTTTCCGATAGATTTTAGTGTGTAGCTTAGCATCTTTTACATAAACTGTAAGATCAAGGAAATTGACTTCTGAATCTCTGATAGTACTAGTGAATTTCAGATTAAGATTGTTAATTTGCAGCTGTTTCACAAATTGTCTGGCTGATGACTCAGAACCTTTCCAGACGACAAATAAGTCGTCTATATACCGACTCCAATGTAGTATGTTGTTGTGCCATACCTCCTGGTGCTCTTGCCGGATCACCTGCTCCTCCCACCAGCCCATATGCAAATTCGCATAGCTGGGGGCGAAGCAGGTGCCCATTGCAGTCCCACATAACTGGTGGAATAGTTCCCCATTAAAAAGAAAGAAGTTATTCTTTAAACAGGTACCTATCATAGAAATCAGCATTTGTGTGTGTGCCCATAAAGAAATTTGCCGTGTGCCTGAAAAATGTTTGATGGCATTAAGGCCATCTTCATGCCTAATACTTGTATAGAGTGTTGTAACATCGATGGTTAATAAGAACATATCTTTTTCCCATGGTAGATCATAAATACTTTTCAAAAAGTCACCCGTGTCTTGTATAAAGGAGGGTAACATTTTAACCATTGGGCATAGAAAGGAGTCAATGAATTTGGAGGTATTTTCAAAGGCACTTCCAATGGCCGAAATAATAGGCCTCCCCGGCGGATTATTGAGATCTTTATGCACCTGGGGTATTAGATAAAAAACTGGTACTATTGGATTATTGATTTTTAAATACAAAAACTCTTCACGTGTTAACAAATTTTGATCAAACCATTGTTGCAATTGTGTATTGTACATCTGATGCCTCGTTAGCATGATATTGGAGGGAACTCTCACATAATTAACTTTGTTGTTCAGTTGTTTATATGCTTCGTCCAGGTATTTTTGTCTACCCCACAGTACTATATTCCCACCTTTATCAGCATTTTGCACAACACAGTTGACATTCGTGGACAGTTTTTTAATCAAATCCATACACTCTTTCTGCTGCTGTGACCATTTTTTATATCTTGCGCCAGTACATTTCTCCAAGTTTTTTAAATCATTTACTACCAATTCATTAAAGACGTCTATCGAGTCTCTTGCAGACATGGGAATACATTTTGAACGTGGCCGAAAGTGCGTGGTCTCACTTGCATCAATGTCGATCCCTTGTTCATTGGCAATTTCTTCTGTGGTTGAATGTCCCTCAACTGATGGCATGATATCATCGTTGGTATTGCTGGATCCCATTTGTTCCAGATCACACATCAAATCCATATCCTGTACTTGTAAATTGCAAAGTTCCCCTTGCATCGCCACACTTCTGTGTACACCTGTTGTTTTATATCTCCCAGGGTCTGACGCAAAATGTTTTTTTAACTTTAACATTCGTGTGTATTTAAATGTGTCGATTCTTGTTGACACATAATCAAATTCTTGTGGTGGGCAAAAGGACAGTCCCAATTGTAGAATTTTCTTTTCTTTCTCAGATAGAGAGATAGATGTTAAGTTAATCACTGCTGCTTGGTTCATACTTTGTGATTCATCAATTACTTTCTCTTGTTCTTCCCATCTGTGCTGGCGTTATTTGGCCCCTTTCCGCCTCTGTTTTCTCTGCCTCTTCCCCTTCTTGGTCCTCCGTAATTCGTCATGGTTCTTGGTCGGAGGTTGAATCTCCGTTCGTCTTGTAAAAAACCAAACTCTTGTATAACCGAAGGTATTTTATTGCCCATGCTGCTGCTTGCCCCTTCATCTGCTGATGTTTCCACCTCTGAACTTAGAAGACTGCTCAGACCTGATTGCATCTCGCCTGTCAAACCAAGCTCAGGGTTCAGTCTTTGTCTGCGGACATTTTCAAATTTCTTGGCGAACGTATAGATTTGCCCTCTCTCATAGTCGCCTTTGTCTCGCATAAACTTTTCAGCTTTTCGTTCCTTAATCGATATCTCTAATTTACGCAGCCGTTCCATCATATCTTTCTTGTATTTCGATATTAGCTCTTGATCTGCTTCCTTATCCAACATTTCAGTTATTTGACCAATTTCCTCCATTATCTTAATACAGTCTATATCCGCGTATTTTATCAATATCGCAAGCATTCTACGCGAGGATTCCTGATTGTTTTCCGCCCACTCAGCTAGCATGTTGGGGTTTGGGTCCTCGTAAGTTGGGGCCACCAAGATTCTTAACCCTCTCGGAATTCTTTAACTTCCAAATATCTTTGTAGGGATTTGGCTTCCCACCATTTCGAAAGTTCACCACGTTTGAGTTTTTCTAAGCGTTTAAGTATTGCCATCATATCAGAAATGTTGTCGTTATTGGCCAGGCCACCAGTATTCTTGCCTTTTTTCATGACTTGTTTGGTATCGTCAAAGATTGATAACGCTGCTTCTTCTCTTTCTTGCATCTCTGCAGCCGACATGATTAAATCCAAGGTTTTCACCGTCTAGAACCGCCAGCGTCCGCTTGACTCAATGAGCGCGGATATACTATATCTACGCTGGCTTTCCCGCTACCCTTCACGTCTTTTTAAATATCTCAAGGATCGCTCACCTGGGGTTACGGTGCTTCCGCGGGCCCTCCGACTCGACCGGACCGCCGTGCCGCACAGGCTGGTTTCCTCGTATGGTCAAACTCCAAATTGTTCACGTGAAGGGGGGGCGGCGGCAAACCAATACTTTCCACAGCGTTTGCGAACAGCCACCGCACTCCTAATCAGCGGGTGCGTCGTCGAGCAGACCTCGCAAACTGGGTCCGTAATATGCACAGATACTCCTCTCAAGAAAAGGAATGACGATGCCACGTCTTGACAATCTGTATCAGATTTTAATCAGCGGCAATGTCGGACGAGTTTCGCCTGAACCAGCAGGCTTGTTCACCAACAAAGTTTTGTCAAAAAAACACCATTTTAAAGCTGTGCACATGATAAGTCACATGATAAACTACAAATAAAGTGCAATGAAAAACAGACTCGTAGTTCATTTAAAAATTCATCATCAAAGCAAAAGCAGGCATGACGGAATTGGTGCGAGTTAAAATCAAGATTAAACTGGTACCATGACTTAATCTGCGTAAACGCACTCAATACTGTACTCCGTATTATTTAAACACTGTACTCCGTATTATTTAAACACACCAAAACGTAAATGTTGCCCTAGTGGGCATGCATAATGGCTTTTGCTGCCGTATATATATACACACACACACACACACACACACAGGGCACGAGTCGCATGTACACAGCATCCACCCATTATTTTTACAGGGAGGACACCGTCCACCCTGCCAAGAAGTAGGGCCCCACAGTAATATGTTGAACTTGTCCGATTGTAATTTTCAGACAACGGGACATGTTGAGCAGCACCTGTACGTTGTCTGCTTTCCATTCCCAGTACAAAAGGGGATGGTGATGGACGGAGCATCAGAACCAATCAAACACTCACACCCAGTCAACAGATCTGGGTTTGATCCATCACCGTTCTTTAGCCCACTCTGCCACCCCAGTTCAGACATGGCCATATGCAAATCAGTCTGACCCTGTGCCTCATGGGAACAGTCCAGCCCGAACTGCCAAGCCATGCGTTCCCTGGACCGGAAACAAGGTTCCTAGGACCGGTTTCTGGCATTTCAGCAGTCTTCAGCCAGGCTTGCTTGAATCCAGTGGCAAAATGAGCAAGGGACTCACGTCTGAGCATACCCTGCCAACTTATGGCGAACAAAGCAGTACAAAAGGGGGTGGTGATGGACGAGCATCAGAACCAATCAAACACTCACACCCAGTCAACAGATCTGGGTTTGATCCATCACCGTTCTTTAGCCCACTCTGCCACCCCAGTTCAGACATGGCCATATGCCAGGGAAGGCATGGCTTGGCAGTTCGGGAAGGACTGTTCCCATGAGGCACAGGGTCAGACTGATTTGCATATGGCCATGTCTGAACTGGGGTGGCAGAGTGGGCTAAAGAACGGTGATGGATCAAACCCAGATCTGTTGACTGGGTGTGAGTGTTTGATTGGTTCTGATGCTCCGTCCATCACCACCCCCTTTTGTACCGCTTTGTTCGCCATAAGTTGGCAGGGTATGCTCAGACGGGAGTCCCTTGCTCACTTTGCCACTGGATTCAAGCAGGCCTGGCTGAAGACGGCTGAAATGCCAAAAACCGGTCCTAGGAAACTTGTTTCCGGTCCAGGGAAGGCATGGCTTGGCAGTTCGGGCAGGACTGTTCCCATGAGGCACAGGGTCAGACTGATTTGCATATGGCCATGTCTGAACTGGGGTGGCAGAGTGGGCTAAAGAACGGTGATGGATCAAACCCAGATCTGTTGACTGGGTGTGAGTGTTTGATTGGTTCTGATGCTCCGTCCATCACCACCCCCTTTTGTACTGCTTTCCATTCCCAGCAGCAACATTCGGGCAGCGATGGGGCTTTTTTTTTCACCTCCAGCTGGGCCAAAGATAAAAGCAGAAGTTAAGGGGGCATACATCAGGCGTCCTGTGAATCAAGTATCCTGAATGGAGCACACAGCTTGTCTCTTCACAGGTTCTTAAGAGAGGCATGCTTTTGACTTTGTTCAGTCCATGTATATAAGTGCATGCCATGTAAGAAGGTCAGATGTGTTGGTCTATGCCAGTATTTACACAAATATCAATTTAAATAGCACTATTATATTTCTTTTGTAACATGATTTGCTTTGCAGGAGACACCGTAACCTTCTATACCACTTTGATTTGAATATGGGACTACACAAAACACAGTTCTTGCTAACAAGTGCGTTAACCTCCAGAGTTATCTCACCATTATTATTATTCCCTTGAATTTTACTAGGCACCTCTGCAGCAGATGCCTTGACCCCATAAAATATTTTAAAATCCAGACTTTGCAAACAATTAAGCAGAACAGATCTATTCCCAAGCTTCTCCTTGCTGCCAATTTCTTTGGGTTTAAAAAAACATAATGTATTAGTTGAGCCCAGAGTTTGCGTCACTTTTTGGAACTTGGTAAATTCCCTTATGCACTAACTCATAATATACCTGATAAACATGTGTGAGAGCTTAATGTCGGATTTCACTTCCAGTGAGGTCACTTCCTGTGATGCCATGTGCAATGTCAAGCGTCGTGACATCATGATGCCGGTTGCATACTGCCTAACTTGGTTAGTCCCCCACTTCTTTTTATAGGACTTGTGCCCTGGCACTGAATAACAGATGTTACCCAACCGAATGCTACTCATTTTATAGACCTCAGATGGATGGAAGGCTGACCTCAGATGGATGAAAGGCTGAGTGGACCCGCCGGGATTTGAACCTGTGACCATGAGGTCGAATACAGGTCCCCTGCAATGGACGCATTAGTCCACTGAGCCACCAGACCCTGTATACACACGTAGGTACACATATTTACAAAGGCTACTCATAAAACGGGACACGCCAGATATAGCAGTAAAACTGAAGGCGTTAGTCCTACTTTTATGTCTGGCCTGTCCCGATTTTTGCTTTTCAAAATCTGGTCACCCAACTTAAAGTACACCTTTTTCACGTCACTATGCTTTAGAGGACTTCTGAGGCACAGTCAGTCGTGGCAACTGGGGCTTCGATGCACACGGGATTGGCCGAAAGGGTAACCAGGGTCATCGGGTGCCTCTGAAGAGCAGCGATAGTGCTGGCTACTACGTTACATCCTGAGTCAGTAGATCTGAAAGACGGTATGAACGGGGTCAACCGTTCACATCTGGCTTTCCTGCGAATGGGGAAGTGACATGTCGGGCCAATACCTATGAAGGTCCGCCAGGACCGGATAGACTCTGATACGACTCACCTGTGGCACTGACAGGTAGTAAGTTACTGACTGCGCCGTGTCGCCTGTGTACTGGCGCTGTGAGCTGTGTGTGTGCACATGAACACGTGCCTGCTCACCGTGAGACCCCGACCCACCGCGCGTGTACCGAGGCCCTCTCTAGTCTCCGCTCCTCGGGATGGGCGGATATCCCAGTACACTTCCCATCCAGGCTCCACGAGCCCTCCTTCCGCAGACCCATCCTCATCCAGCTGTACACAATACCATAGATGCCAACAGTTTACAAGTGGAAAGTAGGAGAGTTTGGAAAAAAATAGATCTTTTACCCACTTCCATACATTGAATCGGAGGCAATTTCAGGCGGGAGACAGGTAGAAGAAGCAATTTTTTTAAGGGTGACCAGATGTTGAACACCAAAAAATCTGAACATTTAGCAAACAGGACTACACTTTTATGCGAAAAGAGGGGCATGGAATGAGTTAACTAATAGTGTGCATCAACAAAGATAAACACAGACAACGTGCCACTAAGGAATTACATTAAAATCAACTTTTAACCCCGCCCGCATGGGTGTTATTTAGATGGTGCTCTGAGAAGAACTGCTAACTGCCTCTCTGTGTTTTCAGTCGATGTTCTCTAAAAAACGAAAACAGGGCAAGAGCTACATTTCTAGACATCTGCGGGACAGCAGGTGAAAAACCGGGACTGACTCGGCAAATCCGGGACGCCTGGTCACCCACATTTGTGTTTTTAGTTTCAAACGCCGGGAGTCTCCCGACTGAATCGGGTATGTTGGCATGTATGCCCTGGTATTACACAGCCCCGATACAGATTCCTTTCATCTTTCTAATTCTCCGCTACTGCCTAGACTTCTCCCTCCCCCTTACCGCGCAGTCTGCAAGGCTATGTCGAACCCATTCCAGCTGTAACCCGCCCACCGTCAGACTAGCAGTGCAGACCCCCTATAGACTGTAACCCTCGCAACGGAGCGCCCCGGTGTAGCGTCCCACCACTGGCTTTACAGACTTCGCTGTGAAACCCACCCCCCTGAAGGCTCCAAAATGTAGAGATCACCCCACCCCCACCGTCTGCACATTCAACGCCCCCTTCTCAATGAGGACTCCCCTGTCAGAACAAGCATGCGCCCCCCCCCCTTTCCTGGCTTTAAAGCCACCTCCCACGTAGCCCCTGGTTCTAGCCCTCAGACGTGCTGCCTCTGTTCCCATTCTGTCGACCTGAATAAGAGGCTCGGGGGGCGGATGCACCCCCTGACAGCGGAGACGACGGGAGGCAGCCCAGGAGCCGTGCAGGCCTCCGTCAGACGCTACACGAGATGCACAGTGACAGCTCAGGGGCGACGTCCTTGCCTCGCCCCTGCAACCAGAGATCTGCAGTGACAGACCCCGGCCGACGAGAGCTCCCCAGCCGCCGCCAAGGTCCCCCTGAGGCCTGGCTGTGTTACGAGGTCTCTCCGCGAGGGGGCGGGAGAGGGGGTATGCTATACTCCTGCGTCACCGCCACGCAGTCTCACTCACCCCTAGCACAGGGACACGCCATCCACGGAAGCGCCAGGCATAATATATGCAATCAGCAATATGGACAGAATTCAGAACATCCTTCCCTCAGCAGCTGCGGACACAATGCACGCAATCAGCAATATCCCCAAACTCGGAACTCGTGTGAAGTCACGCTGCAGTAGCTGGGCGAGCTGAGAATGTCTATCATGTTCTTTAATTCTGTGAATTGTGCAAGATCGCCAAATAGGATCGTTAAAAACTCGGAAATTAGACCCTACTAAGAAATGACGCAATGCTTGTTAGGGAATAGACCAACCAAGACGTCACCAATAGTGGCTCAATATTTAAAGCAGATGGCGAGAGAGAGAAAGGGAATAATTACAAATATTATGGTGTAAGACTGCTAGGAAGGAAAAGAAACAGGGTGAGTGCAGCAAGAGCAAAGTGATCCAATTAGCTCAGCTCTCAGCTGATCAGGGGCGCTCAACCCCCTCCTGTACCCACCTCCCCACTCTAGACGCAGCCAGGGTCTAAGGAGTCGAGTTCCACTAGCTGCTAATTGAGGGGTAAAGTAAAAGCGCATTCCTCTACACTTGTCTATTAACCCCCACACAAGGCGTATTTAATTCTTCCTGGCCTAATTTAGGATAAGAGTCGAGTAGCAACCATCGCTAGGCCAGTAGCATCTACCGTGGCTATGGACAGCAGTATAGGACGGCGGTGAGAGCTCACGAGCGAAGGATGTAGACAATAGAAACAACGCCTCCTGCCCTCGGTGACTTCACGAAATACAAGCTCCATGCACACGATGTAATATCGGAAAACCAGCATCTTCTAAGAGTGCATCTCACAGGAACTGACTGGAAGCCTTATGGAAGCAAGCTGCACGTCTCGGCCTCTAATAGAGTCAATAGACCTAATAGCGTATCATGAGGCTTTACACATCCCAAAAGTAGAATGCAGATTGGAGGATTTTTTTTTAAATAGATCTCTTTCTTAGGTATTTGAATTTTCCATCGATGTGGAATTTATTCAGAAAATGTTATGCATTTTTGGATGCACAGAATCGTTTTCAATTTGTTTCTTCGCCTGTTCATGTTCTAGGGTTACTCGGCATCCTGCCTATTGGTAGCGAGGCTCTCATATATCTGGATTGGGTGGCTTATACCTTTCTTCTTTTGATAAAGTCAGTATAACTCTTCATCTACAGAAGCCATGCCCTTTTAAAATAGGTACTCCGAATTTGAAAAATCTCTTTTTAGATATACTGACTTAGTATTTCTTATGACATCTAAAATTCCATTGCTGGTGTTATGGCTTTTGATTCTCTGTTTTATTATTATTACAAAGCTTCTTTCTTACTGAGTAATACTGTAGCTCTGAAAGATCTTAAACTCTCTTTAATGAACACCCGTTGGTACTCCTAAAA
The DNA here is from genome assembly GCF_964204655.1 of Triturus cristatus. NCBI lineage: Eukaryota > Metazoa > Chordata > Amphibia > Caudata > Salamandridae > Triturus > Triturus cristatus. The sequence goes on from NC_140583.1 coordinate 655,762,033, forward strand.
TCGTGGTTAACACCAGTGTTCAATGAACACATTGAGAAGCTATGGTGACTGTCAAGGGATGATGCCACAACCTTTTCTCAATTTTTTAAAGGAAGATAAGTCTCGATTTAAGGATGCAGAATAAATTTATGATCATTTCCTGTGCTCAGATTTTTAAAGGGAGACAGGCCTTGATTCAGGAAGCAAAACCAATTGATTACAATCAGATGACATAATCAGCCAGAAGTCTAGTTCAGATTGGTTGTCAACATACTAACCATATCCCACACTTTATATGTGCCCGCTGGCAAAACAAAGTACATATATAATTGGCATAATCTATGGGTGGGTGTATATGCCCCTACGACTGAGTGCAGTGATCGGGTCAGTGATCCTGTCTCATAACATATAGAGAGAAGCCACGGTAAATATAAGCTCCAGTTAAATCAGGATATCATGACGCATAGAAGGTGTATATTGCAATAAGAAATGCTAAAATTTTTGCCAGTCACAAGTTCCAACAGTGCTTTCCACCTCTGTGCTTCCTATGAACCAAGGTAAGAGGACTACGTACAACGATGATAATGGCAGACAGAAAAATGTGCGGTAGCCCAATACAGGTAATGTGGCTACCCCTAACAAATAATAATTCCAGTGCATCCATCTCTACTTTAAACGTGTAAAATTAAAAAAATAGAACATGCCTATACTTCTGAACCAAGGTAAGTGAGAGGGAACTATGTATAGCGATTTTCTTTTTTAAATATCTTTTTATGAAAGTTTTTCAGTTACATAAAATATATATGTAACTAGGCCTCCAGAAGTAATAGCCATCTAACAATAGGCATGAAGTTATGTAAGTGTTACAGAATTACCTTCAATCAGTTCAAACTACAACATTCCTGAAGATACATTTGAGGACTAATTGTACTTTCGGGGCCCAATGTCCATTGTGTAACATAAGGGAGTTTGCACCGTGTCCTTAGTACCATATTTAAATATCTTATAATTTAACATTGTAAACAACAGTTAAACGTAGAACTTTACATCAACAAGAGCACTCAGGGGTTCTAGTAAGGATTTTCAGACATCTACCCAGCTTGCCATAATGACTGGTGTTCTTTATTATAGATAAGGGACATTCTATCGCTGAAGGCGATTTGGTCTGGGCACTCTGTGTTCAGGGCGATCTTCCCTAACCCCTTGCCAAACTTGTGAGCGGGCAAACAATAGTAGCTGTATTAGTTTGGTAGTCTACGAGATGTCAGGTGAGCTATCTGTTACATTCCTGTCATTGCTGTTTTAATTATATATTGCCCTTTTAATTGGGTTGTGAATTTTCATTTATGGCACATGTCTCACAGTTACAGTGACATCACTTGGAATGTCACTACCTTGGATGTTGGTTGAACTACTGCTGTGGAAGTACTGTGCTCTGCTTACATTAAATTGGATCTATTTAATTACTCGGATCGGTCCTTGGTGGTTTAAGAAGATTGTTAAAGTTCAGTTCTCTGGATTAGACAAGGAAATATTAGCAAGTAGAATTGAGGAGAAACAGAAAAGTAAAAATCTGTATGACCTTCGCATGAGAGTTAAGATACCACAATTTGTTGTTGGGGAATTTTTAAGGATACGCAAACCTGTTATTCTTCCTAAAGGTTGTAATAAATACAGTAGACCTGTAAAAATTGTTAAAGTCAATCGCAATAGCATTGTCACTCAAGATGGTCAAGTTTGGAATGTAAGACGTGTTTCCAAATGTACCATGTTCCATTCTAAATGATTTTAAGGGGGGAGGTGTGTTACATTCCTGTCATTGCTGTTTTAATTATATATTGCCCTTTTAATTGGGTTGTGTATTTTCATTTATGGCACATGTCTCACAGTTACAGTGACATCACTTGGAATGTCACTACCTTGGATGTTGGTTGAACTACTGCTGTGGAAGTACTGTGCTCTGCTTACATTAAACTGGATCTATTTAATTACTTGGATTCTCAGCATTTGATTTGGAACATTACACTATCCCCTTCTCTTATGCCTCTGGCATCCCACTCCCTCAACACCTCCGACCACAGATCTGCTATTGGGTGGCGTCTCACACCCCTAATATCTTACTCAATCAGTGCCTGCTTTTCCACCCATGCCCAGGCCGTGACATCCTTCTCCTAATCCAACATTTTTGGACCTGCTGTGGACTGCCATCTTAGCACTATCTGTCTTTTTGCCAATATTAGGGCTAGGTCTATAAGACGAGTGCCAACTTTTTTTGGCCTTGGGAAAAGTCCTAATAAATATACCTCTATCGTGGGAGGGAGGGTGTGTGTGAGAACCCCGTGTAGTAACCCAGTGACCTGATGCCAGTAGTCAAGCAGAGCCGGGCAATCCCACATAATGTGTTTAAAGTCCATGTCCAGTGTCGCACATCTTGGGCATTGCTTGTCAGTGCTTCCTAACATTATGTTAAGTCTGTGCGGGTTCGAGGTAGGTCATATGCAGAATACTGAATTGGGTATATTTAAAGTTCGAATTTCTAGATATCTTCTTGGGCAAGCTTAGAGCTCTTTTCCATTCTGCCTCTGAAATGTCTCTATTTATGAGAGCTGCCTGTTTCGGTTGTAATGTAGGCAGTGGGTCAGCCATCTCCCCGATAGCCCCATATAACCATTTGACGAGATGTCTCGCCGATCTCAATGTTACCATGGCTTGCAACAGGGCATGTGTGGCTGGTTCTTGGTTTCCACCTCCCCACAGTGTATTAAAGACTTTCTGTAACCCATGGTAGTTCAAAATTTGCTCTGGTGGTAGGTCATACTGAGTCAATAGTGGGATCAATTCACCCTCTAGATAGCAGGCACTAATTGTCTGGATACCCGCACTAGTCCATTCACTCAGTTGGGTCTCGGTAAAGAACGAGAAAGTACCACTACATGGAAGGCGCACTAGTGGGAGGTCAGGTGTATATAATGGAATTCCTGATGCTTGCTGGATACCTCTGTGCCAGCATTTCAATGCTACTGTGAATCAGGTACCCGGGTGTTGGATCTGAATCTTGGGATGCAGCAGTTTAGCTAGTAGTCTCCCCTTCTGGTTTGCGTGTGTTGGGATATCTAGGGTCTTCAATCCTATCTCCTCTAGCCATTGTACTTTAGCCACCAGATAATACGCTTTGAAGTCCGGCACCCCCTGTTCTCCCTCCTCTCGCGGTCTCTATAGAGTGGCCAATGACACCCGGTTTCGCCCCCAATCACATATCAATTCTCTCAACAATGTGTCTAGTTCCATGAACCAGCTCTTTGAGATTATTACCAGGAGATTTACAAAATAATATAATAGACTTGGAAATACTAACTTTTGGTTAACGCCACCCCAGACAAAGTGGGAAGTTCAAGGGATCGCCAGAACAATATGTTTGATTTAAGGGAGCGTAATGCTTGCCCCAGGTTGCCCTCCAGAAGGTCTCATTGCTCGTGGTACACCTGTCGTCCCAGATATTTAAAGGAGCGAGAGGCCTAATTGGAGTCTGGTGGGAATGCTGGTGGTCAGAGGGTTGCAGGAGTGAGCAGGAAGACATGCGTTTTAGATTATTTACCCTCATACCTGTCAGGTTAGCATATTCTTTCGGTATGCCCAATGCGCTCTTGACCCCTAGGTCTCCATTTCGTAGATAAAGGAGGATATCGTTCGCATATAAGCATATCATAAATGCCCTCCTGTCGAGCATCAGACCTAGCCACCCTCCCTCTCCTCTAAACCATTCCGCCAGCGGTTCTATGGCTAGAGCATACAGGAGGGGGAACAATGGTTAGCCTGGCTGGTTCCTCTTTGCACGGATCTGAGATTATTCCTCCTGTTCTGACCCTGGCTGTGGGGCAGGTATAAAGCAACTTTACCCATTTAAGCCATCCCTCTTCCAAATCCATTTTTTAAATTACATGCATCAAGAAATCCCACCGCAGAGAGTCGAAGGCTTTTTCAAGATCTACCACCATTATCACAGCTTCGGGGTGGGTCGTGAGGTCGCGTGGAATAGTGCATAGTATAATCGCTGGAGGTTTCCAGATGTTGATCTTGTGGGAATTAACCCATTCTGGTCAGTGTGGACTAAAGCGCGTATGTGTGAAAGTATTCTTGTGGTAATATTTTGCTGAATATTAAAGAAGTCAATATTTAGCATAGACAGTGGTTTAAATTCTGTAAAAGAGGGAGTTTCTGATTTGGTTTTGGGGTGGGGGACCACCAGGGCTTCTCTGGTCAAGATTGGTAAATGGCCAGATTGTAATAAGTCGGCATACAGCTTCTCCAAATGGGAGGCCAATAGAGAGCTAAAATCTGCATAAAACTCCACCGGAAACCCATCTGGGCCTGGGGTCTTCCCTTTAGCCATATCCTTGATTGCTACTCGGATCTCATGGGCGCTTATTGGTTTCCCTAATTCTTTCTGTGAATCAGGGTCCACTTTGTTCAAGTGTAGGCTGTCGAGGTATCTATGTATTCATCCGACAGCTCCGCTGGGGGCCCATATAGTGTAGTATAGTATTCTAAGAAAGTAGTGTTGATGGCCTTGGGTGAGTAGATTGTGGTCCCATCCTTAGGCTGCAATCTGGTAATGGGTGTGCCTCTGTTTTCAGGTCGAATCAGCCAAGCCAGCAGTTTCCTGGATTTCCCACCCTCAGTGTGTTGTTTTTCTGTTATGTTTTAAGATCAAATGCTCTTAATCTATCCAGTGTCTTGTTATATTTACTCCTGGCCGTGAATAGCTGCTTTTGAGTGTCATTTTGTACCCCAAGCTTGGTTTCTAGGGTGTGGATCTCACTCTCAGATGTCCGTAGCTCGCTCTCGGTCTCCCTCCTTGCCCCTATTGTCTGCCCCATGTATTGTCCTCTAATGACCATTTTAAAAGCATCTGATTCAATCAGGGAGGAACTGGAAGTACCTTGATTATTTTAGAAATATTCTATAATGTAGAAACTTAATGTCTGCTGAAAGCAGGCGGCCTCCAACATGGCAGCAGCAAGGCGCCAAACTGGAATGGCTGCCACTTCGGGGACAGGGGAGAGGCACAAAAGCAATGGGCTATGGTCCAATAGGGTGCCTCCCAGGTATTCGGTATCTGTTACCAGCGGGCCTAAATGCGTCAAGCAGAGGAGCATGTACAGCCTAGTGTGTAAGCTGTATAGTGGGGAGTAGAACGAGTAATCTCTTGTGTGTTCGTGTTGCAGCCCCCCTATGTCGACCAGCTCCCAGTGTCCCATCCAGTCCCGGATACCTTTCGCATTTGTTTTTGATACTTCTCCGTGCAATGGTGGAGTGGATCTGTCAATGTTTACGTCTGCCATACAGGTATAGTCGCCCCCCAATAATACGTCTTGTGCCGCGACTCCCGCTAATGGACATGATAGCTTGTGGAGGAATTGTGGTTGGTCCTGGGTAGAAGCCTAGTCACTGCCCACTGTTACCTCCTTGCCCAGAAGCCTACCCTTAACTAGCACGTATCGGCCCTCGGGGTCTACTATTGTTTGTGTTGCTTCAAAGGGGGAGTCGGTCGTATCCATACCAGCACTCCTCAGGAGTAGGCATGTTGTCACAAACAGTTGTCCATCCACCTTCTATGGAGGCGTGGTCCTTCTTCTAATGTTACTCAAAAACTCTTATGTTATTCTTCGACTGCGTCCTTCCACACCTTCAGCTCTAGTTCAAGGATCGTCACTCAGAGGGAAGGTCGTCTAGTTTAGTGGAGTGTGCCTTTTGCTCTGGTTGCAACTCGGCAATGGTGGTCTCCACTTGCCTCCAGGCCTTGTTGCAGTGACAGAAACTGAGAGGGTAATCAGTTCCTCGTGGAGCGAACAGTGCCCGGGAAAGTGAACTGAGACCCAGAATGTGACACGGTGCGGCGCATCCATATCAGGACAATAGCTGGTCTCGGAGCGAGGAGGAACAGATTACCCTCTCCGTTTCTGCAACAAGGCCTGGAGGCAAGTGGTATCCGCCATTACCGAGTTGCAACCAGAGGGTAATTCGTTCCTCCTCGCTCCGAGAACAGCTATTGTCCCGCTATGGATGCGCCTCTCCGTGTCACATTCTGTGTCTCAGTTCGCTTTCCTGGGCACCGTTCTCTCCACTTGTGGAGACGCACTTGTCGCTGATGAGTTGCCGTCGGCGGCTTAAGACAATGTCGCGCCCCTGCTGCTTGGGGCTTGCTTCCACCAGGTCTCGTCTCCGCTTCCTTATGCCCCCTCCTCAGACATTGCCTCGGCGTAACCTGTCCCTCTGGGGGCTGGGTGTGAGGCCAGCTGGTAGTCTCAGAGCCCCCCTGGTGTGTCGTGCAGACGCTGCCGCACTAGCCTTCAACCGGGGCCTCTCACTCCGCCCCGTGCATTCACCATGCCATCCACATGGCAGTGCCAGGTAGGGCGTTGCTGCTACTCTGCGTTTACTGCTGTGGTCCGTTTCCCTGGTGCTGCTCTGGGTACTTCCCGTTATGGGGTCTGTTCGCTTCTTGTCCGCGCCTCGCCCTGCTGCTTTCTCAGGCCTCACCGTCTGCCCTAGGAGAACTGGGCCGGCGCCGCACGCGGTGGTCCCTGCGGTCTGCCTCTCTGTGATGCCTTCTGGTTACGCTGAGCTCCGCGGGCCCGGAGTCGATTCGCCTTACATGAGCCCCTCGTGTGAGAGCGGATGGAGCTCCGAGGCGGAGTTCGTCCTCTGTATCTTCCGTGGGCCGCAGTCTGCTCCTAGTCCGGCCGCGCCCCTCGTGCCGGCTGCCTCGCCTCAGCTCCAATTTCGCTCTTTGGAGCTTCATTTTGGCAAAAGAAAATTACCGCTGGCCCCCCATGGTTTAGAGTGGCAGGGGTCAGTCGCTGCACCTCTGAGTCAGTGGATGCCGTGGCAGGGACAGGATTTCTTGCGGACCGGGACGGAGCTCCAAGCTCATAGTGCCAATATCGGCAACAGTTATCACAAAGCACATAAGTACATAAGTACATAAATAAAACACACGACACTGTAATGTAAGTGGAGAAATATTGCTGCAGGTTTATTAGCATAACCAATATGCAAACAAGGTGGGTTATCTTACGGGCGATCCCAGGGCAGGCCAGCCCTATGCCGCCTGCCCGTCTGATAAGCCTAGAGTCACCATGGCAACGCCAACTGGTGTATACCAAATATTGGGAGGGTCCACCCCTCCCATCCGTGGACCACCAGTCCACATGCTTCACACGCCCCCCCGTGATGGGTGGGCGGAGCATACATGGCAGCCCCCGGTTGCTCAGACCCACAACCGCCTTTCGGTTAACGGGGCGCCGTCGTTCTTCCAGGGGACCCGCTAAACATCCCTGGGTATCCTGGCTTAGCACCCCGCGGTGCTGCTGCATGCTGTACCCCTTGGTATGTGCAGACCCTGGATCGCCCTGTAACTCCTCCTGCAACACAAAGTAAAATTGTTAGAGAAACCTACCCCCCCCTTTGTCCCTCCGGACGCCGGGTAAGCGGAGGGGCGGGCAAGGCGAACGAGCGGACAAGAGGAAGAGGAGGGGGTGGAGACAGTATATGTACCCTTGTCTCCCCCCCCCCCTCGCCGGAAACAGCTACCTGTTGGGGTCTCCCCCGGACTAGCCCAGGGACTCGACCTCCCACCCCTGTGCCTTCCTGTGGCACTAAGGCGGCCGCCCTCCAAGGGGCGGGCCGCTACGCAGCCCCCCCCCCGGGCAGCCTTACATAGTGCCAATATCGGCAACAGTTATCACAAAGCACATAAGTACATAAGTACATAAATAAAACACACGACACTGTAATGTAAGTGGAAAAATATTGCTGCAGGTTTATTAGCATAACCAATATGCAAACAAGGTGGGTTATCTTACGGGCGATCCCAGGGCAGGCCAGCCCTATGCCGCCTGCCCGTCTGATAAGCCTAGAGTCACCATGGCAACGCCAACTGGTGTATACCAAATATTGGGAGGGTCCACCCCTCCCATCCGTGGACCACCAGTCCACATGCTTCACACGCCCCCCCGTGATGGGTGGGCGGAGCATACATGGCAGCCCCCGGTTGCTCAGACCCACAACCGCCTTTCGGTTAACGGGGCGCCGTCGTTCTTCCAGGGGACCCGCTAAACATCCCTGGGTATCCTGGCTTAGCACCCCGCGGTGCTGCTGCATGCTGTACCCCTTGGTATGTGCAGACCCTGGATCGCCCTGTAACTCATCCACAGCCTTGGGAGTGGCCACCGTCACTACCAGGGCCCCCCACCAAGGTAGACCTGTTTACTTACAACCTGCTGCAGCCCAAGCTTCCCCTAGGTCCAGTAGGAAAAGGTCCATGCCTAAACTAGGGAGGTGCACCCCATCTCCCTCCAGGCACCCTGTGGACTCGGCGTGATAAGACCATGCCTGATGAAGCCAAGACCTCTTTGGTCTGCGCAACTGCGCATGGCTCCAGGTAGGGCTTTTTACCTACAGCATACTGATACCGGGCTTCTCCCAGGTCCAGCTAAAACAAGTCTACGCTCAACCGGACCGGCGGCCAGCATGACCATCAGGACATGTGCCCCCATCCTTCCTAAACTCCCCCGTCGATTTTTGACTGAGATGACCTTAAACCTAAAACAAGGCGTTGGTCCAATGTTGCCTTTGCATGGCTGAAGAACAATCCCTTTGACTAGACACTCCTGCCTGGCGGTGCCAATGCGGGAGGTAAGAGTAGACAAGCCCACCTTACTTCCTCTTTCACTCCGTTGGAGTACGCCCATCGTATTCCATCAGCCACCACCAAATGTAAAGCCTTGCCCTCCCAAAATTCTGCTAGTATACCAGGGAGAGACAGGACAGAGTCACCACAGAGGAGAACAACGTGTAAAAATTCTTCTCTATTTAAATACTGGGAAAGCCGATTGTTCTCCTGCTGATTTGTAGCCCAAAAAGTGTTACCCCGGTGTTTCCCTTAATCATCTGGACCATAAGCCCCCATTGGATGGCCGACTTCCACAACCTGCATAGCTGCCAGCCAGTGCTGGAGGGCGGGGAAAGTTACCCGGTACCCATACTCACATCAAAAGTACCTGTTTCGTCGAACTCAAGGGCGGGCTACTAAGTGAGCAACCAGGCTCCGCCCTAGTATCCAGAGGTCAAACCCAAGCCCCTCCAAGTTCTGCTGCTTCACCTGCCTGTTAACACGAATCCCAGGGCAGACCACCAGCCTATACCCCATGCTTGGCCATGCCTGAGCTAAAATACCTCTGAACAGCATGCCAACAGGCTAACCACCAGCATTGCGTTCTGAATGTTTCTAACACTGCCAAGAAACATGTGCATAACTAAAGCAACTGGCACCATGCCATAAAAGTATCAATTCAGCCTTCTATGAAACAAAGCGTGCCCTTGTGGCGGTCCGAGTAGTGCTCCCTCCAAGCAAGCCGCCCTACCCAGGCAACCCGCACCCTCTTGGCACTGGCACACCCCCGCCCTAGCTGCCCTAGAGTGCCTGGTCGTGTGTAGCCACAACCTATGTTTCATCACTGACGTTATATCGGGGGTATAATGACACATCTAACTCTACTGCTGAGTGCCCGTTGCACCATCGCAAGTATGCCTTTGCCTGCTCAGAGTCTGGCTGCAAAGTTGGATGATGTTGACACCCCAGCCCAGGGCGAAAATTGGCAGCTTTACAGTATCTGGTGCTCTAGACGGTCCCCGTACCCTGATGGAACAGAATGCAATTCCCTTGCTCCTGTTGAGCACGAACCCAAAACCAATTGCTCACCATGGTTCAATACCTTCCTGCTGTTAATCATTTCCTAGCCGAATGTTGACAAATCTATGTTCTGCAATGGCTCTACTTCGCAGCCTGCACCATTCTGCCAGTGCCGAAGAGACCTTTGTCATGCTATCTGGCCTAATCAATCTTGCCCTGTTCTAGAAGCGCCCGCTTCAGCCGTAGAGCAAACAATTCGCCAGTAACCCCAAACTGGCCCTGATGCGAGCCAAACCGAGCCAAGGCACAACAGTGAGTGTACTAACTAATAGCAGGTCTAACAGCGTCAAAAGGCATCTTCAGCTTACAATATGCGTGATGGAGTAAGGGTATCCAGTGAGCATCAAAATGACAGCTTCCCAACTGACCAACCGTGGTGGGAAACACTCCTGTATATTCTAGGACAATTGGTCCCAGTTCACCTGTCACTGCCTGATGTACGTGACCTAGGTACATGGTCCCCTTGCATGGCGGCATGCCATTGACACCAACCTCCAGTCCCCGATAAGTACCACTATCTGCCTACGCTACCCTCTTGCCTGGCCTTCCTTCCTGCCCAGATATACCATGCGATTATTGCTCTCCTCAGTCACTTGACCCGACCACACCTTGACGAACAAACACAGCGAGAGGAAGCGGCCTGTGACCTGCCCCAAGGCTCTATGAAATTCTCATAACGAATGGTGTGGGAGCTCGCCACCACCTCTGTCCCAGCCTACCAGCCCCAAAGTATTTGGACCCCTATTGCTCCAAGAATTGGAGGGGGGGGGGGGGGTGAGGGGCAGTCCTGGCTGGAGATGTGTGTAATGGAGGACATGCGCCCTAGAGTACCTGTTGTTTGGTGCAAATAACAGTACCACGAGTGCCTGATGTGTTTAATACTATTAACAGTAGTGACAACTCAATCAGCACAGGGCTAGGTGCCCCCCGTCTTACAACCGTGTGGACAAACAGGGAGAAAAAAAAAAAAGGAAGGCTATCCCCAGTCAGACACAGAAAGACCCACCACGTGGCTGCCCAAAAACCACCATCTGCGACGAAGTTCGCGCCGCACATGGGCTGGAGGCCCTGCCCGTTATTCGAAACTGCTCCCCCGAGTCCGTGGTCTAAAGTCTCTGCCCCAGGTGATACATAATGACGCCTTATCTTCGCAATTACCAGCACCTCCTGCTTTTCAGCTGCCCGGTCTGCTGGGCCAATCTTCCTAACCATTTCTCCTTCTCTCTGAACAACGCACGACACAGCAGACCTGCACCGGAGAACCTGCACTCAGAACAATACCCGGTGAGGCAGGCTGAGTGACCCGCGCCCGCCGGGGCAGCGCACCAGACCCCTCGATAGAGAACCATGTGTACATTGCACCTAAGGCACTGCAATGGTTGGTGATTTGCCCAAGGCATGTCCCGCGATTGCCATAGCACCGTAGTAATACTACACGCATGAGTATGCGGAGACTCCATAAAACCATACTTCCTATGCTGATGCGTTTCTGGCATTAACTTAAAACGGTTCAAATAGTCTCAATACAATAGTTTTGTACCCGCAGTTGCATCCCAATACACCTAAAGCTGAAAACGGGAATGGGGGAGAACCTCCCCTAAATTGTCGAAATTGCTTGCACCTGCACCGAACCAGGACGGAGAATGAAATTATATATTTTAAAAAAAAACGAACATGTGCAGAGGAGAAAGTTGTGGATACCCAAGAGGAGATGCATGCTTCTCTCGGCTTTGAATACACTTTCTGGATGGGGTACTAGTAGTGTCCCCTTGGCATTTCTGCGGCCTGAAAAACGGCGCAGCTGTTCCCTAACTGAAACCATCCCCTTACGGGATAACATTAAAACAAAACAATGACTGACTGCGCCATAACTCACACTCGCAGGAACCAGATCGTGCTGCAAAGAAAGTGATGCCCCTGCAAGGCTGGGGGAGGAGGATGCGGGGGGGGGGGGGGGTTGCGTTAAACAGATTTGGGCCTCCAAGGCCAAAGCCTGGTCTGCCAGCCAGCCAATCCACCCGCCCACCAACCGCGAGCCAGCACAATCCAACCCCGCTGACTCTCACCACGCTGCACCCGGCCGGTGCGACATGCGGGACAGGAGTCGGCACCATCATATCTATAGCGCGAACGCGGCCCTGAAAGTATTGAAGCGCTGCGCCGGAGCACCGATAAACATGACACATTCAGGCACGGGGAGAATACGTGATGGACCCAAACCACATGAGAACGCGACCCCCAGGCACGAACCCTGGTTTCCTGCTCCACAGTCGGCAGTTAAGCCTTCCCCAGCCCGGGGCTGTTGGGTGCCCCCCACGTGGGCGCCACGTCGACCCGAAGGTATTGGAGCGCTGTGCCGGAGTACCGACTAGCATTACACATTTGGGCAAGGGAGATTATGTGATTAGCCTAAAATCACATGATGTGGACGCAACCCCCAGGCCCGGACCCGTGGCCTGCAGTCGATACCGGACTGCGCAACTCTGCTCACTCTGCGCCCCCTCCCCCGCAACACGCATCATCAAGCCCCCGCGAGCAGGGGCCCTGAACCGGCACTCCATAGTGCATCTAAGCGGAGGGAGGAGCGTCCCGACCATGCTCCCCCCCCACACCCCAAGAGTTATTTGGGAACCCCGTGACAATCGTTGCCCCCACCATCCACAACATGACCCATCTGGCCGGGGGCTTGACGGCCCCGCCGTAGAGAGAGCAGCGGAGTGGGGCACCTCGCGACGCTCACTGCCCCCGCCCCGCACTCACATCTGGCCCAGGCCCCTGAGCCAGCTCCGCAACAAGGGGAGGGGGAGGTTGGAGAACCCACGCCAGCAACTGTTTACCCGAGCCCCGCGCACAAGGCTCAGAGCACCAACATGACCAGTAATATATGCCCCCAGAAATCGGAGCGCTGCACCAGAGCCCCGCGTTTAACCTGCGCAAATCGACTCACCGGATGGGATGCGCCCCCTAGGCTCAAACACTAGGTTTCCCGCACCGAAATCGGCAGGCCAAGCTGACGTGCCACCTCCACGAGTGCAGCCCGGCCCCACAGCACAGCGCCGGAGTCCGTCAGCCAGGCGCTCGTCGCGATACAGTTAAAACCAAACTCGCTGTCCCCAACACAGCCAGCGGCGAGAGACTCAAACGACCGGCCAAGGCGAACGAGCGGTCAAAATTAATCCGTCGCCCCAGCGTTGCCTATTTGCTGTGGGGGTGGCCGCCCAGACTGAATTCAAGGAGGAAGGTGGGGTTACCTGTGCCCCCTCGCGTCACCCGTGCGCCCCCCGTTGGGCCTCATGTGCCGGCCCAGCATATTAAAATTGACGACACAAAGCGCAACTCCAGCCGGGTGATGGGCCCTAACACTCTCTGGCTTAGCACCCGTGGCCCCTCCCTTTTCATCCGGCACTTTCGGTACAGACAGTGGCACCCGCAGCGAGCCACGCTGGCCATGGACCAGGCCCGATCCATGCACCAGCGGGAAAGGGGTCAGCGTGGCTGGGCCGTGAACCCGCAGACCGTTGCCCAATTGTAGCAAGTACCTCGGTAACCTCGGGTCCGATCCCGAAGCCTGAGGGAGGGGTTAAGTGCAGGCGCTGCACAGTGGGAGAAGAAACCAGAGCTGACTGATCCCGTGGGGTGGGGGCTGCTGGCAGGCCCCCTAGGCGATGCCTGGGGATGCCGTATGAGCCGGGGGGGTGAAGAGGCCGCAGCGCGCATGAGAGCAGGCGACCTAGGGCCATTTACCACGCCTCCGGACTCGAATCACCCCCCCCCCCCTCTCCCCCTGGAAGATGCACCCTCCCCTCAACCGAATAAAAACCAACTGGAGATGCCGGGGGTAAAGCCTGGGGCCGGCCTTAGTTGGTGGTACCCTGTGCAACAATGTTTGTTGGCACCCCCCAAATGCCACCCCCATCACGGATACTCTCACTAGCCTCCCTATACAGTGACCAAGTCTCCATAACCACACTCACAGATGCATTGAATCAGTTATATAGCGCCACTCCTACCAGTGTTGAGTGTCCGAGCACTTTGCATCTCACACAACTTACGCAGACAATCAATCATGCGCGTGTGACTCCGTGTATAGGAAATGTTACCTAAGCCCAAAGGACGCAAAGAGTAGGAGTCTCATGTCGTCCCTACTGGTAGGCAGTGTGGTTTAAGGTTGCTTGGTGCGGGAGAACTACAAGCTCAGAGTCGGTTTCTAGCCGAATTAAACCTTTTTTTTTTTTTTTTTTTTGCAACATTTATCATTGTTCTAACAATGTATGCTTTGCAGTGTGAATGCCGTTCTAGAGTTCTAGGATGAACGTTTATAACTCCTTGTTGAATATTCGGACGTTAGGTTATAAATTGCAAGTAACAAAAGGATGCCTCTTTTGAAACAGTAACCTGCAGACCTGTTTACATCCTACGCACTCAGAAATCCACTTGGCACACGTTCTTTGCAGCAGGCGCATTGACCCTCTGCACTAACTTCACCGGAGTCAATACCTCAACTGTACCACATGCTGATCTCTCTCCCAGGAAGAAAAATAATCACACGAGATATCTTGAAATTAAGTGAGGCCTGGTAATTGCCGCGGAGCGAAACGCAGCATAAGGTGCTTCAAAAGCATAATAAACTACACTACATCACACCATCAGGTACAGGGAGACAGAGCGAGATGCCAAAGGATCCCAGAATGTGGACGCGACCTCGAGGCTCGAACCTTGGTTGCTTTCACCAAGGTCAGCAGCGCGGGCCCCCTCTCCTCCCCAGGTGGCGAGTTTGACGCCTGCTACTTAGCCACCGAGCCACGACCCAAAGCTGCCGCCCAGTGCTGGGAGGTGATGGCGGGGGGGGGGTGGGGCGCGCCCAGGGGTCCCGGAGCAGGAGATAGCAGACGGGCTCGGCAGGGACAGCAACTCGACCCGAAGGTAATGGGCGCTTACCATAGCACCGCGTTTACATTACAATTCCTACACGGGGAGGTAAACGTTACATTACCAATACTTTCGCAAATTGACATACAGTAAGAGAGCTCCGTGCCCGGCAGAGACATTGCGCTGCAGCCGCAGCGACGTTTGTATCACATTACGATTCCTACACGGGGAGAAATCTGTATCAGGGCGCTCATGCGCACCATTACCAATGAAAACATTCATTTTTGTTGGGCACAGGGAGATTAAGCGATCTCCCGAACTCGCAGGATGCTAAGCGCCGTTGCCCAGGCTCGAACCTGGTTCCCCAGGTTGGAAGTCCACCGCTCTAGCCGCAACGCTAAATCCTTACACGATGGCTTGCCGATGCCCGACCGATACTAACACACGCGCGCCCCAACCCCGCAGCACCCGCAGCCTCTCTAGCCGGCGCTTGGGCCTGGCTTTGTGCCCGCAACCCCCCCGCCCGTGGTATTCCGACCACAGGGCCCCGTCACCTGGTGCTGCCCAGGGACAGGGCCGGGGCGGGGAGGGGAGACAGGCAAACTCACCGCGAGCGAGGGGCTCCGAGGCTGCTGGGCACGCGAGGACCGAGCTGCAAGGCGAACGAGCGGACAAGAGGAAGAGGAGGGGGTGGAGACAGTATATGTACCCTTGTCTCCTCCCCCCCCCCTCGCCGGAAACAGCTACCTGTTGGGGTCTCCCCAGGACTAGCCCAGGGACTCGACCTCCCACCCCTGTGCCTTCCTGTGGCACTAAGGCGGCCGCCCTCCAAGGGGCGGGCCGCTACGCAGCCCCCCCCCGGGCAGCCTTACACATGTCCCCCATGCTTGATGTCTTGGGCACGACCACTGACTACATACAGGGCTGATAGTGAAAAGTGCATCTTGTTTTGTAACCCTAAATTTTAACATTGCATGGACAAATATTAGTGGGGGTAAGTGAATAATAAATAGCAGAGCATGATAACCGTGCAATACTGAAATGGCAAACAAAAAGTGTTATGAATAACCCAATAGAGACAAAAAGCCCCAGTAGGTAACCCTCTCTGCAGCATTAGTCACCTGATAGTCCCCGACCCAGAGACCTCACGGGGAGCAGTTCTGATGTGCTACTAGGCAAATGTGGACTCAGCTTGGTCAGCAAAGAGCCCAAAATGCACCGCTCCTTCAATCAGGAAGATATCTCAATTAAGTCTATGGAAGACTACCTGTTTCGTGGCACTGTGATTTTGTTATTGGAGGTATAGCTATTTTCTTTACCCCTTGAAGTGAGCCTATCATCCCTCCTGTGTAAATCCACTGTGTGATTGACTTAGCATGCCACTGACAAAACGGAGTCTCTGCATGCTTATGATCCAGGTTCCGAGAACATGTGCAAGATGCTGTTTTCCCCAAAAGACAACCTCTGTCCCTTGTGTGTCCATGTGTGCCTGTCACAGTGCATCCTCTTCAAGGAAACGTTACTGTGTTTCATGAGCGTAGGAAAACTTACCCCACAACACCCCTTCTTACTAGGTTCTTTTACTGTCTGGCTCATGGATAGAATCGACATTCTGCTGTGGATGACACCAATTTTGGTATGTAAGGTAAGGAAAAGTCTGCATATCCAGCAAAGTCCATTACTGGTTCCTGTAAGATGCTTACACACAGGACATTTTGTGACTGGAGGTAGGTACATACACATCTCCCCCGTATTAAATACATATTGGACCCAATGGGGCAATTAATCTACAATTCTCTACTTGCTATTGTACTGGTGTGTTGGTGATCCTCAGGACATGGACCAACTCCGTGGCATATCTCCAGCTGGGACCAAGATCTGTCTGCCTCACCGGGGAGACAAATACACTCCAGCACAAGGCACTATTCTTCAACAGGAAGGAAGAGTCCTCGGCAGTCTGCTTGTTCTTCCCAAGAGAACACTGATGATACCTGAGTGAGGGACAAGTGACAAAAGCAGGAATTGATTAATTGGTCCAGATTAAATTTGCTAACTAGGGCAAAACAGAACAGGACAACCCCTAACCATCTCCTCGATTATTCCTGACTGTTCAACTACAGCTACCACTAAGACAGGGAAGTCTTAACCACTGCAAGCAAGAGTATTCAGAGCCCTAGGACAGTGAGATGGAAAAAACTCTACCAAACTAATAAAAAAGGCTTTCTGTGGCTATTCTACAGTACTCAGGCATATTCTTCCTCTGCACCGCCATATGCCCTCACACTGTTACACTTCAGAAAAACACCTGAAAACTCATATCTTTTCCATCTCCCTGACCCATTGTCTGATTCCAGCCGCCTCCCCTAAACACTGCTGAACCCCCTCCAAACCTCAAGCTGCCACCACTTTACTACAAGCTAATTAAAGGTTCCTACATGTGGCTCACATACTCCTGTTACTGAGTAAATTACTCTTTTACACCCCTCTGGGGTAAACCACCAACACATAAATAAATACCCCCAATAAAATATAGAAATAAAATACTTTCCGCATGTTACAGGACTGTAGGAAAATTCCTTATAGGCGCACTCCTTCAAGACATTGCACATCAAGGGAGGTGTAGAGGATCCAATCTGCTTTTATTTTTCTTCCCTCTGGAATTGGGATGGGAGGTACCAGGGAGACACAGCTACCTAATTGGTATGTTTCTTTGGGACAAATTTGTAATGAAAGAGTTTACATTTCACTGTAAAATACAAGCTCAATTATCCTGTTAACCCTTCCTCCTTACCAACATAATTAATGTGGTTAAAGAAATTGGGTCTTATAACTATTTTAATTATTAAACTCCTTAGGTCACATAAATGTGTTTGTCAATAATTGTAATTTTCAGCAGGTGTCAGGTATAGTGATACACATCTAATGATCATCTGCAGAGTGATTTCAGGAAGGCTTGGATAATTTAGTAGGGCCAGAACTTTAAAGTATTTCATATTACCTCGTACACTGCTTTACCCTCTTCCCAAATCTTTTTTTTTTTTCTTTTTTTCCCCTCATATACCAAGATGGGCATTCCTGATGGGAGGCCACCACCTCTCTCCAACAATCAACGTAACCAAGCCTTGATATTGGAGACCGGTGTGGAGAGAGAGGGGCTCGAACCCTCAAGCAACCACTGTTTTTAATGTCCACTCCTTTTCACGCTACCAGATAACCCAGCGCTATTTTGGAGGGATCAGACCAACAGTGCCCAGGTGAAATCATTGGAATGTTCTTTATCTATTCCGCCATGCAACAAGTGATGCCCAGATTTTTCCATAGCTATTTCCGTCGCAAGCCATATCAGATTCACTAGTGTATATTATATGTTTAAGGCATTCTGTGAAAGTTGGAGCACTTATGTTTTTCCAGGCTCTACATATCTCTCGTCTTGCCAGGATAATCACATAGAAAATAAATTTAGATGTCGGATCATTAAGATGGTAATCCGTGTGCAGACCGAACATAATCATTTCTGGAGTGACTTCAATATGTTTATGTAATACCTCAACTAAAAAATCTCGCACCGTGGCCCAGTAGCTTGCTATCTCAGGGCAATCTATAAACATATGGCAATCGTCGGCTGCAGGCATTTTACATCTTGGGCAATGATGGCAGAAGCCTGTTATCTTTGTTAGCTTTTTGGGGGATATATAAGCTCTATATGCAGTATTTAAATGGTTTCTTTTTAGTGCAGCTAATTTAACCACCGCATGTAACATGGTAAAAGAATCTCCCCATAATTCCATGAGATTCAAGGCTGAGTTTATAACATTCCCCCAAAGTTTATACAGTTCGGATTCTGTTATTGCTTCCGCCTCTAGGATGGCCCAGTACCAAAAAGATACCTCCTGCTTCCATCTACCACTCCTGGATACATAATCAAATTTAGGGTTCAGTGATTCGAATTCCCAGGATTTAGTTGCCCACCATCCTGACAGCTGATAGTATTTATACCTTGATAGCGTTCCACTTGTCAGGCAAGATAAGGAATCCCAATTCAGGAGCTGCGAGTCTTTCTGTAGATCCTGCCAAAAAAACAAGCCTGCCACTTTAAGAGGACGAGATAATTGATCATTCAGGCAGTCTGGTGTACCCGGGGAATCCCATATCGGGGCCTGAGGTGCATAGTATGGAATTTTTAGAATCTTTCTAACATACAGCCAGTTCCTAAGAGCAGTATCCAGAATTTTTAGTATGACTCTCTTAAAAAACCGTGGGTCGCCATATTTAAATAGAAAGTGTTCTTGCCCCTGAGGTATACCATGTAATAAGGCTTGAAACAATAAACTCAGAGAGGAGGCATCCGTCTTTCCGGCTAACATTCTGAAGTTCTTAAAATGGAATGAGTGACAGTAGGCAAGTAAGTCCGGTAGGGTCAGCCCACCCAAACCAAGGCTTCTCCTTAGTTTTTTCCAGGAGATCCTCGATATCTTAGCATTCCAGATAAAGGAGCCTATTTTCCCCTGTATTTTGGAAATATCTGGTGCTGAGAATGTCAATGGAATAGAGCCAAACAAGAAGGTTATCTTCGGCAGAATAATCATTTTGATTAGATTTACTCTGCCAAAAATACTCAGGGAGAGGCCAGACCATCGCTGCAGTAGACCACAAACATCCTTATAGACTCTCGTCAGATTTATTTTGGCTATTTCTGAAATATTTTGGGGCAAAATTATACCCAAATACCTCATATGTGTCTTGGCTCCAACTGCCCCTCGTACCTGGTTCCAGTGCATAGTCTCAGTTTTTTCTTTATTTACCCTATACCCCGAGATTTCTCCGAACAATTTTGCTTGCTCAAACAGTCTTGGAATTGCCTCAGCTGGATTAGAGGTAAACATAAGAAGATCATCGGCGTATAGGGCAAATTTTAGTTCTAGGTCTGCAATTCTAAAAGGATAGATCACAGGATCAGCCCTGAGCTGACAGACAAAAGGTTCAATATAAAGGTTAAATAACAGAGGTGATAAGGGACACCCCTGTCTAGTCCCTCGAGAAATTATGAACCAGTCTGAGAGCACTCCGTTTACCAAAACTTTTGCCAAATCTTGGAATATTATTTTAAAATATTAGTTTGAATTCTTCAGAGCCGCCATCACCATGCACCTTCTTACCTTGAGCCTTCAAAAACAATTAGAAGTAAAAAAGAATCCTGTGATGGTTGCAGATAAATCTCTTTCCTTCTGTCGAAGAAATGAATGACAAAACAGCTGTACAATTTGGAGCTAAAACTTCAGGAAGCATTATTCAAAATGATTACAATTGTATTGAGTGATCAGGATAATGAAAAATAAAATTGAAGCCAAAAAAGGCGTTGAGAATTTGAAATTTAAAGATGCTATGTAGTTCTAGAAGTAGTTATAGACAGGTTTCAAGAAGAAATACAAATAAAATAGTATTGAATTCCTAAGAGATGACAAAGACCATTGACTAGGAAAAATATCCTCTTAGGTAAAGAAATATGATGGACTTGCCAAAATGCTGTCTGGACACATCAGAGAGACAAGTATAACACTGTTTGAAAATAAGTCGAGTATCAGTTCATAAAAATGAACTGTAATTCAGAAGATGCTGATACAAGACAACCAAGAAAAGTTTACTTTTCTGAAGACAAGAATAGAGAGAGACCACAGCCAATGTCTGATGATATTGTTTATCCATTTACATGAACTCTTCGAGATGAAATAATATATGATTTAGTCTTATTCTTGAAATATTTTTAAAGCATTGCATCAATAATCTATTAAAGGCTTTTGGCAGCTATTGTAATAATACAAAATGATGATTTTTTTAGCTCGTTTGTAAAACTCATTGTGAAGTGCTCCAACAATTTTGATTGAGGCAGTTTGTGAACATCATCTGGGAGACAGTGACAGTTACTGTGAGGCCACCAGTGTTAGGCTAATATTCTCCAAAACAAATTCTTAGGTTTCTGCATGTGTCCCACGCTTGGCTGCCTAACCATTCAGAAGGGCAATCATGTGCTTTTGTTTCTTGCATGTGGTGTTCTATTTCGATAAAAAAACAATAAATGTTTATATAAAAGAATGCTTCCCTCTACATTTTACATACATAGCTAGGTACATATTTTGTTCAATCACATGCCACAATATCCAGATGGTCCTGTCATATAAGTCGCTGGGCAGACAATATAGCACCTCAGAATCGTAACAATTGACATGTGAACCATTTACAATACAGGTGATAGGGTGGTACTATATAAATAGCAATACAATACAATAAAAATACCTGTCAGTGCAATTTGCCCAGGTGCTGTAATTGGCTCATTCCTGATCATTTGCCATAGAAGAGACCTAAATATACTGTGTTTTAGTAGCAAGATGAAGAAAAGAAACACAATCTTTATTTCTTTTAACAGTTCATCTTGTTGGTATTGAGACACAGCATGTGTTGGACTAGTCATCTTAAACACTGCGTGCAATACTTCTAAAGTGGGGTGTTCGCAAGGAAATCCCAGGATATTGGCCCTCATTTCATGCCTCAGTCGTATGTATAAAAAGATCTCCAGTGGGGTAACTCCCTCCCCGGATAGCATCTCAGTGCGGTCCTTGAACTTGCCCTCCCGATATAGATCACCCCACGTGGTTAAACGTCTTTTACAGAGCATTTCCCGACATATAGGCTTCCTGCGTTACAGGTGCGTCTGGGAGATACGACAATGGCCCAAGTGGGGAGTAGAGTACTGGTTTGGCCATTGCTCTAGAAAGGCGCTACCATGCATTATTAGAACAGGTGACTGTGTGGTGTTTCGCTACCTCCCCAGGGACACGTGACTCCTAGAAGGAACTCAAGGGCGTGGGTGCCATGTATCCCTCTTCGATGGCCAGGTGAGGCATATAGGGCGGTGGATGTAACCAGTAAACTGTGTAATGAGCCTGGGCACTGAGATAGTATAGTTCCATATCATGAGCTTCCAACTTATCCGGCGTTGTTTCCCACCCCACGCTAGCTTGATATGTATAGATCTAAGGGTATTAAAGAAAGTGCGGCCTAGGTTATATGGAATGTTAATGAAAAGGTATAGGAGCTTGGGGAGGATATTCATCTTCATCAGGCCACCCTTCCAGCCAATGAGAGCGGCAAGGAGATCCATCGATCCACCCAAATGCTAATTGTTTTAATCGCTACCCCATAGTTCGCCCTAAGAGTGTCACACTTCAGTCTCGCACCAGCATAGTGGGAAATCGAGAGCAAATCTGGTTGTGCTAGGAGTGGGAAGATTTGCGACTTGCTCCAGTTCAGTCTAACCGAACAGATCGCCGAATTTAATAAATTCTCTTAGAATTGGATTGAGGGTAACGTTAGGTTCTCGCAAATATAAAGGGATGTCGTCGGTGTATAACGATATTAATATCTGCTGGGAGGGGTATATTATGGCTTAGTCCAAGTGATGTGGTCTTATTTTAGCTGCCAAGGGTTCTATTGCCAGGGCAAATAATAATGGGGATAATGGACACCCCTGACGAGTGCCCCTTCTGATGGGGATAGGGTTGGAGTATAAACCATGAATTTGAACCACTGCCTCAGGTTGAGTATAATCGAATCCATGCGAGGAATGGGGGAGCACCATTCTGCCCAATATGGTAAACATGTAGTCCCATTCAAGGGAATCAAAAGCCTTTGTAGCATCTAAAAATATCCCCGCAGCCGAACACTCAGGGTCTATGTCATGGAGGAGCGCAAACGTGGTTCGCAGGTTATGTTGAAGTGGATCTGCCGGGTATAAAACTCGCCTGATCTGGCAGGACCAGTCCATCCATTAGCAGGGTCAGACGATTGGCTAGTACTTTAGCAAGAATCTTCGTGTCACAGTTAAATTTGCGACAGTGGTCTGTATGCCTCACAGCTGGTAGCTTCTTTGCCTGGTTTGAGCAGAGATATAATTAAGGCTTGCCGCATGGACAGTGTGAGAGCCCCAGAATCCCTCGCCTCCTCAAAGACTTGCTTAAGGATAGGAGCTATTTGAGCAATAAACATTTTTAGAAATCATCTGGTAGGCTGTCAGGGCCTGTGGCCTTATCTGAGCGCAGCCCTGTTATTGCTACCCAAATTTCGTCTTCCTCGAAATCTGCAGCTAAAAATTCTCTACGAGAGTCATTGATCAAGCCAAGAGCTGTATCTTCAAAATAGGAGGCGATATCCGGGGGCTCTCAATTAGAGGTGAGATATAGCACAGTGTAGTATTTAGAGAAGGTATTAAATATGTGCCGGGAGTCTGTGTATCTGTTGCTTTCTTCATCTGAGATCTCAAGAATCTGTGTGTAAAATCTGGGAATTCTACTGACCTCAACTAGGGCTCTACCAGGTCGTTCACCCTCTCCATATGACCTGGTAATGTGGTATTTCGTGCGGAATTTAGCCTCTCATTCCGCCTCTTCAGCATATTCAGTTAGCAGTTCTTTAAGTCGTGCTTGTGAATGGGAATGGGGCGAGGATGCTATCTGTTCCTCAAGTTGCTTAATATTTGTTTCTAGTCTATTCAAAGTCCCCCTGATGGACCGTAAGATCCCTCCGCTTTTCCAGACACAAGCGACTGTCCTGAAGCAACTCCTCCCGAAAGGCTCTATCGAGCAAGGTCATGGGTTCAAGCCTCCAAGACCGAAACGGGGATTCAGTACTTGGCAGTAGTAGCTTCAGGACAGGGGAGTGTCCGAGAGAGTACGCGCCAAATGCGTCACCTTGCGCAGTCATGTGTTCAGCCCAGCAGATAGCAACCAATAGTCCAAGCGAGACCAGCTGGAGTGAACGCTAGAATAACAAGCATTTGCAATGCAACAGGTCTCGCATTTACACAAGTTAAAGTTATTGGCAATGTAAATGAAAATACCTTTTATTTATGTTTTAAAAACTAAAACATGAATAAAAGGCATTGTCATTTACAATGCTAATAGCTCAAACTTGTGTAAATGTGACCCTTTGCTCTACAGAACCGAAGGCATAAGGTCAGCAACGTGAAACATTAGAGCGCGGTGTCCGTGAAGCAAGCGAAGCGCTTTGTATTAAATAAAACATTTCTTTTTTAAAGTGCAGTACAGTCCAGTCCAAATTGCCAGGCCAGGTCCACACAAATCACAGGCATCATGAACCAGGTGACAACAAGGCAGGTCACCGTCTTGCTGCACAGCACAAATGACATTCGTATTTCCCACAAATGATCGATCCATTCTGTCAAATTCCCAATTGACCCTATCTCATTAAAGCTGGAATCCTGTGCTTATAGTCCGCTTTCAAGAATACTTCATTGCAACAACTCACGTGAATTTGGTAAGATCGAAAACTCATAAGACAGACTTCATTGGCATGATCAAAATTGATAACATCTGTTGCATGTAACCAGGCATAGCCATCCAATTAGACCTGTCTCTGAAAATAAGAACCCCACATTGTGAGCAACCGCAGAGGAGCAACTATATAGTAAAGGCTGCCTTCAAGCCAAGTTTAACCTCAAGCCTGTCTCATAATCACATCCTAGTCAATTTACTCCACTTTTAAACGTACAGCAGCATCCAAAGCCTATCAGGTGTGTTTCGCCATAATTCCATCCGCAGCATTACTCATGTGTACGTACTGCCCGTCCCCCCAACACCACACGCTAAGTGCAGCTGTTTTCAATCCCACATCACATCGCAACAACACCCAAGTCAGTGGCAAACCTGCGCCAGCACAGCACTATAACGAAGCGCCCACAACAGGTGAGCCAAAAACCCTGCAAACGTGAGCCGTTTCAGTCACCTTTCAGTGTATCCAAAAAGTAACCTTTCAAGCAGGATGAACGAGTTTAAGCCATGCAACTCAACCAGTCCAACTGGCAGCAACAGGGATAGCTCAGAATAGATACCGCACCATACATCTTTTGTGTGCTCTGCTCAAGTGACTCCAACCGGAGCACAGCACATCTTACCATGTAGCCTTACTGCCATATGCATTTCTGACTAATGACACCCCAGTTTTTGGTCTATGCCTGCCTCATAAGCAATAATTCTGCTGTTTGTGACTGAAAGTTGCTGCTGAGGACTCTAGTCAACCCTCCACATCGGCTTTGCACTTGTCAAGGGGAGCGCGCTTTCCCCAATCCCATTGCGCTACTTTCGCAAAGTCCTTGAATAGCAATAACAAAAAGTAAACAAAAACAATTGCAGGTGATAGACTTGTAATCCTTAGCCCCTTTTATTCGGGGGTTACTCCCCCGCGGTGTGGGGGGGGAACGGCAGCGGTGGCGCTGTGCTCGTGACGAGCCCAGCTCGTCATGAGGCACAGTGGAGCTGAGCTCGTCATGACCCCGCCCACTGATTGATTCTTCCGCACAGGCGGGGAATCAATCGCGCGCGACGGTTATGACGAGCCCAGCTCGTCATGAACACAGCTCCACTGTTCCTCATGACGAGCTGGGCTCGTCATGAGCACCGAAGCGGTTAAAGTATTGCTCCTACTGTCCGTGCACTGTACTTGCCGTGCGCACAGAGATCGTTGGTTTGCCTGGTACTACCAATAGCTGCTAAGTGGGAAAAAAAAGGCACACAATGATGGACAGAATGTGGAACAAATCAAACATTCACCCCCAGTCAAGAGATCTGGGTTAAATCTGTCGCACTAAGCGGTAAAAACCACGTAACCATGCAAGCCAGCCAGGGTTTCCACTTGGCTCTGGTGATATCAGTAAGAATGGTCAAAGTCTGGAAAGGACAGTATGCTAATAGTGGTACTGCGTTGGAATATTATGTAATGATGACAGGTGCATTTTTGTATGTGTTAATAAAGTGTTTTAAAAAAAAAAAAAATGGTCAAAGAATGACCGAACCTATTTGCTCTTGCTGGATTGCTTTTTGCACCTCGTTATACACGTTAGAAATTTTAAGCACAATCCCTTCAATGATATCCAAAGAAACGGAAATCCTCACATTCCTCCCTGAACAGTTTACAGAACACCAATCTTTAAAACCACAACGACTTTAATAATTCCAGACACAAAGTCACAGTGTGCAGCAAAGTCACTCTTAAACAGGTAAAAAACAAGGCTGCAAGCACGTAATTGGGAACCTTGCGCACTCTGATGCCCCCTGCCCCTCATATCACTGAAACATGCTAAGCCAGTCCTGGCCTTTTAGCATGTCGAGACACCTGGCCGAATTACTTTTGTTACTATCTCTGCACAGGCGCTGGTGCCAATATTGCATCAAAAATAAAAAATAGAAAAGCACTTTTTACTATTTCTTACTTTTAATGAAATCGTAGCGCCCTCACCGGTCCTGAGATAGTAACAAAAGCAATGTAAACAAAAGGAAATGGCGGGCGGCCGCGAACGAAAATAATAATGAAAATCTGCGATCTCGGAACGGGGTGGACAAACGGGGCAGAAAGCGGGCATGGCGTGCTGAACGTAGCTAAGCACGTCGTGCCTGCAAGTAAGAAATCCAATAAAGAAAAGAGTACTACGAGCAGAAGCACCAAAGACACAAGCTGGGCTTGTAGAGCAGAGAAGGGCAGAAGTATAAACAAGTTTCAGCTATTAAAATTGCAAATAACAATGCCTTTTATTTTCGTTTTTAAAACATAAATAATAAGCATTTACAATGCAATGGTCTCGGCATTGGTAAAGTTAGAGCTATTGGCATTGCTCATGACATTTTTGTTTATGTTTTTAAAACATTTAAAGAAACGGCATTGTCATGAGCAATGCCAATAGCTCTAACTTTAACAATGCCGAGACCGTTGCATTGTAAATGCTTGTTATCAATAAGCCTGGGTTACCATGCAGAAACTCTTGTAACATGTTAAGCATATCATCATTTTTGAGCAGCCTTTTTACTGCTTTTCTCATTTTGCAAACGTAGTTGCTCTGACTTTTACCCAAATCTAACAGACACTGCCTAGCTATACGTACATTCCCCTCTTTAGTTAGCAAAAATTAAATAAAGTTTAAGCCAACTTCCATTTAAAGTGCTGGGGCCTCTGAATGTTGTTTTGAGACTGACGCACTGGGCAGCCCTAAGATTTGGCAAAGTACCCTTCATCCATACCATATATTTTAAAATCGGTGGCTTTACCCAGTATTATTCCTGCATTACCGTAATTCAGAATGGGATTTATTTTAGAAGAATAGTCTTAAAAATGGAACAACCATTTGCCTGCATAGTGTTGGTTAAATCGGAAAAGACTATAACGGGATATTTTTTCTTGATTCAAAGCATACTGCATATGTTTGTCAAAATGTAACTTATTGTTAAATAGAACTCCCACATACTTATAAGGGTCCACAGTGTTGAGCTTTCTGTGCATTATTTAGTGTCCGGCTAAACGAACTATTCCTATTAATGTGCTTGACCTCGGGTTTTTAATATTAATACGTTTATTTGCCTTGCAAGACATTTCAGGGGAAATTAGCTGGCTACATCTGCAGTTCTATCAAGTTATGTAGGGTTGTCCAAATAAAATAGTGCATTCACTGGCCTGCGTTTAATGTAGGGGGGCTTGCTTGTGATTTCTTAGAAATTTCCCTTTAAGATGGGGGGGGGGAACCAAAAAATACAGAAAAGAGAAGCAGGTACACATTAGATCCAAAGCAGAATAACAGGAGCCAAGCAAATAAAACGGTGGCCAACAAACTAAGAAACCGACTGCCCTGCTGTACGTGATGGGTGGCCACTACTTAAGCACTGGCTGGCATGTATGGCAATGGTAGGTACACCTCTGACAAAGAGAATGGCTCATTGGTGCGTCTTAGAGCTGGCAGAAAAGTGTTGGTTTGGCTGTGTGTCTATGGCCCAGCAGCTCCCCCTGCAATAACCTTTTAGAAAAATTCATGATACAACAAAACACGCATTGACAAAGTCAAAAGTTTGGCAGCCAAAAGACAGTTTTATTGGCTTTAGCAGTGCTTGTTTTATAGCATGGCATCACATTTTTTAAATAACTCACTTATTTGCTCAATCTCACCTGCTTTCCATGAGCAGAAAACAAGCAGGTGTTGCACTCCGCACCTTTTGTTTTTATTAAAGTAATAATCTGTTATTTGTATAGCGCTTTTACAAAAGTGCTTTGGGTCGAAGATGGAAAGGAACATGAGTGGCTCAAATTATGGCTGCCATGCGATGGGGTGTCATTACCCCCCCCCCCCCCCTCCACTTTATCAGCTTGCTCTGAGGGTGGGCATCACAGGGTGATTTTGTGTAACAGGAAAAATGTACTTTTTAATGGCTTCTTTGATTGTTCAGAGACTCTGGCCTCCAGGAAGTTCGTAAATCCAATCTCTTTTGGTGCAAGGGGGGAAGAAGGTTGAAGAGACAGAAGGAAGGACGGAGAGAAGGAAGGATGGACAGAAGGAAGGATGGAGAGAAGGAAGGATGGGGAAAAGGAAGGATGGAGAGAAGGATGACGTGACGGATGGAAAAAAGGGTGGCTGGGCAGAAGGATGGCTGAAGGTGAGAAGGGTGAATGGAGAGAAGGATGAATGGGTGGATGGAGAGAAAAGATAGACTGATGTGTGGATGGAAAGAATGGTGGATGGAAGGATGGAAGAGGAAGGGAAGGGAGGGAGGAGAAGGATGAACAGGGGGAAGGGTGGATGGAAAGAAAGATGGAGAGAAGGAAGGGTAGATGGAAAAGACAGAAAGGTGGATGAATGGCAAAATGACCAGAAAGGATGGAAGAAAGCATGATGGAATAAGACAGACGAAGGACGGAAAGAAAGAAGGACCAAAAGACTGAAAAAAGAATGCAGAGAAGGAAGGAAATGAAAGAATTTCAGAATCCCCTAATGGGGGCAATCTCCCGAGCGACTGGAAGCAGAGCATCCGGTAACACTGAGTCGCCTGGTAACCCTAGCTTCAATGCCTAAAGTGGCTTCATGAAGTTCTGAAAATAAGAGAAACAGACCTTTTGTGCTGGGTATTTTGTCTGAGGTACAGGGGAGATGTGAACTCGGAAAAACAACAGGGGATAGTCCCGGAGAAGGTGCGATCACAGCTCAGGACCTGGAAATTGGATCCATTTTAGCACCCACTTGTCCCGCCCCCTTGCCCTTCTGTGACTCTGAGGGGAAACAAAGGCTTTGTGTGTTCTAAACAAACACACAGGACAGCTCTTTAGATAGAGTGCGAGATCCCTCGGAAACACATGGGGGTGGGGAGAAGGGGGGGGGGTTGTAAGGAGTGGGGCAGGGAACGGACGGCGCCCGGAAGAAAGGTAGAATTGCATCGACGACGATGCTCAGCAAGCGCTTTACGCGCACCTACCTCTCTATGTGTCATCTGCGGTTTGGGTGGGACAAAGAACAGGTTATTTGAACAACAATGTATACATCACTGAACTGTGGTTTTATTATCAAAACTATTTTCTTCAGTATTTGCTTTGAGGATTTCTTCACCTGTGTCTTCCTTTGGTTTAATAAACCAAATAGTTTGTCTCAAATCGGCATAGCACTGACCCTCTGAGGAGAAACCAACATCAGCCCTGGCAAAGGTGCTCAACCCCCCTCCCCCCCCCTTGCAGGAGGCCGTGGCTTGAATGGAGTCGTGAAGGCATGGACGGGTCAAGCAGGGTCTATCCTGTTCTGAAAGCAGCCCCAGACCAGTGCGGCCCTGACCAAATTGTGAAAATCAAACACAAGGGAGGAGGAGGCCATCCCCGGAGCACCGGTGAATAGTGAGAAAAGGGAGGGGCACCCAGGCACCAACAATGGAAGGACTGGATAACGCCTCACTACTACTGTCTCTGCGTGAACTTCCTCCCCGCAAAACTGCGGCGCCCCTATCTATTCCCTGCCTGTGAACCCCGCCAACATCAACACCGTGGCAAACACCTTCCCGCTCTCTGACACCTAACCCCTAGCGCGAGCGTTGAAAGGGCCCGGGAAACGAAGACTGTCAGCAGGTTTTTTGGTTGTAAATTCGTGCTGTATGTGAATTCTCACAGGAGAATGAACACAAACTCCCGGCCATCGTTCAGCTGCCCCCACCGTGCCCGCACTCACGGCTGATGGAAGAAAATAAAAAAGTAATATTTGGAAGGGGCAGGCAGCTTTGCCAAACTGCCACCTTTCTCCGAGGCGAAGCAGAAATGCCTTGGAGAAAGGCAGCGGCTGATTCGGATTCGGGGGCGTGTTTTTCTCTTCTCTCCTCTTGCCATTGGCTGGAGGAGAAAATGAGAAAAGTAGCCAAAAAACACGCCCCCGAATCCGAAAAGGACGGGGCCTGATCGGAGAGACAATCCTCTTCTCCAATGGCTGGCCAGCATTCAAGAGGCCAGCCAATGGAGAATAGGGGAGAAGAGGGGCGGGTTCAAGCCCCTCTTCTCCAAAACATTAAATCTCTCGACTTCCGGTTCTGCCTTCGGCAGACCGGATGGTCCCGAGACCTAAAAAGCATCGTCATTTACAATGCCAATAGCTTAAACTTGTGTAAATGCGCGACTCATTATCCATGCGCCTCATCCTTAACTCAACATAAGAATCCTGTACACTAGCACCTTACATGCAGAACACATGCACTACATCTTAAAAAATAGTGACCATTACTTTGCGCTTTCAGATCACAGCTTTTTTATCTAAGTTTCCCAATGTTTACCCCTACCCACCCCCCTCCCTCCTTTTCCCCACTCTACCGTACACCCATATAATTGTATCCTTTTATCCCACAGCTACCTATGCACAGTGCGATAAGCACTAAATATATTACCTATACTTACTACAAAACGCCCATCTCATAATATAAATATTTCCCCGACTCCAGTGTAACGTACTTCTGGCCCACAAGCTGCAACATGCTCCCTATCGCTATAACACAGACCTGCCAATCAAAATCCACCATAAACCTTAACAGCAACAGGTACCTCCCCGCTCTCACACAGCAGTAACTTAGCCAACTCCCCCACCAGACCTCCCATCTGCCGGCAAACTTTTGCTGTTTTCCACCTCACTCACGCAGTCCAAACCGCCGCACTAATTAACATCATGAGTGTATCAAACGCTCAGCAACACCGCTTCTGCAAGCACAGGAAAACAACTCAGCTGCACATTTAGCACACATTCCAAAACTCTGCCCACCAACAAGCCACACACCCACTTTTCATCATTTTGAAGGGGCTTACCTCCTTAGCTGCTGCTCCAAATCTAAACAACTCCCCGCTATGCACAAACACTTCTGCTCACCTCCCCTCCAGTTATGAAACTACAACCTGCCCACCATATCCCTTGTGTGCCCCCTAAACACTTTCAGTCAACAGCCACCCACCAAAGCTTACCAAACAAGCTGGCTCCGTGGAGCCGACGGGGGGAGGGAAAGTGAAAGCCGAGATGTGTAACGCGAGCCTCCGGGGACAGATGTGCACGCGTACGGAGTGCACATCTCCTGTCTGTACACGTGCACATCTTCTGTCCGCATGTGCCACCTCTTGTCTCCCTTCGCTAGAGAAACCCGCAACAATAGATCTCGCCAAGGCGAGCAACGCGCTGCGTCGCCAGGCGAGACCTAAAAAGTACCTCCCTTAGGATTGGATGAAGGGACCGCCATGCATCGAAAAGGTGATGGTCAGTAATAATGGCCGCGAGATGCCTAACAGCATGTGGGTGCAAGACTAAATACGGGTACGAGTGATCAGTGTTTGGATCAAGTGCCAAACTGAAGTCACCCCATATTATATAAGCCGAGCCTAGTTCTAGAATGTGCCCCCATAAAATGGTGAAGTATTCAGCATCCTCTGTGTTGGGCGCGTAGCAGCTCATCAATGTTATCGTGTGCCCCGCCAGCCTGCCCCACATTATGCTGAATCTGCCCTGGGAGTCTTGCATTGACCCCAGCGGACAGTACCCCAGGCCTGCTTTAATCCGGATGACTGTGCCTCTTGCATATGTTGAATAGGAGGAGAAGCAACTGTGTGCAGCCCATTTCCTACCAAATGTGGGCGACATCCCAGGAGACAAGTGCGTCTCCTGCAACATCGCCACCTGGATGTGATGTCTTTCTAGGTAGTACAAGACCTGTCGTCGCTTGCGGGGGTCGTGAAGACCGCGCACATTCCATGGTAGGAGTTTTGTCTAACCTTAGGTTAGCCATGTATTTTTGTGCAGACCGTGGGATCCTACAAGCATATGGAGATTTCCACATGAAGACTGCCCCTCATATAGAACGTGTACTTCCATCTGTGCAAATAGTGAGCTATGCCATTTATTACAAACCTATACGCCCTTAACTAACTTTCCCACCCCCACCCTTGCGGCCCAAACCCGCAGGGGAAATAGATCCCCCCCAGCCCATGTAGTCAACAGTACAGTCAATATATTTTGCATGCATTGGTAAGTGCACCCCTCCAGGCCGCCTCGTCCAAGAGGGATCAAGGGATCCTCAAGGAAGCGCACTGTTAAAATAGGTTCAATCTGAGAGCATAGTAATAATGACTGCATAATGATAAGGAGAAACATACCATTACAAAACATCTTTTATGGGGAATACCCTCTGGGGATATGCTTCAGAGAGACCGTCAGCGCACCTCACATAGTGCGAGGGGGCCCGGAAATTCGTTATCAGGTGACAAGGAACATCTAGGTGTTGTATAACATTGTGAGCGCATTTCAGCGTAAGCATTGGGACAGGTCGTTCAGAAAGGTATGCACGTCCTGTCGGTTGAGATCTGAGTAGGAGGCAAAGTCTGACCGGATCCCGGCAGAATGATAAATCCTACTTATTCTGTCTTTAAACCTTCTCATGAGTAGCTGAGGAACGCAGTGAGCCATGATCCTCATCTGATGGTGAAGGGGTGCGCCTCATGGCGGATTTCAGATAGTCCTTGGCTTGCTGCGGGTTATTGAAAATATGCATCTTTCTGTGGTGCTGGATCCACAATCACGCAGGGTAGAGCATAGAGTACGTGATATTAGCCTGCTGCAGTTTTTGCTTGATAGGGATGAACTTTTTCCGTGCTTCTTGTACCGCTAGTGTGAAGTCCGGGTAGATCGCAATTTAAACCCAATTATAGATCAGATCCTGCTTTTCTCTGGCCAATCGTAGCACAACATCCCGATCTTTGTAGTTGAGGATACGTGCTAGTATAGGACGGGGTGGCGCACCCGGCGGCGGTCTCGACCCAAGCGACCTTTGGGCCCTCTCCACCACCATTACTTTGGAAAAGACCTCCGCCCCAAATAGACCCAGCAACAGTTGTTCTGCGTACTCCTCCATGCGTCCTGTAGCAGTGGACTACGGAATACCTACTATGTGCAGATTATTTCTGCACGAGCGCGCTTTTAAGTCTTCATTTTGGGCAGCTATTATTGTCAAAAGCTTCTCCATGCCCTGTAGCTTTGCGCATTTAGTAGTGGAGTCATCTTCAAGTGAGGAGATGTGCTGCTCTGCCTCCAATATGTGACCATCATATTTGCCGAGTTTTTGCGCAATAAAGTCCATTCGCAAGTTCATGGTGTCCATTTTGGATTCGATAGATGACAAACTTTGGCGCATAGTGAGTAGTGTTTTAATGTCCGCATCTTGTTCTTGGGTGGGAGAGGGTGGTCTTCCCCTCGTTGTGACTCTGCATCATCATTAGGGATCTGTTTCCGGGTGGAAAACTGCAGCTTTGTTTGCTTGCCTTCCGTGCGCCCCATTCTGTATTTTTAGAACTGCAGGGGGTGTTACTTGACCCACACGAAGAAGAGCAAAAGACACATAGCTAGGGGATCAGAGTATACGGAGTGATGCTGTGGGTTTATATTCTTCCACGCTTCTAATGACAGCTGTATCTAAGTTCACTCCTACAGCACTGCTTGGACTTCTCCACCAACTTCCACAGGAGCGTTACAAGTATCAGCCAACCCTGGTACGCGACAGGCCTGCTGAGTCAGTTATTTCCCTCAAATCATAGAAACCGCTTAGGTGGGGTTTCCTAAGTTCCAGTAGTGAATGATTGGGGGTACACAACGCCCATTAGGCTCAAAGGGCTTCAGCGCCCTCCCCCCCGCGTGTGTTTCAGCCCGGGCTGAGACAGCTTCCCGGACTGGCGATGTCTTATTGCAGCTGCACCTGAGTACTTCACAGCTCTTTAAAATACCATGTATTTGTTAACGAGGCTTTGTTGTGTTTTCACCCCTTCTTAGAGCCCCTGCATCTCCACTCTTCCTATTGCTGGAAGACTTACCTCCCCGTCGCAATATTGATTTAGCCCCCTCCGAAATGTGGCTCTTGTTGTGCCTCTGGGGTACACACATTTCTAAAGGTTTTAGACCGCTGGGTTAGACAAATTCTAAATAAAGTGAGCTCTTCATGTATATGCTCTTCTCTGTTTACAATTCAAGAGGATAAGTACTGCATTCTGCTACTTTTTAACCGGCCTTGATAAAACTACCGAGTATGCAAAATAATGGCCAGGAGCAATCCCCTGCTCTAATTTTGATCTATCAGAGCCAATGTCACTAGCGCATCCTGGGAACTCAACGCTGCCGGTCCCTGGTGTGGTTCTTCCATCTCAGCCTAACACCTAGAAAGGCAGACTCCCTGCTTGACGTCGATGGCCCAAACTCTACTGCGCTCACTTCTTATCCGCAGACGAAGTTTCCCCTCATGAACCAAAGCCGAATCTCCTCGTGTCAGTCTCCCCGCGCGCCCCTTTGACACAAGCAGCTGCACACAGTACACGAGAGCACCCGACACACGCTGTCATCGGCAGCAACGCTGTCTCACGTGCCGCCGGCAGTTCCGGTTCACGTGTGACTGGGCCATGTCTTCCGGATCAGCTTAGACGTCTAGTCAGGTGCAGCAGCAGGAGAAGTCTCTTCCGGTGCACCAAATATTTCTTCAGGGATGGGGGGGCGGTCTTTTTCCGTGGCGGGTCATTTTTGCTAACCAATCGGGGAGAACGCTGGGAAGTGCAGCCACAAAGGCCCGCCTAGTACCGCCTCTAGCCTGTCAATCAGTTTAAAGCCAGCTTTGTGATAACCTCCCCCTCGCCTGTGCATCTTAACGCTGGTTTCAGACTGAATTACAATAGAGGCAAAAGAATGCACAAAATTATGAGGTAATGATTGGGTCTGGGAACCTACGGTATGATTCGAGAGGGTTGGCATGCGGGCATAGGCTCCTCGGACATTGTAAGCTATTTCCATTCATTGCGGGGTTCGAGCGCCTCTGCCATCTTCTGTGCGTGGGAGAAGGGGTTCTCTGGGGAGCAGCAGCGTGTCTGGGGTTGCCCTGAGCAACATAAAAGGCTAAAGGAAGCGTACCGAAGGAAGGCTCATAGGCATTGTACAGGAGTGTTGGTTTTGACCAGTTAACCGGGGGCTCCTTTCGGGGGCATTGGCACCCTCGCTCCCACCCCCAGGAGCTCCCGGAGAAGATGCTGAGCAGGTTGAT
Source organism: Triturus cristatus (assembly GCF_964204655.1). Lineage (NCBI taxonomy): Eukaryota > Metazoa > Chordata > Amphibia > Caudata > Salamandridae > Triturus > Triturus cristatus. The sequence continues at coordinate 655,797,031 of NC_140583.1, forward strand.
GAGCGGCAGCAGCAGAACTTTGGACCGGGAGTACAACTGCACCGTGCGCTTACTGGACGATTCCGAATACACCTGCACAATCCAGGTGAGAGAACCGATTTTCTGATTTAAAAAAAAAGTTATTTAAATAGAGGCTGCTTTTTCCTGAATAACAATTCACGCGCTTCTCTCTGGGTAGTTACACGAAATGCTTTGTTTAAACGTTAGTGGGGACTTGAAGGGTGAAGTCTGATGAGCTAGTTTCGCGCGCGGATAGGGATGATGCACACACTATGGGAGGCGCATTCGGCATCCAAACTGAACTCAGAATAAAATAATTCAGAAAGAATGCGTAATTTACTTTTAGCGTAAGATGAGGTGGGACTCTCTGGACAACACTTGTGAACAGCAGACCGACCTTGCGGGGTGGTGATTTTTAGGCTGGAGCTCCTGGTCTACTTAATCTTTGAAGGTCTCGTCTCATTCTTGTCCAAGTAAATTGTGCGTACCACTAGCGCTTCGTTCTCCATCACCGATCCCAACGTGGAAAGCTCTCTGGGTCTAGGAGCATCACTATCACTCCCGACAAAAAGCTGTCATTGGAGCCGCGGAGGATCCAGAGAGGTCTGTCTGGTCGCAGACATGGCTAGAAATCTTTACGCCTCTAACCAGTGAGAGTCGACTGTACCACCTTGGACCTCTTTCTAAATTCGGGGGGGGGGGGGGGGGGGGGGGGGATAGACCGGAGATGTTTTTTGTGACATCACCCATCCTCCATTTTGCCCCCAAACGTGAACGTGTTCATCTTTGGATCACCCAAACTCAGTTATTACAAATTAATGCTGCATACGGTGAAGAGAGAGTGCAACACCGACTCAAACGGGAGCTAAGAACACAAATAATACAGAAGACGACTCCAAGCACGATTGTAGTTACAGTACGTGTGTCCTTGTTTTAGTGTAAGAGCGAGCGTCCCAGACCTAGGGCGCGTGTTTCCATATCTCCGTGTCCATTTGTCTTTTATTCCCCAGGGTTGTAGTGTCTTCCTTTCCAATTTCAGGTTCTACAGTCCCAAAGACTTTCCAAGTCATGGTTGAAAGGTTTTTCTTGACCCAGTGGCAGTATATTTAATCGCAGCGGTAATCTGCTCCTTTCCTGGTGCCCATCTCCCGATTTGGTGGACGTGAGCCTGTTCCAGAGTCGGACCGCTGGGTTAGACTACCCTTTTCTCTGTTGTGAGAGTTTTGTGGCACAGATGTGTCTCTCCGTTTATGTTGTTTCCAGACCCTTTGTCATTGTACGTGTTTCTCCCCGTTCCGGTGCAAACGTCGTCTACCTGCTCCAGTATGTTACCTATGTGGGTGTCCCCCAGTCTCCGGGTGGCTTCTCTATCCTAAATGCTTAAGTTCCCTGGTAGTGTGTCAATCTCCTTGCTTCAGTGTGTTCCGTCCCTGTGTTTCTGGGTCCGTGTCCCAATCGTCTGATGCAAACGCGGGTGTCTTTTTCTCTCTGACCAAGTGTGCATCCGTGTCTTTCAGTCAGACTGTGTCTCTCTGTTGTATGGAGGTGTATTACGATATTATGCCTTTACATTGTTGTTGCACCATGAGTTTTTGGAAAAGAACCCCATAGTGGTTGTTGGATTTCTTCGGTACGCACCATGGTCCTGAGTATGGTGACTCTGTCTCCCAATGCTCATATCTCACAATGTCTGTTTGCCTCCATCATGCTGGCAGTGTATTCCCATCCCAGTTTTGGTGTATTCCACAAGCTGTTGCATGCTTTCCTCCTGAACCACTGTCATCGCATTGCCTATCCCAGTGCTACAGTTTAACCTGGTCCTCTTGCTTTTTTCTGCTGTGTGTCTTCCTACCATATTGGGGCTGTTTCCTGCCCGCACAAATGTGTCATTTGTTCCCATGCTAGTGTACCCAGTCGTAGGGAGATTATATGCGAGGCCCTTGAAATGTTTATAGATTAGAGTGTGCGGGTGTTGATGAGTGTAGACGAAATGGTGCTTAGCCTCAGTCCTATGTGACAGCATTGCTTGAAGACATTTTTGACAATGCAGGTACATTAATTACCTGACAATCAGACCCTCCATTCTCGGCAGAGCAGAACAAGAACGCAGCACTTTATGTGAGTGGCAGAGGGGCAAATTTCTGATGAATGGGCTCAACCTAATAGTCCTAAAGACCAAAACCGCTATTATCCTTTCCTTCACTTTTGCTCCATCCTGTTTATTTCCCACGTCTGTGGGTCTGCCCACGAATCTTCTGTTGCCTGTGGTCTTTCTTGTCTACTGCCCTTTTCCACTTTTGTCACAGATGCTTTTTGTGCAGTTCAAAACCACATTCCTCTGCTCTGTGTGGCTTTTGGCCTCTGATTGCTTTATTTTTGCAAAGACCTTTACAGTAGACTAGTTTCCAGATTTATTAAAATTTTCCATGTCTGCTGTCTCTTTCCTGGCGACAACTTTTCCCCACTTCTGTGGTCCCCAACTGCTTTCACCACTTTTGTAGTTGCTTTCCCCTTCCCCTCATTCGTTACTGCAGCTGCTCTGTCTGCCCACGTTTCTGTTGTTTCTCTCACTTTCCCTACTTCTGTGTTCATGTTCCCTATTGGCATGACTACTGTTTTTTTGATACTCACATCAGTGTTCCCCTCTTACCCACTTTGGTTACTAATGCCAATTTCCCCCAAACGAAGGGCCAGTAGAATCATGCACTGCCGCACTTTTTTCCAGAGTTATGGATTTGCAACATTATCCATCAACTGCTGCATAGTTTACAAACCACTACAAAACGTTTCTTAAATACTCTGCATAGTCTGAAGTGTGGCTCCTGACTCCTACTTTGCAAACGTAAACTCATTACCTTCCACCTGTTGATTGCTTTATTACTGTATAAGTGAATCCCCAATGGCGTTAAAATCCCAAAGGCTCTTTGGTCTGTAACAGGAAACCCAAACCTTACGTATTTAAATGTATTACAAACTGGGTGGAAAGAACAATTCCTTCTTTGGCATTAATATATTTATTACCATTCATATAAACTAATGTTTACGTTTAAGAGATCTCATACGAGTCGTTTCTCCTACAATGTAAAATTTCCTAGCTATCAAGAAGGAAAGTTTCAGTTCTGATAAGGACACAGAAGCAAGGATTATGCATGTCTTACAACCTTTTATTTTATATAGCAGTTGTATCAAAGTTAACTTCTTTGGTAACCAAACAACTACATTTACAAAAAACACAGGGAAATTCAAATGCAACGAAATAACCATGTCGTCCACTAATCACATCATCCAGTCCAATATAATGCCCCTTGTCTATTCCTTCGCTTTATTCATGCGAGGTAGTACTATCCTGTTACACTTTCACTGGCCATTCTTCTGCTCTGTACCCAGTAAAGGCAATGCAAACCTGTTATCCAGTTCTTTCATCTATTAACATAATTATAAATCACAATTTCAGCTGTACCTGAGACCCTGAAAGTTTTACATCATGCATAGCCCAGTTCCACGTACACCAAAAACCTTTACCCTGGAAAGTGCACAGGACTTTTACAGTAATTAGTAATTTCCAGATTTTGTTCAATTTTTCATGTCTGCTGTCTCTTTTCCCTCTTTCTTGGTGACAATGTTTCCCCACTTCTGTGGCTCCCACTGCTTTTACTACTTTTGTAGTTGCTATCCCCTCCCCTCATTCGTTACTACTTTCTCTGCCCACGTATCTGTTGTTTCTCTCACTTTCCCTACTTCTGTGTTCATGTTCCCTATTGGCAAGACTTCTGTCTCTTTGATACTCACATCAGTGTTCTCCCCTTACCCACTTTGGTTACTGATGTCAATTTCCCCCAAACCAAGGGCCACTAGAATCATGCGATGTTGCAGCTTCTTCCAGACTTATGGATTTGCAACATTATCAATCAACAGCTGCATCGTTTACAAACCTCTACAAAAAGTTTCTTAAATACTCTGCATGGGCTGAAGAGTGGCTTCTAACTCCTACTTTGCAAAAGTAAAGTCCTTACCTTTCACCTGTTGATTGCTGTATTCCTCTTCCTCCTAAGTTTCTTGGGTGCGAGAATCCTTGAATTGAAACTTTCCTTCTTGATAGAAAGGAATTTTTACATTGTAGGGCAGGAACGGATGCGAGGATTATGCATGTTCAAAGTCTACTAAACAACTAAATAAGCGGTGTTTTTTAAGGTCAGCTCCAGCTCCGTAGACTAGTCTGTGGTATTCATAATGTCCTCTAGTCGCCCTCCCACTGTGACTGCTTTGGAAGCCCCTGCCCCTCTTGCTAAATGTGCCCCAAGACTTGACACCTCAATACTCACTTCCTGCATAATCCACCTTACCTCCTGGTGATGGATGGAAATCAGACTGTCTTGAAAGTTTTCTTCAGGGCAATCAGTAATTGCCTCTCTCCCCTCTGCCTCATTTCTGCTGTCATGTTCTCATAGGCCTTTTCATGTGTAACCGCACTCAATTTTGATTTGTCTTCAGATGCCGGATATGAAATGGACCTGGTGTTGGTCTTCATTCTCCTCGCAATGGTGAATGATACTCCATCAGGCTCAAACATAAGCTCTGAAAGGTCAAGTGCCCTAACATCATACACAATTTAACACAATACCAAACATACCTGCATAGACAATTATGGGAACGGTTCGTTCCTAGATATAAACTAATGGTCCTTCCATGATAACAACAATTTCAAAACCTCATCCACATCCCAGAGGCTGGAGTTTCTAGGCTTTGGATGCTTAGAAGACCCAATTACCTTAATGTGTTTGCACACCCAAAAGTGTCACCTACCTGGGTCTCATTCACCTGACTGTGATCTGCAGAAATTAAAGACCTGAAGGTATTCACTGTTTTATAGGCTAGCCCTGCTGCCGTCCTTTCTGACAGAAAATCCAGAACATGAACAACTCCTGCCTTCACTGCATCCAGGTGCTTCTCTACAACCATTCCCTTCTGGGTCCCCAGAACATAGCTTAAGAACCTCTGCTCTAGAATATATTCTCTGCCCAGACGTGTTGAGGCCTGCAGAGATCACCGAAATTCGTTGGTTAATCCATCATCCCGTGAAATCTCCCACACTATCAACCCGAGATGATCCTCCAGGACCAGACAATGAAACTACCTCTGCAACCTGTCAAGAGTATTAGTTTTCACTGGAAGTGCTATCAAGGCATCCATTAATAGCTTCAACAGACTTGGGAACCACATCTGCGATCTCCAGCAGGTAGTTCCCAGAATCTGCTGTCATCTCACCTGTGCCAAAACACTGACAACCATGTCAAATGATGAACGGGCAACATTCTGCATTCCTGACCATCCTGCACGAAAACTTTCCCTGCAGTCGCTTCTGGGTCAGGTCTCCAGCTAAAATAATGATTATTCAACCCGGATGCCAAGAGGTTCAGTTTCCAATTGCTGGAGCCCCTGCTGAATCTGGAATTCCTATTTGCAACTTTGTTGTGCTTGCCTGGGAGGTACTCTCCTGTCACTGAGATTTGCTGCTCCAGGTATAAATATCAGAGGTCTTTCCCTAGTTCTACCAAGCTCTTTGATCTTGTGCTCCCCAGTTAGTTGACACATCTCACTGCTGACTCAACCTTTAAATCGCATCTGTGTTTTTAATCTCCACCACCTCCTGGTGTAGAAGAGCCACTTCTAAGATTCGGAAACCTTAGTGGTTGGCATTGAATGGTCTGATTTGGATATCCATAAAACTGCCTGGAAAGCTTGAACCATTTTCAGGACCCATGAACAGCTTGTTATTTCCTCCCTTTTGTCTTTGAACCATCACAAGCTCTCTCTGAATTTCAGAAGGGTAAAAATAGATAATCCTTTCTGGCATCCTCTGTTGCCCCTGCCTTGGGAATATCATCTTGAAGGGAAAAAGTTTCCAGGCTGGTGTACATCCTGCCAGCCGTTGTTTTTCCTGCTATGTCCTCTCTGGGTACATTGCTGAAAAGTACAGCTCGCTGAGCTCAATCAGAGGGTATCTGGGCAGGCATAGGCATGCCCGAAACTTTAGCTCCTTTTGCTAACACCAGTATCTAAGTGAGATGACCCACCATGTCCAGGAGTTTATCAAGACAGGCCCTCCAAGATTGGTCAGTCCCTTTCTTGGGATCCTTCATATACTGCGAAATGCAGACACACATCTTGGCATCAGCTTTGGGTGTTAGGGTCACTTTGCCTTGCAATGAGGGTTTGGGACATTTTGTTCTTAATCTAGCCATCCCTTCCTTGCCCAAGGGCTGCCCTATTATTTTCGCTAAGCATTCTGCCACCTTTTTGGCTGGAACTCTTGTTGACCACCTAAGATGGTAAATAGGTTCTAGTTCATGCATGTTCGACTTATTTCGATTGATGTCTGCCTCTTTAGGAGGAGGACCAGGCAACCATGGTCTACTACCACCCTCATCATCAGATGTAGCATTATTATCTGTGCCCCTCTCCCCTTTTGCGGGTGACCAGTTGATAGGGTCAATATCTAAGATGACGTGGTCATCAGTTTCCATGATTATTACAGCCTCCCAGGAAGAGGGGATATGTTTCAACATGCATGAACTGCTACAGAAGGATCCCTGTAGTTTGTTGAATCCTTCCAGGTGGCCAACATTACATTTCTTCATTGCTTTCTTAGGCCGCTGACCATGCCAAACACCATCACTGCACCCAGGTTTCTCTGGTTTCTACCCTTGAAGGTTCCTCTAAGGGTTCTGGGAGCCTTGCCACCAGCAAGAAGGAGGTTTAAGTGCTTCTGCAACTGCTTGGGAGAGTGTCTGTTTGAAATCATTAGGAACCCCGCTGCCCCAGATGAGGGCCATTGTTCCTCCCCCTCACCCCATAAAACTAGGAATTTTCTTGGTCCTGGAAGGATTCTATTGTTTTTGACGGCTGCAGCACCACTTCAGCTCAGTTTGAAACACCCTTAATTCTCTGGCAGCCCTGCTCACTAATGCTGTATAAATATTTGTTTGGATATTGTTTCCACTTTGGGGTTAAACCTCCCGCATATGTGGCCTCTTGTGAGCAAGGGAGGGTTCTTTTGAGTCAGGGGGATGTTTGCACAAATGTTTCTAGTGAGAGATGTAGCTCTCAATGCACATGTGGCTAAGCAGGATAAACTGTTTTTTACCCACACTGCCTGGCTGCACGTGGGCCGCAAGCAAGCACTCAAGGCCACCGTAGTGCCCTCTCATGGGGAAACCCTCAATACAGGTGAAACATTTGATACTTTTAGCTCTCCATGGGTGTGGGGGTATTGTAGGCTGATGGTGGGTGCAAAATTGCCATTCCCCACCCTAGATTGAAAAGGCAAATTTATGCCCAATATCAACACAATTGGTGACAAAACATGCTTAACTTGTAGCATAGCAGTGAAGAAAGAGGAGGAATAGACAAGGGACATTATATTGGACTGGATTCCGTGTTTTGTTGCATTTATATTTCCCAGTCTTTTGGGGAAAATAAGTTGTGTGGTTATTAAAGAAGTGAACTTGGAAACGACTGCTATATAAAATAAAGTGAAGAAAGACCAGCATAATCCTCGCCTTTGGTCCTGCATCAGAAACACAAAAGTTTTCGGATGGGTTTGTTAGAAAGAAATGCTTCCACAATCCCAGTACTGTAACAAAGACTAAACGCAAAACCTAACTCCAAAAGACAAGTTTCTATGGCTGGCTGGATGCTTAGAAGAACAATCCTTGGCAAAGCCAACAGTTCTTGCATTTAGGACCTGTTGGTTTTGCCAGTGTTTTCAGCCATGCGACATAGTATCTATCCTCAATGCTGTTCCGAATGACTAAAGATTTTTTTTTTTTTTAAAGAAAAGCTTTTGATGCATCTAGCCATGTCATTTTCTTTGCATGTCCGCCACTCATGAATGTGCCTACAAATGATGCAGCTGCTTTTATTTTGTATTTTTAGTTACCAATCCGAGTTGAATCAGTAACTAAAAAGAAAAAAAAAACAATGTTTTGCTTTTTTAAAAAGCGGGTGGGGGAGCAATAATGTTGGGAAAGCAACATGGGGTGGTGTGGAGTGGAATCAACACGGGAGAAGGGTGGAAGCAACGAGGGAGGTTCAAACGGATGAAAAATAGCAATGTGGAGATGGTGGAAGAGAGCACACGAGTGAGAAGGCAACGCAGATGGAGTGGGGGGTTTACACATTGGCGAGAGAGGAACACCGACTGCGGTGGGGTGAGAGAAGCACAAGAGTTAGACAGGTAGAAACCCCATGCACTCTCCTAATTGCTTAAACCAAAAGAAAAAAGTAGCACCTGAAAAAACGAGCAGTGGAAGGATACAGTAATGTTTCCTGGAGCCACGTGAGGGACAGACACAGGAATAGGAAGGAAAGCCTACACAAGTTAATGAATAAGAAGGAAGCATATGTGAGTGACAATAAAGGTGACCAATGGTAAGCAATGGACAGGCTCTAAGCTAAGAATATATCTTGCAACAGACATCTCATGCCCTGTCTAGTAGGCAAAACCCCAAAAATGTTATTACAAGAAGTTTGTGAATTTTGGCTTGTTTTCTGCTCTGTGCAGCACTGTATCCGTATCAAATAAACAATTTAAATTTTGGGAGCTCGAAGAGACACTTATTAAAATGTCTCTCCTGTTTTCCCAAGCAATTTAAAAATCTTTAAATGTTGATGAATCACATTTTGAATAGTACCTATTGATTGTTTCTAGGTTTGGTTTGATGTTTGACCGCATAACACAACCATAAAAACAGCACAGTTCTACCCCCTTCACCTATTCCTGTAGATGGTCACATGCGTTTTAGGTCGAAGCTTACCAGACAGCTTGGTTGTGAAAAGACTTCTTAGGGACATTCTGAAACTTCCCTGGGAATGCATTCTGCCCATTACTTACTATTGGCTTTGTGGTTTGTAACTCCCATTTTCTTGCTTTCTATTTGTTGGCTTTATTTGTTTTAGGGTGTCCAGCATGTCTTTGTCCCTCTCGTTGAACATATTCTGTTTACCATCATTCCTTGTATTCTTCCACAAGTACTCACTTTCTGTAAATAGACCTTTACGTTTTATTCTTATCTTGTCACATTTGCTGTGCATTCAAAGACAGAGCTCAAATGTCAGACTCTCTTCTAAGAGATACTTGGTCTTTACTTTTCATTTGCTGACTTTGATGGAAATGATTTATGTGCTAATCTTGCTGGATACTGGAGGTGGAAAAGGAAAGGTTTTTTTCTAGCACACAACCAAATGTAAATGTCTGTAAATGAAATGTGCAAATATTTCAAAATATGTTGTGGAGTTCGCAGTTTTATTTGAGTGCGTTTTAGTTCACAGTGAGACAACATAAGGCCTTCCTTCCCTTCACGGAGACGACTAAAATAGGTTTAAATACACTTTGTACGCTGTTTTCACTGAATTGCATTTAAATAAAATGCTTACTTTCTGTACAACAACATCAAAAAAGTAAGCACAATACAACAAATTCCTGTTTTATATCAAAACGGTTTCCAAGGCAACATTATTAAAAGATTACAATGGGACATTCCAGAAAACATGATTGTGTCTCAAGAGTGATGACATCTTCAATTAGCTGCATAATGTTAGCCTCTGTTGTCTTTAATGAAATCCAGATTCTCTCTGTATGATAATTGGGGAATCATCATTCTGGTCGATCGTTTTAGGTGCTTTTTTTCTCTTCGTTCAACAAGTTAACGGTAGCCAGTTTAACCTCATTGGCAACTGTGTCTGCGGTCTCTGAAGCTTTGTCCTTATGGGCTTTCACCACGCAGTCCATCACAGCTTCATGCTTCAGGAACAAAGGGCGAATTACTTTTGCATACAGTTTCTCAGCACCATTGGCTGGGCTTGGGTCCATGCACCACCCCAGAAAACCACACTTTAGCATGTAGTAGAAAGGGAACCAGAAGAGAAAAATGTCAGCAAAAAACTTGAAAATGCTAAAAATGCCATACACCACCCAGTAGGCTTGCCACTGTATGTCATCTTCTTTGTTGGGACTCTCAATGGCCTTGATAGACATGTATGCGGGGTAGACGAATCCAATGAGTTTGCAGTGCAAGAAGGCACCGTAGCCGATGACCAGGTACAGGGAGATGACAGCCATGAGGGCCACTGTAATGTAAATCCGCTTCACCCCCGTCGTCTACTCGATCTTTTCCAGCAGGTCAGTCACAATACATCAGAATTAGGAAAGCACAGTTTTTGTAATTTTGAAGTGTGGTGGAAAATAATATTTTAGCCCGATCGAAACAAATCCATACACTAGGTGATGACATTTCCACACATAATCGATTGTGCGCTGTATGTGCAAATGTAATGGTCATTTCAATTGAAAATGTGTTGTCTGTAATGGCAGTGCGCTACCACACCATGGATACTCCATTTTACTCCACTCTACGACTCTCTTCTGCATGACACTTAACTCTTTCCCACTCCACTCTACGCCTCTTCACTCTAGGCCACTCTACTTCACTTCACTACTAGCCACTCTGCTCTACCTTGCGACACTCCATGCCACTCCACTCTATGCACCTCCACAACACTGTGCCGCTTCACTTTATGCCACTCCAGTCATAGCTACTTTACTCCACTCTACTTTACTCCACTCTATGCCACTTTAGTCCACTGTATGCCACTCCACTCTATTCCACATCACTCTACTCTGACATTTTTCTCCATCTGAGACTGTGCTGCTTCCGCTTCCACAGCTTAGCTGAGTGAGCCTATGGTCTGCAGTGGCCATCAGCAGCACCCAGAGTGCAAAGGACTGGGCTGGCGGGACGCAGGCTCGAGATTCAATACTTTTCATATATGCGAGAAACATAGAAAATATACAATGCTGTGGCGGATTCCACATATTTATTGATTTGCTATATTTGCTTCGTAATCTTCCGATTTTAACAAAAAAAGGTTTCTTGCAGAAACTGATTAAAAGTTACTAAAACACAGTTGAAGGCCCTTCTTTTTTTTTTTTTTTAACTCTTTTTATTAGAAATACTTCGACAACAAGGGGTCCTTCTTAAAGGTTGACTGGTCACCTTTTGTTGTTTATTATTGTATGTGGGTGTTAATAAATGGGTTCTAATGAAGTTAAACATTTGCCCAGAAAGTTTTAACATGCAAAAATGGCAAAATAATGAAGTCATACTATCACAAAATGTGCTACATTACGCTGTATATTTTGCATCTTCTTGCCGCGTAATTTAGTAAACAGCTTAACTTTGTCTTTCCATGCATAATTCCTGTAGCCCTGCATGTAGGTCATGGTAGTAAGAATATATATGCAGTTGATTTGTGAAACGGCGATTATTGGCAGGTTCAAATAGTATTTAACCATACAGAATACGATAGCCCCCTTGTAAATCAATCCACTTTATAATGATTCCTTTCATGTCCTACAGGAATGTCTATTTGGTATTAGATGAGACACCTCACCAGCACTATGGCTGCATGCTTCATCATGGGTGCCTCATCTCATCCGGGTTGGTAAATACGACCCGGATTAGCTCAACCAAATCTGAGGAGATTTTTTGGGGGCTTGTAGTAAAGAATGTTTTTCTGGAAACTTTTGCAGGGTTCCAGTTAAAAATGACTATGGATAATCCCGAAATTTCTCTTTATTAATTGGATATCCATGTCATAATTAAAAACGTCTATGTGACTGGATCTTTTACTGAAACATAATGTTTTTCACATCCATCAATGAATTAGCCTACATGTTTCAGTGGAATTCTTACTGCCCATATGGGTCACTCTGCTTTCTTCAGGGCTATTAAACCCCCTACCTATAAACCCCTCACCCTGAAAGAGTTGTTTGTGGAACCTGTAGGAACATGTACACATACTTCAATAGGTTTGTCTTTTTATTTAAAAATATATTGGTAAATCACCCACTGATTTTGTGTTCACTGCAATGTCACAATCTCTGATGCTAACAAGTGGCACCCCTCACTAAGTGCATGTGCGCATCCTTAGCTCTTATCCATGGAGTTCACTCCGCACTACACTGGGTGCAAATGCGCTTCCCGAAGATGTTCCATGGGTTTCAAGAAAGAATTCACCCTCACATTGAAAATAATTTCTCTAAGGACAAATCATCCTTAGAGTAGGGAGATCAGTGATTTTATTTGAGTTTTAAGTCTAGGGTTTACTATTGGTTCTAAACAGAGGGGCCTTATATAAGATAAAAGAATCAGAGAGGACTTGCCCATTTTGTGGAAAAAGGTGCAAAAATCTTTTGAATGTGATATTCAGTAGCAAAGCAATAACCCCCCACCGCCTCCACACCCAAACGGTCAAGGTTTATATGATCTTTGTTCATAAGGGTTATATTAATTCTATAAGGGAAGCCTTGAGATATCCAAGTAATGCAAATTCCATACAAATCGGTATTCTTTTGCTAGGTTTTTTTAAATGCATTTTAACTTTGATTGTAGTACTGGAATATTTTAGATTAATGTAATTTTGTTGATTAATTTAACCTAGTCTTTGTAGTGACTTTGGTATTAATTAACAAGTAAATTAGTAACCCAAAAGTTAGTAACCAAAGCAGATCATCCAGTACACAAAGAAAAAAAGTAGAAAATGACTTTCAGGGTTTGGCAATTCATAAATATAAAACGTATTTTGTTAATCTACAACTTAATTGCATGCGAGTTTGCATCCTGGTGGAGGGGTTTGCACACACAAACATGTTGGAGCTTGTACCCAGGGCATTACTACTTTCAGATTTGTAGCGAACTGGCCGTACGCACACTTGAACAAGAGGGTACTTTGATGTCACAACTGTATAAATAAGGACAGCCTGCATTGGTAAGGCAGTCCACCCTTGTGGGACTTCTTAAATTGCAATAGTTTAATACAATGTGCACTGGTTGATTAAAACTCTCACTGCCGATTGTGGGTTAGAATTTTAAGACCAGAAATTGGACTCTGACACCTGTAAAGGAGGTCTGGCAAATCTTTCTTGCAGTCTAGTGTACGTTGGAGATTGGTAAACGTTGCTGATGATATCGGAGTTTGAAAACTTATTTTGTAGTTAGGTCACTATGGCTTTCTCAAAGCCAGCTGAGTTGCCTGCTGACTTGAAGTGCATTACACACTTTACTAAAGGAATGGGTATCTCAGCAATGGACCGAAGCATTTTCGTAGGCAAGAAACCGTAGGGGACGCCATCCTGTCTGTTTTTCATCAGGAAAATATAATACAGAGGTGTATGTAAAAGGATGAGAACAGTGCATTTTTCATCATATCGTTCTCTTTGACTGCCCCCCCCCTCTCTCTGTCTCTCTCCATCGCTCAGGTACTCCTGAAATTAATGAAGAGGAAACTCTGTTGGAATAATATGTGGCAGATTTTTTCAACAAAGTTACTCAGAAGACTATTGCACAACTTTTGAGAAAGATAAACATACAATTTGGCTGCCTCAGGATTAGACTCTCCTGTAAGATCACCTTTCAAACACTATTGTATAACCTAACTAGGTGTATGCGAGATCATTGGGCACAGTCCAAGCTGAGAGATGTGCAGACAATTGCAGGGCCGTAGACAACTCCAAAAGTTGCATATGGGATTGTAGGATGAAGACAATGCTGAAAGTTGTACGAATATATGAGATCTCCAAACTACTCCAAGAATTGTACTTGAGGTCATACTGAAAGCAAAGTATATACTGAAAGGTGTACAGGAAATCAGAGGGTCCAAGACCATGCAAAATTTGTGCATAGGACTGCAGGGACAAGACCAATTTGAGAGTTCTCCATTGGGTCTTAGTCTAATATTTGGCCTATTTATAATCCCTTATAAAATATTTTAGGTTATGGATGGCAAAAGACATCATGTAGTGAGCTCTTAAAAGTATCTTGTCCCTCAGCGTTCGATCTAAGATTAGAAATGAGGTAAACATCACATAGAGTTATACAACAAGGGATTCTGGTGCCTTATACTCTGGTCGGAGTTGTACTAGACACCACAAGACCCCGGGCCATGACAAAAGTAATACATGGGATCCTAGAGTAAAGACAATGCCGCGGATTGCCCTGGGCATTTAGCACTGCAGACGCGCCGGTAATCCAATAGGAGATTAAGAACACTTTCTCATGGCTCAAATGGAACTGGTGCCCATGGTAGTTTTCCTCTCCCTATTCCCGCTGGGTTAGTTCAGTCCTGGCACGTAAACCACATGACTTATTAAGTATGAAAAATAATCAGGACAGAGAAATGTTCAGACCTTAAAACAGACCTACTTTCTGAAATGAAGTTCTAAAAATGTATCACGCTTGCTGTGAATAATGAAGCTGGTTATCACCTCATTATAAATGAGACTCAATTAACACCTTGTAAGTCTTAAAAAGTAAAAGTGAAGCTTTGAATATACCAAGGCTAGGATCTTGAGTCCAAGGGAAATTAAGCTATTCATGTACGAATCACACTTCTGCTGCTTGGGTGTGCTCTAGGTGAAGGATAAATAATATGGTTTAAACGTCCATGCATAATAACTCAAAATCCACGATGCACAGTATCACCTAACACTTGCCTACTGGTGAAGAGATGTGATGGTGGCCAGGCCAGAGTGTGTGACAGTGCAGCCATAGAGGACGTGATGCCACACAATAGTGGTGAAAAACGGTGCAAGGCAAGCTAATATAATGGTGCAGTGCCAGGTGGCGAAGGGGGATATGAAGTGGTGTTGCAGACAACAGCACTGTGGTGATGAATGGCCAGAGGATGCAATGGTGTTGTGTATTGGGGTGAAATACTGCAGAGTGTGTGATGATGCAGGACAAATATCTGTCATGGCACAGTTCCTACCAGTACAGCAGAGTAAAATGACTCAGCAATGCTGGGCCAAGGGATACGATAGTGCTAGGCCAGGATGATGATTAAGGGGAAAGCATGGCATCCTATATGTAGGAATGGGGAAACTTCCTGAGTGGTTTCTGCAAGGCCAGTAGAGTTGATGCACAGGCAGTCACATGTAAGGTGCAGCATCATGTACACGCCACAGGTCGATGGTACTTGGTCAGAGGCTTGTGGAGGGGCAGATTTGGTACCTAATGGGTGACCTCAGTTCTGGGTAAAATTTGAAAACCAGGGGAGGGTCTTGTGAGCACCTCAAACAGAATGTGTTTGACCAGGAGCTATGAATGGAAAAATATACTTCTCCAAACTAACCAGGCTGTTTTCTGGCTATATGTTTTGACTGATATATCCATCTGTTAATGGATTTAATGGTAAGAGGATACCTACAAGAATTCCAGAACAGAGAAGAAGGTGTGAGATGCAGGGCACCTTTTCTGGGATATTTAGAGCTATCTCACGATGACCATGTGTGATGTATAGGGGAGGAGGTACAAGTTTGAATTGTAGTGTTCTCCCTAACTGGAGGATATCTACAAAAATTCCAGAATGCCATTTGGGGGAAGGCTTATGACACAGTCCACCATTTCTGGAGTCTAGAGTATTGACAGTTTTCCCATGATATCCGTCTGGAGGTTGGCTTGTTAATACACTCCGCAGAGTGCTCAAGTATTCACTGGAAATCTGCAATACATTTGTACGGGCTTTTCAGAAGGTCTTCAGATTAACAGTACTTGTGATAGTGTGATCACTGCCTTGAGACTTGTGATAACTACATCTGTATCAGTATTGTCTCTTATGGGGAGGACTTGTATTGTGCTCACTCACTAAAGTCGTAGAAGATTACCATTGGTATGAAAGAATACCTTCTGATGGAGAGAACCTGATACTGAGGATGGCTCCTTGGATTTGCTTACATGTAGCGGATAACTGGCACTGGTCTGTCACCTAATCAGTGACAGGAGTTCACAGGTGATGAAATGCCTTAGAAGGGCCAAGTTCAAAATGTGTGTAGTGGGAATAAAGGTTATGAATAAAAGTTACCCCCATGGGCCGTTTTGAAACCACTCAGTCCTGTTCTGTGAAGGTAATGGTTCTTCACGCTGCTTACTGGCTGAACTGAGAGACAATGATTTGAAAAACGAATCTGTTCCTTTGGGTTCGTTTTGGATCATTGCTGATTAAGGGATCCAAGTCGAGAACGAGAGCAAACCCAACAGAGTGAAACTACAGACGAACTCTCGTATAAGGACATCTTTTATAGTCAAAACAAAGTTTCACAATTGCATCAATAAGGTAATGATGCTCATGGTACAGACAAGTGCAAAAATGAAATCAGCTGATAAAGTACACACATGTAATTGTTACAGCAAAGTTTTTAAACTCCCAAAAATACCCATATGTACAAAGGTAGAATGTCCATTATTTGGTTGTTGCCAATGTATAAAAGATTATCGACCCTCGGATTAATTTACCATGGGTCTTCATCAGGACAAACTAACAGGTAGCAGCCTCTACATAGACCTTGAAAGTATGCAAGAACATTAGATGTTGTACTTTAACCAGATGAAATGTTAGACCGATGAGTGCCATGTAAAGGCTTAGTAGGTGAGTGTGACATATGTTGTACTTAAACCCAGATAGCATGCTAGAGGGATGCATGCCATATAAAGACTTACTCTGTGAGAGTGATGGATGCATTACATGGAAAGGATTCGTTTGTGCAAGCAATAGATGCCCTTTTTGACTTCGTTTTTTACTTAAGAGCAGTGGATGATCTTGAAGACTTAGAGCCTGATTAAGAAAGAGGTTGGCTGATAGGTTACTCCATCACAAACATGATAGATATCCTGTCCCCCTTATTACAAGCGCATTATGTCCTGTGGCACTTCTAATAAGGTGAGTGGGATATCCATCACATTTGTGATGCAGTACCGTCCGCTCAGCTATACATTTTGCCCTTAGACATATTATGAATGTTAAGGATGCTGTACATAGATCCAGATGGTATGACACCAGCGGATGCCGTACTTAGAGATGGGAGAGAATTAGTTGCTGGGCATAGATCCTGATAGCATGCAAGAGTGATGATGCCATACACAGACCATAGTAGTTTCTGCAAGCGATGGATGCCTTCTATATAGACCTGGATAGCATGTGAGTGTAATAGATCGTGTTGGTGGTTTAGAATACTTAATTCCTCATTATATGATTTCTTTAACACTAACCAGATTTCGCAATCCAAATATTTTGCTACATTTTAAATTTCACATACAGAATCTACTACTCTTTTTTCGCTTTATATATGGCTTCCTTATTCCATCAATCTAGTGTAGATGATCAACTTAACTCCTCCCACACATACACTTTCCCTACACTTCCTAAAACAAGTAGTCCAGCGTAAGTAATCCAAACTTGCCTTGTTAGTCCATACCTCATTCACAACTGGGCATATACAGAACGTCCATATTGCAGGTTCAAAGCCCTCATCCATATCCGTTTCATTGTTCTAGTATCATATTTTATGTCGCCCTTCTAGATCATATTCTATTTTTTCCATAGCAATAAAACTGCACAATTTTATGAAAGCCTATGACCATCAAAAGTAGTTCTGCCGCTTTCCAGCACACCCACCACCAGTTGTTTCATCGCCATCAGCCAATGCCCCCACAAGATTCCGGTCAGATTTATGGGTCACCACTACCATGGGATCTCTCTAACACAATACCACCATTCCTAGTTGTACCAAAACAGATTCAGCTAATTTACGGCTTTCGAGAAACATTGTATTCTTGGACACATCCATACATCCATCAACCATGAGCCAAAGAGCACTCCCCATCTCACATCTTTGACAAGTTTAAACTGCCCCAGATGTTACTTTTGTAAGTGTTGTGGTGTTACCAGTTGTACATGTTGTGTATTTGTATAACACAACTCACTCGGGAGGGTATTGTGGAATTAAGTGGGTTCATATCATTGTTCTTTATACTGCCCGCACTTATAGGTTCTCCTTATATCCTCCCATAATTTGTCCTAATCCATACCACTAGTCTCTCCACCTGTTATCTGCCTACAGGACGCTTGATATTTCAATTTGCAATTTTTCTTACCCTCTTGTAGTATGGTATGCATTCAGTTTTACTCTCCTAGAGGATCTGCATTGCTTGTTTTGTTCTGCGGATGTGCGTCCAGGAATTGTTTGCTTCTAAATCAGCCTTTAAATAAATAACTTCAGGCCAGATGTATCAAAAACCAAATTTGCGATTCACAAATTTGAGAATCACAAATAGCTATGTTAGAAAGAAAAAAAAAGAAAAAAGAATTTTGCACTTTGTTTGAAAAATAATCACGGCGGCCCCTGCCGTGGAAAGAGCACCATCTTTGATCGTAAGAGGCTGCGGATTGAACTTTCGATTTCCGCGCAGCACATCGTTCCAGATGCACAATGAACCTGAACTTTGGCACCACATCCTACTAAGGATTATTAATTGCTTTTAACACTCAAAATTGCATGGCACCTACTAAAGGAATGAGTGAACTCGCATTCAGGGAACTACGATTCCCATAAGACATTAAAATTAGCGTGCATCAGCCAAGCCCACTGGGGGCAATAGTGGAAATAAAAGATGCCTAAAAGAAACGAATGTGAGCCCGCAATGCCGTTTTGATTCAGCAGAGCCCAGGAAGAAGAGGCGCAATGCCTCGCAACGCGTCGGCGACGAAATGCTGGTGGAGCCAAGAGCAGGATGCATGGAAAGGCTGTAAGCAGGAATGATGTCGTGTGCCTTTCAATGCTCACGGGCACTTTGTTTGAAAAATAATCACGGCGGCCCCTGCCGTGGAAAGAGCACCATCTTTGATCGTAAGAGGCTGCGGATTGAACTTTCGATTTCCGCGCAGCACATCGTTCCAGATGCACAATGAACCTGAACTTTGGCACCACATCCTACTAAGGATTATTAATTGCTTTTAACACTCAAAATTGCATGGCACCTACTAAAGGAATGAGTGAACTCGCATTCAGGGAACTACGATTCCCATAAGACATTAAAATTAGCGTGCATCAGCCAAGCCCACTGGGGGCAATAGTGGAAATAAAAGATGCCTAAAAGAAACGAATGTGAGCCCGCAATGCCGTTTTGATTCAGCAGAGCCCAGGAAGAAGAGGCGCAATGCCTCGAAACGCGTCGGCGACGAAATGCTGGTGGAGCCAAGAGCAGGATGCATGGAAAGGCTGTAAGCAGGAATGATGTCGTGTGCCTTTCAATGCTCACGGGCACTTTGTTTGAAAAATAATCACGGCGGCCCCTGCCGTGGAAAGAGCACCATCTTTGATCGTAAGAGGCTGCGGATTGAACTTTCGATTTCCGCGCAGCACATCGTTCCAGATGCACAATGAACCTGAACTTTGGCACCACATCCTACTAAGGATTATTAATTGCTTTTAACACTCAAAATTGCATGGCACCTACTAAAGGAATGAGTGAACTCGCATTCAGGGAACTACGATTCCCATAAGACATTAAAATTAGCGTGCATCAGCCAAGCCCACTGGGGGCAATAGTGGAAATAAAAGATGCCTAAAAGAAACGAATGTGAGCCCGCAATGCCGTTTTGATTCAGCAGAGCCCAGGAAGAAGAGGCGCAATGCCTCGAAACGCGTCGGCGACGAAATGCTGGTGGAGCCAAGAGCAGGATGCATGGAAAGGCTGTAAGCAGGAATGATGTCGTGTGCCTTTCAATGCTCACGGGCACTTTGTTTGAAAAATAATCACGGCGGCCCCTGCCGTGGAAAGAGCACCATCTTTGATCGTAAGAGGCTGCGGATTGAACTTTCGATTTCCGCGCAGCACATCGTTCCAGATGCACAATGAACCTGAACTTTGGCACCACATCCTACTAAGGATTATTAATTGCTTTTAACACTCAAAATTGCATGGCACCTACTAAAGGAATGAGTGAACTCGCATTCAGGGAACTACGATTCCCATAAGACATTAAAATTAGCGTGCATCAGCCAAGCCCACTGGGGGCAATAGTGGAAATAAAAGATGCCTAAAAGAAACGAATGTGAGCCCGCAATGCCGTTTTGATTCAGCAGAGCCCAGGAAGAAGAGGCGCAATGCCTCGAAACGCGTCGGCGACGAAATGCTGGTGGAGCCAAGAGCAGGATGCATGGAAAGGCTGTAAGCAGGAATGATGTCGTGTGCCTTTCAATGCTCACGGGCACTTTGTTTGAAAAATAATCACGGCGGCCCCTGCCGTGGAAAGAGCACCATCTTTGATCGTAAGAGGCTGCGGATTGAACTTTCGATTTCCGCGCAGCACATCGTTCCAGATGCACAATGAACCTGAACTTTGGCACCACATCCTACTAAGGATTATTAATTGCTTTTAACACTCAAAATTGCATGGCACCTACTAAAGGAATGAGTGAACTCGCATTCAGGGAACTACGATTCCCATAAGACATTAAAATTAGCGTGCATCAGCCAAGCCCACTGGGGGCAATAGTGGAAATAAAAGATGCCTAAAAGAAACGAATGTGAGCCCGCAATGCCGTTTTGATTCAGCAGAGCCCAGGAAGAAGAGGCGCAATGCCTCGCAACGCGTCGGCGACGAAATGCTGGTGGAGCCAAGAGCAGGATGCATGGAAAGGCTGTAAGCAGGAATGATGTTGTGTGCCTTTCAATGCTCACGGGCACTTTGTTTGAAAAATAATCACGGCGGCCCCTGCCGTGGAAAGAGCACCATCTTTGATCGTAAGAGGCTGCGGATTGAACTTTCGATTTCCGCGCAGCACATCGTTCCAGATGCACAATGAACCTGAACTTTGGCACCACATCCTACTAAGGATTATTAATTGCTTTTAACACTCAAAATTGCATGGCACCTACTAAAGGAATGAGTGAACTCGCATTCAGGGAACTACGATTCCCATAAGACATTAAAATTAGCGTGCATCAGCCAAGCCCACTGGGGGCAATAGTGGAAATAAAAGATGCCTAAAAGAAACGAATGTGAGCCCGCAATGCCGTTTTGATTCAGCAGAGCCCAGGAAGAAGAGGCGCAATGCCTCGAAACGCGTCGGCGACGAAATGCTGGTGGAGCCAAGAGCAGGATGCATGGAAAGGCTGTAAGCAGGAATGATGTCGTGTGCCTTTCAATGCTCACGGGCACTTTGTTTGAAAAATATATATATATATATATATATATAATCTCGCAACTCGAAATACGGGATCGCAATTAGAGATTCTGTATTTGCAAATTCGCAATAAAAAAATAGCAAAATTGCGAATCTGCTATTCTGGTGCAGTTTGATGACATCAGAATCAGGACGTGAGACTGCCCATGCTGTTTCAGAGTGCCTGAGGCTGTGGGAGAGCCTGAGAGCAGGAGCACACCACTCAGGAGCTCATCAGGAGTGCTAAGACCAGCACAAACTCACATAATGGACACACAAGAGAAGGGAAAGGAGCCTGCAGCAAGGAAAAGGAAACGTATTGATCGAGAAGGAATTGGAGGTCCTCATTGAGAAAATGGTTTAGAGCCATGAACAACTCTTCGGGGATATAAAAAATAAATAAATAAATAAATAAATCACTGCACGTACCAGAATCTGAGAAGAGGAAGATCTGGCTGGCAATTCAAGCCAAAGTAAATGCAATTGGGGTCACACAGAGCTCCATTGAAGACCTATGGAAGCGCTGGTATGACCTGCGCTCAAGGGCAAAAGAGAATGTTGCAAAAAGGCTTCAGGACGCAAAGAAAACTGGTGGAGGACCATCCACAGAGCCAGCGACAACACCCCTGGAGGACTTGGTGGAGTCCTTCTACAGCTAGAAAGCATCAGTGGCATAGGAGATATTGACAGCTCAGCCACAGACAACGCAAAACAAGGTAAGATGCATGCTAAATTCCCACTGAGCCACCACTCTCCAAACTCCCCACTCCTAAATGACCCAATGAGCCAGTAAGATAGCCACTCCAGTCCACATTTTGTTAACACAGCAATGCATCATGGGAGATGCAGTCCCAAACATTAGATAGCAAAGCAGTGACACAGAGAAACATATCCGCAGTGTACTCACACATGTTAATGAGCAAGCTAGGCACAGTTTTTTGGTATACTAAATCATGTACATTTAATATAAAAAAAAACGAAAGAAGGCCACACAGTAAATGGTTATCTTGTATTCACAGGAGAACCTGCGCCACAGGCAGAAGACACACAGATTGATGAGGCACCTGAGCAACAACAACATGCAGGGGAGAAAGAGTCACACACGAGAACAGAAACAGCACCTGCACCAAGACCCAGCAGGTACACTGTTGCACCGCTACAGGAGATGGAGGGAGGATTGGAAGAGATCCAGGAGGATCCACAGTCCATGCCCGAAGAGCTAGCACAGCGTCAAAATCATCAGTCTCCTGTGCAGCGTAACACCAGTAGCCTCAAACGCAGAGAAAAGTCACAACGTGTTGCTGACCAGGGGGAGGAATCCACTGTCTTCTCTGGGCTTGAGGGCACCATGGTAAAAGGTGCAGCGGCTGCAATTAAAAAGCATGCGATCAATGCAACGGCAGCTCGTGTCCCTAAATCATAACATGACTGATATAAAGGCTGGCATACATTATCTGGACAACACTGTTGCAGAGGGTCATAGGGCTAATACAGAGTGTATCAAGGACATGACTAACAATAAAACAGCTATGCACCACCAAGCAGGGGAAACATGGCTCTAGGCACCGTGAAAAGCAACGCCTATTTAGCTGTATGGATGGGTCAACCATCTGTGCAATGCCACAGCTGTCCTTACCAGAAGCACCGTCTCCATGCGGGTGGAAATGGCCACTGCAGCCAGGATGTTGCAAGGGGATTGGTGCGGGTCACCAATGCTGTCTAACAGCTAAAGACAGCAAACATAGCTGCCACAGGTGTACTTGGTGCTGGGAAAGTGAGGAGGTCTCCAGCCGCAGCAGCATCACTCCACCGGTCACTGAGCCCAGACGGCGGAGTGTAAGGCAAGGGTCAGCAGCAGAACCCTCATCAAGGGAGGGCAGTGGGAACACTTACCGTAGCAGTGCTGCGTGTGGGGGAAAAAAATAGTTACTGCTGTGGCAGAGGCATGCAAATGGGTGAGGAAACCCATGACATAAGAGTAAAAGGGTTGTAAATATGCATGGAGTATAAATTTGCCATAATGAGCAACTCAAGGCACACAGTGGTGAGGATTTTGAGGCTGTGTGCACACATTACCCTATTTCAAGGTCAATAAAACACAGTCATGATTTGTTTTGTCTCATTACTCACCTAGAAATAGTTGCGTGTGATCACGTCCGTCTCCTATCTGCGGCACCTACACCACCTGCTGGTCTGCGAGGTGGCCATGGGTCATCATTATCCTCCGAGTCAGAATCTGTGATGTCCAATGGGATTCCGTTTGTTGTTGCTAGGTTGTGTAGCATGGCACAGGTAGCAATGATTTTACAGCATATCTCTGGCCGGTACTGCAGTGCACCTCCACTTTTGTGTAGGCAGCAGAACCTACTCTTTAGCAGTCCAAATGTCCGATCCACCACATTGCGCGTTGACTTATGGGCAGCATTGTATCTCCTTTTATTTGGGGTTGCTGGATTGAGATATGGTGTGAGTATAAAATGAACGCACTGCATATGCACGGTCACCTACATGAGAAAGGAAAAAACATTAATCACAGGCCAATTTCAAAACATCCAAGGTGCCCATCAGAGTGAGTGACATTAATTTACCTAGCAGGTATCCTTCTCCAAATTCTCCCCCAGTGACACGTGTATAGATTCCACTATGCCTGAAGATGTAAAAGTCATGCGTACTACCCAGAAATTTGGTAACAATATCAGTGATGTGTGAGGCATTACATATGACCTGGACGTTGATGGAATGGTAGGATTTCCTGTTTCTATACACATACTCATTAGCTGAGAGGGGACAGAATGCGACATGTGTCCCATCAATGCACCCAATGACATGTGGGAATTGTGCCATCTGGTAAAAATCAATTTTTGTCTTCTGCAATTCCAGTTGCGTAGTGGGAAACCGGATGTAATGGTGCATACTTTGAGCCATGGCATTCAGGAAAGACTTAAAGAAGCGTGACAGGAAACTTTGGGTGACCCCTCCAGCTACCGCTATAACTCCCTGGTAACTCCCTGATGCTAGTAGGTGCAGTGAACAAAGGACCTGCACATGTGTTGGAATGGCTTGGGTCCTGCGGGTCTGATGCTCTAATATTGGATGTAGGTCATCTATCAGGTCTAGTATAGTAGCTGAGTCTAGCCTGTACTTATCATGTATTTCTTCTTCTGTCTGCTGAAACAGGGTAATGTGCACTCTGTAAATGCGTTCCTGTCTCCTCCTCCTTCTCTGTGCTGCTGCTTGTATCTGCATCCTCCTCGCTATGACATAGTCAGGGACTGTCCGGGACTATGTCTGGAACACAGTCAGGGACTTAGGCAAAGACTGGCAACTGGTTAGAAAACGTAAGCAGAACACGGAGTAAAACGCTGCCCAGGATCACACAGGAAGTCAGAGGAGACAAAGACCCAAAGTGGAAGCCTGCACAAAGGAACAAGATGGCTAAGACTCAGAAAGGACAGGCACTCATGAGGGGTTTAGCATTCAGAATAACTACACCCAGGACGAATGTGCAAGACATATATATGAAACAACATTAACAATAAAGGGAATGTGGGGTAAAGCACTCAGGAGCTCCAACACGGTAAGATTGAAGCTCAGTAAGTTCCTCACCCACAATTGCGGTTACAGATACTGACTGCAAATACCCACATATAGGATATGCATGCATAGGCAGGGTCTGTGGAGTGGATACCTACGGTGATGTTATAAATGTAACTCAAATACAATACTCCCAGTGAACAAGAAACACCACCTAGGTTGTCAGCTGTGCCCACGGATCCTGGCAATCAAAAAGGAACATGCAAGACAGTAACAGCAAGGGGGTAGAACTAAACACAAGCACAATAGACAAGGAGCTAGCAAGGAGGAGTGCTCAACAGGAAAGCAAGGAAAACACAGAGTGCACTTGGCAGAAAGCATGTAACAAACATACAATGTAATAGAAGCAAGACAGCAGAAATAGAAAGATAGCAAACTAGGAACTGGAACCAAGTAAATAGGAAGAAAGGCGGGGACTGGAAAAAGATATACAGCGGGGAAGACTACAAGGGTATACTAGAATAGTTCTGGATCAGGAGTCAAGAAAACAAAGTAGCACTGAAGGCTGTGCTGGAGCAAGAACAAAAATGGAGCAAAAGCTCAAGAGCCAAGGTAGCACTGCAGGCAGTGCTAGTTCAGGCCCAAGGGAAACTGCTGCTGCTCAGTAACAAGGAATGCTAAGGCTCAGGAGTCAAGGTAGCACTGCAGACAGTGCTAATTCAGGAACATGGAAAACAGCAGCAGCTCAGGAACAAGGAATAACTAAAGCTCAGGAAACACTGGAACAAGGATCGGTCTCACCAGTACACAGCTACAATGACCAACCTTGGCCTGAAGGGAGCTGGGGCTTTAACCCCTTCAGTGCCCGCCCCTTTCCCCGCCCAGTGCCGGCCGTTGCATTAGCGGGCGGGGTCTATGACGAGCTGGACTCGTCATGGGCACAGCGCCACCGCGGCCCATGACGAGTCCAGCTCGTCATGGGCACTGAAGGGGTTAAAGAGCTCACAGTAATCACATGCATCAGGTGTGAGCAGGCTAGCAGCAGCCAGCCACAGTGAGCTGATTTCCTCCACCCATCCTTGGCCTGCAGGGGTGGAGACGAAGCAGTGAGCAGGGAATTCTAGGTAATAGAGTTTCCAGAATGAGCAGGCTGGCTTCCACAAAACCCGGCATGGATTGGGAAGGGATTGCAATTTGCAAGTAGAATCCAAATGGCTGGAAGTCAGTATGTACATGAAGGGGAGGGTCTGGAAGCTTATTAGAACACTGGAAAGCCCCACAATTTGGTTACCTGGTGGTAGGCACGAGAGCACAGGGAGTAAATCGTGACAGACATACAGGGTTTCCATTGTGGAAGATTGGGCCTGTTTAAATAGTGTGCACCTGGTTATCACCTGCCTTGAGTTGGTGGTAATTTGCAAGTCACAAATTGCAATTTTCAATGAAATCGCTATTTGAGATTTTTCATACATTTCTTAGCGATTTCTTAACTGCGATTTCGCAAATAGCGGGTCGCTATTTGGAACTCGCAAAGTTCATATTCGCAAAATTAGAAATCGCAAAATTAGTGGACTCTATTTTTGAGATTTCTTATTTTGCGAGTGGGTTGTTTCTTTCATACATTGCACACTACGATTTTGCGATTGCAAATGGTGAAATTCTGCGAATTTCACCGTTTGCGATCACAAAATAGCTTGATACATCTGGCCCTTTTCTCCTTAACCAGTGGTGCAGCAGCAGCCTTGCACCTACTTGGGCCCTCAGTGCCTAAAAGAAATAGTTCACACCGTATCAGCTATGTGCTACAAAGCAGCCTAAACCCTATATGAATGTTTGAAAAACAATATCTGACTACTTTACTCCTAGTTACATTGTTCGCACGTAGCAATATGTGGTCCGCTGGAAAGAAGGGCCCTTGCACTATGCAGGATAACAATAGCTTTTTCACATTGCTCTGCTACCAAGCTCTTCCTAAAACGTGCATCACTTATTTAGAAAATCTTACTGGGGCACTAGCGGCTAGTAACCTGACATGCTTTTTAACCCACCTGTCGGTTCTCCTGGTATTTTTTTCTTGATTCTACCAAAGTTTATCTGGGAACTTGATTATAGGCGTCAGTGACAGTCCCACCTCCACATCACTTGACTTTTTTCTTCTTTTTCTGTTAATGGAGTGTGTGGTCGGGTGGTTCGGTTGGGTTCTTTTCCTGAGTACTCTACACACCAAACTAATGTTTTATTGCACCCAGTTTCGGCGTCGATTTTATATGGGGGCACATTTCTTTTAGTTGTGGTCTAGATCACAACAGCGCTCATTTGAACCCAGATGCAGAATGTTAATTATTTTTTCAAGCCAACTCTTACTGGGGCATAATCGCCCAGTGAACCAACACGCTTTTATATCCTCCTTACACTTTGTCCATGAATGCAACGTTTTGAAATAAACAGTTCAAACACATCCATTGATTTAGGCAAATATTTAAATAAAAAAAAAAAAAAAAAAATAGTTTCATTTTGTGTCTTTCTTTCCTGTACTAAACTGGCACACGATTTTTTGGAGTACAAAAATCCCGTTTTTGGGCACCGTATTTGTGGTATTCTTCCCAGCCTCTGATTAAGGGCAATTGACTGAATGTTTACGGTCAGAGACGGGACGCATTTGCAGGCCCCTATAACGATCTTTACCTCTATGCATCGACATTAGAAATTCTTCAGTACTTTTTCACACCTTCCTTCTCGCACCCTTCTTGCATAAACTACAATAAGGTGTGAACGCTTTCCAAACGGCTGGCATACTGGCAGCATGTCTCTCTTCCACGACAACAAACAAAATACATTAAAAAACAAGCATTTACAATGCAATAGGTCTCGCAATTGCGAGTTTTTTAGCTATTGGCATTGTAAATGGCAATGCTTTTTATAATATTAAAAGGCATTATCATTTACAATACCGAAAGTTAAAAGTTTTGCAAAAGCAATACCTATTGTATTGCAGATCGCGGTGTCCCTGAAGAGGGCACCGTGCTCATTAAAATAGTCTAAATAAAACATTTTTTAAACCGAGCGCGTTGTCCCTGAAGCGGGCGTTGCTCTCAGTATTACATTTTAAAATTAAATAAATAAACAGAGCCTGGAGTCCCTGAAGCGGGCGCCACGCTCAACAATCAATTTGATAAAAAAAAAAATGTAAACTGAGCGCAGGCGCCCACTCAGCATACAATTTAGAGCGGTATAAGAAAATTGGCTGCCCTTGTCCACAATACTGTCAATAAACAAAATAGGGCTCACCCACTTGTAATGCAGTCCGTGTAACAAGACAAGTAAAAGATCCAGTTGTTATGGGCGGTAACAAATGCAGACAAGGCGGTGCCAAGGAGGGACTAACAAGCCTATTTACCAATCAGAAGCCTGCATTTCCGAAGGACAGTGACACAAGCCAAATATAAATATGGGCGGAGAGTGTGCGGGGCTTCCAGTGCATACCCTAATACAGCATGCCTCGCAGCGCATGCGCGCTGCCCCTAGGGTTGACCTAAACCTGTACCTCTACAGTCCCTTTCTTTAGTTCTGTAATTACAGATGTACCGTGCAAAGTCGGGTTATGCCTTTCTTCCGGTTTTTTGGGCTGTTTTGCTCTTCCAAGATAAATTAAAAAAAATAAAATAATGACACAGCAGCAGCGCTATATTTCACAGTAGTTTTCACCATATTACTTACATCACCCATAGCCCACTCGCCTCTTCTCATAATCTGTCTTTTTCATTCACTAATTCCTTCTTTTCTCTCACAAACTCCTTTCATTTTTATTCTTCCCTGTTCGTCTCTTCCACTATCTCTTCCACCCTACCTCCTACCCTCAAATCCATCTTGACATAGTATCTTTTTACTCTCTTCCAACATTCCTCTCTATATCCTTCCTTCAAACACAACCTTTCTTCATTATAACTTCATATTAACTGTAACACACAATACCACACCACACAATTCACCAGTGCACAATTCAAAACTACCCAGCATAATTATACTACATGGTAATTCCGCATTTGTAATCCTCTACACACTGCTAGTAGCTGCCTCTCTAGTCCCATCGGTAATTCCTCATTCTAACTCCTCTAGCAGCTGCTTCTCTGGTCCCATAAATAATTCCTCATTCTTATTCCTCTACATACTGCTGCACCTGCTTCTCTGTTCCCAATGGTAATTTCCCATTCTTAATCCTTTAACCAATACTGCAACTACGTCCCTAGTCACAGAGGTAATTCCTCATTCTTAGTCCTCTGTGTAGTATGTATATATTTACATCACACATGCCACCCAATTCAGAATGGAGACTCCTGATTTTGTAAGCCAAAATGACTTTATTTTAGGTATGTCCTCCTAAAATGTCCCTTGTCTCAATGCAAGCATATGGGGAAATTGCATTCCTCCAATTCTATTTTTTTATCAAAATCTCCCACTTCCCAGTTTGAAAATGTTGGCATTAACATTAATTGGTTGATCAATAAAAACAATTGATTTTGAAAGTGTGGGAAATGTAAAGCATGCTCCTATGGTATTGACACACAGGGATATAGGATATTTGAAGAAAGAGCGCAGACCATCACTGAAAGAATTACATGCAACTCTGAGTATGTCGTAAACATGCTGGAGTGCACATGGCAGAATAAATATGTTGCAAGAACCATTGATAATGTTAAAGTGAGGATCCTTCAACAGCTGAAAGCTATTAAAAATCAGGATTGAACCTACCCTCTGGCGAAAACACTTTTGGGAGGTACACAATGGGGATCATATTGGATTACAAAATTATGGAATGAAGTACATCAAACCACATCCACGAGGTGGAAATCGTGAACTGGAATTATGAAGATGCAAATCGAAGATGACCCTCTTTTTGGGCACAGAAAGACCTTTGAGACCTAATTTGGATGCTGAACTTCATATCCATCTATAAAGGTTCATCTACGGTAATCTTCTGATAGGTTAGTGACAGATTTTAAATAACATTCAACTCTAGATCCTCATATGACTATTGGTGATTTACATATAAGATGCCTGCCAACTTCAGACTAGATTGTTTTTAAGCATGCATGTACATATCTCAAACGCTCTTAATTTAATCTACTCCTGACACTTACTTAAAAGACAGCAATAGATTAACATCCTCTTCAGAGGATTTTCAATATTTTTTGTTTTTCAATATGTTTTATTTGCAAATATGTATAAAGACAAAAGCAGTTCGTGACATCCTTAATGAATTGTACAATACAATGATTTTTTACAGCTGTGATTTCATTTTAATATGTTTGTATCACTCTCACCTTTTGCACTTAACACTTTATTGGAAAGAGTAACGTGTTCAAGAAAATGTATCGTAATCTATTATATGTCTGCCCAAATGTATAAGATTGCTAAAGTGAGGGATGGTTGTCCCTAACTATAAAGGAGATCAAAATGGACATATGTTCTCATATATAAAAGTAAGATGTAGCTGTGGGTGACAGCACCAAGAACACAGAAGTGAAGATCACCATCCGTCTCTTAGACCAGGATTTCATTATACCAATATCATGGATAATGAAAAAATCAGTCTTACCCAATTATTTGAAATACATTATATAATATCTGGAAATTAGCAACGAGGTGATACAACTATATGGGAACACCATGTTACAAACAGAGATATAGAAGCTTGCAAGAAGAGACTTATGTTATAGGATATTATGGAGATCAGGGATAATCATATTATACACAGAACACTTTGACTTTCAATCGAGAGCACATAAGTAACATTTGCACTTTAAGGGGTTTTAATTATGACATCCTATTATTTTTTTCGATCTTTTATTCCAAATATACATAGATACATGAGCATAGACACATGGAGGATACCCCTGTATAGGTGACTGTGGAATAGTGTATGACCCCACACCCATGAGCAGAAGCTCTAAACCACTACATTTTGCTCTTAACCAACAGAAATGAGTTAAATAGGCATAGAATTAAAGTCATAAAATGATGGGCAGGCATTATTAATTGTTAAGATGTTAATTTGAATGTAATATGTACCAATAAAAACATGAAGGTGTTCACAGATGATGGAAGTTAGGATGGTCGGCTTTTATACATACACATCTAACCAAGTATAATGGGAAAAACACGTAATTACAGTTGTTATACCCGAATTGTACATATTTGAATATGAATGGATTCGAGGATGGAAAAATGCATGCACTGAATAATCTTTGTTATGTTATGCTAAAAGTATTTATTGAGCGCACAATTACCCGGAGGTGTCTTGGCACTAGCTCTGCTAGAGGAAAAAGATCAAACAACTAGTTACAGAATAACCTCGTTTTTAGATCATTCCTAAATGATAGTAAGTTGGGCATGGTTCTAATGTGAGGAGGACGAAGGTTCAATATTTTATCCGTGCCTGTTATAAAGCGTCTTCCTCCCAAGTTCACTCTTTTGAATATGGGACCACCATATTTTTGGCCCTGGAAGAGTGCAGCTTCCTGCTGGGTTCATAATACTTAAATGCCTCTTTCAAGAACTGCGGCCCAATATCATGCAGTGCCTTGTAGGCTATGCAGGGGGACTTAAACTTGATGTGGTTCCTGACTGCCATCCAGTGTAGTTTGTGGATTGTTTGAGAGACTGATTTGAATTTGGGGAATCCTGGAAGTAGCCTGGTGGCAGCATTGTAACTGATATTTTGGGAATAAATTATTTAAAAGGTTGTTTTACAGCAGGAGATTAAAATGGTGCCCATGGATGGAAGAAAATAAATGCAGGGTTAACATTCTAGATTTTCCGTGAACATGAAAGAAGAACTGTGTATTCATCACTTTCACAGTTGTTTGGCGGTATTGGCCTTGTTGAAGGCTTTCACTGAAACACGTCCGCTACCAATATTATTGGATGGAAAAATAAAGTACTTGCACCAAGGAAGATTCCTGGGTTCATCATTTCAATCTTTATTCGGCTTGTAAAACCATAAAAGACTGCATGGCATAAAAACCAATAATGTACAAAAAATAAATCATAACAATTAAAATTTCAGAAAAATTGCATAAAGTAATTCCTAAAGCGATATAAAAATACTTGCTAAAACAAACAGGTACTCCATTCTAAAAATTGGGTCCATAAAGTGACTTGTGCATAAAATGTTTTTTACAATATTAAAACTAGAAAGAAATAGTGGCTAATAATAAATCAACCAATCATTCAGAGCATTTGTAAAGCGCACTACTCACCCGTGAGGGTCTCAAGGCGCTGGGGGAAGGGTTGCTGCTACAGCTACTGCTAGAGTAACCAGGTCTTGAGTAGCCTCCTGACGGTTAGTAGGTCCTGGGTCTGCCGTAGGAGGATGGGAAGGGTGTTCCAGGTCTTGCGGCGAGGTGGGAGAACGATCTGCCGCCGATGGTCGTTCTTCGGATGCGGGAGACGGTGGCGAGGGCGAGGTCGGTGGAGTGGAGCTGGCGGTTCGGGGTGTAGAAGGTGAGTCGTCTGTTGACGTATGCCGGTCCGGTGTTGTGGAATGCTTTGTGTGTGTGTGGGTGAGGAGCTTGAAGGTGATCCTCAGGGGCGTAACACAAGCCCCCGCATCCTCCACATGCGGGGGGCCCCCCGAGCTGCAGGGGGCCCCCTTAGCACTGTACTCACGTGGGAGAGCTCCGGATTAAATCCGGAGGGGGCCCCCTCTTTGTACCTTGCAGGGGGGGCCCCTTCAACTTACGTTACGCCACTGGTGATCCTCTTGTTGACAGGAAGCCAGTGCAGGTCTCTCAGGTTGGCTGTGATGTGGCTGTGGCGAGGGATGTCGAGGATCAGGCGTGCAGAGGCGTTCTGTATGCGTTGTAGTCGTGTAAGGAGTTTGGCCAAGGCTCTTGCGTAGAGAGCGTTTCCGTAGTCCAGCCTGCTGCTGATGAGGGCCTGGATGACCGTTCTTCTTGTTTCGGTGGGGATCCACCTGTAGATCTTGTGGAGCATGCTGAGTGTGTTGAAGCAGAAGGACGAGACGGCGTTGACTTGCTTGGTCATGGAGAGTGTTGAGTTGAGGATAAACCCCAGGTTGCGTGCGTGGTCGGTGGGTGTCGTGCTGCTCCCAGTGCGGTCGGCCACCAGGAGTCGTCCCAGGCTGAGGGGGTGGAGCCGAGGATGAGGACCTCCGTCTTGTCCGAGTTCAGTTTCAGATGGCTGTACTTCAACCACTCGGCGACGGCCTTCATTCCTTCGTGGAGGTTGGTTTTGGCAGTGAGGGGGTCCTTGGTGAGGGAGAGGATCAGCTGGTTGTCTTCGGCGTAAGAGATGATGTTGAGGCCATGCAGTCGGGCGACGTGGGTGAGTGGTGCCATGTAGACGTTGAACAATGTCGGGCTGAGGGATGATTCTTGGGGTACACCGCAGATGATCTCGGAGGCTTCGGAACGGAAAGGGGGGAGGCGGATGCTCTGGGTTCTGCGGAAAGGAAAGATGTGGTCCATTCAGAGCCTTGTCTTGGATCCCTGTGTTGTGGAAGCATGTGCGTTGGGTGTGGTGGCAGACAGTGTCGAAGGCGGCTGATAGGTCCAGGAGGATGAGTGCCGCGATTTCGCCGTTGTCCAGCAGGGCCCTGATGTAATCGGTGGCGGCGATGAGGGCAGTTTCGGTACTGTGGTTGCTGCGGACCCCGGACTGGGACACGTCCAGGATGTTGTTCTCCTCGAGGTAGCTGGTCAGTTGTCTGTTGACGGTCTTCTCGATGACCTTCGCCGGTAACGGGAGCAGGGAGATGGGCCGGAAGTTCTTGAGGTCCCTCGGATCCGCCTTGGGTTTCTTGAGTAAGGTGTTGATCTCAGCATGCTTCCAGCTCTCCGGGAAGGTCGCGGTCTTGAAGGAGATGTTGATGGCCTTGCGGATATGGGGTGCGATAGTGGCGCTAGCTATGTTGAAGATGTGGTGTGGGCATGGATCTGACGGAGAGCCGGAGTGGATGGTGTTCATGATTTTTCTGTTGGTCCAGGTGAGCAGGGGATCGATGTGGGTGGTGGCCGTGGGTTCTGAGGTGTCGGTGGCTGTCGGGCGGTCAGGTTGTTGAAGCTGTCGTGGATGTCTGCGATCTTGCGATGGAAGGATGTGGCAAGGGAGTCGCACAGGTCTTGCGATGGTGGGAAGTCGTTGGTGCTGGAGAGTTCCTTCACGATGTTGATAATGCAGCCCCCATGTTTCACACTCCGTTACTTGTCACAAAGACTAAAAATAGATTGAATCAATAGAACATTGAATTGCATATAATAATTTCTAAAGTGACGTGCAATGAAAAAGTTGTTTGCCAACAACAAACCAGTACTCCATTATGGATATTGGGCCCGCAAAGTGACTTAAACATAAAAGTAGAAAAAATGGCAATATTAAAACTAGAAGAAAATAGTGGGAAAAAGCTGGCTCCATGCTTCACACTCAAATACTCATCACAAAAACGAAAACCAAATTAAATAAATAGATCACCATTAAAACATTACTTTCCCACCATTATTCCTCAATCTTTCAGTGGCCGATATAAATTTATGAACCACTATGCAGACCTACTCAGGTTGTGATAATTGTAAATGAAATAGATCTGTTCTTCACTTTCTGATATTCAGGGACCTTAATAATGGAATTAAAATCTGTTTCCTTGGCACAGCATAAAAAAAGAAAAATATTGGAACATGGATTGGTCTGACTGAAAATCACAGGGGCATAGCTCAAGACCTGCTTCACCGTAGGCAGCTTTTGGGTAGGAGACCAAAATCTGTGCTATATTGAATCTAAACCTGAGGAGATAGAATCTCTGATAATGAAGAGGTAGAGAATAGAGGTGGGGAACAATCTGATCTGTAGTTACTAATGTATGATAGGTAGCCTGGACCGGAAACAAGCATCCTGGGGCCGGTTTCGGGACATCACCCCTCATCAGCCAGGCTAGCTTGAATCCAGTGGCACAGTGAGCACTGGACCCAGTTCTGAGTATACCATTCCCACTTAAGGCGACAAATGCAAAAGGAACAAATGATCGACGGAATGCTGAACAATGCAAACATTCACCCCGTCCATCATTTGTTCCTTTTGCATTTGTTGCCCTAAGTGGGAAGGGTATACCCAGGCATGGGTTTGGTGCTCATTGTGCCTCTGTATTCAAACTAACCTGGCTAATGAGGGGTGATGCCCCAAAACCGGTCCCAGGATTCTTGTTTCTGGTCCAGGGAGGACCTAGCTTGGCAGTTTGGGCTGGACTGTTCTCATAAGGAATAGGGTCAAGACTGATTTGGATATGGCTGGGTCCAAACTGGGGTGGCGTGGTGAGCAAAAGAACGATGGATTAAACCCAGATCTTTGTGGCTGGGGGTGAATGTTTGCATTGTTCAGCAATCCGTCCATCATTTGTTCCTTTTGCAAGGAATACTGTGAGCTCACATGCTGTTCCCAGGACTCATGTATTCACCTGTATCTGTTCAGGAGTTCTGATAATG
The DNA here is from genome assembly GCF_964204655.1 of Triturus cristatus. Lineage (NCBI taxonomy): Eukaryota > Metazoa > Chordata > Amphibia > Caudata > Salamandridae > Triturus > Triturus cristatus. The sequence continues at coordinate 655,832,122 of NC_140583.1, forward strand.
GGCTATGCTTAAAAGACTTGAGTGCTCACTTGTTCTATATGGAGTTCTGAATTGTTTTATTATGTATTTATTTGAAGAGTTTTATATAGTGATGGCAATCGGAGCACTTTACATAACCAAGACAAAGACTATAGACGAGACAGAGTTGGAGTGCATTGATTGTAGACTACAAGTTTGATTCAGGGTCAGGTTACAGTAGTTTGTGGGGATGAGTTCAGTGGAGGGAAGAACAAGTGAGTCCAATGGAGGGCTAGGGTTTGAAGTCGGAGGGTCAGAAGTGTTGGTTGAAGAGGAGACCTTTAAATTGTCTTTTGAAGCTCACAAATGAAGGGCTTGTCCTGATATGCAGTGGGAGGGAGTTCCAGATTTTGGATGCTTTGCCTGAGAAGGAGTGGGTGAGGGCTTTTTGTTGGTGGTGTTTTCACTTTTCTCTCTTAGGCCCGGGTGGTCAGACCATTGTTGGATAGGAGTAGGAGTTCAGTCTTATCTTGGTTGAGTTTCAGGTGGTTGTGTGAGAGCCAGTTCTGGATTTTTATGAGAGTGGAATTAAGTCCTCATACATCGCCTAGTGAGGATAGTTCCAGGTAGATCTGGGTGTTGTCAGCATATAGGTGAGATAGGATGTTTGCTTGCTTGTGTATGGTGGTGAGGGGTTCTATGTATATATTGAAAATTGTAGTTGAGAGGATTGAGCCTTAGGGGAAACCCCTGGTTATGGTGGATCTGTCTGAAGGTGTGTTGTTGATTTATATTAGTTGAGAGCTTTTATGGAGATAGGAGGTGAACCCTTTCAGGACCAGGTCGTCAACTCCAATCTGTTTTTGGAGGGATTCTAGAAGTATCTTGTGATCGACTGTGTTGAAGGCTGTTGGTGGTATTTACTCACATGCAGTGGGTGCTGAAGGCTTTGGCCAGTAGTTATATGTGCTATTAGGCTGTATTTACTAGTTCTAGGTGCTAATGTGCTCTGCTCAGGAGTCTCGAATGGGCTGCGTTTATGAGTCCTGGGTACTGAAAAGCTGTACTTGTAACGCCTGTGTACTCGCAGGCTGTACCCAGGACTCCTGGGAGCCCATGTGTTGTACCCAGTAGCCCTGTATATGTGCCTAGAGATTGCACTCAGGAGTTCTGAAATCTGTGCAGTCTTGGATACTCATGCTGTGTTTAAGAGACCTGGATGCTCCATATTCTACTCAGGAGTTCTGCATGGTCTGTGCTTTTGAGTTGTGGATACTCACAGGCTGTGCTCCGGTGCAGTTGGTGCTCACAGACTGTGCCAAGAGTCTTAGGTTCTCAAAGTCTCGGCCAAGAGTTTTGGCTCTGGGCTTAGAGGCTATGCTCGTAAGTCATGGCAGGCTGTGCTTGGGTGCAGTGGTTGCTCACAAGCTCCTAAATGCTCCCAGGCTCCACTCACGGGTTCTGTAAGATCTGCGTGGAGGATTCCTGGGTGCTTGGATGCTGCGCGTGGAAGTCCTGCGAGCTAACATCCTGTGCTTGGGGTTCCTGTGTGTTCACTGACTGTGCCAATGAGTCCTAGTCACACGCTCTAGTCGGTCCTGAATGGTCTGTACTTTAGTACTTTAGAGAGTCTTTGCCGAAATACTCTCTGGAAGACCTGGGTGGTTTGTGCTCAGAAGCTTTGATGCCGACAGTAAGGATTAAAAAGCGAGAAAAAATAATGTCCACACTGCGGATCCGGGAGATGTGTGCTGCCTTCAGTAAGAGGCTTTGAATATTTCAGGTCCTCCGGATTACCCGTATCTGGCAGGGGCAGCTTCTCGGATAATTCCACCTCTTTATGTATTTCCTCCTTAGTCAGCGAATGGTAAATAACCAGCATTTAAACTGTTCTGAAGGGGAGAGGTGCAAGGTGTGTAAAGGCTGATAGAAACTGGTGTGGGAGGAAGTACTTTGCTGATACTACCGCTTCAGAATTAGATGCACGGAAAAGGAACTCCGAATATGGTGCTCAATTCTGATGAAATATTAGCTTCCACAGTAGATTAATGTATATTTGCGTCAAACTCGCAACCCTTTAAGTTTAGTTAACGGTGCCTGACATATTCATGGCTTTTTTCTGTATATAACATATGAAGAATGACTGAGACCTGGTATGTAGAATTGCTTTACTTTTCAGAGATAGCAAGCTATGCAAGCACAATGTTTCAGGAAAGAACAGATTTCTTACATACTTGCGCAATTTATGCTGATTTCATTGGTGGCCCACTGGGGCTGATAGCAACAAAAACAGTCTGTACAGAGTGCTCCTACACATAGGCATATCAGTGCCTGCTTGCACATGGTATAATCCACCTTTATTTTGTATAGATGCACATGCACTGTCAGTTTCAAGATGTTGTTAGCTTACAGTGGATTAGTATTGGTGTGCCTCATTGTCACTCATTTTCTTGCTTATTTTTCGTTAGCGTGTGTGGGCTTTTTCTTCGTGTATTTGACCCTCCCCTGGAGCATGGATGGATTACTTGTGTTCCTCAACTCTTCATATTTTAGGTGCTACTTTTTTCTTTTTCTTGAAACCCACCATGAGAGTGCATGGATTTTCCAACTGTCTCCCTGGTGTGCTTCTTTTCTCCCCTCTGCCCTTAGTGTTGTGTGATCTCTTGCCTGTATGTTTTTCCCCACCCACTTATGTTGCTCTCTTGCAAGTTTACTTTTATTCTCCTCTCCACATTGCTCTCTCCCCTGTTTGTGTGCTTTCCTCCACGCTCACTCAAGTGTTGCTCCCCCCAACCGTGCCCCTGTGTTGCTTCGCGCCCGTCCTCTGTGTTGTTCCCGTCCCTCCGTCCTCCTGTTCTTCCATGACCCTATCTTCTGTGATTCTGGCTTCCACCCTCCATATTGCTTCCCCTTCCACATCCTCCCCTGGGCTGTACATTGCTGTCTTTTACCTGTGTTTTTCTCTTTGCGCTTGACTCAGTGAGAAGCTGGGACTATCAGTATCTGCTTCGCCAGCGAAACAATTACCTATGTGATTTTTGGATCAACTTCGCTGGGAACAAATACTGCAGCTCCACTTCTAAAGGGGGAGAGCGGCATAAAGAGCCCAAAGAACTAAAATCATGGCCTGGAGTTACATAGTGCAGGAGGTCAGGCCCTCTGCTTTCTTTCATTTAAGTGCAGTTCCCTTCCTTGGACATGTAACACCAACTGTGCTCTTACCCTCTCAGAGTCTCTGCATATAATGCAGCAGAGGAGCAAAGCGGTCCCTCCTTGTCTCTGCTCACCACGTTTAAATTTGACACCAAGGACGAACTTTTTTTACCATATCCCAATTTTAAGTTTTTGCCAATGATGCAGCTTTTAGCTGTCTGTCAGAAAAAGCCTACTATAGACCGCAGTGCTTTAAGTGGGATGAAAAAAGTGGGGGGACTCTAAAAGCGGTGTAGTAATTAAGGACGTGGCTTAAAAACATGACCTGTCTACAATCCTGTGCCTTGCACACCATGCTGCAGGAAGCATTTAGGTGCCTCATGGCCAGTCTTCTCCTATTGCATCCAAACATCACACAACAACCTTGGCCTAAAACAAGTCAGACCTATTGGTTTTGTGAGTGCATTAGCAGTTTAAATGAAATGAGTACAAACATGATTTTGTTGTAAATAATTAGAATTGGTAATTATAAATAGTACTTATCTTGGCATCACTATGTTGGAGAGAGGCTATGTATTGGATGAGCATGTTATCTGGGCACTGCTGTGGCCCACTGACTCACATTGACTTTAACACCAGCTCCAGAACTCTCAACTGTGCGCCATTATGAACACCCTCCCATATTCAAAACTAAACCAGATGCCTAAATGCAACTCGGCCCTCATGTACCATACAAGCACTAGAAAACCCAATAGCTCAGCCTTTTAGAGCTGAGATCTTTTAGTTTTGCCAATACTTTGTAAAGTAAATTTCAATTGCAATACAGAATTGTAGTAAAGCGAAGCAAGTTTACAAATGTTATCAAATCCAAAGTCTTTACTTACATAAAATATGCAATGTATATACAGTAACATATTGCCAAAACCATTGGCAAAGCTAGTAGGTCTCAACGGTGAGACCTGTTGGCTATGCAATGCTTGCTTTCATTTAGTGTTTGATATCCCGTTGCCAAATGGAACAACAGTTCATTCCTATGAAAGCAAAAAGACACAAATGAGACATCATAAATACCAAATACATGTTTATCACAGTAAAATAACTCAACATTTCTTATCATGATGTTGTGACTTGCTGTGACACATTTACGTTTGCTCTAAAACATGTGAATAAGTAAATATTAAGGCGCCTGTTCCAAGTATCTTAATACTATGTTTTTAAGTCTTGGCTAGACAGTGAGGAGACAGGTTGTGTTTAATCTGTGGGCTTCAGCCCTCCCACAGGCTTCCTATTTGTTTGCTCCAATGTCTGTCTTATTTTCCTTATCACCATTTGTCCCTGGCATACATGGTCATACCTCTTCTTGTGTTTAGTCCTCCCACCAGAGCATAGACCAAGTGCTTGTAAACATCCACTGCTCCCGTATTTTCAGGACCTACTTTTTTCTTTATTTTTCTCCACTCTACACAGTCCTTGTTCTTTTACCTGCTCTGTCTCCTCCCACTCACCTTAATACTCCGTCCACAGATCATCCCGTCCCTGTCACTGCTTTTCCCTTCATTGCTGCTTTCCGTTTCCCCCACCTTCATCCTGATCGTCTCTGCTTGTGCCTTGCACCTCCCGGTGCTTGCCCTGTCCACTAATCACCCCCTTCCCCTGATCCCGTCACTGCTTTAAATCCCCATTGTAGTCTGTTTCGTTCTAGTGAGTGGTGGTGTTCTCTTTTTTAATATCCAGTTAGTGTTTAGCTGATGTGTTGATTGGAGAATGTGTGCACAGGTGCTATTACTTGCCACATATGTAGTCTCTATTAATTTCCACGCATGTGGGTACTAGACGTGTGCGCATGTTTACACCATATGTGGTCGTTTGGCAATGGTTTTATTGGTGGAAAATCAGACCTCAAGGGAATCAGATATGCGCTATCACAGGGCATGTCAGAACTTCAAAAGTACCTGTGTCTTCTGCTGTAATTGCCTAGTCACGGTTCTCCCGTGTGAACTGAACTGTTCGCATCTCATCTTGTTGTTTTTCACTTGAAATAGTGTGACTCTATTTCTTCAAATTTCTGCCATCTGGACACTTTCTTACTTGTTCCACATTCACCGGTGAAGTGTGTCCGTGTGCCATTGTTGCTTAACTTGAATTCTCTTCAAAGGAGCCAGGCTGAGTCTCGATGTTATCAAGGTCTGCCTGCCCCTTAGTGTCCATGGCAAAAGTAGTCCTTTTAATGTGGTTGCCGATGTTTTTCACTGCTGTGCACCAGACCAATACAGTGATTTATGTTTTTTTGTGCAGTTTTATATAGCACCGACACCACCAAATGTAGTGGAGCGCTTTACATTAGCACCAGTTACTTTTTGGGCGCAGTTTTATATAGCATCAGAACCAAATAGAGCCCCACTGTGTGTATGGACTAACTCAACTAACTAAATGCTGAATAGCAGATGTAAGTCTTTGGCTTGAAAAAAATGTTTGATACTACGGAGCTGTCTGCTTTGTAGGATTGCTCTTTTTGTCGTGTGACTGATATGAGTTTTTAGGTTGAGATTCTTGTCTAGTAGGAAATCCAAGTATCTTGTAGTCATTGATGGAAGGTTGGCACTTAGTTAAGGGCGTTTCGCCATGATTGAATTGGAGTTGAGCAGTCAGAGAGAGCAGTAGGAATTTTATCTTAGAAGGGTTCAGTTTGAGGTGATGGTAACTCATTCACAATTAGATTTTTTGTAGGCTTAAGGCCAGAAAATCAATATCACTTGAAGATACTTTTAAATAGAGTTGAGTGTCATTTGCCTATAGAAGTTATTGTCCTTATATACCAAGGCATGCGATGAGTAGGTAGGTAATAAGCCATTGCATCTCAGGATAGAATTCCTTCCCAGTATGGTTTGCCTTTGCTACTGTTGTAATGTTATTTCTCTTCTTCTTTCTCTGACACTTCTTCCCTGTTCAGCCTGGTTGAGTGTAGACTGTTTGATGATGTCATGAATGCATGGGTTGCTTGGAGATCTGTTGTGTGTCAGCTGAAGATTGCAGGCTAAGCAGCATGGAGACTGCTCCTTGTGGGGCTACACTACAGCTACAATACATTTACTTAACATCTTATTTACCATCTACTTGTGTTGTGTTTACCTTATTTCTTCCTGCTTCCCATGCTCCTCCCCTCCCCTGCCTCGCGCGCTACCCTTCCTCGCGCGAGCCTGCTCACGTCAGCTGGAATGTTGACAGCTGACGTTCTGTTTTACAGTTGGGGCGGTTATTATTGACAGTTGCAGCTGTGCGCACCGCATAGTGGTTCTCCTGTGAGTGCCGTCTTATTGAGGAATAAACTACTTCTACACTGTTACGTGGAGGTGTCATCTTTACAATTTTGGCGACAAGGAACTCGGACGGCACAGAACCTACGGCGTGTTGAAAAAAAAAAGTGAATAATTATTATAAGAAGAAATTGCTCCGTTGTGTTGAGAGGAAGCAAAGGAGGAATTTGAATGAGTAAAGTGAACATTAAGGAGAACCAAAAGGAATATGACACGGGACCGATAAAGAAGCTATGAGCAGTCGAAATGGAATCGGATGCATGAGGATGAAGTGACACAAAACAAAGTCGGTACGGCGTGTCTGCGGAAAAAAAAAAAAACATTGGTTGGCGATTACTATCAGCTGTTGTAAACCAGATAAACAACGTATAAGTGAAAAAAAAGGAAGGAACAACTCATGTGTTCAAGGTGAGGAACCGGCAATGTGTGAAGGAATCACCTAGTGTGGTTTGGCTGTTGCTACGAAACGGATTCTCCTCAGATGTTGTAGTGAGCGGTGACAGGGAGCGCCGTGTGACGCAATACAAAGCGACGCCATCCTGGCAGATGAAGTCAACGCTCTAGCTTTTCTACGCATGGCACGCAAGAGGAAGTGTGCGTGAAGCCATTTTCGAGTAAAGTAAACAGAGACTCGTATTTTCGAGCGTATTGAACTGAGCTTTAACCTGAGTCTGCCCTTGTATGCAATTTGGGGAATAGGAAAGAAGAAGCAAGGAAAGCCAAGTTTTATATGCTCAGGTGAGAGAAAGTATCCGTTTTGTGAATTTAAAAAAAAAAAACTGAGGAATATTTTAACATTAGCCTCTGCCTTCACTTAATATTTATAATTTAATCTGTGTAAAAGTATTCAATGGCGTCAGGGAATGTGTATAACCTACAGCCACCAGAGGCATTTTTGAAAGGAAAAGGGGCACCTCCTGTTCAATGGAAGGAGTGGAAGGAGTATTTTTGCAATTACATAACAACTTTTGATAAGGAAGATGAACCATTAAAACAGGAGGAAAGGAAAAAAAATTTGTTACACTGTTTGGGTGCTGGTGGACTCACAGTGTATAACAGTATTAGTAAAAAAGTGAGGGAAGGAAATGAAAGAAATGTGTACGATGAGGCAATGGAGGATCTTGATAATTATTATAAGCCAACTGTCTGTGTGGCGGTACACAGATACAAGTTCTATAGAAGGAAACAAGGAAAAGAGGAAAGCATAGATGACTATGTATCTGCTTTAAAAGAATTGGCACTTTCATGTAAATTTGAAAACATGCATGATGACCTGATCAGAGACCAAATTGTGATGTGCGCTGCTAATTCAAATATTCAGGACGCATTATGGGCAAAAGGAGAGAAACCTCTTCTACAAGTCATTGAAATTGTCAAAAAGGCAGAATTGACAGGACGTTGTGCAAAGGAAGTGATTAATGAGAGTAAGTGCAAAGCAGAAGATCCAGGAGTGGTCGCAAAAATAAGTAGGAGCAAAAATGTAAATAAATACCAAGGAAAAGGAGGTCAAACTTTTAGAGGAGAAGAAAGGAAGTATGATCAGTTGAAGTGTTACAGATGTGGTAGCAGTAAACATTTGGCTAATGATTGGAAATGTCCAGCACTAAATAACAAATGTACACAATGCGGACTCGTAGGTCACTACCAGAAGGCTTGCAAAAGAAAGATAAAAGAAAAAGTGAAATTTGTCGAAGATGAGGAGGAAGGAGAACGGAACTCATCGGATGACTCAGAATACAACTTATGCGTATTAAATGTGACTGAAGCTACTGGAAGTGAGGAAAACGGGGATTGCAAAAAGAAAAAACCAGTTTGCTTAGTCGATATTGGTGGAATAAGTATTGAGATTGTGGCTGATTCTGGTTCACCGTGCACAATAGTTAACAAGGATGTATGGAGAGAAAAATTTAAAACCAAGTTAGGTAAACACTTAGAGAAACCTGATATCACGTTAAAAACGTTCACAGGGGAACCTATTGAACTCATGGGTTACAAGGAACTCCCTTTTACATTCAAAGAGAGAAAAACTTCGAGCAAGTTGTATGTAGCTGTAACAGGGCCTTCGGTGCTTGGTTGGAGGGACCAAGGAAAACTGGGTATTACTCTGAACCCAAACAGTGATGAACCTGTGTTAGTCATGCAACAAGAAGACATAAGAGGCAGTAACTTTGTCAACAGGTTCCCCAAGGTTTTCAATGGAAAAGTTGGTAAACTTAAGGGATTCCAACATAGGATAAAACTCAAAGAGGATGCCGTGCCTTGTGTGCACAAAGTCAGGCACATCCCAATGACATTAAGAGAGGAAGTGAAGAGCGAAATTAATAAACTCATGGAAGCGGACATAATTGAACCAACGGAGTCTTCAGAATGGGTCGCACCTTTGGTGGTCGCAAGAAGGTCCAACGGAAAATTGCGGTTATGTATTGATTTGCGCGACTTGAATAAGAACATTCTTGTAGACCAATATCCCCTTCCAAGAATAAACGAGATGTTGTCTCTCACAAAGAACATGACAGTATTTTCCACTATAGACTTGGCTGCTGCCTATCACCAGGTACCCTTGCATCCGGAAAGTAAGCACCTCACCACCTTTATTTCACCTTTCGGTTGTTTCAGGTTCAAAAGAGTACCCTTTGGATTGGCGTCGGCAGCGGCGCTATTCCAAAGACTAATGCATGAAATGTTCAAAGGGGTCAAAAAATTGCTGATTTTCCAAGATGACATTCTTATTATGGGGAGAGATCAGTCAGACCATGACAACAGGTTAATGATGGTACTCAAAATCCTGGAAAAAAATGGCATGACGGCAGAACATAAAAAATGCAGCTTCAGCAAAAAAACTGTCACCTACTTAGGTCATGAGATTACTCAAGAGGGAATAAAACCCAAGAAGGAACTTATCAAAGCAATTAAGGACGCTCCAGTTCCACAAAATAAAGATGAATTGAGAGCATTTTTGGGGCTGGTGGAGTACTACTCCAAATTCGTAAGGAATTTCTCAACAAAAACGTATAGTATAAGGACGCTTTTGAAAAACAAGAATAAATTTGAATGGTCAAAAGAATGTGAGGAAAGTTTTAAATTACTCAAAAAAGAAATTTGTGACGCACCACCCCTCAAGGGATTTGAAACAAAACTAGACTGTGTAGTCACTACGGATGCGAGTGGCAAAGGAATTGGTGCCGTCCTTACGCAAATTGAAGGTGATGGAAAGGAGGCCACCATCGCATTCGCTTCCCGCTCTTTAACCCCCACTGAGGAGAGGTACTCAGTTATTGAGCGGGAGGCCTTGGCGTGTGTGTGGGGCCTGGAACATTTCCGGCAGTACATATGGGGAAGAAGTATTGTTTTGCGGTGTGATCACAAACCGCTTGTGAAAGTGCTAACAGTGAAGGGGTTGTACAATGCCTCACCCAGGTTAGCACGATTGTCCATTAGGCTATTGGATTATAACTATGAGGTTCAGTATCTACCTGGAGCAAAGAACGTCGTCGCAGATTTTCTAAGCAGATTGCCTTTGCAAAATGAGGATAAAGGGGTGGATGAAGAGGAGCTCTGCGTTGCAAGCATAAATGAAGAGTTCCCTAGCATACTAGAAGAAGACTGGAACAAAGAAGGTGAAAAAGATGAGACACTTAAGGAAGTGAGTAAACTTATAGTGAAGGGTTGGCCAGAGAAAAAGAAAATAAACAGCGAATTAAGACCTTTCTGGGAATTGAGAAGTGAGTTGTCGGTGGAAAACAACCTTGTGTTCAGACAGGGTAAAGTGGTACCTCCTGTCACTCTAAGGGAAAGAATTGTCAACATTTGCCATGAAGGACACTTAGGAATTAACAAAACCAAGCAGAGAATACAAAATTGGCATTGGTGGCCTGGGTGTGATATACAAATAGAGAGGGCAGTAAGAGACTGCACACAATGTGTGAATTCGGATAAGACGCAAGTGACTCTCAGACCACCTTTGCAACCTTTGAAGTGTCCCAACATGCCTTGGGAACGCGTAGGGATAGATATTATGGGTCCTATCGAATGGCAGGAAGAAAAGTTGAGTATTCTGGTCTTAGTGGATCATTTCTCAAAGTGGCCAGAGATAAAAGTTTGTAGGAAGGTGGAGGCTGTAGACATTGTGACGTTCATGGACAGCATCTTCACAAGAGAAGGAATACCCAAATATATCGTAAGTGATAATGGAAGACAGTTCTTGTCAGAAGTTTTCAAGAATTTTGTGATCAGGAATGGTATCACCCACAAGACCACTTCAGTGTACCACCCCGCGGGCAATGTGCCGTGGAAAGATTTAATAGAGTAATAAAGGGCATTATCCAACTAGCGAACAACAACGGCAAATGTTGGAGGAAGGAAGTTAACAAAATGGTCTGGGGATACAGGATCACACCGAATGAGAAGACATTGATAAGCCCATTTGAGATTATGAGGGGAAGAACACCCATCTCAAAAGACAATATTGGATGGCTCAAAGAGGCAAGGAAATCAGAATGGTCAGTGGAAATCGTCAGGAAGAGAATCCAAGAGGCGAAGGACATGAGCAAAGTGAAGTATGACAGCAAGCACAAATGCAAGGAAGTAAAACTCAAGGAAGGCGATAGCGTAAGAGTAAGAAGAAGTGGACACATTATTAAAGGACAGAACAAATTTTCGGAGCCATTGAAGGTGGAGAAGGTGTACTGTAACTCTGCGCTCCTCAGTGATGGGAAGGTTTGGCATGCCTCTGCGTTGTCTGTTTGCAACAGGATGGAGAGTGTACAAACAGGAAAGGATGCAAGGGAAATGAAGGATGCGGAGGACAACATGGAAACTAAAGACAAGTATAGTTGGTTGCACTTAGCATCATCAGATTCAGAGGAAGAAGGGGTTAGCACAATGTCACATTCCCTTGATCATACCAATGAGGATGAACAGGAACATGAACTCATCGAATCTATTGGGGAACTCAGAGACCTCAGCACCAGTGCCTCAGAGGCATCCCCTGAGGACAGTAACATCACCACCGTGGAAGATCAGTTGGACAAGGATCTTGATGATAAGGTGTCCGATATCCTTAGCGAAGATATGAAGGACTCTTGCGAGTCTAGAGGAAGCTCTGCGTTTGAACAAGAACCAGAGTTGAGGAAAGAAGCTACTAGTGAAATGGCCAGCACAAGTAGACATGGCCGCATATTAGTCAAACCAAGTAGATACAAAGACTTCGTATGTGAATAGAGAAACATCCTTTGCTGTACCCCACCTCCCCTTGTTTTCCCATTCCGTTTTTTTGCAAATTGTCGCAAAGGGAAGAGATGTGTTGTGTTTACCTTATTTCTTCCTGCTTCCCATGCTCCTCCCCTCCCCTGCCTCGCGCGCTACCCTTCCTTGCGCGAGCCTGCTCACGTCAGCTGGAATGTTGACAGCTGACGTTCTGTTTTACAGTTGGGGCGGTTATTATTGACAGTTGCAGCTGTGCGCACCGCATAGTGGTTCTCCTGTGAGTGCCGTCTTATTGAGGAATAAACTACTTCTACACTGTTACGTGGAGGTGTCATCTTTACAATTTGGTTTATATCTGGAACTAAATAAAGTATCATCTTGGAACCTACATCTGGACTTATTTATTCTATGACATTTTGGCGACGATTTGAAGTAAGAACCTGCGTATGTTTGAACTACATTTGAACTGCTGAAGAAACCTGGACCTCTCTACAAAGAAAACTGATAATGGACTGTACTACTTAAGAACTTTAAGCCTGAAGGTAACTTGCGCTCCTACCAGCCCCACCAGTGTCTTTTGCCAACTTGACAGCCTGTCTGGAGTGGAGCGTTTGTCCTTCATTTCATCAGTGGATTTGATGAACTCATTGGAAAAATTGTATTTTGTTTTCCTGTTTGCTGTGAGATACCTTAATTCAATTGAGGATTGAGGTACAAGGATTTGCCAAGATTTTATTGCCCCTCAGTCTTCTAGCTTGATCTTCATTCTGCCAACTATGTGTCCTTCGCGGCGTATAGCGTTTTTGGGTTCCAGCTACAGCTTACACTGTTAATACTGAGCCCAAGAGCTGATTGCTACTTTGCCTGAGAGTCAGTTAAAGGTACCATTTTAAATCTTTCACGCCGTACCCTTACCTTGTCTTTCTTTGGGCGTGTGTATCACTTCATTTGCGCGGGGAACACTTCATCTGTGCGTGGACCTGTTGTTTGTGCTGGTCGTCCACGCATGCTAGGGAGTCTTGCAGCGTCATGTATCCTGTTCGTGCTGCAGCCAGTTATGACTCTGTTCTTTCTTGATGGCTGGGATCAGGGCAAGTCATGCACGCTTGTGCCGTGAGCCTTCCGGCGCAGCGTGAAGTACGTGCCGCCATCTTGGGTTTGGCGGCAGCACTTGTTCCTTTCACTTCACCCTCTGCCTTCCGACGTACTTCTAGTATCTGGTCAATAAATCGAAGAATCAATTTCGTAGGATTAAGTAATTTATTCCTGGGAATAAAATCAAGTCGTAACTCTCCAAGCTCCAAGCAGAATCTGATCTCCAGGTTCTACTCGCTACAACAAGAATGTGGAACATAGAATGTACACTTGAAGGTTCTTACTTCTAAAATAACTAAACATGCACTTAAATAAAAAGCATAACTTTAATACAATACCATCTCGGGTTTGGCGGCAGCACTTGTTCCTTTCACTTCACCCTCTGCCTTCCGACGTACTTCATTATGTCGTTACTTAAGCCGTCACACAACTGGTTATATCTTTATGCATGACATTTGCTGGATTCATCTACCAGTTTTTCTTGCAGGAACATTTGGCTGTGAACATTGTGACTCTTTAAAAGCGGCATTATTTGCTTTTGGCTGAGTTCATGGCTGAGAGCGTGTTCAAGACTTCCTCTATGGTGTTTTCAGTGACAGAAGAAGCATGGATGCTGTGAGTGCAATCGATGACTACGGTGACTACATTAATTATTTTAACTTGTTTTTTTTAATGACTTGGTGGCTTGCACTCCATTGTGCATTGTTCTTTGCATATGTTACATTGGTGATTTTGTCTTCTAGTCATATGATGTACTTTTCTTTCACTCATTTCTGGTTAACATTTTGTTCCTCATCCTTGTACAACCTAAAAAATTTAAAGTTTCATATGTTTCTGTATTATTAGCACTTGTATATAGTTTTGTGCTGTACACTTGCTTTTGGATATGCTGTTATTTATGTTGTGGATTGTAGTCTTAGTGCTTCAGACCTAGTTTTAAGGTTATTTGCCATTGTGTTGCGTGAACAGTTTTCTATGTATTGTGCTGTGTGCAGAGTTTTCTACGCAATGTGTTATTTTGCCTGAGATATTTTGCTTGTTCTGGTTTTCTGCGCAATTATCGAGTTATATGGTGGCTATCCTAGTTTACTTTCTTTTGCTGTGGTTTTCTTGAAATATTTTGCCTTGTTAGGTGTACTGCTGTGTTTTTACTTCATACAGTCTACTGCCCGAGATTTTCCATGTCCTGTCAGGCATAAAGCACAGTTTTGCGTGATTGGGTTGTTTACTTGTGGATTCTTTTGCTGTTTTTTGTGGGTATCCCATTACAGTAAGCTTTTCTTTTACTGTGAGGCCGTGGGTTCCTCATTACAATGTGCTTTTTGCTTCAAGTGCTTGCCTGAGACTTTTCTTGTCCTTTTAGGAGTTCTACGCAGCCTTTGCCTCATTGGGTTGATTGTTAACTATTTATTACCTACCACGTACGTACGTTATTTTCTACTTTCTGTGTTTTGGTTCTGTCTGGTTTACAGTGCTGGTTCACTGTGTGCTTTATGGCTTATTCATGTCTACAATTTATTTTGTGTTTTGCCGGTGATGGGATCTTATGCACAGATTTTCGGGGTGCCTGAGACATCAGGTGTACGAGTGTTGTATGTGTGTTGCTTGCAAGGTTTGTTCTTGCTTACCATAGAGTTCTGTGGTCTTGCATTTCTGTTCACTGAAGTGTTTTTGTGCGTACCTATGCTGCCTTTCCTGGTATTTCAAGGGGTATGTACAATATGATGTACGGTGGTTTTTTTTTTAGCGCTGTTTTTTTCTTTACTTGGACTTTAGGGTCTTTCGTGGCATATGTTATTCTGATTTGTGCCTTCCTTTATGAGAATAGGGGATGGGTGTTCGTGTGTTCTATGTTTTGCATTTTTTGGTGCCTTTCCACTTTATGCCAGTTTGCTCACTCCACCCTATTTCTCAATTGTTTACATCTTTGCATTTTCTTTCTTTATTGTTCTTTTGTTGGTGTAAAGAAAGAGGATATGTTGTAATGTTATTTCACTTCGTCTTTCTTTCTCTGACACTTCTTCCCTGTTCAGCCTGGTTGAGTGTAGAATGTTTGATAATGTCATGAATGCATGGGTTGCTTGGAGATGTGGTGTGTGTCAGTTGAAGATTGCAGGCTGAGCAGCAGGGAGGCTGCTCCTGGTGGGGCTACACTACAGCTACAATACATCTACTTAACATCTTATTTACCATCTACTTGGATTGAATCTGGAACTATATAAAGTATTATCTTGGAACCTACATCTGGACTTCTTTATTCTAAGACAGCTACCAGTGTGATTGCTGTAGAATATTATGATCGATTTGGCTAATGATGCTGCAAGGAGAGACGGATTATGTTACGTATTACGCACCTAAAGGTAAATTATGCAGAATACTCTGTGGCATCATTGTATAACTATTTTAACTTTTAGCATATTAATCAGCGTGAACTAGAACAAAACATTTTTTTTCATTAAACTCTGCAAACTATGCAGCATATAATGGATCATTTGGCAAGCGTGGCAAATAATTTTTATGTGGAAAAGGCAGCAGAATGGTATTTTCCATTTGCTAGGAATATGGTCCCAGAATGTTTACTAGATACAATGTTCAGAGTACAGTTTACAGAAAGACTCAACTTCTGTTACTGGTCACCTAAACTCCCAGCTCAGACACTTCATAGACTCTGCACCCGTTACTGACAATTCTCCACTCCCAGTACAATCTCTGTATAGACTCTGTACCCTTTACTGTCTCTACACAATTCCCGTTAGTCCCTCAATAGACTGCAGAATTTACTGCCTAAACTCCGCTCCATTTACAGTCTCTGCATAGACTCAGCATGCTTTACTGACTACACTCAACTCCCTTTACAGTCTCTGCATAGACTCTGCATACTTTACTGACTACACTTGACTCCCTTTACAGTCTCTACATAGACTCTGAATGCTTTACTGACTACACTCGACTCCAGTGCAGTCTCTACATAGACTCTGCACCCTTTACTGACTATACTCTACTCCCAGTACAGTCGCTGCATAGACTCTGTACCATGTACTGACTATACTTGACTCCCAGTACAGTCTCTGCATAGACTCTGCTTGCTTCACTTACTACACTCGACTCCCAGTACAGTCTCTACATAGACTCTGCACACTATACTGACTGTACTCCACGCAAATACAGTCTCTGTATAGACTCTGCATCCTTTGCTGACTATACTCGACTCCCAGTACAGTCTCTACATGGACTCTGCACCATTTACTGACGATACTCAACTCCCATTACAATCTCTCCATGGACTCTGCACCATTTACTGACGATACTCAACTCCATTACAATCTCTGCATGGACTCTGCACCATTTACTGACGATACTCAACTCCATTACAATCTCTGCATAGACTCTGTATCACGTACTGACTATACTTGACTCCCAGTACAGTCTCTTCATAGACTCTGCATGCTTTACTCACTATACTCTACTCCCAGTACAGTCTCTACATAGACTCTGTACCATGTACTGACTATACTTGACTCCCAGTACAGTCTCTGCATAGACTCTGCATCCTTTAATGACTAAACTCTACTCCCAGTACAGTCTCTACATAGACTCTGTACCATGTACTGACTATACTTGATTCCCAGTACAGTCTCTGCATAGACTCTGCATGCTTTACTGACTGTACTCGACTCCCAGTACAGTCTCTTCATAGACTCTGCATGCTTTACTTACTACGCTCGACTCCCAGTACAGGCTCTACATAGACTCTGCACACTTTACTGACTGCACTCGACTACAAATACAGTCTCTGTATAGACTCTGCATCCTTTAGTGACTACACTCGACTCTAATACAGTCTCTACATCAGGGGTCATCAATCTTTTCTGTATTGAGAGATACTTCAGCTCAAGGAAAGTCCTGTTGAGCTATTAGCAAATGTTATCACTGTAAAATATTGACAGCACATGTAAACATTACACTATAACCACACTAAGGAGGATTATCATAGTGCCACCCAAGTATTCCAGGTGATAGTACCAGAAGAAATGCTAGGGAAAAATGTATCAATATTAAATGCGAAATGCCCCCACCTGACTGATAAAGTAGCATTCAAATCTTCACATGCCTTGTGGCACAAAGGACATAACCAAGTCTCCTCATTTCAGCTTGACTTATCTTTCAAGTATCAACTTTAAATGTATTTTGGAATTGCAACCTTTTGTCTTCATCGGCATATCAATTTCTGTAAAAACAAAGATTTTTCAATCACCACTTTCCATTTTGGGCAAAGAAAATACATTTTCCTGAAGAAAACCCTTGTTTGAAAAAAATGCCTTTTAAAATACACGTTTTCATTTTTAGGAAATTCATAGTCCCCAAACATCAGCTAGTCATTTTAATTGGGCACTCACTTGTACAAATGCCTCACATGGACAGACTGCTTCAAATGCTCAGGTATTACAGTCATAATCCATGGCACCATAGCACAGAGGGCGATTATAATGCAAATAATGCCCACCAGTATAAATTGTGCCAAGTCTGGACACCATAAGGACTAAGATGGCCACCATATTATTAGTCATGGTCATTATTATGCAAGGGGCAGCCACAATTATATCAGGGACAACTAAATATAGTGCAGTCATGCTCTTAATATGTCACTGATGGCTGCCATTATACCATAACTAGACCACGAATACCCAAAATAGTAAAGGAAGGCCATAATTATGTCATTGGCACTATTATGCCATGAACTGACACAATTGAGCCACAGACAAAACCCATATGATGGGGGCTAGCATACCTATTTGGTAGTCCTTGACACCAGGTGTAGCTTACAGGAACCAACAGTGTTTATAATGGACGCACACACAGATGAATGCAGATGAGGCTCTTCATTTTCTCTGCTCAGGATCATAACTTTCCTCAGCCCTTGGCTGCTCATGCACCCAACTGAAATATTTTCGCTGACTCCTGCAGTCCCACACTTTAGTGGGTTAGCACTGATTACTGCTCAGGCTACCACTGCCACTCTTCATTTATGGTCCACTGTTTACACACATGGTGAAATTGATAAAGCAGGGGACTACCACATGGCTAATCACCTTGTGACTTAGTCCGAGACTGGATAAAGGTGACCATGTGGCAGACTCAATAGGCCGACACAGTGCGTGTTTGATTGTTAATATGAGTTCCTGCCGTAGGCTGGTTGGCTAACAATCTTCAGATGAGAAGTGCTGCCTTTTTTTAATATGCTTAGAGTCTCTGTATAGACTCTCTGAATGAGATACTGGGATTGACTTCACCTCTGTGAGCTACTTTGAGGGTACTGGCGAGCTACCAGTAGCTCCCAAGCTACTCGTTGGAGACCTGCTCTACATAGACTCTGCACACTTTACTGACTATACTCGACTCCACATACAGTCTCTGTATAGACTCTGCATCCTTTACTTACCATACTCGACTCCCAGTACAGTCTCTACATAGACTCTGCTCACTTTACTGACTGTACTCGACTCCAAATACAGTCTCTGTATAGACTCTGCATCCTTTACTGACTATACTCTACTCCCAGTACAGTCTCTGCATAGACTCGGTACCATGTACTGACTATACTTGACTCCCAGTACAGTCTCTGCATAGACTCTGCATGCTTTACTGACTATACTTGACTCCAAGATCAGTCTCTGCATAGACTCTGCATGTTTTGCTTACTACACTCGACTCCCAGTACAGTCTCTGCATAGACTCTGTACCATGTACTGACTATACTTGACTCCCAGTACAGTCTCTACATAGACTCTGCACATTTTACTGACAATACTCAACTCCAAATACAGTCTCTGTATAGATTCTGCATCCTTTACTGACTATACTCGACTCCCAATACAATCTCTACATAGACTCTGCACATTTTACTGACTGTACACGACAACAAATACAGTCTCTGTATAGACTCTGCATTCTTTACTGACTGTACTCTACTCCCAGTACAGTCTCTGCATAGACTCTGTACTATGTACTGACTATACTTCACTCCCAATACAGTCTCTACATAGATTCTGCACACTTTACTGACTGTACTCGACTCCAAATACAGTCTCTGTATAGACTCTGCATCCTTTACTGACTGTACTCTACTCCCAATACAGTCTCTACATAGACTCTGAACACTTTACTGACTGTACTCGACTCCCAGTACAGTCTCTGCATAGAGTCTGTACCATGTACTGACTATACTTGACTCCCAGTACAGTCTCTACATAGACTCTGCACACTTTACTGACTATACTCGACTCCAAATACAGTCTCTGTATAGACTCTGCATCCTTTACTGACTATACTCTACTCCCAGTACAGTCTCTGCATAGGCTCTGTACCATGTACTGACTATACTTGACTCCCAGTACAGTCTCTACACTGGGAGTCAAGTATAGTCAGTACATTGTACCGAGTCTATGCAGAGACTGTACTGGGAGTAGAGTATAGTCAGTTAAGTGTGCAGAGTCTATGTAGAGGCCAACTCTTCACCATTTGTTGTGTTCTGCTCCCTGTACAGTCTCTCTGCAGATACTCTGCGCCCTTTATTGCACCATTTAATACAGTGCTTAATTCGAGCCAGTGGTTTTCGGTGCACATCTCGGCACTTAATGAGCACCAGCGCTTTTCATGAGCACCAGTTAAGGACACATTCATATATGTGATAAGAGATTAAGTGATTTGCCCAGAATCACATGATGTTGAGCTGACACTGGAACCTGGTTCTTCAGCTCCGTAATCGGCAGCTCTGGCCACTACGCCATATCCTCTCCCCACTTTCATGGATTGTAGTTGGTTCTCTTTTAGATTGCGCTAACAGTTGAAATGGGCTAGTGGAAGCTGCCACTAGACTAGAGCCCCGGCAATTTTACAAATTAACCACTGCTTGACTCCCTGTAGTCTCAGTTGAAGAGGGGCGTAAAAAGGCACAGAGGCTGTGCTGGGAGTGAGAAACCGGAGCAGTCTCAGTGGAAGCTGGTCCCATCACTGCCTTTCCGTGGGTCCCAGTCGTCAGGGTTGGATTGGGATAAAAAATCGGCCCACATTTGCGGATTGCATTTCCGCAAAACACTGCTTCTAGGAAGTTTAATGAAAAGAAGGTGGGAGGTCTCTGACACAGGCATGTTTACCTGAATTCACAGATAAAAAAAAGGCACGGATTAGTTCATACTGGTGAACTACACCTGAATACAAGTGAGGCCACTTCTGCTCAGGCCCCCTGCCCCCGCTCAATATGCACACATTAATGGGCCGGCCCAGCGAGAGAAAGGGGGTGACACCTCCGCCCCTTGGTAAAGGGGAGTAATAGAGGCCCATCTGGCTCCAGAAAGGCCACTCAGGCACCCACTGGAGGCATCCGAACAGCACAGATATGCCCAAATCAGCCCCCAGGCTGCCCCAAAAAGCGGCCCACAGCTGGAACTCGGATACCAGCCCCTCGGCCATTGCCCGAGTGCCTGCTTTACCAATCCGACCCTGCCAGAAGTCTCTGCATAAACTGTGCTCCAGTACTGTCTCTGCTGTGTAGACTCTGGTCCAGTGACTGCCTGTCCTTCCTTGAACCTCGGTAGTCCCTGCACAGACCCCGCCTGTACAGAAGAGTGCTGCGCAGGCTGTGCTCCACCTCCGGTTGCTGCGTACAGTCAGTCACTGGTTCTGCTGCCGCAGGGCTCTGTAACAGTTAGCTCTAAATTTAGCTCGATCAATCTCTCCCTTTAGAACTTGACATTTATCAAGAAGGAATTAATAAAGTCTTTGAAATCGCCGAAGAACAAGTAGGCAGGCGCCCAACTAGGACTGTTTCAAACGGATTTAAGAACTATTAATCCCGATACATTTCCAAAGTCTGCAAACATGACAGTAGCGTCCACCAGAGACACTGTGTCCGCCTGACCTCTACGTATCCCAAACAAGGCGGAAGGGATGTGCATCCTCTCTGATCTGGAGCGGTACAGAGACCCGCCGCTTTAAAACGTGAACAGAGACTGCAGACGAGGCCGGATTGCTTTGGCCCGATCTTTATTCTTCTTGAGCCCAGGGTTCTGCGCACAGGCTCCGGAGAAGCATGTGTGTCTGACCATACCGAAGGCACTACATGGGTCAGACTTCACACCGCCTTCTCCATGCAGTAAGCTAACTTCATTGGTGCATCCACCAACACATCATGCAGTCACAGATGGGATGAGAGTGCTGTAGAATAGTGGTATCCAGTCTTCTTGATGGGCTAGCCTATCCGATTGCTCGATGTACAGGATTAGTTGAACCACTGTCTGTGAGAGTGTGGGCTGACCGACGACGTCCCTGCAGGGGACCCTCATAAGAGGACGGCCCCTTCAGTGCCACAGGATGGCACACTGGACAGCCTAGTGTCCGGAGACCCCTTCGGGGTCACGCTCGTCACTTCCGGCCGAGGTGGGGGTAGGGGAGAGGTATAAGTTCCTCCCCCGCCCACCTGGCGGCCTCTTTGTCCCTCACCCTGACGCCGTTTCCCTCCCTACCGCTTACCCGGCGTACTCAGGGTGGGGGGGAAGGATTTTCTAATCTTTTTTATTTGTGTTGCAGGCGGAGTTACAGGGCGATCCAGAAGTGGAAAGGTACTCGGGGGTACCCTCTTCAGGAACACAAAGGGTGCTGAGGCCTAATATCCCCAGGAAGTCTTTGCGGTGGACCCTGAGGTGCGACGGCGCCCCATCTGTCCTACGGGCGGTTGGAAACCTGTACAACCGGGGGTCGCTTGAACGCTCCGCCCCTCGTAGGGGGGGCGTGAGTAAGGAGGTGGACTGACGGTTCACCGGAAGTGGGAGGGGCTATCCCATCACCTCAACCGCTAAGCACCGATTGGCTAAGGCCACGATGCAAGTTGGCCCATCAGGTGGTAGGCCGCGAGCGGCGGCTTGCCTTTGGATCGCCTGTAAGATAACCCACCATGTTGGCATATTTGGTATGCTAATAAACCTGCAGCAATTTTTTCCACCAAAAAGGTGTCTTGTCTGATTATTTATGTTACCGGTATGTTGCTGCATGAGGGCTAGTGAGTGTGGCCGATATTGGCACTATGATATATGTCATGTTGCAGGGATTTGTATAGTTGTGTCTTGCCATCAGTACTGCCTTGGCTTAGGCTTTGATACAACCACTGTGGAGGAGTGATTTATCAGACTGGGTACAGTCTCTAGCTGGCATTGATTCCTCAGACTCATTTAGAGTAAGTGCCTCACCATGAAAAATCAGAAGGTGGTACTGTGCGGGGGATTGATATCTCAAGCCTTGATAGTCAGTTGATGGGAGGCGATGGGGCCGTGATTCATTACATTTCGTATAGTTGCAGGATGGAGTGATGCATCAGACTGTTGGACAGTCTCTGGGGATTAGACGCCAGCATAGTCATAGTTAAATTTGGGTACTAATATCGCCTGAAATTAACCTACAACTCAGCACACGTGCTGGCTGAGATTCAATATGTTAGTCTCTGAAACAGGTGTAAGTTAAAGATTAAAGTATGACACTGAGTTTCTCACCATTTAGATTTTTGGATCTGACTTTGCTGCGGGAAACTTTTGCAGTCACTGACAGGGATTTATGCATTGTAACCTTACCCGATACCGAGGGCCTTGGCTCTCCAGACACATTGCGGTCCACACAATGTCATGAACCCACTCTTATTAAGGCTGCATAGTGTTTATACTTTGCAGCAAATGTAAGTTGCCTAACTACATAAAACATAAACCTATTGAGAAATGGATCAGGCTTTGACTCTAAGCTTCTTGTTTGGACTGAGGCATGGTTTATATGGTTTGATTACATGGACCAACTTAGTCAAATTGGGGTGCTGAGGCACAGGAAAAATCGTCCATGGCAAAATACGTAATGATTTTAAATCGTGATTCTTTTTGTGAGTAATTCCAGGCTCAGCAGTTGTTGAGATTGATAACTATCTTTTAAGACTGGCAGGGAGAGAGGAGTAAGATGTCTCTAAAACTTTACTGAGAATAACTTTAATGACTGGAGTGTTTTTTTTCCCCTAACTCACTTTATAGTCTGGACAGGCTAGAACCCCGTTTGTCATCGATCTCATTATGGAACTAACCAAGGTCCCTCCCTTAGTGTTCTCCTCTCTAAGGGTCGGGGGGGGGTCTCTAAGTTTGCCCTTAGAATCATGCCTTTACTACTGCCATATTAGCTCACCTCAACCTCACAATCATCCCTCTTACATGGACTAATGCAACACAATCTATCCTGGATTCTCTACGAAGATGATGATCAACATTCATTGAGTCCTATGCCTTGGCCTACCCACATCTCCCCTACGTCATTGACCATTTAGTGGCTTCCAGTCAAGCATAAGGATGACTTCCAGATACCCTGCCTCTTGCACAGTTGTTTACCCCTCTGGCACTACATTTAAGTGTGCTTTCCAAATTTCCTGGAACCTAGGATCATCTACACTAAATGATTTCTGTATGTGTGTCCTGCTTCTAAATGAAATGAGGTTGGTGGGGAATAAACCCCTATAAGTTCATTGAGCTCTCTTGGCCCTTAACTCTTTCCCCGGACGTAGACCTGAGGATATTCAAGAAAGGACAGAAACTTTGTTCCTACAAGCTCTTGGTCTTCACTTAATTACCTCACCTGACAATGCTCAACCAGAGCGCATATCTGCTCCTTTGCCCAAAGAGCTTTAAGGCAGCATTTCATATGTGTTGATCAAATTACCCCCAGCCTTTTTAAAAGTGCTACAATACCATACTAATGACCGATTGTCCACTATACAAATCACAAATGATAAATTAATACAAAAGTTAACAAACATGGCTAAAAATATATATACCAAGCTGTCTTGGTCAGTGGGACCATCCATCTGTTTATACCTCTGTGAGCTTCTTTACGGTTGGAGGTTTTCTGATATGTTTTAGATAATATGCAGTGAACTGGAATTACTGTGATTGCCTCCTATGGCTTCTATCAAACCAACGTTAAAGAGCGGTGAGAGTCACAGAACTCGTGTGCACAGGTGAGTATTCTAGGTGTATCACTTATTGGCTAGGTATTCAAAGAAACCGCTCACTTCTGATGATCCACCGCCCAGAGGTCATCTGATAAAAGATTAAATACACACAGAAGGAGCGCACAGTTACTATGAATTCATCCACAATTGATTATTGAAGTCCATAAATAATCAAAATTCCAATGCAGGCTTCCTTATCCACTTGTCTTTATTGACACTTGTTTATTATGTCCAAGCATCTCCATGAAGTTCTGTCCTCTGCAGCCAGGCCCAATAAATCCTGCTAATAAGAAGAATCAGCATCACAAAATAGAAATTTTGAAAATCGATTAGGAAGGCTGGAAGAGCAATTGACAGGAACCCGTTCGACATTATAAAAAATAATTTGCATCATAAAATAGAAATATCGGAAAATTGGAAAAAGAATAAGAATGGACAGCAACATGAAAATGATTCAGCCCTGATGATGTCCCATGGGGGACGAAACGCGTAGGCTGGCTGTATTGAAATATTGATTGATCTGTGTTTTGAAGAGTTTGGAACAAGTGTCAATAAACACAAGTGGACAAGGAAGCTTGCATAGGAATTTTGATTATTTATGGACTTCAATAATCAATTGTGGATGAGTCATAATAACTGTACGCTCCTTCTGTGTGGATTTAATCCTATGGCTTCTATGTTACATGAAGGTTTATGGTGAGAAAAACGTATGGCTCGTTTAGGTGTGAGAAGGTTTTTTTAACATATCTTTTTATTAATTCTATTAACAGAGAAATCAACATTCGGCAAAATCACGTATGACAGAAAAATAATGACATTTGTATTTGGCATTTCATTTAGGATACAATACAATCTTGTAGGACGACCTGCGGACTGAAAAGAGAAATCAGGGGGACAGGGCTTCGTCCTCGTGTGGGGTTGTAGGAGCAACACAGATACCCCCCCTATACGCGTTCCACTCAGCCCACACCCGGGTCCATTTTTGGTGGCACCCTCTTGCCACATAGACGGTTTTCTCCCTAAACAAGCACCAATCAAGATTTCGCTTCCACGCCGCCACAGTAGGGGGCGACCGCCACCCCACAATTGAGCAATGCCCCTCTTGGCCACAGCTGCACCCAGAGTGACCCACAGCTTCTCCGCCCCTGTCAAGTCTGTGGGATCCCATACATTGAGGAGGCATCTCTTAGCCTCGGGGTGAACAGATTTACGCAGGACCTCACTCATAACTGTGTGTATCCCTCTCCAGTATACCTGAATTTGTTCACATTCCCAAATGATGTGCATCAGGGTGGCAATCTGTCCACAACCCTCCTACAGTCCGTGCTGTCTCCCCGCCCCATGCGGACCAGCTGCGGTCCGGTGATATAGACCCTGTGTAGGAGTTTTATTTGCACCAGACGGAGACGTGCAGAGATCGCCACTTCCCTAGGGGAGGCAACCGTTTCCCTCCACACCCGTCATCGAGCAAGAGGCCATCTCCCTCCCACAGCTCACGTAATTTAGTCAGGGAATCCGGCGTGTTGTTGACAAGCTTTTTGTAGGTCAGCGAGATTGCCCTTTGTGGTAGTTATGTTATGTTATTTAAATTTATATCTAGGCGCAACAGCTACCCAAAAGGGTTTCCCGGTGCCCGGCGGAAGCAACAGCAGAATAGGAGAGTGGAGCTTACTAATTAAAAAGCCAGGTTTTTAAGCATTTGTGAAAGTGTGTAACGTTCTTCTGAGTACGAAGAGACAGCGGAAGAGCGTTCCATAGAACAGGGCCAAAATATGAAAAAGAACAGCCACCCATGCGGGATAGTCTGATCTTTGGCAACTGAAATTTAGCCTGAGTAGTGGATCTAAGAGTACGGGAAGGTAAATAGAGATGGACCAAATTTTGCACATACATAGGAGCCATGCCGTGCTTAATTCTGAACATATAGTTCAAGCTTTAAACTTAAACCGATTCTCAACCAATGAAGATCTCTCAAGAAAGCGAAAGTAGAAGCAGTTCTCGGGGTTCGACAGAGCAATTCAGCCGCTGAGTTGTGTACTCTCTGAAGCATTCGGATAACATCTTTATTAGCTGCCAGATAGAGGATGTTACCGTAGTCCAGCCCATCCAGTAATCTATCTTCTAAGGGCGAGGATTCGAAGAGGGCTGAATCCTTATCAATGGCAGTTGTCAATGCATGTCTTATCTGTAGATAACGCAAGAACTCCGAGTACGCAAGTTCATGTTGTTGTCGCAACTGGTCAAAACTGAGAATGCCACCCCTCACCCAAAGGTCGCCCACCCGGGAAATACCAATAAAATCCCATTTGTCGAAACCCTTGCAGGAGTGAAGGAGATAAGGGTTTTGAGGAGGAACCCTATAATAGGCTTCACCACCTTACCTGTGTGGGTCTGTTTAAAGGTTTCCGAGTATGTTCCAGGTCCACTCCTGTTTAGTGGTCTGCTTGTTGTCCCACTGGGGCTGTGAGTCCATTGTCTACTGTGTTGTTCATGTAGTCTTGCATGCCTGCTTCTTGAAAAGGTGTGTATTGCAAAAACAACCTCTGGTCCCGACGCTGCGGCCTGCCAGTGCAGGTGTTACAGGTGGCTGCGCTGGCCCCCTCTCATTGTGGCCGGGGATCGGGTCTCTGTGGGGCTGCCTGCGGTTTCGTGCTGGGGGCGGGTTTGCGGCCCCCGGGTGTCAGCGCTGCGGGCATACCTTCATGCTGAGGGGTGCAACGTCTACGGCAGTACGTAGCGGTCTTCTGCGGATGCCGTCTGCTCCTGGTCCAGCGCAGCTCCATTGTGTAGCGGCGGGCGGCACCACCATTACTAAGCGGACATCACTGTGGCTGGCGGGCCCCACACTGGCGGCGTACCTACAGTCCAGGCTGTCTCCGGAGTTCCAGATCCTTGAGGTGCTTTGGCTCTTGTGGTGATTCAACCTGGTGGCGCTGCAGCGCCCGGTCACCCCTGCGGTGCTGCTCAGCCAAGGGTCTGGTTGCTGCCTCCCCCTTCTCTCTGTGGTGGCGGTGTTGGGCAGGATTGCAACCCCCTGCTTTCGCTGCTCCTGCCTTCGAGTCTTTGCTGTCCTGCCTGACCTTCGCCCAGGATCCATTGCTGGCCTGCGTCTGATCGGATGGACACTACTGCTTCCATATTATTAGCTACCCACGCTGCAGTGCTCTCCCCCTTGTGCGTCTGTGCCACTATCCTGCAGTCTCTTGCTCTGCACATCGCTGTTTGAAGGGCACCTTCCTGGGCGCGTGCTGGGCTGGTGACATTGGTGGCGATTTGTGGGTCCACCCCACAACTCTGGTGCTGCTGACTGCTCTGTGCCTCCTTCCTCTTGCCATATCCTCATATCCCAGGGTGGTCCTATCTGGTTGAGGGGGTCTCCATTCCTTTTTTTTTTATTTTCCTGTCCGGGCTTGGCTCTGACTATTACAGACTGAAGCGCCATTGTGGGCAAAAACCGAGCTCAGTCAGCCGCGTCTCACGTTTGAACCACGCAAGACCAGCCGCGCCTCTCAACATGCAGCCTCTGATTCTGAGGCGGACGCTCCCACTGACCGTCTCACTAACATTGACAAAACACTCCTTCCGGTCCAGGCTATTCTCCAGTCCATAGATGGGAAGATTGACCATCTGAGCTTGCGCATGGATCATATGTCCGCAAAACTGGAGAAACACGTGCAGCGCCTTGGGGAGATGGAGACACGAATCTCAGACACAGAGGACGGTCTGCAACAAGTCACTGAAAAAGCGACGTCCATGGAGAGGGTGCTGGCAGTGATACAGGCCCATAATGAAGACTTGGAAGCGAGGTCGCGGCGAAACAACGTACGCATTACGAGCCTGCTTGAGTCCACGAACACAGGCCGCCTCGAAACGTATGTAGAAAATCTTCTTTGTGAGATCTTCGGGGCGGAACAGTTGTCCCAGGTCCTGATCGTGGAACGGGCTCACCGTTCTTTGGCTGCCCGCCCGCCTGCCTCTGGGTGTGCCGCCGCATCCTATCATTGCCCGTTTTCTGAACTATAGAGATCGTGACACTGTGCTCCGGTTGGCTCGTGAGAAGGGCTACATCAAGCATCAAGGGAATGACCTTGCCTTCTACCCTGACTTCATGGTGGTGGTTCAGGAGGCTCGGAGAGAGTACCAACCCGTAAAGAAGCTCCTCATGGCAGCAAAAATACCATACGCCATGCTGTATCCTGCGTATAGAAGACAATGGCAAGCATAAGATTTTCACCTGCCCGAAGTCGGCAATGGATTATGCCAAGAACATTACAAAACGCAGTCGATCCCCAAAATCTGTAGCAGGAGGTGATGACGGGGGAACTAGTCAAATGCCAGATGGGCAGTGATGCTGGTAGACTGTATGTGTGAACTCAGAATTAGTTTCCTGTGCTGCTCTCCTGGCTGGGTTGACGTGTTTTTCAGATATATTGCCGCACTGAACTCTAACACCAGTGCTGTTGCTATTTGTCATGTATTGATATAAAGGAAAGCTTTGGCATGTTGGGGCCGCTGAAGTGGGTGGGGGGTGCTGGTGGAAGGGGGGGTGTTGTAGGGGTTGTTCACGTGACTGTTCACGTGACTGACTCTTTTCTAGCTCCTTTACGGGATGCAAGTGTGCACTATAGAACAAACACAACCTCGCTCCCTTGCGTGGTGAGGATGGGCTGTCTTGAGGTGATGGGCACTTTATGTTTTAGGAATAGTTTGCTTCAATTATTCATAGTAATGTGATGTCCATCTCTTGTTTAACATGGAATGTATGGGGGCTTAATACACCAAGAAAGATTCGTCAGGTAATGGCGCACTTGGATCGTCATGGAATTGGCATTGCCCTCATACAAGAAACGCATCTGACACAAACAACTGATTAGTGGTGTGTCGCTGGGCTGGATACCGGCTTGCCTCTTCCTATTCCTCCTATAGCCGTGGGGTTCTTATCCTCGTCACAAAAGGCATCCCTTTCACTGCAATCCACACTCATGCCGACACCGCAGGGCGCTATGTTTTTCCTCATGGGAAGTTGATGGGCACACTCGTTACTATTGTCAATACTTATGGTCCTAACACAGATGACCCGGCACTGTATGAGCGTATTTTTGCTGTTCTTCGTGTGCTCCCATACACTGTAGTTCTCTGGGGCGGGGACCTAAATGCGCATTTAGATCCAACTAAGGATAAATCCAGTGGCAGAGAGGGTCATTCTCCTGGGGCAGCTCGTGCGATAAACGTTGGAATGGCAGACCTGGGGTTGCTGGATGTCTGGCGCCATAGACACCCTGACACTCTGGAGGACACACATATTTCCACAGTGCATGGCAGCTGGTCCCGCCTCAACTACTGGCTCATGAGTGAGGGGGCGGCGAGCTGGGTAACGGAGGTGGTTGGGTTGCCGCGTACACTGTCGGATCATTGTCCTGTCAGCCTCACCCTTACTGTCCCGCAGACTGTCCCTAGGGCCTTCACATGGCGATTTAGGCCTGAAGCGCTGTTGGACCCTATCTACATGGAGACGGTTCGTGAGGACATTACACAATACTTCGCACATACCAAAGGGTCTGTGGATAGTGCTGGGGTACTTTGGTAGGGATTTAAAGCCACTATTTGTGGCACTTGTAGAGGCCCAACAGCTGGCATATTCGGGACAGTTGGCTAAGGTGGAGGCAGCATTGAAAAAATTGGAGCAGGATTATGAGGCGGCACCTTGTGAGGCGACCCTAGCTTCTATTAAAGACGCTCTACTTGAACATGGGAAATTGGCGGAGGAAGAGATGAGATATATCTCTAAACGCCATGTAGCTCGGGCTTATGGTGAGGGTGGTAGACCGGGACACCACTTTGCTACTAAAATTAAATACCACATGGAGAGGGAGGTCATTACTAAGATCACGGATGCTGAGGGCCAAGACTACTACACTGTATCTGACATCGCAGACCAATTCCTGCAATTCTATGCGACATTATACACTTCCCAAGGTGAGACTGACGTTGCCGCCCTTGACGAATATCTCTCGCAGATAGCCATAGCATAGCTGTCAGATGGTCAGAGGGACTACCTTAATCAACCAATCACGGTGGAATACATTCGAAAGGCGATCAATGCTCTACCTAATAAGAAAGCTCCTGGCCCTGACGGGATTCCTTGCGAATTTTACAAAGTGTACGCGGAGGAACGCACCCCTTTTTTAATAGAAATGTATGCTGAAGCGTACGATCTCTGTAGATTACCACCGTCTCTCCACGAGGCACTTATCATCACACTACTCAAAAAGGATGAGGCCCCACTAATTGTGAATCATACCGGCCTCTTTCGCTTATTAATACAAATGTAAAAATCCTGGCGAAGATCTTGGCAACTCGTCTCCAGCCACTCATGCAAAACATGGTCCTACCAGATCAATCTGGTTTTATTCCGGAGCGCTCTATCTCCCATAACCTCCGGACACTGTTTGCTATGCTTCACACTCTCAATCCTGATTTGCCGGCGGCGGTGGTCATGCTTGACGCCGCAAAGGCGTTTGATTCGGTGGAGTGGGGTTATCTTTTTATGTCTTGCAGCGGATGGGTTTTTCACCTCTCTTTATTAATTGGGTGCATCTCCTATATGCAGGTCCCATAGCGCACGTCCCGATAGAGGGTTATACTTCTGACCCTATACAAATCACTAGGGGCACCTGACAGGGGTGCCCCCTTTCACCGATGTTATTTGCCCTGACACTGGAACCCCTAGCTTGCCTAATTAGGCAATCTCACAAGCATGCGGCTCTTAATTTTTTTCATCGGCCGGTCATCATCTCTCTTTACGCAGATGATATGCTTCTTTTTATACGTGAGCCCCGCACTTACCTAGCACCAGTTCTGCGTGAATATATTCGCTTCGCTCGTTTTTCTGGCCTCCACATTCACTGGTTCAAATCTGTAGTGATGCCACTGACGGAGAGCACTCTTCCACATGAACTTGAATTTCCACTTTTTTCGGCCATGGATTCGGTTAAATATTTGGGTGTGTGGGTCCACCGGAACCCAGAGGTCGTTATCGGTGAGAATTATGGGACTGCCACTGCGATGCTAGAACAAGTGGTTAGATGGGTGAAACTCCCACTCTCTCTTGCTGACCGCATTGCATTGATCAAAATGGTAGTATTACCTAAATTTTTATATTTTTTCAGTAACATACCACTTAAACTCACGCAATTTTTTTTAAAGAATCTACGCACTCTGCTGCTTCACCTAGTCTGGGGTGGCCGACAAGCGCGGGTGAGCTGGAAGACTCTCACACTGGATTACAAATGCGGGGGTTTCAGTGTACCCGACTTTTATCTCTACTACCTTTGTGCACATGCACAATACGTGCACTTCTGGTTCACCTCTCATGCTTTTGTTCCACATGTGGCTGTGGAACACTGGGATGCACATCCCCTCCCGTTGAGTTCTCTATTAACATACGACCGTAGGCTTACGCCCCGCAATACCTTTAGCACTATTAACGCGATGATTGCTGCCTGGCAGGCACTGGGCCGCGAGGCGGGTAAACTGCCATTATTCATCACCCTCTAGAGACTATATGGTAAAAGTCCCTGAGGGTGAGATAACATCAGGATTGTTCCATCAAACATTGATATTTGGTATCTTGCTTTTGTCTTTGCATATACCTATTATAGTGGTGTATAGAAATCATTCTCTTTTTTTGAACAAATCCCCCAGAAACAAAATTGCCATTCCCTACTAATAGGTACGGATCTAGTTTGGGCATTACCATCTGTACTTTATAGAAATGGTCTGAGACAGACAGAGTATTTATTTTTTTATATTTTTTGCAGAATTTGGTTTATTTTAGATCAAAAGGAACGTGCTGTCTCGTTATCCCAGAGTCTGACTAACCTGGATTATGGGTACCATACCCAACCCCAATTAATAAGGTACAAATCAGTCAGCCATTTAAAATCTGTGCTTATCTGTTAGACTTGAAAATCTGAGTGCTCCTGAGCGCATGCTAACTGTCCGTTTTGATCACACTTTATAGATACGTTTTTGTTTGGCACAAGAGAGTGTTTCTTGGGATATTCCTTTTCTGTATAGTCCTCTCTACAAATACTATCCTCTATCCTGGTATTATAGGTCGGGTAGATCTTTAAACACCAGAAACTTTCTTGTTGCACATAGTCTATCCTTATGTGGTTACTTTCCTATAAGTCAACTACTATGATATGGTCTGATACACTGCTTGTAGCTATTGTTTAAATAATCGTTGTTTTTAGCGTGGGTTACCTGATAAATAAACTACTTGTCATTGTTCTCTAGGTACCCCTACCTTGAATTGTTTTGGTGACACTATATTCTAGTTGGGCGAGGTCCTGATGAAGGTGGTTCACGGTTGTGTTACTCCACCGAAACGCGTGTAGACCACGTGCGCCCAGACCTTTTTTGGTTGTCGTCATCTAAATTGTATATCGGAGATGTCTTTACATCTATGTGCTCCCTGTACCCAATAAGTATAGGTGTTCTCTGTGACTGAGAGTGAGTCAGTCATGAATGTGTCTGAGAGTTGATTGGTTTAATGTGTAATGTGTTATCTAAGTAACTGTTGTTTGTATATATTCAGATATATTTTTGTTAACATTTTCAAAAAAAACTTTTTATCAAAAATTGTGTTTTTCCAATGAATGTCACAATAATATGAAATGATTTGTACTGTTTTACAAAACAATTGGTGCTGATTTATAACAGTGACAAAGTAATATTAATCAACAATAAAAAATCTTTTACAAAAAAAGGAAAAAGATCATGTATTTGTGCATTTGTATGTTAAAATTATGTAATGATTATATGTAGTTGTTAACCCATGCATTGATTTAATCTAAGGTAAAGAAATATAGGTCTTAGGGGAGTTGTCCTTTGGTTCAGTTGTTCAGTATTCCCCTCTTGCTCCCAGGCCTTATACGCCTTTCAGAGGGGGTCCCTTCTTTTACAAGTGTAAACTGCCATTATACTCACCGCTATTACCATTGGCATACCACTCAAGCATATCGTTAACACACGAACGGGGGGCTCTGCGTACACTGAAGCAGGTAG
Source organism: Triturus cristatus (assembly GCF_964204655.1). NCBI lineage: Eukaryota > Metazoa > Chordata > Amphibia > Caudata > Salamandridae > Triturus > Triturus cristatus. The sequence goes on from NC_140583.1 coordinate 655,864,948, forward strand.
GCATAGACAAGCTACAAGATCTATATCCTGGCGGTACCTTTTTGGTTCATTCTGACACGGACTATATTCAGAATAAGACACTGCTCTTCATCTTCTATATACCTAGGCTGGAAAAGGCGTTGTAGATTCACTACCCCACGTTCCCGATGGAACCAACGGAGACACTGGCACTGCGCACATTGCTCCTAGCCCCCACCCGACATAAGCTAGTTACGCAACTCTACCACGCTGCCAAGAAAGACAAGCCCCTCTCAAGTGATAGAAGCCTTAGCCAGTGGAATGAATATCTCGACCCGCAACTCACGCAGAAAGACTGGGAACATTGCTGCCAACTCACTTTCTTCATCAAGTTTCTTATACTCCGCATAAACTTTTTAAATATGGGCTCTGGGACACGATGCTTGCAAGCGATGCGGGGTTTGGGGGCGGATTTCTGGCATCTTGCTTGGACATGTAGGCGGGTGTCGGAATACTGGGCTGCGGTGATTACCACGTTATCAAAGATTGTTGGGACTGTATTGCAGTGCTCGCCACAAATATGTTTACTTGTTCTTGTTCCCTTCCTAAAAGGTGTCACTGGTAGGCTGACAAGAGTGGCGCTGCTTATTGCCAAGCGACGAGTGGCGAAGGTATGGGAGAGTGCGCTGAGCCCACAGTGGAACAATGACTTAAAGATTTGGGGCCTCATGTAGGTACCTCAATACTAGTCGGTAACGGCCGAAAATCGGTAAATATCCCGTTACCGACCGGTATTGAGGCACTTGAGATGTAGGTGGCTGATTTCTGGATTCGGTATTTACCGAATCGGAATTTTAAGAAATCGGTAAAATACCGATTCGGTAAATACCGAATCCAGAAATGCAATGTAGGGGGCACTCAAGTGAGTGCATTATTGGTGTCTGGATTCGTTATTTACCACCAACTACAAGTTGATGGTAAATGACGAATACCTTACAAAAAGCATTTTTGTGCAATTTGTAAAGTGCCATGTGGCAGACATACATGCCCTTAGGGCATGTATGTGCGCCACATGTGCACACATGCACGAATCAGGGGTGCAACAGGGTGTCAATGTGACACCCTGCCACCCATGATAATGCCTCCCCTATTACCGATTCGGTATTTACCGAATCGGTAATAGTAACTGGCTTCCCATTCATTCCTATGGGCCTCCAGGCCCATAGGAATGAATGGGAAGGGATGCATTATTACCGATTCGGTAAATACCGATTCATAATTACCAATATTTACCGAATCGGTAATAATTACCGATTTATTTACCTACATACTATTTACCGATTCATAAATACCGAATCGGTAAAATTCGATATTTATGAATCGGTAAATAGTATGCTACCTACATGAGGCCCTTGGTGTTTTGCCGAGACAATCTAGTCTTATATGCTGAGTAGCTACCATCATCCTCCAGGCCCAGGGACATCTGGGAGCCTTTATTGGTGTACTTGCGTTCTGTTGCCCAACCAGATACCCTGGACACTGAGTCCCTGTGAATGTATGTGCCACATGCTACATGTATTAATGTACGTCTGTTTCACTTGCTCTCATGTGAGTTCCATTTGCAGTCACGTGCTGTTCTTCTGATTCTCGTTGCAAATGGTTGTACCGAATGCTATGTTTTTCTATTCAACTGTATACTGTATGAGACTTTATGAAAAGCAATAAAAAAAAAATGTTTTTTTAAGTTAATCCCAGCCACTGGCATACACTCAGGCCCACGTTCCAAACTATTGTTTTTCGCTCACTGTGCTATTCTAGACAAAGAGTTGCCTTAAGCAAATCAGTCTTGGTCCTTCTTCAATAGGACCAGTCCAGCCCCAATTACTAGTTCAGGTCTCTTTCAGAAGCAACCCCAGACCACTTTGAACCTACTTGGGTCTCGTCAGTGAGTTACAGCTTGAGTCCTATGGCACAGTGATCACTGAACCCACGTCTGGGCATCCCCATGCTCACTGTGTCAATATAACCAAGCTGAAGAGGCCCAAATAGGCCAAAACCGGTCCTATGTCGCTTGTGTTCCGTTTCAGAGAGTACCTGGTTTGGCAGTTTGAGGTGGACTATTTCTTTTGGAGCAGGACCAAGCCTTATTTGCATATGCCTGGGTCTAGTCAGTGATGGCATGGTGGGCAAAATAAGTACCTGATTAATTACCAGCGGTTGAGATTAATTCAAGCATTCTACCCATCAGATTTTGGTTTACTTGAATGTGACGCTCTAAGTGCAACGAGTATGCTCAGACATGGGTCTCATGCACACTGCTACCTTACACAAGCTGCACTCAACTATGGAGGCCAATATAGGATTAAACTGTTCTTGGGTTGCTTGTGTTCTAGTTGAGAGAGGACCTGGCATAGCAGTTTGTGCTGGACTGTTCCTGTTGGAGCAGAACCAAGACTGATTGGCATATGTGTTGGTCTAATCTGAGGTGACCTGGTGGGAAAAATATCGATGGACTGGGATGGGGCCTGAGTAATTAACAGGGGCTGAAATTTTTTCAAGCATTCCACCCCTTGCTTTTTAGGTCTCGCCGGACCCAGCGCATGCGCTGGTCTCGTGAGACATTTAGCAGGTGGGTTTAGAAAGTGCTACCCACATTTTTGTGCTGGCGACAATCTACAGTGCACGATGGCGTGCACGCGCACAGCTGCTCCCCGCATTCCCCCCTCCCACTTCGCCCAGCCATCTGCCTTTCCTGCGCCAGCCTTCAGCACCATACCCCTCCCCCCGCTGCTGCGCGCGCATCCCTACCGTGCGTCATCGCGATCACTTTCGCTTTTACAGTGATCGCAATCGCGATGAGGGATTGTCAATTTAAGTTGTCAAATGAACGCGCCTAACCAGAAACATCGTTAAATGACGACGACTTGGAGTGAGGCAACAACACTGCTATCATCACCAAGGTCCTGTATTCTACCTCAGCCCTCCATTCTTTCTCTCACCCCACACCCTACTCGTATGCCCCATCACCCCACCTGACCATTTTTAAGAAGGCCGCTGCTCTGCCTGGCTTACTGACCTCCGGATGTGACTATCCCCTTGCACAGATCTCAAGTTGTCTCACGGCCAGCTTGAGTACCTCATCCAGTTGTTACTTTTCCTAGTTGCATCTTGGGGTTGCAATCCTGCATTTGCAATGGGAAAAGTAAACCCTCGTAAAACGCAACAAATGAAAGACGGACTGAATACACTACTTACAAGGATCAGCTTAGAGCGCTGCATTGTACCCCATTATCCCGTACCCCCGGGCCAGCCCGACTCCCCCACCCTCCAGCGAGTTCTTATTTGTACACTCCTCTTCTAATCCCTCGGTATCTCACAGGTTCACCCCTTTTTCCCCCCAACGCCATTCACAGCTTTCAATTGATTACGTTCCCTCTATAAGTAGACCGGCTTTTTCAGCAGTCCTTCCCCCAGACTCTCATATCCTCCTTTTCTAGCCCGTACTTCTTTAATTGCTTCCTTCCCGTTCCATAACTTCTCCTTTCTGGAGCTTTCATCTGCCCCCTTCTCGTTCGTGCCCTCACCTGTCCTCCCCTGCTCAGTCCTGCTGCTGCCATGCTCTGTTCTGCTCTGCTCCCTAACACGGTGTCGCTGTTCAGCATCCGGGCTGCACGCTGCCCGTGAGAGCGCGAAAGAAAGGTTCTGAGGCTCGATGGTTCCTACTGCCATTCCGGCACGGGTGTTGACGGGGAATGAGCTGTGCGTAGGGCGGGGTTTACAAGGTGAGATCGAACTGGTCTAAAAAATATAGGTCAGTGGAGGTTTTTTTTTGTGTACATTTATAAACCGCGAACTCGACCCAAAGATATTGGAGCGCTTTATATGAATGAGCATCATTTACGCTACACAAGGACACATCATTTTTGGTAGGCATGGGGAGAATAAGTGATTTGCCCACAATCACAGGATGCTGAGTCGACGCCAGATGCTGGTTCCCCAGCTCCAAGGTCGGCAGCTCTGGTTGTTAGGCCACATCCTCTTGCCAATTGGGAGAACCTGATCTCGATTATAGTGTATTTCTGTAAGCACAGGCAAAAACAGCAAAAACAAAATGCGCAACTAAGGGGATGTGATGTTCACCACTGGGTTTCATTGGCAACATGTGGAATTTCCTCAAGTTTTCTGCATTTACAGTGCACAGTTATTGTTAGATTTCTTCTTTTGGTTAAATGGGGTTACGTTTACCTTGCTGTAATCAGAGCTGCCAAGATTTCAGATAGGTTGTGTGTGACATTTTCATAGTTTCAGTGTAATTATGAGTGACGTTCAACGACTGAGCATACATGCCAACATTTTAGAACAGGAAGGTGGGAGATAAAAAATAATCGGGAGACTTTGTCTCACATTGATTTTTATTGAAGCAGAGGCATTTTCAGACGAGAGACAGCCAAAATAAAGCCATATTTGGCTCCAGAAATTGGGAATCGCCCGCCTGATTATGGTCTGTTCAATCAATCAGATGTCCTATAAGGCGCGACTACTCACCCATAGGGTCTCAAGGCGCTGGGGGGGGGGGTAGCTGCTGCCTGTTGCATGTATGTATGAGAAACACTTTCTCTAGGGCAAAATCAAGCAATGACGGTGAGGGGAACTTATAAATATCAGAAATATGCATCCATTTGAGCAACGAGAAACTGTAAGAAGATCTTAAAACTGCTGCAAAGCATCCGAAATGGAAGGGCACTGTTAAAAGTGACTGAGGATATAATACAGGTGGAGTACTATTGCACTGCATTAAAGCTTGCAGAGAGTATTTTGTTATCCAGAATCTCACATAGTACCACAGTACACTCATATTTGCTCTAGTTATCAGCTTTTGTAATAACAATGGTCTGAAAGAAATAGACTGTAATTGGTGTGGTGTTACTCAAGCCAGTTTTAACCCCTTCGTCGCGGCACGAATTTTGCCGCGGCGCTTTGGGGGGTTTGGGGGCAGTGCGGCGCCGCCATGCTCGTGACGGAACCACTCCGTCATGAGCCACGGGCGCGCTGTGCTCATGACGGAGTGGTTCCGTCACGACTCCGCCCACTCGCGCTAATCGCCCGCACAGGCGGGGAATCGGCGCCGCGTGGGCGGAGCGGCCGCCAACGGCCGCAGCATGACGGAACCACTCCGTAATGAGCACACGGCGCCCGTGGCTCATGACGGAGTGGTTCCGTCATGAGCAGGGAAGGGGTTAACTACAGCTTTCACGATAACAGGGTCCTGCGATGAAATGTTACATATTTGTCTAAAACAAAGGCACGTCACTTAAAATGCTATACATAGATTATGTAGATCAAAATCAAATTATCCTTTTGGTTTTATTGAGCATTGTATGAAGCGCCATATAGAGAAGGACGGAATTGTTTTTTTTTATGTTAACAGGGAAACTGAAAACATGAGGTAGCAGAAGAGAAGGAGACGGTTAACAGTCTTTTTATTAATACTACAATAATATTTCTCAAAACAGACGTGTCTGCCTTCCCTCCTAGACCAAGAGTTAGGTACACAGGGGTAACCCTTTAACCCAAGGAACCTGGGCCTCGTAAATATATATGAACAATGGTTCCGTAGGGGAATTAGTATTTACAATGAAGAAAAATCAATAGAACAAAAACACAGCAATCAATGATCTAGCAAGCAATTAATCTTAAAGACTGAGTAATACTTCAAAAAACGTAACAATTTATTTTTAGTATTTCATATGAATTTTAAATCATTCATCAACTCCTTTAGATATGTACAAAAAATATACAAACGGGCTGTATATACAAAAATATTTACAAAGCAACGACGCAGTGACAAAGTGAATAGGGTGACTCAGTGTAATAGTGCAAAAGTTACGTTTTTTGAAGTATTACTCAGTCTTTAAGATTAATTGCTTGCTAGATCATTGATTGCTGTGTTTTTGTTCTATTGATTTTTCTTCATTGTAAATACTAATTCCCCTACGGAACCATTGTTCATATATATTCCCTCCTAGACCAGCACCCAGCAAACTAGCTTAGCTTGGAGGTTCGCTCATAGAACAGTATTGGCCATAGGGTGAGACGTTTTAAGGCATGGGTAAACTGGGCTTTCATTAAGCTTTCAGGACAGTCCCAGGCAGTGGCTTAGCACAAAAATGATGGGGCACCCTGCATAATATAAAAAGGGGCTCCCAGGTCCCCAATCTCTCATAAAAATTCAAATGCTTTAAATAGGTCCCCTTAAAGATTTGGGGGCCAACAAAGAAGGTTGTCAGTGATCAGACCATAGTTGCTGAGGGCTTGAAAGAGCTGAAAATGGATTATAAATTAAGAGTTGTTCCGAACAAGGGGCCCCAAATTATGTTTGGCCCAGGGCCCCCAAAATCCTTAAGATGTCCATGACCATAAGTGTGTATGATTTTCAGTGCTAGAGTGCCTTGGCACTTCGAACCTGTGTTTTCGGTCCTATGTGGGCCCCAGGAGGTGCAAGCACCTTCTTAAGGAGTTTCTAAACCCAACTAGCCAGTAGTGTAGCAAGAATGCTTGGGCACTGATGCAAGCAGGAACAAGCATTGGCATAGCCAATAGGTCTCGCTTTTGGGACCTTATAAGTATTTAGTTTTGCAGCACAATATCTTTGGTGCAACAACATCAAGTGTTGCATAGCTAAACACTTATAGGGTCCCAAAGGCGAGACCTATTGGCTATGCCAATGCTTGTTTGTGTACTTTCTGGAAAAGGCCGTAAATTTAACGTGCATAAACCGACACATGATTAGATCGGTATAGTCACAGGATGCGTGTGACATGTAAGCACAGTGCAGTCATTGGGGTGGAGAGAGCTCACATTTCATCACATGAGACACAAGCCATGTGTGTAGCTTTGGCACAACCATTGGGAAGGCAAGCTTGATATTCACTTCCCAAACAGGTTTGGGTAACCTGGATGCATTCTTCCCCCTCTCTCAATAAAAGTTAATAACACAGTTATAAAGGCTCCCAAGCCTTGCATCTCAAGATCGTCGAGAGCGAGGACAATTATTTTTCTCTACACAAACCGCAAAGGAAGTGGTATTGAGAGGAGGTCACATTGCAGAAGACTAATGAAGATTGGTGAAGCGTTTTATGTGGTGATTGGTTCCCATTGAACTTTATTACGGTATGCAGTTTAGTACATTTTTCATCCCTACGAAATGCACAAAAGGAATATGCTACATTATAAAAGAATTCAGTATTGCCATAATATTGGATATTCCGTCAGTGGAATTTAGCCTTTCTGTGTTATAAGCTTTCAAGGTTTCGTAGATACATGTCTTTATTTGGCAGTTTTATTCAGCGAAGACATGACCCAATGGGTGTCAGAGCACTTTGCATAAGAATAGTTTATTTAATTCATAGACCAATTACACATAAGTCTAACTTAGGATGACAGATGTTCAAAGAGTGAATAGCACCCAGTGAGTGAGGACTTGCTAGTCCAGCAAAGTTATGTTCGTGATAGTGATAGCACAGTCTTGAGTGCCTCATTGTGGGGCAGCAAATTGAACACCAGCAGTGGAGTCCAGCAGGGTCCACTATCCCCTCAAAGAGCACGGAAAGGACACTGTGCCTCCTGCAGATGTTACTGGGTGGGAGACCATTGACTAATGAGAGCGTCCACTAAATAAGCTGAAGATTCAAACAATTAGAGTTGAGTGCAGTGATCAGAAATAGCCAGTGGGTTGCTCTGCTCCTGCGGCTGACTTTTCACACCTCGCCTGGCTATGTCCCCAGGTCTCCACGTATTGGTGTGAGGTCTGCACCGCTATTTCCGAGATCACCTCGTCGCTGGTCCAGCCCGATCCTCCACTTTGCCTTTTAGGCTTTGTTAAATATAGCCCTGATGCCTCCTGCCGCTTGACTGCCATGCTACTTGTCCTTGCGCGGCGCAGGGTTTCCATATGCTGGGGCCGCAAGACCCCACCTAAGGCCGCCCTTTGGCTCAAGGATGCCTCACGCTGCCAGACTCTCCTGTCCGAATTCTGGGACCTCATGCCTGCTAGATCCCGCCCAATTGAAATATGGGGCCCACTCATGCCCTATCTCCTAAGTCGCAATTCCCAGCGCCCGGCGACCTCTCCCGCGCTCCCCGCTGGCGACCCGCCCACGGCGGCTGCCCGTGATGGTCAATGAGTTGCTTGTTTCCTGCTGTCCGTCCCCTCTGTTCAACCACCCTCTCTCCCTCACTTAAGGTGCTTCTTTCCGTGGTCCACCCTACTGTATTGGTGCTCCTATCGATATTGCCTTATTGTATTGTTTTCATACATTCGGTACTCGCTGTATCTTTTGCTGAAATATATCGTATGTCTGTACGTGATGTCTTGATACGGTGTAATCCTGTAACTTTTCTATGCAATTTTGTTCAATAAATGTTTTTGAAAAATCAAAAAAAAGAAATAGCCATTGGGTGGCGCTTCCCATGAGTGAGGGTGTAGATATCGCAGTCATTCTACTTCCAATACGGCCGATGGCGGGTCTTGCAAGATTGCAGGTCTCTGGATTACAAGGTGATTGGCTGTAGCGATGAGTGTAGATGGTGTGGGCGATGCAGGAGTTAGATGAACCACCCCATAATCTCCTAGGCTATTAGATCCTTCCCTTCTGCCACACTTCTGTGACCATCCTGCTTTCCTTTACCATCCTGGACCCACAAGATTATCCTTGTATACCCAGGACCTATTGGTCCTTCCCTTACTGGTCCTCAAACTCCCATCTGGCTTTGCTAGCCCTCCAGTCTTAGAATATGCTCTTTTGTCCCATTTTTAGGTATCGCCTGGCGTTGCAGCGCACATGCGCTGCTCGCTCTGCGAGGCCTCTTGTAATCGATAACATTCAGAAGCGGAGTGTAGTCTCCGCCTCTTATTTTCATTGGCTTGCGTCATTGTTTATGTTCAAACGCTGGCTTTTTATTGTGAGTGAGGCTTTTTAGTCGCACCTTGTTACCGCCCTGTCTCCTTTTCGTCCAGCCCACCCGGACTGGATCTTTTACTGGCGGAGTAACATGGTGTGTTTTATAATTACTGGGCAGGCACTTTTTGGGACTATTACGGTTATGTCGGTGGGGCGTCTCTGATCCTCTTAGTTGCATCATCATGTTTCGAAGTTTGAAATGTCAGATTGTTCAACTGCTTCCACATATAGCAATGCATCATGATAGCTATTTGGAAAGTTCCCTCCATACAATAACGTTTTTAAAGAAAATAGCCGTATAAAGGGAGGGCACGGGTTTGTCCAGATGCAAAGTCTACTCCTACAGCGATAGATTAAATATAACTATTTACTGGCAAAGTGTGAAAGCGTCGCGCGCAAGATGTTTTTATAAGTAAACTTGGAAAGTGTGTTTAGGACGTGTGTCTGTGATTTTCAAACACAGCTGAATTGTCCCATATTTATACAGCGTCTTCACCGTTGTTGTTTTTATTGAAAATAAAGACAGGTACTTGGAAACGATTCAAAGAGATAAAACACAACTGTGGTACAAATAAATAATGCGGCCGATTATTTTATTAATAATTTCTAATGTATGCAACATTTATTCTGGGCAGAAACTGTGAAAGCTGGAAAATTGAGGCTCGCATGTTCATTTTATATTAATTTCAAAATTAAGAGTTTGTCGGTTGCCTAATTTGCAACTACTTTTTTGCTTCTGCGTAGATTTCGGGGTTGAACATTATTTTAGGAAGGTTGTTTCTTTTCGTGGTGGTGTTCTGGGTCCTGCTAGGGACTTCATTTGACCCTGCATGTTGCTCAGACGGGTTTCACTCATTTCTTTTATAAACAGACACGCAGCCCTGCGTATTGTGCAGTCTACACAAAGGATAACTTCCTGATGCACATTCGATCCAAGGGCAATTGAAAGGCAAGTACAAAATGGCCACAACATTTAAAAATAATCGGTTTCGTGCTACCCTCAAAGTAATAGTTTTAAAATACGGCCATTTCTGTATACTTTTTGGGGGCGTACATTACTTTGCTTTTTTGTTGAGGCGAGTTTGCCCATGTTGGCTGTGGTTAGGAGCCAACAACATCTTACGGATTGTTTAGCGGCACGTTGTTGATATCTGTCGGCATAATGCGAGTTGCAAATTGGACCCCATACTCCATTCAGCATGCTTTTCTTCCGGGTTAGAACAAACCAAACAAACAGTTATGAAATGCCAATATTGGAAAGCAGGTGTGAAAAAGGCTTCGTAACATCGTTGAAACTATTCCAGTGTTCTAAAATGCCAGACTTTAATTATTGAATGTTCATTAAAATAACGGGGAGCAAATTCCTTCCACCTTAATTAAGTGCAAGGAAATTCCCATTGCGGCACTGCAGTCTATGCTATTTGACGTTCTTTGAGCAACACAATCTGAATTGCAGTGCCTCGATAACCGTGTTTTTGTTTGAAGCTCTCATCTATCAGCTTGTTTAAAAACCCAGCATTGTGTCTAAATCGCACAGCATCACAGATGGTTGTCGCATGTCCACCTGTGGACCAAACATTTGCGATCAGTTGTGATAAACAGGGTTTTAAGTGGGCTGGGTCCTGACAGTGCTCACCACAGGTAGTTCTAAAAAGCAGGTGCTGGGACGGCTACCTATCGGGCTCTCCATTTTCGCCTCCACCCTCGGTGGGAAAAAAAATCTTAACTCTGCAGCAGTGCCACCTTTCACTGCTGCTGATGTAACTTCAAAGAGACTCGTTATAGTTCTTTCACAGTCTCATCATTTCAGAACTGAAGCATTTTCAATATTCTATACAATGAAGCCATAGTTGTTGCTTATGCAACTAACAACCATTGACAACGCCAAAATGTCCTGGCTATGATGCAGGTGTAATATTACTTGTTGTATTACATATCTGGATGCAATAACAGAAGCAAGCTGCAACATACCAGTTGGGCGGCACACTATGCCAAGCATAGATATTTAGTAAAGGTATTATTAAGCCACGCCCTTAATTACATTGGACACGCCCCTTGGTTTTTTCATCCCACTTAAAGCCCTGGTGGTAAACATACCCGCAAGGTGAACAATCACATTAAAGTTGCGTATTTAGACTCGCTCTTACATGCTTATGTGAAGATTGGTAGAATGAGTACCATTGGGTTAGGTACTACGTAGCCGTGACATATGTTGCTTAAAGCGCTAACAAACAGTAAGAGCTATATAAAAACAAGTATTGGCATAGCCACGCTTTCTTGCCTCCTGCCCCTCCAAAGCAAACCTATCAACTTTGGCAGGGCTTTTTGCTAATCTTGTGCCGCATCTGCAGAAACAAAAAAAATGTTATTGCTGTATTGCCAATGTTGAACAGCACCGTCAAAATGAAAAAGGAAAATGATGATGCAGAAGCGCATATGTATCACCACGCATATGCGCTTATGCTTCATAATGCTACAGCGGCCCAAGTAAGACCATGCATACAGGCATATGTGTAATGCTGCAGCGGCCTAGTATTCTTATCAGGATGAGGCTAGGTATATTTCAGTGCATTCATTGTGCCGGAGTTCTGATTTATAGCAGAGTTCAGAATACATAATTTTGATGATTGTACCAAAGCTTTTTTTCTTACTTTACTTTCTAAGGAAGCATCTTGTAAATTTCTCTGGCAAATTTACCTCTAAGTATCCACTCAGTTTCTCAAAATGTTCCTGTTAACACATGGGTAAAAGACATTGTCATTTACGATGGCAATAGCTCTAACTGAAACAATTGAGAGACCTATTGCATTTTTAATGCTTGTTTTTTTATCCCTTCCCTCTCACCTTACTCTGGTGTACGGCTCTTGCCAACATAGAGACTATTTTAATCCTGTGCTGACTTTGCATGATCTAACATTTGCCTTTTCATCAGGGCAATTTTAGGAGCATCTCTTGAGGGGTCTGCTCTGGGAAGCTGTAGTCCAACGCAGGGCAAATAGGAGACGGGAGAGTGGGACGTGGTAGACTGGTAACAGTTCAGCTTATATAGATGTGCTAAGTAGTTTGTCACTGGCACAACCATGGGAGCATTTCAGTGTTTTAAAAAAAATCTTTATTTAGTTGAATTTTTCTGAAAAGGCAGCAAGCAAGTGCCCTATGCTTTTCTGGTAAACATGGAGAACTTGGGTTAACGTTTGCTGCTGGAGTCGATAGACTTTTTGGGAGAAATATTGAAAAATTAAAAAAAAAAATGTAATTGCCATTTTTACAGAAACTGAAAACTAAAAATGAACACTTTAAAACGAAACAACCTGGCCACCCTTTCTAGTTTGTAACCTGCTATTTTACTATTTGCAACTCGTTTATTGAATATGAATAATTCTGGCTTGGCATCAATGGATCTTTGGAGTCGCTGGGGAGGAGGTGTAGTTTAGCAACAAAGCTACATACTTCCCCACCAGGAAGCCCAAGTTCAGTCCTAATAAGTAAGTCCGTGTTCAGTCCCAGCGTCCCCACTTTATCAGATTGGGTTATCCAAGGCAAAACACTTTAAGCACTCACAACATTTGGGGATGTGTTTCACATAGACAAAGAGGCAATCGGGTTTGCAGTGTGTGCCAGATTAAAAAAAAAAGCTTGTTTGTATTGATCCAATGCGATACTCATAACTCCTCACACAGAATGTTATAGTTCAGATGTACCATAACATTTGCACAGCATCATTACACGGGGAATGGTTTTCTATTTTGATCTGTTCCGGATGTATATTTTTCCTTTTGGCTACTTATGGGCAATTTAAAAGATAATCTTTTGGACAACCATCCTATCACATAGGGGTCTACTACACAGCAATTGTGCATAGTGTCAGTACAAGTAAGGTACCATAGTTTATAGTGTTTGGTCTTTATCTCGCTCCACTGCCTCCCCCTGCCTTGCTTCCACTTTATACCATTCCCCAAGGCCCTACTACGCTGGTCCCACCACCAACTTTACAACGCTGGTTGATCCCATGCACCCCCTTTCCATTCTATTAATAAATGCTGATGGGAAACCATGGTTACAACTCAGTTTTTACCATGCATTACCACGCAATGCCTTTACCACGCAGGTCTTGACCTTGCATTTGCCTTTACTACGCATGTCTTTATTACAAAAATGTAAGTATATTTTAGGTAAGTGAAACCATATATATCCCATGGTAGAAGGATGCGTGGTTCCGTCATACATCCAATGCCGATTTTTGAGCAAAATGTTCCCCGGTTGGCTGAGCCGAGCAGGCCTTGTATTCCACTGTTGTTTTCCCTGGGAGCTACCGCAAAAGTAGGGCAGTTTTGGAAAGTCAGCAGCCCAAGTTTAATCGTGGCGGGCAAAGAAAGGGTGAGAGAAAATGTAAAGAAATAGGAAAGAAAAGACAGGAAGGCAGGAGTAGGGGCTGGTCTGAACATTTCCGCCAGGCCTGCTTTTGGTTCCCAGTCTGGTCCTGCTGGTGGGCACTGAAACCATGCATGCTGAATTTGGCTGCCCGAATGCTTTCATGGGCATATGCAGATGATGCTTGAGTCTTTCAATTCTTACTACCATGCTTCAGTGCTTGTTAAAGTTGCCGTGTGATGGGACGTGCCTTACAATTAATCATTTGAATTCATGGATATATCGCCATCATCCAAGATCTACTGCTTAACACAACAGCCCTGCAGAAACGAACAGAATCGATAAATACGGACTGGCTCGTTTCCTAGTGAATCCCTTCTTTCTCGCAGTACAATTCTGACGTAAAATACACGTTGACTTTAGTAAAAGCATGCATTGTTAGTGCCCCTGCAACCCTAGTTATTTACGAATTAGAACACTGCTGAGGTTACCATTGGTTAGAGAACACTTGCATCTTTGCAGGGTCATTTCTTGTTTCTACAAAACTGAGCTTTTCATTACATTGAAGCGGTCTTTGTTTTCCAGTCTGTGTTGCTGGGCAGATGTTCTTGGTTTGGCGAACAGACGGGCTTGGTAGTTATCTTAACACTCCTGCATGGCAGGCTTAAACAGTTTGGTCTGCGGTGTCGACACTGAAATGAGACTGCAGCGATAGTACCTTCATCTGTATAGTGCAGCCAGCGTTTTCAGATGGGTAAACCCATGCCATAATGCCATAAACTCCGCATGGTGCCCGCCTTTGCCTGTGTGACCTTTCCCAATTATTTTTACCTGTGCCCACATCCGCCCTAATCTGTCCTACTCCGCAGGCAGTGTTGGCCGGGCTGCAGTCTGTCCTCTTCCCGGTAGTGTGTATGCTTAGCTACAATCTGTCCTTTTAGGAAGCTGCTGGTCCAATATGTCCCTCATAGAAGGTTAATGCGAGCTGCCGCCTGCCCTTGTAGCTCATGGCGGGTCTCAAATGCGCCTCATAGGATGGAAGGCTGCTTTGCAGCGCAGGCCCGCCTGCAGTGCAGTGTCCCCCCAGCGTCACTGCTCCTGGCCGAGTCACCTTGAGATGTGACTGGCGATGCCAGACTAGGACAAAGGGTACTTGTGGCGCTGCCTTCCCCCCGCCTCCCAGCCGCGCGCGCTGACGTGAGCGAGCGAGGGCGCCTCCATTCTGATGCGCTGAGCTTTGCGTGCAGAGCATGCACAGGCTGCAGCGAAACACTGCGCCTTTCATGGTGCTGAACAATAGCAGCCACTTCAATGCCGTCGCTAGTGACAAAATGGGAAAGAGCCCCTTGTAACGCACAGCATATGAACGCATTCTTCAGTGATGCACAGCACGCAGCCCTCCTGCCGCCCTTTAGAGAACGCTTTCACCCCCTGAATCAAGACACAAGCTGTCCATGCACACACGGGCACTGATATCACATTTTTGCGTGATGCCAGAGGTTGCACATTGGGTGGGTGGAGGTGGGCGAGCCAGCAAATTAACAGAGAAAACCAAGCCCAGGATCTGACGTGGCTCCAACGCCATTACAAGTCGAGCGGGGACATCTTTCCATGTAAATCACGCAGCAAATACCATCGAAAAGGAGGATAAAAGACAGTCAAATACAAAAATAAAAAACCTTGCTTTAACACCCTGAAGCGTTTAACTTTGGGCCTTCGTATAGTATCACTACATTAGGGCGATCTGGAAGCAGGCCGGTACAAAGGGTACCTCTGCGCGGCACCACGTGGTGCCTGAGCCAAAACGAGGAGCCTCCAGAGAGGTCCCGGAAGCCGGTCGGCGCCCCGCTAGGCCTGCGGGCGGTTGTGGGCCTGAACAACCGGGGGCTTGCTATGCGACGCTCCGCCCCGAGAGGGGGGGTGTGAGTAGAATCTCAACGGCACGTGATCGAAAAAAGAATCACTTGGGGGGCAGCACTTGCGGGTCGTTCCCGTGCTGCCCGGCTCATCAGGCGGGGCAGGTGAAGTAGATGGCCGCCTGCCCTTGGATCGCCCGTAAGATAACCCACCTATTACATATCCTGGAATTATGTAATAAAACCTGCAGCATTTGTTACCCACTTACAACTGTTTCTTGTGTCTTCTTTGGGTAACCTAATTTGGGGGAGGGGGGAAAGCGGGGTGCCCCTGGGGGTACTATGCCTGTGTGACCTTTCCCAATTATTTTTACCTGTGCCCACATCCGCCCTAATCTGTCCTACTCCGCAGGCAGTGTTGGCCGGGCTGCAGTCTGTCCTCTTCCCGGTAGTGTGTATGCTTAGCTACAATCTGTCCTTTTAGGAAGCTGCTGGTCCAATATGTCCCTCATAGAAGGTTAATGCGAGCTGCCGCCTGCCCTTGTAGCTCATGGCGGGTCTCAAATGCGCCTCATAGGATGGAAGGCTGCTTTGCAGCGCAGGCCCGCCTGCAGTGCAGTGTCCCCCCAGCGTCACTGCTCCTGGCCGAGTCACCTTGAGATGTGACTGGCGATGCCAGACTAGGACAAAGGGTACTTGTGGCGCTGCCTTCCCCCCGCCTCCCAGCCGCGCGCGCTGACGTGAGCGAGCGAGGGCGCCTCCATTCTGATGCGCTGAGCTTTGCGTGCAGAGCATGCACAGGCTGCAGCGAAACACTGCGCCTTTCATGGTGCTGAACAATAGCAGCCACTTCAATGCCGTCGCTAGTGACAAAATGGGAAAGAGCCCCTTGTAACGCACAGCATATGAACGCATTCTTCAGTGATGCACAGCACGCAGCCCTCCTGCCGCCCTTTAGAGAACGCTTTCACCCCCTGAATCAAGACACAAGCTGTCCATGCACACACGGGCACTGATATCACATTTTTGCGTGATGCCAGAGGTTGCACATTGGGTGGGTGGAGGTGGGCGAGCCAGCAAATTAACAGAGAAAACCAAGCCCAGGATCTGACGTGGCTCCAACGCCATTACAAGTCGAGCGGGGACATCTTTCCATGTAAATCACGCAGCAAATACCATCGAAAAGGAGGATAAAAGACAGTCAAATACAAAAATAAAAAACCTTGCTTTAACACCCTGAAGCGTTTAACTTTGGGCCTTCGTATAGTATCACTACATTGAGTGGCATTTATTAGAAGTGGTAGTTTCAGTTAGAACCATTCATGCCCCTAACCCACCGACCTAAAGGCAATTCCATTGGTGATTCAATTGGCAAGTCAGGTGCCATGTGTACCCTACCCTACATGAGGCCTTGGTTGTTGATATATATGGGCAACATTAAAGTCTACTAAAACATACCCAACTCAGGTTTTTGTACACTTCATATCCTGAACTGATGTATTTCGAGGTTATCTCATACAAGAAGAAAGGAAAAAGAAACCTTGAAATTAGATAACTGCCTTATATCACACAATTTGGTAAAGCAGAGAAGCCGGGATTGATTCTGGGTTTCCTGCTTGGGGGAAATTAAGGCTCTCTCTATACACTGTCTGAAAATAAATACACGCATTACATGTTAAATCAAGTTAAAACAAGACAATGTTCACGGAAAAGATGATTGATGTAAGAGGAAGGGTGACAGAAACCCCCAGAAGGCTCGTTTTTAGCAGGAAGTTCCAAAAGGGTCTTGATTTGAGCTAGGCATCTGGCTTGAGCCTGGCCCAAGCCTTCAGTGGCTCACTCGCCTCTATGATTGGCTCATAGTGACAAGAGGCGATGAATGTGTACTAAATAGTAAATGTGATAGATGTGTACGAAATAGTAAATGTAAACTTCCATGTTAGCTCAGTCCAGACAGTCATGTGAAATAGTTACTACTTCAATAGTGCGCGATGGGAGGAGGACGCTGTTTACAATGCCAACTGAGTTGGATTGTTGTGCTTTGTTCTGGAGATTTTGCACCAAATTCAATGTGGTGGAATGCAAAAGGAATAGTAGGACCCTTTGGCAAGCTGCATATACAAACCACATATCCAAACTGATCAGGATGGTGGTCGGGTGGCCACTTGGATCCTGATTTTAAGAAAAGCTACGCTTTTTCAGTCTCCTAATTCTTAGTGGTGTATGTTGTGACTATTCACTTTGGTGTGCCCAGGGTCCACTGCAAAATGTTTTTAATGATATTCTTCTTGCTACTGGTAAACGGTATAATAGTGGTACAGAGTAGAATAGAGTGCAGTGATGTAGAGCGCTATGGTGTAGAGCTGCGTAGCGTGCAGTGTCATGGAAAAGAGTTTGCAGATTAGAGTATAGTGGGGTAGAGTACAGTGGTGCAGAATAGTTGGTGTAGAGTGCAGTGGCATAGAGTGCATTGGTTTTTAGTATAGTGATGTAAAGTAGAGTGGCGCAGCAGATGGCCGCCTTCCTCGAGACAAACGGATCCCTCGACCCCTCACAGTCCGGCTTCCGAGCCAATCACAGCACCGAGACCGCCCTCATCGCCGCCACCGATGACATCCGAGCCCTGATGGACAATGGAGAAACAGCGGCCCTCATCCTCCTAGACCTCTCTGCGGCATTCGACACGGTCTGCCACCGCACCCTAGTACGGCGCCTCAGCAACATCGGAATCCAGGACAAGGCGCTGGACTGGATCATCTCCTTCCTCGACGGAAGAACACAGAGAGTCCGCCTACCACCGTACAAGTCAGAGGCCTCCGAAGTCACCTGCGGCGTCCCTCAAGGATCATCTCTGAGCCCCACCCTCTTCAACGTCTACATGAGCCCCCTCGCGGCCATCGTACGCAAACACAACCTCAGCATAATCTCCTACGCCGACGACACCCAACTGATCCTCTCCCTGACCAACGACCTCGCCGCCGCCAGATCCAACCTGCACGAAGGGATGAAAGAGGTAGCCGAGTGGATGACGACCAGCCGCCTGAAACTGAACTCGGACAAGACGGAGGTCCTCATCCTGGGCTCCTCACCCTCCGCCTGGGACGACTCCTGGTGGCCTCCCGCCCTGGGCACCGCACCCAAACCGACAGACCATGCACGCAACCTAGGCTTCCTCCTGGACTCCTCCCTCTCCATGACCAGGCAAGTCAACAACGTCTCCTCGGCGTGCTTCAACATCCTACGCATGCTACGGAAGATCTTCTGGTGGATCCCCACCGAGACCAGGAAGACCGTCACCCAGGCCCTCGTCACCAGCCGACTGGACTACGGCAACGCCCTCTACGCCGGTACCACCGCCAAGCTCCAGAAGAGACTCCAGCGGATCCAGAACGCCTCAGCAAGACTCATCCTCGACATCCCACGAACCAGCCACATCTCCGGACATCTGAGAGACCTTCACTGGCTCCCCGTCAACAAAAGAATCACCTTCCGCCTCCTCACCCACGCACACAAAGCCCTACACGACCAAGGCCCGAGCTACCTCAACAGCCGAGTCAACTTCCACGCTCCCAAACGCCACCTCCGATCAGCCAACCACGCCCTCGCCGCCGTCCCCCGCATCCGAAGAGCGACTACAGGAGGAAGGTCCTTCTCCTACCTGGCCGCCAAGACCTGGAACTCCCTCCCGACCGACCTGCGCCTGACCCAAGACCACCTCTCCTTCAGGAAGAAGCTGAAGACCTGGCTGTTCGAGCAGTAGCGGCACCCCCCCCTCCCCCCCCCCCAGCGCCTTGAGACCCTACGGGTATGTAGCGCGCTTTACAAGTGTCACTGATTGATTGATTGATTGATAGAAAGGAGTGGTGTAGAGTGCAGTGGTATAGAGTAGATTGTTTCAGAGTAGAGTGAAGTGGTGTAGACTGGAGTGGTGCAGGGTAGAGTGGTTTGGTGCAGATTAGAGTATAGTGACTTAGAGTGCAGTGGCGCGGAGTAGTTGATGTTGAATGCATTGGTTCTGAGTAAAGTGGTGTAGAGTAGAGTGGTGCAGAGTAGAGTGGCGTGGCATAGAGTGGAGTAGTGCAGAGGCATAGATTGTTTCAGAGTGGAGTGGTACAGGGTAGGGTGGAGTGGTGCAGAGTACAGTGTATTGGCCTAGACTGGAGTGGTGTAGAGTGCGTTGGTGAAGAGTGCAGTGGTGCATAAAAGAGTAGAGTGCATTAGCATAGAGTATAGTGGTGCAGAGTAAAGTGAAGTGGCATAGTGTGTAGTGCCATAGAGTGCAGTGGTGTAGCGTCCAGTGGTGCAGAGTGCAGTAGCATAAAGTGGCATAGAGTAGAGAGGTGCAGAGTAAAATAGAGTGGCATTCAGTGCAGTAGAGTATAGTGCCGTACAGTGCAGTGGTATAGAATGTATTTGTTTTGAGTAAAGTGGTGTAGAGCGCATTGCTGTACAGTGCAGAGGCGTAGAGTGATGAAGAGTAGAGTGGAGTGGCACAGAGTAGATTGCAGTGGCAAAGAGTGGAATAGCGCAGAGTAAAATAGAATGGAGTGGTGTAGAGTGCACTGGTTTAGAGTGGAGTGGTGCAAAGTACAGTGGAGTGACCTGGACCAGAGTAGAGTGGATTGGCGAAGAGTGCACTGATACAGTAGAGTAGATTGGTGTAGAGCGAAGTGGCGTACAGTATAGTGTCATAGAGTGCAGTGGTGCACAGTAGATTTGAGTGGTGTAGAGTGTAGTGACTTAGAGTGCATTGGCATATAGTAGAGTGACATAGAGTAGAGTGATGCAGAATAGAGTGCAGTGGTGCAGAGTGGAGTGGTATAAAGTTCAGTGACAGCGTGCAGTTGTGCAGAGTAGAAGGCAGTGGCATGGAGTGATGTAGAATGTAGTGGCATACAGTGCATTGGCACAAAGTGGCGTAAAGCAGGGGGGTGCAGAGTAGTCTGAAGTGCCAAGAATGTCTAAGAACTAGTCTTACAGCTGGCTCACAACTCTTTGCAAAAGCCTATCCCACAAGCCGAAAAGATCAAGCCCGAGATATCTCTGAGGGAAGCAACTTCCTTAGCCAAAACATTTGACCTGACATCAACCCAAGGCAACCCCATCTCCATGAACCAGGAAATTACTGGAATCGAGACATCAACCTGCTAAGAATTGCTAGATCACCAACCCATCACATCTAGATTCCCCTGGCACCACCCCGCTCAGGAGCCCAACAGCAGCAGAAATTTAAACTGCATGCTCTTAAATTGCAGATCGCATTCATCACAGATACATGGCTAAAGGACTCCTCCTATCCCATCCTTGACCTACTAATCCCACCTGGCTTCTTCTTCTTCATCATCAAGAAAGACAGGGAGGACCACCACGGGGCATAGCCATTATCCACAAGAACAGCATACACATGGCAGAAACAGTCACCTTTACCTACCTCACATTTGAACATAGCTTGAACATCACTATGAAGAACAATAAAACAACAAAATGTCACATCCTCTACTACCCAGCAAGCAACGCACCCACCTTTGGAGAACACCTATCGGAACTGATGATGCACTGCTCCCTCTCTAATGACAATAACATATTCCTAGTCGACTGGTCGGACCACCACATCATTCTATTCCATATCAACCAAACGGAGACGCCCCCTATTCTCACTCAGAAAATCATCCAATGGTCCCTCAAAATAATCTGATTCCCCTGGAATAATCTGAAAGATAGAGTGATGTCTCATCTTAGACCAACTACTAAAGAATCTAAAGAAAATTAGAGATACTTCCTCGAGATCCTGGTTCAACAAAGATCTAAACGCAGAAAGAAGACCACTGAGAACTGCAGAAAGACTCTGGAGAACAAAACCACCCACAACCCACCTTCAACCGCTCAGACTGGAATGCAGAAAATAAAAAAACCACATTGTGAAAGAAACAGTTGCAGAGCGCCACATAAAGCAAAAAACAAAATGTTCAAAAACTTTTTGCAAAAAGAACAATTGATGGACAGAATGTTGCACAGTGTCAAACATTCACCCCAGTACAGTGATCTGGGCCTAAATCCATTGTTTTGTGCTCCACATGCCTTTCCAGTTAAGACCCAGCCATATGCAGATCAGCCTTGACCCTGTTCCCCTTAGGAGGACCTGGCTTGGCAGTTCGGGCTGGACTGTTCCCATCAGGAACAGGTTCAAGACTGATTTGCATATGGCTGGGTCCAAACTAGACTGGCGTGGTGAGCAAAAGAACGATGGATTTAACCCAGATCTCTTGACCGGGGGTGAATGTATGATTTATTCAGCATTCCGCCCATCATTTATTTTCGTAGCACTTTTTGCCCTAAGTGGGATGGGTATGCCCAGACGTGGGTCCCTTGCTCACTGTGCCACGGGATTCAAGCTAGCCTGTCTGATGAGGGGTGTTAGCCCGAAACCGCTCCCTTGATGCTTCTTTCCGGTCCAGGGAGGACCTGGCTTGGCAGTTCGGGCTGGACTGTTCCCATTAGTAACAAGGTCAAGACTGATTTGCAAATGGCTGGGTCCAAACTGCGGTGGCATGGTGAGCAAAAGAACAATGGATTTAACCCAGATCTCTTGACTGTGTGTGAATGTATGATTTATTCAGCATTCCGCCCATCATGTGTTTGCATAGCACTTTTTGCCTTAAGTGGGATGGGTATGCCCATACGTGGGTCCCTTGCTCACTGTGCCACTGGATTCAAACTTGCTTGGCCGATGAGGGGTAATACCACAAAACCGGTCCCGGGATGCTTCTTTCCAGTCCAGGAAGGACCGGGCTTGGCAGTTCCGCTGGACTGTTCCCATAAGGCACAGGGCCAAGACTGATTTGCATATGGCCAGGTCTAAACAGGGTGTTGTGGGGATTCTGCTCATGCACAGAACTATGCACAGGAAACCAGGACCTCAGTGAATTGTGGTGTACCAAAAAACTCACCTCAGTACCCAGAACCCCTATCCAACTAGCATTAGTGTCTCATTCGTTCTCCGTATCATCTCGAAGCTACCAATGATTAGACAACCCAGAACATGCGACTTAGAGTACTCTCAGGAATGGTGGGAAACAGAAACACCTTTTCGTTATTATTCTCATATCGGTCCACAACAAGAGTAAACAGAGACACAGAAAAGTTTAAAATGTTTATTTTTAACTACGTGCTCTAAGGTGCAGTACTTTGGCTAATACAAGCAGGCAAATGAGTAAAAATAAAACCATCAGCATTGTTACAATACCATAAAAAATGAAGGGAGAAATCATATTACAAATGATAGTGGAAAACACTTTGTGAACCATCCTCCCTTCACTAGTAAACTAGTTTTTATAAAACTAATAGAAGGTCTCTGGGCTTGAATGGGAAACCCCATACCTCAAAGATCAGCTTAGGTGAATCACATCACAGGATCAGCTCTGCTCTCTGTGTCTGGAAAGGTTTTCTCCAAGTGTCTGAATCATGCATGCAAATGCAATATTAAAGGCACCCGAGTTTCAGATATTTGCAGCTGTGTGCGTGTTGTGTCTAGAGCGTGGGCCGATCAACCTGAATTCAACAGCATACATTGTTATTTGATCTTGACGGCGTCTGCACACAGTGTTCAGACTGAGGTTGCGGTGCACGTCTAGGGATGTGAACAACAGGCCGTTCTCATGTGAAGAAAAAGCAAGCAAGCAGTTTTACTTGTAATAACAGCTACCTGCAGTGTCGTGTGCAAAAGCAGCAAAGTGGCAAGATGGCGTTTTACATCTAAAGCGCTTATGCTAACATAGCAATGTGTGTACATAAAACCCCGTCCTCACTACAAGGGGTGGTATGGTGAGGAAAAGAACAATGGATTTAACCCAGATCTCTTGACTGGGGGTGAATGTATGATTTATTCAGCATAAAAAACAGGTTCTCCCACAACCACCTGAAACTCAACCAAGATGAGTCGGAAATCCTGCAACAATTGACAGACCAGGTCCAAGAGTGAATAAACACCATTAATGCTTTGAACTGCAAATTGACACTGGCTGAATCCATCAACTGTTTGGGGATCACCCTGGACCCAAGTCTGAGCATGAGCCTACACATAAAGAACACAGTGGAGTGTATTTTACAACCTAAAACAAATTCAAGCCCTTCTTCACCCCGAACGATCTAAAAACCACCATGCAAGTGATGTTACTGCTATCTAAACTGGACAACAGGAACACCACTCTCACTGGCACTGTGAAGTCACTCCTAGCCCCACTAACAGCCACACTAAATGCAGCAGCAGCAAGAATGGTCACTGAGGTAAAAAGACACGGTCACATCTCCCCCTCCCTGAAAAATCTTAAGTGACTTCCGATTGAAGCCAGTTGCTGCTTCAAAAACTGCACGCCTCACTCACAAAGTCCTTCACAATAGGACACCAGACTACCTTGCGTCCAAACTCACAAAGGCAGGACAGATGAGAAATCTAAGAAGCACCAACACTCTGCTTCTCATCCCGCCCAAATAACACAAACAAAAAGCCCTTGTGTGCTCCTTCTCGGGCACCGCCCCCAACGTCTGGAACTCCTTCCAGTTCATATCAAGACAAACCCCTCCTTCATGAGCATCATAAGACAATTAAAAGATCTGGTCATCAATCGACACCTCAACCCTTTGGGGTTCAAACATCTGGCACACAACTCGATGCTTTTCCTTGTATTATTTACTGTATGTTTGTTCCTCTCTACGAATTACTTTGACCCGGCCTTCAACAAGCCTGTATTTTGTGTAATCAGTGCTCTCTAACACTTCCTTGACTATGTCATTAAAGCTCTGTGATACTCCCGGTTGTGGCCAGCGCTATATAAAACTCTTTAAATAATAAAATGTAAGTAGAGTGGCATAGAGTGCAGTGGCAGCGAGCAGTATTACAGAGTAGACTGCGCCATTGCACTATACACCACTGCACTCTAAGACCGAGTACATTGGCGCAGAGTGGAGTGGTGCTGATTAGAGTGGCGTAGAGAACAGTGGTGTTGAGTACAGTGACGCAGAGTAGAACAAAGTGGTATAAAGTGCAGTGATGTAGAGTACAATGGTGTAAAGTGCAGTGGCATAGAGTGCAGTGGCGTAGAGTGTTTCAGAGTGGAGGATAGTGGTGTAGGGTGTAGTGGTGCAAAGTAGATTGGTGTATAGTGGTGTAGAATGTATTGGCATAGAGTGCAGCAGAGTAGAGTGGTACAAAGTAGAGTATAGTGACGCAGAGTGGAGTGGTGCAGCATAGATTCCAGTAGTGTAGAGTAGAGTGGATTGGCGCAGAGTGAATTGTTTCAAAGTAGAGTGAAATGGCATGGAGTGTTGCAGGATAGAGTGCAGAGGCGTAGAGTAAAGTGACGCAGAGTGCAGTGGTGCAGAGTAGATTAGAGTGGCATAGACTGGAGTGGTGTAGGGTGCAGTGGGGAAGAGTGCGGTGGTGCATAGTAAAGTAGAGAAGGATAGAGTGCATTGGCATAAAGTGATGAAAAGTAGAGTAGAGAGGCGTGGAGTGAAGTGGCGTAGAGTGGAATGGTGCAGAGTAAGTAGAGTGCAGTGACAAAGTGTGGAGTGGTCCAGAGAAGAGTGCAGTAGCGTGGTGCAGAGTATTGTGGAGTGTGGTAAAGTGCCGTATGCATGGTGTGGTAGCACACTGCCATTACAGACCAGACATCTTTAATTGAAATGACCATTACATTTGCACATACTACTACTTTACTGATAAAACTATACAGCACACAAACGACAATGTGTGGAAATATAATCATCTAGTGTATTGATTTGTTTTGATTGTATTAAAATATTTGTTTCCACCACACTTCAGAATTACCCCAAGTAGCTAGCATGATTGTCTATTAAATCCTCACACTTTGAAGTCAGAGAAAGAAAAGTAAACACCAAGCTCTCTCAGAAGACAGAACCTGACATTTGAACTCTGTCCTTGAATCCACAGCAGATGTGACCAAATAAGGACATGACTTAAAGGCCTGTTTACAAAAAGAGAGCACTCAGAAAGATACAGTACATAAGGTATGGGCCACAAAAGGTACTAACTCAAGCTGGACAGCTTAAAACAAATAAAACCAGCAAATAGAAAGCATGTGAGTTATAAACCACAAAGCCAATGGCAAGCAATGAACAGAATGCAGTCCCAGGGAAGCTTTCTGAATGTCCCCAAGATGTTGTCAGCGAACTAGACAGCTGAGCTGACTAGTAGGCTTCGAACTAAAAAGAGGGGCCACACCTTAAATCATACTTGTACACCCACCAATTTCATGATGAATCTAAAGCTATGGAGGTTTCAATCCTTCTGAAAAGAGGTTTGCAGTTTCAGTTTTCTTCCCTTACTAGAGGTGGGGCTGGTGGGACGGTGGAAATGTGTCATCTTGAATGCTTAAGTCATGAGAATAGTTTCCACACACGGCTATAACAGTGATGGAAACAAGTTCTTCTTGTCCCTGTTTCCTAAGTTTGCTGCTTTTATGCAGAGCTCCCTAATTGAATGGAAAAAAACAAAAAACCGCTTACCTGGGTACGGCCGGCTGCCACCTCTCCTCCGTCCTCTTCATCTTCTTCCTGTCTCGAGTCCTGGCAACAGGAAGCACCCAGGCTCCCAGGCTCCCCTAAGCTAATCACAATTCTGCTGTCACCATGACAGCAGCATCGTGATTGGTCTGAGCGCCGTAGTTCAACAACCAGATGGGGAATTCGAGCCTGTGCATGTTTCCCACCCGGGCTGTACAATGCAGCAGGTGGAGAGAATGCAAAGTGTGCATGACTGTTTGGCCGGTCCAAGACGGCCTGCCAAACCGCCATGTGCACTTAGAGTGCCATCACTCCTTTCCCTGTTCTGGACAGCTCTGCTCCGCCCTGCATGAAACTGAGCCACTGCAGTAGGAAAAATAAAATGATAATAACGTTGCATTATTATCGTTTTATTTATCGTAAAAATTCCAACAAACAACCAGATGGCAATCTTTACCAAGACCCCATGCTCTGAGTAGAATGTATTAATCTGAATACTGATCAGTGCTCGTTTGCACTAAAATCTCCAAAATGCATTGATCCGCTTTTTTTCTGCCTACAGCCATTGACTTTACGTTCAACTTTAAAATGGCTGCTGCAGAAAACGTGCAAAGTGACAAGATAAATACAGACTTTAAAGGCATCTTTATTATTTGGACTTTTACGTCTCGGATCACAAAGTTGGAAAACACTAGATTATTCAAATCTGTGTACCTTCTGAGACCAGGGTGGGGTAGGGGCTGTAGGGATGTCTACAACCCGAGAGCAGCACGGGAGAGACTGTAGGAGTGTGTATAAAAGCAGAGTGGGGAGCAATTGATTTAGGAATGTATGTGACTTGAAACTGCAGGTATGTGTGTAGCTCCTAAGAGCAGTGAGGGTGTGTGCAAGAGTATGAGCTGCTCTTGAAGGCAGTGTGGTAGAGAGTGCAGGAATATATGTGGCCTGAGCAATGTGGTGGAATGAGAATACAAGAGTGTTTATAACTCAACAGAACGTGTTTAACAGTATACCAGCGAGATACGGATTACATTCATGTGTTTGGTTTGTGCGTCCGTGAGTGTGTCTGTTTGTATGTTTGAAAGTGAGAGAGAAAAAGAAAGAGAGTTCTCTGAATGTTTAGTAGAGGGTCTGCAGGGGTGTGTGGGCTTGGAGAGCAGTGGGGGAGATATACTCTCATTTTCACCATCCTGAAGTAGATAACACATGTTCTACTGCTATGGTTTAGATCAATAAACCTTTTATTTAAAAGCCAATTCTGCAAAAATGAGTTGCTACTATCGCTGCAATCAGTGGTACTCCTTTCATCAACCTTAACAGGACATGCTGATAAGACATAAAAGGTTGCATACATAAACCTTTGATGCTTGCATAACAAGGTAAGTTGTAAACATAGTTTTCTCCAATCCATATTTCAGAATGTTGTTTCTGGCAAAACATGGAGGAAACTGAAATTAGTTTAACTTCACTCTCTCACCAAATGATAAATTAAACAAACGTGCACACAAGAGCTGATTTAGTGGGAGGAGGGTGATTGGGAGTTGGGACAAAAAATCAGATAAGGACATGATTTACAGCCGTCGGCTGAGCGCGTTTTGTTCAGAACAAACCTCGAAGCGCCAGATGTTTTGGTAAACAGTGACCTGACCAACCCGGGAATATTCCAGCTTCATGTGAACTTTTTCACATCAGGTTATCAAACAACTGAGCAACGGCAAGATATGCAAGTTATACTTGAAGTCGCCCAGACGCCAGTTTGGAAAATCCCACTTGCACTTTGTGGCGCTTGTGATCTCTGTGCATTTAGTGGCTAGAGGCTGTACACGATGTGCTGTATGCAGACAGCAGCATATCTGTGCCATATTATGTGTTGTTTCGTCTTCAATGAAATATATGCACTGTCATTCCCAATAGGAAAACCAACTTAAAACAAACACCATCAAAACAGAGAGGCTGCCAGAAACAAATAAAGCACATACGCCGTGAATACAAAAAAGCCTTCCTAAACAAATAAATCACACTAAAAAAACACACTCCAAAGGGATATCCAACAAGCTTTAGCAACACAATTTATTCAAAACAAATCCATGTCAACAAGACACCGCTTTACTAAACAAATTAAGCACATTGAGATTAAACAAGAACATAAATTACAAAAACTCTGTACATGTTGGAAATCCTTTCAAAACAAATACAGATTATTATTAAAACAAAAACTTAGAACGCTTCACGCTCAAGCTTTAACAGAACATTCTAAAAACTGAACCTTCAGAAAACACGGGCACTCTGCAATAAAAAAGAGTGCGCAAACACAAAGATAAATGCACACAAGAGAAAGAAGACATGTGAAAGTGCCAGTCAACATGGGCGTAACGACAACACATAAAAGGCAGAGTAAATGGGACGGGTTCACCACTCAAAAGTACCGGAATTTAATAGACACACAAAGGCAGCAATTAAAAGCGAGGAGAGTGGCAAACACCCAAACTGTAGATACAGCTTGTCTCGAAAGAGACAGCGTGTCCGCTGCCTAGGCTAGACTTGAAAACAATAACCTTTCCCTCCCCACATGACATCCCTTTTCTTCAGTGCAGATTTTCCTCCGGGATGAATGACCCATGCTTCCTTGATGCTGAAGATATATAGCTATGGAGGCTAAGACTTAAGGGGAAAATTAGACATAAGAAGAACTGCATGAAGTTGTTTTAGGTACACCAGAAAAAGAAAAAAACAAATTAACACAAGCTCTACATGAGCGATTTCTGGGGACAGATATACAAAGGGTAGCAGGGACCGCACCACCACATCAAACGCTTCCTGTGCAGAGTCCTATTTCGATTATATGTAGCTTTAGCAGGACCTCTTACCAGGACTAAACAGAACTACATGCCCAAATCGGAGGAGGATCTTGGGCAGATTCTGAGAGATGAGGACTGGAACACAATATTACATAAGGCAGTGAAGATTTCTATTTGCACCCAGCACAGGGAGAAATCTTTTAAAATTCTCTCCTGAAGTTGTTCCAAACCTCTGACGTGTGATATAGGCAATGTCAAGAAGAAGCTATGAGTATACATGTATGGTGGTCATGCCCTAAAATCAGGCTGTACGTGGCTCTGTTTACTAATCTTGTGAAAGATATTCCAGGGCTTACCCTTTCTATGAATCCCGTGGCTGTCCTCCTGGGGAAACTAATTTCACACCTTCTTCTGGTAGGAAGGCTGGCGTTGGCATAACAATGAAAACATGAAGTCCCAACCCAATAGGCATTTGGTGGTCCAAAATCTGGCAGGTGTGTGTCGTGGAAAAACTACCTGCTATAACCATAGACAAAATGGTGGATTTTGAAACGATTTGGAAACCATTTAAAACCTACATAGGGAGATAAACAGGAGGATGAAGAATGACTCAGCTTGTCCAAGATCTGGTTCATAAAGGTTGTTTTCATAGAATGTCCGGTTCATTGGGTGAGGGGGAGGAAGACTCGCCTAGCGATGACAGACTTCTGCGGCCTGTGTTAAGTAGGTCCTGCACCGACGAGGAGAGTTGAGGCTGGGCACAGGAAATGGGGATTGATAGAGCAAGAAAAGGCCACAGCGGGAAAAGGTAAGGAGCTCAAGAGAAGGAGGCAAAAATAGAGCGAAATAAGCAAAAAATAGTGTGCATAAAGAACGAAATTAGCAAGAAAAAAGCAAGAAAGAGCTAAGAAAAATAAAGCAAAAAGAGTTAAGTGAGCACAAAAAATGGCAGAGAAAAATCACAATCCAGAAAAGAGAAAATCAGCAAAATTAACAAAAACAGGCACCGGCAAATGGATCATCTCCCAACTCCAGCTCCGTCTCTCTGACGACCTCTATCTCCGACTTCCTCTACCTTTCCGTGCCTCACCTCACTATTGGTTATATACCTCCCTTTGTCAGATATCTCTCGCTATTATCTCTCTCCCTGCCTTGCTTAGTCTTCTATAACCCTCTCTACGTCTACACCCTTCAATTTATCAGAAAGGTAGAGAAGTGAACTAGAGAAAGTTGAGGTAGAGAATGGATAACTATAGAGAGAGATGCAAGATAGAAAGACGGTGGTTTGAGTAAGATAGTGTAGCAGAAAGCAAGGTATGGAGGGACAACTAAAGCAACAATTTCAAGCAGTCTTCAAATGTCTTATTTTAATATTATGAACTAGCCCACTAAATATTGTCCAAGTCATAGCTTCGTAACGGTTGCTTTTAATTGGTTGATATTTGTAATCACAAATAAAGCCCTCTTCTTAACTGTCATTCTGACTGCGACAAGGAAAACTAAAGCACTGCTCTCCGTGTTTGTAGGTCGAGCATGGGAAACGCGCATGTGCATGCGCTGTTCTGCGAGGCATGCTGTATTCGAGTATGGACTTGAAGCTCCGCCCACTCTGCGCCCATATTTTTCATTGGCTTGTGTCATTGTCCTTTGTAGATGCTGGCTTCCGATTTTTTTTTTTTTTTGTTTTTTTTGTAAACAATTTTTATTATTTTCTTTTAACACAGTACAATACAGCAATTGTCGATCATTTAGTCGTTTTCCAGCATATAACAAAATCTGAAGCGGCTCAGCCCCCCACCTCCCAGCAATCCCCCCATACATGCGCCCATCCCCAGCAGTCACACCCCAAATGTGCACCATAGAGGCCTGCACCTCAGTCCGCATCAAGGGTTTCATCATCAAGCGTTGGCAGTGGCTCGCATATATCTCCCCGATATGTGTTCCATGCCCCCCATATTTTAGACCATTTTTGGGGACACCCCCTCCCGATGTACACTGAGCGCTCGGCTATCATAGCCCTATCCATGTCACGCCCCCATACAGACAGCAGCGGCACCTCTCCCACCCCCCACTTCTGCGCTATGTTCCGCTTAGCTAGCACGATTCCCACTGTGGCCCAACACTGAGCCTGCCAGCCAAGGTCGTTAGGCTCCCATACATTTAGCAGGCAGCGCCTGGGCTCTGGTACAAGTGACACACCCCCCGCCTGGGACAGCGTACGCATCACTCGCCTCCAGTATTCTTGGATTTTAGGACACTCCCAGATGGTGTGATAGAAGGTGCCTTCCTCCCCGCAGCCGCGCAGGCAGAATGGGTGGGGTGCTCTTCCTATTTTGTGGAGTGTGTACCTGGTGTAGTAGGACCTGTGCAGAATCCGGAGCTGTACCAACCGAAGCCTGGAAGGTATCCCTGCCTCCCGGGGGGACGCCAACGCCTCCCTCCAGTCTGGGTCATCAAATTCCCCGACATCACTGGACCACCTCTCCCGCAGGGTGCCCATAGGGTCCGGGAGATTATTTATCAGCTTCCGGTACGTGAATGATGTTGCCCGCTGGGGCATATAATCTGTGAGCAGCCTATCCTCCAATGGCGACGCTTCCGGAACTGAGGCTCCAGGCCCCAAAGCGGCGAGCAGCACGTGCTTAATTTGTGTGTATCGGAACCATTCCGAAGGCGCCAGCTCGTATTGTTGCTGTAGGCGCGCAAAGGTGATCACTGCACCCTTGTGCCACATGTCGCCCACTGTGGAGATCCCAATGTCATCCCATTTATCGAAGCCCCTGCTATGCCTAAGTCTCCCGAGCCGTTTCGCATCCCACAAGGGCGTGAGCTGGGTCAAAACTCCTCTCCATCCCAACCGGGCCTGGGCCGCGTGCCACACGGCCACTGTTTGCCGCAGGGGGCCAATGAGTTCTGGGCCGAGCCTCCCATCGTACAAGGGCGACAACATACCTCTCGTGCCCAATATGGCTCTATCCGCTTTAAACGCCGGATCCGAGTGCGGGGCATGGAGCCAATAATTGATGACCTTGAGTTGCGTCGCCCAGTAGTAAAGTTGGATGTCGGGCAGCGCTATCCCCCCGTCGTACCAGCCGCGGGTAAGTTTGGACTGTGCAATACGCGCCGGACGGTTGTGCCACAGAAGACTAGTCACCTGTGCCGCAATTGAGCGGAAGTACGCCGGGGGCACTGGATATGGCGTGTTTTCGAGCACGTAGATGAAGCGAGGCAGGGACATCATCTTAAAGAGCGCCGCCCTCCCCAGTAGGGTCAGCGGCAGCGCCCCCCAGTGACGGACGTCCCGACGAAGACGGTCCAACGGGGGCTGAAGATTCTTCTGGTAGAATACTACCGGGTCCGCAGTGATGTGGATACCCAAATACTTGAACGACCCTTCCGCCACCCTGAGGGGGCAATCCGCCGGTAATTGCGGTGGAGGGCCACACAGCACGTACATGACGGATTTGGACCAATTTATCGTGTACCCCGACGCCTCGCCAAAGACCCTGCATATATTGAGCAGCGTGAGGATGGAGCGCCGCGGGGAGGCCAAATACAATAGGACGTCATCTGCATAGAGAGAAACCCTGTCCTCCCAGCCATCTGACCACCGGAGTCCCCTTATCGAGGGTTCCCAGCGTATCCACGCCGCCAGAGGCTCCAACACAAGGGCAAACAATAAGGGCGACAGGGGGCAACCTTGGCGCGTGCCCCGCGACAGGGGGAAGTCGCCGGACATATGCCCGTTGGCCGCAACATGAGCCAACGGCTTAGTGTACAGGAGACGAATCCAAGCGCAGAATTTGGGCCCGAATGCCAGATGGCGAAGGACTGCGAACAGGAAGGGCCATTCGACCATGTCGAACGCCATTTGCGCGTCCAACGACAGAAGCACCGCCGGCTCACCCACCCGACCCGTCCGGGCCAACACACCGTGCAGACGCCGCAGGTTATGGGACGTACTTCTGCCGGGCATAAAGCCAGACTGGTCCGGATGTATAATGTCGGCGAGGTGCGGCGTCAGCCTAGCCGCCAGCAGCTTGGCCAGAATCTTGGCCTCTGCGTTAAGGAGCGAGATGGGGCGGTAGGAGGTGCACTCCTCCGCCGGCTTGCCAGGCTTTGGGATGACCACAATAGTTGCCGTGCGCTGATCCGGCGGGAGTTCGCCACGTCGCAGACTATCGGAAAACATAGTGAGCAGGTGAGGAGCAAGCGTCCCTATCAACCTCTTGTACAGCTCACTCGGGATGCCGTCGAGACCCGACGCCTTACCCGACTGAAGCGCTCCCACCACAGCCTGTATTTCGTCCACCGTCAGATCGGCCTCTAGGGCCGTCATCGCGGCAGGGGCTAACCTGGGCATATCCAGATCTCGAACATACGACATCGCCTCCTCCTCTGACATGGAAGAAGCGGAGGAGTAGACCGCAGCGAAGTGGCCCGCCAGGGTGTTCACTATATCACGCGGGTCAGTTGCCATCCGACCCTCCCCCGAATCGAGCTGCGCTATCCACCTGGAACCACCCTCCCTTCTATCTAACCATGCCAACAGCTTCCCTGTCTTGTCCCCGACATCGTAGATTCTGTGTCGCGTGGCCTCTAACCGTCGCCTGGTGCAGTCCGCCAGGTGCTCCTTATATTTCACCTGCGCCACCTGTAATCCCCGGGAGGTCGCAGGCGATGGGTGTGCGGCCTGGCGTGCCTCTGCCGCGGCAAGATCTGCTTCCAGCGACTGTAGCTCAAGATGCCGCGCGCGCCGGTGCGCCGCAATGGAGGCGACCGCGTGTCCTCTCAGGACCGTTTTGTACGCCTCCCAGAGGATAGCCGGAGAGTCTACCGACGAGGTGTTTTCTTGGAAATAGAGACTAGTAGCCTTCCCGAGTGTTTTGCAGATGTCGGGAACCTGGAGATAACACGGGTGCAAGGGGGGGACACGGCGCCTAGTCAGGTGGTAGCGCGTGTATTGTAGAAGTATCGGTGAGTGATCCGATATGCCCCTGGGCCTGATTTCCACGCTGTCTACATACTGGAGACTGCCCTGCGAACCCAGGAAGTAGTCTATTCTGGTCAAACTTTTATGCACCCCCGAGTAGTACGTGTAATGGCGTTGTGTTGGGTGGTGAAGCCTCCATATATCTATCAGTCCGAGTGCCTCGAAGAAACTCCCGAGGCGAGACGTTCCCCCTCCATCAGCCCGCTCCGGGTGGCGGTCAAGCAGGCCGTCCACCACCGCGTTAAAGTCGCCGCCCACTATGAGCTCTCCCTCTGGTAGATCAAGCAAGAAGCTGCTCAGCGCGGGAAGGGTCGCAGCATGCAGGGCAGGGGGAATGTAAACCGAAACAATATTCAGGGGGCGTCCCTCCCATTGGGCATGCAGCGCCGCAAACCTCCCCGATCCGTCGGCCCGAGTGCCTTGTATGATTAATGGGGACTGTTTCCTTACCATTATACCCACCCCGCGGGAACCGGAGGAGAAGTCAGAGTGTATCACCATCTTGTACCCCCATCTATCCATCGCTTTACTAGCAGTGCCCATTAGGTGAGTCTCCTGCAACAGGACCACCGCAGGGGATCATCTCTTGAGACTCTGGAGGACCAAACCCCTCTTAATCTTATCGCCTAGGCCACGCACGTTCCACGTAAGTAGGGAGAGAGGCTGCGCCGGAGTGAGGGGGACCCCAGTGGACCGCCCTAGCGTTGTGTCAGCCATTCCCGCGGCAGGAGAAGCGCAGGGCTGATGCTATGAACGGAGCGGCACAGGCCGTGCCTGCATTGCATGGTGCGTGTACTGTGTGTTGAAACATATGCGACATTATAAACAAGAACTGTAGAACAAAACCTTCGAACATTCCCTTACCCCCCCACCCCCTCCCTGCCTCCCTGCCATACGGACTCCAAACTGCCCGCCACCCCAACTCAGCAGAGTGCTCCGATCCCAAGTCCCAGAACAGTACTTGTGTGTAGTGGAGCGGGCGGTCCGAGGAAGACCAAATACTCCCCTTTGGACGAAGTTCAACTGTCCACCCCTTGAAATATCGTTGAGCAGGCACCGTCTAGTCCCACAAGGCCTCCAGTTCGAGGCACCTCCGAAGGCAGTAAAGAGCATTCAGCACGGAGTCTCGCTGCCTACTAGGGTCGGTCCGATGTCTCCCCTCCCGGATCCAGGTCGCCGGCGTCCGCGGTCCCCTCTGTGCGCCGTTTCCGCCTGTCCGATCTCTCAGGGCCGCCCGCCGGCCTCCAGCCCTCGAGCCAGTCGTGCGCCTCCTCCGGCGTCTCGAAGAACAGGGTCTTGCCCTCCGCCACCACCCGGAGGCGCGCCGGAAAGACCATGGAGTAAGGCAGCTCGCGGGCTCTCAGCGTCCTCTTGACCTCCAGGAAGCTTCTCCGCCGCGCCGCCAACGCCGCCGTGAAGTCCGGGAAGAACGACACCGTCGAGTTCTGAATCCGTAGCTGTGGCGCCACCCGGGCCGTCCGGAGGATGACATCCCTGTCACGGTAGTTGAAGATGCGGGCCAGCACCGGTCGAGGGGGCGCCCCAACCTTGGGCTTACCCCCAGGTACTCTGTGGGCGCGCTCCACCGAGAAGAACGACGAGAGACCCCGAGGCTGCAGTCTGGTTTTTATTAAGTCCTCTATGTACAAATCCATGGCGGATTTCCCTTCACTCTCGGGAATTCCCGTAATTCGGACGTTATTGCGCCGGGAGCGCCCTTCCTGATCGTCCATCTTCGCCGCCATTTGTTTGGTTTCAGCCTCCAACTGGGAAACCCTTTGGAGCAGGAGGGTAGTGTCGCTCGTTAGAGCTGCCGTGGTGCGTTCCACGTCCGTGACCCTGGACGAGATTTTTTTGAAGTCCGCTCTGAGCAAGGACACATCCGTGGAGATGGATCCCACCGTGGTCTGCACTTTGTTAAGGGCTAGCATTATGTCCTCCAGTGTTACCTTAGGCGCTTTAGCCTCTGCAGCAGCCCCGTCTGTCCTCCCGGCCCCCGCGGCCGCGTCTTTATTGTAGGCAAATTTGTCCAGCTTACTCTGCTGGTGCGTGCGATTCCCCTTCTCGGACATCTCGGGGCCGGCGGGAGCCGTCCCGGGTCGTTTCCTCTCGTCACCCAGCCAGCCGGGGGGGAGGCAAGGTCACCACACAGCTCGGGAGCGGCAATCAAGCCTCCAAATAACAGGACGGCCACCGGCACACCACAGCAACCCGGAGGCCACTCCGCAGCCCTCCTCTTCAGGCCCCCACGCACCTTTTACACGGGGCCGCGCCGGGGCAGCTGCACAGCAGACGACGGGGTAGCACCCCCGGGGACCACAGCGTCGGCCCCAGCCCCGCAAGGTGAGCCTCCCTCTTGCGGATCACGGCGACGATACTCCCTCCGCAGGGACCGCCGCAGACTGCACCCAATGCGGGGTGCACCCACCTGGCCTCAGGGCGTGGACGATCTCGGTCCGCCCCAGCGCTGCCTCCTTCAGTCCGGCGACGCACCTCGGTCGTCTCCAGGAGCAGCCACAGTCCCCGGCTCCGGCTCACTGCAGCAGCTTGGGGGCCACTCCGCAGCGTTCCTCTGCAGGCCCCCACTTACGCCTTCCACAGGGTTGCGCTGGGCAGCTGCCCATCAGGTGACGGGGCGACGCCCCCGGGGACCACAGCGCCGGACACAGCCCCTCAGGGCGAGCCCCCCCCCCGCTGGATCACGGGGATGATACTCCCCCCGCACAGTCCGGGGCGCTTCCACTTGGACGCAGGGCGCGGGCGATCCCGGTCCGCCCCAGCGCCGCCTCCGTCAGTCGCTCCGGTCGTCTCCGGGAACAGCCACTGTCCAGGCTCCCTCACACCGCGGTCGGCCCTCAGTGTAATCCAGGCCCCGGCCGCGGCCGGCGGCGCAGGCCGCCACTAGCGGTTCGATGCCAATCAGGCTCACAAGCACGTAGGAGCCCCGGAGGCGGCTCAGTCGGCGTCGCTTCTTGCAGGCTACCAGCCCAGCGCAGTTAGGGATAGTTGAATAAGCGGATCAGTGCACGGATGGCAGGGGAGTCGGCCTCACCCTCGGAGCTCCGTTAGGCTGTGGCCATCTTGCTTGGCTGCTAGCCACGCCCCCCTCCGATTTTTTAATAGGCTTGTTAGTCCCTCATTAGTACCGCCTTGTCTTCATTTGTAACCTTCCATGAGGACTATCCCTTTTACTGCTGTTGTTACATGGTATGTCTTATTTAGTTTGTAAGCACTATTTTCTTTAATGCGTTTCTCCTACTGCAGGCTTAACATGCTGTCCTGCAACATTCAGCGCGCCATGCGCGCTTTCACCTTCTAAGCAGCCCGGTCTCACATTTTCAAGAGTTTGAGCTATTGGCATTGTAAATAACAATGCCTTTTAATGATCAAAATAGATAAAAGGCATTGTCATTTACAATGCCCATAGCTTAAACTGTCGCAAATGCGAGACCTATTGCATTGCAAATGCTTGTTTCCTTTCCATTGGGTGAAATATAATTTTCTCCTTAATCATCTTTCTCTTACTTGCCTCTCTTCTCCTGTTCCTTTGTCTACAGTTCGCTCGCTAGATAGTGGTCTCAGACTCCATATAAGTGAAATGGGAGTGGGCAGGAGATGGGTAGAGAGAATGCCAGGTAGAGAGCGCTGTGGTAAAGAGGATTAAGACAGAGGTGCGCTACAGAAAGATGGGAAACAATGAAGTTGTATGACGGGGCACAGAGAGGCGACCTTGGAACAGAGCCGTGGGTGACAGAGACAGAGGTGACAGGGATGAGTAGCGAAAAGGGGTAGACGCATAGTGTTTGGCTAGTGACGACATGACAGAAGGGAGTTAAAGAGGGGTATTGAAAGAGAGGTTAGGCCTTGCAGATATGAGGCTGAGAGAGATGGGGTAGATGAAAGATGTGGGGAGAGGGAAAGAAAAATGTGAGACAGAGAGTGAGTTTGAAGGGGATGGAGTAGTTACAGAGGTTGCAAGCTAGAGGTATATAGAGAAGTGAGGTAGAGAGATAGGCTAGAATGTAGGGATGAGGTAGAGACTGATGAGATGCAACAAGGTAGAGAGGTGTAGTAGAGAAAGCTGAAGTTGAGATGGGAGAGGTATAGAGAGACACACAAGGTAGACAAGGAGAGTGTGGATTGAAGCAAGAGAGAACGTGTTTGAGAAAGAGGGAATGGATGCATCATGGCAGTGATTCACCGTGATGACACATCATCGTGGTGTGCACGCTCTGGCTTTGACAATGAAATCGAGAGGCTGAACACCAAAGCGGGCGGAATCAGGTGCCAGAAATAGAAAATAACTAAAAGAGACGAAAGCTCTTTGGACCAGGTAGCACAATTAAATCAGAGATACAAACATGCAGACACTGGTTAGGGTTCAGGGTCGTGTGCAATGTAGTACGTAAGAATGCCCTCCAGCTTGTGCCTGGCCATAACGAAATTGATAAATTCCATACGGCGACAAAGGCATAGTTAAAACTCTCCTAACATACCAAAGCATAGCATTTGGTGGTTGTAGACAATCCCAACACGTTTTGCTAACACTCGATAGTGAAACACTGGTGATACACAGTACGAATAGAGTCGTGATAAATGCGTCATACATCGTAGTAATACTGACATTTGGTGGCGACACGGAGTGTAGGCATGGCTCAGAAGGTTGGTGAGCTGCCATCACACTTTATCGGTCTGCTGACAGCCCCCACTCCCTGTGCTATAAATAGGTTTGATCCTTGTATTAATCCTCTCCTGGTGTCTGGAATAAGCTCCTTGTATAATTACTTTTGCTGGTTAACAGCTGGACTTGTGGTTTTTCAAGTGTTCACAGATTATAGTATTGATTCTGTAAGGGGAGCTGGCCTCCACAGAGTAAGACGTGTGTTGAAGGTGGAGCAGCAGGTTCTCTGGCAGACTTTTGACACCTGCATCTAAGATTCAATTTGAGGACACTGAGGAGCGTTCTTTGTCTTTTTCTGAGCAAGCTCCCTCCATTTTCACCTCTTTTCAAGGAACATTTCCTGTGTTTAACCAAACTCTGACCTTTAATGCTCTGCAGTTGATAGACTGGTGGACAGATGTACCCCCTCCTTTATGCCATAAGTGGGCACTGTTAGAAGGAGGCACACCAGTAATATCTTGCAGGACGCAGTCTCATCTGCCTTACATTGGGAATGGGAATGGGAATGGGAATGGTAAGGTCCAGGATTCTGTATCCTGACGGTGCCTGCAAACAGTCTCTTCTCATTCTTGTCTGTGCCCTCTAACTGTAGACTGCATAAAAGACGAATAGCACTCCTTTACCCAGGAACATATACTGGGAATGGGACTAGTGAGGAATGCAATGGCTTTGTCTAACTTCATGTGCATAATTTGATAAATTAGCATTATAAACAGAGTTATTCTCAAGCACATGCAATTTAGCACTATAGAGGAATTTTCTTGCTACAGAATAGCACAATTGAGCTACATTGCATGATACACTGTGGACTAGAACGGTACCCAAGTAAACGACCGTTGGCAAAACATGTTGGCAATCAAACTTGCCTATGTATATTTGCAAACAATCCTAATTTTTGTTCTTAGCCATGCCTCAAAAATAGGTAACCTTCACTTGTATGGATGATTTGGCCTTGCTGATATTCAAATGTAAGACTTTAAAAAAATTGCCATGCTCAGTGAAAGTGCAGGGCTCACTCCGGAGAATATGCTATGATGTGGTGCAATGTTACTGCTTGGCATTAGTCCTGATTTAAATATTTACTGGGAACAACCACTGGCAATGGCAGTTGATCTTGCTGTAATTTGTTGCACCATGCACCCTCACAGGCACACCGCTTAACCTGCACTCACATGAATAAAATCATTTACTTCTACTGGTAATATTGGGAGTACTCGGATTAGAAGACAGAAATAAACAAGCATTGGCATAGCCAATAGGTCTCGCTTTTGGGACCTTATAAGTATTTAGTTATGCAGCACAATATCCTTGGTGCAAGAACATCAACTGTTGCATGGCTAAACACTTATAAGGTCCCAAAGGCGAGACCTATTGGCTATGTCAATGCTAATGCAAAGCTGCACTTCAACACCTCGTCAGGAGTGTAAATACAACTACAATGTGTGTGATGATGGAGACCAAGTGGTGCTGTGTTCTCTAGCTTTATTGCGGGCGCACATCATATTAGAAGTAATAACTGTGTCGAGTTAATTTTATTGTTGCACTTGCTTTTAGTTGTACAACACACTCATTTTTTGATACGATAAAATATGGTGATCAGAGTTTATTATGGAATTAAAGTGTGCTGTATGTTTATAATTTTTTATTGCCTTTTGTAATGCGAGTGTGGTTTATTATACATATCAAATTATATCACAATAAATAGGAATTATAAAGTACTGTTCTAAAGTGCTTCTTTTGCTGAAATCGTGTTTCATCTAGTTGAAGGCAGTGTTCCTGATAGCACTCATTCTAAGTGACATGATGGTCTAATAAAGCCTTCTTGTTGCTCATAATTGCTCGTTGCGCGTTTTGGGCTACTTTTAGCTCGAAAGGGCAATCCTTACGGTCCCCTTTTAAAGCTCATAAGTAATTCAGCGTCACAAAAGCGAAAGAATAGGACTCGTGGAATGGATAAAGCAGGGGCCATTTTGCAATGGAGTGTTCCTTCTAAAGATTAACGGATCCTCCACAGGACAGAGTGTGTGAAATACACTCTCTCTCTCACACCCACACAAATACAAACCTAACACAACATAGCTGCGTCGGAAGCCTTATTCTATGGAATGTATGCTTTTTCTGATATGTCTCAGGGACCATTTGGCTGCCTGCGTGTCATTCACTAAAGGTAAATGTGTAAAGACTAGGCGCTCATGTGTTTTAATGTATGCAAAAGAATTGTTGATTAGGTTTTATAATGTTTATACTCCTTTGTAAACGTTTCTATGGGAGTGGAGAAGGGTTGGGTTTTTTGGGCTTCATTTGGAAGGCCAGGTAGGGTTTGGGCTTCCTTTCAAGGGAGATTGGGCTCGATGTAAATTTCAGACCTGGCAACCCTGGCTGAAGGCTCAGTAGAGGTAGTCAGATTTTTTTAATGTCTGTTGTCTAGAGGTGGGAGATAAAATCCTTGTGTGGTGACCTTCCGCTTGATTCGGGATGGGTGCCATTTGAGTTGGAAAGACAGAGTGAATGGCAATAGGAGAGGAGATACGGGGAGTCAGAGGTTTGATTGTCAACCAGATATTTGCAGGGGCATAATATAGGTGTACTGGTGAGGGCTGAGGGCAAAAGGCAAAGAGCAAGCAAAGCAGGAGAAAATGGTAAAAGCAGAGAGGAAGTGAGTCCAGGAGAAACGCGCGAGGAAAGGATAACGACAGAGCTACAAGGTGCAAAAGAAACAAGCATTGGACGCGCGGCCGTAAAAGTAACGCCGCGCGGCCGTGAAAGCAAAAGTGATTGCGGTGAAAGCGAAAGTGATCGAGATCATGATGACGCGCTCTGTGCAAAGCACGCGAGGGATGCGCGCGCGCAACAGTTATTGGAGAGGCGGAGCGTGGCGCGCGCGCTTGTGCGCGTGACCGCAAGCTGGTGGACGCTTTGGTAGGACTTCAAGAAGCCGCTTACTAAATGTCTCGCCAGAGCAGCACATGCGCTTGCTCAGGCGAGACCTAAAAAGGAGAAAGCCGGACCCCTGCAGGAGTTAGTTAAATGGGCAAGGAAGGCTTGGTAGTGGATTAGAGAGACATGAGGTGGATTCAAGACTGCCAGCCTTGGTATTCGGTGCACCGACATTAATTGCACCGGCCGCGGGCTTCTGAGCGGAACTTTTGGCACTGGCACAAATTAAGCACAGGTTCTCTTTCTTGTCGAGTAGAGACACAGATATGAATCTTACAGGTATCAACGTTAGGCTGTTCTAGACCATCTCAGGTTTGACCTGTCTCGGTTTCCATGTATATTTTGTCTATGGTCTAGAAGCACATTCTCCTATACTGCTAAACAACATAATTGAACATGGAAGCAAATAAAATGGGGTCTGAATGAAAAAAAAAGCAGTGCCTTAATTTCAAGTATACTAAAGGGAACATGCTGCTTGCACTTAAAATTCAGGAGTTGGCTATGTGTGTATAACAGAATTAACTCATTCACTCTTTTCTTGTCTTTTATTTGGCAAAATAATTTGCACATGAACTTACACATGTAATATCCTGCAACATTGTCACACATGGAGAAGGTAAAATTTTAATAGCTTTCAGGCTCCAGAAATCACTTCACTGCCCACGTGCAAGCAACAATTTACCTTTCAACATATGTTCTCCTGAAACAAGGAATATATTCTCTAACCAAGAAAGTGTAAGTTTGGGGTTTGATTCTTGAATTATACTTCTAGTACGATTTGCAGCAAGTGAATGAAGTCACCTTGTAATCTGTTGCCACTGGAAATGACAACACTTTGGCGACCTCTGTAACTCCGGTGAGTCATGTCTATAACCAAATTGAGTGTAAAATACAGCAGCAATGCTACTGTTTCATCCATCTGCTCATTCCCCATTTTACTAGCATTGGCTACTCCAGGAAGAGAGTTTTCCAATATGTGTGTGACCTGCCCTACTTTAATATATCAGAAAAAAATATCCTCGAGATGAGCATGGAATGGCTTCACAGAGGCAAATGGCACTGTTGCTGGGACATTTCCTTAATAAGAAATAGAGGACAGGATTATTTCGCACTGTTTCGGAAGCAGCTGTCCTTCATTCAGGTGGCGGCTGCCTTCATCCCGTTGTGGAAGTTGCTCTTGGCTGCTGTGGGTTCGTCTGTGAAGGAGAGTATCCACTGGGTGTCGTCGGCGTCGGCTGGGTGTCGTCTGATGATG
This sequence comes from Triturus cristatus, assembly GCF_964204655.1. Classification (NCBI taxonomy): domain Eukaryota; kingdom Metazoa; phylum Chordata; class Amphibia; order Caudata; family Salamandridae; genus Triturus; species Triturus cristatus. The sequence goes on from NC_140583.1 coordinate 655,907,278, forward strand.
ACTGCAAGCAGGGTATATGTTGAAGAGGGTGGGGCTCAGGGAGGATCCCTGAGTACTCTGCAGCTGGTCTCTGTGGGTTCTGAGTTTAACAGTGGTAGTCTGACTCTCTGTGTTCAGGCGGTGAGGAAGGAGCGTATCCATTCTAGGGCTTTGTTGCAGATGTTGGCGTTGTGGAGACTTGCGCAGACGGTGTGGTGGGAGATGGTTTTGAAGGTGGCAGAGAGGTCCAGAAAAATGAGGGCAGCTGTTTCGCCTCGATCGAGGAGGGTGCGGATGTCATCTGTAGTGGCTGTGTTTGCTTCTGAAGCCCGATTGGTAGAGGTCCAGGATGTGTTTTATTTCGATGAACTCCGAGAATTGGGCTTTGATGGCTCTCTCAATTATTTTTGCTAGGAAGGGTAGCAGGGAGATGGGTCTGTAGTTCTGGAGGTCCGTCTGGTCGCCAGAGGGTTTCGACAGCAGGGTGTTGCGCTCAGTGTGCTTCCAGTCATCAGGGAAGGTGGCGGACTTGATGGAGCAGTTGATGGTGCAGCAGAGTTCGGGTGCGATAGAAGTGCTGACTGTTGAATATGTGGTAAGGGCAGTGCTGTGCTAATAATTGAAAAAGACTGGGAGACTTTCTAAGCAAACAGAAGGGAGAAGAGGGACAAGAACCACCAGAACCTGCAGAGTGAGGAAGTAAAGACCGCACAAAGCAAGAATCCGCACTAGGTCAAGAAAGGAAGAGCGGTAAAAACCAAGAAACGGGTAAAGGAAAATAAACTATTAAGATAAGGGGTGGAATGGCCTGGTGATGAACTAAAGTGGTAGTGAAAAAACACAGCTAAGTGTACAGTTACCAGGCATTTAATAAAATGGCTGTCACGCCTTCCTGAGCAGTTTGATCCCATTCTGACCCAGAAATAGGAACTAAACAGACAAGGAAAAATGCTCCTGTCTTATCAACAACCTTCTTTGTGTGGAAGTATGGCTGAAACTGCGTGAGCACACACCACTTCTATTCCTCAAATGCCTGTCCATGCCCTGGTGGATTTGGTTGTTGCAAATTCTTCAGCAGCTGTGTAATTGTGTTTGAGTTTTAGAAAGGTTTTCTGAGAATCGTGCATGTTTGGGTAAATGGCACTGCAAAGTTGTGTTGTCTGTTTTGGAACTGAGGTGTAAACTTGTCCTGTCTATCCCCGGCCAGTCTCCATTTCTCTGTCTAATAGTGTCTGTGTCTAGGAAATGTGTTACTCTCAACATCTCCTAGGCCTATTTTCTGTGTCTCACAGTGTTTGAAGCTACTAGTGATTATGCCTCTGTCTGTGTCTCGCAGTGAGAATGTCCTTCTGTGGCCATATTTCAATCTTTCTGACTCAGTGTCTCTTGTCAAATATGGTATTTCTTTTATTCCTCGAGAGGACAAGGATGGGAAAGAGACAGCACTGAGCCGCAGCAGAGAAAGCAGCCGAGGCAGGGAGAGGCGACAGATGGTGACTGGGCATCAGGAATTGGGGAAAGTGAGACAGGGAGAGAAGAAAAGACAGGAATTGTGAGAAAAAGCATAAGCGAGAGAGGGAAGAGAGGTAGAGACAGGGGAAGAGAGAGCGAAAGGAGAAAAAAAAGAATAAGAGGGAGGGGGAAAGAAAAAGAGAGAAAGGAAAGAAAGAAAAAGAGTAAAAAGAGAGAAAAAAGAGAAAAGAAAGAGAGAGAAAAAAGAGAGAAAAGAAAGAGAGAAAAAAGAGAGAAAAAGAGAGAGAAAGAGAGAGTGAAGGAAAGAGCGAGAGAGCAAAAAGAACGAGAGAGATAGAGAGGAAGAGAGCGAGAGAGAAAAAAATGAAGAGAGAGAGAGAGAATGCACTCCAATCGAGTGCCAAAGCTCATCTAGCAGACAAAAAGCAAAATGAAAAATAATGTCCTGATGTCAGCAATGGAAGGATAAACTCGGACAATCAAATCAGGGTGAAACCTGAAGGCTGAAGGCACAGGACAAACACACGAACAGGGTGGAAACTAAGTCATGAGAACTGAAACAGACAAGCAGGTCAATCAGTCATGAGCAAGGGACAGACCCCAAAGTTCACTCTGTGTATTTGTTAAAGTATGGGTTAGAATGGTGTCTGCGACAAACCACTACTATGGATGTTCAAAGCTACCTTATGTGGCGATACCACAAAAATAAACTAGTCCCTCAGTCAATACCACCAGCATTGCTGGCTTCCCTCAATAGTTTCCACGACAGCCCGAGGTTTCGCCCAGCCCTGAAAGTTGGGCAGAAATCTGCAGGAAATTTTGAAAATGAGCAACATCGGCTTCGGTATTTGCAAATTCTGTGGAAAAAATATCTTATCAAAATCGATGTGGATTGAAATAATAAGCAATTTCTGCATAAACAAAACCTACCACAAACTTGGACTGTCCCTATTGCTAAGGGTGAGGGTTTCCTTTCGTGGGACTGCTTGGACTTGTGGCTCGCTTACCGTATTTGACCAGTTTTGTTTGTATGTGCAATCAGGACAAACATTCCCGCGCACGGGGAGCTTCACCAACCATTCAATATTTTCGGCAACCCAGCAGGACTGGTGGGAGTCTGTTTCCGGAAACAACGCATGGGGAGGGTGGAACTGAATCCCACGGATGTTATTTCAACTTACTGCTGCTGAGACTCAGAGACAGAAGCATCAGCTCACCACCTTCTGGAGCTAAAGCAATCCTTCAGTCGCCATGGTCGATTCTCACAGCAAGCAGGTAACAAATATGTCTACTAGATGGCTTCATGTCTTCATTTCCAGTCCTGTTCTTTTAAAATAATGGTTTTCCTGTTGACATCATATAATTGACATGAACCAAGAATACAACTCCCACAATGCCGTTGGATGAAAATGAAAGAACAGGACTGGAAAATGGTCTCCTTGATGACATCAAATCACCTACTGCAATTGCATCTACAAGAGAAGGCAACTACACACACAGATTTCAGGAGATCCCATGGCAAGTGGGACGTTTAAGCCAGCTCTGGCTTTCTAAATCACATTTTGCATGCCGGTATTTTTGAGCCTATATGACAATAGTGGAACTAGAACTACAAGTCCTAGAAGGTCATGGGCTGTTGGTTGAAAAGCAAGAGAAGGCTCAAGATATCCCACATGGTATGGACTATTTAACATCTTTGTCATGGAGTTTTTGATGTTTTTCGGGTCAATTACCTTTAGTACACAAATCGTGGGATACAAAACTAAAAAAAAAAGTGATCGCGATCAAACATCAAAGCGGCCGTGCGGGCGCGAAAGTAAAAGTAATCGCGGTCAAGCGCGGCGCGCACGCCCGCGCACATGCACTGTAGCTCTAGGCTGGCCTGGTAGCACTTTTTGGAGCCCTCTCAAAAAGTCTCGCCAGACCAGCGCATGCGCTGGGTCAGGCGAGACCTAAAAAGAGGCCCTGTTTGCTCTGGCGTGATGGATCATGGGCGCAACCATGTGTGCATAAGAATAGGAACGAAGCATGTGAGAACTGAGATACTTAGAACAAGTGCCAGCAAGTGCATTGTGCTCCATGCAAAGTGTCTTAAACCAGATCAGTTAATTCACTGGTAACCTGTGGAGAAAGCCCAATAGTGATTTAGCTGAAGTGTGCCAGGTAAATTAAGTAATAGATGTGACAGCTGCATTTTGCACAGCGAAGGTGACAGATAAGATTTTCTGCTAAACCAACCACAACTACATTTCTAATAACCAAACAGGATGAACTAGCTACCTGGGTCATCAATCTTTTACTACAAATCAGAAGCAGGACAGAATTTTTGCTAAACTCTTCAAATAGGACTAATGTGTACTTTGATGACACGTGAGCAGATGGCAAGATCAGCATTGTTAGTAACACCAAAAGTTTTGGTCACAGGGACTGAAGCCAAGAGCCAGTGACTACCAAATGGTGATCCAGGTCTTGGGCTGATTCCCTTGAACCAACCAACACCTCAGTTTTATCTGCATTGAACTTCACAAGGTTATTGCTCACCAGACTTGTAAATTAAGCAAGACTTTCTTGAAGTTAAGTCTAAGTTACTATTAATGTGTTGTATCAGGAATTGAATATCAACAGCGTACATACAAAAGTAAAGCCAAAAGAATTAATGAAACCAGCCAAAGGGCTGAAATAAATGATCTAATATAATCAAAACAAAAATATTTACACGATTTCAGGTGGAATTATAATTTTAACCTCCTTCCAGAGAGCTCTTGTAGAGTAACCTGGCGGAAATCATGTATCCTAAAGTAATATCACAGTTGGCAACTATCCCTGTAAATCTAGTGTGCCATGGACTTCACAATGTAAAACTCCTATCTTTCGCATTTGTCAGAGGGTCACCATGTGAATACCCAGCCTATTGAGTTTTGCCAGGAGTTCACAATGTAAGGCCACGTTGTATGGTTTTTGGCAAGCAGTTCACTTTAAAATGCATATTATATTTGTCAGATAAAACAATGTGAACCTCGTTCATGGTGTATAGGTCGGGGTATCACACAGCGTCAAAACGATCCCAACTCTATTTGACATGAGGTCTGAGTTACCAATGTCCTTGTCAGTTATGAGCAATGCAAGTACTTCTTAGGTGGACTAAGCCCATTATTTTTCAATCATAGGCTTATAGAGAAGATCAATAAGCAGGCAGAGCCACGGACTCTCTCTTAGTACTACTGCTTACTGCTGTATTTCTGGAAATCACATCATCCTTTACAGACAACCCTTGGCTCGTAATGTAATCTGTGGTGTTACAAGGTTAAAACTAATTGTCTACACACTTTTAATAGAGTCCTCCCTTAAAGGCGTAATGACCTTTACATATGCTTTTCACAATAAATAATTCAGGCCTACTCCCCCTGTAATAAAGTTTCATAATAAACCTGTCGGGCCTGTGACAAGTGACCTAACCTTTTTCATTTAACCAACCCTGTCCACAGCCATGATCATTTGGTTTGTCTCTCTTGCAACCTGAGACCTACTCTATTGAGTATGATCTGTGCAATACAGCTCTATTTTTCAGTGCAGGCACACATGCTCTTCTCAATCAAATTCAGCAAGGAGGAGGATCATGTGTCCCCAGAGCCAAGCCCCATCACTCAGTACTGCTCTTTAAAACGTTTTTTGTTGATCTCACAAGGTATTGTAATAGCTGTGCTGTCAAGCCAAACCAAAATGGTAGTTCCTCTAAACTATGGCTTTTTGCAAATTTTGAAAAATATCTGATAGTCAGATAATCAAACAAGGAGTGAAGATGATACCACTTAAAAAGGACACAGAGGTGTATTCCCTGATGGAATGTAGGTTTCTTGGAAGATGGGGGGATACTGCACAAGGTTGGCTTGGAGATTGCTGGCTTCCTTTTCTATATTACTTTGGGCTATGGCTGCATGCTCATATTGTGTAGTCACGTGTAGATTTTGAAGAGTGTATCCGGCCAGTATTGTTAGCATGTTTTTGATATTCTTGATCGATGGAACTTTTCAACAAGATACTCTTATCTACTAAGGTGAAACTCATGCTGTTATGGGATATTAGCTTTGAGGTAAATCATTTCATTAAGCCTACTTATAAAGGCAAGGTATGATTGTACTTTTTTTGTAAAGCATATTTTTTTTGTTGCCTTCATTTGTTTTTTTCTGTTTTGTATCGGTGTCTGTGATATGCTCCTTGACAAGGAGGGGATGATTAATGAGGAATATATACTTCTGCATCGCGATTACAACGCGGTCGTTACAATGACTGCGTTGTTACAATGACTGCGTTGTTACATCGCAGTACCATTGCTATGCAAGTCGTTACAACAACTTGCTGTAGTGGTTGCTGGATGTTGGAATAGTATAATTTACTATTCCAACTCCAGTGTGTGCAACTTCAATGGGCGTACATGATGCAAAGCTGGTTGGCACTTGTAGTCCTGATATAATTTGTGATTAGCGGGACATTCCTGTTTGTATCTGCCCACGGCGCGCCAGCCCGTGATCAAGATGCAGGGGCACCGAAACGCGCAGGGCAGGGCTGTAACATTTCCAGCGATGTTTCCAGCATTGTTAATAAAGGATTGCTGAAAGCGGACCTAACCTTTCTTCGTGTGCATCCTCAATGTTGTGGCAAACTTTTGGAAGAATTTTTACCGGCCTGCCAGGGTCTGGAGGACAGCACCGCCACGAAAATGAAGTGGGCTGCTGGTTTTCGATACACGGAAACCGTACAGCAGGACTAAAGGTAACGTGTATTCAAGCAGGCAACTGATCTGGGGACACTATTCCAGTGTTTGTACTCTATATGCGGTGAGGCAGAATCCACCATGGATATTATTTTGACAACAGGACTACAAGTCCCAAGCAGCTTTGCATCATGTACGCCCATTGAAGGGGATATAATTTGTGATTAGCGGGACATTCCTGTTTGTATCTGCCCACAGCGTGCCAGCCCGTGATCAAGGTGCAGGGGCACCGAAACGCGTAGGTCAGGGCCGTAACATTTCCAGCGATGTTTCCAGCTTTGTTAATAAAGTATTGCTGAAAGCGGACCTAACCTTTCTTCGTGTGTGTCCTCAGTGTTGTGGGAAACATTTGGACGAATATATACATATATATTCACTGAAAAAACCATAGGTTTCACACACGTTATAGTTAGCTGGACATTTCTCTCGTAAAAAACCATTGAAATTCCCCCGTTATAGTTAGTTCACCTAACTATAACTCGCGCACCCGCAATCCACTGCTGATGACGTCACATATTACATCACTCATGACATGGTCAGTGACATCACTCATGACATCACTGATGACATCTCAAATGACATCACTGATGACATCACTGATGACGTCATCCAGTGAATGTGTGATTTTCTTAAAATTTTCAATATCTTTTATATATATATGTAGGGGAACGCCTGTAAAAGAATGAGTGGGTGTACAAGTGTGTAAAGGGATGATTTTCTGTGTTGCGTAACTGACTCGATAAGTGAGTGCATCTTACTTCAGACTAGTGACTAAACTGTATAAATGTTTGTATGTGTCTGTGTGTTGGTGTATAAGTGGCTGCATGGTTTTGTGAATAGCTATCTAAGTGTCTATATGAGTTATTGATTGCTTGTCTCAGTATCTTTATGAGTTCCTGAGTGTTTGTGTGGGTAAGGTGTGTGTGACTCTGTGCATAGATGAGTGAGTGGGTGATTCTATGAGTGGATGTTTTTAAAAGTGCATCTGTGATGGACTGTATGGTTGAGTGAGTGTATGTATGGCTGTGTTATGGATTGAATGTATATCTCAGTGGTACATTTGTGACTAACTACATATGTGAAAGGCAGTATATATGTGTGTAAGAGTATATAAGTGGCTAGATGTGAGAATGTGTGATTGTGACAGTGACTGTATGGATGAGTGTGTGCTTTTGTCAATGATTCTAATTGAGCATAAAAATGTGATACTATTTTTGTGAGCAAGGGAACTTGAGTGTGTATAACTGCATAGGTGAGTAAATGGCAGTGTGATTATTTGTATGAATGACTAGGTGTGAGAGTACCTCTATGGATGATTGGTAGTGTGTGAGTGTCTATATAGGTGTGTGTATAAATTCATATGATACTTTTTTATGGAGTGACTGTAACTATGAGTGACTTTACAGGTGAGTGTGTGGAGGTGTATGAAGACCTAAACGTTAATATGTGGGTATGCAGTTATTGGTATTGCATTATTTATGGATATGAGAATGGAACTCTGTAATTTTGAGTTGGTATATCAAAGGGTGTGAGAAGATGTGGTAATTTATCACATTGATGACGTCATCCGTGATGTCATGAGTGATGTCACTGACCATGTCATGAGTGATGTAATATGTGACGTCATCAGCAGTGGATTGCGGGTGCGCGAGTTATAGTTAGCTGAACTAACTATAACGGGGGAATTTCAATGGTTTTTTACGAGAGAAATGTCCAGCTAACTATAACGTGTGTGAAACCTATGGTTTTTTCAGTGAATTTGCAAGGTTTTTTAAATGCTAATTCCTAACTATAACGTGTGTGAAACCTATGGTTTTTTCAGTGAATTTGCAAGGTTTTTTAAATGCTAATTCCTAAATATAACGTGTGTGAAACCTATGGTTTTTTCTGTGAATTTGCATGGTTTTTAGGTCTCGCCTTGCTATTGCGTAAGCGATCGCAAAGCGAGACTATAGAATACGGGTTTCAAAAGTGCTCCCAAAAAGCGGATTGCATGGCTAGCACGCGCACAATCACGCGCATCGTGCCGCCATGCAATCCGCCTTTTGGGAGCACTTCAAAGGGTCCGCTCCCCCGCCCCCAAGCGCGCGCCACGCTCCGCCGGGCTTGTTAAAAGTAGGGGCACGCCGTGCCCTTCCGATCCCGCCCACTTCTACCACTGTGTCAGTGTAACAGTGTCCGGGTCAGCGGCGGCAGTGGTTGTGATTTTCAGGAGACTCGGGTTCATGAGGCATGCTTGACTTCTGCGGTCCCGTAGAAACCCAGCTCTGAGTCTGCAGAAACAGGGAACTAGACGAGTGCCAGACCCGAAATGCTGCCGGAGAGCTTCCGTCGAAGCTTATGGCGGCCGGATGCGGCTCCCAAACAACCGCTGCACAGGACAGCTGAACGCGGCTCGACAGCGGCCGCACCACCAAGCAGACAAACAACACTAACATCCCAGCAATCTCTGTGCCGACAACGTTAGCACCTCGAAACTGAACCGAGGCATAACTAATCACTGTTACGCCCGATTTACTATGAATGTATCGCTGTCGACGGTTCCTGTGCTTTAAAGGGCAGTGACGCGAACCTGAACTCAAACGTTCTAATGCGTAGTGTTACACCGCCATCTTTAGAAGGTAGGACATAGATGTCACGGAATAAGCGAATAACTCGAGTGCTTCTTTCGCCTTTCCAGTTAACCTGCAAGGAACGCCTTGTTTTTAATTATGAAGCGCGATGCACGCCTTCAGTTTTACATTGTAAAAGTATCTGAGGCATTCCGCGTTCCAACTCACATTCTATTCAAATATGGCCGTGAGCTTTGCTGCCTCTTAATCACGCACCCGCCGTTTGCAGCTCCCTGTGTTTGTGTGCATGCTTAATATCAAAAGCATGCACACTAGGTTTGCGTCGTCCCGAGCCTCAGGGTGCAAACGATTAAGACATGCCTCCCACAGAAGAGCAGCGCTGGAGTATCACAGCGGCTCTGCTTGCAGAGGTACCACTTTTTTAGATCCCGGACCACCTCCTCCAATTACGGTTTCTTTTTTAAAATGAAAAGTGTTTCTCAGGGCGGAGGTGGGCTATGTGAGAATTTCTCTTCTTCAACTGTCTAAGGCATTTCCCATTCTCTTGTTGCCCAGTAAATAAATACCGATATGTCGCGCATCTGCAATGCATGCTTGTTTTTATTAAACTTAAAGCGCGAGGCGTGCGTGCGGCCAATGCTTGTTTTAAACTTAAAGCGTGAGGCGCGCGTGCGGCAAATGCTTGTTTGAAGCACTGCACTCGTGCTTTTGGCGGCATCCACCTTGCGGGAGCGAGCAGCGGCGCGGCCGTGTTAATTACAAACATATGGCCGCTGCTTGCTCCCGCAAGGTTTTCGTTAATTGTTTCTCTCTCACGTGCGGGCGCCCTTTCTCGCATCTTTAACAATGGCGGCCGCATGTGTACTTTTCAAAATCCACGGCTCGCCTGACATGCACCTCTGATGAAACTTGTTAATTTACAAAAAAAATATATATTTTTTAAGCGTGGCACGCTTTAACAATAGAGGCCGTGCACCTTGCTTTTCTTCAGCGTAAGCAGGGGGTGGGACCGGTCCCTTGCCGCAGCTTTTGGAGGAGTTCTCAAAACACACCCTAGGACGCCGCTCCCTGCTGCCTTCCAGGGCAGCAACACTGCCTCACAGCCCCTCCAGCGCCGCAACTGCTCGACATGGTGTCACCATGCACACTCCACCCGCTATACCCCCAGCTCCGGTTTCAACATCCTGGTAGCCACAAACTGTTCAAGTTTTAAACTTAGTTTGCAGGCGGAATTCGCTTCTTACCCCGAGCGTGCCTCCTGGCTAGGTCTCGCTATTTCATTAAAAGGTATGCAAGTTTTGTGCGTGTCTGCCTCTCTGCGGGTCTGTAATTCTGTCTGCCTGTGCATCTGCGTGTCTCTGTGAGATTGTGAATGAGTGTGTGTGGTTTGCGAGCGTGTGTGGCTGCCTCTCTGCATGTGTGTCTGGCTGTGTAACTGCCAAACGGTCCTTTCAGAGCACAGCCGCGGAACCTTATTTTTTTTTTTTTTGCTTGCTCGTTCTTCACTTCCTCCCTTTAAAAGCGAAGTATAAAATTGCTCTCCTCCAAAATAATCCTGTTGCTTTTTGCAGCCTTGTTCATGCTTTCTATAAGACACTGTGGGAACGAAGACACGCCAGCTCGATTCACAAGGAACGTGAATTTCTATACCCACCAAGATGCATTTAGGCAGCTACCACTAGATGCGTTTTGTCATTAACATACATAGACTGCCAGGCGAACGCACGTACATTGCATACATACAAGGCAGCAGAGAGCACGAGTTAGGCTTCAGGATAAAAACAAGCATTTGCAATGCAACAGGCCTCGCATTTACGCGAGTTTGAGCTATTTACATTGTAAATGACAATGCCTTTTATTTATGTTTTGGTTTTTGTAACATAAATAAAACGCATTGTCATTTTCAATGCCAATAGCTCCAACTTGGGTAAATGCGAGACCTATTGCATTGCAAATGCTTGTTTGAATTCTAATTCTTAACTATAATGTGTGTGAAACCTATGGTTTTTTCATTGAATTTGCTTGGTTTTTTACATCATTACTTTTCTTTTTCTTTTTTCCTTTAAACACTATGCTACCTATGTATATATTCATGGTTTTAATGCATTCTTCAATATAGAAAGATTCACCTTTTTCAAATAAATGGTTAGATATAGTTGTATAACATAGTTAATATCTTCAACAAACCTTTATCTTTTTTTTTTTTTTTTTTTTTTTTTACCGTGCGCGTACGGTAAGCTTACCGTAAGCGCACGCTTCGCTTTATGTACGGTGAGCGTACGTAATATTTATACTCCGTGTGCGCATGCTTATGCAATTTGCGGACGCGTCCGTACTTCCTACGCGACGCGTAAGCGCATGCTTCATATGCGCGCGCACGTTACGCGGAAGTGTACGAGCGTGCCTGTAATGCGCATGCGCGCGTGCGTATGTCTTTTTCGTACGCGCATGCGTACTTTTACCGTACGCGCTCGGTAAGCTTAACGTGCGCATACGGTTGGTCATGTGATCAAGAAACAACACTTTTGATTGGTTTAAACTACTTTCAGTTCCAGAATCTTCCTACACCACACCCATTCCCCTCATTACTGCTTGTGATTTCTTAGGAGAAGGAGCTGAATTGTCTTTGGGATACAATGGCAGAGCAGCAGTCCTCTTCTGAGAGTGAGCAGGGCAGCAGCATCATCAGACAGAGAAGGAGGAAACAGAAGAGTTCTTTTATTTGGGAGTATTTTACATTTCCTGCGGGGCAGAAAAAGGTAAATGCTCCTTTAGTTACCTGCTCACTTTGTGAGCGTGTGTTATCTAGAGGTAATCCTAGGAAGAAGTATTCCTTTGGTAATCACACTATGTTGAGACACCTTAGGGATGTTCATCCAAGGACTTTTGCTCGACATACTGAAGCAAACCCTTCAGTAAGTCACCCGAGCACATCCGCAGAAGCTCAGCCGAGTACATCTTCGGCAGCTCAGCCGAGCACTTCCTCTGCGGTGGGAGCATCACCCTCTTCTGCTCCTGTGGAAAGGAACCCTCGATTTCAGAGGGTACAAATGAGGTGCACCAGATGTTATGGTCTAATTGTTCATGGGGAGACCAGTATTTCCCTAATAAACAATAAGATAGACCAGCACATCTGTGGTCCTTGTTAATATTCCCATTCTTTCTTTCCTCTGTCCCTGTATTAACACAATGGCTCTTTTAAGAGCCAACCTTACCTCACAACTTTTTTTGAAATTTTTTTATAAATTTTTTTAATGTATTTTTTTTACCGTGCGCATTTTTTCTTTTTTTTTTTTTTAAATTTTTTCACCCTACAAGGTCCTTGAGGGAGTACAACGGAAATGAGAAAAGCAGATAGAGGAGAAGTGAAGGGAGCATGAAACTAAATGTGTGATAAATACAGAAATTTCACACTTACCTGACCAACAAAATGACTTATTTAATAAATGGTTTATTTAAATTGCTAGAAAAAAGGTTTATTTTTTCCTAAATTTTCTTTCTCAATCTGAAAAAAAAGAAAAAAGTATTAATATTTAATAATACATTTTAGAATACAGTACACATATTTTCATATTTAAAAAACAATTTTTTTCCCTTTTTTTGCTGTTTTCAGAATATATTGCATTTCACTGTAAATCGTGAAAGCAATTGCATTCATCACTTAACAGCACTTACTTGTAGGTACCACAAAAAAAAAACACTTCATAAACACAACGGCTCTTTTTAGAGCCCCCTAATATCTAAACACTTAAATTTGATTTTTACTTCTATTTTTTTTATTGTTTTTTTTCTGCCGTGCGCGTAAGGTAAGCTTACCGTAGGCGCACCCGGCGATTTAAAAAAAAATAATAATTAAAATGTATTTTTCATACTTTTGGGACCTTCTTGGACCCCCTGACAAACGCTAGGGGGTCTGCAACTCTCTTCGTTACCCCCTTTTCACGTTCTCCACCTTTGTTTATCAGTGTGAGACACACAAAATGGCGGCCGACACTTCCTGATTTCGACCAATTCGAATGTTTACAGTCATGTAACCACCAATCAGAATTAAGCTCGCGCACGGCAGCGTGCGCGTACGGTAAGCTTACCGTACGCGCTCGGAGCACGCCTATAGATATATATATTGATTTAAATGCTATTTTCTCAGGAAATACTGACCAGATTTACACCAGACCTGCAAAAGGCACATCCCTGACCTGAGGACTACCTCTCTGCCAAATTTCAAGTAATTCTGTTCAGCCGTTCGGCCTGTAGCTTGGACTAAAGGTCCTATGGAAAAATGCATGGGGAAAACAAGTTTTAGGACCCCCCCTTTTTCTCAGCCCCCGCTTGACGAATCCCCCCGAGACTTTCAGGGTAGGAGCGGAGCAGAGCGCCCCACCTATTTTGAAAATTTTGCGAGGATTCGTCAATCGGCGCCAAAGTTATTCAAAATAGAATGTTGCGGATTTCCTATGGAAACACGGTCCTAACTATAACTATCTACTGGCGACCGCCAGTAGATAATATAAATAGATATATATATATATATATATATCATTGCTCCAACTTGCCCACGCTTGAACAGCACTCGAACACAAAGGTAGGTGGCAAACCTTTACTTTCAGGGTACAACCGGTCTGTTGCTGACAGCTTCAATCAGACAGTCAGTTTGGCAGTGAGCCTGACGCGTTTCAAAAGATTCCTTTCTTCTTCAGAGGCATTTGCTTAGCTGATTGCGTGCACCTGGCCCCGTTTTCACAATGTTGATGCCACGCCCCTGGATGGGCCTGTCACATGACAGTGGGGCATTGTGGGAACCGCAGTCCAGGTTGATTTCGTGTCATATGGTGGCACTAATGTCTGTCACTCTTTCAAGCCCTCGGATGGGCCGCCGCCAGCAGCGACCAGTCTCAATCCCTCCTCTGTGCTCCGCATTGCATATATATATATATATATATATATATATATATATATATATATAAACATTTATTATTATTTTATTTTTTTGGCAAAGGAGTGACAGGGGTACAGGATAGTCAGTAGTGCATAACAGTTTCCAAAGCAAATATGAAGGTTATATTTAAAGAAGATGCCAAATGAAGGCTTTGTGGACAAGTGTGTACGATGAACTGAAGCATTTTGTTATAGATGAGTGTAGCTCGTATATGGATTAAGGGTAAGAAGATAGGAATGGCTGTGCAGTGTCGCTCTGAAAGGGAATACTGCTGTGAATGGCAGTGTGAGCCACCCTGTGAGGGTTCGCTGCATTTGTGAAGATCCGTTTACAATTAGAACATAGTCTTAAGAGGCTTAGCCCCCGAGAGGAGCTCTGCGCTTAGTACCTTAGCTTCTTGGATCAATAACCATGTTTCCGTCAGCTGGAAATGCTCCCCTGTCTGTTAATTTTCCAACACCCCCACCCTGCTTCAAAACTGTAAATGTACCGGAGAACCAACAGCCTCTATCACATAATCTGCAATTCTTCTATCTGTATTTACAGACCTACATAGCATATCACTTGCAATGCAGACTACTTCTATTTTTGTAGCAGTGCCCCTTAACTGAGCACTGAGGCCGGTGCAAGAGACTTCCCACCCCTAAGCGTCCAGCCATGTGTCCTAGCAGCCAGTGGTGTAGCTAGACTTTCTGCCACCTGGGGTGGACCCGAAGTATGCCGCCCGGTGCAGGTAAGAGCGGGGGGGGGCGATGGACGGCTTGTTCCAGGGGGGCGGAGTGGCGGCCGGCGGATGACTTGTTCCCGGGGGCGGGGGGTGGTGCTGGTAGTGGACAAACACGACTTGCTCACCTCCGACCCCCCCCATTCCCTCCAGCTACGCCACTGCTAGCAGCAGATCTGCATACGCTATTATAGATGATGGGCCCTATTCACAAAGGCATATTCAGTCATAAACATATGTTTACAACAAAATTTACCTCTTTAACACTTGCCTTGAATCCACAAAGGGACTCCTGGCAGGTATAAACTTGTTTACAAGTATGCAGCTTTTGGCCACAAGTACAGAGCTCTCTCTAATTATAAACTACCTTTCTAGGGTTGGAAAGCAAACCGGTCTTTTACCCAGACCTTCACCAAATCTAGGAGTATTGCCCTTGCGTAGTCAAAAAATATATGCATTTGCACAGGGGATCCTATGCCCCCAAATCAAAGTTCTCTACTGTGGATAACTCCTTGGAAAAGTCATTTGATCTTCCCAATTGTACACCTAGGAATGCTGGTAATTGGCAGAAAGTAAGGGAAGTACATACAGACTGAGATCTGCACCCGTACTTCTCCTACCTTTTTTGTGAATCCTGCTTCAAAGCATTAAACATGATTTTTTCTTCTTTTCTTAATGTTCCTTGAGAAATTACTTTAGTGTCTGCAGGTTCCCTATTTCCTCTTTCCACCAAAAGAGCAGAGGTGTAGTTCGTCCCTGTACCCGGTGGCAGGCACCTCAAAGTGCCCGCCACCGGGTGCAGGCGGCCTGCACTCTGGGGGCCCTGCTGGGGACCCCAAAGAGTCCCAATACCTTTCTGTGTCGGAAAGGCTGGCACAGAATGGCAGGGGGAAGCTGCCCTCCTAATCCCTCCGCTGGAAAGAGCCGGTCGAAGGATTACTGCAGGATTTCCGAATGGCGAGCCCATCGTAGGCCATTGGAAGAGAAGGGGGGGGAGCAATCCGACACGAGACCAATTTTCTGTGTGTGAAAAAGGCCGCTTTATTGAAACTGGTGCATATCACAATTTCATCACCTTGGCAACTGCCTTCCAAAACTAAAACCTCACTATACATGAATTTCCTGACCCCTTGTTCCGCCCCCCACCCCTACGATCCCCACATCAGATCCCCCACCCCTCAAAATACAACATAACATTCCATAACAATAATATTACCCAATCCTACACAATCTAGCATTTCCAAATCCTAACCGCCCCTGACCCTAATCCCTACCTGCCTTGCCTGCAAAAAACTACAGCCAATCGCGGCCAAATGTCAACCACCCCGCCTGCACCTGTTCCAAGTGACAAATACAATATATGCAACCCCTATGTACCTGTTCCAACAAATGCCGCCAACAAAAAACCTAAAATCAAAAAATTAGAAAGCCATAAAAACGCCCCCCCTCCCCGAATGACCTAAGAACTGGGAAGGGAGGGCGGGGACAAAAAACCTAACTAGCACAGCGCTCCCAGCCACCAGGTCACCAAACCTAAAATGGTGGCTAGGACAGCGCGAAAATTGCCTAAATACCCCTTGGGCTACTCTAAAGAACTTACAAAATGGCCGCTCGCTGGCCAATCCCCCCCCTTCCCAATCTGCCCGGGGGGCTGACCTCGCCGTGCTCGGCTGCCCCCCAAACCCCTACATGAATTTCCTGACCCCTTGGTCCTCCCCCCACCCCTACGTTCCCCACATCAGATCCCCCACCCCACAAAATACAACATAACATTCCATAACAATAATATTACCCAATCCTACGCAATCTAGCATTTCCAAATCCTAACCTCCCCTGGCCCTAATCCCTACCTGCCTTTGTGCTACTGTAACTAACCAACCTCTAAACTTATCCAACCTGGTTACCCTTTCCCTGCTCCTGCTCACAAACTACCAACTTATAACAAAAAACTACAGCCAATCCTGGCCAACTGTCAACCACCCCGCCACCCAGAAAAAGGCGGGAGTGTAGGCGAAGACGCCGCCTCCCCCCTTTTTCTGCCCCCTCACCGGCGAAGCAAATACCCCACCCCCCTTTCAACGCCTATGAACGCCCAGCAATCGGGCCAACACTTGCCTTAATTCCAACAAGTACAAGTCCATACCCAACCGGGATAGATGGACCCCGTCACCTCTGAAAAAATCCGGCGTGTCATACCTAATATCTTTCTGCGCAATCCTGAAAATCCCCGACTGCCGACAAAATCTCACCATTTCCGTATGCAGCTTACGCCTGGCCTTGTTAACCGCCCCTCTCCAAACCCTGCGAGGAACAAACTCTGTCCAGACAATGGAACAACCAGTCCACTGACCTTTAATCAAATCCAAGTCCCGCTTCATACAACGCATAAGTGCCAGGCCCGTCTCCCTTACCATGTCGTTCTCCCCTAAATGAATTACCAGCACATCTGGGCACCTACCTGCCACCAAAATCCCGTTGAGAACCTGTAACATCTCGTTCCACCGCATACCACCCCTGCCACGCCAGCCCACAGAAAATAGTTCTTTATTAAACCCCAAACTTTCCCCAAAATAGCTGGAGCGGGCCTGGAATTGCGCCCGCTTCACAAAAGAATGGCCTACAATCCAAATGGACATCTCCCTGGCGAGGGGACCCATCACCAAACCTGAAACGAGAAACATGAATGAACAACAGTAAAAAAGGAACAACCGCTCTATAACCCTACAGGTACGCTGCGCACATAACGCTGATAACAGTCTGAAGAACACCTGCCCAACCTCATAATGTCCTCTCTCTCCCAGCCTCTAGAGTGAGCTTCTGAAGCTGCACCAATCCGAAACGAATGCGTCCCAAAATCTTTCCCTTCGATCCCCAGCCTACCCAGCGCTTTCCGCAGTACCGCTAAAAGCTGTGAAGCCTTGACACACCGACCGTCCCCATGCCCAAAGACCAAAGCCCCATAAAAAGACCTCCACCTCAGACCCCACTGAGAAGGACAAACCTGCGAAGCCAGCCCCTTTTGCAAAGAAACCCATTTTCCCCTGCCCCTCTGATCCGTCTTTGCCTTCCTCAGCCATATGTGAACCCTATCGGCACTAAAAGAAACCTCCCCCCAAGACAGCCCCTGCTCTGCCTTGGTTCCCAACAGCTCCGAGACCCGAAAGGCCCCGAAAAACATCCAGGACATCAGTGTGGAGAAACGTACAACTTCCCCAACGTCAAAACACAACCCAGGCAACACCCCAATCACCCCCTCCAACAGCTTCCATGATAAAGGATTCCGCACCCGGGTTGCGCGTCCGCATTCAAGCGCCCAACCCTCCAAAATGCGCAACCCAAGCTCCCCCGCAGAGGGGGCATAGCCCCACAATAATTTCCCGATCCCCGCCAGTTTGCCCGCTATTCTGACCCTCGTAAGACCCTTCTCAACCAAGTCCAAGATAAACTGAATAACATCCTCCTGTCTAGCCGCCAAAGAGGCCCGCTGCCGTGCACCAGAGCGCAAAAATTCCTCCCATGCTGCCCGATACGCTGCTTTCGTGGAGTGAGCCAGGGAACCTATAACCAGTTGCAACATACTGTGTTGCCTACGTACCACAGATAGTGTGGCATTCTGGTCGGGGTCCTGTCCGCGTCCTTGGCGAGCCCACGAATCTCCCCCACTGTGAACGAGACAAAGCATCCGCAATGTCATTGTCCACACCTGGTGCATGCACCGCGCGAAAAGCAATATCATGCTTCAAGCACCCCAACACAAAGACCCTCAACCACTTCAGGACCTGTTCATCTCGGGCAGACTGGCGATTTACAATGTGCACCACCGCCATATTATCAATTCTGAAGGTGATTTTCTTGTGCGCCAAGAGTTCCCCCCAAAGTGTGATTGGCACTACCAGAGGGAAAAACTCCAAGAAGGCTATGCTCTTGCTCCCTTCCAACCACTCCTCGGGCCAATGCTCGGCACACCACCTCCCTTGCCAGTACAGAACAAAACCAGTACTCCCCGCCACTACCGAAAAAATGTGGACATCCCACAACATGTCCGCCTCCCTCATCAAAGGTATGCCGTTGAAATGTTGCAAGAAAAACTGCCACATCCTCAAGTCCTCCCGCACCCCGGCTGACAGACGTACATGATGATGTGGAGGCCTCTGCCCCGCAAGTGCCCTGCACAGTCGCCTACAAAAAGTCCTCCCCACTCTGACCACCCGACAGGCGAAATTGAGGTGACCCAGCAGTACTTGAATGTCTTTAACCGTGACCTTCTGTTTCGACAACATGATTGCCAGCAGCCCCAACATTTGCTGCTTTTTGTCTGCAGGAAGGCGTGCCTCTATCAACCGTGAGTCCAGTTCAATTCCTAAAAAGGACAGGGCCGTGCTGGGTCCCATAGTCTTCTCTGGTGCCAGCGGCACGCCCAGTTCTTTCATGATCTCATTGAAACTGTCCAGAGCCCTCTGGTAGTCCATGTAGCCTGAGGTGCCCACAAAAAAGAAGTCATCCAGGTAGTGCGTAACTCCTTGGTGACTCGTCCGTTCCATAAACAACCATTGTAGGAACGTGCTGAAACACTCAAAAAGCACGCATGACATAGAGTAGCCCATCGGCAACGCTTTGTCCACGTACTATTGACCGCCAAATTGGATGCCCAAAAGATCCCAGTCATCAGGGTGAACTTGGAAGCAGCCGGAAAGCCGACTTTATGTCGCACTTTGCCATCATTGCTGTTGCGCCCGCGGTCACTATCAGTGACATGGCTACATCAACAGATGAATAGGATACTGTGGCCTCCCTTTCGTCGATGAAATCGTTCACCGAACCTCCTTCAGGCCACGACAAATGTTGAAACTGAAACTGACCCTGCTCTTTTTTAGGCACCACTCCAATGGGTGACACAATCAAATTTGACAAAGGCCAGTCTTGAAAGGGACCCGCCATGCGGCCCTCACGCACTTCCTTATCGAGCTTGTCTTGCACTACCTGAGAGTTCTCTCTTGCCGATTTCAGATTGTCCACCCACCTCCTCACCCTTGGTCCCTCGTACCCCAGTCTGAAACCCTCCAGAAACCCCAGTCGCAACCGCTCAGCAGCCTCCTGCTCCGGATACCCCTGCAAGGCTGCCAACAAATTGTCAATGTTAACCGGAGTACGAGCCCTTGGGCCCAGGCCCGTTATCCCCTTGCCCCCCTCCCAGCTGCTGCTGCTGACCCCCTGCCTTAAACCCTCCCGTCTGCCACTGCTGTGAGCCCTGCAACTGCCCTTGGCCGCTCCAACAATTGACCAGCGCGTGCCTTCCTCCGCACCCGGAGCAATCGTGCTGGAAACGGCAGTACTCCCGGGTGCACAACCCTTTGTTATAATCCCAGCCAGCCCCTTTCGCCCCCGGCTGTCCCCTGCCTTCTCCCCCAACCCCCCCACAGGCGGGGCCTCCTCGAAAGGGCCGATACACAAGCGGGAGCCCGCTGGCTGTAAAAATGGTTTTCCCAGACCCAGCTAGCACCATCGTATGTTGCCACAAATCCGTATCAAGCTCTCCCCATTTTGACTCCGGGTACCAAGCCATGCGTGCCCGGAACTCCTCATCGTACTGCACCCAGGCGAAGCCGCCCCCCGTAATCTGAGCCTTCCTGATCACGTCCATGTATTTAAACATGGCCACCGACCTTTCAGGGAATTTTTCGCAATACAGGCTAGCGTAAATGAGAAACGCTGCCGTCCAATTCTCAATCGTCAACGGCACCTTTGGCCTTTTAGCCAACTCGAATTCCTCTTCTTTCGAATCCTCTATTGCCCTCACCTCCCTATGGAGGAGTTGAAGCATCTCGACATATTCCCCTTTCCAAATCCGTTCCTTTGTGGACAACATTAGATGAGTGCCCAAAGGCTTAGTAACACCCATGTATGGCAACCGTTTTATTTTCACCTCCTTACTCTCCAATTTGGTCTCCTATTGTCCGTCATGCTCCCAATGTCTATGGCCGTCTTACCTGACCCTTCGACCGCACTCTTACCTGATTCCTCCGTTCCTACCCCAACATCCACCACATAAGTGCCCTTGTTCAACCTACTCCCCGCCCCCTCCTCCCTGTCAGCCTCACCCACGCCCACCGACACCATCACAGGACGCCCGCGCAATGACCGTTTACCTGGCTCCAAGGACTCCGTCCGCCGTTCCACCCTGCTTCCTGGTCGAGAGGCCGAGCTCTCCTCCCATCGCGATGTCCGACCCGTGGGCAGTGCCTGGCGTCGTGACACCTGTAAGATACTATTTATACAAAATAATGGGGTGACCCTGTGTCCCTCAGAACCTGGGTATATCTATTATATATAGTGGTTCTGTCGGGGAAATTTCAATTGCTTTGGAGTGTTCACAATATAAGTACATTATATGTAACGTATCCGTAATTTTAGGAAATGGAGAAGAAAATAAACACACCCAAATGAAGATTTCAATCGATGCATTGAACTGAGAGCTGGAGAGCCGTTCCTTTGCCAGATCGTGTAAATAACCCGACTGGCATTAACGAATTAACCCCTTGGAAACATTCCCAGACCTCCACGACTCTTGCATCTCTGGAGGTCAAATCATACCGACCTCTGTTGGACTTAGAAGCCTAATGCACGCGCAGTGATTCTTTACCTTTACGCAGGGCTACATACCCATCCCTCCGTCCTGAGGAAGACCCGCTGTGACGCTTAATAAATTCTGCGCCTTACATAGGGTCGAAACGTCGATGCACACTAGGAGTCTACACAACGTTTCAGTTCATAAATTACCTCATTTATGACCATGAGGCGTATGTAAATGCAAAAATGCAAATGTTGTAGACTCGTAAAGTGCACAGCTGCCCCAGCAACGGGGCGTCCCGCAATCATATGGACTTAATCAAAAATTGTATCTACCCAATCATTTCTTTATTTGTTGAATTATGTGTGTCGTTTGTATTCACTTTTACATGTCACTTCTTCCTCACAATTCTTTCAATTTATCACTGTAGCCTAGCTTATTCATTATTTCTTTAAAAACATCGATTGAAATCTTCGTTTGGGTGTATTTATTTTCTCCTCCATTTCCTAAAATTATGGATACATGTTACATATAATGTACTTATATTGTGAACACTCCAAAGCAATTGAAATTTCCCCGACAGAACCACTAAATCTATATAACCTGTAAAATACTAGACACAACATTACTCGCCCCCCCCTCTCCCTCCACGTCAACTTCTTGCAGCTCTCCCTCTTCCATACTATCCTACTATCCTACTCATAATCCAGCTTCTCCTGCCTAACGCCCCCAGCTCTCCCGCTGGTGGTACAGAATGCACCCTGCGAGAAAAACAAAACTCGTCCTCTCCGTCGTCCGCGTTGTCCCCCGGGACGTTGCGTACCCGTGGGTGTTGGGGCCGGCGAGCCCGTCCCGAGCCTACTTATGCCAGCCATGCCGGGGTCCCCCACCGGTACTGGGTACGCCGCCCGAGGTTCCCCCCTCCCTTCTCCTTGGTGCCAATGGGCCGCTCCCAGCCCTACCAAGTCTGGCACCCCGCGATGTTCTGGTCGTCGCTCCACCGCCTGCAACAAAAAAGGATGGTCTGGTGTGCTGGGCCTACCTCTCTTCTCCCTCCTATCCCAACCCCTCTTACTTGCGGCCCCCAAAGTGCTCGCTACCCATGCCCGCCCTACAGCACTTAAGTCTACTACCTCCTCCGCGTCCCCCACATCCCTCTCCCCATCACTCCACTCCAAACCACCTGCCCCAGACCCCCCCCCCCAGAAACTCGGCCCAGCCCCCTCCTCCTCTAGGTCGCCTCCTACCCACCACACCAAAAAGTCTCAACCCCCTCCTGAAACCTCTGGCCCTACCCCCAAGCGAAACCCGTCCTGCTGCACCCTCCCTGATGCCCCAGAAACACCCCCCGCCCAAGATGAAAAATTGTCCAAACCCGCCCAACCACGTTCGCTGCTGTCCGAATCTATGAGCAAAGGAGAATCCCCTCCGTCTGCCTCCCCCTCTACCCCACCAGAGAACCCCAGACAGGGGGGCCCAGGCCTGTCTGCCCCCCTGTCCCCACAACTCCTACAAATTGGGCCTGCGCCCCCAGCTCAGACACACTACCCTCTCTCCCGGCCGCTAAAGAAGCCTGCTGTCCCCCCCCCCCACCTGTCGCCAAGTGTGTCTCTTCCACCGCCTGGCTCCCTGCACCCCCCTTGGCCTCCATGACAAATTTCTGGCCTGTTGCCCTGGCCGGGGCCACTCTTCTAACATACGAGCGGCCCCTCTCATTTTGTGATCTCGGAGGGGAGCCATGCGACGCGCTCCCCCTCCGATCTTGAGCCTGGGCCACATTTTCTCCTGCCATGCCCTTATCCCCCCCGCCCGCCTCCCTAAAGCACCCTGGGCAGCGCGCACATTCCGCACACTGCCCCGCTGTCTCACCGCCGCACCTTTTATCGGGGCCGCTCCACTGAACGAGCAGGCCTCTGAAGACTGCGCTATACATTTTTCCCCATCTGGGGCCGCTCCTCTGGCATACGAGCGGCCCCCAGCAACATGCAAGCCTGGCGGGGAGACGCGAAACGCGCTCCCCCGCAGAGCCACATAGGCCCCAGCCCCGCTGCCAGAACGTGCCTCCCCCCGCACCTCCCGACACCGCCTCAAAATCCGGGGCTGTGCTGCTAACATCCGCAAGGCCCCCACCGCTCACCTTGGTTTTTCGGCCTTCCGGGGGGGGGGGGCGAGCAGACTGCGACGGTGGCCGCCACACCGGCCGACGCGCGTCTCACCGGGCGCGAGGCGCGGCAACCGAGGGGATCAAAAGATCCATCCGCCCAGCCTCGCGGAGAAGTCGCATCGCCTCCAGGACTCTAGGATCACCGCCAGCCATGACAACAGCTCGCAAGACAAATACCCTAAAACCACGACAAAAAACCTAACTAGCACAGCGCTCCCAGCCACCAGGTCACCAAACCTAAAATGGTGGCTGGTAAAGCGCGAAAATTGCCTAAATACCCCGTGGACTACTCTAAAGATATTGGGCTACAATTGGGCTAGTCCCAATGTAGCCCAAAACTTACAAAATGGCCGCTCGCCGGCCAGTCCCCCCCCCCTTCCCAATCTACCCGGGGGGCCGACCTCGCCGTGCTCGGCTGCCCCCCAAGCCCCCATTCGGAAAACTGATTCGGATTCCCTTCCGACCGACCCCATCAAAATGGGTCGGTCGGAAAGAAATCCGAACAGGCAATTCTGATGCGGTCGGGACAGCTCCGACCGACGGCCGCAGCCGTTCCCAACCGCATCGGGATCGGGCCCTAAGTGGTGCCATTCTCCTAGTAATTTGCACAAGCGTTTTTCACAGCAAATGACAATAAAATGTATATCGAGCAGCCATTTTTTATTGCAACATAAGACGCGGACATTGTGGCAATATTTCCATTTTTGTTTTGGTGTAGTGATACTAAACTAGTGCTTTTAGAGAAGTGGGGCATGAGGCAGGAAATAAAAAATACTCAATTATCTGCCTGTGCAGAGGAGTGTATTCATTATCAGTGCGTCATGGCACAGTGCATACTGGTATAAACATCACAGGCTTAGCTTTTCGTTCGGTTTTCCATGATATCTCTGTCATTGTGGCTGGTTTATTGGCTTTGAAGTAGCGATCTGGCAACTGGAACTTTCCGCTTTCCAAAAAAGCTGCAATGTACAGAGTGCAACAAACCGGTGAACAAATTAGGTTTTCAAAATTTGAATTGATGATAATTATCAAAATAAAATACTCGCATGTTTGGCGTTTGTTTTACAGGACTGGAGTATTCTTAACTGACTTGTCCATTAATTGGGCGATACCCTCAAGAAACAGACATATCTGTACTGCGTGGATGCTGCATCTGATCATTCTCATTGCCAGTTCTTAGTCATTGATTAAAAGGTTACCCGCTTATTAACCTCCGATTCAGGGCCCCTTTAAGGCACAGGTGTTTATTCCATTTCACATAATAACCATTCAGACCAGCATGCTCCGGGCCCAGATCTGGCCGCCATATTGGAGTGGTGATTACTGGAAGGAAAGCTTTCTGAAAAAGACAGTTTCACCAAACTTGATTCTCACACAAAACTGCCAGATGAGAAATAAACCGGCCCTTTGGGATACTGCCGCTGTTTCTGGTGCCACTTGTTTTAGAGGCTTGCAGGATTGTTCCTGCTGCTTGTACTACAGAAACGTGCATAGCTGCAGCAGGCTTTGGGCCCTTCTGTTCTCTGTGTCCCAGAGTTCAGTGCTGCAGAGCATCTCATACTGAAGGGATTTGTAAAACCAAGTGCTGTTCTGAAAAGCCGGTAATGGTAATACCGCAGTCTTCACTGGTTTTGATTGTGATTTGGAGCTGACTTGCGATTCAATAATGGGAAGATAGCTAAATATATTCAAAGAATGTTGCCACCTCCCAATTCCTATAGAAAAGAGAGAGAAAGTGGCAGGTTATACATAGAAATTTTCGGCCGCTGGCTGGCTATATCGGAGCTCAGTTTACCCTTTTAGCAGTTTGCTTAAAGAAATCGCCTCGGTACCTACTCTAACCAGGAACACACTCGGCAACTCTGGGCATTAAGCTTGCCTCATCTCTACAACGGCCCCCCACAGACGCTGGGGATGCCTGGTTTCACCTTGGAGATACCCAGAAAGGGACCATCTCACAGGGATAGCCAGGACGGGTTCCCCAGCGGTCTACAGCGCCGGGACGCCCCGTTGCTGGGGCAGCTGTGCGCTTTACAAGTCTACAACATTTACATTTACAAATGGCACTGGTCAGGCATATAAGCAACTGTAGGAAGGTCTTGCACCTGGCAACACAGCTAGTTGCCCTACAGAATGATGTGGAGTCCATTTTATTTTACCAGAAAAAAACAAAGGAAGTAGCGTGGGCTGGCAGTAATTATCTGCCTGGCCTTCCAAAAAAGTGTACTAAAAAGCAGTGGGTGGAGGGTGTCAACGGAGGAATGGACAAACATAAGATGGAACAAGATGAACAAGGAAAGCCATCGACTAGGAGGCAAGCAATGACAGTGACAATGAAGCCAACCAATGGTAAGCAAAGGCCGGGCTTTAAGCCCACTGTAAGGTCTGGGCAAACCCACAGTAGGTCTTGTCTTGTGCTGTCTGTTAAGCATAAGCTAAAAAGGACAAGTAAATGCCATGCCACAAATGTCAGACCTCTCTAAATGTATGTAAACTCTAGTCTGAAAGCATCTGTCCCTTAAGATCAATGCCCACCGGCTAAAACGAAGAGTTCTATCCTCTGATTTTGCAATTGTCATTGCATTTATATAACGCTACTCCTGTGGAGAATTTGCAGCCCTTTTCAGAGGGCAGGACTCTGCTCACGAACCCAAGTGAGAGTTTAGTCCAGTGTTACAGAGATTAATCTTGTGCACTCAAGCAAACCATTGCATGCATTAACTCCCGTTTCTTTGGGGTAATATTACATTTTTACTAGTCAGATGTTCTCATTAGCTGGGGTTGGAAGTATGTGACTTTATGGCTATATTTGGTGGTATTCATTTATGAACTACAGTAGTGTAGTTGCTGTTAGGCTGCAGGAGTATGGGAAGATTGGGTCTTTTAAATGAGTTGTGTACTAATTGCAGAAATACACTAATTGATGTTAATAGAGGTTAAGGTAAACATGAAAGTGACTTGGGCAAGGTTGTGTCCTAAGAGAAAAGGCATGCATAGGGTGGGAAAGAGAAAAGAGGGTCATTTGAAAGGAAAAGGCGAGGAGACGATCAGGGATTTGAAGTAATGATCAGTTTTTCATGCTGGATTTTATGAATATAGAGGATGTTTTTTGAGATAGCATGCAATTCCTGGATGCAAGTTTCTATACAGAAGTAACATTATTTGTAAGTGAACATAGTGCTATATTTTTGATAGGTGCTAGATTCAGGTGAACAGTTTGTGCAGTGCTAGGTTACTGCTAGACCACTGCTTCAGTAAGCACAGCTGATCGGTTCAGGGGTTGGAAGCTTAGAATAATGTCTGGGCGCAAACCTTGTAAGGATATTGTGCAAATGCTGGAGCGGATGTCTTCTTAAGTTTGGCTCACAGTATCAATTGTAAAGCAAAGCGGCATCCATTTTGGACACCTGGTTTGACATTGCACAAGAAGAAGGGTGGGTACAACTTCCCCAGATGGATAAAGTGTATTGCCAACATTGCTGTGATTGCTGGTTGGGGTGAGGCGCGAAATTGTAGATCCTGTTGCGCAAGGTGAGGGGGTCCCCATAGGTGAGGCATTTGTTATCCTTGCAAAACCTATCAATTATTGGGATGGCACAGGTTCCCTACCAATGTCTTTTGACATGAAATACTGTGACATTGATTCTTATGAAGGATAATGTTTTGCCTTGCTGAGGTGGATTGAAAGAAGTCTGATGATTAAATGTTTTGGTTTGGTGACCTATTCCAGTACGTGATTTTGCCATTGTAGAAGATTGTTGTTTGATTATAAAACATTAATATTCTAAGATATATCTGAAGGATCTTGTACAAAGGATCGAAGTCCACGTAATCAGTTTGCAGCACGTTGCATTGAAGAAAAGTTGTCCAGGAGTGTCCTCGTTCCTCCTTTTGTTGAGAATGTACCATGATAGGCATTTACTCAAAATTAGCGGTCTTGCTGTTTAGTTAATGATGCGTGCATAGTTATACTGGTGGGGTGTCTGTGTTTATTGTATTTCCAGAATTATGTTTGTTTGCCTGTGTGAAGGAAGCCCTTGCCTTCATGCTGCGCCCAAACAAGATGAATTTTCTCCACATTTAAACAATGCTATTTTCAGACGGAATCAACCTAATGTAATCGGACTCAGAGAAAACTGGGTCCACGGGGTGTGAAGCACACATAGAGAGATGTCAAGTTGTAGTCTGCATCCAAGATCACTTCTTTAGAGGGTGTATTTGTTATTTCTTTTTGCACCACACTGATGACCCACATGGTGCATTTCCATCCTTGTGTTCATTTGTATCAAATAGCCCATGGGCAGTATTCAGCAGTCTCCATGGGCAGTAACAAGCCAGCCCTGTGGGCAGCTAGGAGCTGCCACAGTAGGCAATGGACAATAGTGAGTCATCCCCGTGGACAGCACACTGAATATTCCCCATGCTATGAATAGTATACTGCTCTCCCAGTTGGCTTAGGTGACGCATAGTGAGCAGTACTTGTTGCCTTGAGTAAGGCGTAGCACTTAATGAGAGACAAGCAAACACAAGCCACATAGATCAAAGCCTTGAAACTGTGTCTTGAATATATTGACCTGTCGCTGTGAGCTGTAGAGAGCCTCCCCATTGAAGTACTTACCAGCTTTCAATCAAATGTCCTTAATATGACAACACCGAAAGATCTTCTTAATCTTCTTTTATTTCTTTAACACTTCTCCAAAAACAGTCCTAGCCGCCAACACGTGTTTCGTCTAGACGCTGTTTTCACATCTCGTTACGTGCAACGCTGTTTCTCACGGGTACCTGTTGGTTTTTCTTGAAATATAAAGAAAACTGGAGACACTTTATATCTTGTCTCGTGGAACAGGACCACAATAAATCCTTGGAAATTTGATATATTCATTGTAGTTGCTTTTTAACTTGAATTTTGCTGGTCGTCTTGGAACATTAAGTAATATTAGCCCTGAGGAAGTCTGTTGTTCATACAACAAAGAGACGAAACATGTGTTGGCGGTTAGGACTGTTTTTGGAGAAGTGTTAAAGAAATAAAAGAAGATCAAGAAGAACTTTCGGTGTTGTCATATTAAGGTCTTTTGATTGATTGTAAAATATGCTCAGGATACATCTCTCTTTTCTCGCTTAAACCATATAGAATTTCTATACCTTCTGGTATATGGTGGATGGTCATTACCATATCCTTGAAGCTATCTGAATGTTGAATTTTTACTATCTCACAACCCTGCGCAATTGCATCCCAGCCATCCATTCTGTGTAGTACCTACCAGCTTTGCTGGCAGTAGTGAGCCATGCCATTCTTAGCAGAAAAACGTCCTTGTAAGTAGTAAACTGTCCATGTGCACAGTCTTAAACTGCTCCGTTGTCCAGTAGTGAGCTATACCAGTTAGGCAGTAGTGCTTGAGTCATTTACTAACAATCTCTCTTCATCATAGTCTAACTTTCATTAGTTGCTGTGCTCTTGAGCTTAGTTCATTTCCCCCCAAAAGGCCCTCATTGCCCCAGTTCCTTTAATTTAATTGACAGCCTGGCTATTTTAATTAATTCATGTCATCCTTTTCTAAAGCTCTGGCTTGTGACAGATTACCACTTCATTGCACTGATTACTGAGATAAGCAAACCCTTTTCTAGCCAATTGAATATCAGACTGGTATGCTTCCTGGAGCTCCAAATGTATATAATCAGCTGCGATTCTCGGTGAAGGTCAAATTGCACTTATCAAGCCTCATCACTTTTGAAGACTATGGTACCAGTGGAGTACCCATCGGTTTGTGGTGGGATGTGAACAACAGTGAAGAAGGTCCTCTTTTTTCATGACAAATGCTAGATTTTGAAGATTTCTGAGATGTAGACAAAAAGACATCTGAGGTTTATATACTTGCCTCCACAATATTTTTGTGGATTGATATTTTGCTCACAATATTCTGGCACTATACTTGGTAGATGTGGAGTTAGAATAGTAAATTCATACTTCCATGTGTATGCTTCTCAGGTGAATACTAAATGCAGATTCCTCACTTTTGAACCCTTCTGGGCGCCAGATTGGATCCAGAAACTTTATGGTGTAACTCCTGTGTGCCGACAGGTGTGCAGTCAGCCTTCATGTTGAGTCTGCACCGCCTCCAGATATGACAACATGCAACAGCATATAGTCTCCACCCCTGTGCGTTGACATCAGGTCATCTTTTTCCGCACCCCTCGACGTGAATCTGAAATGCCACTCCCAATTCCAATTCTAGACATTTTTCTCAACAACAAAAAATTCTAACAGTGTTCTAGAGATGTGTCCTTTGAATATAACAGGTTTTAAAAAGTAGAAACAGATCTTGGTCACTGATCCACATGTTTGCCTTAGATGGATGGCTTAGCACCAAGCATGACTTAAAGCTCTGCAGTAAATGCTTCCTGATGCACCTGAAGGCCATGAGGAAGCAAACGTTTACTTTTTCAAGTACAGGGATTACTTGCAGTCTCACTCACTGTTGTCTGGTAAGTCTAAGTTGTGGTCGAAAGACAAGCCAAGGTATAACTACAAGAATTCCAACCCCAGCCTGCTGCTCCTGTTCCAGGGAGAAGACGCATAGTCACTGCTCTGGAAGGCGACTCCGCAGTGTCTTCTGATTCAGGCATGATTACAGATCTGGACCTGATGCACCTCAGTTTCCCTTGCATAGCAAATTAATGCTTTCTGTGGGGCCATGCTACAGTTATTTAAGGTGCTCTGGTGCACCTTTCAGCCCCATGGATCCATTGTGAGTTCATGTCAGAATTGCTTCACCTGCAGCTTCCACCCCAGCATGGTCTGACTACGTCCAACCTCACTCCCAACAGCGCAACTCCTCTTCCACAGACCCTGTCTTCTTTCTCTGTGAAATGCCAGCTTCGGCTCTGGCTGCATTGGTTTCAGACACTTATTCAGATGTTGGATTCTGAACAGATTTCAGCTCCATCCTATCATATGTCATGCTATGATGGAACAGCCTGTAGTTTTGGTTGTCCACCCGGTTGACCCTGACTCAACGCAGCTATTACCAGAGGTTGAGGGCCAAGGTTGGCCCCTGCACGGACACTGTCCAATGGCTTGACCCAGTGTCCCATGCTATGCGGACCATCTGCAGAGTTGGGGATAGTTGTTGGCATATTGTCTGTATTTCTCTAGCTCCAGACTTCTTTTGCTGTATTTAAACTAAGAGCACACTGGTCTGATAGCCTTCATACAGTACATCCTATTATGATTCCACACAGAAAATAAGTAATGATCAGAAGACAAGTTTTGAAAGCTCAATGTACTCCAAGGTCTGCAGAGGAACGTCACCTTGCACACCACCTAGCCCAGCATCTTTAGCTACTCTTTTCTAATGGTATTTCCTTCCGCCAAGACTCCCTCACCTGCAGTTTTATCGTGATCTGACACCTCCTGGATTTCAAAAGTGTTTAGTATCTTGACCAAATCACAGCTTGGGACCTTGACCATATTGTGTCCACTCCTAGGCACAAGGGTAGTGAAACTGAAGTGTTGGATCATTACTGCTGGATATATTGTGTTTTGGAGCTTATTTGGATGGTTGTCGCTCCTCCTTCGTCTTGGTCAGTAACCAAGCCGACAAGTGCTTAGAAAGTCGTTCTAAAACTTATTTTGTTTTTGTTATTTTTTTATGCTCCACAAAGCATTCCTAATCCCTTTCCCTCTTTTCGAAAAACGTCTTACCAAATGTGTCTCCATATCACCTGTTCTAACACCTTTCGTTTGTATTTTGTTTTTTGCCATACAACTGGTGCGAGAAAAATAGCATAGCGCTCCGGATTCTGGTTTCAGCAGCTATTTCTGGGCCAGATGTGGTATCCGTCCGACCCAGGGAAACATGCTGAATTTGTCCTGGTGTCATTTCCAACTCGTGGTCTGCTTTCCATTTGGTGCAGCAACTAGCAGGCAGCGAGGGAGATTTCTTATTTCCACTTCCAGCTCGGTACAATGGCCTGTTTTAAAAGGCCATCAGCACTTCTTTATTTGAAGTATCATTCTGGCTGTGAGCCATCTTGAGCCGAACAGCTAGATGCCAATGTAATGGAAGGAAACAAAGGCACATAATTTATCACATCAGAAGAACTTTAGAAAACTGTGACTTGGAGGTAAGTTTTTTTTTTTAAGAACAAACTTTATTGATATTTTCTTTTTCCACATGATAAAAATTTTATTATTATTATTATTATTATTATTTGTAAGGTGCAGCGAATTATCCCCAGGGGGATCTCTCGGCGCCTGGGTAGCAGGCAACATGTTAAGGAGTGTTCATTAAAACAGCCAAGTTTTAAGCAGTTTCTTAAATTGTGCTAGATTGGAACAGGCTTGAATATCCTCTGGCAGTCTGTTCCAGTGGGCGGGGGCTAAATGAGAAAAAGCACGCCCACCCATTTTGGCTTTCCTGATTCTCCTAATGCAGAGCAGATTTCGACTGCTCGATCTCAGTTGGCGCACAGGAATGTAAGGTTCAAATTTTTTCATTAGATAGGCCGGACCTATCCCCTGAAGTGATTTAAACACTAGACATGGGAGTTTGAAGACTGATCTTTTTCTAATGGGGAGCCAATGCAGTTGTTGCAAAAAGGGTAGTGATGGAGTTATCGAGGGCTAGGCGCGCTACTGTGTTTTGGACAACTTGCAACCTTTATAATAAATCCTCCCTAATCCCTACTAGTAGGGAATTTCCATAGTCTAGTCTACTGAGTAGAAGCGCCTGTAGAAGGACTTTTCTGGTAGAAAGAGGAATCCAAGGGAAGATTTTCCTCAGGATTCGCATCATGCCGAAGCATGTGCCCGAGATGGATTTACATGCTCCTCCATAGAGAGTCCGTCATCAATTACGATGCCCAGATTCTTCGCCCACTTTTTGGGTGTAGGGACTTCACCGAGTTCCACAGCCCACCAATCAGAGGTCCATAGCTCCTCTGCTTTCCCAAACAGAAGAATCTTTGTTTTATTGGAGTTAAGCTGTAAGAAATTCTTGCTCATCCATGTGGCTATTTTTAGCATACAGTTCTTAAATTTTTCTCTGGTCAAAGCGGGATCCTTCTGTATGGGGGCTATCACCTGAGTGTCGTCCGCATACGAGATAACCCCAGACAATGATGTATATGTACATAGTATGAAATAATATTGACTATCATGAGCCACATCATGCAATTTATCTAAAAAAGAAGAAGAACTGCAAAAAAGGAAACAAAACAGACTTAAACATAACAAGAAATCGGCTGTGTTGCGGAGCTTTGTCTTTATAAAATGACCAGGTCTCTAGCGACAATTTGACTGGTCTAGTAGCCTCTGACATATAATGGCAAAGTGTAAACACCAGTTTGAGCTGTGGGGCAGAACCTCTAAGACTGGAGATGCAGGCGATGATGGTGGTGTCAAGACAATTCCTCTAAAATCCGCCCAGTGCTGCCATATGCGTATGTGTTTGTGATGGCACCCACGAGCTTTAAAGACCGGTTCCTCCAACCCCATGCAAAAATCCAATCCGCTCTTCCATGCTATCAGTGGGGTGTGGAGGGTGCCTTCCATAATCGGGCTATGTCACGCATGGTGATAGTCAGGTAAATGGCGTTTATATCTGTTGCCCCCGATGTCTTCTGCAATGTGTGGTACCGCTAGGCGTGGTGTATTTGGTATAGCCCACCACAGTACCTCGGCCAAACAACCATGTACACCCTTCCAGAACCTGTCTTGGAGGTAGGTTTTTTACTTTGTTCAACCCCCCCCTTCGTAAGAGATGTGTATGCGCTGTAAGAATGCAAGATTCATCCGTATTAGTAATTACACAAATATTTAAATGGCACCTACTAATTCATTTTCTACTTAGTTATTTTAAAGCGCTGCTCATCCTAGTGTAGGATGTCGGAGCACTTTTCATTGCCTACAGGGACACAATAAATCATATAAGTGTGTACACCACAGTAGAGGAAATATTACTTAAGACAATGACGGTTATAAGGCTGAGGAATCGCATATTGTCCATACATGTAGACATTATATGTTAAGTGTAGGAGAGTAGGATCTGCTTCTTATGGTTACCCCCACTTTTGTCTGATGTATCACTGTTTTCGACTTAGTCTGATTGGGATCCTGCTATTCAGGACCCCAGACTAGCTGCTTTCTCCTCTAAATTGATTGCATGTACTTTAGATACACTCCAGATTGGATTCTGGAGTACCCTTATCAGTCCCGAAGGGCATAGGTACCCCAGAGGCCTCCCAGGGGCTGCAGCATGTATTATGCCACCCCTGAGAAACCATTCAAACTGACACCACAGATCTGCTACTGCAGCCTATGTAAGGTGGTGCATGCACCCCTTACTTAGATATAGGTTCACTATATCTATTCTAAATCACTGCACATATAAACCTATCAGTCACCCCTATGGCAGGCCTTATCAATCTTGGGGCAGGGTGCCAGGATTTATGTGAGAGGGTGCCCCTGCATGAGCAAAACCCCTCTGCAGCCTTCGAAACCTATTTTCCGGGGTTGTTTGTGATGCAGCCAACCATATATATTTAAGTGCATTATAACCTCGCGGTAAATGCTAACTTTAAAACGGCTGCTTAGAAACATGTTGTGTTTGGTGTCAAATACCTTGGAATCATACCTCCACACCAGTAACTGGTGTGGAGGTATGATTCCACCCTTCTAGAGGGACTTATGTGAATCACCGATACACCCGGTACCAGCTTTCTCGACCTGGGCATCACAAAATGGATGCTGCCAGCCACAGACATGAGTCTGCCCTCCTGCTGCTGAGCCAGGCTCGAGCAGGGGAAGGCTTGACAATAGGTTTCCTGTCACAGGGAGGTGTGACCACCTCCCAGACAGGATTTAGTGTATTGGGGCTGGGTGGGTGCACTCTGAGAGTGTTTGAAAGTCTGCACTGGGGGCACATTTGGTGTCCCTGTGCATAGTCCAGTTCAAACCGGTTGCAGGAGCCATTTGCTCCTGCTCTTGCGCGAAACTGGACAAAGGACATGGGTGTTGCCACCCCTCTGTCCTGACCCTCCCATAGGTGGGTCCCCAGAGTTTGTCCCACCCCTTCCTTGGGTATAAAGTAGGAACCTTGACTACAGGACTTTAGATGTTACCTGGACTAAACTCTGCTACAGAAACCAAGTACTTCGACGATCTATGCTTCGCTAGACGACTGAAGAATCTCCCTTGGAGTAAATGAGTTTCTCCCCTGCAGCAGCAGGCACCTTAACGCATCTGACCGGTTTGCATCTCCCGAGCTCCTATGGACTCCGAAGATTTCTGCAACACAGAAGGTTGTTTGGACTGGTACAAGTTGCCCACTTTAATTAGTGGTACAAAAGGGGGCGGTGATGGACGGAGCATCAGAACCAATCAAACACTCACACCCAGTCAACAGATCTGGGTTTGATCCATCACCGTTCTTTAGCCCACTCTGCCACCCCAGTTCAGACATGGCCATATGCAAATCAGTCTGCCCTGTGCCTCATGGGAACAGTCCAGCCCGAACTGCCAAGCCATGCCTTCCCTGGACCGGAAACAAGCTTCCTAGGTCCGGTTTCTGACATTTCAGCCGTCTTCAGCCAGGCTTGCTTGAATCCAGTGGCAAAGTGAGCAAGGGACTCACGTCTGAGCATACCCTGCCAACTTATGGCGAACAAAGCGGTGCAAAAGGGGGCGGTGATGGACGGAGCATCAGAACCAATCAAACACTCACACCCAGTCAACAGATCTGGGTTTGATCCATCACCGTTCTTTAGCCCACTCTGCCACCCCAGTTCAGACATGGCCATATTCAAATCAGTCTGACCCTGTGCCTCATGGGAACAGTCCAGCCCGAACTGCCAAGCCATGCCTTCCCTGGACCGGAAACAAGCTTCCTAGGTCGGTTTCTGGCATTCCAGCCGTCTTCAGCCAGGCTTGCTTGAATCCAGTGGCAAAGTGAGCAAGGGACTCACGTCTGAGCATACCCTGCCAACTTATGGCGAACAAAGCGGTGCAAAAGGGGGCGGTTATGGACGAGCATCAGAACCAATCAAACACTCACACCCAGTCAACCGATCTGGGTTTGATCCATCACCGTTCTTTAGCCCACTCTGCCACCCCAGTTCAGACATGGCCATATGCAAATCAGTCTGACCCTGTGCCTCATGGGAACAGTCCAGCCCGAACTGCCAAGCCATGCCTTCCCTGGACCGGAAACGAGCTTCCTAGGACCGGTTTCTGGCATTTCAGCCGTCTTCAGCCAGGCTTGCTTGAATCCAGTGGAAAAGTGAGCAAGGGACTCACGTCTGAGCATACCCTGCCACCACCCCCTTTTGTACCACTTTAATTAGTGGGCAGCATATACCAGGCCAACTTCTGACATTAAGAGTAAACGTTTTGGTGGGGAACACAAAATCAAGACAAAAAACAACGCAGTGATTGGATTATATGTACTAAGATGACTTTATTAGTTCCCAGAGGAGCCTTTCTTTGCAATGTTAGAGTACACATTGAGAAAATACAGTAAGGATCTAAACCCATCACTTATATTTTGCATGCAGCACTTTGTTGCCAGTCAATAGATCGCTGTGTTACATCAGAAGGATTGCAACTTATGAACTGGAAGTCCAAAATGATCTCATTGTCAAAAGCAGTAGCCCACTTACCTGTTTACATAAAATACAAATCTGTGATCCGCATGTTACACAGCTTCAGCTGGCAGTTTAACCCTCGGTAATTTGGCAAAACGCAGAACTCTCCCACAACCACATTAACCACTAGAGTTATCTCATCCCATTATAATCTTTTCAAGATTGCTTGGCACCCAAAGATCTCTGCAGCAGGTGTGCTAACCCTGTAAGATTTTTTATAATGCAGCCTCTTTGTGATTTCCTGTCACATTTGTCCTTGTTGCTAATTTCTTTCTGCAGTTGTTTTTAATAAAATGTATAAATTGACTGTCAGACACTGCTTTTCAAGCTTTTCCCCTCAGGACTCCACCCTCCTTTCCTCTGCCACATCTTGGCCCACAATTTAAAAGATAATTCAAATTGTTGTAGTGAGGTTAAAAAGAAAAAAGAATTCCAAAAACGGTGATTTGATATGGAGATTTTTTTTTTTTTAAAGAAATACGTCAGATTTTAATCAGTTTTAAGACTGGAGAATCGTGAGTATGGGATCGTGATACTGCTGTTTATCAAAAAATAGGGTGAGGAATAGTCTCTCCATACTCCTGTCCAGTTCGGACTACTTCCTTACTCACGGACTAGTGTCCACCTCCTGTAGATTATTACTCTCACCCTCCCTGTGGTCAGCGTCTCCCTACCTAAGTTCAGTTTCCTCCCAGGAAATATATTAGCTGCACTCACCATTCCCCCTAGTTAGTTACTCCTGCTTCGTCGCAACTTCCTCTCTCCCATGCATTACCATCTTCCATTAATGAGTCAATCTCTCTCTCTCTCTCTCTCTCTCTCTCTCTCTCTCTCTCTCTCTATTTCTCTCTCTCTCTTTGGTTAGTGTCTCCTTCCCAGGGGACTGGTGTCTGTCCTCCATGGTTTAACATTCCCCCTTCGTAGTTAATGTCGACCTCTTTCTGAGATTAGTGTCCCAGTTCCCTGCTCCGTTTCAGAGGAGTGAAAAGACATTCAGAAACCATCTCAGCATACAAAATGACGCTTCTCCCCCTGCCATCTCTTCCAGGCAACTCAAATGGAACTCGTTTACCACCCCACCCACACACCTCCTTCCCCCAACCACCGCCTCTTCCCAGTATTGCTTTGCTTCCTCGTCGTCTTCCATTGTTAGCTGTCCTCCGGTGTTACTTGCCTTGCTGAGTGCTGACCTGGCAGTGCCAGGCATTTGTCAAGGACACAGGTGCCCTGGAGACAGCTTTGTAATTAGAAATAGTTTAAGTGACCTGTGCCACAGCTGGTCTGGGAGCTGTTGCGTACACGCAAGCACACTCCAGGACCGCGGAGCCCCAGTTCTGCACATTCCTTGCTCTACAACTAAAGTGTTCCTGTCTTGAGCTATCTGAGGGATGCTTTTACCCAGCATCCTGATAGTCTACCTGATGGTCTACCTATTCTGTGTAGTTTTTTTTATTCTTTTTTGCAGTTTATAGAGTTTACTCTTAATTCCCACTGGGTGCTGGCATCACAGAACCAATTGACCTCCTTAGGATAACAGAGACATC
Organism: Triturus cristatus; assembly: GCF_964204655.1. NCBI lineage: Eukaryota > Metazoa > Chordata > Amphibia > Caudata > Salamandridae > Triturus > Triturus cristatus. Next base: position 655,944,652 of record NC_140583.1, read on the forward strand.
CTGAACACTAACTGAACGCCATACAAAGATAATTGTCTTGGATTGTTTTAAGGACATTGGCTTGGGCAGCGACTGTCAATAAGGCAAGCATTTGCTACAGAGTGTAATGGGTTGAACCAAGATGCACCCATCATCTAGTCTCACAGAGTAGGACTTGGCTATCCTCAGGCATGAGCTTTTGGTGGTATGGCAAGGCTCCAGGCATAATACCAGGAATGCATTAATTACTTACTGGTAATCTTTGGTACCCTGAGCTTTGTTCTTTGTCATAAAAGCCGTTATTTCCTTGCACTGTCCACATACCAGAGATGTGCAGCATACTCCAATGTCCAACTATTTTTTTTCCTTTCATAAAAAGTCCACCCAAGCTCATTATAAGGGAAACTGAAACCCAGACTACAGAACACGGAAAGAGTGATGGTCACAGGGACTGACACAGGAGAATCCCCAAGTGTATTTGCAATATCTTCACATTGTATTGGGGTCATCAATAAAGTAAGTGAAAGATCAATAGTATTGCATTACTCAAAATGAAAGTGTTTCTAAATTCTGAAATGCTGTCTTAATTGAATCACAAATACACATTGTATTGAGCATATTTTGTGGCTATATATGATCCAACTTTTGGTTCATAGGTTATTGATAATGTTATAGTTTATGTCAAACTAGTGTTTCCAAAAAAATAATCAAATTATATTGATCATACTGCTGCATCCACGACTGATATGTATCTCTAATGTAACTTTGTACTATGTTTAAATGTTAGTTGAACTGAACATAGTTATGTATAATATTTATAAAGTTTGAATGATAACTATTAATAACATATTTTAAAATCTAGGCGGTTGAGTGAAGATGATCAGTAAGTGGGTTAAACTCTGTTTGCCACAATCTTTATTAAATTGAGCAAAAGCAGATTCATCTGACTTCAGTTTTGAAGAAAAATAAGCTGTGTTTTAAAGCTGGTTGCATATTCTAAAGGGAATATGCAACTTAAACTAGAGGCAGCCTTAGCACCTGCTAACCCATCTTGCTCTTTGGCACCCAAGACATTGGACTTATTGCTCTGGTCACTTAGACCTTGAAAGCAGCGGTGGAAACAGGTAGTCAACAGGGCTCCAATTCTGTAATTCATACTCCATGCCCATTACTTACACCCTCAGAAGCAAAATCAAGGATACACACATTTGAACATTGTCTCAAAGGAAACCCTGAAGCAGTGCTCTCCCAAAGCATCCAGGAATTGTGCAACTGTAAGACAAAACTAAGATTCCCCCACAGATCCAAGAAACCCCCTTGCAGAAAACAGAAAACCTCGGGTAACATGTGATAACCCCTGCACTACAACAGAATTTAGAAAACCTCAATCCTCTCCTGCATTCTGGGACTCCAGATTTCTAAGTGTCCAGGACTTGCAAGTGAATCTGTGATTTATCAGTGTTACTATACCTTATCCCTCCTAATCGGGTTGAAGGCTCTACAGAGGTCATGAAACAACAATAAACCCAGACTTTGTAACCAAACCGTACACAAATTATAAGTGCTTCCATATCACAGGAAGAGATCACAAGGGCTCCTGGCTCTGATCATAGTTTAACATACACAGCTGCTTTGAGACCAGATAATCATAAAGTGATCCTTCAAAAATCCTAAATACTCCAAAAGAGCACAGTGTAAAAACACAATGGTGAATAAAAAGATATGGCCCTATAAGATACTGGGAAACCCTGCCACAAAGCTTTCTATCCCAGGGCTTCCTCTCTGACACCATCCAGGTCTCTCAGGAAAAGACTCAGGATCTTCTATGGTGCCAGAAAAATTCTAACCTGACCTGCAGCAGGCCACTCTCCCTTCTCCAGTCAGACTTTACCGTTGTGACAGATGCATCAGTGTTGTGGTTAGGGGGTTCACCTGGGAGAGGTGGGGATGGGAAACAATGTTAGATTTGGGGGTCTCTAGTTGGCAGGGGTAGGTACCTTTGACCAAATAGGGACCCTTGCGTCTAGTCAGGGTAAGGGGGTACACTCCTAAAATAACCCCTGCTCACCCTCTTGGTAGCTTGGCACGAGCAGACAGGCTTATCTCAGAGGCAGTGTGTAAAGCATTTGTGAACACATACAGTAACCCAGTGACAACACTACAGATGGACACCACACAAGTTGTAGTATAAAAATAAGTATTTTTATATAGACTTAACACAAGACCACAAACGACAAAAATCCACAATACTGTACTTTAAAAATGGTAGAATTAGCTTAGTTCTCTTTAGATGTAAAATGCGACACTTTAAGTTCAATGTTCCTTTGGATGCGTAACGCTATACAACGAAAGGGTTGCAGGGAAGGTGATGCGTCGGTTCCTTACACGCAAGAACGGTGATGCGTCTGGTTCCTACTGATGCGTAGGGGATGCGTCGGTTCTTCTCGGCGTGGGGAGGTGATGCGTCGGTTTCTTACTGCGCTTCCGTGGGGTGCGACCCGCAACGCCGTGATGCGATGAAGATCCAGTGCAATGAAACAAAAATGGCATCTTCTTCTTGTTGCGACACGATCCGTGCACGCCCGATGGCCGTGCTGCGGCAACGATTCTTCTGAGCCGCAACAGGCCCTGCAATACGCTTCTCCGGTGATGCAACAGCGTCTGATGCGACGGCGACACTGTTCTCCGGTGATGCGAGACACTTTGGCGATGCTGCAGCGTCGACACCCTTCTCCAGTGATGCGACGACAGTGGCTGCGGCCCGACATGCTTCTTCTTCGTGAGTCACGCTTCCAGCTCCTTGCGACACGCAGTCCCTCAGAAGGCCCAACACAACAGTAGGCACTTCAAAATAACTCTTGGGGAGCTGGTGGGTGAAGTCTGTTGTCCCTGAGACTTCAGCAGGAGGCAAGCTCTATCTCAGGCCCTTGGAGATCCTTCACAAGTTGAATAAAGTACACACAAAGTTCCTATCTCCTTTCTTTGGCAGTCAGGCAACCACTGCAGGCTAATCCCCCAAACAGCACTCAGCTAGGGATAGTCTCTTCCTCAGTTTCTCTGGTTCCTGTCCCCAGCAAAGGTTCTTCTTGTTTCCCAAAGTGATCTAAAGTTCTGGGGTTTGGGACCCCTCTTTTATACTTATTTTCCCCTTGTTCTCTGAAGGCAGAGCGGCCTTTGCCTAGTCCAAATCAGTTCTGGTCAGTCCTGGAGCACTTTGTTGACAAGATTCCTTCTTTTCTTTCACAGTGCAGGCCAGGACAGCAGACGCACCACAGGAGGTGGAGCCAGCATTGTGGAGGGGAGGCACAGCCCTATTCAGGTCCCAGGTGAAACTCCTCCCACCCATCTACATGCAGATCCCTCTATTCAGCCCTATGCTGACTCACCCTGTCTCCTGGAATCCCCCAGCCCCTGTCACCCAAACTCCAGACAAGGAATACACAACCTAGCAGAGGCAGGCTTGGATAGTTAGGCAAGAAGATACCTACTTTCTAAAAGTGGTATTTTCAAACACAGAATGTTAAAAACCAACTTCACTAAAAGATGTATTTTATCATTCTGAGTTCAGGCATACTAAACTCGACTTTCTACCTGGTTCCCTGAGTCAGTTAGGATTATAAGATGTAATAATCAAACTGCCCATTCTGGCCTATGGGGAACAGCTAGCCTTGCAATAGTGAAACACGAAAATGGCTATAATTCACTATTAGGACATGCCACACACACCAGGGCATGTCCTACCTTATACTTACAATGCACCCTGCCCTTGGGCTTACCATAGAGACTAATATGCAGAAAAGGGAAGGTTTAGGGACTCGCAAGTGGGTGCACTTGCCCAGTCAGCATGGCAGTACCAGACTGTACACAGGCTCTGCAATGGCAGACCTGAGACACACTTTATAGGCTGCTTCTGTGGGCGGCACAACCAGTGCTGCAAGCCCACCAGCAGCATTTGATTTACAAGCCCTGGGCACACTCTGTGCACTGTACTAGGGTCTGATAAGTAAACCAAACCAGCCAATCATGGAGTCACTAATCCATACATCAATTTACCATAGGGAGCACTTGCACTGTGGCACTGAATAGCAGTGGCACAGTGCCCAAAGCATCTATAACCAGCAAAAACACATGAGGCAACAGCAAAAAAATGGAAGGGAGACCCACGGCAAGGTGGCAGGTCTAACAAGAGACCTCTGGTTTCTGGCAGAGAGCCAGCTCCACATCAACTTTTGGAGCTTTGGGCGATCAGTCTGGTTCTGAAAGCCTTCCTGCTTTCCATCAAGGAGAGGCTTGAGAATGTCCTCCCAAATAATATGACTGCCATGTGGTACTGCAACAAGCACGGTAGAGCGGCATCCTCGGTGCTGTGCTTGGATGCCCTACCCTTAGGGAAGTGGCTGGACCTGTAGAAACTTTTTCTGGTAGCAATTAATCTGGCAGAGTCTCCCAAGGCCAATACTGACAGGCTGGGCAGATGTTGGCTGGCAACTCACATGTGACATCTCTACCCTGATACACATAATTTGTTGCCCAGTAACCACATGGAAGAGAAATGACCATTAGAAAAAAGTGGCTAACATTGGTGATAAAAGTTCTTCACTGCGGATTTATTAGAGCAAGGTCAAATACACTTAAAAGAAAATAAGAAATGACAAGTAAAGATGAGAATGAAAATAAAGTTGACACCATACTCTAATCAGTAAATAACAGTACAAAAACACTTGATATGATCAGGTAATCTTTGATGTCACTACTATAATACAAAAAGCCGATAGAGCATTCTTGAAGAACTCAGAGATTTTAGTATTCAATGTGAATCGCTAACTCCTCATCACAGTTAAGACCATTAGGACATTTGGTATTCAACTCAATAATATATTGAGATTCTAAAACTCTTGGTTGTCTTTCCCTGTCATCTGCTCTGACATGTTTGAGCACGCTGTCTGCCAAAGAACGACAGCTGCTCATTATCACTTTTGTTTGTCTGAGCGAAATTCCATGCCACAGGATAAGCTTGGTCAACATCCTTGATAGCCCCTAAGGGCTACAAAATCCTCTTCTTTAGAGGTAACTTCATGCTGCCAATGTACATTAGTCTGCATGGACATTCCAAGGCATAGACTTTAAAGTCTGATGTGCATGTAATAAAATTTGAAATGGACCTGGCCCTGCCAGTGGGAAGTGTGAATTGGTTGCGATTTGTGCTATGTTTGCACGCTTTGCACAAGCCACATTTGAAGAAAGCTTTTTGTTCATTAAGCCATGTTGATGTTTTGCTGGAGTTCAAATGACTATCTACCAACATGTCCTTGACAGATCTCGGTTTCCTATGAGTAATGGAAGGCAGAGCCCCATATCGTTGTCCATAACGGGATCAGCTGTCAACAAGCCCCAATGTTTCTTCACTATGTCTCTAATTATATAGGATCTCCTGGTATAGGTAGTAATGAATCTTGGCGTCTGATTACTGGTCTTCAGATGTTTAGAATTTTCATCAAACAGTACATCTTCCTGTTTCGTGTTTGTACTTTGCGTTTGCCTTGCGCAAGAATGTAACAGAGATATCCTCGTTCTGTGAAGTGCTGCATCATGTTATGCTGTTCCTTTTCTAAGGCACCCTCTGTGCAGCAATTGTGGCATGCCCTCAGGAGCTCCTCATAGGGGATGCTCCATTTCAGTGAATTAGGGTGGTGGCTTCCCGCATGCAACAAACTATTGCCAGTTGTATCTTTTCTGTGTTGTGAAGTCTTTAGGATGTTTTTGTCTTCACAAATGGCTATATCTAGATAGAGTACTGGCATGTGTGGTGTTGTGTGCTGGTAGAAATTGGCCTAGCCTTACTGATTAAGGGCCAAAACCCTCTTTAGCTTAACTGACCATTGCAGTACCAGAGCATTGACAGTACATAGTATCTTCAAATAGGAAGATATTTTGTTCTAGACCAAAAAACATAATTTTTTTCTCAACATGATCGTATGACTCAATACATGTATACAGTGAGCAAACATCCAGGGAGATCATGGAATAAGATTCCTCTCACTCATTATCATGTAGCCTATGTAGAAAGTCAGTGCTGTCTTTGCAGAATGATCTTAGATCCATTACAAAAGGAGAAAGAATGATCTAAAAACAGTTTTTTTTTTAAATCCTTTCTACGTAGGATACATGATATTGAGTGGGAGGAATTTTATTCCATTTCTTTAAAAAAAACAAAGGTTACAGGAACGTTATAGTTCGGTTCAGATTTTACATACACACAAAACCATAGAAATTCAGTAGTTATAGTTGTCTCAAGTAACTATAACTTGTGCCCTAAGGTACCTACTTACACCCTTTTCCATAGGTACTCACAAATATTTGCCCAGGGGCCGCAAAGTACGGTCTGTGGTGTGACTGAGGGCCACACTGATGCCAACAGGGTGGCGGTAGGGGGTCCTTGGTGGTTCAGGGATTATGTAAATGGGTCTAAATATATATTAAATAAACGGGCAAGCATTTATTTGCAGGTTAATAAATGCTTGCTCGTTTATTTTTTTTTCTGAATATTAGTACTCGGCAACTAAAAAGCACCTCTGCTGCTGTTCACCAGGGTGGCCGCATGCGGCCGCCCGGCCGTTCTTTGAGTTTCACTGAGCTATACTATTATAGCTTTTATAACAACACTTATGACATTACAAACAAGATCATTTGTTAGACCACTGTACATGGTAGAGTGGCACAGTATAGTTAATGTAGTGTGGCTAGCGAGTTGACAATACTGTGTTCTGAGGTGCGTGAGTTATAGTAATTTGAAGGTGGTGCACAATTTATACATTTAAGGTATTACTTTAGAATTTCTAATGTTTCTGTAGATTAAGTTTGGTTTGTATAATAAAGTTTTCCTAACTATAACAAAGTTTTAACCTTTGTTTTTTTTCATTTTTATTATTTAATAAAAAGTGTTTCAAATTGTAGAATGTACTGTTAAAGATATTAGTGTTGTTAGGTAGAGTGTTATAGAGTACAGTGTCATACAGTTGAGGAGCGTAGAGTGGATTGGCATAGCGTACAGTGGAGTGATGCAGAGTGAAATATAGTCGTAGAGTGGAGCGGCATAGAGAGAAGTTGCGTACTGTACAGTGTCGTAAAGTGAAATGACAACATAGCTTAGAGTGGAGTGCCATAGATTGGAGTAGTGTACAGTAGAGGTGTGTAGAGTTGAGCGACGTGGCATATAGTTGAATAGCGTGGAGTGGCTTAGAGTGGCGTACCGTCGAGTGACGTAGAGTGGGGTGGCAGACAGTGGAATAGTTCAGAGGAGCACAGTGTCAAGTGGTGTACAGTGGAATAGCATACAGTAGACTGTCGTAGAGTCGGGTGGTGTAGAATGGAATAGCGTGGAGTGGCATAGAGTACAGTGGAGTGATGTAAAGTAGAATAGTATGGAGTGGCATGGCATGGAGCTGAGTATCGTACTGTAGAATAGCATAGAGTGGAGTGGCGTTTTGTGCAGTAGCATACAGTGGAGTGGGGTAGAATAGCCTACAGTGAAGTGGTATAGGGTGGAATAGCATAGAGTGAAGGGGCGTACAATCGAGTGCCGTAGAGTAGCGCGTAGCGTATCATGGAGTTATGTAGAGTAGATTGGCGTTGAGTGGGGTATCATGCAGTGGGGGGGCATAGAGCGAAATAGTTTCGACTGGAGTGGCGTAGGGGGAGGAGGTAGAGTGGAGCTGAGTACAATCCAATAGCGTACAGTGGCATAGATTGTAATAGTGTACAGTAGAGTGGCATACAGTGGCACAGTCGAGTGAAATAGGATAAGGTGCAGGGGCGTACAGAGGAGTGGCTTACACTGGAATAGCATAGATTGGAGTGGCATAGAGTGGAATAGTGTACAGTGTTGTGGTGTACAGTGGAATAGAGTGGAGTGCCGTGGAGTGGCATACAGTGAAACAGCATAGAGAATAGTGGCATAGAGTCCAGTGGCAAAGAGTGGAGAGCCCTACAGTGGAGTAGTGTACAGTGGAGTGGTGTACAGTGCAGTGGCCTAGAGCTGAATAGCGAAGCATGGATTGAAATAGAGTGGAAACGTGTATAGTGGTGTAGAGTTGAGTGGTGTGTAGTTGATTAGCATAGAGTTGAGTGGCGTAGAGAGCAGTGGCCTAAAGTAGAGTGGAGTGCCATACACTGGAATAACGTAGAGTGGAGTGACATAGAATGGAATAAAGTACAGTAGAGTGTTGTTTAGTGGAATAGAGTAGAGTGGAAAAGCGTACAGTAGAGTGGAGTGATGTACAATGGAATAGTGTAGTGTGCAGTGGGATAGAGTGGAGTGGCGTAGAGTTGAGTGGCATCGATTAGTGAAAAGCCCAGTGGTGAAGAGCGGAGTAGTGTAGAGTGGCAGGGCTTACAGTTTTGGGGCATGGAGTGGAGAGGCGTGGTGTAGAGTGGAATAGCATAGAGTGGAGTGCTATAACGTGGAGTGATGTAGAGTGAAGTGGTGTGGAGTTGAATGGCGTGCAGTGGAGCGGAGTGGCATAGAGGGGAGTGGCATTAAGTGGAATAGTGTAGAGTGGAGTGGCGTAGAATGGATTGGTGTGCGGTGTAGTAGCAGGTAGTTCAAAGGATGTACTGTGAAAGTGGCTGAACAGATGTAGATGAGATTTGGCAGGAATATATATTATGAGGTTCAAGGGGTAATTTTTGATATTCGCTGTAAACTGGTTAAGTAATATTAAAGTTATAAGTGATAAAACACTTAATTCTATTTTGGGCCGCTGTTTACTGTGGTACGTTCGCATTATACCGTAATATATGCCGATCACAAGGCAGTATATCATTGGCTAATGGTTGCGTTTACAAAAGTAGAAGGCAGCCATTTAGTTTTCACCACACTTTGGCTGTGTTCTGGGTTTGGGCATTAAATATAGGTAAGTAGATTTGTTTTGCTGTTCCATATCTATTTTCACTTAATTAAAGTGGTAATAGTTAGGGAAATGTATCAATATTGTTCTATATATTCTTTATAAAGGTTACGCCGTATTGCCTTAGTACCTACAAAGTACCGCAGTACTTAAATGAAAATTTAAACAAGCATTGGCTTAGCCAATAGGTCTCGCTTTTGGGACCTTATAAGTATTTAGTTATGCAGCATAATATCCTTGGTGCAACAACATTAGCTGTTGCATGGTTAAACACTTATAAGGCCCCAAAGGCGAGACCTATAGGCTATGCCAATGCTGGTTCCTTCATCCCCTGATGTGAGGCTCCTGTCGACGCTCACTGCGTCTCGTTTTTGCTGCTGCCACAAACAAGGTTTTATTGTAATGTTTGGTTTTCTTCTAGGGTTGCACTGTCTGTTTTTTATGCTCCTATGTGGTTCTGCACTGTATTATGCTCTTCCTGGGCTAGTCGCCGCACCAGGCTCGGTGCGATCATCATCAGCTGAGCTTGGACTTGGACTGAGGGATGTTCCTTACATTGTATTACTGCTTATATTTTCCTGATGTAGCAACATATGTTGTACCTATTCTATGCAACTCTGAATAAAGACAACTTTAAAAAAGAAAAAAGAAAAGACTGGGCGTACGAAGATTCTTACCAACCCTGCTGCTTAAACTCCGTGGTTCGATGTCAGCCCCACTAGGGTGCCTTGGAGATTCTTCCAACTCCATTGTGTCTGACAGAAAAAACAAGACCGAGCTGGACACTAAAATCAGCACCGGCAACATTTTCAAACCAGACTTGAACTACAGGAGGCCACCGCTAGTGGGATCACTGGAACTTTCAAGGTTTCATCATTCCACTTTGAAAGGTAGCCCCTATCCTGACACTGGGAAAATGCCAGAGCGGTGGAATTGTCAGTCAGCCCATGCAAACCAAATTACCTATTAGACTTAAATATAGGCACCGGTTTAGTGCAGGCAGACCCCGGAAACCACATGTGGCGTTATTTCGACACATTGCTATCTGATAATGGCCACTAAATTCTCGAGGCCATGCATCTGAAAAAACATAGCAGTATTTTACGAGAGAGCATGCTCTCGGCATTCCAAGCAAGTTTCGCCGCTTGAGACCGCTGGTATCGGATGTTCGACTCACACATTTCAGTCTGGTTCATTTCAGAACAGTCTGAGGTGAAAGATGAAACTTCAAATTTCATTCCCAGCCGAGATCATTGAATGAGATAGTTTCAAGATGCTACTCACTGAGTAATTCCCCCATGCTTCCCTCCGGGAAACATCATAGCAGGAAAAGTGCTTCCTCACATTACGCAATGTCAAGTTCTTCACAAGAGACTGCTGAGCAGGGGATAAGGCTCACGCATCGCGGGGCAGTACATTCACTAGACTAAGGGCCTCAGTGGTCAGCGAATGCAGGACCTTGAATAACAAGCGGTCTTCAACATGGACAGGGCGTAGCGAGTGGGCGCGCGGCTGCGAAAGTGAAAGAAGCTGCAGCGTCCACACGCTTTCTGTGTGCCCGCGAGCGATGCGCTGAGCGCATAAGGAGAGAGCTAGTCTAGACACGGACAGGGCAGAGCGAGTGGGCACGCAGCTGCAAAAGTGAAAGCAGCTGCAGCGTCCACACGCTTAATGACCCGTGAAAGACAGATGCTGGATGCTCGCGTGAACGCAAGCGCTAGGCCAGCCAAAGCGTGGGGTAGCACTTTCAAAACCCACCTACTAAATGTCTCGCAGAGCAGCGCATGCGCTGGGTCAGCGAGACCTAAAAAGAAATATGTAACAAGGTACACTGTAGTAACCTATATTTGCTAAAATGTGCAATGCGCTGTATTTTTTTTTTACACATTTTTTTTTTTAAATGCTCTAAGTAGCGCAGTAATTTCTAGGTAGTACCGCAGAACTGCGTTAACGTATTTTTTCAAAAAGTAAATATGTAAAAAAAACAATGAAAATACACTGTAGTGCACTAATACAGTGTATTTCAGTTCCGCTGTACTTTCACGGTGATACCATGGTACTCCGTGACCTTTAAAAAAAAAAATATATAGAAACTTCGAAATTATTTTCCCAACCAATTACCACTTTAATAAAGTGGTAATAAGTATGGGGGAATATAAAACTACTATTTATCTGTATCTAAGGCCCTAACTCAGATCACAAGCAAAGTATGGTAAAAACAATATGGTTGTGTTTTACGTTTGTAAAGGCTGCCATAGCCAATCCTATACTGCCTTATCATTCATAATTCATAATTAACTTTAAAAATACTTACCCTACTTACCTCGACTACCATAAAGGCTCTATCTTCTACACACCATAAACTATATACCTGCCAAATTTCATTCAAACCTGACTGCCTGTTTTCACGCTATGGCAGATTACACAATCTACGGAAAATGTATTGGTTCTAAAACTAAATTTTGGAACCCTCCTTTTTTCTTTGCACCCCCTTGATGAGCCTCCACAACACTTTGCATCATCCACCAATGTAGAAACCACAATAGGTCTGTATAGTTTTGTGGAGAATCGTCAAACGGTGGCTAAGTGTAGGAGAGTGGAATCTGACTGATGGTTGCCCCCAACTTTTTGCCTGGTATTTGAGTGGTTTTTGACTAATCTGGCTGGGATCCTGCTATGCAGGACCCCAGCCTATCTGCTTTCTCCCTAAAACTGATGTGAGTACTCTAGGTACAAACCTAATTGGATGCTGAGGGTGCCCTGACAGTCCCTTGTAGATGGTACCCTAGGTACCCAGGGCATGGGCCCCCCAGTAGGCCTACCAGGGCTGCAGCACTTATTGTGCCACCCTGGGACAGCCATACAAACTGACACCACCAGACCACTACTGTAGTCTGGGTAAGGTGGTGCTAGCACCCCTTACAGGGATATAGGTACCCTATATCCCACCCCATTACAACACATATACTCTCATAGGTCACCCCTATAGCAGGCCCTGGTAATCCTACAGGGCAGGGTGCTGAGGTATGTGTGAGGGGGGACCCCTATCTGAGTAGGGCCTCTCTGCAACCTTCGTAAAATCGTTACTGGGTTGTTTGTAGTGTAGCCATACCATATACTCTAAACCGCATTATAAGTCTATTGCGATATCGCGATAACTTGAGAATGGCTACACAGAAACATATTGTGTTTGGTGTCAAACATGTAGGAATCATACCCCCAGTCCAGCCATGGGCATGAGGGTACGATTTCCCCTTGCTAGAAGGGCGATATGGGAAAAGCGGTAGAATTTAGACACCAATTTAAAAGTGCACAAGTTACACAAAATGGCTACTGCCCGCCACCTACACGACCCTGGCTGGCTGTTGCTGGGGAAAACCCCAGCCTCGCCAGCTGGACAATAGGGCTCCTGTGGCAGGGAGGTGCTAGCATCTCCCCAGACAGGATAATGTGGATTGGAACAGGGTGGGTGCACCAAATGTCCTTTCAGAGTTGCACGTAGGCAGCTGCAGAGACCTAATTCTGCATACACCGCTTGGAACCGGTTCAGGGGCATCGTGCCCCTCGCCCAGGCGGGAAACACACAAAGGGGAGAGGGTGTAGCCACCCTTTCCCGCCTCACCAGACATTGGTGGACACTACTCTGGACACTCCCCTAATCTTGGGGATAAAGGTGAATAACGTGGCCCCAGAGCCTCAGATTAATTTGGAACTTTACAGAACCGACCTTCGACGAGCTGCTGCCCAGCTGACGGAAGAAATCTCCCTTGGGATAAAGGAGTTATCCCCCTGCTTGGCAGGCACCTGAAACACTGCAAGTGACCCGGTTGGAACTTCGCTGCTCTCACGAACTTCGACGACTTCCAGAACCCTTGAGGTGGGTTTCCAGCGCATCCCAGAGGCCAGTGAGTGTGCTCAACAAGTTTGGGCACCATGGACCGTGTGGGTGCCGAGATCCCCAATACCCCGAGACCCCGGCCTCTTCTTGCATCGCACACGACCCTGACCAGTGGAGAAGTTGTGCTTTGGCCCGTTTACGAGCCAACCATTCTACAGCAATTGTGCCAAAGACCAGCGCCCTAGCCCCCTCCGGTGGCCCGTGGGTGCCCTTTTACGCACTCCAAATTGCCGCCTCCCGCGGTCCCTTGTCTCTCGACTTGTGGGCCCTAGCGGAGGTCTATCTTTGAAAACAAGAGTTCCCCTTGTTGCTCCAGGCCTGCTCTACAGTCTCCATGAAGGAGACCTCTCCCAGACCTCGTGGGTCTGCACTGTAGCTGATTTGTTTATTCTTCGTGGGTTGCGGTTGCCAAGGCTTAGTGGATCCAATCCGGACACTAACACCGCAGCGACCCTCATCCGACGTGGGACAGTCGCCCTCCGGAAGCTGGCCTTCCTTGAAGCCTCCCGGAGCCCGTGGCTGCAGATCCAAGCAACAGCACCTCTCACCTGAAGCACCCGACATCGAAGGGCTCTTTGCTTTGAGCCTCCTGGTCACTTTGCCGTGACCCAGACTCTGTCCCCTCTGCTTTCAGGTTCTTCTCTACATTCTTCACATCTTTGATCTTCACGGCATCATCAACGCTTTTGGCTAGCAGAACTTTTGACTATTTTCCCATTGAAAATCAGCCCGCGACCCGACAGCAGAAACGACCTATGCACCCGGCTTCCCTGGGGCAGGTAACAGTGGTACCTCAGTACTCTCGGGGTTGTGGGATTCTCAAAAGCTTAAGTCTAAAGTTTTAACTTTGTACTCCTGCTAGAAGTATTTTTAATCTGTTTATTTCAAACCGCGACATTCTCCATAGGCTAACATTGCGATCCCGATAGCAGCTCTTTGCACTGCACGCGTCTCCCGTGGGTCCCCTTCCTCATAACTGTGGGTGGATTCTGAAGGGGCAAGCGATCCTGAATGCCCTAGGCATTGCCTGTAGAACTGTTGTGGTTCTTATACCACTATTTTAGTATATGGTTTGGTTCCCCCCTGGGGCCCATTGATTTCTGTGCTATTTATTGTGTTTATAAATGCTTGTTTGAAGTGTAACTTTGCCACTAGTCACATAAAGCGACTGTGGGATTCTGTCTAGAATAAATACATATATTTTATATATATACCTGTGTGGGCTACTTTTCATTTGGCTATTCAAGAAGTTATTATGGTAAAGCAATAAGCTTAACACTCCTTCAAGACTTAGCCTGAAGGCTGCTCTCCACAGCTACCACTAGGATAGCTTTCTTTAAAGGTTGTCTTAAACCACTCATCAATAAGAGTCGAATTGGACTCTGGTGCAAGGTGTCCCTATAACTAGGAACAGCATATGCCAGGCCAACTTCTCACACTAAGTTATTAGCGTGATGAAATGCAAGGAATTCCTATCCATGGGAATCATAAGTATAACGACAGTGTGGCTCTGCCACTCAGTTATGTTGTAGTGTATACTATACTTATCTTGCATGGTAAAAGCATCTGCGTGGTAAAGGCATACGTGGTGAAGCCATACAAGCGTATAGACAGGCATATAGACAAGAGGTAGATGTGATGTTTACTGCAGGCTCCATCGCCAGGACCCTACACATGTATTTTATATAGGGCACCTAATAATTCAATTCAAGGAGGGCTTATTAAGAAGAATATCGACGCTTGAAAACGTAGTACATGGTCTCCCGTACATGATGGATCCAAAGCCAACTAGGAAAGATACATCTTTTATTATTTTTTTCTTTAAAAAAAATAAAAATCATGTGCAACATTCTGTACATTGAGAAAAAGCTACCATTATGAAAACAAAATAATATGCATTTATACGAGTATTGTATTAAATACAGAAGTGCAACACTCTGCATATTTAATTGCCAGACAATAGTTAAAATTAACTGAGTTATCCAACTTTTCCAAAGGTGTTGCACATAGTGGGAAGCACATTTCCATGTGCTCAGAGTACATAAGCATCCAACAGAAAGGCATCCCAATAGAAAACTAAATAGAACTGTTAACTACTGCAAAGTATCAGTAGATTTCCCAAATAAATACAAACATGAGTGCTAAGGTGCTTCCTTTTATGTTAGAGGAACACATTTAATTGCCAGTGTTTAAAACCTTTAAAGCAGACAGAAGTGGAAACAGAACACTGTCTGTTTACGCCTCTTGACACGCAGCAAATGGGTTAGGGGTGTTTGGTTGCATGCTATAAAGATTACACCATGCTCACTTCATCAATTGACCTATAAATCTTAGAAGTTGTCCAAACAAAATGACAGCTTCTGGAATCCCAGTGGAGGGCATGCTGTAGCAGCTAGTGAAGCAGCCCTGTGAAAAGTGACTTCTAAGCAAAACCTACACTTTCATGGATAAAATTGTGCCTCAAAAACTGAGGCAAAAACCCAAACATCTTCTGGTAAAAGTGACTGCAGAATCCAAAACAACGCCCTAAAGAAGCCATACAGCGAGCAGTGGGGAGGAGAAGCATGCAAGGTCTGACCGCTTTAAAACATGCATTCTCTTGAAGCACTCCACAAAAAGGAATTTTAACTATAGTTTACAAAAAGTGGGCAGTTGTGGAACAATACAGGGAGCCACTCAGGTAGGTGTTAAACAAGCTATGCTCCGCAGAGGGACTAAGTCAAGCTGGACAGCCTAAAACAATTAA
The DNA here is from genome assembly GCF_964204655.1 of Triturus cristatus. Taxonomy (NCBI): domain Eukaryota; kingdom Metazoa; phylum Chordata; class Amphibia; order Caudata; family Salamandridae; genus Triturus; species Triturus cristatus. The sequence continues at coordinate 655,960,181 of NC_140583.1, forward strand.
AGGCAGTGAACAGAAAGCATGCAAATGTGAATGCCAAAAGGCAAAGCCTATGGTAAACAATGGGCGGAATCCATTTCTAGGTCAGCTTCTATTATGTCCCCAATAGGTCTTTGTAACCAGACAGCTGTGCTGTCTGGTAGGCTTTGAGCTCAAAAGGGAGAGTGACAAGATATTCTGAATTTGCCAGGATAGTCATGGTTTTTTGACATTTGTCCCGGTGTCCCGACATCTTTCTGAATACATGCCCCTGTTTTGAGCGGGGGGGGGGGGCTCAGTAGAGCAATAGCCCTGCCCTTGTAACGTTACTCACAGATCTGACCCTGTTGTTTTGATGCCTGTTACAGCGCGCTTGAAAGGCAGGTATCTCTATACTGAAAAGAACTGCTCCATTCTCTCAGATTCATTCGGAGAGAAGGGGTAGCAGCTGAGCTTGACAAGTAACATTATACAGTGGCATGCCTTAGTTTTGTGGTATATGCCATTTTAAAAACAGTTGCAAATACTTTTGTCTGTGACCTGCAAATCAGGCATGACGATAAAAGCAGGAACAAAGAGTCTGAGAGGAGTTCGGGTCAGTTGGCGCCGCCTTATCAGCAGTTTCCATTGCCAAGGTTCACAACCCCTAACCCTGTCTTGGCTTTGTCGTTGCCATGTTTTTCATGCATCATAACATTTGCATGCGACATGCTTTTGATTACCACCAAAATACCTGTCCATACATGCCAATAGACCCTATTTAGGAGGGAGAATCCCGATTTTTTAAGCCCAAATGACTTTATTTTGGTAGTCTCCTCCCTGAAATTGGCTCCGCTTCAATATGTCAACGGGAGAAATACATTCTTCCAGTTATGTTTTTTTTTATCTCCCACTTTACTCTTTAAAATGCTGGCATGTATGCCTGTCTAATGTGCCCTGGGTATCGCTATCCGTGTAAAAGTCACATGTATGTAGCATTGTCTCTAGCTTTTGTGTTACTGAGCACTTTGTGGAAGAGCTATAATGATACATGTGTTTGGTTTTTGTATGCTTTGGGTAGCCTGGTCAGCCTGTACAAAGGGTGGTAGTAGGTGTCACTTTACGATTATTAAACGCTTCCTCCTCCCAGGAATACGCTTAAATTGCCGTTATTTGAGAAAACTCTCCGGATTATCTGAATGGTGGCGGTGTCGGGCGTGGAGGGACGGTGGGGAGAGTCGAGTGATCGCCGAGGCGTTCCCCGTGGCCGAGCCCTTCGGCTTGCCGTTCCCCGATGCATAGATCTCCGCTGCCGACGCCGGTCCTCAAGGGCAAAGCGTTTGTGCGGAGCGTGAAAAGAGATCAGATCTAAGCGCGCCTGTTAGAGCTGAGGGAATTCATTCGGCTTTTATTGATAAAAGCATTTCCGCTGTCTCTGAACTGAGCAGGCCTTGCCCGCCCCCTGCCTGCAGGCCGGCGCTGCTCACTCACGCAGCACAGCTCTACAGACATCTCCCTCAGGGCCTCACATACATTATGGGTCTGTGCTTCTCCCCCCGACATCTCTGACAACGTCCGTCGGAGCGATGCTCTCCGAATACACCCCCTTTTGGCAAGTGGGTCGTGGAAACCATGTTCATACGAGCATGTCTGAGATGATATTTTTTCAGGGTCGCACTGGTATAAAAAAATCCGACCGGGCACCTAAAAAGGGCCCCTATTCACAGATCACAAAATTTACAAAACATTGCTTGGCTGTATTTTTATAAATGTGTGGTAAATTAAGTCTTTTTAAGCTCGTACGGCCAATTACCACTAGGTAACGTTCTCATAGACAGTGAGAACAGCAAAGCCAATAGCTAATACATGCAGCTGTAGTACACTGGAGCACAAAAAACAGGAGGAAGCCAGCATAAATGACAGAGAGGGCGATAGTTATAAAATAGTTCCTCACATAGTGCAATGCAAACACGGGAGAGGAGGGGGGAGTAATATATCCAATCAGCAAACATTGATTTAGAGATGAATGCTCCACTGGCATACATGCCAACATTTTAGAAGAGAAAAGTGGTAGGTTTTAGAAAATAATCAGAAGATTGTTTTTCTCCCATTGACTTCTATCGAGGCCTAAATCGGGTCTGTTGTCTTGTATGGGACTTGAAAGTGTGCTGGTACAGGATCGGATATCAGAAATGCAGATTCATGTTTTTTCCCTTACCTGTCAGGAGCACAGAGAAAGCGCTATGGCAGGCAGAGAGTGCGTGACAAAAATATTGTGCACTGGCCTGCAGGAGCAGGTTACTGGCAGTGAATACTAGAGTCCCACTAGACCAGTCCCGGCTGAAGCCCTCTGAGGAAGCGGGTTTTTAGGTCTCGGCTGCGAAAGGCTGCGCTTGCGCAGTCTCGCTCCGAGATTTAATGAGATGGAGTGACTTTGAGAAGAGGGGCTTGCACCCGCCCCTCTTCTCTCCTGTTCTCCATTGGCTGGCCTCTTAAATGCTGGCCAGCCACTGGAGAAGAGGTCCAGTCACTCCGTTGAAGCCCCGTCCTTTTCGGATCGGGGGGCGTGTTTTTTGCGAGAAGTCTCAGGGAGGAGACAACAGCAAAACACGCCCCCAAATCCGAAAAGGACGTGGCGTTTCTCCGAGGCATTTTCTGCTGTGCCTCGGAGAAAGGCGGTGGTGTCCCGGCGTTGCTCCCTCACCTGATCTCCTTCGTACTCCCACGCTGGCTCCTGCGTGGTGTCTCTGGTCTTGCTGTTTAGGCCCAGCTCGCCCGGCAGCCTATTGCCTTCCTCCGCCATCCTTACCGGAAGTAGATCTCGCCCGCCACCGGCTCCTAAGGCACCGGGAAACAGACAGCACAGACTGAGGAGAGTGCGCGAGTTCCCGCGAGAACTGGCTGCCTCGCGAGAACTCAACGGTCGTTTCCCAATCGAGCTTCAGCAACCGAAAGTACGAAGCGTCCGAAGTACCAGTGGAAAGAGCCGGAGATACCGAGCCAACTGACGACGGCTGCTAACAAGTGACCCACTCTGGTTTGGTAAGTTTTAGGATGTTTCCCTTAAGCACGTTATTTCAGCCCCCGCAGACATTCAGTGGAAGGCGGTAGCCTCCCCTGTCTTGGTCCAGCTTGTCATCACAGTGGTTGCCTGAGAGAAGCTGTGCATGGCCGCGGTGTGAGGTATCCACAAGGACACCAGCTTTGCTCTCCTTGGAATGGGATACAGCTAAGAGCATCCCATGTCTATTTCGCCTGGGAGGCTTCCTATAATCGTGCATGCGGTCCTTGCTATATACCCATTGTTTACGCTGAGGAGTGAGGACGAAGCGGGTAAACGCACAAAATAGATCACTCAAAATACCCACAGCACAAATGAGCTCAACTTCAAAGTAGCAAAAATGTGCCTATGTTATTCTGAAGTGGCGCCTTCTTTACGTACACCGCGCTTCCCCTACTCATTTTGTACATTAACGTGATGCAGTACGATTCGGTGTGAACCAAAGACTGTCTGTTGGTGGTGTAGACCAGCCATAAAGATCTTGATCATGTATACAGTATACACCCACAAGTGGATTGTCTAGGAATGCTTCATAATTCTCTCACCCCTGCTGGATGGTTTACTTACTTTAGCCTGATGTGATGAGATTTGTGATTTCTCTTGGCCCCCAGAATGAAAAGATATACCCACCAGTCTTGAGTCATGGAGCACCTGTCCGCTTCCTCCACTCCACAAGCTATTTCCGCTCAGCTTTGGAGAGTTCTTGACTTTTTATTTAATGATGCGGTCATTTTAACATTCCTAAAGCACTCCAATGACACCCCAATGAATGACACCCCATTTGTGTTAGATCTGAAATTCATGCTGTGGTCTGTTCTGAAGCCCAGCTGTATGGGCCAGTTTCTTTCCATTGGCCATTGCCCCCTGCTTCAACCATATCACATGGGGACGAACAAACCCGTCTTGTGTGATACTCGGCAGGTTATTGATCAGTGAGTTCCCTTCAGCCAACCCCTCAGGGTAGCAGACACATGAGATGTATAGATCGATATGCCATCGATCTATTTTATGACCCAATCTAGCGCAGAAAATATGTAGCAAAAATCGCAATTATGCTGCCAATAGCAAATATGTGCCCTCTTTGCATAAGGAACAAGCATTTACAATGCAACGGTCTCGGCATTGTTAAAGTTAGAGCTATTGGCATTGCTCATGACAATGCCGTTTTTTAAATGTTTTAAAAACGAAAAACATAAGCAAAAATAATGTCATGAGCAATGCCAATAGCTCTAACTTTACCAATGCCGAGACCATTGCATTGTAAATGCTTGTTGAATGAAGGAATCGGGAGGCGGGAGACTAGCCTTGAAATCGGTAGTCTCCCGCCTGAGTCGGGAGGGTTGGCATGTATGCAGTGGGTTGAGCCAAAACATGCCTGAAAGTCTCAAGACAAAGGTTGAAAGAGGCTGACTAAAGAAAGACGGCTGAAAAAGTGGGAGGGTGAGGAGGGGAGAGGGAAGGGATTCAAAGCCCTCTCTATGTATAATGTTAGCAGTAGGTCGGTTTCAGAGCTGTTCTGCTGAAATCCAAACCTAACAAGCATTGGCAATGCCAATAGGTCTCGCATTTGCAAGAGGTAGAGCTCTTCACATTGTAAATGACAATGTCTGTTACCTGTGTATTATGGAGTGGAGTGGATGTATGTGGTGTGGAGTGGAATTGTGGGTTGGATTGGAATTGTGTGGCGTGGAATTGTGTAGTGTGGAATGGATGTGTGTAGTGGCATTATGTGACATGGTGTGCAGTGGAATTATGTGGATAGTTTTTATGTGGTTTCGAGTATACTGGAATTATGTAGTGTGGGATTGTGTGTCATGGAGCGTCATTATGTGGAATGGTATTTTGTGTTGTGTAGGGGTATGTTGTGTAGTTTAATTAAGTGGTGTGCTGTTGAATTTTGTTGCGGCAACAAATGATGGACTGAATGCTGAATAAATGAAACATTCACCCCCAGTCGAGATTTGGGTTAAATCCATAGTTCTTATGCTCACTACGCTACCTAAGTTTGGACCCAGCCATATGCAAATCAATATTGACTGTGCTTCTCATAGGAACAGTCCAGCCTGAACTGCCAAGCCGGGTCCTCCCTGGACTGGAAACCAGCATCCTGGGACCGGTTTTGGGGTATCACCCCTCATCAGCCAGGCTAGCTTGAATCCAGTGGAACAATGAGCAATTTTGAGACATGATGTGGCATTCTGTGGTGTGAATTGGATGTATGTGGTGTGTTGTGTAAATCTGCTCCAGTTCCATATGATAGGTTTGACATTCAGTTTGCCTTGAATTTTGTCTATCAGTGCTAAACATAATAAGACATGCACTTCTACTTTTCAATTACAAGCCTACAAATCACTGCACATCTGCTGCATGGCTGAAAAAAACTGTACTGGCTGCATTTCACCCACGACATGTGGACAGCCGCTTACATCTCTGGACACCTGTGCAGAAGACACTGGGATGCATTTTAAAAGAACCACTATAGGTTATTTTTCACAGTGCTGCAACTTATTTTTTAGAGAAACGTTGGCCCTTCTTTACAGTGCTAAAACATGTAGGGAGGAAACGTGTGATCTGCGGAGTGAGCGCTGGAAAATGTAGAGCTATTACACGCTGGTCAGTCTGCAATTTAGAGCCTGATGTAGCAATGTATTTTAACCATTCTTTGTCTACGGATAAATGTGTTTCTATATAAAGGCCATGCCTCTTTCCTTAAGAGGGAAACCCACACTGACATTTGAAGATAATTAGAAAAGAACACCGAATGCAATGTGGTATATGAAAAACAACCCTATAACATCCACATACCACACAGTCTCCTTTAGAAGTCTTTTTGCTGAAATTTTACTGCAGAGTGAGGGCCAATGCAAAACGTGTGCCCCATGTCACCTCTTCATTGAAGCAGTGGGTTAGTGTTGCATTTAAAACAACTGAAACAAGCATTTGCAATGCAATAGGTCTCGCATTTGCGAGAGTTTGAGCTATTAGCATTGTAAATGACAGTGCCTTTTATTTATGTTTTAAAAAAACCAAACTTAAATAAAAAGCATTGTCATTTACAATGCCAATAGCTCAAACTCGTATAAATGCGAGACCTATTGCATTGCAAATGCTTGTTACTGCCTGTCGTCACTCGGAAAAACCTGATGGTATGCGCCAATGAAAACTGCAAAATGCCCCCCTCGCCATGGAAGGTAACATTTTTTTATTTTCAAAAACAAAATCCAGCTTTGGGGTTTTGTTTGAAAAAAAAATGTAACTGCTCTACAGCTCCGTCATGCTTGACAGAGCCGTATGTCAAAGTTACAATACACTGTCAGGAACCATATTGTCGACGGTTCCTGTTGATGCTGAAATGTACAATGGACATTCCAAAATTGCCTCGTCGGGACCTCCGCTAGGGCAACAAAGCAATTTACTCTGATCCTGGTGGAGGACGGCCCGACTGCCAAATTATAAGCCCTATGTTTTGTATGTTTGTTATATGCAATTTTATATCAAATCCCCACACTTTGCTTAGCCTGGAAGCGCTTTTGGAATATTAGTGCCTATTCTCATGGACTGAAATCAAGGGCATGTTTTACAACTGATTATGCAGAGTGCACCAGGTAGCTCTAAAATATCTACTTGCAAATAAATATATAAAAGCTCCGAAAGATAGAAAATAAATAAATTCAGCTCGCCTATTTGCATCTTATTCATTTGAAACCCTATGCTGACTGACAAACTTTCAAGTCTTCAAAAAGATAATACAATAATCGCCAACTATATATAAATCTGCAGCTTTTGGTGGATTGGTAAACTTTAGGGAAAGCTGCCTGGTAATTTAATCATGAGTAGTTTTTTACCTGGAACCTTAGCGCTATTAAAATTAAGGGAATGCAGAGGTTGCTTTGCTCCACACAGACGGATAAAGGAAACCATGGTTACTGTAACGGCAGTCCAGTTTAAACAAAAGCCAGATGAGGCACTGGGTCTCGCGTGTTTTCCACAGAGCTCACGTCACTGAGCCTTGTGGAGCAATGTGCGAGCGAGCTCTGACAAAACTAAAGGCTCAAACCTGTAATGGGGCAGTGCGAAGGGGAGAATATAGAAGGGGACAAGAGATTGGGGGTGAGAGCAAAATGCGGCAATCCGAATATCAACTTTATCCATCCAGCGCGTCAAACCGCAGTGTTGTCCCCTTTAAGTGAATCCGAAAAACAGGGGGTAAGAAGAGAACACGTGAAACTACCAGATATAAGGAGGCAGTAGCTAGAGAGGGGGGAGAGGCTAAGGGTAGAAAACGAGAGCGGAAAGGCGGGCGAGGAGCGCGAATTGTCGAAGGAAAGTCAAAGAGGCGAAAGAGAGTGGGTGAAAAGGACGGGGGTGCGGAGAGAGGCAGCGCGGAGGAAGGAGGTTCGCGGAGACGGGGAGAAAGAGAGAAGAAAGCTGAACAGGGAGGGTTTAGGAAAACAGAGTGGAGGAGTGAGGAGAAAAGGACGAGAGGCTGCGGGGGCGGAAGGAGAGGAGGGAGGCATGGTCAGAGAGGAGAGGTCAGGAGCGAAAAAAACCAAGACTGAGGCGCAAAAGTGAAAGCAGGCTGGCTGGCGAGTGGTGTGCGATGTGCGCGCACCATGACGAGAGAGTAAAGCCATATGGCGCCTCTGCTCATCATTGTGCGCGTAACCGCACGCCCGTCGCCAGTGCACGCGCCAGTGGGCTGAAGCGCTTCCCCAAAAGTGGATTGCATGGCGGCACGATGCACGTGATTGTGCGCGTGCTCGCCATGCAATCCACTTTTGGGAGCCCCTTACTAGAGTCATTGCGATTGCTACGGAATAGCTAGGCGAGACCTTAAAAGGACTTTTCGGCTCAGGATATCACCCTGAGAGTATGATGCCCAGTCCTGCCTCTGCACGGCAACTTCTTACTGATCCATCAATGGATCTTATAGAGCAGCCTTTGCCCAGAGGGGTGTATTTTTTATTTATTTATTTAATGCGTTTTTATATAGCGCAGACTTTACCCGAAGGTGTCAGAGCGCTTCACAATAGGAACGGTGATGATACATGAGGAGCAAGTTACAAAAGCAAACGTTACTTTACATGAGGCAGTAGTGACACTTGTGCAAGTATCAAGAGCAAACAGATTACAAGAGGTAGCAAACGATACGTTACAAAAGGAACAAGTGGCATGTGTGCAGGTTACAAAAGCATACAAAGTACATGAAAAGGTAAAAAACTGCAATAAATGGCAGATACTCAAAACACTAAAACAAACGTTGCGTTACATGAGGCAATAGTGGCAATTGTGCATGTATCAAAAGCAAACAAAATACAAGAGCAGAGGGGTGACCTGCCCAGTTTTGAAGGAAACAGGAAGGGAGCCTTGACAGAGTGGTCCAATAGGAAAGAGAATGTGTATAGAAGTCAATGGCAATGGCACTAGGGATGGGGTCAAGAGAATGGTTAGAGGGCTTTGTATCGAGGATGCATTTAAGGAGGGCATCTTCAGATATGGGGTCAAAGTTTTGCCAAATGGTTAAGGATTTGCGCTCCTCTGTAGGGGTAGGATGAATGACCTGATCTACAAGTGATTTCACTTTTTCGTCAAAGAAAGTAGCGAATTCCACTGCTTTCTTAGTAGAATCCTCCAGCTTGGAGGTTGTGGGAGAGCAGTTTGGGTTCTTGATGAGTTCTAATAGTTTTTTGAGTCTATTTCTGGCTGAGTCGAGGAGGGATTTGAAGTGCAACGCTTTTCCAAGGATGATGTACTTGTGGTACTTTGATCTTGCTGAACGAAGCGTGGCCAAATTATCGGTGGAGGGCACTTGTCTCCATTGTTTCTCAAGGACTCTTAGGTACTTCCTTTCTTCATAGAGGGATTTGTTGAACCAAGGTGCTGAGGGAGTGGGCCTTTTCTTTTTGCTTTGGAGAGGAGCGACATTATTGATTTCGACTGCAAGGACTGTGAGGCATTGGGAGGTGAGTTCGTTAACATCTAGGTCCGGGTCTAGCCTTGGGAGTGATAGCAAAGCAGAATCACAGAGGGTGCCGAGGTCAAAATTTTTAGTGTCAGGGAACCAGGAAGTAGCCCTCTTAGGTTGGCCGAGAGTTATAGAGTGTGATAGGTGAAGAGAGAATGGGATGAGGAGGTGGTCAGACCAGTCTATATGAATAGGGGTAGCAATAGTCAGCAGGCCTGCTTTAGAAATAACAAGGTCCAGGATTGAGCCCTTAGAATGTGTTGTTTCTGTGCAGTGTTGTATATGATCGTTAGCAGAGAGGAAGGTGGCCAGCAAATTCGCAGAGGTGTCTTGAGGCGAGCACCAGTGGACATTGAAGTCCCCCACGAAGATCTGATTGTCACTTTGCGAGTATTGGTCGCTGATGCAGTCTGTGAGTTCCTCCATAAACAAAGGGCTGCTACCAGGCGGGTGGTAAATAGCATGGAATCTGAGAGATGAGCGGTGGTGTAATTGAAGCTCAAGAGATAGGCATTCAAAAGTGCGGAAGGAGCTGTTAGGAAAAGCCTTAAGTTGAAGGGAGTTTCTAAAGATGACTGCAACACCTACCCAACTTTGTCAATTCTGTCATTTCTAAATATAGAATAGCGTGTGGGTACTAGGAGATCAAACATAGAGTGAGAGGTATCGTTGAACCAGGTCTCTGTGAGGAAGAGCATGTCAATATTGTGCAGGATGATGGTATTAGAGATTTCAAGTTTGTGTTTTATTGCAGATCTGCAGTTGTGGAGCATACAGCGCAGCTCTGTCGCAACTGTTTTGGTGACGGGGGCACTTGGGCTATGAGGGGTGATGGGGATATTGTACTTATATGAGGGTGCTCGGGAGGGTTTAGGTGGATGAGTGGTTCTGACAGAGCAGATGGTCGGAATGGTGTAGATAGTAGGGTTACTACAGAGGTGGGGAAAGGTGGTTGATGAGAGCAGGCGTTGGTGCACCAGAGATGGAAGCAGAGTTGTCATTGTTGGCGTTGCAAGAAGGATAGGAATTAAGGACATAATTAGGGGGAGATAGGAGAGGAGCAAGGCGGTGGGGCGGAAGGAGATGGGAGGAATGTGTGGAGTCAAAAGGATGAAGGAGGTTTGGGAGGAAGAGAGGGGAGTGGGTTGGAGAGGTTCTGTTAGCTAGGTGAGGTAGCTGTGAGGGAGCGGGTATCTGGCAGAGTGAGGGGGGTTGGGAGATAAGGAAGTTGAAGAAAGGAAGTGGTTCTGCTAGGCCCGAGGGAGGGAAAGGGTTACCAGGGGGGGAAAGGGGGTAGCACAGCATTGCTGGAGGAGTGGGGGAAAGGAGAGAGATGGAATGGAAATGTGGGGAAATCGGGGTACAAAGTGAGGGGAGGAGGGGGTGGAAAAGCGGAGAGGAGGAGGGAATAAGGGGAACGTAAGGAAAGTTAACTAGGGGAGATGGCTGGAGGAGAGGTGAGCTAAAGAGGGGGGTGGCAGGTAGGGATAGGGGGGAGGAGATGAGAATGGAGTACCGGGACGGTGCAGATTGGACGAGGAGCGTGTTAGCTAGAGGTAAGGCTGAAGTGATGAGGGGGGGGCATACTGTGAGGGGGGAAGAATGGGAGGGGAGGGAAGAGGGTCGACCTGTGCCTCCCAAGGGTGCAGCCTATTGGAGAGTGGGGGGTCAGGGGAGGAGATAGGGAGTAATTGGTGGCGCTAGATGAAGAGTCAAGGGGTAACCCGGTCGCAGGGGAGGGGAGAAGGGAAGGGAAGAGGTGGTCAAAGAGAGAGAGATAGGTGTCTTTGGCTTGGATCATGACAGTACCGTTGTTGTAGAGTGAAATAGTGAGGGAGCTGTTGAAACACGCAGAGGGGGAACTTTTTAGCTGTTTCCCATGAGGGATAGAGGAGGAGGAGGTGACGTTAAGGGAATTGTAAAAACAGGTGGACCAAGAGGGGATGTCGTGAGTGAAAAAAATGAGATGGTTTTTGAGCCTCCCATAACAACCATTGTAAAACTGATCAACAAAAAGGGAATCAGGGAAGCATTCAATGGTGTTACGCTTGAAACGTTTTGCTGAGGCTTTAGTCAGGTTAGAGGGGTAAATGATTCTGTAGCAATTAATTCCAGACTTAACTTGAGTGGTGGCCATGTTTGGAGACTGAGGAGGGGGAGGGTGGTGGCGATATAAGAAGGGCGTTACTAGGAAAGCGGTGGTGAGGAGAAGTATAAGGACAGGAAGGGGGCACATAATCTAAACAATTGAAGCATCCTGACTTATGAAGCATCCTGCCTCCAGGGTCACCCACCTTGACGTTGTCAGTCTGGTTTTGGTTGTCACCATTGCAGTAATGCATGCTGCCAAGGTAGAGAGGCTTCGGTTGGATGCAGCTGATTCCACCCTCCTCTTCCGAGTGCCCACATCCAAGCATGGAAAGAGAAATGGCACAAGGCACCAGTGCTGCTATCAGCAACCGCTAACAGGACAGACATCTTGGAATGCCAAGGGTTTATAGTCACTGAAATCGATGCTGGGTGGAACCCAAAACAGGACTGAATATTTCATTTCAGAATGTATTATCTTAAACAGCTTCTATATAAAACAACATTAATAAGAATGCTATCTGAGATCGAATATAATATTCGATTAAACTATGTCAGTACTATATAACATATTTGAAAATATTAGGAAATCATCTTTGTCTAGCCTCTACTCCATTGCAGACAACAACCTCTTGCTCCAGAGTGGCTGACAGATGGTAGAAATGCAAAAGACTAGTTTCACTATTTGCTGCATGTCGTCTTCTGCTTTTTCTCGTCCTTGTTGTAGCCTCGCCTCCCAAATGTAAGGAATAATAACAGGATGCGAATCAGGAGGGAGTTGTGCAGTGGCAAGTAACACAGAAAAACAATCATTTTAGTTCTAAATCGTTGCCCTATCATTTGCAAGCACAAAACCGTGTTTCAAAACAAGTAGCTGCGTATTGTCACTATGGCTATACTTCTTAAACTCCTGTTGTGTGAACGCGTTGTGATGCCCACAATCCTGGGTGGGGGATGGGGTCAAGCTGCAATTTGGGAGTTGGTTGCATGAGGGCTCACAACACCAGAAAGCAAGCATAAGCATTTCAGAATATTCTGTGGAGGATGAGTCAACCTGTGAATCAGGAGTGGGTCGGACAATGGCTCGGAACACGGAAAGCAAGCATTTCGGAACACTCCAAAAACGAGCCAAGATAAAAAAATTAAAATAAATGTTTGTCGAAAGTAACAGAAACTGACAGAAGCAACCACATACATGTAATAGGGCCAGTCGCCACGGGAGGGAACCAAACACACAAGGGAAGGACAAATACAACTAGTGCACCACTGAAAAGCCAGCATTTCAGAACAGCACACAAAAGAATGAATGGAAATTGCTGGGTATGCTCGAATCCCATAGAGTAGATCCAGCATGTCTCGAAGAGACAGCTCATGCGCTGCTAGGTGAGAACTAATAATGGAAAAAGGAAGCAGCCAAGCATCAAGAACTGCCTATGTGCACGCAAATGGGGCATCCTCCATGAGGCAGATCTGTGTTTTCTATAGAGGTGGCCTGTGTGATCTGCATATCACACTTGGCATGTGTGTCTTTCTTATAATGTCAATATTGACAGTGCTGTGCTTCCTGCACCCCCCAGAATGAGTTACCTGTGCTTTTAAAACACTCCTTAGAGTTGAGCTCACCCCTTTGCCATGCCTTCGTTTAATGCACCTCGCCCAATTGCAAAATCAGTGCATCCAACACCCACCCTATAGAATGCTGATTCAACCTGACTTTGATGCAGTAGTACGGTGCAGTTTAAGGCATACATTCATGGCTTAGGTGTGATGTTGCTTCCCTACATCAGTGCTGCCACAGAATACCACCAGCTATCCTGCACTTTGGGCCACAAGCTCCACAAATAACTCCAATCATGATCCATAGTGCACCATGCTATTCCACTGCTGGGGCCAACATCAGTTTACAATGCACCTTAGAGCTGGTCAACAGCATTACCGGCTGCTTTGCTGACAAGTGGTCCTTTTTCATGAGACACACTTAGTCTCAAAGTTTGTCTTTTTGGTCAACCGCAGTTTGCTATCTAACACTTGGAGATTTGTTTTGCTTAAAAATACCATAGTGAATAGTGCTGTTGGATGGAAAGCAAGCACTGGCTGATGGTGTTACACGAGACAGAAAGCCACTCGACAGCCACACCCTTTTCTTTCTATACTTTGAAAGATGCATCGATGGGCTGATAGCACCTTGGTCCTTAATTGCAATTCCCCTTGCTGTTTCAAAACTGACTGGTGGTGCTCTAGGAATACTTTTCAACCTTGCAGCATGTTATTTTGCAGTACATCTCCCATACTTACCTTATCATAACTACTGTGCCAGACATGTATGACTACACTGTCGGGTAGCTCAATTTCAAAATGGAATGGTGCTTGCAGACAGAAAGGGAGCAACAGCTGAAGGTGAGGCAGACTGCAAGCGCTCAGGTGGCACAGCTGCAGCTTCGGTGATGGATCCACTGGTGAGACGGCTAGCTCACTCTCCTCAAGCTCTTTGGGTTTAATTGGGCAGCACTAGGCTCTAACTCAGACAGGTGCACACTTAAGGCCTCTCTTTCTCTCCCAGATATGTATTGCTGGATATTGAAGCAATCAGTGGTCTGAGGCACCTGGCTAAAGGAAAGTTAAGCTCAAGATGGAGTTGTGAACTTGTGAAGCCCTGCAGTGAATTTCTAATAAAAACGGAACCATCATATAGCAGTAATAATGAAAGGAACTGGGGCCAGTTTTGTTACTAGAATTGTAGTTGCATGAGTGTAGGAAAACCTCTTTTTTTGTGTGGTCAGGTGGAGGGGGGGGGGCGGGATGTCGACGGACGATGACAAGGGAAAATTAATTATATATTTAATTTTCCCTCATCATCATCTGTCGAAATTCCCGGCCCCACCGCCCCACCTATCTTACCTACACGGGCCGTGGCTGTATATTTTTGTTGGTTTTAGAACTCTGTGCACTTTACCCCTGCTAACCCGTAGCAAGGTGCCTGTGCTCCCCTATAAAAACATGGTTGAATTTACATACTCTGAATTGGTATATTTAACTTGCCTATAAGTCCCTGGTATATGGTACAAGTTGTACCCCGGACCAGGAAGTTAAATACCACTGGTGGACTGCAGCACTCATTGTGCTACCCACTACAGTTGTAGCACAATAATGGCTTCAGTCCTACACTGTGTAGCCTGACAGTAGCAGTATAAAAACTACAATTCGATCTCTCAAAATAAACCCTGTTGACAGTAAAAACGTCTGAAGCAACCAGGAAAGCCCACTGAAAGTTAAAGTTGCCTTCTCAGGGACCCACAGGCCAATGGACCAGGGATCGCGAAGGGACCTCGTGCTGAATCACAAAATACCAGCCCACGGAACACTCGTGGAGTGTAGGCCGGAAATCTTTGGTGGAATTTCTGCTCACGGTCAGGACTACAAGTAGCCCAAAGCACAGCCTCGGGGATCGCCAAAAAGCATATGCTACTGCAAATGGACACGGTGCACAGGGGTACGGGTTGCACGGTCCCCACGAGGGATGCGGTCTCAGGATTGCTGAGAGCACTAGTTGACCCTGGGGACACTTGGGAACCCACCTCCTGTATTGCAGAAATCTTCGGAGTCCTTCAGGAGCTGCGTAGATGCAAACCGGTCAGATGCGTTTAAGGTGCCTGCCTTGCAGGGGAGTAACTCCTTTACTCCAAGGGAGATTCTTCAGTCATCCAGCGTAGTGCAGATAGTACTTGGTTTCTGTAGCAGAGTTTCGTCCAGGTAAATCTAAAGTCCTGTAGTCAGGGGTTCCTACTTTATACCCAAGGAAGGGGTGGGACAAACTCTGGGGACCCACCTATGGGAGGATCAGGACAGAGGGGTGGCTACACCCATGTCCTTTGTCCAGTTTCGCGCCAGAGCAGGAGCAAATGGCTCCTGCAACCGGTTTGAGCTGGACTATGCACAGGGACACCAAATGTGCCCCCAGTGCAGACATCAAAGCACTCTTAGAGTGCACCCACCCATCCCCAATTCACAAAAGTCTGTCTGGGAGACAGGAAACCTATTGTCCAGCCTCCCCTCTCGGAGTTTCGTCCAGCAGCAGGAGGGCAGTCTCGTGTCTGGCAGCATTCATTTTGTGATGCCAGGGTCTGTAAAGCTGGTACCGGGTGTTGTCAAATTTCTCACTCTAGTAGGGTGGAATCATACCTCCCACACCAGCTACTGGTGTGAAGGTATGATTCCAAGGTGTTTGACACCAAGCACGACATGTTTCCATGCAGCTGTTTTAAAGTTAGCATTTACCGCGAGGTTATAATGCACTTAAGTATATATGGTTGGCTGCATCACAAACAACCCCGGAATATAGGTTCCGAAGGCTGCAGAGGGGCTCTGCTCATGCATGAGCACCTTCTCACATAAAACCCAGCACCCTGCCTTCAGGATTGATAAGGCCTGCCATAGGGGTGACTGATATGTTTATATGTGCAGGGATATAGGATAGATAATAGTGAAGCTATATCTAAGTAAGGGGTGCATGAACCACCTTACTCAGGCTGCTATAGCAGATCTGTTGTGTCATTTTGAGTGGTCTCCCAGGGGTGGCATAATGCATGCTGCAGCACCTGAGAGACCTGTGGTGTACCTATGCACTGGGTACAAAGTATACCATATACTCAGGACTGATAAGGGTACCCTAGAATCCAATCAGGAGTGTACTAAAGTACATTCAAACAATTTAGAGGGGAATCCCAGTCAATATAAGTCGAAAACATTGAAACATCAGCAAAAAAGTGGGGGTAACTATAAGAAGCAGATCCTACTCTCCTACAACCCTGAGTGCCATGGAGTGCGAGGTAAACAAAGAGGATAGAACTGGAGCAGTTATGAAATCAGACCTGCCTGTAATACCTGCAGAAGACATGCTGCGTTGATTGATTACTCTGAGCCAAGATTTGAAATCGTGACAAGCAATCTGGAGCCTGAGAACCCTTCATCATCTCAAATCTTCCCCTTCTCTCCTTGTTGATGGCACTTCATGAAGATTGGAGAAAAAGGGAGGGCCAAGGGAAGGAGGTAAAAAACAAGCTTTGGCAGAGCCAATTGGTCATACTATTGCGACCTACTGGCTTTACTAAATATGCTTAGCAATGCTGAACAGCATCCCAGGTGCTGTGCAGCATGTTCCAAAGAACTAGAAAACATAAAAGTCAATAGGGGCCCACCTGCGTCCTTGTGTAGGCACGCTCACATCGCATTTGCTCTACTACAAAATCACATAGGTGTTTTTATTTATTTATTTACCGTCCGAAGTTGGATCGGTAAATAATCATGTTAAAAAAGCACAATTGTATTTTCTTGTTCATTTAAGCAGGTGGGAGGCAGCAAAGCAACAGAGGATACGATTGAGGATGTCTCCTGACGGTGTGAGTGCTGCTGTAAATAAAGTAACACCGCTTAATGTGCCTTCTGCAAAGCACAACGTGCAAATCATATTTTTATAGTAAAAGTAGGCAGCTCAGTAGGTTACTGCTTTTGTCATAGAGATCCTTTTGTGAATGAATCCTGGGAGGAGGTCACTGAAGCGCAGTGACATTGTTGAACGGCATCCACACACATCTGAGCAGAGTAGAAAAGTGTGTTCACTTTTGCTCGCCTTTCTATCTTCATTTCTGGTCAGATTGGATCAGAAATACGCCCAGGGCACCTGACAGAAAAAGTGGCCCAGATACATGGATCGTGACCACTTGAGGCTCACAAACTTTCATGAGGCACTTTTTGTGAGTATCGGAAGGCTACGTTGGTAGGTGAACAAATAAAAATTGATTTATGCACTAAGAAACAGCATTTTGGAAGATCCTGCAGTACGTTATTAGCTCACAAGCGAAGGCTTTACCTCATACATGTTCTTAGTGAACTGCAGATGTGCTCAAAGAGAAGCCAAATGAATAACACAATTAAAATGCTGTGAGTGCTTAATAAAAGCAGGCCTTGCCAAATCAAGACTTGCTGCAGCACTGGCATAACCAAACTTGAGGGGGCCTCCCTGCACGGTACGTGGCGGGCCCTCCTCCAGACTCCATCAGAAGCTCTCCAGCCAGAGTATTGTGCTAAAGGGAGACGCCTGGAGCACCGCGGGGGCTGCGGGGGTCTGTGTTACGCCAATGTGCTGCAGCTTTAAATGATACATTCCTGATCTTAGGTGGGGTCAGTCACATGTTTACATATACAGAAAGCAGACACAAATACCTAGGACCACTTCCATTTCCACACTGCTGTTTATTGAGGACCATAGATAGTATACGGGTTCACCATGTCTCACTCAGTACTATTTTAACCATTTTTGGTTCCAGGCCTTGACTGAAACTTTCACTTAGTGGAATGATACTTTCTGCTCACCCACAAGTGCAACTGTGCCCCCTGAAGTGGGTATGACATAAGCAGCTGCAGATTTCTTCTGGGCCTTCTGCTTGTCTGCCTTCAGCAGGGTGCTCCCCAAGACTGAGGCTAAAGTGACTTGAGGCAACCAGTGGTGGCCAGGAGCGGGACTGGCTGTGTTCCCTTCTGGATCTTCTTTAGCACCACTACCGGATCTGAAGCAAAGGTCAAGGTGCAGCCAGCACTAAAGCACACCCCATCAATGCAGACACACTTAGCTTCAAAGTGCAAGACTAACGCTTTAGTAAAACAGGAGGTTTCTTGGCGCAGGTGCTTTAATTAATTGCACTAGTCCGCAAACTGACTCAGTGATTTCAGTGTCTGTGGAAGAGATTTATATGCAAACAGCAAGTCAAACGTTTGGACACTGCCATGGCTTATTTAGCATTTCATCCACCGAAGGATATTGCAATATGTTCCATTTTGTTGGAAATCACAGTACCTACTATTAAGACACCAAGAGGCATTTCAGTGTGTGGTATGCACTAACACTATAAGAAACAGGAGTGCTCTGCAGGACTATGAACATATGCTTTCAAGCAGAAATGAAAGGATGAAATGGGGGTCCTCTGGTTTCTCACTGTTTTCATGTAATTAAAAGGAGGAAGAGAAGGAAGTTTGTGCACCTTTGGAAAGGTGTAAGTTGAGCTCTTCGATGTTTGCTGTGACGCTGTGTTGTCCATCCCCTTGAACTTCTATATTACTTTTCTCACTAGGGATGTCTGCTATACCAGTACACGTAATGAATGTTTAGGCTTGATCTGGCAGCAGCTCTGGGAAATACAGAAGCGCCTCCTGTAGGCGCATCTGCACACTGAAAGTTACGGCAATAGATGCTGTACCCTCTCAGGTCTTCATCAGCAGCATCTGATTTGCACAGCTGGAGCCACTGGGCTGTTTTCTGTTCTTATAGAGTCACACTTTTCGGCGGTCAGAATAGAGAGGGCTCCGTAATTAGGCAAGGACTTACTAACTGAATACACCAGGAAATGTATATTGAATTAAAATACAGAGCTTTAAGTGCAGTGAAAAAAGCGGAGCAGGTTTCGAAAAGAGGCAGGTTTAAAGGAGCATAAGTCGGAATCCTTACAAAGAGGTGTGGCATATATGTAATTATGGGTTTAGAACATGTAACGTAAAATCGTGTGCTTTACACCATGTACCGCCTGGCCAGTATTTGGGTGCCTCTTTGAGTTTTCTTTTGTTACATGCAGACATATAACACAAAAACTGTAGATGCTTGTTAGGAGTAACATATAAATGAGTAAAAACAATGATTTTGTGAAAAGAAATGTTTCAACTCTGAAAAACATTACACTGTGCAATAAACATTACTTTGGTCTGTGGAAGGGCTTGCAGTCATCAGAGTTGTGGCAACTGGTAAGTCAGACCAGAAGGGGGGGCAGGTGGGCCACATATGCACTTACATACATTCATCCATCTATATTCACACTCGCTCACACCCCCATGCATTCACATGTTTTCACGAATACTCTCACCCTTAACAAGCACGCATGCAGATAAACCCACGTTCACAGTAAACACTCACAAATACACATACATTCATACATGCACACACCAAACATAAAAAAATGAAATCTTGCAAGCTGCAGTGCTGATCTCGGATGGCAAGCCTCTGAGGTTCCTGGACTGCAGCCTTGACGAGAGGAAGGAATGCAGTCAGTGAAACTGCTGACCCCACTGCACTCTTGACGAGGTGTCACTGATTGACACTCTGCCCTGGGCACTTCAGGGCTTAAAACGGAAGCGGCCAGGTCTGAGACTATCAGTGACGCCCCCCCCCCCCCCTCATTATGAAGGGCAGGACTTCGTGGCGCTTTGCTGGGCTGAGGAGCTCACGCCCACAGGTCTGTGAAATCCTTACGCCGGCAACGTTAAGCTCAGGCAGCCAGACACATTCACATCTAGCGCAAGCATATCACCTGGCTGCCTGATCTGAACATAAAGAGCGTCTGTCCGGCTGACTTTTGGTCAGCCTGACCGACACTCTTCATGTCTTCCAAAGGTTGGGCGTGTGGAGCCCCTCTGCCCTTAAGGAAGGGACCACTGCTGCTTCAAAGTGGCTCCATTATTGCCATTCTCCCCTTTCCATCACTTTCCTCTGCATCTTTCACTGTGTTAGACCCATAAACAGTTTTTCTCCCCACATCCTTCTGAAATGATCTATCTGCACATCTCACCATATCTGTAATCTTCAGCACTGATTTTTCACTCATGCATGTTCTCAACTTTATCTCCTTCACTTCACTATCCCCATTCACACACACAACCCACCCACTCACCTGTAAGAGCTGTATTGAACTTTTCTTTGGTTCACCCAATATTGTGACAGCTGTGAACCTTCTTCACACAAATTGCCATAGGATTGCATTTTCAATTGCCACATGTGTGACCATCACCCTGTGTTCTCTGCAGAGAGCTCAAGGATTGGATGAACATGTTATATTAGCACTGTGCAAGTTTCTCACAGCCTTCTGCCTCAACCCCAGAGCTCTCAATCGTGCAATTTCATGAGCACCCATAACTT
Organism: Triturus cristatus; assembly: GCF_964204655.1. Taxonomy (NCBI): domain Eukaryota; kingdom Metazoa; phylum Chordata; class Amphibia; order Caudata; family Salamandridae; genus Triturus; species Triturus cristatus. The sequence goes on from NC_140583.1 coordinate 655,980,206, forward strand.
GAACTCACACTAGGTGTGACTTAGTTTATAATATGCATTATGCAAGAGTCATATGATGTATGGAAAGAAACCTACAGAAGTCGATCTGGAAAAAGCAAATTCACTTAGAGAATGCAAGGTGGAAAAAACGTGAGTGTAAACACTCATTCTTAAGAAATGGATCTGTGTTATTTGTGTTAAATCAAGGGCATGAAAATAGGGCGTGGTAGTTTCATAGTCTGCCACACCACAGCGTATGTGTTCTTCTTTCTAGGCAAGTACAAACTTTGGTGCCCCTAACAGCAGCTCCTGCAATGAGACCTCCCTCTCATGTCCCGAGGCCGTTAAGGAAAGGAGGGGCAACACATGCTGTGTTTGCCCAGGGTGGGTCATTGTTAATCTGTGCATGACGATGGGTTTTTCCTATAAGTGTGACTTTGGTCCCCTGCAGCATATGGGGCTCAATTAAGCCCACACACTGTTAATACAATCTTGGGAAACCGGCCCACTGCTGGCCTGTGTCTGTGGACTTCGGTCATTGCCCTTACCCACTTTGCCAGCCCGACACTGCTTTTAACCCTTAGTCTCTCGACTCAGAATCAGATTACACACAATGATGAAACTGTCTAAAATAGTGGTAATTAAAAAGCATCAAAGCAAGTTGTGTGCGCCTAGTTGGAGCTATGTAACTATGGGTGGCAAAAAAACTTGTTCCAAACAACTGGCCCTAGGCTGAAAGAGTACACCTTTAAGCAGCAGCTGCCCATCCATACGGGCTGGGGGGGGGGGGGGCCCCGCCCGACCTTTTTCTAGGCAAGAAGAGTATCTGTCAGGGTGAACAAAGGTCAGCCTACCAGACACTCCTCTGGTTCAGGTCAGGCAGCCAGGAGCTAGACATGCGATAAGTGCGCAGGTTTCTGGCTGCCTGAACTGAACTTTGCCAGACTGAGGATTTCACAGCCCTGTGGGCGTGACCTCCTCAGGCAGGCAAAAGCGCCTCGAGGCCAGTGGCGGCGCGGGGGAGCATTGCCCCACTGCTTTTTAGCAGTGTAATAAAGAGAAAATAAAATGATAATGTGTTATAATTCTATTTTCTCCTACTTCTGCAGCTTTGCATGAGGGGCGTGGCAGGGGAGGAGTGGTAGCACCCTCCGAAGTGCTCAATGACTGCTTGGCCGGCCCACTTGTGCCTGCCCAAAACAGTCTTGCACACTTCACAAGTTCTCCATGTAGACTGCATTAAAGCCTGCGTGGAGAACATGCCCAGGCTCCCATTCAGAATCTGAGCGCCGAAACATGGCGCTCAGACCAATCACAACGTTCCTAAGGCAGCATTGTGATTGGTTGACCGGGAGCCTGGGTGTGCTTCCTGTTCAGGTCAGCGAGGGAGAACTACAGAGGAGAGATGCGGCGAGAAGGTACTTTTTAATTTTCATCTTTTGCTGCCCACATCCCCCGTGTCTCCCACCCCCTCCCAGCCCCCTACCTCCGATCCGTGCTGACCGCTGCTGCTTGAGACCCCCTTCCTCATGACAATAGGGAGCATCACAGATTGCCTCAGACCAAGGCATTTCAGTTTTAAGCCCGTATGTGCACAGGGCCGAGTGTCAATCAGTGAAAACTCATCAGAGAGTGGGGTGGGGTCAGCAGTCTCAATGACCCCATCCCACTCTGTTACGAGATAGGGACTGCTGCCTTCCCTCATTGGCTAAGATGAGCCAATGAGGTAAGGCAGCAGTCCTAACCCACCTGGGACCTCTGAGGCTTGGGACTGCTGCCTTCCCTCATTGGCTGACCTAAAGTTAGTGAATGAGGGAAGCCTCCTGGGACCTCTGTGGCTTCCCTATCGGAGAGCTGCTGTTGAAGTAAATTTTAAGTGTTTTTGTAGGTCTTGTCTAGGCAGTACATGAGCTGTTTCTTCGAGACATGCTGTATCCACTCTGAGGGCTTACAGCTCACCCATTGCATTTGATTTGTTTCTTCATGTGTTGTTCCCAAAAGCTTGCTTCTATGTGGGTAATCTGTGTTTTTTGTCCCTCCTTCTTGTGTCTTGCTTCCTCCAACGGAGCAGTAGCCTATTACTTGTATCCTTTCGCTTTTGTCTATTTCATTTTGTGTATGTGCACTATTTTTTTTGTTTCTTTCAGCCCGTGTTTTGGGAAGGTTCCCTTTTGTTTCTTTGTAGTGTTGATGCTCCTAGCACAGTTTCTGTAAACAGCCCAATAAATTTTGTCCTTATCTGGTCAGATTTGTTGTTTTTTCTGAGGGCGCTGATTCCATCCACCCACCCCTCCCTCATTGCTGCTTTCCCCCTCCGTCGTTGGCTGCTCTTTCCGTCTCCTCCAGTGCTTAATTTGAGTCGGTGCTTTCCGGTGCTCACCACCGACACTTAATTGGTTTCCGTTACTCGGCACCGGTACCTATTGTCAACACCATACTTAGAACTGTCCACCACATGGTGGCGCTGCTCATCTAATTTAGAGATGAGCAGAACAACGGTAGATTAGGACTACAATAAACATTAAAATTGCTAATACCTGCCTCCCCAGCCATTCCTTTAGCTTTGGGGACCTGGAATAATCTGAACTGTTGCATTTACATGCGATAGAGATGGTTAGTAGTTGCTTTGGCAGCGATGACAAGGGCGATGGGTGGTGCAAGCTGCAGTGACCTCCCGGTCACAATTAAGCACTGAGTCCTCCCCTCTGAGTCTCGCGTTAGCATTCCTGTCTCTCGTTACAACTGCTTCAAGTGGGAAGTTACATGCACACATGCCTTAACAATGATTATCGCAACAATATATGCAAACCCAAAATAATACCACTATGTATTTTATAAAAGGGACCGTTAGTGCTCAGTCTTGTGGCTACTCTGAGTGTTACAATATTTAACATTCAGGAGTAAGGAAAGCAGTTGTGCAGGCAGTCTACTTCATCTTCTTCGCGCTGCGTCACATGACTCAAGTTTGCTGAGGCTTTGCACAGGTATTGATTCACACTTTTACATCCACCCTCATCAGAAACCAGCTACTACTCCTATCATATGTTGTGATGGCTCTACCACGACAATGTACAGAGCTCCATGGCATTTTTTCAGTTAGGTTTATATGTATATATATACCTTATACATACAACTTCTGTTCTGAATGGAAGCTACAATAAGACCCCTCCTCATCCTACTGAAAGAACCAAGCCTCTGTGTGCTGTTTTAAAATGGCTTAAACGATATACTACTATAGTACTATAGCTTGTGGAACATATATTTACGGGAGATTATGTAATCTGAAGTAATGGTTTCCAATGCCATTGGTGTACTGGGGTGAATGTATGACATTGTTCTGCATTCTGTCCATCAATTGTTGTTTTTGCATTTGTCACCCCGAGTGGGAAGGGTATGCCCAGACGTGGGTCCCTTGCTCTCCATGCCACTGGAATCAGGCTATCCTGGCTGAAGAGGGGTGAAACCCCGAAACCGGTCCTAGGATGCTTGTTTCCAGTCCAGGGAGGACCTGGTTTGGCAGTTCGGGCTGGACTGTTCCCATGAGGCACAGGGTCAAGACTGATTTGCATATGGCTGGGTTCAAACTGGAACAGCATGGTGAGCAAAAAAACGATGGATTTAGGCCCAGATCTCTGTACTGGGGTGAATGTATGACATTGTTCTGCATTCTGTCCATCAATTGTTGTTTTTGCATTTGTCACCCCGAGTGGGAAGGGTATGCCCAGACGTGTTTCCCTTGCTCTCCATGCCACTGGAATCAAGCTATCCTGGCTGAAGAGGGGTGAAACCCCGAAACCGGTCCTAGGATGCTTGTTTCCAGGCCAGGGAGGACCTGGTTTGGCAGTTCGGGCTGGACTGTTCCCATGAGGCACAGGGTCAAGACAGATTTGCATATGGCTGGGTTCAAACTGGAACAGCATGGTGAGCAAAAAAACGATGGATTTAGGCCCAGATCTCTGTACTGGGGTGAATGTATGACATTGTTCTGCATTCTGTCCATCAATTGTTGTTTTTGCATTGGTGTAGTGCAAGGCATTAATGCTTCGAAAAAAAGCATTTTTAAAGCCAGTAGGTTTACCGAGGCAGACAAAATATCCAACATACATCACTTAATCAGAAAAACATTAAAAACTATTTTATTAACAGAAACAATCTACACTTAGTATCCTAACAACTAAATACGAATAGAGAAAACAAAAATACAACCTCTTGCAAAGGCTTGACCTATTGGCTTTGCCAATGCTGTTTTGTTTGGTGTGTGCATATATGTATGAATGTATTTGTATACAAGTGTTGTGAATGGGTGTGTGTGTGCTTGTGAATGAATGGGTGTGAGCAAGGTGTATGTGAGTGTGTGTGCCTCCCCCTCATCCCCCTCCCCCGGCTCCTCTTCCTGGGGGTTACCGATCAAGGCAGTCTCATTCTTAACAAGCATTTGCAATGCAATAGGTCTCGCATTTGCAAGAGTTTCAGCTATTAGCATTGTAAATGACAATGCCTTTTATTTATGCTTTAAAAACCAAAACATAAATAAAAGGCATTGACATTTACAATGCCAATAGCTCAAACTCACGTAAATGCAAGACCTATTGCATTGCAAATGCTTGTTTTGAACATACTGCCACACTGCTATTGGTTGGGAGCACAGCTGACCTCTATTACACGGAAGAAAGTACTGCAGCCCCGGTTCATGGAGTGCAGATCCCAGCATGCACTTGTTTAAATGAATGTCTTTCTCCCAGCCCTCAATGACTACCTCTTGGTGAGTACGGGCTCTTTTTGCGAACGTAGCCCAGTTTGTATTATGAAAATTGACAAGTTGCCCCTTTGTAAAAATAAAGTCAATCTCTCAGCCCCCTACATCCTGCCGCAAATTGCCGACCTGGAACACACCCGGAGGCATAATTGCAGTGAATTATGACTCACCATGAAGTCACGGTCTGTTATTGGCAGCAGGTACTTGTTCCTTTCAGCTGCGGCGGTCCCGAGGTTTTCAATACCTTGAACGTCATAACACCACAGTGCCACCTCGACCTCCGAACCCTTTGAGGGTGGGTTCCCTAACGTGATAATGGCTCCACATAAATATAGCAGCAACATTCCCTCCGTTTAAGGAAGCAGATCAGGGGACACAGCCGGGTAACGAGGGATTTCCTTTATTGAAGAACGGCATGACGCGTTTCAGCAGTAGTGCCTTTTTCAAATGGCTGTGATGGAGGGGCTTGTTGGACCTTGTTTTTGAACATGCTGCCACACTGCTATTGGTTGAGAGCACAGCTGACCACTATTACACAGAAGAAAGTACTGCAGCCCTGGTTCACGGACTGCAGATCCCAACACGCACTTGTTTAAACTGGATGAATGTCTTTTTCCCAGCACTCAATGACTTCTCTCGGTGTCAAATACATATTGCTAGTTAAAATAAGGTGTCTCAATAACACATTATTTAGAACATTCACACATTTATACTGTATATCTGCTCTGAGAAATCACAGATTAATGCTCACAGATCCCATTCTAAAATCTCTTTCCAAACGTAAACTTTTTGGGCCATACTCATGAGTTATAATTATTGTGATATAGTTATCTAGCTGCATGCATTTAACCCCCAGGTGGATTGGGGGCTAAATTGCTTTATTTACTTGTGCCTTAAATTGTAAATATGCATAAATTAATAAACACTGGCATTGTGCATTAAAGTGAATAATGTGAAAAGACAACTGTGCCGTATGCTCCTGCATCAACGTTTCCCCTTTAATCACATCCTACTTTCAGTAATGCAGTTGTTACGGTAACCAAAACCTTCTATTTAGTTCTGCATACCTAGCTTTACCTTACTTTGAAATACTACTACAGAATAAAACCAGGTGGGGGCCACTGCGTCGGAGTGAGCTGCGGCGATACTGCAGTGGTCCTGAGGGCCCCGCTGGCGGTGAGAAGTCACAGAGCAGGCAGTGGCCCGGAATCCGAAGACGTGCAGGGGTGAGAGGGTCCTGCCTGGTTCTAGATCAGAGAGTCTGCTGCAGGGGAACCTCGGGTGCCGTGAGCCACGCCGTGTGCGTGCACAGCTCTTGGCCGGACAGGCCCGAGGAGCAGGAGACAGGGAGGGGGTGCCTCTGTTGGAGGTGTGCGAGCGGCATTGAATGAAGCCAGAGAGGAGATTTATGCGCGTGCACATCGACTGTCCGTGCGTGCACATGGTTTGCCTCCCTTCCGAACGAAACCGACAACAATAGAGTCTCGCCAAGTCGAAAACAGCGCATGCGCTGCGTTCGCCAGGCGAGACCTAAAAAGACAATGAAACTGTTAAGATGAACAAAATAAACTACATTTGTCTCAGGTAACAGCCTGGCCATTAAAATCAAGAATGCCACATCTCATTTCAGCTGTGATTGCGAAAGAAACGGAGAAAGACCGATATTAATGCAACAAGGCTGCATCTTTAAAAGCCTTGTGTTTACCAGCACAGCCCCCTCCCCCGGCACCACTGTGCAATCGAATGCAGCACTTAAGATAATACCAAGGATACCCTTGCATCAAAACTCGAAGAGCGCCATATACAATTAAAGTACTGAAGGGTGGCAATGCAGGGTTCAGAGAAGCGCGAGAGTACGCAACAGCAAGGTGGCGCACAGAGGGAGAATCACACAGCTCAGAAGTATATGTGTGTTATCGAGGGATAGGGGACGTACAAGGGTGCGTATCATAGTTACTGCCTGTCTATTATATGTGTGAACTTCGGGCTGTGGACACAAGCCTTCACTAAGAACTACTACTTGAGTGTGTTGCAGACGCAAATTGGTGCCCATAAACTGTATAAATGTACTTTTGATGTGTTGATGGTGTCAATGTGCATGTACAATTATCAATGTAAATGCTTGATCTTGAGCTTGTTAAATAAATAGATTTACAAAAAGTATATGTGTGAGAGCACAACATGCCGGACAGCTGAAGCGGCACAGAAGCGCGCAGATGCACAAAAGCAGCATGGAGGAGAGTGCGGGGGGCACAGAAGCATATAGGAACAGGAGAGAGAAAATTGGAAAGCACATAAATTCTCACAGAGGGCTTAATCAAAAAAGAAATAAAAGTAGTCCCCCAAAAGTGAGCAGGGCACGTGTACTTTGGGCTTGCTCCAGGGGACGGGCAAATACAAGAAGAGAAAGTAACCCCTACAAATGCTGACAAATAAGAGGCAAGAAAATGAGAGTAACAATAAAGTCAACCAATGTTGAGCAATGGGCAGGCTCCAAGCCCTCTTTAAGTGGACAATAAGTTTCACAACAGACAGCGCATTCGCGGACTAGTAGGGGTGACATAAAAAACCAGTGACAGCATGTATAATGCGCATGTGTAACAGCCTTATGTGAAGGAAGAAAGGAGTGCATCTCTGACACAATTCTCAAGCATTAAGATGCCCCGTTTGGCCTGATACCCATTTTTTTAATAAAGCATTTACTAGCATTTAAAACTGTAGTAAACAGTACATTACCAAATTATGCAAACCATAGGTATTCCCCTTTGCTATCCTAATCATGTCTAACCACACACACATACTTCTTTCAAACCCGCTAACCCACCCTGTCCCACAGCCCAGATAGCCAGCCAATTCTCAGCACTGCAGTCGGCAACCATCTCTTGAAGCCCCCTTCACCCCAGATCAGGTGCCTCAGCCCAAAACCCTCGGATTCCCATTTTAAATTAAACATAATATGGGCTGTCGTCAGGTGTGCATTCGCACGGTGGTAATCGGCTCAGAAAACGTGTTTTACTTCCCTGCCTCCAATCCTCCAACCATCCCCCAACCTGCAAGTTCATTGCAGGACAGCTTCAGGCCTCCCTCGAGGCTGCACAGAACCAAGCTCATAATGGGATCCAGAGGAGGCAGGGGTTCACTTCATGGTGTGCTCACCCAACCCAGCCCATTGTCTTTCACTGCATGACAATAAGTCAGCCGGGTTGTTTGAAATACAGATCTTTTTGAACATGCAGCAGCCTTGGTTTGTGTGATGTGTTGCAGTCCTGGCAGGTTGGAGAGTGTCTTAGGGCAAGCATACAGCCTGAAGCTTGGCCTCAGCCACAGGCTCATCGGCCATTGACCGAATGCCCACCTTTCCAATCTGACATTGCCTTCCCCCCTTTTTCTTCAAAGTAGGCTATGTCTGGGGAGATGGAACATCATCTCTACACATCTCATTCTATGCCTCAGATGCACTATAGTCCTGTAGTCTTCTGGGAGTCCCATACAAAGCATGTTAACTGAACAGAACTTCAACTGGTTGACAGAAACCGAACTTTAGAAGCTAAACTCTGCTCAAACTGGACACTACCAGATTCAGAAAGTCTTCCACCCTGGAAACATACCCACAATCTGGATGTAAATCTCTGATTTTAAAGAGCACTTTAAAATACATTTTCTAAAAGACTCATCATAATGAGTATTCTCCTTTTGAATCTTGTCTTCTCAAACATGCACTATAATAGATACCATCATTTTTTGAGGATTTAACTCCTGTTCTTATGTCATATTTTTTGTCTGTTCGCTGTTATTACTCTGCCATAGTCTCTCAAGCACTCTGCAACCTTGTCCTGTGCTCAAATTATACAAAATGTAAGTGCAGTGCTCCAAAGTTTTAGTTTTTTTTTAGGAGCTTGCAGCTTGCAATGCTGAATGTTGGTTGGGGTTGTCGAATACCAAGGATGTCTTGTCTTGGTTCCCCCATATGTCTCATGCCTCTTTTATCTGCCACCCAACACTTCATTTAGCTCACTCTTACAAATTATTTACTATCCATGCTCTCTCCCTTTGTCACTCTTATCCTATCTTTGTCTTCCTCTTACTTTTCTGACTGTCTCTCTTATGCTCAGTGTCAAAGTCTAATACTGAAAATAAGAAGTGGTCCCCAAAAAGGAGTAGTGGTTCCCACCATCTACAACCAACAGAACAAATTAAGCACTGCCGAGTGGAGAGGAGCGCATATATAAAGTGGCTATGTAACTGTATAAGGCTTTGTAATTGCCTTCCTCCAGGCTTGTGGTATGGTGTGAAAGATTGGCTCTTTAGATGTGTCAGGTCAGATATAGATACAATGTGAGAGTGATATTACAGATTTCAATATAATGAAACCGTGTTTTTCATAGTTGATGATCTTGTGTTGCTCAATCTACAGGGATAAACAATAAAACAAATGATATTCAATAGAGCTAAACGAGGAGAGGATATCCCTGAGATCCACACAACGTACCGGGCCGTGAAATCCTTCCTAGAAAAATGCCAAACTGCGTAGTATTACTTGAAAACACCATGCTTAAATAAGTTCCAGTAATTTGAAAGAAACGTTACTTTTGCAGCAATACCATCTTTAGTTAGACTTGAAATAGACTTTGCCACATACACCCCAGAATACCCTTTGAAAGCATGAAACAGAACACGAGCCCACTAATGCTTTACAATTTAAACAAAAATATTATACTGCCTCTAGAGTATTTGAAGAGAAAGTTAAAACATTGTCTCCCTCCCCCACTGGAAATTAACCCAGTGCAAAAATAAATAATTACCTTAAATTGACGGGCATGTTTCATTCAAGAAAAATCATCCACTCAGAACTTACTGACATTGCAAAGCTGAACTCTTCTCCCAGTGTGTGAACCTATCCCTGCAAACCTTTAGAAGACTACGAGCACCTCCTCTGTACCTAACCAGACAAAACATCCCATGGCTTCCTACCTGGGATCGTGCTATACAATTTGCCCTGCATGCATGCAAAACTGACCAGCTCCTCCCTCACACAAAGAGACGTCCACCACGGCCTGGAAATAGGTGTGGATTCTTAAGATTTTAACAACTTCTTCCACATATGTATCCAACCATTTTTTTGCCAGCCCGCTAGAAAGTTGTGTGGAAATTCCACAAACAATTTAAAGCAGAAAATAATATTTTCAAAAATAAACGATTTGGTTTCAGATCTGATTTCAGCAAAGACCAAAGTCCTTCAAATTATGTACAATGCTTCACACATCACTGACAAGGGTGACTAGTTCTTTCTAGTTCTCCATGACTTATCAGTAGCTTTACATTCCTTTCTACTAAAACGTCTAGAAGAACAAACTGGATTGAGCGGGAAGGACCTGTTTTATAGGGCTTGTAAAGAATTAACCCCACTTATGTTTCCTGTCAATGTGTACAGATGGTGGCTTCTGAGCCATGTTTGGTGAGGAGAAGGAGGAGGGCAGATACGGCTGCTTCCTTTTCAGAGCGATAACTCCTCCCTTTTTCTCCATACGTGTGGAATACAACACGGCAAGGGGCATTATTAAGATTGGCTTCTCTGGGTTTTCTGCCGAAGATAGGAAGCTCACCCTCTACCCACCCTGTCTCTGCCACCGTCCCTGCTGTGGGAGCTTGCAACGGAGAAGGAGCTGTACATGCCATCCTCCGTCGCAGTGGTGGTGCTTTCCTGATACGTGACCTGTGGCCAAGTGCTCCGAATACTAGAAGGTACGAACCAAGGTGTCTCGCACCAGCCTCTTGCACAAACTTTTGAGTCAGCCCAGGAGGGGTCGCACTCTCCTGGTTGAAAGTGAACCTCCCCACAGGTCCCTTGGCATCAACGCTGAACTAGGAGCTACTCCTAGAGGTTCCCAAAGGCACACCTGACAGCCACTGATAAACCACATTCCTATTCAGTGTTCTCAGCTTGGTGAAGTGGCAATTCGTCATAACCCAGCACTTTACCAAACTCGCAAAGATCTATATATATAAATCAGCTTGAGAAATATGCTGTGAAATATGACATGATGGAACACAGACATGAGCATTTCTCTTCAGGCCATAGACACATCGTGACAGTTTGGCTCTGTGAACACAGGAGCATTGTGTAGTAATGAGTACATTTATTTGGGACTGTGGGTGTCTGTAGGGAATGTCTGGATCGTGGAATTTAGTCTGGATTCTCAAGTGTAAGAGAGGAATATTAAGTGAGGTGTTTGTACTTTTGCACTCTACTGGAATACAATTTATGTTGTTACTGCTTAAAGTGTCAATTGTGTTTCTTGACATTGGCATTGAAGAAGCAAGATGCCCCCACCGTCTCCCACTGCAGAAACAAACTGCACTGCCTTGTGCCAGCTAGTCTGGTCATGCTGGAATACATCTACCTGGTATATTAGGGGGTGTCAGCTGCCTGGAGCAGACAGGACTTTATGCATCAGGATCAACCGGGTAAACCAACTTGAGATTAGTGGTGCTCAACATTTAGTATATTGTCAACTCATTTAGCAGTCAGTTTTTTATCTAAGAATGAGAGGGTCTAGGTCTACACAGGCCATTGCAGCTATTGAAGACATTTTGTGTTTTTTGTGTGTGAATTTCCAACTGCCACCTTGTGCCTCGCCCTTGTAGTTGTGTTACTATTTAAAGTCCTTGCAGCTCCTCGTTGCGTTCAGTGCCTTCTGTTCTCTTAGTGATGTGCATATGTCTCCACTGAAAACTGAGCTTGTGTATACTTGTGCTGTTTGACAGCCCGGATAATGTTCAGGTTGCGTCATTGTAATGGTGGCACTGCGTGTGTCATTGTAGTCTTATACATTAGGGTCTGGGGCAAAAATGTGCTTGACTGCTGGTGACTGTGTGCAAAAGTCATGAATATGCTTGTTGACTCCTTTCCACCAATGGAGCATTTTGTCACTACAGCATCTTGTAAGGTTTGATGTGTCACTGTAAGGATTTGTAGCGGGGGATCAGATGCTTAAGCCAAGAAAGAGACGAGAAGCTCAGGAGTCAAATCAAATGGATGGAAAGTGGAACAGAAAAAGAACTGAGGTGTATCTCTAAACTTGGGTTGTTTCTCCAAAAAAGCCTTTTCACTTAAAACCAAAAATTACTGTTTTTAGAATGCAAAACTATTGTGTTGCATTCGTATTAACGGTGTGGAATTATGTCACAGCCTTGTGGCTGCTGGCGGCTACCTGCAATTTTCAACTGTGTTTAGGGAAGGATTCACAATCGATATATTGCATATTGAATCAGTCAGTAGTATTCATAGCACGTGTTAGGCAATTGGAGAGGCTTACAGGAAGTGTGATGCATTCAAAAGGACAAACGTTTGCAACAAAAAGTTGTGAAGAGACGAACATATCTATTTATGTAAAAACTATAACATTTTCATTAGAAACAATTTAACTACTTAGCACCTTGTTGGGACCGAAGCAATGTAGGATGGTTGAAATGGTTTATAGAGAGAAGAGTTTAGATTTGGTTTGATTGTGCCTTAAATTAAACTAAGACAAGCATATTTTTGGTGCTGTATTTCTATCTATAGGGACAAAAAGGCTTGTAAGATAAACATTGAAAACAGATATTGCCTTTAGAGTTTCAGCTGATATCTTTTTAATGCCGTTTTAAATTCTTTGAGACAGTGAGTGACATGAATGTCAGGTGGTAGCGCGTTACAGTGTATGAGACCCAGGAGGAACAAGACCTAGAACCCTGAAGTGTTACAGGGTAGTGTAGTTATGGCTTGAAGATTGCGTATGGTTGATTTTAGGCTCCAGGTTAGTATCTAAAGAGATCGTGTACGGAAGAGGTACTTATGGGATAAAATATGTACCACTCTGAATATCAGAGTTAGTTGTTTGTGTAAGGTTCTGTTCGTGCCATTGAGTCAACCGGGCTGCTGGCTGTATGCTGAAATGTAGTAATGCCTGGGCAAATTGCACAGATTTCGAGCAGCAAAGGTATAAGTAGGGAATGGCATAAGTGGGACAGGGAGTTGCTGGATCAAGATTGTTTATTGGTGTGCAAGCCAACAGCACTTACCCAACTAGCAAGTTTGCTTTCTTGAGAAGTTGTAATAAATGGGACATCACACGGTGTCAGACATTTAGAAGAATGCCTGGCTTCACTGCCCACAGTGGTAGACAAGAATAAGGATGGTCCATATGATGCTGAATTTAATTAATTTTAATTCTGTTCATTTCTAGAGCACTAAAACCAGGGCCTCCCAGCCTGATATCCAAACACTTGACTAAACAAAAAGAAACCTATCTCAAATAGGCCCAACCTTGATAAGAATCAGTGTTTTCAATGTTGTTCTAAATAACAGACGGCTCCGATTCCCTCTCGACCCGATTAGCAAATCATTCCAAAGCTGTCTTAACATAATTCATGAAGAAGCAACCAGCAAAACATTTGAAATGTGGGAGATATATAGCCCCACGTAGATATCTTCACAACTAAATGTCGAATTTTGTAGAGCATGTTAAACATTAATATACTCTAGCATGTTCACACTCAGGTGTTTTGGACCCACTCGATAGGGGTACCATTCATAGCCAGTTCAGGTATTCGGCATCTTAAGAATCTTGATTGACTCTGTCCTTTCCCTGGACACTCAAATTACCACGGTGGACTTTTGAAGTTGCATTTAACTACGGAGAGATATTGTGCTCTTAGTTATTTCTAGTTGGTGTGAAACTGTTTACCTGGGGTTTTCAGTCATGGCACTGTTAAATTGCAACTTTGTGCAGAACACCACTGCTTGCCTGTTTCTGATCTGTGTAAATCTGACCATGACTCATCCGCTCTGAGAATCTTGCGTTGGCTTCTAGTAAGAACAAGCATTTACAGTGCAATAGGTCTCGCAATGACATTGTTTTGAGCTATTGGTATTGAAAATGTTACTGTTTTTTCCCCCTTCGCTAAGCATTAATCAAGTAATGGCGTTGTAAATGACAGTCTTTTACCCCCGTTGACCCCCACATACAGACATACATAGAAACCGCACTACAAACCCCATGCACCCCGTGAGACAGACACACTAATATATAGAGGCACACGGGTGCACCGAAGCACGTGATCACACACGCAGGCACACTGTGTCACAGGCACACTGAAGCTTTGGGTCTGGCAGACTAGCCGACACACCAGACACTGTCACACTGAGTAGAGGCGCACACATGCTGAGAGGGATGTTTTAATTATCAAGCTCAGGGTGCTCACTGTAAAAGTCAACAGGAGTGCAAGACTGACGGGACATTATAAAGTTGAAACTGTGTGTATCACATGCTCAGCCTCCTGAGCTAATTTTGTGTCAAGAACACATATACCAGAGACCTTGACCCGATGCACTTCCATGGAACAAAAGATAGTCTAATAAATCAAACAAAATAGATTTTAGTACAGCAGATATGCTGACTCTAATATTTGAAGGTGCTCTCATGTGTAATAATGAAGAAACAGGCTGCTCGGTAAAATAAAATATTTGCATAAGACCACACAATTTGAGACCAGTTTATAAGTCAAGAGCACTACAGTTAGGCCGAGTAGATTATTCAAGTCACTAGATCTGCAGATCTGATAAACAAATTATGTTTTTTGAGGCAATGTTCATACAATGGGGCCTGATAAAGTTAGTTATCTTTAGGATCACATCGAGACTAAACAAGGAATGTTGACCTGCACGACTGGGCTGGCATACTGGGTGACACTATAAGTTTCACAGTGGGAGCTGCAGGCTAATGGAATGTTAATGTGTTAGACAGTTGGCATATTGTCGTGGTTAGCTTTCACTATGATAAACTGAAGGAAGCGTTAGTAGACACAAGGAGGGAAGCCTTCTGGCCAACTAGAGCTGACAATTTGAAAGAGGATTCATGATCTACGCTGGGGTGCCGTTGTCAAAAGTAGGATGGATTAGCTGTCAAACTTGGGGTTGAAATATTTTGAGAACGGTATTTAAAATGACATACTGAGAGATAAATATATTTACAGGGGATGTCTTACTGATGAAGAAATGATCGATCATGTGGGGAACTGGGAGAAGTCTAAAGCTCTTGGACTGGGGTATGGAATATTGCGGTAGGTTCATTTGTAAGACTACGGGCTGTCTGACAGGGGAACGACTGATGTAATCGAACTGACAGCTGACTTTGGGAGGAAGACCACTCTGTGAAAGAGTCGACTAATGAAATACTGTTAAGACTGGGGAAAGGTAAATTTTTACTACGGTGGAGTGAGTTGCTGATAATAGATAATCGTTAAAGTTGGCAGGGTTGAAAGTATGATCTTTTATTGGAAATGCACAATGAGCGAAAGCTGCTCCGTCAGTCTGCAAATAATCATTCTGAAGGAAGGCTGATCTGTCACACTGAAGTTGACAGTGAACGCTGTGAGATTTCGAGGATGACATATGGCACACTTGGAGATCGTAGGGTATGTCACTCTGGCGACACAGTTAAAGGTCGAGCTGTGAATATACTGCCTCACACTGCGGAATCAGATACAAACCTCTATACAAATATATACTAGACACTGAAAGCGGTCTGTTTTGATACAGCTCAGCCCCCCAGAATGCTGCTTTGACAGCTGTCTCTACCCAACCATGCCGCTCCCTTACCTTGTCCAGCTCCTCCCGGCACACAGCGCAGAACCTCTGCTCGCTGAGCACCCGCATCTTGGTGGAGCATCGGAAGCAGACGTGGTGCTCGCAGCGGCCCAGTGCCAGCACCTCCAGCTCCTGGTAGCACAGCACGCAGCTCCGCTCGGGAGCAAGGTCCTGAGTGGTGGATGGGGACAGAGGCCCATCGGCCAGGGACAGTGATGCGGCGGCCATCTTGCCCTATCAAAGTGTAAATCTACTGACATACGTAGATCTCAAATAACACTTGTGTGTTCATAAAGCGATAAACCACCACTTCATTAATAACAAGAAGATGTCAGAAAACAATCCTATCATTCTATACTTTGACAGTAAGATAATTGAAGGAGCGACTACGGAGTCTTTGGCACATTGAGTGGGAAATAGTTAAAAAACAAGCATTGGTATAGCCAATACATCAACTGTTGCATGGCTAAACACTTATAAGGTCCCAAAAGCGAGACCTATTGGCTATGCCAATGCTTGTCTTTTTTTTACAAACTAAACACTGTTTGACCATACACCTCAGCCTAGTCTTTGTTACAAACGTTTCTAAAGATTTACCCTGGACTACCGAAAGGCGCCCTGGTGCCCTACCAGTAGTAGAGTGGGAGCTACACACGCACAAATAAACAATAACAGAAATGTTCACTTTTTTAGAAATATGTTGTAGTGCACATGATTTGGAAACAGACATGAGCTGATATGAAGTGTTAGTGGATTTTAGTGGCCTGGTTTATGGGGCTTCTGCACTGGCTGCACACACAGATTGAAAGGGGGGGTGTGGGGTGATGCTGCAAACAGGCCTCGTGATCTCAACGGTGCAAGGGCATGACCAAACCCTGCGAGTGCTTCAGAGGACAGGTCAATGCGGAAAGGATGCTGCATAGAACAGTTCCCAGAGATTTATGCTGCTAATATCCTTAACTACGGCGAGAGTTTATTTTTCTGCAGAGGACGCCTTGTCAGAGAGGCAGCAAAGTGTTTGGTCAGCAAAAAAAAACACAGGATCCTTGAGCGAGAAGACGAGAATGAAAGTCCAAAAACACCAATCAATCTTCAGAGGGACACAGAAGGGGAGCGGGGTGACCGAAGGCCTGAAAGCAGAAATGGCAGCGAGGGTGACAAACGTACGCCGACAGGGAGAGGGAAAGACAATGCAAGAGGCACAAACAACAAGCATTGGCCGCGCGGCTGTAAAAGTAACGCCGCGCGGCCTCAAAAGTCATCGTGATCACGGTGAAAGCGAAAGTAATCGCAATCACGATGACGCGCTCTGTGCTCGCAAAAATGAAATAAAAAAACGTGAGTGGTGACGCGAGTGGTGTGCGCGCACGACAGGAAAAAGTGCTATGCACGTCGCGCGCGCTTGTGCGCGTAATAGCAAGCTGGTGGCCGGCAAGGTAGCACTTTTGAAGCAGCTACTAAATGTCTCGCCAGAGCAGCGCATGCACTGGCTCAGGCGAGACCTAAAAATACAACTGCCTGAGCTGTGTCTTTGCTTCAGTCATTCAACCTGACAGCGTGGAGTGCACTACACTATGCAATCTGTGGAAAAACATATTTATAAGAGACCAATATGACTTTGTTTAAAATGCTACAAAAGAAATACTGCACATATAAGTAAAGGACATTCATTTAAATCTATCAAATGTTATTTTACAAGGAGGCGATGCAAGTTTCAACTTTTATATTGAGGAATATGCACATGCTCAATCAAAGTATGAAAGCAGAACACTGATGGACTGGTGCAGAGGAAAATACAGGGACTGCATAGTAGACAGGACCATAAATAAGGAAAATATTGTGACAACAAAGGAAAAAAAGGGGCATAAAAATGATTTACGGGGCATGCATAGAAGTATGCCGAAAGCTAGTTGAAACAAGCGCTCGCCATTGCGGGATGGCAGCCGCTTGTTTATATTTGCATTTTCACTTTCACTGAAAGCGCGATGCAAAAATAAACACGCGGCTGATGTGGAGATAAGAAATTGCTTCACGACAGCTGTAAAGCAGACGAACCTGTACGGATCGGCCGGACGAAAAGGCAGCAACAATAAAACCTAATTTCCAATGGCAGGCCACTGTTTAACATAAACGGTGACGCCAGCCAATGGAAATAAGGGGCGGGGCTTCAAGTCCCCTTCACAAATCTACTCTCTGACTATATGTCTCGCCGAGCGGGCAGCGCATGCGCTGAAACGCTAGGCGAGACATAAAAAGGATACTGCTTAAATCCATGTGTCTTACCCATAAAAACTGGTATGCAGCTGCCCCCTGTTTTAGGTCAAAGCTGTCTGGTTTGCTGACATCTTGGGGACATTCAGAAAACGTCCCTGGGAATGCATTCCGCCCATTGCTTACCATTTGCTTTGTGGTTTGTAACTCCCATTTTCTGGCTTTCAATTTGCTGGGCATATTTGTTTTAGGCTGTCCAGCGTGAGTTTGTTCCTGCCAAGGAGGAAAGCCTTTTAAAACTAACTCTCCTTGTATTCTTCCACGAGTGCTCCTTTCTGTAAACAAGCCTGTACACCTTGTACAGAGGTCGAATATCAGACTCTGTCTTCAGAGGGAGCTTGGTGTTTTCTTTTCTTTCTCTGGCTACAGAAGGATTTATGTGGCAATCTTGCAGGATACTGGAGGTAGGAAAGGTTTTGCTTCTCGCACACAAAAACATTTAAATGAACTGTGCAAGTAGTTCAGAATATATCAGAATTGGAAAAGCACCAAGAAAGCACATTTTTGTTAGTTCTGAAGTGTGCTGGAAACAAATACTTTAATATGATCAAATCAACACATCGTTTGCATGCTGCATTGTTTTATCGCACACAACAACATTTAAATGAACTGTGCAAGTAGTTCAGAATATATCAGAATAGAAAAGCACCAAGATAGCACATTTTTGTTAGTTCTGAAGTGTGCTGGAAACAAATACTTTAATATGATCAAGTCAACACATTGTTTGCATGCTGTATTGTTTTATCAGTAAAACTGTATGTCTGTGCAAATGCAACGGTCATTTCAATTGAAAATGTGTTGTCTGTAATGGCAGTGTGCTGTCACACCATGCATACTCCACTCTATGCCACTCCACTCTGCACCACTACACCCTTTGCACTCTACTCTGCACCTCTCCACTTTACATCACTCCACGCCACTTCACTCTGCACCACTCTACTCTATGCCAGTGCACTCTAGGGCACTCTACTCTACACCACTGCACTCTTCACCACTGCATTCTACACCTCTAGTCTAGTTCATTCCACTCTAATCGACTCTGCAACACTGCACTCTGTCAATGGACTCTATGCCAATACACTCTATGCCAATTCATTCTGCTCTGTACCCCTCCACTCTATGTCCCTGCACTCTACGCCAATCCCCTGTACGCCACTTCAATTTACTCTGCACCGCTGCACTTTATGCCACTGGACTCGACACCACTTTACTCTGTGCCATTACACTCTTCGCCACTCTACTGTATGCCACTGCACTCTACCCTGCACCACTCCACGCTACTTCACTGTACTCTAAAACAGTCTGCTCTACACAACTCCACTCTACTCTGCACCACTGTAGTCTATGCCTCTGCTCTCTACAACACTGCACGTTCTACCACTAAACTCTATGCCACTCTACTCTTCAGTACTGTACTCTTTGCCAATACACTCTATACCACTCTACTCTGCATCACTGCACTCTATGCCACTGCATTCTGCAGCAATCCTCTCTACACCACTGCACTCAACACCACTATACTTTACTCTGCATGACTCTATGCCACTGCAATCTACGCCACTCTACTCTGCTCAACTCTATGCCACTCTACTCTATACCTCTGCCCTCTACTCCACTGCACTCTATGCAACTCTACTCTGCACCACTCCATTCTACACCACTGCACTCTATGCCCCTACACTCTGCAGCAATCCTCTATATGCCACTGCATTGTACACCACCCCATGCCACTATACTCTACGCCACTCTGCTCTGCACCACTCTATGCCACTGCACTCTGATCTACGCTATTGTACTCTACACCTGCACTCTACGCCATTTTACTCTATGCCACTGCACTCTATGCCACTTTACTCTGCACAACTCCACACCACTGCAGTATACGCTCCTGCACTCTACTATGTTCCACTCCAGTCTGTACCACTGCACTATGTGCCTCTGCAATCTACTATGCACCACTCTAATCTATGCCACTGCATTCCACGACGCTGCATTGTATGCTGCTGAATTCTATGCCGCTGCACTCTGTTACTACATTCCATGCCACTATGCTCTGCAACACTCTACGCCAATGCACTCTACACCAGTCCATTCTACTCTGCCACTCCACTCTACGCCACTATACACCACCGCACTCTACTCTACTCCACACCACTCTACTCAATACCACTGTATTATGTCACTACATTCTACGCCACTGCACTCTACCATGCACTACTGTACTCAACGCCACTCTACTCTATGCCACTCTACCCTATGCCACTCTACCCTATGCCACTCTACCCTATGCCACTCTACCCTATGCCACTCTACTCTATGCCACTCTACTCGATTCCACTCTTCTCAATGCCACTCCACTCTACGCCACTGCACTCCCTGCCACTCTACACCACTGCATTCTACGACCTTCTATGACATTCTACTCTGCAACACTGCCCGCTTTATTCCATTGAACTCTACACCACTCTACTCTACAATACTGAATTCTGTGCCAATGCACTTTACGTCATTCTACTTGGCATCACTCCACTCTACGCCACTGCACTCTCCAGCACTCCACCCCACGCCTCTCTACTCCACTGTTCATCATTCCACTCTCCTCTCCTCTGTGCTACTAACTTTTAGCCATGCTGAACAACAGCAACGCTAGTATACAACATGGCAAAGCCATTAGCTCTTGCATAGACGAGACCGATTGTGTTTCCCAATGCTTGTTTAGGTTTGATGTTAGCAAAGACCGTTTGATTTGACTAAAATTACTTATATTGGCTTTCAGCCAGCCATCTTTATCCCCTGGTCTGTTATTGTGTTGTTTATATTGTTTTTCTGACCACTCCTGTAGTACAGCCTAGTAAAGCCTTTGGCTAACTTCACTGCCCGTGATGTCATTTAGTCCTTTCAAAAGGCGCGCATCCACACACAAAGTAGTTCTCTTACATGGAGGGCGCTGGCGGAGGCCATACAGAGGCCCAAGTTCTCCAATTACATTTTGGAAATTATAGACCCGAATGGAGACATGCGCAGAGGTACGGCGGATATACAAGAGGTATTTGTAGAGCACTACTCTAAGTTATATGCAACACAGTGCGGGGACCCGCTGGAGCTTGAGCCGTTTTTGGGTGACGTCGCACTGGGGTGGTTAGAAGACCACCATCGTGAGTTTCTATGTGCCCCGTTCGAACTGGACGAGGTGCGCGAAGCCATAATGCAGCAGAAGTCTGGTAGGGCGCCGGGCCTAGATGGCATTCCCGCTGAATTTTATAAAACATACATAGATATTATGGCCCCTATACTAAAGGAACTATATGAGGAGTCCCTTGAGGATGGATCGCTCCCTCCCTCCATGAGAGAGGCTCTGATTACCTCCATTCTGAAGCCCGGTAAGGAGCCTCAATTCTGCGCCTCCTATAGGCCGTTGTCACTTCTAAACTGTGACACTAAAATATTGGTGAAGCTTGTAGCGAGTAGAGTTCTCCTCCTGATAGAGAAATTGGTGTTGCCAGACCAGGCGGGCTTTATTCCTGGGAGGGCGACCTCACATAATCTCCGCACGCTATTTTCAGAATGTGTCGCCTGAGCTCCCTTTGGCTGCGTTATTCCTAGACGCCACTAAGGCGTTCGACTCAGTCGAATGGGACTACCTTTTTGGAATTCTGCTCCGTATGGGATTCCCCCCGTGGTTTGTGTCCTGGATAAAGCTGCTCTATCAACGACCTTCTGCTGGGGTACTGATCAATGGCCAGATCTCGCCTGCTTTCCCCATCACAAGAGGGACTCGGCAGGGATGCCCGCTGTCCCTCTCCTGTTCACCTTGGCAATCGAACCCCTGACGTGCAGGTTGTGGCAGCATCATAGGGATAGAGCGCACCGGTGTCCCTTGCGACAAATATTGATCTCGTTATACACAGATGATATGACATTGTATGTCCGAGACCCCCAGAATAACTTAAACCCCTTATTACGTGAATTTATAGGCTTTGGGAAACTTTCTGGAGTTCAAATTAATTGGGAAAAATCACAACTCTTTCCCCTAACAGCGGCAGTAGCTAAATTCGCCCTGGACTACCCAATTGCATGGTGTGACACAGACTTGCGGTATTTGGGGATCCAAGTTTCGGGGGATAGAGATGAAATGATTCACCTTAACTATGGAACTGCCTTAAGTCGACTTATAGAGAATGTCACACGATGGATAGCTTTACCTATGTCAATGGCAGGCAGAGCTTCATTGATTAAGATGGTGATATTACCACAGTATTTATATCTCTTTCTGAATCTTCCTTATCACCCGGGTTGGGTTTTCTTTAAAACGCTGCGGTCTGAGCTTATGCGCTTATTCTGGGGCGGTAAGCAACCGCGTGTAAAATGGTCGGTGCTCACGAGGCCAGCAACACTGGGCGGATTTGACATCCCGGATTTTGAACTATATCATGCCTGCGCCCAAGCACACTATGTTTACTATTGGTTACATCCACCAGCATGTATGCTGCAGATAGCGGCGGAGCACTGGCTAGCGGACCCAATTCCCTTAGATGGAATGATACACGCGAACTCCTGCCCTTGTGACACAGCGCCAACCACAATAACGAGCACAGTGGACGTATGGCAATATATCATGAAGGCCCTGGGGGTGTCGACTCTTTATTCCTCAATTTTGCCCTTGACGTGCCACCCACGACTTTCCCTACTGCAGGAGGAGGGCTTCCGACAATTATGCACTCGAGTGCGCAGACAAACCTGGGGGGACCTGTTTTGCAACGGCGTTTTCTGTACGTCTGCTCAATTTTTTGGCGATGTACGACCTACCCCATTGGAAGTGTTTCTATATGTGTGCTTGTGACAGGGTATGCGGGCCATTCTCCCGAGCTTTCCGCGGGAGCCAGCAGCCCTAAAGCCGCTACATCAGCTATTACAGAGTGAGAGCCCTAGACACCTGGTATCCAACCTGTACCGAGTGATCAGAGCAGAGAGAGAGCACCCTCATAGTGCAGCGTGGGTGCACTGGACGGCTGACCTGGGTAGTGACATTACGGATGAGCAGTGGCAGTACTGCTGTTTACAAACTGCGGAAATATCGGCAAGCACCAGGTTGCGTATAATCCACTATAAGTTTTTGCAGCGCATGTATTGTACCCCGGCTAAGTTACGCCGCTTTGGGCTACGAGACACAGATCGCTGTGATAGATGTGGTGGCCCGGGAGCTGGATTCCTGCACCTGGCCTGGGAGTGCCCGAAAGTAATGGAATATTGGGGGCAGATATTTGAAGCACTATCTGATATGACGGAGCTAGCGATGAACTGTGACCCCTTAGTTGCGCTCCTAGGCTACACAAAGCACATTCCCAAAGCACGCCGCCGATACGTCACACTCTCACTGTTATTAGCGAAACGCAGGGTTGCATGCAGGTGGGGTAGGGGGCGGACCCCTAAGTTTAAGGAATGGCTGGGGGATATGGTGTACTGCCAGGATCAGCTCACAATATATGCAGAGCCGTTGCCCTGTACCTCTAGACTGAAAGATATCTGGGGTCCTCTCACGCAATACTTGCAGGCCCGTACTGCACACCCTCCCCCGGACAGCCCAGTGGCAACAGGAAGCAGTGGCGGAATCCTCCCCCCCCTGTAGTATTGTCCTAGGCATTAGAGAGGAGATGACGACGACTCATCTTGCAAACATGAGAAGGATGTAAGTGTGTTAGCTGACTGGCCCACGCCACAAGAGCAATGATGTACACTTCCTGATAACCACCTTGTACATATGGAACTTTTGTACAGCTGTGGATTATCTTATAATATGTATCGTAGTTGCTATATGAGATTCCTTGGGACTGATGCTGTGATCTCCCTGGATGTGCCTATACATACCATCGGACACTTGAGCAAGATACCCACAATTGACGGCACGATTTACTGTATACCTGCATTTGTAAAGCTGTACCTGCTGTTCTGTCTACTCATTGAACATGTTGTTCTTATGTGGAAAATTATAAATAAAAGTTTAATAAAGTAGTTCCCTTACGTGACAAGGACTACTTTGTCAATGTGTGCTTTTCAAGACCTAAACATTTTTTTTTCCTTTCAACAATGTTTTATTTCTAGAATGGCGAGTGACCGTCCACTTCACAAACAAAAATGTTTTTGCAAAAACTATGATAGAACAAAACAAAAGTATTGGTAAAGCCAAAAGACTCTCAGCCAACTCCAGACCTGTTGACTTTGCCAGTGTTTTACATTGTACTCCTGATTGCTCCTTGAGCTCCTTCCTGACTTGAAATTTGCCATCTTAAGTTCTGTAAATCTCTGGTGGCAGCTTTTATACAGTTCAGACTTCTCACTGGAATGCCAAGTCTGAGAAAGACTACTTATTTAGGTCGAGCCTGCGAGAGCGCTTGCACTGCATTCGCTCGGCTTGCGAGACCCTATTGTTTACAGTAAAGGGCTTAGAGCCTGCCCATTGCTTAGATTTGTTGACTTGTGTGTCGCTCTTCTTTGCAACCTCCTTATTGGCCAGTGTAGGTCAAACACCACTTCCGTTCCTTTCTGTTTGGCAGGGACCAAGCACAGATTGACTCAGCTTAATCTATGCTGATCTGCTGCTCCCAACATGACTGAGGTACTATTTCCTATTCCCCCCATCTTCCACTCCGCCTGTGTCGGTCTGTTACTCCCTTCCTCGTTTTGAATACTTATAAGGTCCCAAAAGCGAGACCTATTGGCTATGCCACGCGGCCGTGCGGACGCGAAAGTGATCGCGATCAAACATCAAAGCGGCCGCGAAAGTGAAAGTAATCGCGACAAAGCACGGCGTGCGCGCCTGCGCACATGCATTGTAGCTCTAGGCTGGCCTGGTAGCACTTTTTGGAGCCCTCTCAATAAGTTTCGCCAGACCAGCGCATGCGCTGGGTCAGACGAGACCTAAAAAGCTCTATGGCGCGGTCAACGCTGGCCGCATCATAGCGCTTTTAAAAAAAAGGTTTTACTTTAAGCCATGTTGCACAGCATCTCGCACAGCTGTGCAACATGTCTTAAAAGCATTGACAAAGCCAATAGATCGTGCATACGTGAGACCTATTGGCTTTCCCAATGCTTGTTCAATTTAGAAAGCATCTCGAAAGCATCTTGTTTCCTTACGAATAATCTCCAATTACCTGACTTTGAATTTGACTAACAGCCACAAGACACCTCGGTGTATGTGCACTTTGTTTCTGTATCCCCTGCAGGCAGACCAAGGAGACCCTTTTGCCCCGCCCGACCTCTTGCTCACAATCGTGCAACAATAGTGTCAGTAATTCCAGTCCACGTGGATCGGCCTTCTGAAGGCCAAGCCCACTGGTGTGTAGAAGGCAGATGCACTGCTGAACCAACACATGGAGGAGGCCTGCAGTTCTGCCTGCAGACGGTCTGGGTAAAAAGGCCTGTATACTTCAAACCTTGCCGTCTGAGCACAATGCGGGGACCCAGAGGGAGCGAGGCCATATCCGGTCTCCCTCTGGGTGACTTTGCACAATGGAACGGACCACGGGACAGGATAGGTAGTGTAGGTAGTTTGGGCGGGGCTTAGCGGTAGGTTATAGAGGTAGGTTTTTGGGTGGGAAGGCACTCGCTGAGGCATTGCAAGAGCGGTTAGGGAAATTTGAGTGACCCACCCATAGGCAAAGAATTATAAAAAAAATCTCCATATGGTCAATATTTTTGGGTGCTTGTCAATTTACTACAGGAAATGTTGGAAGGTTATTTGAACAAATGTTAATTGTGCCACGTTAAGGTAGGTTGTAGCGTTTTTGTGCTTAGTTAGGTGTTTTTTTGGGGATGGGCAGTCAGGAGCTTATCCATCCCTCGGGCGAGGACAGAACACAGGGTAGGTGAAGAGTAAACAATGTGACTTTGAACAACACTAGAGCAGGTCGCTTGGGGATGCTTGATGGGGGGAGATTGTAAGATTGGGGTATGCAAGGAAAGGCGGTGAATGAAGGGAGAATGGGAAAGGTGGAACAACATGTTTTTTTTTCTTGAAGCAATGTTGGGAAAATTGGGGAGGGTAAAGGTGGGAGGAGCGTTTAGACTTTTATGTATTTATAAGGTTGAGATATTTGCAATGTTTTGTTTTCATCATGTTTATGCTACATACCTGCCTCACTTTGTTGCTAATACAGAAGATAGTGGTATGTGATTTATTGTGCAATTCGGTAACAGATGAACTGTGCTCTCGGGGTCGCTCCGTGACCTCTGTTCTGAGTTTCCCTGGCGAAAGACGCAGAAGTGGCTATTTCATTAGCAATCATATCCAGATGGGACGTGTCTGCCATCTAATGCCTGGAGAGCGGAGCTGGGGACGGCCTGCGAAGTACAGTTCCTGGGGAGTCTTTATAAAATGCTGCCTCCCTCCTTCCCGGCCGTTTACTGTTGGAGCTTTTAATTAGCAGCGCGTGATGCAGCGGAGTAGCATCCAGTTCTCTCATTTCAGATGACTGCTGCAGCGAAAGTGCCTTACTCAAGGGACCTGATTGCAGATTAGAGCCCTCTCGCCTCGGAGAGCGAAGCATGGTCGGGAGGGGAGAACGGAGCAGTGGCCTTCTTCAGAGTTGCGGATCAAGTAAATGCCACGGACGGATCCCAGCATCCCCTTAAGATGTGTGAGTGTGTTGGGGTGGGGGTAGAGTGGATGGAGGTATGAGTGATCAGGTAAATGTTATGTTTTTTGATATACTTATGGAAAAAGGCTGTCTACTTACCGAAGTGAGAGAAGGTCTTTTGAGAGACTGCAAGGTGTTTGAAGTGCTGTATGTTGTGCCAGGCCGCAGAGGTCTATACCTTGAGGTGGTAAGTTCGGCCACCCACTTCTGGCCCTGTAGAGGCAGCGACCTAGACAGGCCTACCTGTGGGATTGTCTTTGTCAATATAGAAACCGGAGGCAACCCAAGTATGTCTTTCCCTCAGTTTCTGGATTGAGCAGTTTCTGGTTGTTTGGATGGCTGTGATACACTGTGCTCGTAAAGATGTGGAAAGCTGGTAAATGAAAGCAAAAGGGCACACTTCACACTGCAGGGTGGGCTGCCCAAGCATGCCTTTCATAAGGGTCCTTCCAGGTATAAGCAGGCTCCGGAGAGCAACGAAGAGTTGGACTGCGGTACACTTAAGCATGCCCCATTTGAGCCATTATTCCTGAATCTATCGCTTGAACACATCTGGTGCCCTCAAAGAGGTGCAGAGCCACCAACAGCTCCACGACGCTGCCTGCCCCCCGAGCAGCGTAGCACGACGACATTGATAACTTAGAGGAAGACGGTTAGACCGAGGCCCTGGAAGCCACCCTTTGCGCGGTGATCTCTTCCCTACTAAGACTGATTCAACTGAAAAATACCTACATAGAATATACTATACGAGCAGCAGCCTGTGGCACATGGGTCTCATAGAATCCCCCACTTTTATACGTTGTGAGGCTGGCACGTTCCTGCACACTGTGTGGAGCTGCAGTGTGTTGACACGTTTCTGGATGGGGTGGTGTCCAGTTTAGGCGAGGTTCTTGCATGGGCCATTCCATTTGTCCCGAAACTGCTTCTCCTTTGCAGTACTGAGGGTATAGGAAGGAACCATTATAAATGCCATTTATTATTTCTTGTCTCACGCTAGCAAAAAGAGATATAGCTCGACAGTGGAAAGCCAGTGCGCAGCCTTCTCTGGGGGCTTGGAAGCATGGGATGAACTTCTGGATGGGTCTGGAGATAGTAGTATTCTGGGCTAGTGGATGCCCCAGAAACATCCGAAGATTTGGCAGAGGTTGGCTGATTATCAGGGCTTGGTCGTGGAGCTGGTACGCACAGTCAAACTGTACTTGGAAGCTGAAATCAGACACTATGGCCAAGATATACAGGGTAATGCGACGAGATCCAGACCTACATTTGTATAAGATTTTAGATGCAGCATTGATGTGGGGGACGCCAAGGGTGTTCTGTGCATATGTTTGTGATCTGCATGGTTTTGGGGTCACAGTCCTATGCAGTGGTGTAGCTAAACCTATTGCCGCCCAGGGCGAAACCCTTAGATTGCCCCCCGGTGCAGGTAAGAGCAAGGGGGTGTTTGTCGGTTGACAGACAACTTGTTCTCTGGGGTGTGTGTAACATTGGGTGGATATAGACACTAAAGGAATTGTAAAGGTGAATAATTTTGTAAAGCATTACTAGAATGTTATGAGTTTCCAAAGTTTATTTCTTGGTTGCGGCCTAAGATTAACCCTTCTGATTCCTTCTTGCTGCAATGCTTAGACAAAAATAATTTTTTGGCTTTTGTACTCCTTCAGGGAAGCAGAACAGAATGTCAGGGGATAATGATGCTGTTGGGAAATTATTAGCAGGTTGAAGGAGGTCTAACATTGGTGCCTTCAGAGGCAGAATACTACTGCAGCCACCACTTTATTGAGCCAAGTCACTGTCTGGAAAAGCCTTTTCCACCTGCTGTTCTCATTCCTGTCATTACACTGACCTGGCAACCTTTCTTGGACTAGATGCCAGTTCATACAAGGTACAACCCTCGCTGATAGAGTCTTCTTGATAAAGTCTTATCTTCTTTTTTTTCTGTTGCAGATATAGTCTGCTTCAATCATGGCCATCTGTGTCTGTAGGTGTATGTAAAAATCCGGGCTATCCGTGTTCGAGGTGTATACATTCACTAATAGGACGCTATGGCCCAGTAACTGTCCCGACACCAGTAAAAACCTTCCCTCAGTGTCAGTGCAGAGCTCAGACAGCCGAAAGGGCAGTTGTTTATGAATAAGTATGGATACTCCCCTGGCATATGAGCTGTAGCTGGAGAAGAAGCGATGTTGACCCCATGTGGCTGCACATGTGTGCAATGTTTCAGGGGGCAAGTGCGTCTCCTGCAGGAAGGCTATGTCCACCTAGTGGTGCTGCAGATAGTGCAACACCAGTTTTCCTTTGCATTGGTTATTAATCCCTCGAATATTCCATGTTGCCAAAGTGACGTCTGCAAATGTGTGTATATTATTGTACGTTTAGTAGGTAGCTTGACAGGTGTGGCTGTAGCAGAGGATATGGCACTAATAGTGGTAGGCATAAATGCAAACATACCCAACAATTAAAGATGTCCATTTCCCCCTCCCCATCCCCAGATTTTATGTCCTGGGGATAACCCCGCCCCAACAGAAGTAATAGAAACATTATCCTTCTCAACAGAAAGTGGTGTCTGATCAGTTAATGTGTGTCAAGAGGACCGCCGCGTTAGCACCTTACCACTCCCCTGCTCCCAAGCAAGGCCGGGCCTAGGGCAGGCCACCCTGGGATTAGCAGCGCAGCAGACTGGACCAGCGTCTCTATGTCCTGAACCCTCGGTGATCGGTTCCCCGCTGTGCACTACAGTGGAATATGAAGATATCTTGTGAGGGTGGTAAGGAAGGAGCTCAGTTGTAGCCAGGATTGTGGGGATGCCGGCGAAGCTGCAGAAGTTCGCGGCCATTTCGGTCGGCATCTTGACCACGCCCCAAGTCTTATCATATGAAGTCTCTCATTACCTGGTTTTTTATGGTAGTTTTCGGACCTCGGGCAGTATAATGCACACTTTTGTTTGATTGATCTGCCTAAAGGCTTTAATTAATTTGCATGAGGCTTCTATGGGTTAGCTCTTAGGCATACAGGAAAAATAAGAAGAGTATAGATGAATGGGCTATGTCTTGGAGAGATGCCTGAAAGGTATGCTAAGATGACCCTGTTTTATAGAAGAGAGGCACGTGTCAAGTCTGTCACTATCCTTGTTACTGTTTTTCAGTCATTCTCATTTGCAACCATCATTCAGAACTTAATGAATTGCAGAAAGACAAAGTGGCATTCAGTGCCAGCTTACAAACCCCGTGGATTATTGAGAGAAAAATAAGGTAGTCAACCAAATATTTGCGGTACTATGTGGGTACCTGGTTCAGACACAAAA
The DNA here is from genome assembly GCF_964204655.1 of Triturus cristatus. Classification (NCBI taxonomy): domain Eukaryota; kingdom Metazoa; phylum Chordata; class Amphibia; order Caudata; family Salamandridae; genus Triturus; species Triturus cristatus. Next base: position 656,009,776 of record NC_140583.1, read on the forward strand.
AACAATTATAGATGTGGCACCAGCCGAATACGTTGCCAGAGGCCAAGTCGTTCTGTGTTACAGCTCAACCTCATAGAGTCTATAGAAGTATGTTTCATGGATTTAGGATTGACCTCACCAGTGTAAAAAAAAGACATAATCACATGAGAATTACTGATAGAAAAAAGATTTATCACATAGCCCAATCTAAGTTTGCCATTTAACTTTTCCCAAGCTTGTCACAGGAGCCATTCAGCAGATCTTCTCTAGCAGGTGGCTAAGAGGGGCACACCGGCAGGGTCCTTTTTTGCAGTTTTTTTTTGGTACTACACAATGATGATTTATTAGTTGTCTTATGGTTACTCCTATTGTTTCCCTTATGTACTTGGAGTGGACTTTGGGTTAGCCCCATGCTCATGATTGGATGATTGTTGTCTATCTCAGATGTCTGTTTTGATACAATGATTTTCTTCTGTAGTCGTCCTGCCCAAGAGCATTTCGGTCTCACGGTTCTGATAGGATGAGTTGTACCGTTCCAATGCTAACTTATTGGGTCTTTTTTTTTATCTAGCAGTCTATGGAAGTCCATGTGTTTCCTTGCTCTTCCCCCTGCCTCTGTATCCCTGTACGTTCTTTTTATTCTATTCCCCCCAGCCCCTGCTCCCTGATGCTCACCATTTGTTTCCCATTTTTCATTTACTTTATTTTTTTTAACAAGGTCCCAAAAACTCCACAATGCCACCCCACTGCTTGCTTCCCTTGTTTTTGCTTGTGTGCACTTTTTCATTTTAATGTATCATTCTAACATGACTATCCGCCACATTAGAATGGTAAAACAAAAATGGCCGCCATGAATCATTACACAGCAGGCATGCGCGTAGTGCCAATGTCGGCACAATCCCCAGCCCTCCCACAGCAAAACATGTACTAACTCAGACACAACACATTTTTGGTGGAGAAACTTGCTGCAGGTTTATTAACATAATATGTCAACATGGTGGGTTAACTTACAGGCGATCCCAGGGCAGGCAGCCCCTCGCCGCCTGCCCACCTGATGAGCCATAAAACCCGGTGGTCGCGACCAACCGGTGTTTGTCCTTTTGGGGGAGGGGATAGCCCCTCCCTTCGACGGACCGCCAGTTCGCCCTTTACTTACGCCCCTCCCAGCTAAGGAGGGCGGAGCATTGCAGGCAACCCCCGGTTGCTCAGGTGCACAACCGCCCATAGGACTAACTGGGTGCCGTCGCTCCTCCAGGATCCCACGCGAGGACCTCCCTGGGGATAATTGGATTTAGAACCCTTACTGTGCTCCTGTAGAGGGTACCCATCTGTACCTTACAGCCTTTGGATCGCCCTGCAACTCTACCACAGCCCTGGTGTGGCCCCCCACCATATAGCGCTACCTACTTACACCCTGCTGTTTGCAAGGCCTCCCCCAGATCCAACAAGAATAAGTCCATGCCCACTCTGGACAGGTGAATCCCATCTGGCTCGAAGCACCCTGTGCATTTAGCGTGTACTAACCTATGCCGGATAAACCCAAAACCCCTTTGCTCCGTGAACTTCCGCATAGCGCTGTTCACCCTTCTGCGCGAGGTCTCCATGGCACCCCTGGAACTCGCGCCCCGCCAGACCTGCCTAGGTGTAATCTCCGACCACCACAATTCACAGGTCCCCAGCTTGTTGCTCAACTCGCACATGGACGCCCTCATCTCGTGAAGCAGGTCCCTTCTCCCCAGGCGAACCAGGTCATTCCCCCCCTAGGTGTATTACTAATAAATTGAGCAGTGGGACACCCTCCCCCAATCTCTGAAGGACTCTCTTCATCAGGCTATTCCAACGCATGTCTGGTGTCCCAATTCATATTATCCTCGTGGCTGTCACCCCGTGCCGCCATTTTCTGATATCCTCCCACTTAGATACCCTCTGGACTCCCGAATGGCCCATCACCCAGACCGTCTTCCCTGGCAAATAAAGATAAGGAAGTTTGAAAATTAATTTATTAAACTGAGCACAGCCAACGCCATTACACTTGCACACAAGTACACCAAAAGTAAAAACATCGACAATATGTCACAACCCTATTTGTCACAACTAACACACTTCCTCGTTCCGTGTTTGCATGGTGCCCCTTATGGACGAATGTATTTTTTATAACAATTGGACTCCCAACGCCCCACCAGTTTGATGCTTTCCTCTGGCAAACCCGCCTGGAAAGCTGTGGTCGCTGCCCCTATTCGGAAAGAGTGGCTGCAGAAACGTGTGCCCTGGATCTTTTTGCCCGACAGCTCCTACGCTGTACCTGGTATTTGGTCAAGGGAGTACTGTCAGCGTGCACTAGCAGGTAAACTTCTGTTGCGGGCCGCAGCGCCAGGTAGGACGAGACTAGGCGCACAGGACAATACTTGTCGATCTCTAATTTGTTCAGCACGATCACCCTCCCTACCCCCGCTTGGTCCGTTTTGGATCTACGTAGTCTAATGGTGAGGGAACCGCCTGCCAACACAGCGTCCTGCTTGTTCAACGCCACCCCAGATGTGTCCTGTCTAGATCTCGCTACAAGTTCCCCCATTCTAAAAGCCCCGAAGAAGGCCAGGCTAAAGGTAGCCGCGAAGAGGGCAACCTCAAAAGCAGAGTGGGTTGCCCTGCCAACCCAATCCAGCATCCCTTGTAGTGTTACGCAATCTATGGCTGCCCTGTTGTCAGGTGCTCGAGACTCACTCCTGGCACAGCCTTTGAGCGCCGCCCGGATCAAGAAGGACTTCGTGGGATCTTCCTGCCCCCTTAATCTCGCTTGGTGGCTGATCGCCGACAGGTGTCCCCCAATCCACGGTTGGCTCTTCCCTTGGTCCTTGGCCCACAAAATGAAGTCCTGAGTCCTGCTCTCCAGGGATGACCTTCCTTCTTCCCATGCACCAGTTACAGAACAGAAATTGTTCACACACGCCCTGTACCGCTTGACGGTCCGAGGTGCTAAGGACAACTCGCCCATCCCCCTCAAGCGCCTGACAGATTCAGTAGGAACCATAGATGTGCTGGAAAAGGGGTTTCTTTGGTACAGATCCACTGTGTCCAGCAATGAGACTTGAGGGGTGTGGCGCTGGGGCAGACTCTGCTTTTTTCGGAGCCCCAGGGGCAGCTTACTCATAATGGTGACCAACTCTCTCGGCCACGTCTCCCGGAACCTGTGCCACTGAAAACGAGAGAGAGCATCAGCCGCTATGTTCTGCACCCCCTGAATATGTTGCGCCCTACACTCGATGTTATTCACCGGGCACACCCTCACCAGTTCCCTCAGTAAACACAAGACAAGCGGGCAGGATGCAGACTGAGAATTGATTGCCTGGACCACCGCCAGGTTGTCGGACCAGAAAAGGACCCTACGTGCAGACAGAACAGAGGGCCATAAGTGGAAGGCCACCACTATTGGGAACAATTCCAGTACTGTAATGTTGGCCGTGATCTTCTTCCTGCGCCACACATTGGCCAAACTCTGCGCGCACCACTCTGTGTCCAGGATGACCCCAAAGCCCTCTCTGCCAGACGCATCCGTGAACAAGACGAGTTCCGGGGATCCCACCCAAGGTGCCCTCCATAAGGCTGTGCCATTGAATCTTTCCAAGAAGCTTGCCCACATGCCCAGGTCTTCCTTCAACCCCTTGCTTAGCCCGACTAGGTGATGCTTCCTATTGACCTTAGCCGTAGCCCTAGCAATCCTCCGTGCAAAACCCTCCCCTCTGGTATTATCCTGGTGGCGAAGTTGTGCTTGCCCAGCAGGCTCTGCAAGAAGCCCAAAGTGACCTTCTCCTCCCCTAAGGCTGACTGTATGTGCTGTGCAAGGTCCTGGACCTTGTCTGCTGGGAGTCTGGATTCCCCTGCTAGGGTGTCAAGTTCGATCCCTAAAAAGGTTAGAACTTGCGCAGGACCTTCCGTCTTCCCTGGCGCCAGAGGGACACCCAAATGACTGGCCAGCCGCTCAAAATCCTTAAGGGCATTGCTGCAGTCCTGCGACCCATCAGTCCCAATGAATAGGAAATCATCTAGGTAGTGAGTCACCCCTACGACCCCATAGCATGTTTGAAGGGCCCACTGGAGGAAGCTACTGAATGCTTCGAAGTAGGCACCAGCCCTTGGTATTATCTCGCCTGGACTATGTTGAATGTTTTGTATCTGGGTCTACCTGAATATCTCCTTAATCGTCTTCAGGTGGCTCAGAATGCTGCTGCCCGAGCGATTTTTCTTGCTGATCGACGCACCCACACGACCCCCCTTTTGAGAACACTTCACTGGCTCCCAGTACGTAAGAGGATACTTTTTAAAGCTCTGGTACTGGCCTTTAAGGCTTCTCATAACATCGGCGCACCTTATTTAAGGGCTCGCTGCCAATATTACGTACCTTCACGTACGCTACGGTCCTCCTCTGCCCAACTGCTTCACACTCCCAGGTTCTTTCTTTCACGACAGGGAGGCCGTACTTTTCAGGTACTGGCGTCCTCTCTATGGAATAATCTTCGTTCTGATCTACGCCAGGAAAATGATCTTCTGCGCTTTCGTCAAAAACTAAAAACATCACTGTTTTCATGATCTGTGTCTGTGGTATCTGACTGCTGAGTGTCTTTGCTATGGGTCCTATGATTAGCGCCGGGACACTCTTGGGAGTAGCCGCGCGCTTAACAAATACCCAGTAACATAACATAACATAACAAGAGACTGCACAACCCATGGGCATGCACCGGTCGTAAAAGTACCTGCGTTCTAGCTTGAAACCTAGCAGGTGTTGGCTGCTTGGATGCACTGGTAGTAATCAAAATGCCGATTCGATGTCCGCTTTGGCTAACCAGCGGCCCTTGCCCGCCCTCCTGACTAGGTCCAAAGCCACGTTCAGTGTACAATACGTGACAGAACAAGCGCCTTCCTCCAGCCCATGGTTGACCGAGCCTCCTTCTGGGTAAGAGAGGTGGTGTATAAGGCAGAAAAACCCAGGCTCCTTCTTAGGCACCACCCCCAGAGGAGAAACCACAAAATTCTCTAGTGGCGGGCACCTGAAAGGGCCCGCCACTCTCCCAAGTGCCCTCTCCTTCTCTACTTTGGCCCAAACAACTTCAGGTAGTTTTTTGGTCCTTCGGGTCCCACAAAAGGAATTCTGAAGCCCTCGCAAAATCCTGTTAGAAGCAACTGACTATCCTGTGTGAGGGGGTACTGTCTGAGGAGAGGTAAAAGGTTTGACAAACAGACTGGCGAGGGGCCCTTAATCGTGCCCCCATCTACCTGGTGTTGGTCCCCCGTGTGAAATGAGGGTGTGTTGCGTGTGCTAAACTGTTTGGACCCAGAACTTGCTACCTCGAGGGAGGGGAGGGGGAGGGACCCGGGATGCCCCCCCTAACTACCAGTGTCTTGTTTACCCTTGGTGGTGCCTCCTTGTTGCGAGTGGCAAGAAACCGCTGGGTGGGGACCCCCACATTTGTTACATGCATGTAAAATTTTGCATGTTTTACCCCAAGAGCAGGACCCCGTGTTGAACAAATGGCAGGTCCCAGGTGGCAACCTTCTGAAACCCCCTCAATTGCTCCCTCTCCACCTATTCCCCCCCGAAAGGACTGTGTGTCCCCCCTGTGTCTCCGGCTGAGAGGTACTACTGCTAGCTTCCTTGGTAACCTGACTTTTCGTCTGTGCCCATGTGCCTAGCAGCGCGCGTGCTCCCATGTGATCTAGCCAAAGCTGTACTTCTTTCTGGTCCCACCGCATCTCCGGACACAAGGACATCTGTTTTCTAAACTCCCTGTCATAGTTAACCCAGCCCTGTCCCCCCCACTTCATCGCCTGTTTTTCAAGGATGACTGCGGACAAGATGGCAAACGCATCTAGCCAGTTCTCTATGGTCTTCTCTGGCCACGGCTGGTGCTTAACCTTCTTGTCGTCCTCCTTGACCCCCGCTTTTCTGGCATCTACCCCATCCTGAGCCAACAAGAGCAGAGAGAATATATCTATCAGCTCACGCCTCCAGATAACCTCCTTGGCCGCTAAGGGGACCTGCCAGGCCAAGGACCAGTGACCTGACAGCAAAGGAGCTGCTGCGACAAGCTGGACTGGAGCGGGGGGCGTGGTCTGCTGAACAGGGGGGACCCCAAACGGCGGCGTGAAGGCCGGGGAAGATGGCGTTCCTAGCACGGCCTGACTACCACTTGCAGGGGAGCTAACAAGCGCACTGGCAGATGGTGGGGAGCTAAATGGCGCAGTGCCCGTTGGAACTGCTGCCTCTTGTCCGATAGGAGGCGCTGGGAGGGTGGCGGGTGTCGCAGGAAGGGAAACCTCACCCGCTCCCTCCAGAGCCTTGCTTTGCGCAAGCGTGGCCGACACTCCAGACGACCCCCCCAGGGATGGCGGGGGCAGGCACACCCGGCAGGGTTTGCTGAATATCCGTCTGGCTAACCCACACCCTTGCCGCTGCCCGCGCCCCTCCCTCTCCTGCAGGAGTGCTGATGTTCAAAGGTGGGGGGCAGGGGCTCACCTGTCCCCCTCTTAGATCTGCCATGAAGTTCTTGAGTGTGTCAGTCAGCTTACCAAGGTCCTCTCGTGTAGCGTACATAGATGCGGCCGGATTGTCTTGCGGGGTCGCTGGCCCCAAGGGCTGAGGGGTAGCTTGCTGGGGCCCTATCTCCTTCTGCAGTGCCCTGGATTTGGCTGGCAGCGGGTCTGCCGGAAAGTCTTTTGACGTGGGCTTGTGGACCCGCTTCGAAGCTCTCGATGGCCCGGCCTCAGTGTTGAGGTCCAGCTCAGGAGGAGGTGGCTCGCAGACAACGCCAGAGTCCTCCGATTCGACAGCCTTCAGGATTCCCGTGGCCCAAGACAGGCCCTTCCCCTTGGCCATCTGAATAAACGCCGCCCATTACGCTTCCTGCGTGGCGTCCGGCAACGAATCCTCCACTTGCGACGTCTGCGTGAAAAGGGGTGGTGAGCCCTGGCTCTCTATATCGGATCGCTGTATCCTGCGTCCCTCAATCTAGAAGATGAAGGTAGTGTCAGACAGCACGATACCACACCCTGGTTTGGCCAGGCTTTTGCCGCTAGCTACTGTGCCCCATCCCCACTACCCGTAACCACTTACTCCGAGAAGATGTCAGATTTGCTTAAGTGCGTTCCAGGACTGAAAACGGCGATAACTCTGAGTGCGAGATGAAAAGAGAAGTTAGCCTAGCTCCCCGTTGCGTCTAGAGACCTTCCTTGTTGGTGACCACTCACCCCGCAACCCCTTCCCAGTCCTTGTCCAAAACACACCCTCCCCTGAAGCACCACCTGCCTGTACCTGGTCCTGTTCCGCATCTGCTCTTCTCTTATTGCCGTTTGAATGCTTGGTCTCTAAACTCTGAAAATAGAAAACAAGAGTTACCCTCCATCCTGAGACTGGTTGCCCCACAACCCAGCGCACTGGCCCCATGCTGCTTGGACCCTAGTAGCTGTCGTTGTCTCCGGTAGCCCCCCAAGGCGAGTTGTGCGGTGATCGGCGGGGTTCCTGCATAGGGACACAACAGATATATATGAGAAACCCTGCCCCCCCATCAATAAACTACGGAATACTCCGCGTGGAACGATGTCCCAGATGCCCCCACACTGCCACCATATAGCTTCACCTTGTCATAGTCACGAAGTCGCATTTGCATACCCAACAAGCATTGTTAGTATAGTAGGAGAAAACACATGGGAGAAAAAGCGACATCTGGATACTGTGCCACAGGAAAACTAAATAATGTCTAAATCCACATTCACCTCATGAATCAACAATGCATAAGCTGCAATAAAACACTTGTTTCTGTAAACAACGAAACAGCAGAATAAGCATGAGAAGCACTTTAGTTTATCCTGTAGACTACTAGGTCAAATTGAACATTACTCATTGCACGTTTCAGATTTAAATACAATACAGCTTACAATTGTTGCACGGCAGCATCCTGCGAGGGATGGAAGAAGGCGGAACTCTCCGTGCAGGAGAGCAAGTGGGAGGAGGAAGCAGCCAGCAGGGGGTGTGCTGCGCGTGCAGGCACGGCGAGGGGGGAGGTGGACACAACAGCGGCTGGGACGACAGCATGGGGATCCCCAGAGTGCGCGTGAAGACCAGGAGAGAGGCTCTGAGGAGGGAGAGCGGGCGGGTGCCGGGCAGGGAAGAACCCCTGCTCTGCTCATGAGGGACCGCGCGCTGGAGCCGGAGCACGTCCGGCAGCAGGGGAGACCTACGCACCACCCGGAGGGTGGGCAGGACCCATGGGAGGTAGTGCAGGGGGACGTGAAGAAAAAACTGACAATAATGCCCCGTGAGCAGAGGGCGAAGCGAGCGGCGCATGCGCCCATATAGGCAGGGGGGGTGGCCGCGTATGCGGCAGGGCAGGCGCTGGCGGGCGGAAAAGAGGCACCTGCGTGAGCGCCCATCATGGTGGAGGGGGGGGGGGCCCATGGCCCAATGAGCGGCCAGGACGTAGCAGCAGGCGACACCGCGCGGCCAGCAGAGGAGGAGGCCCGCAGATGGGCAGAAAGCAGCGTGAGCTCCGGCGGGGGAGGCGGCCCCCCGCGGCCCGGAAGAGCACCCAGGCTGATGCGGGGAAGCCTGGAAGCCGCTGAAGGAGGAGCAGGCGGGAACAGGGAAAGGTGGGACCCCCGCCCTGCCCACCGGTGCCCGCACACCAGAGGACCCAGCACTGCGCCTGACTACCCCAGCGACTCACAGGGCCCGGGGCCAGCGCAGGACCAGGCCCTCGCCGCCTGTTCGGGGCCCAACCAGAGCACATACAGTTGAGGAAGGGGGGCGGGGGGAAATCGATTGCCTACCCAGCTTCCAGGGCGGGGAAGAACTGCAAGGCCTAGTTGCGACAGAAACCCAGGTTTAAATACCTTTCCCCCGCCCCCCTCCTACCGGAAGTGATGCTGCACCAAGGGACCCGCCAGGGTCCCCTGACCACTACACTGCTGGCGACAGTGCCATCCTGTGGCACTAAGGCTGGCCGCCCTTTTAGGAGGGCCCCCTGCGTGGGCCCCGGGCTGCCTGGCATTCTCCATGGTGCGCGTGTGGTGTGAGCATCAGGGACTTTCTTGGATGGGTTTTCTTTAATAGACAACTTCCTGTAAAACATGATATTGGTAATAAAAAAAAAACATTGGAAAGCGGAGCAGCTCAGCTTTATGGAGCCGCCATCGACTGGATTTGCCAATGCTTGTTTTAAACTTTGGCCGGCCGGTTGTCTGTCATGTGCTGTCGTCTACAGTGGAAAACAGAAGGCAGTTATTTCAGGCAGCGACTGAGGGGGATGGTTGCCAATCACAGACTGTCTTGAAAAGCGTTGACTTGGCATGAAAAGTCTTACTGTGCGCCAGTGCCGTGGTTGGAATACGAAATGCAGCCCGAGGCCTGCTCACTTGTGTCCATATTTATAGAGGTCTTGTCTTTTGTCCAAATGAAGTTCACTAGATCCGTGTTTTCTGAGCCGCCTTGCTGCTGTATAGACGACATACATTATCTCGTGTGTTCCGAAGCCGAGACTCCTTACTGTGCCCTGGCCCTTGAAGAAGCAGGGGAGTGGTACAGCTTACAATTTCACTTCCACCCCTTTCACAAACGAGCACTGTAAGTCACCTCCGTGGGTGAAGAGGTGCTTGTGTCCAGTTGATGCCAACAGGCACCGGTGTCTCCCAGGTTTGTAGGGGCACCAGACCTACAGCCCTCTACAGATGGGCAGGCTGAAATCCATCACTGAAATCTGCTTTGTTTTAAAGAGCGCGAGCAGCACCGGGTGGGAGGACACGGCAGGGGACGGCGGCTGGGCGGAAGGTGCAGTGGCCCAATATATTTATTGAATTATTCATGCTGTTTTCTACTGAAGCGCTTTACACTGAACAAAAGGTTACAGAGGCTGTGTAAACAAAAGAGGATAGTTCCACTTTCACATTATAGTTCACAGTCTCCTTGGCTTCAGAACATGAGGATGTTATGCTTCATCGAAAAGTAGCAAAATGGACTTGAGCCAGACATGGTGAAAGCGAATTCGAAATTCTGCCTACACTGCCAGAGAAAGATGGTTTCCTCCTACACGACTCATGTTTGAAAGTAGGGGGTCCCGGAGAGAGCTTGGCAGCAGGGAAGGAAGGCACGTCCGAAGCAGCGGTGCCCAGCCCCGCCGTGTATTGTGAAGGAGCCCCGCTCCCCGCATGCTTTACTGACGGGCCACCTCTTGTCTTAAGCTATCGGGAGGCACCAGGCGATGACTGGCGGAGGCTCGCGCGGCGGAGGCGGGGTAGCGAAGCGAGCACTAATGATTCATTTAATTCCCGTATCGCTCGTGTTAGGAAGATCAAAGGCAAGCCCTGGCAGTGCTGTAAGACATGAGGCGCCTCTCCCCCAGCCCCGCCCTGCCGCTCCCGCCTCAGTGAGCAGGGGAGGGAGGGGGCGGCTGGGGTTCTACCGACCTGAAGGCGGGTGGCTTATTTACCTGGTGGTCTGTTGCCGGAGGCGGCCCAGACACAGGTGTCGCTGTATTCGCGCCCTCAGACCTGCTTCAAATCACTTTATTGGGCGAGAATGCGGAATCGCAGGTGAAAGACACTGCATGCAAAAACCGTGTACGAGGGAGAAGTGAGCTTGCAAGTGTTACGACGGGTCAATCTCCTCACAATACATGCTACCCTCTCAGGCAAACGAATTATTCAAATTGGTATACTCCCCTTAAACACCCACCCTTCTAATACCGCGGAGTTCCACCATTGTTTGACCTTGAAGCCTTGCCTAGTAATCTCAGTCACCCCCTTTGTGACCTTGTAACCTAATTTACATATAGTTCTTCATACTGCAGACAGGCGAGTAAGTGCTCTAAGAAGCAGGTGTTCCCAATTTAATGGTACTAAGTTTACCAACCTCGAAAGTTTTCCTTTATTTTCTGGACCTCCACAGACTTTTAGCTCAGCAGCCTCACGGTTGCTTCGGTTAGTCTGTCTGCCATGAAACAAAGCAGACATTCTGGTTCATTCACTTTTAGAAACAACCGAAAACTCTAAACTGAAGATGGGCCGCACACCTTGCTCTCCATTCACCAGTGGCATTTAGATTTGTTTGCAAAACGCACGCCTGCACTCATGTCACTGCCCCTGTTAAAGAGACTAGAATAGCCTGCAGTGGATCTGCAGTCTTTACACAACCCTATAAAGATGATGGGCAGACAATATTTTTTTAGCCTTTTTTCATTTTATGAAGTTTTATCCAGATAACTTGGAAGCGGGAGAAAGACTTGAGGAACTGATACCACAAAATGTGCAACAGTCTGCCTCCCACAAGTCTTTTCTTAAACATGAAACCTCTAGCAGAGATGTAGATTATTATAGAGATCAAGATTGGGTTCAATGCGATTGACATATTTTCGTCTCCGAACACCTAGGCCTCTGCTAGAATTCAAATTCTTAATCAGTTAAAGTGAAAATCATTAGGTCAAATCTCCTTGCTTCTGTCAGCCACGATAGGGACCACAGAGCTGGTGACATTGTCTATGCATCCAAGGCTCAGCAGTGGCTGGCAGCTCTCTGGACAATAATTTGCAAATCTTATACTTGCCCACTAGCTGAATTCTGACTCTGTGTGAAGCATTAGCGTATGGATGCCGAAGGTTAGGACTCCAGAGAACAGGGATGCCCTGAGGTCCAGATTCAGGATATGGAAGGTTGCTTTATGAGCCTCTGTCTTGAATGTCACCTCCCTCTAATTCATTGTGGTCACCAGCATAAGAGTCAGAGGTACACCCGTCCTAGAATATTACTATAGTCCTGGACAAAACTGCAGTAACAGCCCAGCGTCCCAAAGAAGACACAGTGTGAGTAAAAGGCTTATGCAACAGCGACTGCAGTGCTTGTGAGTTGTCCCTTGTACTCCTCTAATGCCATGCAGTTTAAACACCTCTCAAACCAACAATTTGCAGGCCTCAAGCCTTTTTCTTAAATAACTAAAAGAGTTTTGTAATGAAAAATAGGGCTTGGGTTAGGGCCAAGAGGACGCTGGGGGTGTGTGGTAGGTTGAGGTGGGTGGAGAGAAGAAGCAAAGAGAGAGAAAGGGACAGAAAGCCGTCCTTAATGCACTGCAAAGGGAGATTTGATGCAACAGTGAAAGGTTACCTCACCCATTCAGAACAGTGCGAGACCAAAATTCTCCTGGGTAGTACAGACACAAAAATAACGTGGAAAGCCATTAAACCAGGATCAAGGAAGAGAGATTGACAACTACGCCCTTCAGTCATGAGCAAGGGATATTACATGATAGTTTGGTGCACCAGACATCTAAAGCGGGCTATACCAGAGACCTAGAAACAGAAATTGAATGGGGTCCCTGTCCAGTCCTATATTCATGTGCTTTACATTACAAGCATCTATTACACTGTAGTTCATGTGACGCGCATGAATTTTTTTGATAGTGCAAAAACACGTTTCCAAAAAGAAGGGTCCGAAGTGTGATATTTTTTGCGGCCGATTTGTGAAAATACTATGAGAATTTGAATAGATCTTAGAAAGCTTAAACCCAGACTGCAGCAAGTGGCAAAAGAAAACACTTATTAATATGTGCTCAATCCCTTAACCTCAAGTAGATATTTTTCAAAGGAAGTGATAAGCCCTTATTTTTTCACTATTAAGAACAAAATACAGTGAGGTACCTGAGGAGCTTCAAGTTCACAAAATGAGCAGAACTTTCAACAACGGAATGTAGTGTTTTTAGGACACATCTTTGATAGGGGTCTCTTTCTTAACAATGAGTGTTAACATTTCTTACACCCTTTCAGGATTTACTTGATCTTCCATGGTGTAAGAGTCTCTATTCCTTAAGACTGGCAATTTTTTTCCAGACTTTGTGTTTTTGTACGTTTGTTCTTCTTACAATATATGGGTTGTGTGCAGAGCACACTCAAACTTAGTATCTCTAGGTGTTTGGGTGAGTTCATGATCTGAATGGGCCTTAATGGTGGGGCACAACAGAGCTCTGAAGTTTAGGATAAAGGCAGTGTGAGTCTTTATCAGGCTGCCACTGGGTCTTAAAAAGCGATGGCCCCTTAGACTACAATTGTATTTATGATCGTATGGGAAGTGTGTGAAAGAGGCACACAGCCGTTGAAATATTGACAACTATAAAGGAAAAGTAAATACAGTGTTAATGGGTGGGATGATTATGTGTGAGAGGACGGTGAAGTACATGCAGAAAGAACGAAAGAACACTGAAGAGGAAGTAGATGAAGCTTGACAATATGCAGACTAAGACTTCAGAATGAGTATGCACAGAAAAAGGGTGAGACTAACACAAAAAGATTCTTAGAACTTATACTGCAGCTAGATGTACACAGCCACACCTGTAACTTGAACCATGGTGGTACTTGATGCAGATTGGGGTGTACAAAATCTCCCTACTTCCACGGATAGAGTAATTTCACAGTTACACGCACATACACTCACCATACACTAGGGCCCATTTCACTAACATACACTCAAATACTCTACCAGCATTGAACCTGTGGAAAGAAAACTCCTAAACCCCACAACTACACCGAGGTCGATAAGACCTAGCTATTGCAATTGTCATAATCTAAACAATCTATACATCAATAATCAAATAGAGTACTCAATAATTGACAAGAAATAATCACCAACACCATATTTAAAATTATGATTCTTTATCTAAAATTAGTCAAAGAAATTAATCAGAATAAATCATTTTCTCATAATTACCTATTCTAGCTAAATGTCAGAATGGATCATCAGGACAAGTATCTCAGTAGAAATCTCCCAAGTCACCGTCCTCTCAGCATCGATTCTCACCAACGCAGGTTTGGGCATCAAAATCCCGAATGCAATGACCACGGACCCTCTCTAGTCTAGTATATTTATAATGAAACTTGCAATATTAAAGAAACATTAATGTTGTACACGTCCGCTGAACCGCTGAGCAGAGCGAGCAGGAAAGGATGTAGCATCGCTACATTTGGAAAATCTCCGCTCAGGAAATCACAAAAATAAAAAGACAGAACAGGAACCAAAAATAAAAATGTATCTCTTTACAGTCCACATTTCCTCAGCGATGACACAATGCTCAGAGTTCTTTCTTAACAGTTCCTTTGTCCTCCAAGGCTGTCCAATACATCTGGAAACCTGCCCAGAACTGCTGCTGTCCTCACGGAAAGTTTTAACCAGGCAAGGACTGTGATCAAATGTGTTCAGCAAGGCCTTCTCATCACAAATTCTCACTCGAGGCCAGGCTGCAAACGGCGGACATGTTTGGTTAGGCCAAAATGGACCATCTTAATTAAAAGAGACAAAAACAACGTTACCACAGCATAGTGATTAAACAGTGTTAACCCCACTAATACCCTTATGTGTATGTAATTATCTAGCTTTAGCAACACAGAAAAGCATTAATTCAAAAGCGTTTCGTGCTTAAAATAAACAGCACTTCAGCAACGTTTATTTAATAAAACATGCACATTGTTAAATAGCAATACAAAAGCATTCCCTCGTGTCGGTTTTCTTCTCATTAGTATGTTGGTAAGTTTAAACATATACACAAAACAAATAATTAATGATTAATAATTAGTAATTTTAATCTCATGACAAATAGACAAACCAGAGCTTCAAAACCCTATAGATTTTCATTAGAAAATCCTGCTCCAGCAATCCCCCCTTTGGTGATTTTATCACCAAATAAACCAAAAAAAAAAAATGTTCTGAAATTTAGTCCCGTTTTAGGAGAAATTGGAAATGTCTTTTTCCTCCTTACACAACACTACACACCAGACACTCTTTCATCATCCCTCTTTGTTTCTAAGTAGACACTCTCCCTTAATTCTTCTAATTCAATTTCTTGTGGTTCTCTTTTCAACCTTTTATTTCTCTTTTCATTATTTCTTTTAATTAATTTCTTTTTCCCTCCCCTGTTTTTACAACACAAACACACCAATCTCAATATCAATAAAGCAACAATTATACAAGTTAAAGGAAACAATATCTTACCTATAATAGTACTACCTATTTTTGCAATAAAACTCTTAACAGCTATCACCTTATTAGCTATTTTAGTCCAAATACTTTCAGCTTCAAGTGGTACTAATTCTTCATGCAAATCAGTAATATTTTTGATATAGACCTTCAGGTCTTTGCTTTTGTCTGGAATGTAAGTGCAACAATGTTGAACTTTCAGCATTCCACAAACTCCTCCCTCCTTAGCCAATAGAATATCAAGAGCAAGTCTATTTTGCATAGACATGGCACGTACGGCAATTAGTTCCGTATTCACCAAAAGAAACCCTCCAGCGGTATTTGTCGATAAGCGATCCACCACTGTTGACAGTTTCCGAATCCCATTAGCATTTAAAGAAATTCCCACTGCTGGAATTAAAGCTCCAAAAATGTCACCCACAATTTCAGACCAAGTTTCCCTCTTGAAGCGCATTAGTAAATTAATATGTTCTACATCTTCTATTCTATCTATATGAAAAATCTTTGGAAAAACCAGGCCCACATAACACGTGCCATACCAATGGTCAGGCAACTTGTAATAAGCCTTGTTCCCACAAACATAATACACTCCTGGAAAAATTGTATCTTCTCCACCTCTGAAACCCCATCCTGTTGCAATGAAGTATGTATCATGACATTCACTAGTCCCAACAAAATATGTATCATATTAGGATTTCCCTCTTGTAATGCACAGCTTACCCTTCTGTGGTGCATCTAAAGCTAAAGTTGGACTAGCTCCATTTCTCAATTCTTTTCCCATCTCAATGTCCCAAATTGTCTCACTCACTTTATATTTCCCTGCCTTTTCATGCATACTCAATTTCCTTTCCTCCACCATGTTCAGGAAAGCTTTCTCCTCTTCTTCCAAACTACAAGTTAAATTATTCTTAAAAATGTAATCTAATGTTAATTCTTCTTTCTCAATAAAAATCTCACCAAAAATGTTAGCTTCTTTAGCTGGATTCAGCTCTTTGTTCATTGGCAAGTGCCCAAAAATACTATCTTTGTTAGACATCTTATAATCTATTTTCCCTAACAAATAAAAAACACTACTTAATACACTACAAGAAATTCCATACGTAGCTGGTAAATGGTGATAAGTAACACCCTCTGATACGGATGCAGGTAATTGCATATAAACGTAGCAATCCCTTACTTCCATTGTTTTCACATATTCGTATAACAACTTTGAAAAAACATTACTAGAAAAATCATTAATTGACCTATCTTTATGCATGTAAGTATTACTAATTCTAGTTGGAACTACTTTTTTCGAATTCCTTTCTACATTTGTCTCATTCTCAGTATGTATCTCAAATGTACCTATTGTAACTCTAAAAGTAACTAATAAAGCTAAAACACCCCATAGTAGCATTAATAATCCAGTACAGCAGCAGCACATTCTACACCATCTTCTTAAGAAGGCACATCTACTTTAATTATTCTCTATGTTAGCCATTTTACTACTTTGACCTTGTCTTTTGACTTAGCCTCTACTACTCCACTACTGTAATTTCTCAAACTTTGGATTACTTCAGACAGCTGAATTTCAGACTTTCTCCTTTTCACTTTTCCCAAGTGATTTCTTCAGTTCACTCAATTTGGATATTCATCACTTTTCACTCCTCCTTCTTCAGCAACATCAAATTGTATCAGATCATCAACAACATCCTGTGCATCTGACTCTTCTCCAATGTCAGTCAGAATAACTTTTAAGATTCAAACAGATTCTCCCTTTTCCTCAACCACTTTTCTCAAGATCCCCTCCGGATTATCTCGAGTCACTGTTTCTTCTTCTCCTTCTTCAGACAGTGCCACATAAGACCATTCCGGTGATCTGTACTTTTGGTTGGGTCTTCTAATTCTCTTTATTTCCTCAGGTTCTCTTGACTCCTTTTGCTCCTTTCTTTTTACTTCGTTTTGACTCGACACTTCATTCACCTGTTCAGCTTTCGATGTATTCCCTCTTATCAGTCTGTATCTCAGCCTCTTTACTCTGTTGTTAGGCCAAAAATCTCCTCTTACGACCTTTTCCGGTCTTGTTTCTGTATTATTTCTTTCTCCAATCCAAGTTCTCTTTCTCAGCACTCGACCCTCTGATTTTCCATTCTCACTTTCATCCGATTCTGTTTCAAATGCCTCTTGTTCTTCAGCAGTTTTCTTTCGCTCCACAGTCTTTTTCACCACTATTTGAGACTTCCCTACTTTTTTCCCTCCTCGGGTCTCCGACACGCAATCTTCTTGCTGTCTACTTGTCCCTTCACCTAGCTTATTAGAAGTGTTCCCTACACCTCCTCGGGGTTCTTCCGCAATCTGTCCCTCTCTATCTTCTTCTGACCCTACTTCTTCAGATATAATCTCAAGTGGTTCTTCAATCTCCTCCTCTTCTGATTCAGGAGTAATTTCTGTAGAACTGCTCTTTTTTTTTCTTTTTCCTCCACTGCTTTTTGGAACTTCAGGCTCTCTTTCAGAATCAGATCTCCTTTCTGAGATTTTCAATGGTTCTCTTGAACTTGAAGCCTTTTCTACTTCTTTTCCTGAACTTTGATTCTTTCTCACTGGTTCTGGGTCTTCATCATCACTGGAATCTGATTCTTCAAAATACTCTCTACCAGTCCCATCCTTTGGGTTTGGAACTCTCAGAGTATGACTCGCATGCACCCAGTTTTTCACACCAGCACACTTCACTGCAGTCGTCGTAGTTAGAATGACTTGTCTTGGTCTTCCCCACCTTGGAACCAAGCAATTTCTTCTTCTGTGAACTTTAATCCTCACCCAGTCTCCTGGACTCAGATCATGAGCTTGCTTCTTCTCAAGTGTAGTAGCTTCTTCTCCAATCTGGTGAAACACAGAATGAACTTCGTCAGCTAGGCCTTTACAGTAATCCAAAATCATGTCATCAGTTATTGTCATCAACTTATTGACAGGTACATATGCATGTCGCATTGCACGTCCCATTATTATTTCGTGCGGACTTAAACCAGTAGTTCTATCTGGAGTAGATCTAATAGTCATTAGCACTAGAGGCAAGACATCCGGCCATTTCATGCCAGTGGCTAAGCACATCTTACCAATCCTGTTCTTGATTGTGCCATTTATTTGCTCAACCACACCAGAAGCCTCTGGTCTGTATGCACGATGTAGCTTCTGCTGTATGCTTAATGCTTCACAAATCAAACTCATGAGTTCATTATAGAAGTGTCCACCTCTATCAGACTCAATCGTTACCGGAAATCCGTACCTAGGAATCAACTCTCTTAACAGTAACTTTGCCACTGTTACTCCATCATTTCTCCTAGTCGTATAGGCCTCAACCCATCTTGAAAACAAACAGACTACCACTAATACATATCTCAGTCTGTTCACTTGGGGCATTTCAATAAAATCAATCTGCATTCTTGTAAAAGGACCTCCTTCTCTGCCTATTGTTCCCAGACTCACCACTGTCTTTTTCCCAGTGTTAAATTGCTGGCAAATCAAACATCTTTGACAGATACTTTCTGCAATTGTCCTGAACTTTGCATTGTACCAGGTTTGCTTAAAGGACCTAATCATCGAATCCCTTCCCAAATGTCCCTGGCCATGATACATCCTTGCCATTGCTGACAGCATGGAATTCGGCATAACTGGTCTACCATCTCTATAGACCCAAACATGGTCTGTCTCTCTTGGGGCACAACCTGCCTTAATCCAATCTTTCTTTTCTTCCTCCTCTGCCTCATCCTGCAACTGTTTCACTTCATCCCATGTCTCTAAGACATTAGTAAACATCACAGAACAAAAAGACATTTCACTCTCTCGTTCCCGATTAATGGACTGGTTATTTTTGGCACAATATTGAGCAATGTCATTCGCATAACGGTTGCCCACTGTCACAAAATCATCTCCTTGTCCATGAGCAGCACATTTTACAACTGCTAATTCTTTAGGCAGCTGTATCGCCTCAAGTAATTTCCCAATTACTTCAGCATTCTTTATTGGAGTCCCACTCGACGTCAAGAAACCTCTTTGTGGCCAAAGTCATGCACAACTCCAAATCCATACTGACTATCAGTCATCACAGTCGTTCTCAAATCTTTCCCGATTTCACAAGCTTTTGTCAATGCAACTAATTCAGCAACTTGCGCAGATTTCACTCCTTTCAATGATGATGCTTCCATTACTTCTGAAACCTTACACACTGCATATGCTGCACATAGCACACCCTCATCATTCCTCAGGCATGATCCATCCACAAACAACACATGATCACTCTCATGCAAGGGAAGATCTCTTATGTCTGGTCTCGGTTTTGTACAGTAATCAAGCACATCCAAACAATTGTGATCATCTTCTGTTTTCACACCCACATTTTCAATATCCGGCAACAATGTCGCTGGATTCACATTCACACATCTCTCAAGAGTCACATTTGATGCTCCCAGAATGACCTTCTCATATTTAGTCAACCGACTATGTGACATGTACTGAGTTCTGCTTCTCGTCAAAAGAATTGCCACATTATGAGGTACGAATACCCTTACAGGATATCCCATTATGATTCCCTCACTCTGTTCCAGGCTTCTGCATGTTGCAGCCACAGATTTCAGACAACCTGGTAAACCCACAGCTACAGGGTCAAGTGTCGATGAGAAGTACGCAATAGGCCTTCTCAGTAATCCATGCTTCTGAATTAACACTGAAAGTGCACATCCATTTCTCTCACTGCAGTACAATTCAAATTCTTTTTCATAATCTGGCATACCCAAAGCAGGGGCTTCACACATTCTGCTTTTTAACTCTTCAAATGCTGCCATTTGTTCTCCATCTAGTTCCAATGGGTCTGTCATCTCACTTTTAGTCAGCTTAATCAGTGGCTTTGCTATCAGCGAAAAATTAATTATCCACTGACGACAATAACCCACCATTCCCAGGAACATTCTCACTTCCCTCTGGGTTTTTGGGGCTTTCATTTCCCTGATAATTTTGATCCTGTCATCAGTCACTTTTCTCAGACCTTTCTCAACATTGTGTCCAAGATAATGCACCTCTTTCTTGCAGAATTGCAATTTTGCTGGAGATACTTTTAACCCTCCATCTGCCAGATGATTCAGTAAAGCTATAGTATCTACTTCACAAGCTTCACGTGTCTTTGATGCCACAAGTAGGTCATCAATATACTGCACTAATACTGAGTTTTCAGGCATGATCAAACTCTCCAATGACTTTTTCAATAACTGATTGAATATTGAAGGACTCTCCGTATACCCCTGTGGGATACGACACCATGCTAAAATACGCTGGCCAAATCTAAATGCAAAAATCGGCTGACTGTCATGATGCAATGGAATTGAAAAGAAAGCATGACACAAATCAATCACTGTATACCACTCAGCATCATGTGGAATCTGATACAAAATCACTGATGGATTTGGCACAATAGGACAACATGCCACCACGATTTGATTAACTTTTCTCAAATCCTGTACGATCCTGAACTTCCCATTAGGCTTCTTTAACCCCATTATCGGTGAATTACACGGACTACTCAGTAGTTCTCTCAGAACTCCCTGCTGAATCATTTTCTCAATTATAGGAGTTATTCCCTCAATTATTTCTGGTGTCATTTTGTACTGAGGAATGTTAGGATAAGTAATTCCCTCCTTCACTGAAATTTTCACAGAATCTACATTATTCATCAATCCCACATCCTCTCCAGTAAAATCCCAAACTGTCCTTTTCACTGTGTCTCTCAACTCTTGAGGCAAATCCTCCGGATCAAACACAGCATATGCACCAATTAACTCACTCTCTCTATTTTCTAGAGTCATTCGGTACAAAACATCCTCATCTGGTGTTTCAAAAGCTATTCCATCTGGTGTACAAAAAATTGTACAATTCATTTTACATAACAAATCCCTACCTAACAGGTTCACTGGACTTGTGTCACAGACGATAAATCTGTGCATGTCTGAAAATGTCCCTATTTGTACTCTTACTGGTTCAGTAAGACGTGTTCTGATTTGTGTATTGGCTACACCAACTACTTGGATTGCTTCATCCGAGAGAGGAAGATTTCTAATATCTGTTGACCTGACAGTTGATCTTGTCGCACCTGTGTCTACTAAAAAAGTAACACCTTCTTCATTTATTTTTCCATCCACAAATGGTCCTGCCTGGTCTATTTCTAGAGTTGCACCAAGTATGCACTCTTCCTCCTCTCTTCGGCACCGTCAATAATCACCCTCAGACTCACTCCCTTCATTCTTTAACAAGTACTGTTGTACCTGGTTAGAACGCCTTGGTTTGTTTACCTGCTCATCATTGTAGAATCCCAAATCCGGATTATACTTTTGTGCTCCTCTATTCTGCGGCAAGGGCGGTTTTGGCTCTTGACTCTGCTGTCTCACAACTTTCTGCTGTTGCTGCTGTTGATTATTCCCCTCGTTCTGCACCTGTTGATTTAAGGATTTTCCCTCATTATTCACTAATGGTGGATTGGTACATTCAGATCTCCAATGTCCCAGTTGGCCACAGTTGTGACATGGGAACTTTTTTTTAGCTTCCTCAAGATTCCCCTTTCCTTTCCCTGCATATCTAGGTCTATTCCCTGCATTATTTCCTGCATTATTCGCCTGTTCCACCAACTGTGCTTCCTGTCTTTCCGCAACTTTCACTTGTGCCCACATTGCTTTCTATTTCAGCTTTCTCTGTTTTGCTTCAATCTCATCACTGAAGTATTTTGCATGTCTCAGAATCTCATCTATTTTCTTACTCTGCCAATCCACAGTATGCTCACGAATTCTTTCACTAATCTCAGGTCTCAGGCCATATACAAATCTGTATACAAAATGACTCAAATCCTTGTCACCCAGGTGTTCATCTCCACTGAATTGTTTAAATGCCAGTATCAGCCTCTCGTAAAAAGCATGAACTGATTCTTTTGCTTCCTAATGTGTTCGATCTATTTTAACCCAGTCTGTTTCTTTTGGAGGTACTTTATTTTTCAGGTATACAATCACCTGCTCATACTTTCTCATTACTTCTGGATCTGGTGCTCCTGTTCTCTGATCCCTTGGATATTCCTCAGTAGGCCAACTCACAACTATTTTACACTCAGACCACAAATCAGCTGGAACAATTATATCAAACAGACTATTCAGGTCAATCCACAGCACTTTTGACAATTTCACAAACCTGTCTACCTGCCTATACCACTCGACGGGCTTTTCTCTCAATCGAGGAAAATCATTCGTAAATGATAAAATATCCTGTCTGGTCCATGGAACATGTACATATCCTCCTCCAGGTATTTCTCTCATAGGATAAGTATCCACTGGTTTTTCCTTTTCTCTCACAGGAAATGCTGAATAAGTCCTATCCCCTGATTCTTCTCTCTTTTTGTACCATCTATCCTTCCACTTCTCAACATCACCCCATTTTCGCAATAAAGCGATCATTCCTTTAATCTGTCCTGTTCTACCAGTACCATTCAAATTCTCTATGTCTTTGTCTGTGAAATCCATCCTGTAAGACTTCTGCAAAACTTTCACTTTATCAATGTCAACTCCATAGTCATTTGCTATTGCTCTTAATCTGTCATGTGTATTTCTCGCTCTCCAGGTGATATTCTTGCACATAAACAATAATTCACCATCATGATGATTTTTTAGAATTTCTGTTGGAACTGTCCCTGCAACAAGCTCTTCTAATTCTACACGTAACCTAGCAACATCAATTGCTTGTGAATCTTTATCCCTCTTTTGAAGAACTTTCATCCATTCATTCAAATCTTCAGCTGTTATTTCAGTAGATTTTCTCACTGGAACCACTTTCTTCTGCGGTTCTAAAATTGGCATCCCTGAACAACTAGCTTCACCAGCATCCAGTCCTGAATTAGACTCCTCTAATCCTTCATTACATGTGTCATGTCTGAATTTTCCTGCCCTTTTTCCTGAATCTCCTGAAGGACCAGCCAAACTTGTCAATCTATTCCCAACATATGGAATAACCAAACCATTCTCACCCATCTTCTGCTTATCAAAAACAGGCATAACCGGACCTATGGTTACGGGTACCGTAACAGCGTCTAGATTCTTTGTCAGTTCCTTGATCTTTTCAGTCAACTCCGATGTAGTTCTGGCTAATTCTCTCGTATTTTCGCCACTGCTTCTATTCTCTCTCTCCCTGAAAGGATTTCCACTTCTTAACTCAGGTGTCACATTTTCTGTCTCAATGATACGCACTGTATCTCTTATCGGAGAAACAACTGGTGTACTCTCTTCTGGTTCCGGTCTATATGGAGGTGGTCTTTTGTAAATCATGTCATTTAAAACCTCATCCTCATATTCATTAACTCCATATCTTCTCACTTCTGCCTCAGGAACCCTTTCTGCTCCCTCTTCAACTATTCTCACAGGATATAGTCCCTCTGACATACTAGCATCTCGCCATCTCGTCATTCGATCATGATGAGTTTCACGACCATGTCTCCTCCCGAACATATATCTATAGTTGCCTCCAGACCTCTGTTTCTCTCTCTCATGCACTTCCTCTTCCCATTCCACTAAAGCCTCGAACTGTGTCGGCCTTGGTCTTGGGTCAAGACATAACATCTTTTCCCGTACATTTTTCAACACGGCCAGATTAAATGAACCATGTTCTGGAAATGCTAAAACTCCATCTTCTTTAGTATACCTAACCCAATTCTCCAACCATATACAGGTATGATACCCATATCTCGCAGCCATGAAGGATGCAGGCGTTTTCGATGGAGGTAACAATTCACCCTCTCTCATTTTAACATCTTTATCCTTGTCGAACCAATTTTTAATCTTTCTGAACAAAGATTTTTTTTTTTCTCTTCTTGGTAATACATTTTAACGCTTACCAAAACTTTCGAATCCCTTCCGTAATACAACTGCACAATATGATTTTTCAACCAATAACAGCGCGACTCACACTAACGCACCAATCCTGGAACGTTACGTCACTAGAATAGCTCCACCAATCCTTGCGCGGCTCACACCAACGCACCAATCTCAGCGCGAGCACTATTCTGATGTAATATCCAATCAGAGCGCGGTCTGTTTGACGTCAGCAGTCACTGCAGTCGCTTCTGTCTCCTGTCTCTTGTCACTCGTCTACCCCTCCTTTACAAATTTCTCAGTAGACTCCGTGTCAAATTTCTACAAAAATCTATTAGTTACAACATATAAACATCTCCATTGTCTGCTTCGCCAACCACAGAATAGTAAAGAAAATCTATTTCACAAGAATCAACGAAATTCTTTCATACATTCCTTAATTGTTTCCTCTAGGACTTGTCCAAAGAGTCTTACAATCAACTAAATATACGAACATTCACGCACATTCATACAAGAAAATATAGTACATACACACAGAATCCTGCTTTTCCCGAGAACAGCGAACAATCTGCTCCACTACAGAATTATAACACACATTAACCTAGCAGCTTACTTCTACCCAGTTTTTCAATCAAGCTCAGAGAATACCTATTACTTCTCCCGCGATAAGCTTTAACGGCGAACCTTACGGATCCCTGGGACTTAAAACCAGAGTTTCACAGATAACCTTCACTACCATACGCACCCCTTATATACCAGAAATATCTCTAATAGTAACATACAACAATGTCACTAATTCCGAATCCAGACAATGTGAATTTTCCTGCATACGTACAGGACCAACAATCCCGTCTTTCCCGAGAGCAGCATATACTTCCCTCTGCCCTACTACGGAACTGCTACTAGCTCCCAAGTTCCAGAAGCACTACATATAACTCAACATGACGACTCCAACATATAGTATTAGTACATATACCAACATCAATCAATAATCAATAAGCTAATGTACAAGCAATCTAATCAGATCAAGACAATCATCAATAACCATCATCACTCTGCTACCAGGAACTTGATGCAGATTGGGGTGTACAAAATCTCCCTACTTCCACGGATAGAGTAATTTCACAGTTACACGCACATACACTCACCATACACTAGGGCCCATTTCACTAACATACACTCAAATACTCTACCAGCATTGAACCTGTGGAAAGAAAACTCCTAAACCCCACAACTACACCGAGGTCGATAAGACCTAGCTATTGCAATTGTCATAATCTAAACAATCTATTCATCAATAATCAAATAGAGTACTCAATAATTGACAAGAAGGAGGAGGAGCCAAGATGGCGACCGGGACGGCAGCGTAGGCTCCCGGCTCCGTGAACCTCCACATCCCGCACAGATATCCTGCATGTGATCCTCAGCCTGCGCTACATGCCCGTGTTGGTGATTGAGAGCGGCAACCGATCGTGTGATCCTGAAGTTTCTGGCGGCGGTACCGCCTGAGAAATGTTCGTTTGAAGTTTGCGGCCTGTGCAGCCCTGGAGCCGGGACCTCGGGTGGACAACATGGCCGGGCGGCAGTTCAACAACAGCGGCCATTGGTGACCGGGTGGAGTCGGAATACCGAAGCGGAGCGAATATTGGCCTGAATCTCGCTGTGGTCGCTCCTACCATCGAGCGTGGCGTAACGGGTGCATACCCGGGGTGACGATTCCAGGGTCTTTCGGCGATTGCCTGGGCCCTCGCCAGTGAACTGATCGGACGCGGCCTGTGGCTCGTCCCGATTTGCGCGGGCTGCTCCCGGTTTTCGCGGGCACTGGCCCAGGAGGAGAACGACTGTTACCTGTGACCACACACTGGATGCATATTTTGCCTGCCTCCGGAACCTTGTTTGCAGTGACCTGGAACTTGATGCGCTTGTGCCTGAGTCCCGGTTCCCATCTGGGGTGGCCCTGCCCTGCGGCCATCTTGATGGGATGGACTCTATCATCCTGTACATTGGGTCACAGCAAGATTGGGAGTGTGTGGCGCAGAGGAGCGTAGCGGAGCGAGCGCAGGGGGCTGTGCTGGGGTACGGTGACCTTCTCGACGCTCTCGGAGCCCTTCATTCCACCCTGGTTCACGGCGCACGGGTATTGGGGAGGAAGCTGGATGGTATTGCGTCAGCGTCGGAACAGTTGCGGTCTGCCTGTCCCCAGGTACACAAGGATCTGCTTCACCCTACACAGGAGGAAAGTAACGTGACCGCCTCTGTGAATAAGGGACAGCTGGAAATTTCGGACACTGTGGCAGCGTGTGGTCGGCTGGCTGTGGGGTCGGCCTGTTCCGGAGATTTTGGACTTGAGCAGAAGGTGGTGACTTTGTCCCATGCGCGGCCTCCGGCGACCCAGGCGATCTTCCCGCAGCGGTCGCCTGCTCTGCCTGATTCCTCCTTCCTGGACCTTGTGTGCGGCGCAGGCCCTGGGGCAGTACTGGGAAAGGTGATCTTCCATGACGATGACTGTGTTGGTGTTCAGAGACATCCTCCCTACATGTGTGTGTCCCTTCCTGGTCTTCTTTGGACGCTCCTCTTCCTTGTAACTTTGGACATGATAATGGGTCGCTGGGTATGCATTGGTGGATTCGCAAAGCGTGGCCAAGGATAAGGCTGATCCTTCAGAGGTTGTCATTTAATAGGCGGGCGGGCTTGGGGGTTGTGTGCTCTCACGGCATAACTGATAGTGTAGTCTGTGAATAATGCTGGGGAGGAATATATTGGGAGGGAGAAGCCAGGGGCATGGTTGAAGGCCCTCCTCCAGTTTATTACTACTCTCTCCCCTTCTCTGTTAGGGGGGGTTTCCTCTCTTTCCCCTTTTTCTCTGTTTCTTCTATATTTCGGGTCTGGTTCTGGGGCGACAGGCACACTGCGGGGGGGGGGCCGTAGTCATCTGCAGAGGTGCAGGGTGGGGGGTTGGGGGAGGGGCTTCTTTAGTCCTTTACTTTGTTCCTATGGCCTCCTTTTTCTTCTCTTAATCTTCTTTGTCTTTCTTTTCTGGGGTCAGTACGGTAGGTTTCCTTCGTTGCCAATCATTGTTTTTTATGTGTGCATCAATTTCCGTGATGTCCTCTGGGTCCTAGGGCAGGGGACTGCAGGCGCAAACGGCTCGTGACATTCCTCCACATCCTGAACCTCCTGTTTCAGCGCCATTGACTTGATAGATTGCTGTTCATTGTTGACGTTCACTACTCTGCCTGCCATTTTTCGCTGCTGAGAACTTGATTGGCACCTGATCCTTCTATCCCTTATTGTAAAATGAAAACCTTTTATATCCTGGTTTCCCCTTTGGGCTGTTCGCTGGACTAGAGTATACTAGCATGGAGAATCTGCTTCCCGAGGTGCTGCGTGTGATTAAGATTTGCTTGCTGTTGCTTTAACTGCTTAGCGGCCGGCCCCGAGGGTTGTAGGCCCATACTTGTCTTTGGTTGCAATGTCAATAAAGGTTTTTTTAAAAAAAAAATAATAAATAAATAAATAATTGACAAGAAATAATCACCAACACCATATTTAAAATTATGATTCTTTATCTAAAATTAGTCAAAGAAATGAATCAGAATAAATCATTTTCTCATAATTACCTATTCTAGCTAAATGTCAGAATGGATCATCAGGACAAGTATCTCAGTAGAAATCTCCCAAGTCACCGTCCTCTCAGCATCGATTCTCACCAACGCAGGTTTGGGCATCAAAATCCCGAATGCAATGACCACGGACCCTCTCTAGTCTAGTATATTTATAATGAAACTTGCAATATTAAAGAAACATTAATGTTGTACACGTCCGCTGAACCGCTGAGCAGAGCGAGCAGGAAAGGATGTAGCATCGCTACATTTGGAAAATCTCCGCTCAGGAAATCACAAAAATAAAAAGACAGAACAGGAACCAAAAATAAAAATGTATCTCTTTACAGTCCACATTTCCTCAGCGATGACACAATGCTCAGAGTTCTTTCTTAACAGTTCCTTTGTCCTCCAAGGCTGTCCAATACATCTGGAAACCTGCCCAGAACTGCTGCTGTCCTCACGGAAAGTTTTAACCAGGCAAGGACTGTGATCAAATGTGCTCAGCAAGGCCTTCTCATCACAAATTCTCACTCGAGGCCAGGCTGCAAACGGCGGACATGTTTGGTTAGGCCAAAATGGACCATCTTAATTAAAAGAGACAAAAACAACGTTACCACAGCATAGTGATTAAACAGTGTTAACCCCACTAATACCCTTATGTGTATGTAATTATCTAGCTTTAGCAACACAGAAAAGCATTAATTCAAAAGCGTTTCGTGCTTAAAATAAACAGCACTTCAGCAACGTTTATTTAATAAAACATGCACATTGTTAAATAGCAATACAAAAGCATTCCCTCGTGTCGGTTTTCTTCTCATTAGTATGTTGGTAAGTTTAAACATATACACAAAACAAATAATTAATGATTAATAATTAGTAATTTTAATCTCATGACAAATAGACAAACCAGAGCTTCAAAACCCTATAGATTTTCATTAGAAAATCCTGCTCCAGCAGTACCTCAGAGGATATACCATGGCCGTTTGTATAAACCCTTTCATTTAGATTTCTCTGTGGCTGCTCCAGCGTGAACTCCTCACTGCATAAACTGGGCCCTTGGGAAAGGTATGCTGAACTGTCCGTAGGCAAAGATGAAGTTTGTAAATTATTACACTGCTCTTCATACACCAACTCTACTAAGACTGACTAGTTCTGAAATGTAATTAAAGTGCTTGCATGTACCGAGACTCTGGGAAATGTATAGCTACAGTAGTACTCTTACTATATCTGAGCTACTTAAGCCCACTAGAATTGAAATGTAAGTAATCTATACATGTCTTGTCTGAACTCTCCATGTTCTCTGGTAAACATAGTAACTATTCCTAGACTGTGATATCAAGTGCTAGGTGGCTGCTCGCATGACAGTGTCCCTTATGCTTAAATATCCTTTCCCCACCCTCCTTTTTGCTTCAGGTTCAAACATAGGTGCAGGGATTGGTCCTTGCGCACATCTGCACTACCCACACGGGCCATCTGACAGACACACTCTTTTATTCACAGCACTTTCACAGAGTAGCAAGCTATCTTTCCCCATAAGCATTATATAATTGTAATTACAATACAGTACAATGTGTATGATCGTGTAGAGTTTTTGTAATCTAGCCACCTTTTCCGCATGGTTCTGATCGGTCTCACTGACGCGCTTTCACAGAACCGGGGTTGGAGCCAGACTCACTATCCCAGGCTCCCCCGCATCACTTCTGCTCTGCTCAGCTGACGACACTCACCGTCGGCGGATATAGCCGAGGGAGGATCACCGCTGCGCGGGACGCGCTTTCACAGAACTGGGGTTGGAGCCAGGCTGCCAGACTCACTATCCCAGGCTCCCCCGCATCACTTCTGCTCTGCTCAGCTGACGACACTCACCGCCGGCGAAGCCCGGACCAAGGGGCGGCACGTCTGTGCCCGTCCGTGCCTGTACAAGGCTGGGCTGGGCCCCGGAAGCACACTGAAAAGCTTGGTGTTTTAGACTAAAGTCAGTGCTGCTGTTCTTAAGTTGAGAAACGTTCGAAGGTTAAGGGAATCGAGCCATTTTCATGTACTAGCGAATGCATTCCAGTTGGTTTCCGAATACAGATGTTCCTACTAGAAGAGTACTCTTTGGAACTTTGAAATATTTTTCCCAACTCGCTGAGAGTGCCTGGTGATATATAAATACGTTTTTGAATACAGCTTTTGCACCTCTACAGTTGTACTTGATAATTCAAGCAGCCACCAGACCTTTCACGATAGTATTGCTCAAATCTATTTCTGCAAGAGATGTGACTGTCTTTGTGTGGTGATCAGGGTTTGGAAAGAATCTTTTCCTTCAAGGGAAAAAGCGGCAACTATCCCTCAAACATCTGAGCTTATTTTTTCCTGGTTGGCTTTACGTCACCATTAACAACCTGTGTGCAGATGTCAGGTTTTCATAAAAAATAACCTAGAATTAACTCTCAAGCATGATCAGTGCAATAGACCTTTTTGTTGGTAAGTGCGCTCCATGATTTATGTAGAATTGCAGCTCAGTCTAACAGTTACCTCAGGCAGGGGAGTATCTATTGGTTGTGGTCTTGGCGTTATGGTGCATTGTGTGTCGGTAGCTCCATTTTGGAGTCTGTATTGAAAGCCCAGCTGCCTCTGTAGAGCTCCTCCTTTGATATGTAAACTAATCAAGAGAGGTCGACTCTATCTATTTTGCTTCTAGCGAAGCATTGGTGTTTACAGATTTCCATTCTGTTCAAGACTGTCGTACAGCTTCGATCTGCAAGCGACCTCCAAATAGTTTTCTTCTCAGTGTATTGTTTCAATATGGAAACGTCGCCCCCACCTCTCACACTCCTCATCCCACTTCGTGCCCTGGATCGACTAGCTGTTTGCAGGTGTCACGAAGAATTCCAAGAAAGATTGGTGTTTTAGGATAAAGTCTGCACTGCTGTGTGAAAGTGCTAATGTTTGAAGGAGAGCCGAATCTAGGCATTTATATTAACTAGTTAAATATTTCGCCCTTCTGTTTTTGAATGAGTTCCAGCTGTTTCTAGCTACTGATGTTCCTACAAGAAGAGTCCTATTCCCTGGAACTCCAAAATGGGTTCCTCTAGTCACAGTGAATGCCTGGTGTATCGTGAAATGTGAATAAGTCTTTGAATTTCCTTGCGCCCGTTTCAATTGAACTTGGTGTCTCAAGCAGCCACCTGACCTTGCACAATAAAATTGATTAAAATATTTTTTTTTGCAAGAGATATGAGCACGTTTGTTTGAAGGTCACCTTTGGAAACCTTAAAAAAAAAAAGTCCTACTTGAAGGAAAAAGGCTGCAACCACCCCTCAAACATCTGATCTTATTTTCTTCTGGCTGACTACATCATCATTAACCTGTGTGCAGATGTCAGGCTTTTATAAACAGTAATGTGTAATTAACTGAAAGACCTTCCTTGTGGGCGAGTGCTCCCCACGATTGTAGTAGAAATGCAGCTTGGTTTAACCAAGCTTTCTTCAGACAGGATCGCTTGTGGTCTCGGTGTTATGGCGCCTTGAGTGTCGATAGCTCCAGTTTGGAGTCTGCATTGAAAGCCCAGCTGTCTATCTAGAGCTCCTCCAATCGGAGCTCTCGGACCCGGCTTGTTGTTGTGTGAAATGGCCGCAGCTTGGTGAGAGCAGGGAACGGTCTCCAGTGAGCATGCTCACTCAGTAGTTCTATACCCACCCCCCCGGAGGTATATAACTTGGAGACGGAGCGTCTGCATTAGAAGCATTAGGTACGGCTTCAATGTTTTGTTTAAGTTAGCGTCATATGTGCCTTCCCCAGCACTACTTTCTTTTCTGTTGTCTACTCTTGTAGTTGACAATTACCACATTTACATCTAGCACACATAATGTTTCATTATCGTATGGTGAAAGTGTTATGGCAATCAAATATTTTTTTATCTTTTTTTAAAAGACAAAAAGAAATTTGATGAAGATCAGTGAACCAACTTTTCTGGCCTCTATCATTTGGTTCTTGTAGTTGAGCAGACATCCGCTCTTCGTCACTCCTGTGTAATCGTGTTAGCTATTGAGTGGTTTAGGAGTACATACCCTCATTCATGTCCTACTTTCACTTGGGAACAGCGTGTTGACGAGTGAGAAGTAAAAAAAAAAAAGACGGCAAAAGTGATAGCAGGGGAGCGCGCGCATGGGAAAAAAAAAAGACGGCAAAAGTGAAAGCAGGTGTGCGTGCGCGAGCGCCGGCAAACACGCGAGTGGTGCACGCGCTGCACCGCCAAAAGTGAAAGTAATCATGCTCCCGATGGCGCCTCGGGCGCTGAAAGCTGGCAGCTGTGCACGTTCATGCTCGCGTGAACGCAAGCTTTAGGCCAGCAAAAGCCGGTGGATAGCACTTTGAAAACCCACTTACTAAATGTCTCGCCTGAGACAGCGCATGCACTGGTTTCAGGTGAGACCTAAAAAGCACTTTGATGCAGCAAGCGTCTGTTGCATCATAGTTCTTTTTTAGGTCAAAGCCTACCACACAACGCAGCTGTCGGCTTTGCTAAAGACATCTTAGGGACATTCAGAAGGCTTCCCTGGGAATGCATTCTGCTCATTGCGTACCATTGGCTTTGTGATTTGTAGCTCACATTTTCTGACTTTCTATTTGCTGTCTTTGTTTTTTAAGCTGCCTAGAGTGAGTTTGTCCCTCCCAAGGAGCAAAGCCTTTTCATACTACCTCTTTGTATTCTTCCACGAGTGCTCCTTTCTGTAACAGGCCTGTAAATCTTGTTTTTATCTTGTCACATTTGCTGTGCATTCAAAGACAGGCTCTGTCTTCCTTGTATGCTTGGTGTTTACCTTTCCAAAGTGAGAGGATTTATGTGACAATCTTGCTGGATACTGGGGGTAGGAAAGTTTTTTTTTTCTAGCACACAGCATTTAAATGAACTGTGAAAGTATTTATAAACTGTATAGTTTTATTAGTAAAACTATAGGTCTGTGTAAATGTAATGGCCATTTCAATTGAAAAGGCGTTGTCTGTAATGTCAGTGTGCTACCACACCATGCATACTCCACTCTGCTCTGCACCACTCCATGACATTGCACTCTACTCTGCACCACTCCAATTTACACCCCTCCAAGCCACTGCAATCGACATCCCTGCACTTTACTCCACTCAGCACCATTCCACGCTACGCCACTGGACTCTACACCACTGCACTCTACGCCTCTCTACTCTACTCTGCACCACTCTACTCCACTGCACTCTTCACTGCTGCACTCTACACCACTCCAGTCGAGGCCACACCACTCTACTCTGCACAACTCCAATCTACACCACTTCACACTGCCCCACTCTACAACAATACACTCTACGCCACTGCACCCTATGCCAGTACACTGTACGCCAATGCACTCTACTTTGTACCACTCAATTCAATGCCCCTACACTCTACGCCAATCCACTGTATGCAACTCTGCACTATATGCCACTGCACTCTACATCACGTTACTCTATGCATTTACACTCCATTCTAAGCCACTGCACTCTACCCTGCACCATTCTGCTCTACTATGCATTACTACACTCTATGCCTCTGCAAGGTACGCCACTCTACTCTAAACCACTGCACTCTACGCCACTACACTCTATTCTCTGCCACTGTACTTTATGCCTCTGCTCTCTATACCACTCTGCTCTATGCTACTGCACTGTCTCCAATACACTTTACACCACTCATTATCACTGCACTCTGTCACACTCTACTTTGCGACACTTGACTCTGTCACTGAACTCTACACCAATCTACTCTGCACTACTGCATTCGATGCCAATGCACCCTATGCCACGTCACGCTAGCCCACTCTTATCCGTATCACCCCACTCTATGCCACTGCACTCTGCGGCACTCCACTTACGCCACTGCACCACTCTATGCCAATGACCTCTGCCACTCTATGCCACACTACTCTGCACCACTGCACTCTACACCACACTGCTGTATGCCACTGCACTCTATGGCAAATCTACTCTGCACCACCCCACTCTGCACCACCACTTCATTCTACTGTGCACCACTCTAATCTATGCCACTGCATTCTACGAGACTGTATTGTACTCTGCTGAATTCTATGCCACTGCACTCTATGCCACTATACTCTGCCACACCTTATGCCAATGCACTCTACACCAATCCACTCTCCTCTATGCCACACCACTGTATGCCATTCTAAACCACGCCACACTACCCTGCACCACTCTATGTCACTACACTCGCACTCTATGCCATTGCACTCTATGCCACTGCACCCTATGCCACTGCACTCTACACCATTGCACTCTATGCTGCTGCACTCTATGCTGCACCACTGCACTCTACTCAGCACCACTGTACTGTATACACTGCAGTCTATTCCAATGCACTCTACAACACTCTACTCTGCAACACTGCATTCTGTGACTCTGAACTCTACACCATTATACTCTGCACTGCTGCCTTCTATGCCAGTGCACTCTACACCACAGCACTCTACACCACTCTACTCTGCATCACTCCACTCTACTCCACTGCACCATGCAGCACTCCACCGTATTCCACTATGCTCTAATCTGC
This sequence comes from Triturus cristatus, assembly GCF_964204655.1. Taxonomy (NCBI): domain Eukaryota; kingdom Metazoa; phylum Chordata; class Amphibia; order Caudata; family Salamandridae; genus Triturus; species Triturus cristatus. The sequence goes on from NC_140583.1 coordinate 656,043,789, forward strand.
ACCACTCTACCCCACTGAACTTAATGCCACTCTACTCTGCACCACTGAACTCTATTATGTTATGTTATAAAAATTTCGAAAGCGCGGCTGTTACCCTAAGCTGTCCTGGCGCTGAGTGCTGCCCAAAAGGTTCCTCGAAGTGCGGTGTCTATACTGTGAAAAGCCAAACTTTCAGATCCCGTCTGAAGGAGAGGAGGCCGGTTGCATTTCTGAGGTGAAACGGTAGGTTATTCCAGGCCTTAGAGGCGGAGGGAATGAAACTCCTGCCACCCCATGAGGCTCTTTTGACTAAAGGGATGATCACTTGTTTTGCTGTCAGAGAGCGCAAGGTTCTACTAGGGACGTACCATTGAAACTGTTGTTTCAAATAGTCAGGGCCGTTACCATTTAGTGCCTTAAACTGTACAAAGGGCTTTGAACTGAGCTCACTGTTTCACAGGGAGCCAGTGGAGCTGTCTTAGTTCCCTCTTGACTGAGACAAACCTAGGTGTGCCCGTCAATAGCCTGGCTGCTGCGTTCTGCATAACTTGGAGTTTGTTCATAAGTCTCCTTTGTATGTTCAGATAGAGACATTACAATAGTCCAAGCATGCCATAATAAGTGCTGTAACTGCAGTCCTCAGGCTATCTTCAGAAAGAAGAAACTTTATTTTCCTCAGAATTCTGAGGAGAAAAAAACATGAGGAGACAACCCCATTGATCTGGTATTCAAAAGTGAGTTTTTTGTCAACAATCACCCCCAGGTTCTTCACCTTTTCAGCTGGTTCTGGAAGCGTCCAGATATTAATGTTATTCTTGAAAATAATTACTTCAGTTTTCCCGGAATTCAGTCTCAGGCAGTTAAACGCCATCCAGCCCGAGATTGCTTTTATACAGTCATGACATTTCCTACCGGTTTCCAATTCCTGGCCCTGCTGAAGAGACAGTATTATTTGCGTGTCATCCGCATAGGACATCAGTTGGAACCTGAATGTCCTTATCAGGGCTCCCAGTGGTGACACGTATACATTGAAAAGTGTGGGACTCAGGGAGGACCCCTGAGGTACCCCACACGGCAAGGATAAAGGCTTGTACCTAGCCTTGTCCGGATCCACTGATTGTAATCTGTTGGTAAGGAATGATTTAAGGAGATTCCAGGCCATGCCTTGAACTCCATTTTCTGATAGCCGGTCCATCAAGACTTTATGATGGACCGTATTGAAGGCCACCGAGAGATCTAACATGATTAGAATCGCGGCGCCTCCTTGGTCCAAGGCCTCTCTAACGTCCTTGTTGGCTTGATCAAAGCCAGTTCGGTGCTGTGTTCCACTCTAAAGCCAAACTGCATTGGGTCTAAGATGTTGTTGGTCTGCAAGAACCGACTGAGTTGCACGTTCAAGGCTTTCTAGATCATTTTCGTAGGTAGTGGGAGGCGGGAGATAGGTCTGTAGTTGTTCGGGTCTTTGGGGTCAAGGTTCTGTTTTTTAAGCAAAGGTAGGATGGATGCCATTTTCCATTTCTTTGGGAAATATCCCATTTTTAAAAATGTGGTTGAACAAGGAAGTAAGAGCTGTCGCAATGGTTTCAGGAATTAGCTTTATCACGTCGACCGGGCATGGATCCAACGGAGAACCTGATTGAGTAGACATCAGGAGTTTAATCAAATCTTGTGTATCCAGGGGAGAAAAGCTGTGTACCATTAATTTTGCCTTTGACCCATTAGGCTCCATCATGGCGGAGTCTCGATTTATCATTAGCTTGTGTGAGGGCAAAAGATGAAAATATAGCATTCCACCTTTAACTGAAAAGCGGAGGCAAGATTTTTGCACAGTTCATGGCTGCTCTGAATTTTAGGCCTTTGGGGGACTGTAAGTTTAATGATTGTTCTAAAGAGTTCTTTGGAGGAGGATTTAGCCAAATTTATCTGCTCCGAAAAGAACCTCTTTTTAGTGTCCTAAAGTAGTCACTTGTAGAAAAGAGGCTTTCTTTATAGGCCTCTTTGTCGGTCTTGCGTTAACCACTTCTCCAGAGTAGCTCTAGCCGTTTACAGGCTAGTTTTTGTACTTGTAATTCATCCAAGAACAAAGGAGCTGATGGATGGATCCTTTTGGAAGTCCAACATTTTACCGGTTCAAGTTTATCGCAAACTGTCTCTACCCATTCCGTGTAGGTCGCAGTTGCATCATCAATTCCCTCAGGTAGATCATGGGCAGTCACTTTGAGTAGGTTTCCTTGCTTTATGCTATTTATATCTTTCCAGACCTGTGTGGCTATCTTATCCTTAGGCTCAGATTTACCTTGGGGATGTGCAACACTCTAATCTACGCCACTGCATTCTACGATGCTGCATTGTACACTGCTAAATTCTATGCTACTGTACTCTATTCTGCTGCAGTCTACACCACTGTACTCTGCATCACTCTACACCAATGCACTCTACACCAGTCCAGTCCACTCTACCCTACGTCACTCTACATGACTCCACTCTATGCCACTACAATACACACACTCTATGCCACTCCACTCTCCTCTACTCTTTGCCATTCCACTATACAACACTCCACTCGCCACTATGCCACTAACTTTTAGCCATGTTGAACAGCAACCACGCTGGTGTACAACATCGCTAAACACCTTTTAAAATTTTTTTTTTTTACTTGCGGCATGCTGCAGAGCACTGATCTGCTAATCAACATAGCTAAAAAAAACATTTACAAACCCAATACAGCTCACGTTGGGGAGCCCTATTGGCATTACCTATGTTTGTTATAGCTGGTGCCCACACCCTACAAGTGGTCTATTGTCTAATACTACAGGTTTTTAGGGCACTTTCATACCTCATTCAAAGGTGCAAAAGTGCTTTGCAGATGGTTGAGTAGGAAGTTACTCCATCTATTGTGAATGAATGAGAAGCGTGTTGGTAGAAGTTTCATCTGCAAGTGTTGTGTGTTGGGGCCATTTGCACAATCTAGAGAGAGCACTCCAGATATGGCACTTTGGCATGTAGCAGCGACTTATTTAAGCAAAATTAGCGTGCTTTATCGTTTTACATGCTGCATATACAAACCAGTTAAAGTTTCTAGTCTGATCGCTTGAGACCAGATTTTTGAAGAAGACAATTCTTGATGATTATGGATGGTACCTTTTTGTCTTTGGGGGAATATTCCACTGCTTCCACCAAGATAGTTTTTTTTTTAAAAAAAAGGACTATTAACAGGAGTGGAGCCAATCAGATTTAAGATTCCCCCTCCCTCTCTTGACCACACAGTCTTGATGTAGACGGTAGCCAGGTTGGTCTCATCCCATGGACTGCCAGGCGTGCAATGCAGAGGGCTCTGGTGGAGATTCTTTATGCTGCTGGTACCAGTGCAGAAGCTTGAGCACAAGGTCACATTTTTAGCACCTCACTCCATGTCTCCTTCATGCACTAACCCCGCCCTCTTTTCACAACCGCTGCATATTATAGATGTATTTATCTTATTATTGTACTTCTGTTCTCGAGATATGTACAATGAGATTACAAATGTATAGATGTTTAAAAAGCCTTATGGTTATACTGATGCCAACCACAAATGTATGAATCTCTCACTTGCCTATTATTGTATGCATTATTTCATTTAGCACCCGCCTGCAGATGTCCTTATTCTTTACCCTCTGTTGTAAAGCATTCACGCTTGGGGTTGCTCTATATCAAAACATAAAATCTTTAAATCACTTTCGCTCCGGTTGAGGACTTGTTTGGCTGCAGCACTCTAGATTATTTGTACCTTGCTAATGAATTTTCAGGAGAGTTCGACGCACAGCCATTAATCTAGAGTCTGGTAGAGACCCAAGTTGACGTGAGATAGTTGTCCTGGAGGGCGCCAGAGAATGGGTGGCGTGCGTGCACCCACGAAGCCCTCTCAGTTTACGAGCAAAAACAGCGGTGAGTGGTGGGTCTCTATTTCCCCCTTCTTTTACTGCAGTGAAGGTGCAGACTAGCAAATTCAAATGGAAAACTCCGCGCTTTGATTTAAATTTCCAGTAGATTATGCTGCTCTAGAGAGTGGCAGTTTAGAAGAGGAAAGTGGGTGTCCCTAAATGCTGGTCTAGCTTCTTGACCGCTTCAGATGTCTGGCAGATCTGAGGTATACCTACGAGACACAGACCCATCTTAAACTTTAAGGGGACTCGAGGTCGCCAGCGAGTTTCAGAGCGCCCAAGTCAGATCCAGAAACTAATGTTGTAGAACCGACTGGGAACATTAGGTTTTTCTGCTTTCGCAATATATTAAGTACCTCAGAATTAGCAGTTTAGCCAAATGTGTATTTTAATGACTTACATGGTTTACATTCCATGACACCACATCATTTACTCCAGCAATGAATGGGCTGAGTTCTGCTTTGGGTATATATGTGGCACACAGACTGGTGTTGAGAGCACCCCTTATTGTGGGTATCCCAAAGCTCTTGCCACAGACAGAAGGACATTACCAGCATTTCTTGACTTTTTTTCTTTCTCACTTGACGCCTCTTATCTTGCTTGAAAAATGACCTTACCCGTTTGTCTCTGCTGCCACTGTGTGCTCACCCAGCCACCCTTCTATCTTCATTCTTCCGACACCACACATCTACCCCTGCTTGAGCTGCCTTTCCCTGGGTTGATCAGAGGTAAAATATCGGTGACTCCGGGGGTCAAGGTGCCTGATATGGTATTTTTTGTGCTCCTTGCCTACTGGTGTCAATGCCTGTAAACCGACGTAAAAAGTTGTTGACTGCTGCAGGCAATCTACAGACGTCCTTCTTTGCTGCACGAAAATTCATCTTGCAGGGATTTACACAGCCAGTTCCACCTAAAACTGTTGCTCGCAGCGCTAAGAAGCTGTAACTCTTTGACCATAAAAACAAAGTATTGGCATCTACATCCTGCCACTCAAAACCGGGTCTTGCTGCCCCTCTGTGCAGTGTATACTGCTGGATTAGAGCTTCAGCTCATTCGATCGGTAGAGTCTGTTCGTCTCCCTTTTGGCCGGCTACCTTTTCCTTCAGAAACTTTTGATAATCTTGCTGTCACTTGTGACATTGGCCAGACTCTCGTACCCCCAGTCAGCGCCATAGTCAAGGACAGCGACCGTTGATTTTTGAACGCCAGCGCTGCACAGAGCATTTTCCAGTTCAATCATGTTTTTTTGTTGAGCGTGACTACTCACCCGTAAGGGTCTCAAGGCGCTGGGGGAGGGGGGCGGTCAACAGGTTCCAGTCCATCAAGGAGGGGGTCTGTCGCAGAGCCAGGTCTTGAGGTTTCTTACGAAGATGGGGAGTGATGTTGTCTGTCTGAGGTGGAGCGGAAGGTCGTTTCAGGCTCCGCCTGCGAGGTAGGAGAAGGAGCGGCCTCCCAATCGGGTCTTTCTGGTGCGAGGCACTACTGCGTAGGCGAGCTGGGCTAATCGTAGGGTTCTTTGGGGTGTGTGGAATTTGAGTCGGCTGTTCAGGTATGCTGGTCTGGTGTCGTGGTGGGCCTTGTGTGCGTGGGTGCGCATCTTGAAGGTGACTCTTGCCTCGATGGGGAGCCAGTGCAGTGTGCGCAGGTGCTGCGAGATGTGGCAGCATCTTGGTGGGTTGAGGACCAATCTTGCAGCGGCGTTTTGGATGTTCTGTAGCTTGCGGGTGAGGTTCTTGTTTATACCCACGTAGAGTACGTTGCCGAAGTCGAGTCTGCTGGTGACCAGGGTATGAGTGACGGTTTTCCTGTGTTTGAGGGGGATCCATTTGAAGGTCTTACGTAGGAGGTGGAGGGTGTGGAAGCAGGAGGACGAGACGGAGTTGATCTGGCGGTACATTTTGAGCTCTGAGTATAGGATGATTCTCAGGTTGCGTGCGTGGTCCGTGGGGGTGGGCGGGCTTTCCGAGGGCGGGGGGTCACCAGGTGTAATTCCAGGCATCGGGATTTGGGCCCATGATGAGTATTTCCGTTTTGTTGGTGTTTAGTTGCAGGCAGCTGTTTTTCATCCATATGGCGACGGCTTCCATGCCTTCTCGAAAGTTGTGTCTGATGGTGTTGGGTTCGTTGGCTAGGGAGAGGATGAGTTAGGTGTCGTCTGCATATGACACAATGTTGAGTCCGTAGGTTCTGACGATGGGGGCGAGCGGGGCCATGTAGACGTTGAAGAGCGTAGGGCTGAGGAAGGACCCCTGAGGGACTCTGCAGGTGGTTAGTGTAGGGTCCGAGAGAAAGGGAGGGGGGGTCTGACCCGCTGTGTTCTGCCGGTTAGGAAGGAGAGGATCCAGTCGAGGGCCCTGTCTTGAATTCCTGCGTCGTGGAGTCTGTGTATTAGGGTGCGGTGAGAGACTGTGTCGAAAGCTGCTGAGAGGTCGAGGAGGATAAGGGCTGCTGTTTCTCCTCTGTCCAGTAGGGTGCGGATGTCGTCTGTTGCGGCGAGGAGGATGGGTTCCGTACTGTGTTTTTTTTCTGAAGCTTGATTGGGAGTAGTCGAGGATGTTGTGCTTTTCGATGAATGTGGCGAGTTGGCTGTTGACAGCTTTCTCAATGACTTTCGCTGGAAAAGGGAGCAGGGAGATGGGTCAGTTTTTGAGGTCGGTGGGGTCCGCCGAGGATTTCTTCAGGAGGGGGTTGATCTCGGTGTGTTTCCGGTCGTCGGGAAATGTGGCACAGTTGCCAGGGAGCGGTTGATGGTGTGGCAGAGCATGGGTGCGATGGTGTAGGCGGCTTTGTTGAAGATGTGGTGGGGGCAAGGGCCCGTGGGGGCCCGTAGTGGATTGATTTTATCATCTTCAGTGTGTCTTCGGTGGTGAGGGCTGTCCAGTTGTTGATCGCTGGCTTCAGGGTGTCGGGGGTGGCTGGTGAGGGTTCAGTGAGTTGGCTGTCCTCGTAGATGCTCTTGTTTTGTGGTGGAAGAAGCTGCTGAGTTTGTCGCAGAGGTCGTGTGAGGGAGGGATGTCGGTGGACTCGCTGGTGGGTTGGGTGAACTCCTTGATGATGTTGAAGAGTTCTTTGCTGTTGTGTGAATGAGTGGAGATTCTGTCTTCAATCGCCTTTTTCCTCGTTTTTCTGATGAGTTGGTGGTAGGTGCTGGTGGAGGCTCTTAAGTCGTTGTGGGCTTCTGTGAATTTGGTGTTCCTCCAGGCCTTTTCTAGGCGGCGGCAGGTGCGTCTGGACTCTTGAAATTCGGTGGTGAACCATGTAGCTTTCTTGGCGTTGGTGTTGTTGTTTTTCTTGAGGGGGCTATGGTGTTGGCGCTGTCGGAGATCCATCTGTGCAGGGTTTGGGCTGCGGTGTTGGGGTCGTCGTTTTCCGTGGTGGTTGGTGTGGAGTTGCTGAGTGAAGAGGTTAGTTGGTCGTCAGTGATTCTCGTCCAGTTTCTTCGTGGGAGCAGGTGCTGGTGTCTGTAGATGGTGGGTGTTCTGAAGGTGAAGTGGACGCATCGGTGGTCAGTCCATGGAAGTTCGGTGGTGTGGCTGAAGGTGATCGAGTTTCGTTTTTGTGAAGAGGGGGTCCAGGGTGTGTCCTGCTGAGTGCATGGGTTCGGTCACGATCTGGCGTAGTCTGGTGTTGTGGAGGTTGACCAGGAGGGATGTGGTGCTGTGGTCCAATTGGTTGTCGAGATGCAAGTTTAGCGCATGACTAGTTTATCCGCTCCAGGAATTGTTGCACACTTTCATTAAGATCTTATAATACTGGTTTTGGTTATAGACTAATCAGAACTACAAGTAGAAGAATGCAAAGAACAAATCTGGAATGGATCAGCCCAGCCATGGACCGGTGAGATAGATATAAGCTCTCTGGCGAGAGGTCCAAGCCTTGTGGCATCATACGTGATGTTAGTAATTATAAAGACATACAGGCCTTTTCGCTCTAGGTCTGCGAAGTGCCATAAAGGCAGGGCTTTAAGTGGGCCGCGTCCTGTCGGTGCTCAGCACCGGCAGTTCTTAAAAGAAGGTGCCGAGACGGGTGCCTAACCGGCTCTCTATTTTTACCCTCAGGGTGAAGAAAAAACATCCGAACTCTGCAGTGGTAGCTCCGGTCACTGCTTTTGATGTAACTTCAAAGAGACTAATTTATTTCAGTTTTATATAGGCAAACTTAGAGCGTTTTACATGAGGACCAGTTACATCATACAAGCATATATTCATTTTTTTGAATCACTGGATGTTGAGCCGAAGCCAGGCTCGAGCGTGTTTTCTCAGCTCGGAGTCGGCAGCTCTAGCCTTAAGCACAACAGCCTCTCTCACAAAAACTGAACCATCTTCAGTACTATATACAACGAAAACTTGTTTTTTTGCTTATTTATCTTATGCAACTTCCAACCATTGACAAAGCCAATAGCCCAGGCTTGTTGTAGATGTAATGTGACTTGTGTTATATATCTGGAGGCAATGACAGAAGAAGCACAATACCAGTCGGGCAGCACACTATGCTAAGTACAGATTTTTAGCTTAAGTCTTTTAAACCACGCCCTTAATTACATCGGCCACACCTCTATGAGAGACTCCCCAGTTTTTTCATCCCACTTAAAGCGCTGCATAAAAGATAGAAACCCTTTCAAGTTGCAGTAGTGACGCTTTAATCAATAGATTGCAAGAAGCAGGGAGAAGAGCATGGCCGCGCGAGGCATGTATAAATGGAACTTACCATGTGACCTGTATTTGCACTTAGTTTGCTGCCCCGTAAGAGCCAACACGGGCAGAGCAGCTGTACTACATGTTGTGTTGAGGCCCCATATCCAAACTGAACAGGGGCAGAACGGAGCGCTCATGCTTATCTGCGCCCCTGCGGGATAGCCCAGAACAGTTTCATTGCCTGGACCTCGTTTGTGACCTCCGCTGAGCTTGGTCATGTGCATTTCTTTTCCAGACCGTCACATGTTTCGAGTTACAGACAACCTCTTGGTAAGTCTTGTGGCCCCCAAGGTGTTAAAACAGACTGAGCACCGAAGATATTTGTAGTGCTTTAATTTCTTCAATTTGGCAGGGAGCGCTATCAGATAAACTTCCTTTCTGGTTTGTCTGTGCCTACTCAAGAGCTTCATGAGAACTGTGGGATTGTCACAACAGTGTTTTTTAATGATAGCCTACATGAAAAATAGATATTGGAGTCTTCCTTTAGCTTGCTGTAATAACCAACCCGCGTTTACAGGTACTTTGGTCAAAACCCTACTTTGTTTGCCTCCTGTACGCCTCATTTTATGGAACAATCCCAGATCTTGGATGACCCATGTAAATATGCGTGTTGAGTGTTAGATATGTGCCCTGTTCTTTGAAAATGTATCTAATCACTCTGCAATATGAGTTATTTCCTAAAACTAATAACAAATTTGCTTTTCTCTGGCAGTGCCCCAGAAATTTTGTTGGGGACTGTTCCTATATGGAGCAAGACCAACAGTGATTTGTATAAGGCGGGTCTCTGTCTAGAGTTGCACAGTGGTTGAAAAACAGTGGCCTGGAATGTGACTAGAGCAAGCGTCAGTGTCTTAGATTAATTCAAGTATTCCTTCCATCACCTGATTATTTTCCAGTGGACGCCCTAAGTCCAGCGGGGTCTGCCCAGATGTGGGACCCTTGCTCACTGTGCCATAGAACCCAAACTATACCTGCCTGATGAGACCTATGTAGGCCAAAACTGGCCTGGGGTTGTTTGTGTTCCCATCCGTAAGGCACTTGGCTTTGCAGTTCGGGCTGAACTGTACCTATTGGAGCAGGTCCAAGACTGATTTTCAAAGGCGAGTCTTTGTCTAGAGGAGCTCAGTGAGTGAAAAACAATGGTCTGGAATGCGCCCCGAGCGGTCCCCAGTATCTGACCTTTATTCAAGCATTCCTTCCATCTCCTTGTATTTTGCACCAGAAAGTTAAATGGCATGGGTGTTTGTTTCATTGAAGTAATCCTCGATGGATGCCCCAGTCCTGCCTAGTTATGGTCCCATTTCTAATGACCTTACCCAGTCAAACATCTAGAAAGGACAGCCATTACTCAAGGGGACCCTTACATCAATAATAGAAATTTGGTGATTCAGCTGCAGCCTGCCTTACCAGGGTTTCAGCCAGTGGTGGGGTTAATTTCTAATACCCTGAGATCCGAGATTGACCAGGGAAAATCCTCCTAAGTGTATGTCCGCTCTTTATGGAGTGGACCTTTTTAGGCTTGGGTAAAGGCCATCCCAGCAAGGCATTTGAGGCGCTGCCCTAAACCGGTGCTGCTCCTTTCTATCAGAACGTTCTTCTACGTTGTCACGTTTACCCATCTTTTTAATGACTACATACACAGCTTTTCTGATTGTTAGTGGTTTTTTGGAATATATGTAAGCCAGTAATATGCAAATCCTGGTAGATCTAACATTAATTCCAAGTAAAATACAGGATCCTTTTGTAGAGTGCATTCAAGCCGCTGTGGGCTGGGTGAACAGGCTACATCTAGAAGACTGTCACCCCGTGTCAGAAGTCCACAGCATACATATCTTTCGTGTTCAAAGAATCTCTCTGTAACCTCAATCGTCAGCTGTGGTAAAACTAAATTATTTTCAGCTGACGTTGTTGCAAAACTGTGAAATTTTTTGACATATCATCAAATAGTCAGCGCTGTCTTTGGTTTGGTGCTCCTTGCATTGACTAAGCCAATTGGGTGTTTTGAGGTTTCCCATCCTATTTATTGGCATGCATGCAGAAGCTTCGGAGTGCTGTCTTTTCAAGGGACTACAATTCTGAGATCGGGTCTCTCGAGCTTTTTGTGCCATTCAGTGTCTTCAGATGACCTGACACATCAACTTCAAATCACTGTGCATAACTCACCAGTTTTTATAGAGTCCCTTCTTCATATGGAAAACAACTCCCACACTGTAACCCCTCGGGGCTTTAAGATGCCATAACACCCTACAACTGAAGGCATCCGGGATGAGAAAAACAGATGCAAATGGTACATCAGTTTCAGCCCGCTTGTTTTGTGGAATTGTTCACCTTTAAAACTGAGAGGTACTCGAGCAAAGAACTTCCAAAAATGCATTAAAAATTTGGCTTAACCCTGTTTATCAACGTCGTTTTGGGATCTCGACCGATCTGTAAGGCCTGGGACGACTCCTGGTGGGAGCAGCACTGACACCCACCGTCCACGCACGCAACTTGGGGATCATCCTCGACTCAACACTCTCCATGACCAAGCAAGTCAACGCCGTCTCATCCTCCTGCTTCAGCACCCTCCGCATACTCCACAAGATCTACAGATGGATCCCCACCGAAACAAGAACGGTCACCCAGGCCCTCGTCAGCAGCAGGCTGGACTACGGAAACGCCCTCTACCCAGGTGCCTCGGCCAAACTCCTGAAACGTCTACAACGCATACAGAACGCCTCTGCACGTCTGATCCTCGAAATCCCCTGCCACATCACACCCCACCTGAAAGACCTGCACTGGCTTCCCATCAACAAGAGGATTACCTTCAAGCTCCTCACCCACGCACACAAGGCACTCCACAACACCGGACCAGCATACCTCAACAGACGTCTCACCTTCTACACCCCGAACCACCAGCTCCGCTCCACCGACCTCGCCCGCGCCATCTTCCCCCGCATCCGAAGACTGCCCACTGGCGGCAGATCATTATCCCACCTCGCCGCCAAGACCAGGAACACCCTCCTCATCCTTCTACGGCAGACCCAGGACCTACTAACCTTCAGGAGGCTACTCAAGACCTGGCTTTTCGAGCAGTGGCAGCACCCCTCCCTCCCCAGGGCCTCGAGACCCTCACGGGCGAGTAGTGCGCTTTACAAATTTCTTGATTGATTAAGGCTCTATCCATTCAGTACTGCATTTTTGAGGAAGAGCAGTTTGTTAAGTGAGCTATTTTTGTGGGGTCATAGCATAAGAGGTCTTATGGGCATTCAAGGACTTAAAAAATAATTTTGCTTAAATATAATATTGGTGTTCTCCAATATAACATGACATTTCTTGCATTATATTATTCTGTCCAAGCTTTCCAACAAGGAGCCTAGGGCCAGATGTACGACCCGTTTTTGCATGCAACCCGTTTGCGCATGCAAACATCCTACAGGGCCCTATGTATGACTGTCGCGATTTTCCACCTTCTTCAAGTAGGTTGTAATGCAGACGCAAATGGGAAGGGGTCTCCAGGGACCCCTTCCCCTTTGCAAATGCGTGCTAAAATATTTGGGCAGTCAGTGATCCCAGGGACCACTACCTGCCCTTAAAAAATGAAACAAAAACTTTCTTTTTTTAAATGTATCCCGTTTTCCTTTAAGGAAAGGGGGCTGCATAAAAAAAAGCTGCTTTATTTAAAAGCAGTCACAGACATGGTGGTCTGCTGACCCCAGCAGGCCACCATTCCTGTGAGGCTGGCCATTCTCAATGGGGTCGCAAAATGCGAGTGCCTCATGAATATTGAAGAGCCTCGCATTTTGCGAACCCATTGGGAATCGCTAACAGTGTCTCTGACACTGTTGTACATTTGGAATTGCAACTCGCTATTTTTCGCAATTTGCGAGTCACAATTCCAAATGGTCGTACATCTGGCCCTATGTATGACATTTACTGCATAGCCAAAATAACCTTAAATAAATCCACTCAGGTTAACCACACTGGCGTGATGTCCCAGAGTGCTTCCAGTATCATGGAAGTTTCAGGTCTGGGAATCAATGGCGTGCACAGATGGAGGGTTACATGTCCCTTGGACTCAGTAGACATCGCTGCTGTCTTGTGATGTTATCTAACATGTGCCATTGTGTTCTTCAGTTGGAGTGGCTGTTGTTTTAATCATTGCTGTAAGATCAGGACATTTTTCTGGATGTGGTTTTGGCAGTGGTCCATAATTCCTAGTGTTGTATTTTAGGTTGCTGCTGAATCATCAGCTCTCTGTGGGTACTGACAGAAACAATTTGTTGTTACACAAAATGTTATTCAGACCGACTAAACATGCGCCAGGTCCCTGAGAACTTGTGTAATTTATCAAAGACTGATAGCACTAAAATTAATTTGCTCTGCCTCCCAGAAACTGACTAAGTAAGTCGACGTCAGAAAGCCTATGGAGAAGCAGGGGCGTTGGTGGAACGCACAGCTGGAAGGTAAAGGAGCAACTAGCTCGATCTGCTCTTTCTGAATCTGTAATTTTGTTCAGATGTTTTACTGAAAGACAGAGCAGCGGTTGATACCATTTTTGCAGTGGTTCCCCCTCCCACCAAGTTGTACTGACGATCACTCTTACAGCTTTGCCCTCTGCGTGTCAGAATCCAAATATGCGAAGCCTAGAAAAAAAAGCATTTAGCAAACCCTTGCTTTCGAGAGATGAACTTATTTCGTTAAGTGATCTCAGTAGCATTCATAAGATACTCTCTCCCAAGGTCAACTGGAATAGATCTGTGGGGCTTACTGTGCGTAGAAGAACAACTGGAGGTGTAAGGTGTAACTCTAGCACAAGAGACTAGGCCACTCTGTCGAGTTAACCTTCCTAAGGTCAGTATTTCTGCAGTAGCAGGTGCTCTTCCGTGAGGGAGTCCTGTCGGTGTCAAACCCTACCCCATGGCCTTTGTAGGGGCATGCCTTTTGAGTGCCTATAGCTGCGGAACGGTCCAGTCCCTCAATGTGATGATGTAATCGTTATGAAAATGCAGCACCTGTTGTGAGTGGTAACCCGACGAGAAAGGTCTGTGATATGGATGCAAAGCTGTTGAATATTGTTCCAGTTTTTGTGGCAACTGTGCTGAATCCTGTCTTCAGTAAGACTCATAGTTAACTTTTATGTTTCTCCTTTTATGGTAATGACTTGTGCTGACTTGGAATATGTTGAATTCTGTTGAACGGATGGTCACAAGTTACCTCTGCCCATTGACTGTTCAAGCAGTTGAACTTTGATGGATTAAGAACTGAGGGTATAGACAGAATCCCAGGTAACTACCCCTAGGTTAGGAAAACTAACAGCTTGTTTGAATATACTTCTCATACAATAACAATAAATCTGATTGATGCAGCAAAGGAATGAGGATGGTAGGCGGTAAATCAAGAACTGGTCACTCGAAGATTGTAGCTAGGTTCCTTCAGCATGACTTACCTTTAGCAAATTCGAGAATTTTACTCCCCTGGAGTTGCCAGCACTTCTAGGGAATGGTTACTCTACTGACTGATTGCTTAGCAGCTGCTCCTTTTGATAGGAAGGCAAAAGTTGAGTGTGGTGCACTTTATGAGATGCATCCATTGTACAATTGATATTGCCAGAAAGGACCATCTATTTAATCAAATTAAATGAAACTACAACATTTCTGGAGGAAAAGGCAAATTTATGTTTTAGGGAAATTATTAATAAGCACCTTAGCAATTATTAGCTTTTCTCTTGTGGTCTTTTTCAGTGTTGCATTTGTCATGTCTCTTGGTTATGGGGATTACAGTTAAAGGAATAGAATGAAATATCCCAGGAATTATGGAGGAAAAGAAAGCTTGTGCCGGGGTTTTTTATGATCAGATGTTTTTGATTTTAACTTAAATTTAACTTTAAACTAACTTCTGCTATATACAGTATTGACAATTCCTTTCTGTGTAACCTACAAAGCTGCTTATGTTTTCATATATGCTTTCTTAATAACTTAATAAATACAACGAACAAACACCTGGATAAATGGAATGGCAAGATTTAATGAAAGGATGAAAAGATGTACAATTCCTTTTATTTTGCAGGTATGGATATAGGTGGAGTCAATGGCGCATTTTGCATTCACAAGGACTAAGATCGAGAGTTGGGACTTAGGTCTCCTCCGATTAAAGGAATGAGTAAAAAATATTACGCACTGCCATACATGATAAATCAAAAAGCCTGGTCTAAAGATGTTGATCTGGTTCAGATCAACATACTGAAGGACAACAGTTTCACGTCCTGCATTTCAATACCTTTCCATCTCCAATCGTTAGCTCATGATGGTCTATTTGTTGGAAGCAATAGAGCCGTCACAAGCAGCCTCCGATTCATAAAGTGCATTTCTAATTTCTAAACCTTGCCAGATTATTTCTAAGTGCCCACTTTGGCGGCTGCCGACATTTGTACATCTCTTAACTAAGGCTCTCGGGTGCTCTTTGGTGCTATTAACCTAGTAAAGTCAACGATGGTCTTGCCTACAAATTTCAGCCAGTGGCAATTAATGATGCATCTAGAACTAAATATACAAGTAGGGCTTTCTCTAGGTATACACGGGACAATTACTGGAAAAGAGAAGTCTGAATGATAGGTTTGTTTGTGCGTGAGTGTGTTGCTGGAATATAAATATTTAAGTCATGGAGGTTTGGTCTAATCAAAAATGAAAATAAATCATCAAACTAATTTCATCCATCAAGAAAGGAAATGGGAACTGGCAGCTAATGACCTTCTTTGGGTTATATTGGAAAGTAACAGCATAAAAAAGATCCTACGTCCATTAATGATGGTTTGAAGGCCTATAACCTGGAAAAATACACATCTGCCACTTCTTACGGGCTAGGAAAGTTAATGAAAATATTTGGGCCACTTTCTTGCAATCCAATACTATACAGGAGTGTACCTTATGAATTGGAGATTAGCCCAACTGGAAGGAGGTGAAGCTGGATAAAAAGCAAATGTTTTTTAGTACCTTTGCTTGATGGTCTGTGTTCATCTTAAAAGAACATGAACAATTTCTAAAATGTGACACCACCCTCAAGGAGTCTTTAGCTGATGTCGGGATATCTGAAATCGTATCACAAATGCTGTGAGGAATTATATATGTTAACCTAGGGTTACTAAATTAAAAGATCTGTATAGACATATTATGGAAAGCTGTCACTCGGAGACTGGAGGAGTTTAGCGATTATTTACACCAGTCATTGAATGCACATGCATGGTACAATACCTTACTGAACATTAACAAATGTGCATTCAAGTTATAAATGTGATGGATACCTTAATCAGTTTCCTCTCAAGTTCAGTCACTCGGTTCTAATCCTCTGGTGTCAGATCTTCATTGGGGTGACGGCCCAGCACCTTAAAACTCAGGCTACCATACTTCAAAGTTCGGTAAACTGAGTACTAGTAAGCTGGGTAATTTCAACAGCTGTTATTTACAGCGCCTGGAAGCTGCAGACATTTAGCATAAACCACCATAAAAAGTCACATCATGATTATTATCGATGAGCAATGCTCTGAATTAGTGACACATCTACTAAATGTATTTATTTGGTTTCCGTGTTCTGATGCAAGCAAGGTGCTCTCCCCTGCCCATTTGCTACATTTCCACTCAGTTTGTAGGTTTGTTCGCCATTTACCGCTGGTACTGTGATGATGCAGGTGTTTGATTAAACTATGATCACCTTCTAGAGGCAGCATTGTAATCTGCAGCAGTATTGTGCCGATAATTTGATAAAGATCAATACACCAAAGTACGATAGTTAACGTACAAAGTCTGTCCCCAGGACTTTTTGAAACATTTGCTTTGCACCAGCCATTTTATATTAAAAGTAAATATCTTTGGGGGTTATATCTGGCCTCGATTGGCCACATACAATAAATACAACTCACAAAACTGGCCCCAGGCTTAGCAAGAGGTATTGAATTGTAGTTGCATGTATGCAGGTAGTCCCTGTTGGATGTGTGGGGCTGCTAGTAGGAGTACTCCCAGCTACTTGGGAGTTTCTAGTGATTATCGGGGGTCGGCTAGCCAGAAGGACTTCAACGGAGATTCGCCATCAAGAACTGGGACTGACTGCTCTGGGCTGCTTGGCTGAAGCAGGACACATACAATATCAGGTCTTGCTCTCTAAGTGTCTGGGCTCAGCACAATGTTTGCATTGTGGTTTGAGGGAAGTACAAAACCATTGAACAGCAGACCTCCATCCCAGTAATAGAAATCACAGTGTGCCAGACCACTGCCTAGAAGCTTTTTAGGACTTGCTGGACTGCGCAGCTGTCACTACACCTATTATAATCAATTTTCAGGAGTTGGTCTAACTGCTTATTGTGAAAAGCATTTGTTAAATACAGTAAGCCTTTAACAGTTATACGCAGGTATTTGTTTTTAGGTCTCGCCTGACCCAGCGCATGCGCTGGTCTGGCGAGACTTATTGAGAGGGCTCCAAAAAGTGCTACCAGGCCTGCCTAGAGCTACAGTGCATGTGCGCGGGCGCGCGCACCGCGCTTTACCGCGATTACTTTCACTTTAGCGGCCGCTTTGATGTTTGATCGCGATCACTTTTACTTTCGAGGCCGCACAGCCACTTTCCATAGCCAATAGGTCTCGCTTTTGGGACCTTATAAGTATTTAGTTATGCAACTGTTGCATGGCTAAACACTTATAAGGTCCCAAAGGCGAGACCTATTGGCTATGCCAGTGCTTGTTAAATGTTATCTCCATTGCAGGCAAGGGTACGGGACTGGTCACCTGGTCACCCACTCTGACAAGCTCTGGGGGTTTCACTATGATGATTCTTGTTAGGCCCTGTTGAGAGGGGTTGTATATTGTTTTGCTGTCTGTATTTTTCTACACATTTCTAATTCTATGACTGTATGCATGGTGATGGTCAGTTTATGTGCACTTGAATAAACTTGTGTTGGCTAAGAGGTAAAGCCAGTGGTAAAGGGTATTTATCTTATTGGCCCATTGCGAAAAGTAATGCCAGATTCCATAGAGTTGATGTTTATTATGAAGCGTTATGACAAAGGCATTAGTCCTGGCTTACTTACCGTGAGTAGCATTTGTTAAAAGTACTGGGCTTTTAAGAGTGAATTGTTATATCACTGTGCTAAAGCCTGTTGGAAGGCATTTTGTTGCACGGTGTCTCGCAGATTACATTAGTAGGAAAGGGTTTTGGTGTTTGTGACCTAACCAAACAAACCATGAGGATGGATCACTGATAAAATATTAGAAACACAAATATCGTTTGGACAGAATATTGTGTCAAAAAGATCGAAGACCAAAATATCAAGAAGGTAAGTGCAAAGAGGTAAGCATAGATTGACTATTCTTAACTCCACATCTACGTACCTTGAAGATATATATTTTGTCAAAGTACATATATGTGGAGTTGTATATAGTAAAACTTTGCTTACCCGTAGAAACTTACCTTCACAATATTTTTGTCCTCGATATTCTAGTCACAATATTTTGTCCACACAATATCATTTCACCGAAATTTTGTCTATACACCGATTGGTATAGAAGACTTGAAAGATGGCAACTCTTAATATGCACTATTAGTAGGGATTTTATATTGTTTTGACAGCTGTAATTTTGTATGTATTTGCAATGTTATCACTGTATGCCTGATGGTTGTTTTGTGGCGAAACCTGAGCCAAGCACAGTAGGTCTGTAGTGGTTATGGTGACAAGCCAATGATACATGTTGTAGCCCGATTATGTCTTATTAGAAGAGATAGTATTTTGCTGTGCCAACTGTAATTTTGTATATATTTGCAATTTTATAACTGAATGCCTGATGGGTGCCTTGTGAGAAAGTGTATGCTTAGTACAGTAGGCCTGAGTTGCTTATGGTGAGAAGCCAATGATAACAGTTATAGTCTTGATTAGTGTGCAGGGAAATATTATGCTGATGCCATAGATGTGGCTGGTTTATCATGAAAAGTCATTACAAAAGCAGTAAGTCTGGCTTATTTGTTGTGTAAAGCATATGGTAACACAAATAGTCCTCCAACAGTGGATTGTTATCACATTATGTTACAGGCTATGGAAAGGTATTTGGTTACTTGTAATCTTACATATTATCATAGTAGGCAAGGGTTTCGATGTAGGTCACCGACTCTGGCAAACCATGGGAGTAGAATTTCACTCTGATGATTCTTGTTAAGCCTGATTGAGCGGGATTGTCTAATGTTTTGTCAAATGTAATTTTGTTTATATTTGTAATTTTATAACACAATGCCTGATGGTTGCCAGTTTATTCACACAAGCAGGCCTGTGTTGGATGTAGTGTCAAGCAAATGACAAAGGGCGTTTGCCTTATCGGTTCACTAGGAAAGGTTATGTCTGAATCCTTAGGTGTGATCTGTTTATAATGAAAAGTTATAACAAAGCAAGTACGCCTTACCTATTAATTGTGCAAAGCAGGTGTTAAAGACAGTAGGCTTTTAAGTGTGTAGGCAGGTATTTTGTTACACAGAATCTTGCAGATTATTGTAGAAGGCAAGGGATTTAAACCATGGGGATAGAAGATTTGCACTATGATAATCCTTCGTGGGCTCTATCAGTAGGGATTTTCTATTGTTTTGACAACTGTAATTTTGTAAATGTTTTTAATTTTACTACAATATACCTAATGGCCGCCTTGGGGGAAGCCGTATGACCAACACCATGGGTCTCAATTGGTTATGGTGACAAACCAATGATAAAGGATATAGAACTGATTGTTTTTAATGAAAAGTGACGATAGAGGCAGTAAATCTGACATATTGATTTTGAAAAGCATATGTTAAAGTCAGTTGGCATTCCAAGGTAGATTGTTATTTCTGTCTATTCAAGCTGGTAGATAGATATTTTTTTACATGAAATGTCACAAATTACCTTTGTAGGACAGTATTTTGGCGTTGGTTACCGCCTTTGATGAACCCTCGGGTAGAAGATTTGCACTGAAATAATTCTTACCAGAATCTCTTCAGAAGGCCTGACGAGCGTAGCTGTCGATCAGGATTTAAAAAAAGATAATACCTATAACCACATATAGATCAAGATAAATCCATAAAAATACGTAAAGGGCTCTTGGGTGAGCTGTCTTCTGCCATCGGTGTGTTACAGTATCATTTACATTCTACTTCCATCCATGAGAGCTTACTGCCTGGAGTAATCGGTCAGTCCACATCTAACATTGTCTCTCTTACTTTTTGAAAGATGGCATTTTCTGATCACATGTGCACATCCACCTAAAATGTGTGACCTTCACTGTCAGGACTGGTTGACCAGTCCTTTAGTTTTCAATTTTCTCCTTTTGTTGCTCTCCTTCCATTACTTTGCTTCTCCTCTTTTTATTGTATTTTTCTTAAGAGGAGACTACAGCTCTACAGGCAGTGCTAATGGGTCGCTAGCTTGCCATTCACTTCAGCTGGAGTGCACTACATCCCAAATGGCCACTTCCTCAACCAGGAGACCATAATGGATACTGTTGTGCATAGTTGTTTTTATCGTTCCAAGATGACTAACATAATGGTTCTGAATGTGGTGGTCATGCTGGAACTTTAAAACATTGAAAGAGTATGCACAAAACCTCTGCACAACGGATACCTGCTGCTATGTTTAGTTTTTTTATTGCAAGCATATGTCCGTCACGTTTAAATGGTAGCACATTTTTTTTCTATTTGTATTCTTTTAATTAATTTTGCATGTAGTTGAGTTTACATGTGCTTTATTGCAGCTCTGTTAAAGGGTGAATGAAGGAATCTGTCAGTAAATGGAGGCATGAGTGCAAGCCGGATTATAGGCATTGCTAATGCTTGTTGTTGCTTATAATCTATTTATTGATGGATAGAGGAGGGAGGTGCCGTAGACTGCAACTTCAGTTCTGTGGATGGAGTGTGTGTGTGTGTGTGTGTGTGTGTGTGTGTGTCTGCCTGCCTGCCTGCCTGCCTGCCTGCCTGTCTGTTATGTGTTGACTGAAAGGTTCAGCTTTCCATGAGATATACTGAACAAAGGAATCTTACTAAATAAAATGTGGTAGTCATTACTACAATGGGCAACACAGATCTGCCAATGAGGGGAAGGCTGAACTAGGGCTTGTAAAAGGGAAAGCAAGAAAACACAAAATGGAATAGGAAAGCCAAGAACAGAGTGTGGCATGAAGCCAAGAGAGAAAAGTTGAGAATGCAGATATAAAGGGGTCAGAATAACCATAGGATCCAGGAACAAAACTAATGAACCTGAAACCAGCACCAGGACGTGATCTACAAAGGGAACTACAAGGTCAATAATGCATTAGGAAAGTGGAACATAAACGTAGCCTGAAAGGTGAAGAGAAACTGAGGGCTTGATTTATATATTGGTGGTATGTATACTTCATCATAATGGCTACAAAGTATACATACTGACAAGCTAAAGGCCCGTCCACCCGTTTTAGATGTGGGTGGTAATAAGTTTAATCACAGCGGAGACTACACCATATCCGCTACCATTAAACTTCATTGACGGCCCTGCAGAAAGGTCACTCAGAGGCAGATCTCCAAGTCCACCCACCTGAATTAGATGGGTGGAATTAGAGGTCAGTTTGTATTGCCCGTCACCTCCAGGAAAACTCTGGTGGTAAGAGGAAGTGAAAACTGCTAAATGCTCCCTCGCTATAGGAGAGGACTCTCATGGTGGACGGAGTGTTTTCTTTTTTTTTTTTTAATCCTGCTTTGCGATTTTTCTTTTGGCAAATAGAAAGAAAAAAAAAAATTTGTGTGAAGCTCTGTCATTTTGATGGAGCCCTGCACCAAACTTCAAAAAGCACTGACAGGAACCGCTGTGATGGCAGTTCACACCAATGCTTCAGAAATGACCTCCAGCTTGGCAGTCATTTTTACATTTGGTGGGCCGCACCTCTGCCTGGTTGACTGAGTAATTAACTTTTTTCTCCCTGATGGAGAAACGGGCCACCTACCAAAATCTTTAAATTAGTCCTTAAATATAGTAAGTGTCGATGTGTATATTGTCCTATACTGATTTAGAGGTGGGTTCGCAAAGGTCCTTCGTGTGCGACACCTAGTGGCAGAATGGCAGAATACTGACAGCCTTACAGATATCAAGCTAGGTATAGGTCCCTTACCATCACTTCACCTATGATAGGAGTAGCCTTGGCATTTGGTTTCAACCGTTAGTGCTCCAGAGCAGGATACACCAATAAGGACACTGCAGTATTACAAACTCAAGAGATAAGACCATTATATTAGTTGTGCATGATAGCAACTAGTACAGGCCAACCACAGTTTGATGAAGTAACAAGACTCCCTGTTGTCTACGTACATATGGGGTCTGTGATGAGTGGGCCCACTTCTGCACTAACAATGTGGGTGTTCGACATCCGAAGAAAGGGGACCTGTGAACAATCCATTATTGCTTCTTTTAAGGTAGTGCTATGCTTGGTGATGAGCAAGACTTCATTTCACATTGCACCCTACAAGGCAATGCACGGACTTCATTTCATCTTACAAGACATTGCACCATCGACCATTTCTTCTTGCAAGGTAGTGGTATGCTTGGTGACGTGCAAGACATCATTTCACATTGCATCCTACAAGGCATTGTATGTTTTAAGGTACATATGTGCATATGGCAAGAGAGTCTGTGTGAGGTCCACTATGATTGTACATGAGAAGTGCAAAGGCACCGTTGTGTGCAAATACTTGTGCCTGACTAGGGCAAATAAGTAGCAGGGGTGTGTGTTATTGAAGAAACTCGGTGTATGCTGGTGACGCATACATCTGCCTTTCTGGCCTGAAGCTAGGCATGCACAACACGGTCTATGGTGCCTTCAACCACTGACTGGCACATTGAGGCACACACAGCAGTTAGGGGCAAACTGAATATGAGGCTCACTGGAATTGGCCCTCTATGACATGCTAAGTGTAGTTTTATGTACCTGGGTAAAGAGTTTTTACTGATACCACATTTTTCTCTTACTGAAACAAATTACTGTCATCCGAAAAATTTCTGATTTTCGTTAACTCCCTTCTTCTGCCAGAGAGCAATGCTAACCATCTTAAGTAGTTCCCCTGTCTAAGGAAAAGTCACCAGAGTAAATGGGGACTATACTTCAACTCTCCCCCTGTGCTGGTGTATAGACACCTCGCCACTCCAATATCTGAAATCATTCCTTGTGCCTATTTTACATAAAGAAGAAGCACTCCTGTGCGGATGGACTGCATTATGCCCACTAGCATATCATTCTCCGTGTACTTTTCTTGCACATTACACCCAATATTCAAAGGTAGGGCATATATGTCCATGTTTAAGAGTCCAATACCCCATAGGGATGCATGACAGAAGTGGCCTTCATTTTAGAATCCACTGGGTCTTCAAAGAGCTTCGAAGCGCAGAATCCTGGCAAAGCCGTATTATTGTGGTGACATGTTCCAACCTGCAAGATGCGGCAGGCTAGGCAGGTAATCTAGTAGACTTCAGGAGAGGCATACAAGCTGGTAAGAGTACGGTGAACTGGGAAAAAAGGCTAAGTGACTAACAAGGAGTCAGTTTGATGCTCCATCTGTGCAAGTGAAGCAGCCATATGGCTGGCTAATGGGTTTGTGCCCCTCTCCTATTTTGGACTACAAACTGAGAGCCTCTCTCAACACTCTCTACCCTATCTTGTGTGATTATACTGACTGTGAAGACAGAAGGCATTTTCACTCACTTGCAGTGTGTGCAAATATTGAATGCATTTTTATCTTTATTAAGAAGTGCAGAGGAGGTTGCCTCCCTTTACGAGTCTCAGCGAAGAATCAGTGAGTGCCCCTTATGTCTCTCATGCAGGCTCCACACAGACATAAATCTCACCTCACTTTACAATATTTTATAGTTGTGTGTTCTCTGATGCACCATTAAACCTATCTTGCTTTTCGGTATAATGCAGTGTTTTATGATATGACGCTTGTCTAGGTGTGCTGGGATCGGAGTGAGTACCTTAGACATCTTAAAGCCGTCCGTCTCTCTGTGAGACTGCTTGCTGATGTGTCATTAGGCTGCCTCGTCTTTTTTCCTCAGAATAGCAGAGACCAGAGAGACATTGTCAGAAGCTGTCCGTTGCTCTGCGTTGCACTCTGTACGCCTGGGCATTATGCCAGTCAGTGACCCCAACAGTTGAGCTGCGCAAATTGGGGAGCAATAGCGGGTCAACTGAACAGAACTTGCGGTCTCAGTGGTTACTAACACAGAACAGTGGAAGCGATATGGGAAAGGTACCAATCCGAGAGCTCTGAGTAAAAGCAAACGGGCTGAATCCTAGAGTTCTGGGGCCTGTTCAATAACCCCAAGCAGGGATCTGGTTTGCTGACATTAAACACTACCAAAAGCAGATCTGTAAACACCAGGCTTTTGGACGGGGGTGAATGGCATCCAAAATCTGTGCGGTGTCCACTGATAGGATACTGCGAGGTGGCAGAAGGACTACACAAGACCACAGCACCCTACAATTGACTTTTGTTGAAATCACAATAATAGCCTTCCGTGACGTACCTGGGTCTGCGCTGGCACTGGCACTGTACATTAGTTCCCGAATGTGAAAATGAGCTTCATCTGGTGATACATTTCTCTTTATTTAACCCTTTCTAATCTTTCTGTTTTCAGAGAGATGCCAAAGGCCAGTACCTGTTTGACCTGCTGTGCCACCACCTGAACCTTTTGGAGAAAGATTACTTTGGCATTCGGTATGTGGATCCAGACAAGCAAAGGGTAGGTTTCTCTCTGGCATTTATAAGTGAGTGCAATAGGGGTTGTGCGGGGAAAATGTCTGCCTAAGATTTATGATCACATCATACCCTTGATGTTGGCTGTCTAACAGTTTAGTTAGGATGCTGTTTGTGTGGCAGTATATTGGCAGCTGAGACACGTGCTTGATTCACAGAGGTATCTTCGTTCCGTAGTTTATGGATGAAAATACTTCCATTTACACCTACCAGCAGTTCACAGAAGGATTCCTGGCAAGCATTAATGGATTCACCACTGTGGATTTCTCCGCTACAAATGCAGAGAAACTCACAGGAATAAATAACCATTTAAGCGCTAGGAAGTGTATGTTTCAAGTAGTGGTTTGACTTTTGTGGGAGTTCACAACATACGATCCGACCTTTCCTCTCCCAAAAATGGTTGAAAAATTAAAGGATGGTTTAATTCCCCTGCCGCAACGGGAAGGGGAACAGATCACCGCTAGTTCTGTTGGGAGTGTAGGCGGGGAAAATGATTTCTTGCCGAGAAATAGACAATAAGAAAATGTGCATTTGCACCATGGGCTTTTACTCCCCGTGTGTTTAAATCTGCACTGTTTAGATTTCTGCCAAGGGACTATAAGAGCCCAAAAGAGATGTCACGTATGTAGTAAGTGGTATGTCTAGAAACCTGCACCTTGTGCATCTTTCTTAGTCAACTTATGAGAATGTTAGTGAATTGTAAAAAAAACAAAAAAAAAAACATAAAAGTACTTTTAGGTAGAGAACAAAATATTAACTTTTTTTTCATAAATCAAGCCCAAGGTGTAGGACTGATCTTTTCCAGGTTTGATAAGATCCACGCATTTTGCCACCATAGTCAAAATGGTGACGACTTTTAATCAGCATGACCAATTTTTGAACAAAACTTTTGACAGTATGTGGTACAAATATTGCCTTATACTCTCTTGGCATCCATTTCAGCATGGTCCTTTTTAGGTCTCGCCTAGCGTTGCAGCGCATGTGCTGCTCGCTCGGCGAGTCTTATAGACAGAGAGGACATTTCAGAAGGGGAGTTGAAGCCCCGCCCCTCATTTTCATTGGCTGGTGTCACCGTTTATGCTAAACGGTGGCCTGCCATTGGAAATTAGGTATTTTTGTTTCCACCCTTTTGCCCGGCCCATCCGGACTGGCTCGTCTGCTTTGCGGCTGTCGCTAAGCATTTTCTTATCTTTGTCGGGGCCATCTGTTTTCATTCAGCCTCGTGTTTATTTTTGCATCGCCCTTTCACTTAAAGTGAAAGTGAAAGCGCGATGCAAATATAAACACGACAGAGTGAAAACAGATGGCCCCCTGCCATCCCGCAATAGCGAGCGCTTCTTGCAAATCTGTTGCCGAGCTGATGGAGCGTTATGAGAAAGGCATTTAACATCTGTCTGTCTGCCAGGATGTTGGCAAATAACTCCTATTGCCTTCCGAGTCACCTACCCATCCCTGCACGCAGACCCTTGCGTCTGCAGTGTCCATCCGTTTCATATTTCAGCACTTTCATTTCACTCCGACTTGGGAGTGCAAACTACCACAGTCCATACACCCAGTGTCAGCTTTCCGACTTGCCGAGTTAGAAAATTCTTTGTCATTTTCCAAATTTCGGATCACCAAGACGAAAGCTATTCAGCCTGTCTGCCGATTTAAATAAATGGGAGGACATTTCGCCATCCCAGACCCAACAGTGCTCGTCTTTGCCCCACGCTGCAAAGCTCGCCCATCCCTTCATGCTTTCGCATAGGGTGCCCACAGCACTAGTAAGTCGGAGGTATAGCGGGTGGCAGTTCACACTATGCCAACAAAAAGCCTCCAGGGATGGTTGATATTCAGCCAGGAAGCTAAAGCAGGCCCTGCACTGTGTCCTGTTTCTTTTTGTCAGAGCGACACACGTGGGCGATAAATCACCAACAATCAGACGGTAATCCGAGGCAGCAGTTTGGAGAGACGCTCATGGCCGCCCAATCCATATGAAACTGTCTCAGCGCATTCACCTTGCTGACAACACACTTCTCCCGTCGACCTCCCCCAGGTCGTATGTTGTGTCAGAATCCTAATTCTGTGCGTGCGGCTCGGCCTCACCGAGGAGGCCTGTGTGAAACGCACTCCTTGCTCGCCCTCCACCAGGCCGTGGTGGAAGAGGCCATGTGCTGTGCGCTGGTGCAGGCTGAGGCTGCAGCCTCCTCAAGGAGGCCTATGAGATACACACTTCTCTTCTCGCCCTCCCCCAGGCTGTGCTGGAAGAAGCTTAGTGGTGTGCGCTGGTGCAGTGCAGACTCCACCTCACCGAGGAGGCCCGTGAGAAACAAACCTCTCCCCTCCCCCAGGCCGTGCTGGAAGAGGCCTAGTGCTGTGCGCTGGTGCAGTGCATGCCCAGCCTCACCGAGGAGGCCTATGAGATACACACTTCTCTTCTCGCCCTCACCCAGGCCATGCTGGAGGAAGCCTATTGCTGTGCGCTTGTGCAGTGCATGCCCAGCCTCACTGAGGAGGCCTGGGAACTCTCTTGCGTCTGTTCCTTTAAACACCTTTTTAAGACCTGGTTTATTTTGAGGCCTCTATCATTATCCCCCGTTTCCCCAGGTTAGCTGTGCTTACGATGAGATTTCAGTTGTTATATTTAGGAAGGCGGGAGTCACCACGAACGCTGCAGGTTCCCTACATTCTGAAATGTCTTTCTACCAGAAGTGTTCCTACCTTGTTGTCTGACACAGGATCGGGTCTCGGGGGTTGAATTTTTTTTTTTAGCTGTCCTGCTCTGAATTTGTGTTCATATTGAGAAGAAATTAGTACATTAAATGTAGGCAAAATAATACAGTGGAAATGTGGACGGAGGCCCCAGTCAACCTTTTGGTTATTCCCAGGACTTTAAGTTGGATAAAAAAAAACTGGGTGGTCTCCCAATGGGGCGGGGCCAATATAATTAAGGGCGTAGCTTAAAAGCACGTAAACTAAAAATCTGTACTTAGCATAGTTTGCTGCTTCTGTCATTGCATACAGATATGATGCAAGTAATATCATACCTACAACAAGTCAGGACTATTGCCTTTGTCAATGATTGTTAATAGCATAATATAAATAAGCAGCAACTATGGCTTTTATATAATATTGAAAAAGCTTCCACTTACAGCCCTGGTGACACCACAACAATGTTTCTGCTCCTGAGTTTCAAAAAGAGAATGGAAATCCAGAGACAAAATGACTCTCTTTAAAGGATTTCCCTCCCCCTACAAAGCTCACATGGCATGACGTCATGAAACCAATGTGGGATCACACTGCTTCACCTCCCAGCGGGTCGCCCCTGAGCATTGTGGTCAATGCAGTTCAACAAGCGTGTGTGCTTTCAGGATTGTCTCGAGTAATTACAAAGTTGTACTGGCCATCTCTATACACGTGTTTCTGGATCATTATCCGTCATCAGTAGAAATTAGGCATCAAATATTTAGGGTTGCTGAGCAGGCTGCCAAAGTATTCTTAGGTCACAGTACCTCTCAAGGCGCGCAGGTGCCTCTCCACGAGCTCGTCAGCTCAACCGGCTCGAGGGAGCCTTTTAAACAGGAAACCAATGTGGGATCACACTGCTTCACCTCCCAGTGGGTCACCCCTGAGCATTGTGGTCAATGCAGTTTAACAAGCGTGTGTGCTTTCAGGATTGTCTCGAGTAATTACAAAGTTGTACTGGCCATCTCTATACACGTGTTTCTGGATCATTATCCGTCATCAGTAGAGATTAGGCATCAAATATTTAGGGTTGCTGAGCAGGCTGCCAAAGTATTCAGGTCACAGTACCTCTCAAGGCGCGCAGGTGCCTCTCCACGAGCTCGTCAGCTCAACCGGCTCGAGGGAGCCTTTTAAACAGGAAACCAATGTGGGATCACACTGCTTCACCTCCCAGCGGGTCGCCCCTGAGCATTGTGGTCAATGCAGTTCAACAAGCGTGTGTGCTTTCAGGATTGTCTCGAGTAATTACAAAGTTGTACTGGCCATCTCTATACACGTGTTTCTGGATCATTATCCGTCATCAGTAGAGATTAGGCATCAAATATTTAGGGTTGCTGAGCAGGCTGCCAAAGTATTCTCAGGTCACAGTACCTCTAAAGGCGCGCAGGTGCCTCTCCACAAGCTCGTCAGCTCAACCGGCTCGAGGGAGCCTTTTAAACAGGAAACCAATGTGGGATCACACTGCTTCACCTCCCAGCGGGTCGCCCCTGAGCATTGTGGTCAATGCAGTTCAACAAGCGTGTGTGCTTTCAGGATTGTCTTGAGTAATTACAAAGTTGTACTGGCCATCTCTATACACGTGTTTCTGGATCATTATCCATCATCAGTAGAGATTAGGCATCCCGAAACACGTGTATAGAGATGTCCAGTACAACTTTGTAATTACTCGAGACAATCCTGAAAGCACACACGCTTGTTGAACTGCATTGACTACAATGTTCAGAGGCGACCCGCTGGGAAGTGAAGCAGTGTGATCCCACATTGGTTTCCTGTTTAAAAGGCTCCCTCGAGCCGGTTGAGCTGACGAGCTCGTGGAGAGGCGCCTGCGCGCCTTGAGAGGTACTGTGACCTGAGAATACTTTGGCAGCCTGCTCAGCAACCCTAAATATTTGATGTCTAATCTCTACTGATGACGGATAATGATCCAGAAACACGTGTATAGAGATGGCCAGTACAACTTTGTAATTACTAGAGACAATCCTGAAAGCACACACGCTTGTTGAACTGCATTGACCACAATGCTCAGGGGCGACCCGCTGGGAGGTGAAGCAGTTTGATCCCACATTGATGTCCCGTTTAGAAGGCTCCCACGAGCCGGTTGAGCTGACGAGCTCGTGGAGAGGCACCTGCGCGCCTTGAGAGGTACTGTGACCTGAGAATACTTTGGCAGCCTGCTCAGTAACCCTAAATATTTGATGCCTAATCTCTACTGATGACGGATAATGATCCAGAAACACGTGTATAGAGATGGCCAGTACAACTTTGTAATTACTCGAGACAATCCTGAAAGCACACATGCTTGTTGAACTGCATTGACCACAATGCTCAGGGGCGACCCTCTGGGAGGTGAAGCAGTGTGATCCCACATTGGTTTCATGGCATGACGTCATGCCGTAACTTCTCCACTAGTGAGAAGTAAGCAGTGTGAGCATCCGCACA
The DNA here is from genome assembly GCF_964204655.1 of Triturus cristatus. Taxonomy (NCBI): domain Eukaryota; kingdom Metazoa; phylum Chordata; class Amphibia; order Caudata; family Salamandridae; genus Triturus; species Triturus cristatus. The sequence goes on from NC_140583.1 coordinate 656,073,298, forward strand.
TTGATGTGCCTGCTGTCACTGCAGTCCAGAAAAAAAACCGAGTCAGAGAACTTCTGTGGACCAGTCTGCTGCTTCCCAAAGTCTGGACTGCCTGAAGGTGTTGATAAGCAACGCGCCACTTGGCAGCCGCACCCGCACTCCCGCAGCTGTGCCCAGACTCGGCCTTCAGGCTACCACATCTCACTAACGAGCTTGGGCGGATATAGATCAGCACAGAGATCTGCTCCGAGCGCTGAATTACTTCTACTTCCTCGAGTGAGCGCACCGACCTGAATATCCCATCCAGCCGGCTGCCCCACCCTCCGTTTCAAACAAGATCCTGGCCAGAGAGTCGCCCGATTAGACCGGTGCTTTCGCAGTGCACCAGTACCTCACGGTGTTAAACTGAGGGCGTCTCATGTTCCTGGTGCACTGCACTCGCATCACTGCTTCTCAGCCTTCACTGGCCCCAAACACAATGTCCTCCTCCGCTCCGTCTGATTGGATGTACAGTTGAACATTGTCAACAGGGGGTAAAAGACATTGTAATTTACAACGCCATTACTTGATCGATGCTTCACAAAGGGAAAAACAAAAACAATAACATTTTCAATGCCAATAGCTCAAAACAATGTCATTGCGAAACTTATTGCATTGTAAATGCTTGTTCTGCTTTGCACTCTTAAAGATAAGCATAAGTTCACCGGTTGCCACAGTGTTCACATCTACTGCTCCGTCATCAGTGTTTAATGTAACACACACCTTGTACAAATTTATATGGGTATCTAAATATTATGTATATTTCAGTCTATGGGATAAAATAATATCTTCTCTCTCATGCTTTTGAATACTCTTAACAGATGGTATTTTGCATGATAGATTAGATGTTTGAGTTACAGAAAGTGGAATGTAGTTCCATTGTCAGACTCCATTCATAAGGGCTTTTATACCAGTTATGTATCAAAGTTTATTTAAATACTCATTAAACTACTCCTTGGAAACTATGGAGTCTAAATAATGCATTTGTTCGCTTCAGGACTCTCTCAGGTCTGTGTGTTCAGAGTATGGGAACTTCCACAGTGTTGTGTTTTTTTACGGCTCGAGAAGTGTTTACATTGTACGTTGGGTGTTTGAAGACTTCCCCAGCTCAATGTCTAGGGTTACACATAGTCATAGGATTTTATTTAGCGTGCATATCACCCGAGGGTCTCAAAGCGCTAGCCAAAACCATAGAAGGGATGGAAAGACGACGGCAGAAGAAGAAGAATGATCAGAAGAGCCAGGTTTTTAGCCTTTTCCGAAACTGATTATGATCAATAACCATACGCAGCTGCAGTGGAAGCAGGTTCCACAAAGTAGAGGCGAGATGTGAAAAGGATCTACTGCCATTCCTGGCGGTACGAATCCTGGGAGGAATGAGGAGATGTTTTGTTCCTGACCTGAGGGTGTGTCAGCTAGGGATTTTAATACTGTTTACACAAAAAATGTCTGCCACATTGCTATCAGTTTAATAGGTGAATACAGCAATCGCCACATGAAAGAGAACTAAATATCTTCGCAAAGTGCCTGGCGTGGGCCCTGTCCTCCGCTGCTCCAGCACAGAGTGGGTATTTCAAAAGGATGAAACGGCATGTTTTCCCCTCAAAAATGCCGCATGCTGTCCCAGTGCAAAGCAGGCGCTGCATTCTGGAACTCCGCTTGTTTCCTGAGAGAAATTCGATTATTGTTTGCTTTTCCATCAGAAAATACGCGCACATCAGCATTTTCCTGCAGACGGTCACGGTTCTGCACAACTAACAATGCACATGCATTTTTGCCTCCCTTGCAGTTCTCGGGGTTAGAGAGCGGAGAGCGGTGCTCCCTCCACACCTTCCCTGGTGCCCTCTGAGACGCCAAGTCGGTGGCAGAGCCCGTCTGCCCGGGTCTGAATCTGGGCCGCTGCAGCTGCTGCTTTACAAGATCTAGACCACTCATTGGGAAGGTATGTCAGCATATGAGGCTGGACTGTCCGCTCCAGAGACTCCTGACATGATAGCAAGAAGAACGGCGATTTGACTAGTACGCGAAAGGAGAAAAACAAAACACGTTGCAGTAAGTTGGTTTTGGAAAGGTTAAGGCAGGTTGATTCAAAGTAAAGAAACGCAGAACCTAAACATACTTAACAAACTTACACAGACAAGGTTCACATACACAATCATTCTGTCCCTTGCTGTGTTAGCCCTAGGGACTTATACAAACTAAATAGTTATCATCTCATCGTCTGCTCATTCCTGGGCGGAGGCGACTCAGTTCACCCAGAGTTGAGGTCATGATTGGCCTGTACCTCTTACTGCTTGTGAACAGCAAGAGGTGATGCATAGCTCCTCACGCACACAGGTGTCAGAAATGTCTTCTCCCTCTGTCATCCAATTTAGAGTCGGGCAGTGATCCCTGGCTGAAGAGTGCAAATGTGGGCACCATTGGCTGTTGTCCAACGTGTGCAGGCAGGAACCACCAAAAAGTGTCTCTTTCCCTGGTGCCCAGTTATTTGCCCACTGGGTTGGCAGCCCTTGAAAACAGGCCACGTGATACGGGAAGCCTCTGGGAATCTGTCAGCAGGTTAATTGACAAGTTATAGTGTTCATTTGTCAGGCTCTTTGGTCCGGTTTTTCCTCTGCTGCCCTTTAAGGATCTCTTGTTCTAGGCAAGACGACCAGCCGCCATCATCCATTCCTAGACTAGCTTGGAAGATACCTTGCAGGACTGCACAGAAGAAATTACTCACACGCCTACTTCATTCCTTCCAAAAACCATCTCAAAATAAAAGCCAAAAGGAATGAAACATACTGGAAAATGTCACTCATGCATGCCCATGCTCTTGTGATCAGACAATCGAATAACTGCACTACCCTCAGCCACAAAGGAAGTCATCACTACTTCAGCTCTTACATCATTCTGTTTCCGGAAGGAGATACATTGTTAGCTCCAAATGTGTGTCCTTCATGGTTCTCAGCTAGCAGGGCCTAGATATGGGCCGGAAGTTCACGAGGTGGGGATGCTTTCTACCACACGGCCCCTTCTTTAGCCACATATTACCGTACCAGCATTGAGGAGCAGATGTTCACCATCAAGGACTACTGAACTGCAGGATTTTGCTTGTGACTGGAGATTGTGGTAACGGGGTTGTCTGTGGCATCTGATGATTGACTGATGCTCCTATTCAAGAGGAGAATGCAGTAACTGCAAATGAAATTGATGCTCACGATGCTATTAGTGCTTCCCATGCCTGTCCCCAGGAGTCTGCTTGATGTTGGTCCAAAGGACAGTACCTGTCACTGAGGATAAAAAGTCATCTGAAATGGATTGTTTATCGAACATCAAGGTTCAAGTCCAGGCCAATATTCCTAGGCTCGCCTTCTGATAAGATGTTACTTTGTTATGTTCCTATAGACCTTCGTCCATCAACTTACCTACGTGTCTTGAAGTTGGAGAGGACTACATATAACTGGTGACTAGGTGGTCACAAGCAAGGGGAAGTCTGGAAAGAACAGCGGTGGACAACAACAGGAAGATTGGTAGAAGAGTGCGGGAATTTCATCATGGTATTTTGTGCACTGCGGCCGAGGGAGGAAAATAGAGAAGACAGTAATGCACTGTCGTTGGTTTAAAGAATAGAAGATACAAACTAGAAATTTTGTTTCTTAATTAAGACACAGAACCTGCAGCAGCACAATAGCAAACCAGACCGCTTACAGTATTAATTCACACTCCAAACTTTGGATACCGCATAGTGTGAACCAGATACAAAATAACTTTTGTGGTAAATCAGGTAATAGTGATTTGCACACCATTCTTAAACTGTATGCAAAAAGCGGGAGTGTAGTGCCAGCCATATTGGTCTGGGAAAGACGCAAGCCTACATTGACACCCACAACAGAAGTAACGAATTAATCACCATATTGAGCATATGAGAAAACATCTATGTACACATTGTGTTGAAACTTGGGAAACTTTGCACGCATATTTGTGTAACAAAAAACAGTGGTACACCCAAAAGACATTGAAATAGCAATACCCATATAATAACATTAGCAGGCCAATTACATATTTACCATGTCCAAGTGAACCAGTTCTGGAATAGACACAATAGAAGGAGTGATTCATGGCATATATTAAACCAATTGGAAGGTTATTTATACTGATAATCATAAAATAGCTTTACTGGAACACTGTTTAGGGGACATAAAGGCAGAGAACACTAATACACGTGCCCTTCTTGTAAATGAAGAAGAAGATAACTTAGATTTATTTGATACAGCATTAACACAATTAGATTTACATTATAAAAAAGTCAATTAAGTAGTTGCAATACGCATATTCTTGGGTAGAGGTCGATTGTCAAAATAAATGATTGACTAATACGTAAACGCATTAAGAATCATAGCTGTGAAATGGAATTGCCAATCTTTTAATGAACAGATGATACAAGATCATCTAGTACAGCGGGTCTTAACCTTCTGACTACTATGGACCCCCACTGAATCATTACTGGAATCCGGGGACCCCCACTCAGTCATTACTGAAGTTGGGGATCTGGCTTAAACAATTTCTATAATTTGAACCTCCAAACATTACTCAGAAACACAGAATAAGTGTACATCAAACAAATACACAAATTAGGAAATAGTTAATGTAATTCACAAACAACTCTAGAAAAAATACATTTTATTTGAAGAGTGGAGCTTTTCTAAATCATTTTTTTAATTCTAAAATTCAAATTGATTTGCTAGTCTCTAGCATATCACTTTGTCTTTTTTGCTCTCTTTTTGTTGGTTATTTAATTGAGGCTACCCATTGTCCATACTATATTCTGTTTGCTGTACATGTGGTTCTCCCACAAATCAATTTAAGCATACCAGCATCATTTTTAGTCTCCAATTTCAGACTCCTTCCCATTCTCAGAACATTTTGAAATGTAACACTTTTAGTGTTACATTTCGCTTTTTTTTATATATTCTTTCTTAATCTGCATTAGGGAACTTTTTCAGCTAGAAACTTCAGGTATACAACTAGTAAAAACAAAAAAGTTAAGACAAGAGACAAAAATGGTAGATAACTCGATAATGTGCAAAATCGGTGACAACTCAATAATATTTTAAATTAGAGCAGACAATGTAGGTTCTAAATGCAGTATTCTGGGGCATTATGCCAATGATGGATGTTGTCCAGCCACTGGACAAACATGTAGAGTATTTAAGATAAAATATCACTATACAAGAATGTGTAAAGACAAAGGAAATTGACAAGAAGCACTAGATTCAACAAGGAAATGAATAACCAAATAAGAGAAATCTAGCTATAGAAGGGGGATAAAGATTACACATTTGTGTTAGAAATTACAAAAATGGATGCATCATTTTATACAATGGAAATTGAAGGGCAGGAAATCTCAGTTATGGCGGATTCTGGTGTTAAAGAGTTTTCTTGATGTTAGTCTTTATCCACCAAATAAAAGATTAGTGGATTAAAGCAGTGAACCCATCAATATGGTGGGATATTTTGTCTCCACCACTGAATATAAAGGTATAATAATAGAAACAAATGTATATGTGGCTAAAGAGTGGTCGTGTTTGCTGGGAAGGCCACAGCAAAGGGATTTTATTATGATCCAAGACTCTAACCATACGTATCAAGTTCTCGATTATAACGATCTAATGTTAGCGCTCATAGTGATATGATTGCGACCGAATGACAAGACCTATTTCTAAATGTATTTTCAACAAATTGTGATTAAAACATTCACTCATACAATTATATTAAAAAGAGAGTAATTGCCAATGTACATCAAGTCAGAAATGTACCAATATCAGTTAGGAAAACTTTGAATGAAGAATTAAGATAGATTATGTAGAGAAGACGCCATAGAAGAGATTGAGTCCTCTGAGTGGTTATGCACAGTGGTAGTAGTACACAAAATCAATAGAAAGATGCAGCTGTCTATATTTGCGAATGATTTAACAATTACTAAATAAAAAGTGTAGATTTGAAGTTACATTTTTTAGATTACTTAGCAGATTCAATTAGTAATAATGGTATAGTTCCAAAACAAAGTTTAGTGAAAGCAATATTAGATGCTCTAGAAACAACGGATAAACACCAATTAAAGTCCTATCTAGAGCTAGTCGAATATTATGGGAAATACATTCCAGTGTTCTCAGAATGAATGAATAAAAATCAACAAACATTTGTGTGGACACTGGAGTGAACTGTAGAATTTTGAAAAGTACAAAAAGGTCATAGCAGATGTTCCTGCCTTAAGCTCATTTGATACCAATAGAATATTGATATATACCTAACGTTAACAGTATTGGATTAGGAGAAGTTTTATTTAAAAAAACTAGAAGGAAAATTGGTAACAATAGCATATGCACCAAGACATTTAAGATCTGCAGATATCGATGATAGCCATGATTCCCAAAGGGTATAAGGACCCTGCAGACTCTGGGTCTTCGCCCCTTATTGATGATTAATGTTGTCGGTAAGCTTCTCTTGAAGTTCCTGGCCACCAGACGGAGGGGGGCGACCCCACAGTCGGTGCACAAAGACCAGTGCTACTTCATACCAGGCAGGGGTATGCATAGGAACTTGAGGCACTTAGCCCTTGTTATGCATTCAGTCAGCAGGGACGACATGGAAGGAGCTCTCATGGCCATTGATATTGAAAAGGCCTTTGACTCCCTGATCTGGGAGTACCTCTGGGAGGTGCTGCGTCGCATGGGCTTCGAATCTTTTTCTTCTTCGCTGGGTGTGGCTCCTGTACTCTGCACCACTGCCTAGAGTGCGCACAAGGAGGGTTGTTTCGGAGCCGTTGGAAATAGCGAGAGGCACCAGACAGGGGTGCCCCCTGTCTCCACTGCTTTTTGCTTTGGCTGTGGAGCTATTGGGGATCTACCTCCGAACGCACCTGGCTGCCTGGGCCACCCAGAATGACCAAGTTGCGTCAATTTACTCAGATGACACTCTTGTATACCTTCGTCAGCCAGGATCGGCCATGCCCCTCCTCCTCCAGATGATTGCCATCTTAGGAGCAGTATCCAGTCTTCAGGTGAACGCTCAGAATACCATTGTGTTCCCACTCGCGGCCCTAGAAAATATTGCCAGAGAGACACTCCCGGATATAGGCGCTCCCTGTGTAGTGAATGCCTTCCACTACCTGGGGATCCAGTTGGCTCACACCCCAGAGCGGCAGTACGATCTTAACATAGGGAGGGTTATGTTGAGACCCCAGACTTCAATAGCCTTTTGGAACACCTTGCCACTCTCTCTATCATGAGGTAGGTGGCTAACTCAGTAAAATGGTGCTCCTTCCCCGGTCCTATACGTGTTGCAGGACACCTTCAGCGGCATCCCCCACGCTACATTTGCTACTCTTAACTGCCTCTTGACTTCCCTGGTGTGGATGGGAAAGTGGAGCCAGGTGAAACTCGCTGTCCTGCAACCGGCCCTAGATTGGGGCGGACTGGGGGTGCTAGATCTTCACCTCTACTACTTAGCGGGGCAACTTCAATTTGTGGCCCTCTGGTGTGAGGAGGGAATGAACTGGGAGAAACGACCATTGGACGGACTGGCTGATTGGTCGGACCTCCCGCTGAGGCTCTTGGGCGATGTGGGGACTCCGTGGCCTATTCTGCATTGTGCAACAGGTGGTAGCAGCCTGGAATGCGACGACGTGGGGTGTCTTGCACTGGCCCTATGCTAAACAGCTGCCTCTCTGGTAGCTGGACCCACTCCAGCAGATGCACACAGTAATGGCCATTACCCACTAGACAGAGGGCGGATGTCTGGTGCTGGGGACATCTATCAGGGTGATGCCTTTATTTCTCTTGCAGAAGCTGGTGAGTACTTCAGCCTCATCCCGGGGCAGTTCTTACAGTACGCCAAGATATCCGGCACGATCCAGGACCTGTAGCCTGCGTTTCCCGCGGAGCCACAGGAGTCACAGCTATCGAGTCTCCTCCTAGACATGGAATCCAGCAGAGGCCTGATCTCACGGGTGTACACGGCCCTCAAATCGTACAGCCATATGGATCTCACACGCTTGCGCTGTTTATGGGACACAGACCTTGATAGCCCACTGACTAATCGAGAATGGGATGGAGCATGTGCACAGGTGAGTGAAGTAGCGAGTAATGCTCGGTTTAAACTTACACAATTCCACTACATACACTGCAGGTATTTAACACCCCAGAGACTACATAGAACCATCTCTGGACTACCAGCATATCACGGGCATCCCTCACTACGTGTTATGTTATGTTATGTTAATGACATTTCTTAAGCGCGACAAATACCCGGAGGTGTCCTGGCGCTATCTAGAAATCCTAAGGGTCAAAACCGGAAAACCGAGCGACGAAAACAAGGAGGTCAATCCAAGACTTGGCTGTTTAGTTTGGATTGACCTCCTTGTTTTTGTCGCTCGGTTTTCCGGTTTTGACCCTTAGGATTTCTAGATAGCGCCAGGACACCTCCGGGTATTTGTCGCGCTTAAGAAATGTCATTAACATAACATAACATAACACGTAGTGAGGGATGCCCGTGATATGCTGGTAGTCCAGCTAAGTTGCTACACATGACCTGAGACTGCCTGTCGCTGGGAGTATACTGGCCTGCAACCCTTGAGAAGCTCTGGAGGGTGATTGGCTTGCGGCTGAAAGCCTCTCCCTGACACTGCTTGCTTGACCTTATCCCCTCCCCTTGAACTGAGGCAAAGATTTGCGGTTGCTCTGTGGCCCTGGGACTAGTGCTGGCCCCGCTGCGAATAGCCGTCCATTGGATGGCGGGCGCACCACCTGGTGTGCAAATGGCGCGAGGACTTAACGAGAGTGGGCCTTGGCAGAAGAGATATCTGGGTGCATGGTCAGAACTGATGGGAATGCCGAAAGAGACCTTGATAAGTGGGAGGAGATGGTCAATCAGTTGACAGGAACGGAGCCAAACGATTCCTCTCCAGCGACTGGTCGTGTTGTATCTTCTACGGCTGCTACTGGAGAATTGCCAGAGATCCATGATGAAGAGAGGAGGGGGCTGAGAGAGTAGATTCTGGGGATGGTTGTGTGCCCGAGGGGCCATGGACGGGGAGCCGGTCTGGTTGCAGCCTAGTTTCTTGCCTGTACCGTATGTGGGGCCCCCTGAGACTGTGATGGTCCAGAAATGTGTGTGTCGCCCCCCCTGGCCCCACTCAGCCCTGGTTGACGTGGCTATGGCGCTGTGCCAGCACCCTACTCCACTGGTCGTGCTCTCTTGTTATTGTAGCTGCTGCTTTTCTTATTGTGTATTGATGTTTCTTGTTTCGCTACAATCCTCAATGTTTGTTACCAGCAGACCGGCCAACAGTGCCCTTCCCACCTTGTGGGTGGTTGGAAACACTGCATTGGTTTGTGTAAGTGCCATCATACGGTCCTGAGGTATAATTATGCCTGTTGTAAATAAAGCATTTAAAAAAGGTCTGCAGATATAAATTATTCAATGTTAGAAAATGAAAATCTAGCTTGCAGGTGGAGCATTAACCATTTTAGAAAATGTTTATAGATCACAATTTACTGTAATTTCTGATGATAAATCCTACTTCATCATGGGAGGATGTAGAAGATCCACTCCAAGGGTGGCTAGGTGACAATACACGTTGAAAGAGTTACATTTTCACGTTGAATACATTCCAGGGGCTGGGGATGTTATAGCTGATTTATCTATCAAGACTTCCAGTGAAAGAGGAGAAGCTATGGGAAAAAGAGCAGCATGAGTTTGGTAGAGTGTTATCTATGTGTAACTTTTCAATGGGCCATGTTACCAAGGAGGAATGGACGGAAGCAACAGGAAATATGTATCTACGTTGAAGGTTATGTAGTATATTATTACTAATTGGCCAAGAAATAATTTATTATCCGAGATCTTGGTTCATATTTCATTGCTGTTATTGATACATATATGATAGATGTATTACTTTTAAGAGGTAATCAACTTGTGGTACCCCTTAGGAAAGACTACATATTTGACATGGCACATAAAGGTCATGCAGGAATGTCTAGTATGAAGAGGAAGGTGAAACTCCTGGTGGCTGACATATCTATTGAAGAAAATGTCAAATCTTGTATAGATTGTGCAGTAAGTGACGAGTCACAAAAAGAATGCACAACCTTGCACATTATTGCCTAGACAAGGGAAAGTTTGGGAAAGGGTGTTGTTCTATATAGCAGGTCCCATTTGCCATTGTATTTTCTTGTATTGATAAATCAATGTCCACAAGGGCCAGAGATAAAACTGGTGTATGATGTGTCTACCGAGTGTGGTATAACATATTGACTGGATGTATTTCAAAGACGAAGTTCTCCCAAAAGTATAGTCATGGACAATGGAGTGCAGCTTATGTCTAGAAAAATGACAACATTTTTGGGTAGCCATAACATTGAATATATTTGTACATCAGTTTACTATCCCCAAAGCAATGGCATAGCGGAGAGATGGATACGGATATCAAAAGAAGGTATACAATTGGCCATAGTCAACGGAACAAATTGCTATGAGGCTTTGAGGTAAATGGTGTGGAACTACCACATTGATAACTTTACAAAATCTTAAGGTGATACATGTCAGCTATGTAGTTCCTGTGGCCAGTTCACATGTTTTGCTTAATCTTGCTTTACCTAAGAGTGTTTGCCTTTTCCAAGATGTTATTTTTCACTCAGCATATTACTCTTGTATAGTGCGTTGTGTGAACTGAGTCGCCTCTCAGTGCCTGGGAGAGTTCAGGTTGTGGATGGGTCTTTTATAACAGGCCAGATTGAGATGTCTGGTGTTTAGGCTGAAGGCAGTGTGAGTTTTCAAAGTAGTGCCTGTCAGTGGGTCAAAAAGGTGTTCAGAATACATGCTTATCCAATCCTTAGACGCTTTTCAGATCGCACAGAACAAAGGTCACACGTGCCATTTGTAATTGGGATTCTGTGTAAAAGTGTGAGAAGAAGGTACACAGCTGGCAAATAGTGAAAGAGGGAAAGTAAAAGAAAAAGTAGTGATTAATGCTGACTGTGTTTTATGTAGGGGGGCGGTGAAGGAGCTGCAAGGAACTACATGCAGAAGAGAGTGAAAAAAGGATGCTGAAGAGAAAGGAGATAAGCTGTGGGATATGCAGATGGAGGATTTCAGAAAGATGAGGGACGAAAAAGGGCCTAAATGTCTAAGTGAAACTGCTAAGGAATTTGGTGTGAGCAGGGTTGATTGCTACACTCTGAACACTACTACTCCTTCTACAAGCCTTAGTAATGTTTAATTCACAGTCTCATATTTTCAGAATTAAATTGAATAGAAATTCAAATCATTTCACAACAAAATAGGTGTTATTTGGCAAAGCCAATAAGTTTGACTTGTTTTAGGTGCATGTACATTACAGGTTGATATTTCTGGATGCAATACAAAAAGCTCACAGAGCAGGGACACTGAATGCATGCGATTCTGCAGCTGCAGTTTTTTTATTTGTAGATTTGTTGCATTTGCTACATAATTCATCATCTGTTGAATAATCTGCAAAGTTTAACAAAAAACAATTCTAGTTCGAACAGAGCAAAAGTTACCAAAAAGGCTGTGACATCGGGTGCCGTGAAAGGCCCTTATCTAAGGTTTACTGGTCATCTTTCAGTTGCTTATTTCTGTAGTCGTTGTCAAACTGGTCCGAATGGCGTGACAATATTACCATGTGTAAAATGACAAAATATTGAAGTAATACAATAAAATATGTGCTGCATTATACATGATTTGTCTTTTAAGCCGCATAATTTAATTAACCCTGCTACATAATTTGGTGCTCTACTGTGGCATACCTCCAGTGGCCCAAAACACTGGTTGGGTGGTACACTATAGAAAGCACAGTGTTTTCATTTATATATTTTAAGTCACTCCCTGAGCTATATAGCGCACATTTCTTGGAAAGGATTCTTAGTTATGCTTCTTAGGCCACACCATTTTTAGAAACCTACCTACCCCATACACTTATTCCCTACCACTTAAGGCCCTGCCCAGCACCGAATTTAATTGTGTAATTAGCACATACATCGGAGGCCACACACAGCTGAGGGAATAAATGAAAGCCTGATAGCGTATGGTCAGCTTCAAGACCTAATAATGCATATGAGCTGTGTGTCTCTTTTGCTCTGTGGCATTCTATTAGGCCCGAGCCATCTCGCCTTAGTGCCCCGAATATTACGTCAGTACTTCACTTTGAGCCACAGTGTAACAGGGAATATTACAATCTTCACCATTTGCATATGATGATAATCATCGTTGGCTCATCTGTAAATTCAGGATGTTTGAGATAACTAAAGTAATATTGTTAAAGAAGTCACCCTGATCCCCTGCATTAATATTTCCTAGCCAATTGAGTGTGATCGTCACAGGTGGGGGACCGCAGCAAGACCGATCATATCTTAAGCCAGACAGATATTTACACACTCATAAACATATAGCTGATTATGAAAAAGGACCCAATGCAAGCAAACATTCTGGCGTTAGGGAATATACCATTCTCTGGCTGTATCTATTGCACAAAGCAAACACAAGGAGATGATGGATGGAGCACTGAAACTTTTCAGACACTCACCCCCAGTCACAGATCTGGGTTGAGTCCATCATCGTTCTTTAGCTCACTTCGCCACCCCAGTTCAGACACAGCCATATGCAAATCAGTCTTGACCCTGTGCCTCATGGGAACAGTCCAGCCCCAACTGCCAAGCCATGTCTTCCCTGGACCGGAAACAAGCATCCAGGGACTGGTTTTGAGCTAACAGCCCTCATCAGCCAGGCTGGCTTGAATCCAGTGGCAAAGTGAGCAAGGGACCCACGTCTGGGCATACCCTGCCAACTTAGGGTGAACAAAGCAAACACAAGGAGATGATGGACGTAACGCTGAAACTTTTCAGACATTCACCCCCAGTCACAGATCTGGGTTGAATCCATCATCGTTCTTTAGCTCACTTCGCCACCCCAGTTCAGACACAGCCATATGCAAATCAGTCTTGACCCTGTGCCTCATGGGAACAGCCCAGCCCGAACTGCCAAGCCATGTCTTCCCTGGACCGGAACAAGGATCCTGGGAACGGTTTCGGGCTAACAGCCCTCATCAGCCAGGCTAGCTTGAATCCAGTGGCAAAGTGAGCAAGGGACCCACGTCTTGGCATATCGTGCTAACATAGGGCGAACAAAGCAAACACAAGGAGAAAATGAATGGAGCTCTGACAAGCATCCTGGGACCGGTTTCAGGCTAACAGCCCTCATCAGCCAGGCTAGCTTGAATCCAGTGGCAAAGTGAGCAAGGGACCCGAGTCTGGGCATACCCTGCCAACTTAGGGTGAACAAAGCAAGCACAAGGAGATGATGGACGGAGCTCTGAAGAGCTCCGTCGATCATCTCCTTGTGTTTGCTTTGTATTTATTGCACTTCATAAACATGACACATTATCAGTTTTCATATGAAGTTACAATATTTACAGTACAGCATTGTGATTATCACATGGCCATAACTAATTCATTACATTTCCTAGCAGATACTCCATAGCTAATACATAAAATGTCATAGCAAATGCTCCAAAGGTGTCATGGTTGACCACACCTCAGGCACTTGTGACATTGATTGAAGACCGAGGGAACTAGGGCCAGCTTAACAGCTGGTCCCCCAAACAACCATGCCGTAGCCACCCAATAAAGGGATTCCCCCTGGGACCCATTGGGCTGTGTAATGGAGTACCCTGTCTGGCTATGGACTATCGATGTAGTGGGTGTTTCCAGCCTTCCAATAGAGACAGTAGGACCCCTGCCCCGGCTTGAGTTAAAGGCTCCCCCATACCTGTGAAATGAGAACTGTTCCGCATTCAAGGGACCTGGCCAACTTTTTCGGGCCTTAAAGGAACTGATCCCGTCTCGAGACTGGCCCTCAGAATGATGTGAGGCCATGCGATGGCCGAGCCTGTTCACTCGAAGTTCTCAAATAAGGCAAGTTTTCTAACATTGCCAAATCGTTGCCACCTATGTGGAGGATAATGACTGCTGGTGGATGTAGACCATCCAAGCAAAGACAGCCCTTCACAGCCTAGTAGAACTGAAAGTCCGCTTCTGTTGCCTTTCTTGCAAACCGGTTCATGGCAAAAGTTGACTTTGAATGTCACCTGAAAACATGACCATGGATCCATGCAGTGGCAGTAGCCATGTGACCCAATGAAAAAAACTGACCGGAGATAGGATAAATGTCATTACCTAAACAGAAACAGTGCGAGTCTATTGTATCTACACCATGTTAGGGAGCATGTAGCCCTTCTGACTCCTGCTTTCCTGTCTCAGGGTGAAGCTCTGCTCCTATGGAAATGACACTGCCCCCATCCTAAAGGAGGGTGAACTGGTATTCAGTTGGTGGCACGCAAATGATAGGGCCCAAATGGGTGGCTGCCTCCTGCAGATACATCTGCAGGAATCTGTGTATCACGAACACTTCAGGCCACCCAATCATCCATACTAGCATCTTTCACTGTACTCCTACTGTTCCCACAAATTAATGTAAGGCTAGCAAAACCTTTTTCGTCCCCCATGTCAAATCCCTTCACATTTCCCAAGTGTTTAAGCTTTTATTGTTTACCTATTTTATGCTTATATATTTTATTAATCTGCTGAAATTGTTCGATTCTCTAAACCAGCTGTGGATCCTCCCCATCCCAGCTAGGTGAGGGAGGTCCTTACCTATACATATATACCCCAGCCGCTGAATGAAGCACATTATACTGGGCACATTATTCCAGTCTCAGCTGTTATCCTATTACAACCACTAGAGTGAGATCGTCTCATACGGGAATTATATTTGAACTAATAAATATGTCTCAAACAACAATCCGTGATAAGTGGTCAGTGTGAACACTGAATGCCATGTATCTCATAGGCATAAACAGACGCCCCGAAAATTGTCGGCTTGCAAAGGCTGTCCTAGATATCTGGGTAGTGTGAGTGGAGAAAGAGCCACATTTTCATTAGAGTAAATGCTGCAGGAGAGGGTGGCTTGCCAGTGCCACGCTCTGTGAGGAATTCCAATTCCAAGGAGGGGACCAGGAGGGGAGGCTTGCTTGATTTATTTATTGATTTATATAGTGTAAACTGCACGCATACCGGTTTCTGAGTCTTGTACCAAGCAGTGAAAATAACGAGCAGAGGATGTGTAGGGTTTTTGAGTGATATACAGAGTGTAAATTTAAAAGTACAATAACAGAGAGAAGCAATTTCAAAGTTCTGTATAGAAGTGTTTGCATTTTCAATTATACGAACACGGGAAGCGTTTAAGGCGCAGCTTCTATAAACCATGTAGGTTGAACTGAAACAATAATGCAACAGCACTGACATACAGTCGGCACCGTGGGTTTGGGGGATAAGACATCGACATTCGAAATGCAGAGAATCCGGGTCATTTGTCTGATAGCAGCTAGGTGAGCATGGATTAATATAAAAATTAGAAATGTGATAAGGTGCAGGTGTGCAGAGTGAAGCTGCTGTCCACAGAATGAGTCGTCCAATTCGCAGAGTTGACAGTCAGGCACAGTATGGCGCATCAGAGGTACAAGCACCTCATAAATGACAATTCTGCTAGGTTTGTTAATTTTTCGATGCATTAAATAACACCTAATACAAGTTTTTAGGGAATAACTTGCAGATTTTAGTGTTTACCACCTCAAAATCCGCATTGAACAGTATACTGAATACTTTTCCCCTCTTAAATTTGATCTGCCTAATTTAACTTGGGATGAGCTATTTAATGTACCCCGTGATTACTGGATGTGTGGTTTAATACAGAATCCTTTTCCCCTGTTGAATTCTGTGGGTCCCTTGCTCACTTTGCTACCAGATTCAAGCTAGCCTGGGTGATGAGGGGTGTTACCCTCTAACTGGTCCCAGGATGCTTGTTTCCGGTTCAGGGAAGACCTGGCTTGGCAGTTCAGGCTGGACTGTTCCCATGAGGCACAGGGTCAAGACTTATTTGCTTATAGCTGGGTCTGAACTGAGGTGGTGAAGTGAGCTAAAGAACGATGATGGATTCAACCCAGATCTGTGGCTGGGCCTGAGTGTCTGAAAAGTTTCAGCACTCCGTGCATCATCTACTTGTGTCTGCTTTGTTCACCTTAAGTTGGCATGGTATGCCCAGACGTGGGTCCCTTGCTCACTTTGCCACTGGATTCAAGCTAGCCTGGCTGATGAGGGGTGTTACCCCAAAACTGGTCCCAGGATGCTTGTTTCCAGTTCAAGGAAGACCTGGCTCGGCAGTTTGGGCTGGACTGTTCCCATGAGGCACAGGGTCAAGACTGATTTGCATATAGCTGGGTCTGAACTGGCAAAGTGAGCTAAAGAACGATGATGGGTTCAACCCAGATCTGTGACTGGGGGTGAGTGTCTGAAAAGTTTCAGCGCTCCGTGCATCATCTCCTTGTGTTTGCTGAATTCCAGAGGGCTAATTAAATGTAACGAAGGGTAACCCCTTAAATGCAACCAGTGATTACTGGATGAGTTAATTAACGCCCAGCTCGTAATTCCTATCACTGCTCAAACAGGAGTTTGCAGAGGTTTTGGAAAACACAGAAGCACACCGTATAGTGATATCATGATGCTAAGCATCACCAGTGAACACTGTGCTCGAGTGAGATGAGGTTAGGAGAGCAGAGTAAGAAAAGGGCACTAGAAAGGGCAGAGAGGAATGTTACCTTGCTACTCTGAAGGGAACCAAATATGACCAGTATTATATACAACCCGTACGCATGCGCCCAACCCGGGTGGACGTGATTCACCCTGGCTCTCGGTCCGCTTCAGTGCCTGGAGCGCATAAGCGCCTTTAAAAATCACCAAACCGGCACCAGAGGCAGCGGAAAAGCGACCGACTCGGTGGTGGCTGAGCGAGTGCTGTCCATGCTAGGAAAAGATCCCCTTTGAGACTCCCTGGGGCTCCGTGCCGCAGAGTGACACAAAATGGCGACTGCCGTGTCCTGACGACAGAGGAGCTGCTGATGCCCAGGCGCCTTACTGGAGCAGAGGGGAAAGTCCTGTGGCGTTCGCGATCCCATCACGTTCTCTGGTGGAGCGGTGTGCGGGCAGCTATGCAGCACAATTGGTGCAGCTGGAGACCGTGACTCGAGGAGCTCGTGGAGGGTCCTTGGGATGCTCTTGTGGTTCCCGAGAGGGCGCAATCTGCACAACCGGTGAGGAGGGGACGCACTGCATCGGCATGATATGAGCAAGGTGGCAGCTGGAGCAATTTCGAGACAGGTCAGCCAGCCTCAAGCTAGCAACGGCAGCAAAACTGATCCATGCCTGGCCGTGCCTGACCCCAAAATGGCGGCTGACACACTGCTGAAGATCGTAAAATTGAAAGGGGTGAGGCAGCTGTGTTGCAATAAAGAGCCCCAGCCGCATCATACTCCACAGTGCAGCAGGAGGGATGTAAAGAAGGAGGGGATCGGTACCTTCCATATAGGCCATCAAACACTGATAGCACTCAGCAGTGGGCTGTGCAAGGAAGGAGCAAGCAAGATGGTGGCGGAGTAACAGCTCTAAGCTGGAGCTCCACCAGGTGAGGCCCAAAATTAGCCTGGGGTCGAGCTGGAGGACGAGGCGGACGGCGCTTCCCAGTAACACCGGGACTGGTGCTTTCGCTGGAACTATGACGATGCCCCCTGGGCGGAAACCACACTTGTCCGTACTTACCGAGGAACCTGAGCAACCTTGGCCAATGCCTGGTGGAGCTGTCCTATGCAGCTATAGAGGAGTTTGGCTCTGGTTCACCCCCTCGGCCGTCACTTACCCAGCCAGACTTCGGACATTGTTTTCCTTGTCTCCCTGTTGTGTTTCCTTCCCTCCCCGCCTCCTCCCGCTGTGACCATCCCCCCCTCTACCTTTCAGTCTCCATATGGCTATGCTACGTGCTAATAACTCATATTTGTGTAATCTCATGTTTTTCTCTTATGTCTATACTTGGTTCCTGTAATTGATGTAACTATGTAACCTGTAACTCGCTGATCCTTATGTAAAGCACTCTGATACCTCCGGATCTAGCCAGCACTTTATACAACTTTGCAACTCAATAATAGAAAATGGTGGTCGACGTACATGGCACAGGAAGTCATAACCGGCACTTTCCAAGACCATCTATGGAGGATGTACACACAAGGGAACATAAGCAGGACTTAACGCACAACCTATCTATGCAGAGCGAAACTCCTAAATGTACCTTTGGATATTAGAGAAGAATTGAATCAACCTCTGACCAGTGCAGAATTGAGAGCAACACTAGGCGATATTCAGAATGGGAAAACTTCCGGCATGGATGGGGTGCCATCTGAATTCTATAAGCTGGCCTCCTCTCAGCTCATGGGAAAACTCCTAGAGGTGCCAGAAGCGGACTGCCAGGATGGATGTTTGCCAGATACGATGAGGGAGGCATTGAGTGTGGTGATCTTCAAAGCGGGACGTGGGGCCGTAGGTTCATACCACCCTTTATCCATGATTAATACAGATATTAAATCACTAGAAAGCTGCTAGCGCGTCGGCTATCTTGAGTTATGTGAGTCCTTTAGTACACAAGGATCAATCAGGATTCATACCGAACTGAAGCACTAACTTCAACCTCCGTGGGTTTGCACATGCGGAGAATTATCTATGGACTTTATAGCACCTTCATTTGACCTCGTAAAATCTTTTGATAATGTTAGGTAGGAATATGGTATCCGGGTATTAGAAGAGATGAATTTGGATCTTACTTTTTACGCTGAACATGGTTATTGTATAACTGCCATGAAGCCAGACTTAAGACTGGGAACTTGGTGTCTTCAAAGTATTAGCTAGGTAGAGGTGACGGAGTGCCCTTTGTCACCACTGTTGTTTGACCTCCTTGTGAAATAATTGGCTAACATATTGTGACTAGAAATGGCATAAAGGAATATTACAAAAGGCCTCATGACCCATGTGGTGTCATTCTATGCTGATGATACTCTTGTGTATATGTGGGATCCAGAAGGATCAGTTCTCCACTTATTGTGATTGCTGGATGAGTTCAGAAAGCTCTTTGGATTGACCACAACTTGGGCAAAATCAGGTTTGTTCCCTGTGGTGGTCCTAGTTCACAGCTCGAACGAGCAGTTATGAATTTAGGAATGACATGGGAGCCTGGGTTCTTCAGGTACTTGTAATCCATACGCTTGTGGAGGACTTGGAACTAAATAGTGAAATATTGCTACAGGGTATGGATCACTCTCTTCCCTTCAATAAAATGATCTTGCTCCCCAGATGCTTGCTAATATCTATTTTTAGAGCACAGTGATTAACTCCATGCGGACTGCGCTCCTATGGAGAGGCTTGTGCCTTAGAAAAAAGCTC
This sequence comes from Triturus cristatus, assembly GCF_964204655.1. NCBI lineage: Eukaryota > Metazoa > Chordata > Amphibia > Caudata > Salamandridae > Triturus > Triturus cristatus. The sequence continues at coordinate 656,092,692 of NC_140583.1, forward strand.
AGTACGCAAAAACTCCCAGATTTTCAATATTACTACTTAGCATTTCAGATGCAGCACCATTGTGTATGGATAAATGTGTAACCGGGAGAGGAACCTCCTGGCAGGATATTATCCCTTAAATGATCTGGGCATGGTGCACTTCATGCTGAGACAAGAGGGTCCGGGTACGCCTTATTTAATAGCACTGTTGTATCGGATCTTTGAGCGCTTTTCAATGCATGTAGTGCGAGGGAGTCCCCTTTATGCCTCACTTGGAAATATGAAACTGACGAGGCTATCACAAACCTAAAGAGACGGCAAACACAGCGTGGTGTATTGCAAGAGGATACTGGGACCTGAGTGATTTATATGTAGGAGCGGTGTTTATTTCATTTGAGGAGGCACGGTAAAAGCTCACGGTTGTCCGAGGTCAGTTTTTAGGTCGAGCCTAGTGCAGCGCGCATGCGCTGCTGGAGGAAATCAGCCTCTTGGAATCACTTTAGCTATTGTAGAAGCTTGTGCATGTGGTGCTCACACGCTATTGGCCTTTGCGTCTGGCTTTATCACGCAATTGGCCAAAGGCATGTGGATGTCCCAGCTTTTTGGGAGATGTTTACTCCCAGAGCGTTTTCCTCTCGGGAGCCAGCAGCGGCGCACAGGGGCTATCTGGTTTTACTTCGCAGCGGCGCGCAGTGTGCCATCTGTTTCGGGTTTGCGCAGCTGCGCTTGTTTTCTTTTGTTGTTATAACAAAAAAGTGTCCTTGTCTGTTTATTAACAGACTGCGGACATCTGCAAACATCACTTTTCGTAGGGTAATAATGCCAGTTAATTCATCCACACTCGCTGTTTTCCTTTCCATTCTCGTGCTTCCAGTTCTGCTTTGATGTTCGGCTAAACAGGACTACAGTTCCCAGAATGCTCAAGCACGGACCCTGGGAGGATTGAAAACTGTGCGCATTCTGTAATTAGCCTTGGCCTGGCAAGCGGTGCCAGCGCCGTGAATGCAGATAAACAACAGAAGAGAGTTAACATCTAAGTAAACAAGTAACACGCTTTGCAAAGTAAACTAATCTGGGTGGGCTACTAACACCCCTAGTTTTATCATTTATAACCAATGTCGCCCCTTAAATAAAAGCAAAGCAGAATAATGAGAAAGGGGGTGGGGGCGGAGGGGGTTTAATCTGAATTGCTCAGTGGAAAGCATCCCAGAAGTTGTGCCTTTCTGCCAGGGTAAACCGCTGCGCTTAGAACAAGGGCGCCGCTTCAAGTGCTTGTTTGACAGATGGATGTCACAGGAGTGCCAGTTGAGAGCGTTTGATGGGCTACAGAAGGACTTCCTCTTGACCGTGCCCTCCAACCCTTGACCTCCGACCCGACTCCTCAGCCTCCCTCAACCAGGCTGATTGTGACAGGTGTGGGATGAAAGGAGCGACGTTTCCCTGCAGTCACCGCCTAGGGTAGACCCTGATTCCTATCAGAGTCCTGAAAAAATTGAATGCGGAGGATTGGCCCTGACCTCTGACCCCCGACCGACGTTTAAATTAGCCCAAAAAGAATGCTGGCATGAGGTGATGTGAAGATGTATGTGCATTCAGAGGTTTGACGCTGTCTTGCTTCACATGTGACTGGAAAATCCTCCGTTCTTCCTTTGCATTCTGGAACTTGTAGTCCTGCTCTCAAGGCTGACGGGAAAGCGAAAGTAATAACAGTACAGTCACACAAAGAACAAACCGGACACCTGCCTTGGGGCACATTAGGTGTCTCCGTGTATTCTAGTCCATGATTGTGCCCGTTTCATGACCTTCATACCACCACAACACAGTCTTTGCCTGAAAAGCGCACAGCTGTCAAGTTTCCCGGGTCCGCTCATGTCAAGTGCTGCTCGAGTCCAAGTTTTTTTCTTTAAATTCAAGGACCTCTGGTTCTGTTGTATAATAGAATAAACATGACTGCAACTTCCAAAATTCAAATAGAAAACCCGGGCTGGACTCAGAGCAGTGTTGGGCGTGGCGGACACAGGAAGATTACATTAACTATTCCAACTCCAGTCCTAAATATTTAGCGAAGAGTAACTTCCCCCCAAATATTCAAGGAGCATTAGTTACTATTCTAACTCCAGTCCTGGAGGATTTTGGGGAAGGTTATACATTTCCTAAGTATTTTTAGGAAGGGTTGAAAAAAATAACTTAAAATTAGAAAAAGTGATTCTCTGAGGGCTTAGCTCAGGGCAAAAAACGAGGAATACTTACGGACATTGAATAGAAATGTGGCAGCCTCCATTCCAGGACTTGGGAACTCGGTCCCCGAGGCTTAGAAATGAGCAAAAAATAACAAGCATTGGCATAGCCAATAGGTCTCACTTTTGGGACCTTATAAGTATTTAGTTATGCAGCACAATATCCTTGGTGCAACAACATAAACTGTTGCATGGCTAAACACTTATAAGGTCCCAAAGGCGAAACCTATTGGCTATGCCAATGCGTGTTAACATTTACCAAGATGCACCCCCAAACTCCCAGAATCGATCACAATGAAAGTAATTGCTGAGCTCCCGAGTGGTACCTTAAATATAAAGTGCGATGTTGCAAGACCGGGTGTCAAGTCCTCTCTCTATGGTTTGCAAATGTAATTGTGGTTGCAAACAATTGATAAGTTACCTACTCCCAAGTTGGCTGGCAACTCATTTGCAAAAGGGGAAGAGCCTCCTTTGGATTCCTTCTAATTAGAAAATTGGGGTGACAGCTTCAGGGGGAGTAGACAGTGTTCCAGGGGCCCACTTCCAACTCCCGCTTACATTTTTCAAGAGTGAAAAAGTTATGTTTTTTTAACCATCCCCATTTCCTTAAAGGAAAATGGGCTGCTTTAAAAAGTTTTCCTTTTTAAAATGCGCAGACAGGTGTTTTGCTGCTCCCTGGAGGCCATCATGCCTGTCTTTGCAGCCAATTACAGTAGATTGTAAATAGGGACCTGCCTAATTTATATTTATTAGGAAGGTCAGTCTGTAGCCCACTCCGATTCCCTATTTGCGATCTGACCTTCTAGTGCCTAAGTTGGTTATAAAATCAGATTGAATTTGCAGTGCGTTGATGCACGATTTGTGACTGATTTTTGCTAATCCAATCTTCGTACACCTTGCCCCTAGTTCTGTTAGCAACTATTCCTGGTGCAGTGTACCCACACTGATGTACATATGGCGCCACACCTGTTAAATGATTGCTCAGATCTGCAGAGCTGTACCCTGCAGGGAGGCTGAAGGATTGGGTAGTTCCCACCCACACAAGGGCGCCTCAGCCATAGTGGCCTAGTGACTTCCAGTATTTATTTTGTCAGAGTTGTGACGTAGCTGAAAGAAGCTGTTGTAAGTCAAAGGTGGTTTAGCTGGATAGGGCCACTCATTGTCCCAGACTCAGGAGCCCATTAGGCGGAACACAATTTGCTTGCTCTTAACTACTGGTATTCAATACTGCCCCATTCAAATGTATCCATTTCACTGTAGTTACCATACCATAGGCACTCCTGATTTGCAGCAAATACCTGCACTTTGTTAGCAGTTGTCTTGGTTCAGTGCAGTTGAACCAATTGGACTAACATAATGGGACACAGTGATTTGTGAATGGAAATATCCACTGCTGGAAAAGTGGTGTTTTCAGTGACATGGCGTTTTCTGGTATCCCTGCATTGTATAGCCTTAAACTAACGTAAAATGGAGTTAAACCGTGAAAGTTCAAACATTTGCCCTTGCAGGTTGCATGCAGCTCTTATGATCAGTCGCATAACCAACTTAGCTATTTTACTATAATTACAACTTGTGACCTGTATTTTACAGTGATCTCTGCAATAGACCCACTGTGCTATCTTACTGACAACTAGCGATCAGCAGATTGCACACACATCTCTACACACAGATCTCTGCAGGAAGTATATTAACCACCTGAGAGATCATATCAATATTATACTCTGAAACGTGCTGATATGTATACATGCCTAATGCAGGAGCCCTATCCCTAGAAGCTGTTTTAAAATGCAGTCTATTACAGTCAGCCAGAACAGCTTTACTATCACCTTTTCAGTGTCTAATTATTTCTTGGAAAAATATGTATAAATAATGCAAACATACATGCAGACCATAGGTTGATTGTCGTTGACACTAATCGTTATAACTCGGCCATTCACGACCAACCACATAATTCCTGACGCCACTCCATTTCTGCCTTTACCCTCTCCCATCTGTGGGTTACCAGAGTAGAGTTTTACATATCCAGCAATGACCGGGTTGATTAGTCCACCCTTATGGAAAAGGGTTTTTAGTTTGAACCTAGGCAGCACTTGCCCTGTCTCTACGAGACATGCTGTATTCACGATATGGGCATAAAGCTCCACCCACTTTCCGCCAATCTTTTTAATTGGCTCCTGCCCATGTCCTTTGTAAATGGTGGCTTTTCCTTGGTCAATAGGCTTAGTAGTCCCTCCTTAGTACTGCCTTGTCTCTTCTTGTAACCTCCCATGAGGAAACCCCCTGTTACATGTGTTGCTACTCCCTAGGTTTTAATTACAGCCCCAAGGCACTATTTTCTTAAACGTTTTCAGGCAGGACACAAACTTGGTCCTAAGCTAGGCTGGCAGTGGTTACTTCACTCATTAGAACATCTCATATTAATATGAGACCGTCTAGAAATTTCCCTTCATCGGCTCCACACAGAGTACAACCTAATCCGAAATTATTAATTATTTTGTCACATTTCAAAGCTACTAATTGTATATATGGACATAGCTATTTGAATGTACTCGTATTACTGTCTTGCATACACTGCATTATGGGTAGGGCGGATTTACCATATCTTCTGCAGGGTGCAGTACCATATGTGACCAAAAGAGGTCCCCTTATAGCCACATATGGTACTGAACCCTGCAACATGGCTAGGTAAAAAACATTGCCATTCGCAATGCCAATAACTCCAACTTTTTAGACATGCACTGCTGATGCCTTGCTCACTAGGGACCTCTAGGAGCAGCTTGCGGTACTGCACCTAGTCATGCAGTGCTGGGGCCTCGCTCACTAGGGACCTCTAGGAGCAGTTTGCGGTACTGCACTAATACATGCAGTGCTGGTGCCTTGCTCACTAGGGACCTCTAGGAGCAGCTTGCAGTACTGCACTGAGACATGCAGAGCTGGTGCCTTGCTCACTAGGGACCTCTAGGAGAAGCTTGCGGTACTGCACCTAGATATGCAGCGCTAGTGTCTTGCTCACTAGGGACCTCTAGGAGCAGCTTGTGGTACTGCACATAGACATGCAGTGCTGGTGCTTTGCTCACTAGGGACCTCTAGAAACAGCTTGCGATACTGCACCTAGACATGCAGTGCTGGTGCCTTGCTCACTAGGGACCTCTAAGAGCAGCTTGCGTTACTGCACCGAGACATGCAGGGCTGGCGCCTTGCTCACTAGGTACTCCAGAAGGTCTGAAGAAGAAGGAGACACCATCCACAATGATCTAGAGCAACAGGTCTGATGACAAAGAAGAACTACCACACGAGAAGGAAGGTCACAGGATGGATACAACGAACATGGCAAAAAGTCACTCAGTGTACACAAGAAGACAACGGTCTCAAAATGAAGCATGAAAAATCATGGCATACTCAGCATTGATTGCTATCGAAATGCCTACTACACAGCAAGAGACTAAAAATGGCTAAGAACTGCTTTCTTCACTAGTTGGCTGCAACACTAAACTTCTCGGATGCTACATCTAATAAGGAGGGCGGTAATAGACCATCAGAGAAGTATCGGAGGTTGGGCAACCACCATCCCCAAGTGTATTACACATCGGGGGAAGGCATAATAAGTTCTAGTGGGGGTGGGTAACAGAGGATGTTTCAGTTAAGCCATGCCGTATGTTTGGGGATGTGGCGTGGGTGGGGGGTTGGGGGGGGTAGGGGAATTCTAGTTAATTTGTTAGCAATCAATAGTAGTCCAGCTGTGCATAGAAGTGAAGGACAGGATACTTGGTCACACAATGAGCATACTATGAACGGTAACAAATATGAGTACGATTAATGAGATGCAAATTGCCACCACTAACGTTCAGTTAAAATGTATAACTTGGAACGTGAGGGGCCTAAACTACCACCGGAAAATCCGTAAGGTAGTGGCTTTACTGGCCTGTTAATGCAGAAAAGAATATGAGGCATATGTGTTGTATCAGAGTTTACCTCACATTCTAGAGGGGTGCTGGTCTGGGTGCGTAGGAACTCGGGGTTGCAGGTGCACGAGGTGGACATCAACCAAGGGTGTAGATATGTATTGGCCAGATGTCATAAAGACAGTTTCAATGTGCTGTTGGTCAGAATCTACAGGCCCAATCATGATGACCCGCAATTTTACCATTCACTGCATGGCAAAATCATGAGGCACTCCCATATCCCACAACTCTGTGGGGGAGGACGTCAATTGTATACATCACCCAGAATTAGATAGATCAAAGGGACCCCCCCAGACGTCCTTTCATGGCAGCAAGAGCCATAGCTGGGATGACGGGAGCTGAGGGACTCACTGATGTTTGGCATCACCAATCACCCCCTGGGCAAAGATACACACACCAGTCCTCTGCATACGATACATATTCTCAAATAGGTTATTGATTTGCATCACAAGAGCTGCTGCCCTACATCTGCGAAAATGAACACATGCCACGCACGCACTCAGACCACTCACCAGTCATTCTAAGTTTGTCAATTAGTAATATGTTCCCCAGAGAGACCACCTGGCGATTCTCACAACACTCCTTACTAGATTCAGTGTTTTGTAAAGAAGCAATCGATGAGTTTTTCAGTACCAATTTAGGACGTGTCCCCAAGATGTGCACCATATGGGAGACATTCAAGGTATATATTCTGGTTATAACAATTTCAAAACATGCCGGTGTTCTCAGATCGATCCGAACACAACTGCATAAATTGGATACAAGCCGAAAAGACTGGAGGGGCAAGTCCAGGAGAGGGTGGCACCAGGTCTCCTTTTACAGATTAGGGCAAAAATAGACAAATTCAATGAACTCGTAAATACCGACATTAAGCATTTTGGAAAATACGCCACAGCCAGGATATATAACGAAGATTACTTCGCCCATATAGCGATGCAATGGTTGGACAACACAGACAGGGAGAGGCTCATGGCCCCACTCAGCCCAACAGAAATCATGGCAGCGTTAAAACACATGCCGAACGACAAAGCGTCAGGGCCGGACAGGCCTGACTGTGACCTTTTATAAAACATATCAAGAAAGGCTGACACCGCAGCTGTTGGAAAATGAGGCAGAATCTGTGAGGTCTGCACAAATAACATGACTACATTTGTCCTTCACTGGGAACCAAACACCCAATTGTAGTGCCTGACTGTCAAAGGGTAGCGTTGCAGAGCAGTCTGAGGCTTACTCAAGGGAGGTGGTGTGGGCTAGTAATCGCCATTTGCAGGTGCGCAGATATAACAGTCAATAATTGATTGTCCAGTCTGTGCTTTGCTTTATAAAAGTAATAGTACATTTATTAAACACACACTACTCAATACTAGGCACCAATTTACAAATATACATAAGCTGTGGGAATTTCTTTGTGACATTGCATAACATCTCCACCCCTCCCACAGGGGGGTGGGGTCTAGTACCACCACTCCCATGTATGCACATCATCTTGCCCCCAATGCAGTTAGTTGAACATAACCTGGAGCGAGGGCCATGCGCACTGGCACCATCCCAGTGGCGACCCACCCAATTACTTCAGCAAGCCTTTAAAATGGGTAACCCTGCCTTGGTGACACATAACCCTGACTGAGCATTTTCCACTGACCATGAAGTATACACTTCCACATCTTAAGGGCTAGGAGTCTGAGTTATTCACGTAAGCGCAGCAGCAAGAATACGTTTAAGCATCACTTTAGAATGACAGTGCTCATCACATTTGTGGATCATTAGAATGCATTGCAATTACAGCCCCTAAAGGCATCACAGATGAACTTACAGGATTAAGCATATACAGCCCTGACACCCTAGCAGGAATGTTGAGCAACATAACCCCATTTGGTTTATGACATCACCTTACACAACGTGACCTTCAGTCCCTCTAAAATAAATAACGTTAGTAAATGCATTTCTGTGCAATTACACCTCTACACAGCCAGGGGATGCCCTTCTCTAGACATCCCCACCTCAGCCCTTCATCACTTGGCACACTTAGCCAAACACCCCCAGCTGTAGAACCAAAGTTCCTGCCCAGGAGGTGTTAAAATGCTGGCTGATCCCTTAAGGGGTTATTCTTTTCAAGTCCCTAGGAGACTTAGGGGGGGACATCCATTTTCGTGCTGGGGGAAACTGCGTTGCTCCTGCAGCTCCCCGTGCACCTTTGCACACGTGATGGTGACCCCGTTCTCCTGGGGCCACCACAAGCAGAGGAAACACTGTTTACCCTTGCAGGCCGGTCCTGGCCTCCAAATCATTATGGAAACTCTTGCATATTAGAGCAGCAGCTCCCCTGCTGCTCCGGGGATAGCAGTGCTGCCCTTCTTGCTGGCGCTTCGCGCCTCGTTCCTTCCTCGGTGGGGGGCCCAATCCCACCCAGACCCCGAGGTGGGTGCTTCATTGTGGCTCGGGGAGCCCACCCCCGGCCGCTCATGCCGACATCGTTGGAGGTCCGGTCCCACCCGGACCCCGTGCTGCTGGTGAGTTGTCTTCAAGCAGCTCGGGGAGCCCACCCCCGGATGATCATGATCATGCTCGCGTTCGGGGGCCCGGTCCGACCCGGGCCCCTGGCACCTCCACTTTGCCAGCGCGGTGGAGAGCCACCTGGGGAGCCCACCCCCGGTGGCTCCCGCCGGCTCCCAACTCGGCCAGCACCCTTGTGTGCTGCCACAGGGGCCGGCACTCCGTTGTAGGTCTGCCCGCTCCGGCGGGCAGACATGAGACAGTCTCAGCCTGGTGGGTCTTCCCTTTACTGCGGGGTGAGTGCAGCGGCACTCCCCCGTCTTCCTCCTTATTTCGGGGGTTCGGGGATGGGGTCCCGGACCCCTGGGCAGCCTTCACAGGGGTCGCGACTGCGCCCCCCCCGCCTCCCTTCCCGGAGTTGGGATCCCGAGCCCCTAGAAAATCTTCACGGGGAGTGCAACGGCGCTCCCCGGCTCAGCTTATTCTTCGAGGGGGGGATGCGCGATGGCCCACTCCCCTCCTCCTCATCGTCTTCATCTGGGCTTACTTCGTGGGGAGCGCACCGGCGCTCCCCTCCTTCCAGTGTCTTCGGGGGGCCAGGGTGGGCTCCTGGCACCCCCCCTCCCTTTGGGGATAATTTCACAGGGAGTGCAACGGTGCTCCCCGACTTCCGGTGTCGTCGGGGGCCAGGGTGGGCTCCTGGCACCCCCCCCCCCCCTTGGGGATAATGTCACGATCCCCGACTTCCTCTTCTTGGGGGCAGCCCCCGGAACCTGATCCACCCCGGGGGCCCATCTTGCACTGGTGGCGGAGCCCCAGGCGCTTCGTCATCGGTCCTGGCAGAGGTCAAAGGTCGCCTACCTTCTGGGGGGCTTTTCTCAGCCCCCAGGGGACTGATCTTCGCGATTCTGGCCTCTTCGTGTTCCTTGCGGCGCTCTCCAGCCACTGGGAGCACTTTCCTTCGCCCGCCTGGTCTCCTGGAGGGTGGATTCAAAAGGGAGCTGTCTTCACTGGCTCCCTGCGCCAGCCTTTTACCTGGCTCTCCTCCTGGGCCTCTCTTCTCCCTGCGTAGGGCCCCTGCTTCTGCGCACTGGTCCTGGTCTCTTCTCCTGGCGCTGTTCAGGATCCTGGGACAGTCAGGGGGTTCCTACTTCCAACTGCCCATTGCACCAGGCTCCAGCACCCTCTGCCTCAGCAGACCTCACCCCAGAGAGAGCTTCTCTTCCTGTGGAAACACTTTTTAAAGTTTGGGGAGGGGGCTGGCAGGAAGTCTCTGTTGGTCCTATCAAACAGCGACACATCACTTCACTACCCCTGCTCCCTCCTTCCTGCCCAGGCCTCTGGGTTGGTTCAAGATGGTGTCGTCCAGCGGTATCCTGCCACATGGTCTCTCAAAAAGCCCCTTCCCCCCCAGGGCTGCCTTCTCCCTTGTGCAGCCTGGTGCCTGGCACCCAGGGATAGCTTCTGATGGATGAGCCTGCAGCTCCACTCATCCTCTCCTCCTTGGAGAGGAGGTCTTCGCTCTTGGAGAAAAGGTCATTAATCTAACCTGCCAGGGCCAGACCCCAGCCAGGCCCTGGTTATGAGGTGACTCAGAGAAATATGATATTTCTAGATGACCCAAAAGCAGTATAAATAAGACTTTGGACTCTGCAGAATACTTCTTCTCACACACATTATAGTGGACTTTAGAGCGTGTCTGGAATTTGTAGGCCTTTGGAAAGTGACACTAGCCCATGGGCTCCACATCCCCATAGGGGAATAATGAAGTGAAAAACACAGTAAAACACACTGACTTTCCCTGGCATGTTTCTTCCCAGTGTATAAAGCCTATTCCATGTCACCGCCCAATTCTGCATAAGTCCTGCCACACCATTCACTTTGTAGCTGCTCCTGGACTGCGTACGCAAGGAATCTCCCCCTGCGCAGCCCACACACGTGTGCACACCCATTTACACATGTCTGCATGTAACCAGCCCGGTGCCCCTTACTCCAGCTGCTGCGCAGCGATATAGTCAAGCTAGGGGGATACCAGTAAAATCCACATGCAGTCTCCTTCGTCATGAGTTCACTGTGGGTGAGTCCCAAATTATGAGGCTCTCCCATAGTAAAAGCTCAACAAAAAGGTGCTCAAAAAGCAAAAAATCCGGGCGGCCCATAGTGTCAGAACCACCTTCTAACAGCAGCTGATGAACCTTTTTGAAGAAATAGAAACGGAGTGAATAATGCCACCCTCGATGCGACAGGCCACCTTGATTATACTACTAAAACCGGGTAAACAACCAGATCAATGCTCCTGCTAGAGACCTTTATCATTGCTTTATACCACGGGTACTCATAGTACGGCCCGCGGGCCGGCGGCGGCCCGGCAAGCCTTCCGTGGCGGCCCGCGGACCTTACAGACATCATACCTGTGTGTTTTTTACATCGCCGGTTGCAGCAGCGTGGAGCTTCTGGGGCCTGGGCGATTTCTTTTAAAGACCATTAACTTGTAAATGAGGCTTTGTTGAATTTCACCTCTTCTTAGCGCCCCTGATGCAGGGGCGCTAAGAAGAGGTGAAATACAATAAAGCCTCATTAACAAGTGAATGGTTTTTAAAACACCTGTTAAGTACTTGGGTGCGGCGGGGGCTGTGTGTGTTCTCGGAAGCTGTCTCAGCGCGGGTGAGGTGTCAAAGGGTGAGGAGGACAGCAGGGTGAGGTGACGGAGGGCAGCAGGGAGTGAGAGCAGCAGGTGAGGTGACAGGGGGAGGTAGACAGAGTGCGCAGAGGGAGGAAGACAGAGGGAGAGGGGGAAGACAGAGGGAGACAGATAGGGAGACAGACAGGGAGACAGACAGGGAGAGGGAGGGAGACAGAGGGGGAGGGAGGGAGAGCGAAAGGGAGACAAACAGTGATTCAGAGAGAGAGAGAGAGAGAGGGAGGGAGACGGAGAGAGAGAGGGAGACAGAGGGAGGGAGACAGAGAGGGAGAGGGAGGGAGACAGAGAGGGAGAGGGAGGGAGATAGAGGGAGGGAGACAGACGGAGGGAGAAAGATGGAGAGAGGGAGGGAGACCGACGGAGAGAGAGAGAGAGAGAGAGAAGGAGACAGGGAGACAGAGGGAGACAGAGAAAGGGAGACAAACAGAGTGAGTGAGACAGAGGGGGAGAGAGAGAGTGATAGAGAGAGGGAGGGAGACGGAGAGAGAGTGGGAGGGAGACAGAGATAGAGAGGGAGGGAGACGGAGAGAGAGAGGGAGACAGAGAGAAAGGGAGACAGAGTGAGTGAGACAGATGGAGGGAGACGGAGAGAGGGAGACAGAGGGAGGGAGGGAGACAGAGGGAGGGAGATGGAGAGAGGGAGGGAGACAGACGGTGAGAGAGATAGAGAAGGAGACAGGGACACATAGGGAGGGAGACATAGGGAGACGGAGACAGAGGGAGACAGGGAGGGATAGGGAGGGAGGGAGGCAGAGAGAGAGGGAGAGAGAGGGAGAGAGAGGGAGAGAGAGAGGGAGGGAGAGAGAGAGAGAGGGAGGGAGGGAGACAGACCGAGAGAGAGAGGGAGGGAGGGAGACAGAGAAAGGGAGACAAACACAGAGAGGGAGACAGAGGGAGGGAGAGAGAGAGAGAGAGAGAGATAGAGGGAGGGAGGGAGGGAGGGAGGGAGGGAGAGGTAGGGAGACAGACTGAGACAGACAAGAGGGAGACAGAGGGAGGGAGACAGACAGAGGGAGGGAGAGTGAGGGAGACAGAGAGGGAGAGGGAGGGAGACAGAGAGAGGGAGGGTGACAGGGAGGGAGACGGAGAGAGAGGGAGGGAGACACAGTGAGGGAGACAGAGGGAGAGAGAGAGGGAGGGAGACGGAGCGAGAGATAGATAGATAGATAGATAGATAGATAGATAGATAGATAGATAGATAGATAGATAGATAGATAGATAGATAGATAGATAGATAGATAGATAAAGATGTGTGAATGCCGGGTCTGGTGGCTCAGTGGACGAAGGCGTCCGCTGCAGGGGCCTGTGTTCAACCTCATGGTCATAGTTTTTTTTTTGCTCTAGCCCCGCCTCCTCCCCCACTGCCCCCGCCCCCACCGGTGCGGCCCTCAGCCACAAACCACACTGTAAATTTGGCCCCCGAGAGAAAGTTTGTGAGTACCCATGCTTTATACAGATGCTAAGCTGTTTGCCAACATTTTGGCAAACAGAATAGCACCCTCACTGGCAAGATTAGTGGGACAGGAACAAACTGGCCTCATTCTGGGTCGCTCCCTCACGTGCAATTGGAGAACCCTCTTCAGCACAATCACACGTATTGATCCAAGTGTTAGTGCTGCAGCCCTCTTCCTGGATATTGTGAAGGTCTTCTATTCGGTTGAATGGAGGTTCTTGTATGCAGTCCTCAGGAGGGTGGGAGTGGGTGAGATGTTCCTAAAATAAGTTGAGGCCCTGTACACTAAGCCCTCAGCACGTGTGTTAGTCAACGGATTACTCTCCCAACCTATAGCAACCACTAGAGGCACTAGACAGGGCTGTACTCTCTCTCCGCTATTGTACGCGCTGGCTGCAGAGCTCTTGGCCTGCGCCATGCGAGAATATCGTGCACATAGAGGCATAAGCGTCCACCAACACAACCTGGTCATTTCAGCGTATGCAGATGATACCTTATTGTACATATGCAACCCGGAACATAATCTAAAGCCGAGGCAGCAAGAAGTAGAGCGATTTGATCAACACTCAGGCCTACACATTAATTGGCACAAATAAACAATAACCCCACTTACACCTAATACCGACCCCATCTTAACCGAATACTCCATAGAATGGACCACAGACACAATATGATATCTGGGAGTACAAATACACACTGATCCAGAAGTGGCAATGCTGGAAAATTATGGGCGCGCAATACAGAGACTAACATAATCAATAGACAAATGGATTAGGCTCCCTCTCCCCCTCATAGGCCGCATTGCACTAATGAAGATGATTGTTCTCCCTCGGTTCCTTTATTTATTTGGGAACATCCAAATCACATTACCAAAATCATTGTTCCAGAATCTCCGAACTCTCCTGATACAACTCGTCTGGGCTGGCAAGCAGCCTCGGGTCAAATGGGATACACTGACAAAGACATACTCTGAAGGAGGTTTAATCGCCCCAGATCTTGAAAGATATTATAGGGCCGCACAGTTGTTGCATGCACATTATTGGATACACGGACCCCATAACCTCCCACAACTCTACATTGAAAGAGACGAGGTTAGCCCTATCTCACTACTGTAAACACTACTGAGTGGGCCACAATGTAGATTTCGTACAATAGACCCAGTTGGGTGTATGAGGACTCAAATGATGCAAATAGCAGATACTCAACAAATCACTCTTATATACTCTCCTAAGCTGCCTATCGAACGGTGTGATTGGTTTTCTTTGAGCGGGGACAGGGCAGTAACAGAAACACTTAGTACGCTATCAGTAGAATACATGGGGAACTTCTTTCTTAGCGGTACAGTAAAAACTTGGGACCAAACACTAACACATGCTCCTCAGGAGTCCACGGTCGATGCCTACAAATACTACAGGGTAAGGCAGTCGCTATGGGCACTCTCGGGAGACGACATGACAGAACCGGAGGAGACAAGGTCACTGACATACCTCCTACATGCTAAATCTCCATAATGTGGAATTACAGCATTATACACACTCTCTAAGGGACACAACACTCTGGCGTTGGTCAAGACCCAACAGGAGTGGCAGGTAGAGTTGGGCATATAAATTACTGAGGCGCAATGGGCACACTGCTTTGCGAATACAAAGTCCATTTCCCAAAATAGGAGACATAGGTTTATACACTACAAGTACCTCCATAGAGTATATTACACCCCAGCTCGACTGTACAAATATGGTTTGAGGTAGGACGACCGGTGTATAAGATGCAAGGCTAGCGATGTGAACTTCACTCACTTAGATTGGGAGTTCCCAGGAATTTGAGTGTTTTGGAAGGATGTGTTCACCGCTCTAATAGAAATGCTAGAGATACAAATACCAGAGTCCCCACTGGTTTCACTGCCTGGGTATGATAAGGAAATACTGAAGTCAGGATGCAAAATGGCAGCAACTGGACACCTATTTGCAAAACCAAGAATCGCAATGCGCTGGATGCGAGGTCTACTACCCTCGTGGGAATGGCACACAGACCTAGCTTACTGCTCCACACAGTCACACAATTATAATGCCCTTATTCCGGTCCGTTGTAGACCCAAAAATATATGGTTGCCATATTAGACATACTTGGCGCGTAAGACAGTTGAAGATGAGGAACCTGAGGGTCAAAACAGAACAGGAATTGGACGGATTCTATTTAGACTATAAAAGGGGCAGGTAATAAACCTTCCAGGGCAGACACTTACTACACGTGCAGAGATGCAGACAACAGGAGAGGTCGGGCATACATAGAGATATTTGAGTTGCGCCCATAGGGGGAACGTAATTGTGGCAAACATAATCTTGTATATTTATATTTGTTTCAAATGTGATTGACCGTTTGATCTCAGAAATAGTATCTGCACAGATGTAAATGTATAATATGTACTGCTTGACTGGTTGTGATGACTGGAAAAGTATAAATAAAGTTTTTTTTTAAAACTATGGAAGCTTCATACAACTACATCTAACCATCTTTCTGATTGATTGTATGTGCGTATCCAGTCCCCCTTCGGTCAGAGCCAAGGCATGCACTTTCCCCGGCCAGCTATGAGAACATCTCTTGCACTTCTAAGAGTTAAACCCTTTAATGTGATGCAGGGCATATGAGCACTTGCAGATTTGTCCCTCAATACATGCAGCCAGACTCCCATGCAGGGCCGGTTTTAGGGCGGTGCGACCGCTGCAGCCGCACTGGGCGCTGACCTGAACGGGGGGGGGGGAGGGGGCACTGACCCCATGGGGCGCTGGGTTTAGCAATGACTCATGTTTAAAAGCACTTGCTGCAGAGTAACTCGTACGTCCAGTTTAAGGCAGCGATAAAAAATGGCCTTATTAACTCTTGTGATTAATGTTGCAGCTAGAGCGAGAGTTTTGTTTAGTGGCAGTTTTGATTCGCCATAAAGTAGCACAGAGGGTTATTAATATGGCTGATACAATGAATAAATCTGTATTTTATGTGGCCAGCTGAGTGGATTAGTAAAGCCAGCCTTTACCAGCGCATTAAAACTAATGAAATGCATGTGAGCGAGGGGCCTTAGAGAGATGAGGGGAAGTTTTGCCTGGTGATAGTGAGGGAATCCGAGGAGGAGGAGGTTATTGGGGGGGATCAAAAAAAGAGTGCCACACTGGGCGCCACCAGCACCAACGCTGGCCCTGCTCCCAAGCCGTCCTTAAGCGACCTGACGCTAATCATTGCGCGGCCGTCCAGCAGCAGCGCCCTTCCTTCGCCTATAGCGGTGCTGAGGCTCCCTCCTCCTCCCGCCCCTGCCGTTGATGACTGGTATTAAGGGAAGACATTTGCCTCGAGGACAGTTCTTTGAAGTTGAACCTCATTATTTGCGCCTTCAGTGCCACTGACCCAAGCGCAACGGGGCTGACTGTTTGTTGTTGCAATTGAACAATTAGCTTCCTGAGTTTGTGCACAGAAGCAGGGGGCGCCCTGGCAGCTTCAGGCCAGTGTTTCCAAGTCTGACGCAAGCACCATCAATACCGGAGTATCCATGAACACTAATAGGAGAGCGTTGATCTGCACCCACTCATCGTCAGCCCAAATATATGACAATGCCGGACTTCCACTCGGTTCCATAGGCTACTCACCCAGATCCAAGTAGAGGAAATCCCAGCGTGGGCTTTTATGCATCCAAGTAAAATTAAAATGTGACTTTTTGCCTTTGTGATGGATTCTTAATAAGATGGGGAAGTTTCTTTACACCTTTCCTACTCTGCCCCAGATAGCGAGGTATCCTGAATTCAAATCTTGTACAGAATGCACCTTGATCCTGGTGTCTCTTAGTCTCAGCTGACATTTTCCTCGTTCTTTGTACTAATGCTATAGTTCTGGAGGTACCTCTTCTCCTTACGTTCACAGTTGACTTGCTCTAATATACACATGCCCTTTATGTCTCAGCTTAGGAAACAGTAGTTGATGCTGTCTGATGACAACCTGGACGTCCTATAGGCTGGCAGGCCATGAACTGTCAGGAACCAATATTGTAGTAAAGTGGCTGATGTTTCAATTTCTTTCCCCTACACCTTAGATCATTTGCCTTTCTTTCTCTCCCCTTTTCTCATTTTTGATAATTAAACACCCCCAAGTTGACGTGTGCTATACAAAAAAGTTGACGTGTGCTTTACAAGTGGAGTGGTAACGTCCTATTTAGCTGCAGAAGTTCTATTCTAGCTAAATCTCGACAAATCTTTTTCCTGGTGTGCAGATCTTTTTCAACTAGTTTGGAAGCTTCTTCACCTTGTGCAGAACCTTCATTTGGAACTTTCGGTTATGGCTTAAATGTCTCTTTAGCTGTTAGACACCAGTGATCTCAATCTGGTTAATTAGGAAGTTGTTTCAACTTGTTCTTGCTACCTATGCTTTCGGAAGGAGCAAGCTGAAGGCTCTGTTTTCTTCCAAGGTTGCACATTTGCTTCCTGACGTTCCACATGTTCCGTAAGGTTTGTAAGTGGCTCCCCATCGACACTAGACGCATCGTCATTCAAGCCTGATCACCAGCCGACTTGTCTACGGCAACGCACTCTGCAGGTATCACCGCGCCACTCCTCAAGAGACTACAGATCATGCAGAACTCAGCAGGCAGACTCATCCTTGACCTCCCCAAGTGGACCCACATCACCACCCACCTCAAGAAGCTCCACTGTCTCCTCATTCAAAAGAGATGCCAGTTCAAGATGTTGATTCCCACCTTCAGAGTCCTCCACAACCTAGCACTAGACTACATCAACCACTGACTGAATTTCTACCTCCTGTCCAGACACTTGTGCTCTGCCTCCCTCTTTCTCACCCACACATCCTGCATATGCCACAGCACACCTTGCTGTGAAATCTTGGAACAACCTCCCACTTCACCTACCATCCTCATTGTCCCTCCTGAAATTCAGACGAGGACTCAAGGTTATGCGATTGATCCCCGGCAGCAGCAACAGTCAGCGCGTGGATACCTTACGGGTGATTAGATTCGCTTGACAAATCCATCTGGAATGAATTGAATTGGAATACTGGTACATGGTACTCCTCATTATTCAAGCCTCTTGTGGAGCATAGATTACCACCTCTTTGTTTGGTTCTTTCTATTCTTCCACGTGTTCTCGTTTTTCTGGGACTTGTTTTCTTTTTTGTAAAGCAGTCTGAGTGTGCATGTTTTTTCAAGCTGTTTTACTGGTGTGAGGCTCTGCCATCCCTCAGGCTCCATCTTGGTTTCTCTCTGGTATTTTACTCTCCCCCAGCCCGTGCTCTGTTGCTCCTTGCTTCTCTTTTCTCCCGGCCTCCGCTGTCATTAGCTTCCTCGCCAGGTGTGCCCATTGTGCTGTTGCCCCGGCCTTCCACCCTCCATGCCCTTGTTCTTTTGCCCCCGCAGCATGCTCGCTAGTTTGCTTCCCTTCCCATGCCCTCCATGTTGCTTCTCTCTCACGTGTGCCCAAGTGTTGCTTCCGCCCCTCTGTGCTGCTTCCCCCACCCTCCTGTTGCTTCCTCCACCCCTGTCCTCCATGATTCCATCCACTCCCCCAGGTATTGATTCCCCCCACACACAGAATTTTCTGTCTCTCGCCTGTGTTTCACCCTTTGCGCTTGACCTACAGAGACGCTGGGGATATTTGTATCTGCTTCACCAGGGAGCAAATGACCTGCCCAACTTTTGGATCAACTTCTCCAGGGAACAAATGCTGCAGCTCCATTTCCAAAGGGGGCAGTTGCACCATAGCCCCGGCACCTGGGGTGTCACAGTGGAGGAGGTCATGTCTTCTTTCTTTCAGTGAAGACCGCAACTCCCCACTTTGACGCTAACACTAGCTATGCTCTTGCTCCGCAGAGGGGCAGAGCGGTCATTCCTTCTTTCTGCTCCACAAGTTTTAGATTTGACTCCAAGGACTTCAGTTTTACTACATTTCAATTTAGGTCTCGCCTGTGAGACAGCTTTCAGTGGTCTATAGGCAAATGCCTGTTGTGAACCACAGGGCTTTATAGAGATGAAAAGGGTGGGGGCCTCTAAAATGAGCCAAAGTAATTAAGGTGTGACCTAAAAAGGTGACCTACATTCTGTGCTTTACACATAGTTCTCCCCAACCAGCATTAAGGTGTTTTTTGTGAGTTTTCTGCTAATGCATTTAGACATACCACACAACAACAAACATATGCTTAAAATAAGCCAGACCTATTATTGTCTTTGCGACTGCTTGTTAGCATTTTGATATAAATGAGTAACGATTTTGTTGTAAATAATTAAAGTTGGTAATTACAATGGTACCATATGTGACCATCATCACTACATGTGCTCTAGAGAGAGACCGCGGATTAGATGAGCATGTAATCCAAACACTATAATGGCCTACTGAGTCACACTGCCTTCAGCCTCTGCTCCAGAGCTGTCAATCATGCCTCATCATGAACACCCTCCCACAACTAGAACTTACCCGGACACCTAAATGAGTCTCAGCTCCCTTGTCTGATATAAGTTTTGCAAAACCCAAGAGCTCAGACTTTTAGAGTCAAGACATCTTGGCTTTGCCAATACTTAGACACAAAATTGCACTAAAACAAAGAGTTTACCAATATTAACACATTTAAAGCCTTTACTTACCTAAAATGTGCAATGTATATACAGCAACATATTGCTAAACACATTGACAAAGCAAATAGGTTTCCCAGGTGAGATTTATTGGCTAAATCTTATGCCATGTTCTTCCTGGTCGGGCACTCGGGTGGAAGAAAAGAATCCTGCAGCCATCTATAGGCTGCTGTCGTAGCTTTTAAAGGGGCTGGCTTTCAGATGCGTTATCGGTTCAGCTGTAATGAGAATGGTTCATATGTGCCGAACACAAGAGCTCGCCCACAAGGGCAATCCAGAGGTGATCTTGCATAATTTAGGAAGGGCAGTGCACTCGGTGCCTAGTTGACCTTAAAACCAGGAACTGAACCCAGGTGCTCAATATGCCTGGGCGAATACTGGAAGGCTGCAGCGGTGAACAGCCGATGTTGTTAACCCATTGCAGTTTCTGCACCACCTTTGCCTTCCCGGGTACATGTTTGACAGGAGCACACGTTATTCAGTGCTACTGCTCTGAGGGTAGAAAACCCTTAAATTTAAAGGTGCAACCTGCTGGCCGGTCTATGGGAAATGGATGCATTATCTGTCTCCCTGCATATTCTAGAATACTTTTAAACTGGTCACAGCTGTCCATGAGCAACTCACCCGGCAGGAGTATAGAACGTACAAGAGCATAGGCCCAGCAGACGGAGCTGGCTTTCTAACAAGTCTGATTACCCTGTTTACCTAAGACCTAGTGCTTTAAATGGGCAGGCACAAGTGCTGGAACTCTGGGAACCTATAAATTGGGGGTCAAGTTGCAGCGACAAAAACAGGGTGGAGCCATAGGCGTCTGACAGTCAATGTATATGTTTCATGTCTTGTAAATCTGCTGCGAAGAATTTGGCAACAAGCGGAATAGTGATGTGTTTCCTGCACAGCACATCATGTAACATGCAGATGACAAATATTTTTTTGGGCAAATGGGCAAGTGAGTTACTGCTTTTGACACAGATTATTTCATTACTTGCAGTTCATAAATTGCAATCCTTCTAACATTGCACAGTAAGCTATCAACGAGCATGGAGGGCCAGCATGTAAACTGCAAGGCATGGGTTTAATACGTTATTGTTTGTTCTCAATCTGTAGTTATTATAAGGCGGCTAAAAGGGTTTCATTGGGAAGTAATAAAGTCTTATTAGTACAGGCAACCTCAAGCACCGTATTAGGTTTTAAATCCTGACTTCATGTTTCTCCCGGCTATGTACTCTTAACATATACTCCCTACCAGGAAAGACAATTTGTGACTCCTACACATTGAAACTCTCATTGTCTTTATATAACTTCCTGTACAATGATTTACACTCTTACATGATGTATTGTTAATGTATCTGCGTGGGTGATCTAAATTGTTCTGGAACCCTACATTGGGATGAGCAGCGCTATAAAAGAATTAAATGAAAAAATGAGTAAGTGCTATTTAAATTGTTATTCATTTTAATACTCATACCGACTGATACACCTGACAGTCTTACTGTGCATGCATATCTCTTATAAACAGGGATTGAACCAAGCTCTCTGTCTTTGTTTTCCCCTCCAGTGTGTTGGTGTCTAGGTGTTAGGCTCAAGATAGCCAGGATTATATTAGAACAAAAGGAGGGCTTGATGGCTCTTTAGATTCGGACTTTGATGTGGGCCCAGCTGGAGTCTAAGGAAGAAAGCCCACTTGCTGTCAGCACTTTGCAATTCTGGGCATAAAGCAGATAACTTGCAGGAGCTACTGATTTGTGTCTCTGTATCTACAAAGTACAGCGTGACAAATTCAGCGTATTTTACTGTGGCAGGGTGATCCCCGATTCAGTTAAATGTTAGACGCTGGAGCCTCTTTTATTTTAGCACTGGCAGGCACTCACAGGAACTTATGCTCTGCCTTCATGTGACTTCATATCAGGACAACACACATTCTCCTTCTGGATGCAAAGCTATATAATTTCTGTGTTAAGCATGTTCTTACCGAATTGCGAAATGGTTTCAGGACGCATTCGCACCGATTCAGCTTCTTTACATGGTAAAGAACAAATGACAAAGAAATCAAAACTGACAATTTTGATTTATATGGCTGCACTACCTAGATTTTAGGAGAACCCTAAAATATTTAGAGCTTTCAGAGTCATCCACATGCGCATGTTTCTAAAGTGAAGAAGCCTCAGACCTGCATCGCTCTTCTGGTAGCTCATTTATCCTGCAGTGCTACAACACCAGGGAATTCCACCTCTAACAGACACATGCAGCACCGACCAAGGCAGACTTGTCCTGGATCTCCCTAGACGAACCCACATCACCCCCTACCTCAGGGAACTCCACTGGCTCCCTGAGGTGAGGAAAAGATGCCAGTTCAGGCTCCTGAACCATGCACACATGCCCTACATTACTGCGGAACTGCATACTTGAACTACCACCTGAACTTCCATTAGGCCACCTCCGCTCTGTATCCTTTTCTCTAACCCTCACCTCCTGCATCCTACGTAGCAGATGCAGAGGTCGCTTGTTTCCCTACCTAGCAGCGAAGACATAGAACGAGCTGCCCTTTTATCTACGGTCCACCCCATCTCTTCCCAAGTTCCGAAAGACCCTGAAGACCTGGCTATTCAGCTACTCAACTGGACCCTGCCAGCTTCTGAATACCCTCATGGGTGACAAGTAGTGCTCTACAAATCTACTGATTGATTGAAGGCAGCTTCTGTAGGGTAACCTTTGGGCCACTCTGCTTGCGGAATGTCCACTTTGGAAGTGTTGCAAAAGAAACAGTAGATGGACGGAATGCTGGACATTGCAAACATTCACCCCCAGTCGCAAGGTTCTGGGTTTAATCCATCATTTTTTTGCTCACCACACCACCCGAGTTTGGACCCAGCCATATGCAAATCAGTCTTGACCCTGTTCCTTGTGGGAACAGTCCAGCCCGAACTGCCAAGCCAGGTCCTCCATGGACCATAAACAAGCATCCTGGGACCAGTTTCAGAGTATCACCATTCATCAGCCAGGCTAGCTTGAATCCAGTGGTGTCGTGAGCACAGGACCCACGTCTGGGCATACCCTTCTCACTTAGGGCGACATATGGAAAACAAACAGTAGATGGACGGAATGCTGGACAATGCAAACATTCACCCCCAGTCGCAAAGATCTGGGTTTAATCCATCATTCTTTTGCTCACCACACCACCCGAGTTTGGACCCAGCCATATGCAAATCAGTCTTGACCCAGTCTTGGCCCTGTTCCTTGTGGGAACAGTCCAGCCCAAACTTCCAATCCAGGTCCTCCCTGGACCGGAAACACGCATCCTGGGACCGGTTTCTGCATTCTGTCCATCAATTGTTCTCTTTGCATTTGTCACCCTGAGTGGGACGGTATGCCCAGACGTGGGTCCTGTGCTCTCCATGCCACTAGAGTCAAGCTATCCTGTCTGATGAGGGCTGAAAGCCCGAAACCGGTCCTAGAATGCTTGTTTCCAGTCCAGGGAGGACCTGGCCTGGCAGTTCGGGCCGGACTGTTCCCATTGGGCGCAGGGTCAAGACTGATTTGCAAATGGCTGGGTCCAAACTGGAATGGCATGATGAGCCAAAAAACGATGGATTTAGGCCCAGATCTCTGTAGTGGGGTGAATGTATGACATTGCTCTGCATTCTGTCCATTAATTGTTCTTTTTGCACTTTGGAAGTGATGTCATGTGTGGCTAAGCCAGGCTGTTGGGCTGACATGGACATCGTGTCCAGCCATTAGCTTGATGATGCTTTACAATCGGGGCCATTGGAATTATGTGACAGGGGAGGACCAAATTATGAGGCAGGGCTGAGTAACTTATGGGGCAAGAAAAGGCAAATTATGGGGCATAAAGCAGCACATTTTGTGATAGTATTACTTCATTATATTGTTATTTTTACACTTGTTAACACTGTCTGGGCATTGGTTACACCTCATTAGCACTAATTTACCACCCAAATAATTCAGTAAGCAACATAAAGGTGACCATTCAACCTTTGCAAAGGGCCTTCCACTGCACAGTAACACATGTTGCTGCGTGTTTTGTAACTTTTGAACCATTTGAGCAGGAATTTTTTTGTTTGTTAAGATCTGCAGATTATGCCGCAGATGATAGATAATGTGGTAGAGGCGGCAAATCTATAATTATGCGAATAATGGCGTGGCCACACAATCGCATCATTCCAGTGGCCCTGTGTATAATCATGGCATCGGTATAAATAAAGCTGGCTGAGGCAGTAAGTATCGCTTGTCCAGTCACTTACTCAGGCAATAGGAGCATCACCTCAGTATCATCAGGAAGGGAGCTTTATATAGGTCTTGGTGTATAGGAGCCGCTAGCAGCAGCTTGTACTTTTCTCCTCTTTCTTCATGCATCCCTTTTCTTTGTACCACTCGGTTTCTTCTCGCCCTTTCTCTTCCTTCTTCCTCTGTTGCTCTTCTCTTCCCCTTGGCTTTCCTGCTCTGTCTCCCTCACTCTCGTTCTGCTTTCTCTTTCCAGGTGCCTCTCTCTTTGTTCTTCCTCTCAACGTTGTCACCCCTTACACCTGTGACTCGCCTCTTTCTCTCTCATTACCCCGTCATCTCCTACTCCTTGGCCCAGTCCAGCCAAGTGCCACGCATTAGGCGTTAGTCTAACGCATGTCAGTGTTGTGGTCCGCATCACCCCAAGGAAATGCATTAATCACACATTATAGTGCTGCTATAGAGCATGATCAGGTCAGACTGTGAGCTGGCTGCAGTAGCGCGGTGTGCGCTGCTCCCGGCAGGCTAACAGGGCTGGCTCAAGATCTGCTAAACTCGCAGTACTGCCAGTACTGCTCTCTCGTCTACAATGTATCTAAGTATTTAAAACATACACACTGGGCCCGACACACGAGCATAAACTGACTTCACAGTCTCACAGTGAGTGTCCTATCACGGCTTGACTAATAGTAAGTCTGGGTGTGAGTGAGAGACACAGTCAGTTATAGGCTAGGTAGGTCAGGTGAGGTGAGGGCAGTCACAGGGCTGTCCTCCTGCTTGGCTGCCGCCCGCGGTGCGAGCAGGCAGCATAACTTTCGGCTGTGCTTTTAAGCTAGGCCATTAAGATGTTTCTGAGGGCCGCTGCAGCTCCTCCGACCTCGCTGCTTGCAGTGGGGTACCGGACTGATCTCATCGTCTGGTGCAGCTGACCTGCAGTGCTGGAAGCCAGGGGAAGGTAGAGCCAGCAGCTGCTCACCCACACCACGGCTAGCGATAAATCGACGACAATTAATGCCGGAATATGCGATCCCACCTGCACGACTTGACCCCAGGCCCTCCGGGGCGGCCAGACAGTGACTCGGTGTGAGGCAGGCCAGTGTGACTACAGTCAGTCTGTCAGTGCAGCAAATATAGGTTGCAAAGCAGTGTGACTGCACATTCCAGCAGGAGGGACCTGACCTGACCCCAGCCCACTGGGCCGCAGCGCCGCCTCAGCAGCTGCTGCGACGAGGAGCCTGCATGATAAGCAAGTGCCTGCGAGAGTGAGCGCCGATAATGGGTATTTGATCTAATTAAACTAGGTAAACATTATAATTGTGCCGAAAATGATGTGTTAGTTGCTTATAAGACTAGTAGTCCGTGCAACGTACTCTTTTATTATACTACTCAGTGTGTGTCTCTTTTTAAAACAAATTGCAGCCTGCGGCCGGGCTGTGACCCCTTGGCTGTGTGTGCTCCTCTGTGAGCCTCTCCTGTCCATCAATTTCTGGTGCTTTGCAGCAGTTTTAAGATCATCTTAGTGTTTCTCTTTGATCACATGTGTGTAATTTCTGATATATATATATATGTTTCCCTTGTCTTCATTGCTTAATTTTGCTTGAAAGTTTCACTCATAGTTGTTGAAATGCCATTCATATAATTACACTAAAATTATGAAAATATCACACATGGCAATCTGAAACCTTGGCAGTTTTGCAGTCCTGACATAATGAGGCTTCCCACCTCCAGACATAGCTTTTATATACTGTGGGGTGTAATCCCAGTTTACCGTGTCCTCCTTCCATTTCTACAACAAGGTAGAGTACCCCAAATGTACCCCCCCCCCTCCCCAGTATCGTCTCTGTTGTCCAACAGAGGTACTGGGGTAGGATGTCCTTCACATCTCGAGATCTGACCGTTAGTCTTTAATGAAGGAAGCAGTAGCATATCCGAGGATTTGAGGAGAAGACTCAGGAGGTAGGTTTCCATCCACAATATAGTGGGTTACAAGTGGATGATTTACCCCATCATGATTTACTCAAATTAGTGACATTTAAAGAATGTAAGGACACCGAGTAGGCCTCCATCCCTAACGTTTTGGGGAAAAGATATGTGATTTTTGGGTAAAAGGTATGTGCCTCAAGGTTTTGAGGATAACTTCCCTCATATGCCCAGGATGAACACTATTTTAGCGTCAATGGCATCAACAATAAATCTGGCCTCTGAAGGAGCTACACGTCTGGATGTTGTCGATAGAACGGTAGAGGATGCCTGTAAGAGGTTGAATGCAACAGCCAAGTTTGCAATCGGAGCACGTTCCTCCACGGCGTATGCCACACAGGTTCTTCTTAAAGACTTTAAGCAACTATTTAATTGCCCACAAGGGAACGAGGGCCTGATCTCTCTTCTAGCACATATGGAACTCCTATCGAATTTTTTATCATGTGTCACTGTCAGTTGACAACTTGTGGGCTGCTACATCCTCTGCAGGGGCAGCCATTGCTGGGTGTTGTCTCCTTTGGATGAAATCCTGGAAGCTGGATGCAGCTCAGAGGTCACTTATCCAGAAGCTTCCATTTACAGGACCTAGGTTTTTTGGAGCGGAGCAGGATGGGATGGTCCAGAAGGCAGCAGAGGAAAAAAAGTCTTGGTAAAGTTGTATTTTTGGCATGACCTTGGTTGGCGAAGCTGCATTTTCCAGCAAGACCCTATCCGTTACCCCCAGTGCTTTAAATGGGCCGGTACAGAGTACCGGCACTTATTTATTTTGAGAGGGAGAGTACAGGCACATCTCAAAAGAGACGGAATACTTTTAATTGGAGAGTACCGGCACTTCTGAGAAACAAGCAGGTACTCTGGCATGGTGGGGGCGAGATTACCAGTGTTCCACCATCAGTGGCAAGAATAGTGGCATGTGTGCACTCAATATAATCGAAAACGGATGCATTATCCTGTTCCTACACAAACCCCCCACACAAGCAGTTTCTATCTACCATATTGCCAACAGAGCAACTCAGACAACAGTCATTGCCCCTGGGTGTGCAAGCTTTACTGGAAAAACAAGCCATAATGCCTGTTCCAGAGCATCAGAGAGCGGGAAGGTTATATTCTACACTTTTCCTAGTGCCGAAGCCGGACGGAAAACATCAACCTGTTCTGAATTTGAAACCATTAAACAAGTAGATCTTGATCAAAACTTTTCAAACTGTACCCCTTCAGACAATCCTCATGCTGATAGTGGAAGACGGCTTCTTGGCAAAGATGGGTTTACAGGATGCCTTCTTCCATGTTCCTATTCATCAAGCGAGCCAGAAGTTTCATCGCTTTGCGGTGGGAATGCAGCATTTTCAATTTCAGGCTCTACCATTTGGTTTGGCGACATATCCCAAAGTTGTCACGAAGGTACTAGTGCCAGCGTTGCATGCCTTTAACTAAAAGATTTACAGTTTTCACATATCTTGACAATTGGTTATTGTCTGCTTCCTCTCTTTCTAAGGCGCAAGAGGATGTGCATGTGGTAACCGAAGCATTGCATAGAGTGGGATTCTTGATCAACTTTCAGAAGTCATTCCTATATAGAATCCAGGTCAACACCACTGTGGGGCGTGTCGTCTTACCTCAGTCCAGGTTCATAACAATCCAGTCCGCCATATCTCATCTTTTGAGCCAACCGGCCATGTCAGTCCGAGGTTAGCTGAAAATACAAGGTCTGGTGGCAGCAACAAGTGCAATGGTTCCCTGGGCATGTTTCCGCTAGAAGCCATTTATAAATCAACTACTGCACCGCTGGTCTCAGAGTTCTCAGAATGTCGAATTCTTCATACCAGCCAGATCAGGGAGGCATTAGGCTGGTGGGGATAGTAGAACAATCTTTTTTAAGGGAGTTCCTTTTTGTCTTTTTCTCCCTTTACATTTGACTGCGAATGCCAGTCTGTGGGGTGGCGACTCTGGGAGACCAGGAGAGGAAGGGCAAATAGCTCCATGAGGAGAGCTTGCCATCCTCCAATTGAAGGGAACGAGCAGCAGTGTGAATGGAGATGCAGCCTTATTGTTTTCAGTTGGAGGAACCGAGAACCAGGTAACCCGGTGCTATTTGAAGCATCAGGGGGCAACTCAAAGCGAGAGTCTGAATTATTTGCCAGCTAGGTTTTTTGCCTGGGCTGAAAAACACTTTTTGGCTCTTCAAGCAATTTATATTCAGGGTCAGAAGAAATTCAGAGAGGACAGCCTGAGTTGCAACCTCCCGTCTTCAATCATGCATCACCTGCCCGTTGTGGAATTCAATCTAATTTGCTGTCACTTCCCCACCCCATGGATAGGCATGTTTGCATTCCAGCAGAATGCAATGTTACCAGTGTTTTCCTCTGAGGTGTTCTGTCCTTGAGCATAGGCAGACATCACTCTCTCATTCCTGTGGCCAAGAGGGATTGCATATGCTTTTCTATCAATTCCCCTCCTTTCAAAGGTGCTTTGGAAGATTCAAGAGGAGAGGACATTGGTGATTCTGGTGGCACCCTTTTCGCCCAGACACCCAAGGTTTTCCCCTCTGAGGTCACTCTCCTGGGGAATTTCTTAATCTGTCCCTGTTCCTGTTTCTGCTGCTGTCAGTCCAGATGAAACCTCTCAAATGGATGGCCTGGAACTTGAAAGGGTAGGCTTACAACATTTGGGGTGTCCAGTGGAGGTTGCTAGAGATATTAAGTTATCAAGGAAGCCATCAACCTTAGCATCTTACAAGAAGCATTGGAGGTAGTTCCAGAAATGGTGTCGTGTCAAAGAATTTGATCCTCTTTCGTTGTATCTAGTTTGAATCCTTTAATTTGTTAGGGACAGATATTTGCAGGACTTGGCACCCTTTACCTTGTCTGCTTTGCGGTAAGCCTTTAGAGCTCTTAGAAGAGGATAAGCCTGCAAGGATCTAGCACCATTGGTGGAGCAGCTTTAAAAAGTGTTTGTTTGAAGCAGCCAACAGTAGTTACTCCTTCTCCAACTCAAGCCCTATCCTTAGTCTGGAAAGGATTACGATTTTCTCCTTTCGAACCTCTACAGGAAGAGGAACTAGGCTGGTTATTTGCAAAGACAGCTTGTTTTGGTAGCCATTACCTCAGCAAGGAGGTTGGGAGAATGGAGTATGCTAGTTATTTATTTCACCTATTTGTGATTCTTCCCAGACAGGGTGAGTTTGAGATTGGATCCTAGATTTTTTTACAAGATTAACTTGTCCTTCCATCGCTCTCAAGAAAAAATTCTTCCTGCCTTGCAGTCAGATAGTGATGCACAAGTTCCTTATTCCCTAGATATAAAGAGGGTTTTAACCATATAGTTGGACCAAACAGGGGATTTTACAGCGTCCAATTCGCTTTTTTGTATCCTATGGCACAGCTAATAAGGGAAGAAGAGTAGCTTCTTAGACAATTAGACAGTGGGTTCGCAGTCCTGCAGAGTGATGAATGAGTCATGCTCATCTACTGTTCAAGAGCGTTCAACTAGGGCAGTTTCGGGACCTTGGGCTGAAGCGTAAGTGCGTCCTTACAAGAGATTTGTAGGGCTGCAACATGGTCGCCACATCAGACATTTATAAGGCACTACACGTTGGATCTTGCCAGTTCGGATGATTGTAATTTTGCTTCTATTGTTTTGAAAACGGCAATGAAGTAATTGTTGATTTAAGAAATCCGGTATTTCTGCATCATTGATTGTTGGTGTGTGTATTATTGAAGCCTGGTACATTCTCGTTACGTAAGGACTGAGTCGAGGAGGACGAGATGAAGGGGTAATGTTTCAATTACGTACCGGTAATCTTCATTACTCCGATTCGTAGTCCTCTTGGTCCCAGTCCCTGCTGTGTTTTTCACCTCCAATCTGTGGATCATGTAATATACAGGAGACGAGGCGGTGGGAAGGGAAAAAGGACACTGAAAGCTAGGATTACATCTAACAGCTTCTAAAGGCTCTGTCTGCAGGTAGTATGCCTCATTTTGCCAGGACTTGGACTTGGAGGTCTACCAATCAGGCTAATGAAGATTACAGGTTAGTAATTAAAAAATACTTTTTCTCCTGTCCCCTCTTTTTCTTTCTCGCTTTCCCTTGTACCTTCTTCACTCACCCTTTTCTTCCCATTGTTTTCCTCCCTTTCCAAACACTACATTTCCTCCTACCCCTTTCTCTCTTTTCCTTTCCCTTTTCTTCTTGCCTCATCTCGATTCCCCATCCTTTTTTTCTCTTCGGCTTTGGCCCTTCTTTCCATTCCCAGTTTTTTTTCCTCTCGCTATCCCCTTGATCTCCCTCTTCTGAATCTTTCACTGTGCCCCCACTTCAATGCTCTCTCGTTTCCTGAATTTCCTCTTTCATGGACTGTCCTCTAATGTTATCTTTTTGTTTCGTTTCAGCACTGGTTGGAATTCACAAAGTCCATTGTAAAGCAGATGAGATGTGAGTACGAGGCATGGGAAATGTTTCTAACAGGTATTCGTATCTGGCTGGTCGGTATCATAGCTCTAGTGATGGGCCCCGTTATTGTCTGGGCCTCTCTCGCCTTTTCTGACATGACTGGTCTTTATCAGTTAGTGTCGAGCATGGCTTCTGTAGTGGGTGGTTTTTGGGTGGGTTTTTTCGAGTCTTTTCTTAAGAGGGGCCTTCTTAGCTGAAATGTGACTAGAGCAGCTTCTTTTTATATTGACGATGAGGACAGTGAGGGACACAGGATCCTACCGTCCTATAATGAGAGGGCGACATACCTCCTGTAACGTGTGCCTTGCTGTTGAATTTGCCGCGTTCGCAGTTTCTGTAATGAAATGTCAAGACCTGCTGAGGGTGCACAATGACACCAAGTCTGGACCTTAGTACATTGAGAAAAGACCACGCATGGTATCCTGTGACCACAGGACGAGCAGGCTCAGACGGGGTGACAAGAACAAAGATACTGGACTGAGCCTCTAGTTTAGGACCGCGAGAGAGCCTCGGAGTGAGGACAGCAGGATGAGGCAGACACTGGTTTTGGGCAACGGCTGCATGGCAAGAAATGGCCAGAGTGTATACTAGGGTTGTAGAGAGTGTGGACTCTGCCAACTAGAATGGAAAGTAAAGAGGAATAAAAACAGGAAAGCACCATTAGCCTCGATGGATGGTCTTACAGATGATAGCCAGGGAAGAACTGCTTGGGTAGTTTGGACACTGTAACCTGAACGGCACTTACAGGTGTCACCCCAAGGACCAGCAAGAAATGAAGCCACTGTTTGCCAGGACTCCCCACTGACACACACTGGGGATTCCATACATCAACAATTCTGAGTTCTAGGAACTTGTTGAGGGACACCAGGGAAATAAATAACCAGAAGCCTCAATGAGATGGCATTAGACAGGCAGTGAAGACGATGAGGCGCCCTGGGGCTCGAGTGATTGTTTTGTGGGGCTGGGCTAGACGCGAAAGACAATGAGACTGAAATAAAGGAGCACACATCTAACAGGGGGAGAGGAGAAAGCGCGGTGAGGTGCATCCTCAGGGGAGGGCTGCTAGCTTACGGGGAAGAGTACAGAACTCCTACGGTGACTGCTGCAAACTGTTCACTCTTGGAAATATGTAACATCTGGTTGGTGCTTGTGACAGCAGCTCCCAAATGGCACAGAAATAAATGTCCAGAGCCGAGTTAGCAAAGAAAGTTGGCATGAAACGGGTAGTACAAGATACACAAGAAATATGAAGGAACAGGAAGTGCTGAATATGCATATAAAACTGGCAACGACCTGCTGCACCGTTGACATAACTTCACAAGGTGATGCCCAGCTGGCACGTGAAAAGGAGAGAAACAGGCACGAGTTCTGGACTTGCTATGCATAAAGGTAGCTTTTAAATTTAGACTTTGCTAGTTGCAAGGAAGTAAAAGATCAACATGGATACATTTGCTACAAAGGAAGCATAAGAGAATCTTGCGAACTTAAGAACAGTGCAGATCGCCTGGGACTAAGGAACAACATTTTTTGCCAAAAAAATGTGTGAAAACACATACTTGTGATGAGGCCAGTGCTCGGGCAGTGGCCCCAAAAGCACACTGCAAAGTGTAGCTTGTGAGTCGCTAGCAATGGCCTTCGACATGTGTTCCAATTCCATAACGTAGATGTGATCTGGGACCATCGTCAAATTTATTGTACTTGGTTTTGCAATACCAACATATCTAATGCTTTAAAGAGTCTAGAAAAACGCAACAAATAAAATGGAGAAAAGCTTACACGATCTACCGATTGCCCACCCCAACAATAAATAATCCAATATAAAAAGACTACATTCCTACATTAAAAAGCGGGCCTACAAATTGAAGCTAAAAAGAACTTTGAAAAAGTGGCAGTGATCGGCTTTACCAGGCCACTTTTAAAAAGCAATAGCTGTACAATACAATTCCACATTTCTGCCGCCCTACACAAATCATAAAGTAACATTGATAGTGCCAGCACCACTTTGAATGAGCAACCTTCCATTATTTGTGTTTCATCTGAAATCATTGAAAGAAAACGTTTCATTGTGATCAGATACAGTCTCTAGCAACCTTAGCGGTCCGGTGCGGGTTCTGTGCAGTGCAACCAAACTGTCCACTGGTGCACGCGTAGAAGTGGGCTGATCACCTTGTATCGCAAACAAAAACAACTCGAGGGGTTGTAGTACAAGGACTAGTTATCTTATCAATCGACCTGCTGAACTGAGAGGCCGTGGTCTACGCAGCCGAAGGAACAAGAGGCCTGCCAGTCAGCTGTCTCTGCCGCTGTAAGGAGAGGCCCAGGACTCGGCCATTCGCTATCACTGCTTCTCTACTGCGAAGCCTTGTTCCACATCTTGTAAACACAGACCTTGTTAAAGAGACTAGCCCCTAACGTCGATAGACTAGTGACATACCTGGTTATCAAACCGGTACCTTTCATGATTGATATAACAAGGTCGTGGTGTGTTTACCAGGACTGACTCCTGCCTAGACAGGGCCCTGTCAACAAGTGTAACAAAAACAACCAGGCTTACTGATGCGCCATTCAGAAGAAATCGAGCAGTGATTGTACCCTTGGGGAGAGCAATTCCCTGGGGACTTATTGTGCAGCGAGTGCTCGTCTGCTTAAGCTTCCGTCACAACAAGAGCCCGTAATTGGAGAACTGCTCCATCTAAGAGGACATGTACTTATCGAGAGCAGCCAGCGCCTCCATTTCCAACTTCTAGAATCCATGCGCCACCTTGTGGAAAGCCTTGAAATTGCATCACAGTGGTTTCAAAATGTTAGAATCTTAGAGAGAGGCACGGGACCGCAGTGTGCGACATAATTGCATCTCGTCCTGTGAGTAGCCCGACTCTGCCACTTGTTCGTTCGTTCGTTGATTTGCTCCATTTGTTATAGTGATTGTCCTGGCTCGAAGTCTTAATAATAAATCCAGACGAAGTGATGGTTCTCAAGAAGCTTTAATGACTTTTACCACCGACAGGTTTCTTTAACAGGTCTTCTCACCAACGTCTCCTCTGCCAGAATGTCCATCTCATTCAGAATCATGAGATCCACATTCTATCACTAGGACAACAACTAGATTCCATTACAAGACATTGAGCAACATGCAAATTACAACACATCCCCTTTACAACAAAACAAAACTTAAAACAAAATAAATTAT
The DNA here is from genome assembly GCF_964204655.1 of Triturus cristatus. NCBI lineage: Eukaryota > Metazoa > Chordata > Amphibia > Caudata > Salamandridae > Triturus > Triturus cristatus. The sequence goes on from NC_140583.1 coordinate 656,125,994, forward strand.
ACAACTTTATGCAGAAGAAACAACATACCCATAGTCCCACACAATCCCAGGACTTAAGACATTTGAGGTAGTAGATGTTAATATAAAACATAATCCTCATATTTTGAAGGTATGAATTTCTGTCTACATGATCTTGCAACACAACCATCCTTACCCTCTGGAACACAACTAGGAACACTGGCTGTACCCAGATTTATACCATCGAACTTAACCAACCTTGACATACTCCAAGTACAACCATTATTCAAAGTTACAACATTTTTTTTAATCCTTGTGATGACAAAAGGACCAGAAAAATTTGTCAACCCTTTATGGCAATGTTTCACCTTCTTCACCCAAACTCTATCACCTACATTCCACACCTTCACCTTCACAGACCTTTTGTCATCATAACGTAATTTGTATCTTCTTTGATACTCAAGAAGCTTAGTCTTTTTCTCTTCCGCACTCACACCCTTGCTCACCCACCTTGGGAGCCAAACAGGATTTAACTTAGAACTCGCCAATCTTCCTCTCAACGCCTCAAAAGGAGACTTTTGAGAAATCACATTGGGAGCTGTACGATGCGCCCACCAAGTTTCTCTCAACACCTCTCCCAAAGGAACCTTAGTATCCAAAGCTCTCTGGACACAACTTTTGACCACCCTATTCATCCTTTCCGTGAGACCATTCGCTTGTGGGGAATACAACGCAGTCTTTTGATGCACAATACCTAAACCCACAAGAAAATCTTGCATCTCCTGTGAGACAAATTGTACCCCATTGTCTGTCACCAGGTACTTAGGCACACCTTCTGAAACAAAAACATCCTTCAGAAACTCAATCACCGTCTTGGAATTCACAGTGCCCATGCACTTAGTGACCACCCACTTAGAGGTATAGTCCACCAACAATACAACAAACCTCTCCTGGCATGGCATCAACTCCAAAGGGCCCATGATATCCAACCCCAACTTAGTCCAAACTGCATCTGGAACTTCCACTGGTGACAGGGGAACTTGGTTGGTCACATGAGACTTGTCATTGTTAGCACACAAATGACAATCTTTCACCACCGACTCCACCATGCTATCCATCCCTGGCCACCAATACCTTTCCCTGACTCTCCCTTTCGTGAGACTCCTACCAAGATGCCCCTCATGAGCCAAGTTGATTACTTTATCTCTGAGAGTAACAGGCGGAACCAATCTATCACCCCTCAATAACTTGTCCTCACAAAAAGTCAAATCATCCCTAACACACCAAAATGGCTTTAAAACAGGATCAAGATCTTGAAAATTAGGCCAACCTCTAGCTACAATCCCTCTCAAAAGCAGAAAAACTTCATCTTGAGCAGCACTAGACAACCACTCTTCCTCAGAAATCGTCTCCTCCATCACCCAATTCACACATGGTGGCTCCTCCCAGACCTCATTCCCACCTACCGGTAACCTAGACAGACAATCAGCTGACTTGTTGTTCAAACCAGGTATATAATGAACACGAAAATTGAATTCTTGTAGTCCTTCACTCCACCTCTTAAGTCTGGGAGTCAAATGATCACTATGGTGACTAGAGTATATTTGAACAAGAGGACGATGATCACACTTCACCTCAAACGGAATCCCCCACAAGTAAAACTTAAAATGGTGTATCGCCCAATATACACTCAACGCCTCTCTTTCAATACACGAATAGTTAGCCTCTGCATCCCTAAGGGCTCTGGAAGCAAATGCCACAACTTTCTCCTCCCCATTCTCCACTTGCGAAAGCACCGCCCCCAAACCCTTAAGACTGGCATCAGTCGTAAGAATGGTCTTTAACCTTGCATCAAAATGCCCCAAAGTTGGCATGGCTCCGATTTCTGATTTGACCAGCTCAAAAGACTTCTCACACTCCGGTGACCAAACAAAATGCGCTCCCTTCTTTAACAAAACCCTAATCGGTTCCACCACACTGGCAAACCCCTTCACAAACTTGGAGTAAAACTCCGCCATACCAAGAAAAGACCTGACCTGTTCCTTGTTCTCTGGAGCAGGAGCCTTCACTATACTCTCAGCCAACTTAAACTTTGGTTGTATGCCATCACCAGAAATGACATGACCTAGATATGTTACCGATTTCAATCCAATTCTACACTTTTCCTTCTTGAGGGTGAGACCTCTATCTCTCAGCTTACTCAATACCAACCTCAACATTTTTTCATGCTCACTTCTACATTTCCCGTAGACCAAAATATCGTCTTGAAAAAACAAGACATTGGGAAGATCTCCTAGCACCATCTTCATAATCCTCTGAAAACATGCTGCTGCCGAAGCTAGCCCAAAAGGCATTCGCAAAAATCGGTAAGCTCCTAAAGGAGTAACAAAAGATGTTAGATGTCTCGAACTTTCATGAAGCTTAACTTGATGGTACGCAGACGACAAGTCCAACACACTAAAGATCTTTGCCCCCTTCAACAAACTAATACACTCAGAGATGTTTGGCAAAGGCTGTCGATCCACCCAAATCCATTCATTCAATCCACGCAAGTCCACACACATCCTCACAGCAGACCCACCATCCTTGGGTGCTAAAACTATCGGAGACAACCACTCTGATGCCTCGATCTCTTCAATCACCCCCAAACCCAGTAACCTCTTCAACTCTAATTTTAACGGCTCCATCATCAGGTTCGGTACTCTGCGCACTTTATGTACACAAGGTCTGGCCTTATTCTTCAAAACAATTCGGTGCTCAAAACCACTCAAACATCCTAAGGCATCAGTAAACACATCCGGAAAATCCTTGACCAACTCCTCACTGACATCCCCACCATCAATTGACGCAATCTTCCCACATGAACACATTTCATCCAATAACATGACTTGGTTTCTCGGATTGGAAGCATTGGGATTCAAAATTATTCCCAAATCACGTTGATGCCTCCATCCAAGTAAATTATCTCCCCTCACCGCAATGTACACTTTTCCTGTTATTTCTTTCTGTTTAAAAATGATCCTAGCAGTAGTATAACCTACAATGTCCACTCGAGAACCCCCATAACTAAAAGGAGCAATATCTGGAGGTTGCAACACTACACTTTCCAACCCAACTACCTCATCCCAGATTTTGTTACCAATTAGTGTGAATGGAGAGCCAGAGTCAGCCATGACAGTGAAATTGTTATTATCCACCAAAATGTCACAAAAAGGCATAGTCACCTTCCCGGAATCTACTTTGTCTTCTACCACTGAAATATTTGATATAACCAAAGTACGAATCTTGTCAGAAGAACTTTCCGCATTGTGACTTTTCCTTGCAGACTTACAAACCCTGGCATAATGTCCCTTAACCCCACAATTTAAACATACTGAGTCTCTGGCATAACAATTAGGAAAATTTGAGGAATGCGAAAAACTTCCACATCTGTAACAGCGTACCCTCTTAACATCAATGCTATTCTTCACCTCCCTATCAAAAGTACCCTGTTGACGAGGATCACGCTCACTCCGCACTTGAGTATCCTTCTCTCTATTGCCAGCAGTATGTGTATGAGTGTTCTTGAGAGTACTCTTATTCTTTGATCCGGATGACACTTTGGCAATACCATCAGAAAAAACATTCTCATCATCATACTCTGACATAGAGTGCACACTTCCTTGGGGTCTTTTCACATTTTCACTGTGGGTTTGATCAATATCCTCTTTGTCTTTCCTGATCTCCTTCACCCACGAGGATGTATTTTCTACTCCTTCCACAATTGCGATTGCTTCAGTTAGTGAGGGGTTTTTAGACAGTAACTTCCCTTGTACCCTTGAACTATTGGTACATCTGACGAGTTGATCCCTTACCAAGGAATCTGACAACTCTCCAAAGTCACATGTACGTGCTAATGTTTTTAAAGAAGCAACATAAGTACCAACTTTTTCAGTAGGACCCTGAACTCTTGTGAAGAACCTATGACGTTCCAAAACCACATTAATCCGTGGACCAAAATATTGTTCTAACATAGTCATGGACATTTCATAAACATCTGATGGTTCTCCGTCCCCATTACCAATAGTTAGAGGATCCATACTGTCATAAGTGTTTCTGCCTTCAACACCTAAATTATGCAATAGTATTGCTTGTTTTCGTACAGCAGAAAACTTTTCTCCCCCAATGGCCACTAAATAAGAGTCAAAAAGATTTCTCCATCTTTTCCAAGGAAGAAGCGGTTCCCCCTTGTCTGATAAAAATGCTGGTGGTTGAGACATGCTGGTGGAAGCTGCCATATTTTATTTTATGAGGTATTTAAAATGTTTCCCCTCAAAAGCCAAATGAATTGTCTCACCTTAGATGTTCTTCACCAACCAGAAACCAGTTTCTGAAGAAAGAATCTGAAGAAAATCGCTAAACGCGATGTTAAATTAGTTGCCCAAACCAAAATGGCTGCCACGCTTACTGACGCAATGTATTAACATAGCCCAATCTAAGATGGCCGCCACGTTTTATGCGTAACGTAACGCGAGCGTCAGTGTCACCCTGTAACAATCCACGGTCCAGGCGTTGTTGAAGCTGCGCTTGTTACCATGGAGTCAGCAACGCGCATGAAACAGCCGTGAGAGGATCGTTGTCATGGAGCCAGCAGCGCGCGTATGTGCTCGCGAAGCTTCAAACGCGTAAGTGAGCAACGGTTCTCCCACTCCAAATAAAATCCAAATCTCTGTAAAATCGCTGTAATATCCTTGCAAAATCCTTTGTGAATCCAAAATAAATCGAAGCCAGCAGCTGAACGTAGCCTCGTAGTAGCCTCGTAATAGCCTCGTGGTTTGAAGTCCAAATCCAAATGGGTTCGCAGGGGAATCGGTGGTAGTAGCTTGTCCCCAATCAAGCAACTCGTCGCCAGTAATAAATCCAGACGAAGTGATGGTTCTCAAGAAGCTTTAATGACTTTTACCACCGACAGGTTTCTTTAACAGGTCTTCTCACCAACGTCTCCTCTGCCAGAATGTCCATCTCATTCAGAATCATGAGATCCACATTCTATCACTAGGACAACAACTAGATTCCATTACAAGACATTGAGCAACATGCAAATTACAACACTTAAGTTTGACGATCTCGATAAACACCGTTATCGTGTTTTTAAGGCTGGTTCCCTTCCGGGTTCTTGTACGCTCCTTCAGGTCTGAATCGCCGCCTTCAGGTATTGTGTCTGCCAGCTCAGGACAGAGCTGTGCACGGCGCTCTGAACAGCGCGTCTGCGCGCGACCTTACCCCCTCAGCAGAAGCCGTTAACCCCCTCTTACACCGACATTCCAGAATCCACATCGCAATACAGGTGAAGGTTGACCATGGTATGGTGTCCTGTAAGAGACATGCTTTCACAGGTACTCCTGAATATCTACCATCACAACACAGCCCCTCTCCCTTCCACGTGACTTGAAGAATTATCTTTTCCCTCATGGTTACAGGTCACACCGCTGTGGGAGCGGCAAGGGAAAAAAAAGCCAATGAAACTCCGGTAAAAGAGATATAAGAGTTTACTATTTATTCTTGTAAGTAAAGCCAGGGCTTTAAGTGGGATAAAAAAACTGAGGGGTCTCGCAAAGGGGCGAGGCTAATGTCATTAAGGGCGTGGCTTAAAACACGTAAACTAAGAATTTGTGCTTAGCATAATGTGCCACCCGTCTTGTATTTTGTTGTTTGTGTCTTTGCATCCAGATATATCATACAACAAGTAATATCATACCTACAACAAGTCAGGACTGTTGGCTTTGTCAGTGGTTGATAGTTGAATAAGATAAACAAGCAGAAACTATGGCTTGTATATAATATTGAAAAAGCTTCCAGTTAAAGCCCTGGTGACACCACGACAATGTTCCTGCTCCTGAGTTTCAAACAGAGAAGGGAAATCCAGAGAGAAAAAGACTCTGGTTATAGGATTTCCCTTTCCCTAGAACGCTCACCTGGCATGATGTCATGCCGTAACTTCTCCACTAGTGAAAAGTGAGCAGTGTGAGCACGCGCACATCGATGTGCCTGCTGTCACTGCAGTCCGGGAAAAAAGGACCGCCTGTGCCAGGGCACAAATCAGAGCCGATAGAGACCCGTTTCGAGGCCCCCTTTAAAAAACGGCCGGTGCTCAGCACCGGTGAGACCCAGCCCACTTAAAGCCCTGAGTAAAGCCCACAACGGCACAAACGATCAGATGCCACAGGAAACTCACTGACCACTGCCTGCAAGTTCCAAGGATCATACCCTCCATTCGTTCCCAACATGGAACACAAATCATAAAATACAAACAGATTTAAAGCAACATCAACCACTGTGCAAACGTAGACACTACCTCACATACTACATCACCCCTCCCCTTAACAAAACACAATAAATGCTCAAAAGCTGATAGTAAATACAATTCATATTCTTTTAACCTAGTAGGCAATTTCACTATTCCTAAGGAACGAGTGACAACATCACTTTGATTGAAAGGAACATTTGTCTTAGTGACTATTTGTTCTGAAGTACGAGGATTCATTGGAGTAGTGAAAGGAGAATCACTGATGTCTGAGACTATATTCCCACCAGCTAAGGATATATCAATAGACAACATAGAATCAGTATCTTCTCGTAGATTACAAGTTTGATTATAAATGTTTGCTTACGTTTCAGAGATGGGTATCAGACTATTTTTATTCCACCAGCCTCCACCTTGCAGTAAAACTGACGCTGCTCCTGTTTTAATCACCCTAACGGGAGGGGTACATTTAGACTCACCTTTCAAGACACTGTTGTTTTTTTTTTAATCTAAAAAAAATCATTGACATTAAATTCACGTTCACGCACATTATGCTTGATATCATACCAAGTCTTTTGCTTGTTGTGTTTAATCAAAACTCTGTTTTTGATATTAATTTCTTCAGCATTGCCCCTTTGCTTAGGAGATTCACATCCTGAAGCTAATTTTAACCAACTAGGATTTTTTGCTTCTCTACCTCTCAAACTACTAAAAAGGGAAACACCTGTGGTAGAGTGTGGTATGATTAGGTATTTCCAAATTTTGTCTTCCAAATAATGATTCACATCCAAATGAGCCAATAGCGCTGTTTGTATTCCTTCTTTTAAAATACGATTAGCTCTCTCAACAAGTCCATTGGAAGCTGGACTGTAAAGAGCAACCTGAAGATGAGTTCCATCTCAACTTGCCATAAATCTTTTAATTTCTCTGGACACAAACTGTGTCCCATTGTGTGTGACCAACAATTGAGGGCGTCCTTCAGTAGGGAATACCCTTTTTAAGAATTCAAGAGCTGTCTTGGTGAAAAGGGATTCAACAAAAGAGTAGTAAATCCATTTAGAGAAATAATCCACCAACACTATAAGGAATTTCTGACTAGACGGTAGCAAATGAAATTGTGCAGAAAAATCCAGAGCTATCTTAATCCAAGGGCCTGAAGGAAGTGGAACATGATGAAGTGGTTTAACCGTGATGACCCAATGTATATCTAAACCTAGACATTGAGGGCACCTGTCAATTAAAGCAGCCACCATTTTGTCCAAACCTGGCCACGAGAAGTATTGTCTTAATTTTTTGCATGTGGAAGAAATGCCTAAATGGCTTTCATGGTCCACTATAATGATGCGTTCACGTAAACTTGTAGGTGGGACAAATAAATTACTCCTCATGCAAATTTGACCTATGCATGAAAGTTCTGGTGCCACATTAGCAAAACTGCGCAATTCTTCAGACTGCAATTTGCCAGCCAGCCAGCCAAATTTAGTGAAATGTATAACCTTTTGCATGATATCATCTTTCTCAGTAGCGGATGCCCACTATTCTTCTGGTATTATTCCATTATATAGCTACAACACATTCTTCATCCCCCCAACATCTGCTTCCAAACCCAATTGCATGCGAGATAAGCAATCTACTGTTAAGTTCTTACCACCCTGAATGAATTTGACTGACATGTGAAACTCGTGTAACTTTGATAGTAACCTTACTAGGCGCGAAGATGCCTTACCCAGTCCGTTGCCACTTAACAAGAATACAAGCACCTTGTGGTCTGTAAATAAATCAAAATGTGTTCCCCAGATGTAAGGTTTAAATTTATCCACCGCCCATACACAAGCAAGTGCCTCACGTTCAATGGTACTGTAGTTCGTCTCAGCAGCGGGGAAGGTGCGAGATGTGAAACCTACAGTCTTCTCATGACCATCAATCAATTGCCCAAATACGGCTCCAATACGCTTAAGATCAACCATGAAACTCCGGTAGAAGAGACATAAGAGTTTACTATTTATTCTTGTACGTAAAGCCCTTGACGGCACGAACGTCCGAATGCCACAGGAAACTCACTGAACATTGCCTGCAAGTTTCAAGCGTCATCCCATCCATTCATTCCGAACATAGAACACAAATCGTAAAATACAAACGTATTTAAAGCAACATCAACTGATGTGCAAATATACACACTACGTCACATACTACAATGGTGAAATGAGAGCTCAGACCACAGTGAGGCGTGGCCAGAAAGAAATGCACTAGACTGAGCCCTCTAGGTACTTCAGACGTTATTTCATGATCCAAAACAACAAACAAGGCCTTGAGGCAATAGGGATCCAAACATGAATTGCACACCTGCGAAGAACTGCTTTTGTGGTCCAAAGACCAAAGTCACACATCGTCCAATCCCAGGAACAAGGGGCACGACCTGTCTTTCTGACACACGTGAACTGCTGTAAGGGTATTTGCAAGAGGAAGACATAGGGAGAGGAGCCATCAAATTGTTAGCTACAAAGAAGCACTTCCAGTGCAGAAGAGACCAACATATGTGTTGAGTTGAGGGAAAGCAACAACGTGGTGTTCACCACTAGAACATGTTTATTTCCTGAAAATGATAAGGAACAGCATACAACGTCCCCTCGCAGCTCTCCAAGGCTCCAACTGACACTCTTTGGAACCTGGCCCAACATTGTTATCTGTGCAAACATTCTCTTCTTAAAGACCCAATAATATAACCCTTATATCTTCTCTTTAAAAAAAAACAGGATTGGAAAAAAAGTAACAATATATATTCATACAACAACATAATAATATTAAACACTACACTGAACCAGTAACACAAGTGTAACAGTCTTTTAAATCACTGAGGACGTTCCCTCACTCTCAACTTCTTTTCCTTTTGTTGTGAGGTACCACGCAGTTTAGGATATTTAATCTTTTCTTACAAAATGAACCAATCTTCGAATGTTCCATTTCTCTCCATTTTCCAAAATCACTATATAACACAGCACACGTTTTATCTTTTTGGATTCAGAAAACTTTCAGTGTCCCTTTGGTACAATACCACTCACTTTGACATGCACCAGTCACCTACCTTGAACTCACAAATTCTTCTTTTTTTGTACGTTCTGCTACATCGGTTCCAACATTGTCATTCTGTACGTCTCCTCCATCCAGGCCAAGTGATCATGTTTAGTTTCCTTCCCTGCAACAAAACAAAGTGTTTCACTGGTGTTGAATGCGGTGTAGTGCGATAGCACCAAATAATGCTTTTCTGTTCTTCCTTCTAGTTTATTCCATTTCCTGCTGACATTTGTAAACAACCTCTCAATACTCAGTTGAACCTTTGAACTAGACTGTTCTCTCTTGAATGATAAAAGGCAATCAAGTGATGTTTGTTGTAACGTACAATCACCTTCACTCTTTGAGCCTGTGATCTCAACCATTGAAGAATTGTGATTCACCCCCTCCAACGTCAAGCCATCAGCACCTTGAATAATACAGACTTTAACTTGCTTTACTTTCACTGCCACTTAGCTTTTGCTCACATCTCTTGTTCCACCATTTTCCATTCTCCATCAAAACTGCACATTTAAATGCCTGAATCAAAGGAGTGCTTGGATAAAAGTTTGGGTTACCTTTCTTAGACACTTGAGGTCTCCTGTTTTTCACCCAGACCCCACCTGGAACTCAGTTACCTTCACCTTTTTAGGCTCAGGACATCTTTCCTTGGATTGAGTTTGATCACCGGACACTCTCTGGTATACTTCTCTCAAATCAGGCTTCTTGTTTCCCAAATGTATCTTCTCCACAGTCAAACTAGGGCCAATTCATTGGAAGATTGCCTTCCCTCAGCAAAAACAGGGATACCCCCATAGTGGAATGGGGAGAACTGTGATATCACCTAACCCTTTCCATCAGTGCATCAACAACATTGGAACTAGAAGACTCCACCAGCTGTATGGTATCTTCAACATTAGATTTATTCTCTCCACCATCCAATTTCTTTTTTGGGCTATACAAAGCCACAGTCAAATATTTAATCCCCAAAGATGGCCAAAACAATTCATAGTATGAGATTTGAACCGCATTCCATTATCAATCACCACACACTTGAACATATCCTTGCTTCAAAATAGAGACTTTAGAAACTCCACAACAACACGCGTGTTAGGTCCTTTAAAAAATGTACATTACCCCCACTTAAGAGTGATAGTCTACCAACACTAACTCATATCTGAAATTTTCCTTTCAAAAGTTCATTGGTCCAATAAAATCTATACCCAATTTCTCACAAGGCAACATGAGAAATTTAACAGGTGACAGAGGAACATTGAAAGTGCAACAAACACATCCACCTCTGTATCCATGTCTGGCCATCGATAGTAAGAATGCAACCTCTTCTTCATACCAGTCCAGCCTACATGGCCATGATGCACAAATTCAACCAGACAATATCTCAACTTCAAAGAAGGAATTAACAGACTACTCCTCAAAATCAAATTACCCTCTATGGACAGTTCCTCTTTCACGTTGGAAAATGGAACACATTCCTTATCCAAACTGTTTTCTCTAGGTCAGCCATCAGAAATGTACCACCCCAACCTGGACTGACAAACATCACTTTCACAGCAATTCTCCCATTCTTGCAAAGGGATCATATTTCCCAAAATCATCACACGATCGATCAGCCCCACAACACATTTCACATTCTCTACTTTCTGATCATCAGACGCCTTTGCTATAAGGTATCTTGACAAAAAATCCGCCCTGGAATTCTTTCCTCTAGGAATGTGTCTCAACTTGAAGTTAAGCTCGTACATTCTGGACAAGAACCCGACTAGTCTAGGGCTAGCCTTATTGAAGCTTCTTTCAGTCAAGAAATGTACCAACGGTTTGTGGTCCGTGACAGAAGAACATTCTCTACCCCACAAATATGTGGAAAAATGATTGGTGGCCCACACACACCAAAAGTTCGCTCTCTATGGTGCTGGAATTATGTTCAGAATCTCACAGACTTCTCAAAACAAATGACAGTATTCTCACAACCATCTGGCTTAAAAATTCCCCTAGTCCCAGCCCACTAATATCCACTTTAAACATTGAATTAACATCTTCCTTAAAAGCTTGTAGTGCATGGGCATTAATAATTACATTTTTAAGAGATTGAAATTCAAGTGCTTCCTCAGCACCCCACACATACTTCTCCCTTCCCTTCAGCAATATCCTCAAAGACTCAGTTTTAAAGCAAAATTATTAACAAATCTGGAATAGTATCCACATAATCAGAGAAAGGATCATAACTGGTGCTTGTCCACTGAGGTTAGGCAGTTTCTAATGACTTCTACCAAGTCAGTCTTAGGTTTAATACAATGACCTAGATTCAATTTATTTCACTATGAATTGGCACTTTTCGTTTTGTACCCTAACACGATGTGCTTATAAAGTTTTCAGTACTTCACTTAACACCGTCAAATGATTTTCCTCTATGTCAGAAAATACCAGGATATCGTCCTGACAAGCCAACACATTTTGCATTGAACCAAACTTGCTAAACCTCATTTTCTGAAAAAATGATGCAGCTGAGGCTAGGCCAAACGGCATGCGAAGAAACCTAATAGCCCCAAAGGGAGCATTAAAGGCCATCAAAGCTTAAGAATCTTGGCTAAGCTACACTTTGTGATAGACTCCTCTCTAATCCAAGGTGGAAAAGAAAATTCTCTCGCCCTAGCTGACTCAACATTTCCTAGATCTTGGGCAATGGAAAACAATCCACCAAAACGTTTTTATTCAAAGACTGGAGGCCTATACAAAGTCTTTAAATCCCCCATTTTTTATTGGCTACAAATAATAGAGAAATCCATTGAGAAGGGTCAACTGGTTCTGTGACATTTTCTGAACAAAGCTTGCCATATGCTCTTTCAATTGGCTCCTAATGCACAGCAGTATGTCTCTCACCTTCTGTTCTACAGGGATGGCTCCAGGTTATCAAAACAATCTTATGTTCAAATCCCTGCATCTGATGAGCACCAATCAACTGATCCAACGAGGTCTCAGCAGAATCCTTAACATCAACAAGTTATATGGAGCAATTGTTACCAGGCCTTAACACCATCCCATATGATCCTTGATCTCTCCTCCCAAGAACATTGAACCATTTCTTTAACACATAAATTTGGAAAAAATCCTTCTGTTCTTATAAGTAATGTATTTTTGAAAATGTTGAAGCTCTGAATACTACATTTCGAATGTCAGGAGAAGAGAGTCCTATCTGATTCCATTCTTTCAAGTATAACTGATCTGTCACAATCAATGGTAACTTCAACATTCTTCGCCGATACTGATATTACATATTGGGTCCCCACTTTTAATGTGAAGTCTCGAAGTCCCTCCATGTTGATGGACAATACCATTCTGCTAGTGCTTACATTCGACTCATACCCTGTTTTAAAAGCATCTCCTGGTTCAGACAGATTAACAACTTTTTGATCATTTTTTACACACTCTTGTAAAATGACTAACCTTCTTACTCTTCAGGTAAGTTTTACCAATCATGGGACATTCTTTGGAACAGGCTAAGTGAGGCCTAGCATCACATCTAAAGCAAACATTTCCAGAGGTATTAGTCATTTTATTTACTGATCTGTTTCCAATGTAAGTAGCAGCACTGTTTGCAGGTTTTGAAAGAATGGCGTTAACATTCAGTACTTTTGATATTTGGGTAAACGTCCCGAACTATTTAGATGGCATCATCAATCTTTCTATATCTTTAGCAATTTCAAGCATCTCTTGTAATGTAGGATTCCTGCAACAAAGTCATTTCTCTTGAGTTCTTCTATCAAAACAATGAACTAATGTTTGATTCCTCAAGTAAGTATCAAGATTCCCATCCAAGATGCAAGTGGACGCAAGAATTCTGAGTTCAGCTAAAAATCTGTCAATTGACTCATGTTGCTGTTGACGAGTAAAATACATCTGTGCCTTTCCACGAGTAAAATAAATCTGTGCCTTTCAACCATTATGCTGGAGGCATCGCTGAAATGGTTTTGTAATCTAGTGACTGTGTTATCATAAACACCTCACTCATTAGAAGTTGAAGGCAAGGTAGGGTGACCAGATTTTTAGAAACCAAAACCGGGACAGTTCAGACATAAAAGTAGGGCTAAAGCCTTTAGTCTCACTTTTATATCTGGCCTTCCCCCTACCCCCCAGCAGCGTGTATCAGGGTGGAGGTCTTGTCATATATACTACTCCTCACTACTCTGTCTCTCTGCTACTGGGTGCAGGCAGCAGACCTCCTCCTGTGCTACTGGGCAGACACCAATAAAATACTTTAATTATTAAAGACTTTAGAGGTGCATCTGAAAGGAGAGCATACCTTTCACTTCTGAGTCGCAGATTAACCTAACCTTTGTCCCAAAAACAGGGACACTTCTTGAAAATTAACAAAAGCGTCGGGACACCGGGACAGTTGTATGAAAACCGGGCCTGTCTGGGGAAATCCGGGACGTCTGGTCACCCTAAGGCTAGGGCGCTGGCAGATGATCTAAAATTCTTTGACCCTCTGACCCTAAACAATTATACAACAATGCTAGTTTCCTTATAGAGTGGAACTTAATCCCATCAATGGCTATCAAGTAACTATCGAAGGTGTTGTACCCATTTATACAATTTCAGTCTGTGTACACCAGCTTCAGGTAAAAATGCTGAAGCCATATTTATATTTTGCATGTTAAACATAAAATAGAGACTAAAAGGAGCCAACCGAGGGAAGATTCCACAACAGAACTCTCAAGAGAGAAACAATCCCACCCAAAGTAAAACCATCCCGTAACAAACTGCTACAGAAACAACTGTTCGAACAATGAACAGCAGTATAAACGGGGACGGAAAAAGAGTGAGAACTAACTTAAGCACTTAGTCCTAAAAACAAGGCTCTTGTGGGTAGCTGTGCTCAAGAGCAGTCGAAGTGTGGAAATATGGACCAGGAGTGGAGAATGCCAGGCATGGCTGCTTTAAACTTCTGTGGCCACTCCTCTGCAGGTGTAGGCCACTTCGATGTAAGTGTTTACATTCCTCCTTGTTAGCAACTTGAAATGCTAAACAGGTTTCTAAAGTTGGGTTCAGCAGGACACCTCTGTTGGAGCATCTCCCTTGCATTTTTGTAAACAAAAACAGGCTCCTCACAGCCAATGTTTAGAGTGTGCAGAGCTGGCAGAGAGATATCGAGGCCTGGTCGCTGGAGTTTTTTCTGTCTGCCCCTGGCACAGACTGAAGCATTTCTTAAAGTAGATGTTGGTTTCTCGCAGGCGCCTCTGCGCAGCGCATGTTTACAGTGTGCCGGGCTGTGAGGACCATCCAGTCGTAGTCACCAGTTTTATCTGTCCACTCCTGGCAAAGATGAAAGTATTTCTGTTAACAGAGGCTGGCTCCTCACGGGCGGCTCTACACTGCTCATGTTTAGAGTATTCAGGCAGGCGAGAAGGGCATCCAGCCCTGGTCACCGGAATCTTATCAATCTTCCACTGGCACAGACTAACACATTTCTGTAAACAGATGCCGGCTTCTCACAGACATCTTATGTACAATCAGGTTACATTGGTAAGTTTACCACTAATATAGCGGATATGGTATTGCTCTAGTCAACCGTCGCTGAAGTAATCATCTCGTTCATTACATAGGTATCTTTCGGACAAATAGATATTTCATACTCCTCTTGAAAACCAGAGAGGATAGTTTGTGCGTATCTCTGGTGGTAAAGAGTTCCATATCCTGGGTGCACTACCAGAGAAGAAGCGAGAAGAGGTTCTCTCTTTTTTTAATCTGGGCAGAGAAGAGAGTCTGAGCTTCTCCGTGAGCGACTGCCAGCAGACAAGGTGAATTTTTGGCCCCAGTAATAATGAGGTCCTTGGTGTAGCACTGTGCATGTGATACATGCTGTCTTTAGGATGCAACACGCTTCAACAGGTTGACACTAGAGTACGATGAGAGAGGGAGTGGTGTGATCGTAGCGACTTGTTCCAGTTACTATCCCAGTGGCAGATTTGAGCATAGCCCTCAGTGAAGCTATTCGAGATTTTGGGGTGCCAGTAAGCACTGCATTACCATAGTGTAGAGTGGAGTTCCCGTACCACATTTTGGAAGTCTGTCAGGGGGAGAATAGCTTGATTTTCCTAAGTAGCCCAAGTTGGTGTAGTGTGCCTATGGTGGTGAAGGTAATGTGGATGATCATTTCAGGTGTTTTTCAATGAAGTTTCAGAGAGATGGGAGGGACATCCAGACCAGGTCACTGGAGCCTTGTCTGTCTACCACTGGTACAGACTAAAGCATTTCTATAAACAGACCCTGACTCCTCACAGGCACCTCTGCACAGTTCATGCTTACAGTATGCAGGACTGCAACAGGGACATGTAGCCCTGGTTACTGGAGTCTCACCAGTCCACCTCTAGCACGAACTAAGGTATTTCTATAAACAGTTGCTGGCTTCTCAGTGGCATCTCAAAGTATAAAAAAAGTGATGGATGGATTGCTTGAATGGATGTCAGCCGCAGGTAATCACTCTGGATGCATCTTAGTCCATCATTATTTTGCACACCATGCCACCTTAGTTTGGACCTAGCCATATCCAAATCAGTCTTGACCCTGCTCCAATAGGAACAGTCTAGCCCGAACTGCCTGGCCAGGTTCTCCCTGAACCAGAACACAAGCAACCAAGGACCGGTTTCGCCCTACTTATCACTCATCACCAGGGTATAGCTTTGTTCCAGTGACACAGTGTGCAGGGTACCCACATCTGGGCATACCTATCCCACTTAGGGTGACAATCCAAAGTATACATACAAGTAATAGATGGAATGCTTGAATTAATCTCAGCCACTGGCAATCACTTGGGCCGAATCCCAGTCCATCATAATTATGCACACCATGCAACCTCAATTTGGACCCAGCTATATGCATATCGGTCTTGACCCTTCTCCAATAGGAACAGTCCGGCCCGAACTATCAAGCCCAGTCCTCCCTGAACCAGAATGCAAGCAACCTAGGACCGGTTTTGCCCTGATAATGGCTCATCAGCCACATATAGCTTGAATCCAGTGGCACTGTAGCACAGGACTCCAAACCGGGCATACCCATCACACTTGTGGCGTCAACTGCAACATGTAATGTTGTGTACATGTAATGTAATGTTTGAACTAATCTCAGCCACTGCAATCGCTTGGGCCACTTTCCTCTCCATCATTTTACACCCACCATGCTACCTCTGTTTGGACCCAGCCCTAAGCTAATCAGTTTTGGCCCTGCTCCAATAGGAACAGCCCCACTTGAACTGCCAAGCTCGGTCCTTCCTGAACTAGAATACAAGCAAGATAGGACCGGTTTCACCTTGATAAGGGCTCATCAGTCAGGTATAGCTTGATTCTAATTGCACAGTGAGCTCAGGGCATACCTTTGGGCATATCTTTCGCACTTAGGGCATGAACTGCAACAACAAGGTAATGGATGGAGTGCTTGAATTAATCTCAGCCACTGGTTATCAGTGGGGCCCCATCCCAATCCATCGTTTTTCACTCACCATGCCACCTAAGTATGGGCCCAGGCCGATGCAAATAAGTCATGACCCTACTCCAAAGGGACCAGACCAGTCCAACCCGAACGGCCAGGCTACTTCCTCCCTGAACCGGAACACAAGCAATCTAGGACTGGTTTTGCCCTAGTTAGGGCTCCTCAGCCAGGTATAGCTTGGTTCCAGTGACACATTATGCATGGGACCCACATCTGTGTATACTTATCCAACTTAGGGCAACAACCAAATTATACAAAAAGTGATTAATGGAATGCTTGAATTAATCTCAGCCACTGGTAATCACTCGGGGCAGTATCCCAGTCCATTGTTATTTTGAACACCATGCCACCTCAGTTTAGACCCAGCCATATGCAAATCTGTCTTGACCCTGCTCCGATGTGAACAGTCTCAGTGGCTCTTCAGCACAGCTCATGTTTACAGTGCGCAGGCCTGTTAGAGGGTCCTTCAGCCCTGGTTACTGGAGTCTTTTCAGTCTGCCTCATGGCACAGACTAAAGCATTTCCATTAACAGGTGCTGCCACTAGGCACGTACCACTGCATAGCACATGTTTAAAGGGTGCAGGGATGCAAGAGGGACATTTAGCCCTAATTACTAGAGGGCACAGCTTGTAGCATTTTTATAAACAGAGCCTTGGTCCTCCTAGGCATCTTTGCACTGCTCATGTTTACAGTGTCTCTTGTTTACAGTGTCTCATCCTTACACTGTGCAATGGTGCGAGAAGGACATCTAGCCCTGGTCACTCTAGTCTTATCCATCTGCCGCTGGCACAGACTACAGCCTTTCTATAAACAAACACTGGCTTCTCACAAGCCTCTCTGCCCAGCTCACGTTTACAATGTGCAGGGCCATGAGAGGGTAATTCAACCCTGGCCACTGCAGTCTTTTTAGCCTGCTCCTGGTGCGGACAAAAGAATGTCTAGAAATAGGTATAGGTTGCCTGATGATAGAGACAGTGAGATGCTACATATGTGAAGAAATTCTGTTGAGATAGACCCTTAATATTGAAAATGAATATATTCATGAGGTGAACACCAAAGCAAGATTCACTATGTCAACAAACACTGGATGGGCATATGGCTGAAATACAGACAGAGACATAGCAGCCAAATGCCATCACCCACCTACAGCAAGACTTTAAATAATAAATGGAATAAGCACCAATGGGTCTATCGAACAGACTCTCAAATAACATCCATACCAATGTAGAATCTAATGAGTGGATAGCCACAAACAAACCACATACAGCACTTTTCCTATCTGAACATTGACTCCCAATCAGACGTGGTCCTGAATTTGAGCGCAAAACAGTTCCTAAAAAGCATAAAAAGGAATTTTCTAAATAAACAATTTATAGCTATTTTTAAAACAACAGGGGTTTCCCAGGTCACAGAAAGATAAATAAGAATGCCATATGCCTCAAATCCTTGTATGTAAGACTGCCTGATCCCAGTGTTAACAAGGTCTGCATGGCTTATCCAAGAGCCTCCAAATCCCCTTCAGCGCCATCATCTCACTCTGGCGCTGATATAGTGATGACATCCTTATCTTCTGGTAAAGAGATAGGATAACGTGAAAATTTCTGTGATTGGGTCAACACCGTTAACCCGTACCTACACTTTTCCAGCAACATTTGTCCCCTTCCTTGACCTCATGATGTGTCGTAGAGGGGAAAGCCAAAAGACTACTGCATATACAAAATAAAACTAATTGCAACACTCTCCTCTTGTACAGTAGCCGCCACCCCAAATCACTAAGGGATAACCTTCCCTACGGGCAGTTCTTACAACTGCACCGCAACTTCAGTACCACACAAGACTTTCACACACATGCACATTTGCTAACAATTTAGAGGCTATGGATTACCCACCAAACTGTAACAGAACTGCAAAAAGGGTCACGAATAATAACAGAGAAGCTTATTGGAGGCACACGCACAACCACAAGAGGGCATATTAACTTGGGTGACCACTTTCACACCTGATTGCAGCAGAATACGCAAAATTATAAGAAAGCATTGGGACATCTAACAAACAAATGTAAATGTCCAGTATTTGTAAAGCGCGAACAATTACCCGAGGGTGTCAAGGCGCTGGGGGCCGTCTGGAAGATTAAGCGAGCTATTGCCCAGAGTCACATGGTGCTGGGCTGATCTGACACTGGTGCCGGGGATCAAACTGTGAGCCCCCGGGTTCCAGAGTCAGTTGCCCTGGCCGCTGCGCCCTATCTCTTCACGTACAGGCAACCTATCATTGCCTTCACCCCGGTTTGCCTTCAGTTGCACTTCCAATCTGGAAGACATGCTCGTGTATGCTAGACCACACAATCCCACAAGAACTGAACAAAGATCTTTATGGGATCTACCCCCGGTGGTCGGGCACTTCCCCTATGGCTCGTGTGTAGTTGTACCTTCACAAATGTAACTAAAGAGGTCAAACTTGGGGAGGAGCCTAGCGCGGGACCAAGATGGCTGCGTGAGCACAGAGCTCCCAAGACCCTCGTGCCCTCCGGCAACTATCCTGAAACGCATCCTGTGTCAAATATCCGGCAAATTGGAGACGAACCATTGCTGAGGCTAATGTCGTAATCCGGACTGAAATTGTTCACCGGGGACCGAAGTTGTGACAAGTGGAAGTTCACGGCCTACCCCCGGGAGATGCACGGGTCTTGCGTTGGCCTGGGCCCGGACAATAATTGAACAACAGCGGCCGTGTGGGGTGCAGACCATTGGATGGGTGTTGTCTTCACTTTCACTTTCGTTTTCTCGGCAACTGCGCGCCTTGGCCCGAGAGTACCTTGGGCAGTGGTCGCCTGTAGCTCGACCTGCCCACGCCTGGACCTGAATTGGGCGTTTAGGCTACAGTGGACCTCGTATTAATTGGATGGCTGAGTGATTTGTCTTTGACGCTGACTGTTCCGGAGTCGAGGATGTCGGCCAAATCGGAAGCCGAAAAACAGAAGCCCAAGAATACCAGGCGAGGGGGCTACGTTCAAACGGACAATATGGATCGCTATGCCTAGCAAAAGGGATTGCCAAGTGGACCGGGAAGGCCGCAGGAAGTACCGAGAGATGGTTCCCTCCCCGACCCGGAATTGACACTGCAAGACATCATGGGCGCCATTGAGGGGATTAAGTCCTCTATTGGGCAACAGTTCGAGGCCCTGGCACACAAAGTGGATACCATCTCAGTGGATGTTAACTTGCTTCACGCTGAACTGGGGAAAACCAATGAGAGAGTTAAATCGTTGGACCTAAAGACCTCTAGTCTTGCGGGGGACGTCTCTGACCTGCAAATAGAGGTCCGCACGCTGAGGACTGCTAATGACCTCTTTGCCCGCAAGATGGAGGATTTTGAAGGCCGGGGACGACGCAATAACGTGCGCATTGTTGGTGTTCCGGAAAAATCGGAGGAGCAATCTGCGGATTTGTTTGTTGAGAACTTGGTGGTTAATCACCTGGCGCCCAAGGGCCTCAGCAAGTTCTTTGCGGTCGAGCGGGCCCACAGAGTCCCAGGAGGGAGGCCCAAGGTGGGGGCCCCCCCCGAGACCGATTGTTGCCAGGATCTTTAATTTCAGGGACCGCGACGCCATTCTACAAGCGTCACGAGTGTCCGGACCAGTCACCTTCCAGAACACTGCAGTGAGTTTTTATCCTGACTTCACCCAGGCGGTGCAGAAGCAACGGCAGAGTTTCATGGGGGTTAAGAGGAGGCTACGTGAGATGGGTCTGAAGTACGCCATGCTCTTCCCAGCCAAGTTGCGCGTCGAGTACGAAGAGCGAACCTTTTTCTTTGACTTGCCGGACATGGCCGGGGAATGGCTCGACACATTGCCTCAGCGGCGGACTAGTGGGGATCATGCTGGTGGTGCAGCAGGTGGTCAGGACGAACAAGAGTGAGGACTCCGGTGATCGAATATTCTGACTATGCCCGGGACAGTGGTTCGCTGATTTTCGTTCTCTCCGATGGCTATTTTTCGGGGGGTGGCGGGGGGTACAATGGGAACTCTTTCCTCCTACGGGGTTTCTTCTTGTAGATTAGTTTTTGCTAGGGCGACAGGCACACTGCAAGTTGGGGGGGCTCTTCAGGCTTATGCAGGGGTGCAGGGATGGGGGTGGTATGGGTCTGTTAGGGTGGATGTTGTTTTTTTTTTCTTTGCAAGGTATCGCAACGCAAGTCTTTTTCGCTCAAGTGCAGCTCTCTGGGGGGGTCGGGATCTCTTACCATTTCGGAGGGGTTTGAATATACTTAATTGGAATGTCAACGGCTTGGGGGATCGTATTAAGCGTGGGATTGTATTGCAGTTTCTGAAGCGGTGCTCTCCTGACGTAGTCTTGCTGCAGGAGACGCACCTGATAGGAAATATGTGTCATGCACTCAATAGAAAGAGTTATAAATTTGTTGCGCACTCAGGGTTTTCCTCGGCATCACGGGGGGCTGGAATACTTGTTAGGGCCTCGCTGCCGTTTGAGATTCATTCTACTACTGTTGATGAGTTGGGGCGCTTTGTGGCTGTTGCTGGGAGGTGGGAGGGCAGAACACTGGTTTTGGTTTCTGTTTATGTCCCTCCTGGCCTGCAGACCGCCACGTTTGCCGACTTGGGGAGGGCTATGCTGGATCTCCCTGAGGGCGTGTTGTTGGTGGGTGGTGACTTTAATGCAGTTGGTTCCGGACAACTAGACAGACATCCGCCGAGAGACCCCGGGGGGGCGCAGAGATGGCTCCCTGACCTCCTTGATACACTAGGCCTGGTGGACTGCTGGAGGCTGCGCATCCCACTCAGCGGCAGTACACTTTTCACTCTGGGGCACACGGTAGCCTCTCCAGAATAGATTATGTTCTCACTTTGGCTGCCCAGGCTTCATTGGTGTCCGAGGCTAGGCATATGGCTAGGGGCATCTCCGATCACTCGCCGGTGTGGATTTGTATGGACTTTGGCCGGGGGGCGTCGGGTAGGGTGGCTCCGATTAACCCCTGGTATTTCCGTGACCCTAGGACTCGTAGCGCGTTGCTGAAAGCGGTCGATCTCTACTTCCTGGAAAATCTTGGTTCGGTTAAATCCGCGGTGTCTTTGTGGGAAGCGTTTAAAACAGTGCTGAGGGGGGCGTGGTCTCGCCAGGAATGGAGTGAGACGTGCTTTGCTTCGTCTCCGGGCCGCCGCCGCCGCGATACTTTGCCTTTTTAAAGCGGCTCTGCGGCAGCGCCGGAGATCTGATCGTCACCCGAGGGGAGCTGACGGCGAGGGGCACCCGGTGAGCGGCCTGGAGGTGCTGGCAGTACCGGAGGGCGCGGGACCCAGAGGTGGGGAAGGCCCGGAGAACGCTGTCCTGCCCGCCATTTTGCCCGCCGACCGTCAACGGCCTTTGGCGCCCGATCCCTGAGGAGGGGGAGAGGTCGGAGACCCGGCGATCCGGGCGAACTGCTGCGAGCGGCCCTATCTCAGCCTCGGACTTACCGGGTGGTGCAGCGGGCCCCAGACTGCCTTGGACACGGGCTTCGGGGCCTCCGGGGGCGGAGCTGCGGAGTAGCGGTCGCCATCTTCCTTCGGACTGGCCTTCCCTCCCGCCTGGATTGCTGGTATGAGACGCGCGCCGGAGCTGGGCCCTGGGAGAGTCCTGGGGGGCGTGCGCTGAGGCCTGGAATCTCGCTGGGGGCCTGCATCTGCCCCGAGCTGGCTGGGAGCGGTGTTCTGGAGCTCCTGCCTGTGCCCCTGTGATCGCTGGGGGCCTGCTGCGCTCCCGCCGGAGCCCTGGGTCGGCGCTGGAGACCTGAGGAGGGGCTGGCAGCTGCTGCGCTGCCCGCGCTGGACCTCGTGGCTGGCTCGAAGAGGGCAGGAACCCGTGGACGCCCGACGGCGGAGCCCTGCGGCGACAGATAGCACACAGTGAGTTGTTCCAGGGGGGTGACCTGCTGGCCCCGGGACTGTTGCCAGCCTTGCCGGTATCGGGGTGTCCGGCGGGGGGCCTTCGCGCTTGTTGAGGAGGGGCCTGGATGGCTGGGGGCTTATGTGGGTCCCCTGATTAGACTGCACCGGGGAGCGGAGGCGCTGGTGTTGGCCTTGGGGCTTGGGGACTGCCTGTGGACGGCTCGCTGCCGAGACCCCGCCGTCTGGGAGGTGTGCAGACGGGGCCTGTGGAGGCGCCTCTGGAAGCGAGAGGGTGCCGATCTGGGATTCGTGACCTGCTGCCCGCTGCGGAGCGCTTGGCGGTGCTTGCCTGGGGGTAGCCTGCCGGCCGGGGGAGCTGACCTGCCTGGCGCGGTCTGACGCAGGCCGGAGCCCAGCATGACTCGCACGAAGCCTGGGAAAGAACCCCCAGCGACCAAGGACGCTTCAGTCGCCGACCTATGGGGGAAGCCGGGCGCTAACTCATCAGGAGGGGGAACCCCGGCGGAGCCGGTCACACAGTCCTTCATGGCGACATTCATGCAGGAACTCAAGACTGAAATTGGGTCCCTTCGCACGGAAGTCCAGGCCTGCGTCAAGGACCTTCGGAAGGAGGTAGGGGACCTGGGAGACCGCGTAGACGATATGGAAAAAACTCTGGACGCCCGCACAGAGGATCAGGAACACCTTTGGCAGCGCTTGGCGACCCTGGAGGAGCAACATGTTGAGCTCCAGCTCAAACAGGAAGATTTGGAAAATAGGGGGCGCCGAAACAACATTCGCATCAGGGGTGTTCCGATTGGGGCTGAAGGGGAGGATATCATGACATTTGTAGCGGACTTGCTTCAGGAGATCCGCGGGGACGATGATGCCTCGCCGCCGGCTCTAGACCGAGCGCATAGAGTAGCAGGACCGCCTGGGAGACCTGGACTCATCCCCGACATTCTGACGAGGGTCCACTTCTTTGTGGAGAAAGAAGCGATTCTCAAAGCAGCCAGGGACAAGCCTGACATTCGCTATAAGGGCGCGCCGATTCAACTGTTCCAAGACCTGGCCTCTACGACCCTCAGACGTCGCAGGGACTTTCGGCCCGTTACGGATAAGCTGCGAGAACTACATATTCGCTACCAGTGGGGCCACCCCTTCGCCCTCATTTTCCAGTGGGAGTCCAAGCGCCGAGTGCTCCGCTCCTTCCGGGAGGCGGCCCAGCTGCTCCAGATCCCGGACTCCCCTTCGACCAGCCCGGCGCGGCGCGGGGCTGCGGATCGCGGGGCTCCTCGGGGATCGCAGTGGTCCACGGTGCGTCGATCCCGGCGCCCCTCATCCCCGACTGGCAGTAGATCATCAAGGGACAAGCAGGACATCATCAAACATATCAAATCCTTGGAAGGCGGCTCGCCGCCTATGGGCTCACAGGTATCGCCCCTCAAATGAGTCTCCCTGGGGTGCACAACTCCTGATCTAGCCTGCTCTTCGACATGATGCGACGACTCTGCAGGAGAGGCGGTGGCCCGGAGCGGGCTTTTGGTTCTGTGATCTGTTGGCCTGGCGATGACAAACCCCCACGCCTATCCATGGGAGAGTGACATCTCTGGGACAGCTTGTGCCGCGAGGCCTGGCTACTCCTTAGACTGGATTAGGACATGTTGGCCCGGTTGGCCGGTTAAGACTGGATGTGGTTTTTTTTTGGTTTTCCCCTTCCCTTCTTTCTCTCCTTCCTTGGTTCCCCTGTGGCGGGGGGGTTGGACGGGCGGGCGGGGGTATGAGAGAGATGAGGCATCCCGAGGGGTACTGGGACTATGACTACTGAGCCGTGCTGGAAGGTCCTCTCCCTTAATGTGAAGGGGCTTAACTCGCCCAATAAGCGTCGCCAGGTGTGGCGTTACCTCTTGCTCCAGAACCCCGACCTCATTTTCTTACAGGAGACCCACCTTCTTAAGGCTGATGTGGCCCGTATGGCTCACCCTCGATACCCCCAACAGTTCTGGGCCTCGGCTACTACTAAGACAGCGGGGGTGGCCATCCTCTGTAAGGCGGGAATTACCCCGGGGGGTTCTAAGGTGCTACGGGACAGCGAGGGTAGATTCTTGAGGGTTGAGGTCAAGAGGGGACATCGCACTCTCACCCTATGCAACCTCTATGCTCCCAATCAGGGCCAAGATTCTTTTCTCCGCAGGCTGATCAAGGATCATTTAGAGCAGATTGACACGGACCTCATAGTTGGGGGGACTTCAACTTGGTGTGGGATGCGGGGCTGGACCGTTGCGGGGGCGCCTTTCACGGGGTGGGGGCCATGTCTGCGGCAGTGAAGAATTCCCTCACCGCCCTCAATTTAGTGGATGTTTGGCGTTACCATTCCCCGGGCTTGCGAGACTACACGTATTATTCGCATGCGCACCGCTCCTACTCTCGTATAGACCTGCTGTTGGTCTCGCACTCCCTGCTTAAGGACACCATTACGGCAACACACTCTAGCATCTCTATCTCTGACCACGCCCACGTGGAGCTGAGTCTCCGCGAGCGCTGCGCTGGTCCCCCGCGACCCGGTCGGTGGAGGTTTCCGGACCATGTACTCTGGGACCCGGTAGACAGGGAGGAAGTGCAGGCCGCTATCCTAGCGTACTTTGCAGACAACGACCTACCAGGGACCCCCCTTCCCCTCTTGTGGGACGCCTTTAAAGCCACCATAAGGGGCACCCTCACCGCCATTGCGGCCGCGAGAGCGCGGGAGGCTCGCTTGTACGAGCACAAGCTCGAGAGGGAGGTCAAACTGCTGGAGAAGATGGATCAAGAAAGCCCGACGATGGCACGCAAACGCCGCCTGGCCATCCTGCGCGGCCAGCTTCGCGCACACAGGACGAACAAGGCGGAGCGTGCCTTACTGGCGCTCAAGCAGCGCTACTATGCGGGAGGGGACAAGGTGGGGGCCATGCTGGCACGGCGCCTGCGTACGCGGGCGGCCAGGGCTCACATCGCTAAGTTGCAACGGGTGGACGGCACCTGGGCCACCACGGAGTCGGCCAAGCTCCAACTGTTCCACGAATTCTACGCGGCGCTATACACCGCTGACACCCCAGCGCCGGATATGATAGCCTCCGCCATGGGGGATTGTGTCTGGGACTCGCTCAGTGAGCATCAGTCGGGCCTCCTCGAGGCTCCCATCTCGTCGGAGGAAATGGCTGGAGCCTTGCGAGATCTTCCACTGGGCAAAGCACCAGGCCCGGATGGATTGCCGGTGTCCTTCTACCGTGCCTATTGGCCGCAACTTCAGCCGTACCTTCTTCGCCTTTTCAACTCGTTTGATGAGGCAACGGGCCCGTCGACGGATATGGCTATGGCCGAAATCGCTCTCATCCCGAAACCCGGGAAAGATCATACCCTCTGCTCTTCCTACCGGCCTATTGCGCTCTTAAACACTGACCTCAAGCTGTACACTAAACTACTGGCGAAACGGCTCAGTGTCCACATGCCCAATCTCGTCGAGCCGGACCAGGTGGGGTTCATCCAACACCGCCAGGGGGCTGACAATGTGCGCCGCGTGGCGCACATCGTAGGCAAAGCCAAACACTGGGGGATACCGGCGTGCCTCCTCTCGCTCGACGCGGAGAAAGCATTCGATCGGGTCGACTGGCTGTTCCTTCGGGAGGTTCTGCGGCGAGTGGGTCTGGGCCCGAAGATGGTGGCGCGCATTATGGCCCCCTACATCTCGCCAGTGGCTCGGGTACGAGTGAACGGTCAGCTTACACAGGCCTTTCCCATCTGTAGGGGTACCCGGCAGGGATGCCCCCTGTCCCCCCTATTGTTCGCCCTGGTGGTGGAACCCCTGGCCATCATGATACGCCGGTCCCCCGACATCCATGGTATCTCCCTTCGAGGGATGGAGCATAAGATTGCCCTCTTCGCAGACGACCTCCTTCTCACCCTCTCGGACCCGTTGCACTCCCTGCCGGCGGTCCACTCGCTGCTTCAAGAGTTTGAACGGGCGTCCGGGCTCAAAATCAATCATGCGAAATCTTGGGCCCTCAATTTAACGATCCCGGATGGGGACCTCGTGGCGCTCCGGTCCTGTGTTCCCTATCAATGGGCGACCGAGTCGGTGCGCTACCTCGGCCTGAATCTGACCCCGGACCTGGCCACTTGGACGCAGGCCAATTGGCAGGAGTATAAATGTTCAGTCCAGACAGACCTGCGTGCGTGGAAAGCCCTGCCACTGTCTTGGCTGGGTAGACTCAATACGGTGAAGATGTCCATCCTCCCAAAGATCTTGTACCTCTTCCAAACACTACCGACGCCGATCCCAGAACACCAGATTCAAGGGCTCCAGCGCGAGCTGGTGGCGTTTGTATGGGGGGGGAAGAAGCCGCGTTTCTCTAACGCGCTCCTGATGCTCCCCCGTGACAGAGGTGGCCTCGCGTGCCCGAATCTTCTTGAATACTACTGGGCTTCGCATCTTCGTTACGTCTTAGAATGGGGGGCGTGGGAGAGCGAAAAGGTGTGGTTCCACATGGATCGGGCAGTCACCTGCCGCCCTCTGTGGGATCATGCCTGGCTGCCTCGGGAGGTGCGCCATCGCAGCGCTTACTTGGCTGTCCCCACTCGAACGGTCCTAGAGATATGGGACAAGGTGGCGGTCCGCAGGGGTCTCACCTCCTTCCCATCTCCGCACACCCCAATTGCGCACAACCCGCAGTTCCCCCCTGCGTGTCGTCCGCCCTTCTTTGCCAATTGGACGGAGACCGGCTGTAGAACGATTGGAGACCTCTTCACAGGGGGGGGCTTTAAGTCTTTCGCGCAATGCCAGCATGAATTTGGACTGTCGGAGAACGACAAGTTCCAGTACATCCAGCTCCGACACTGGATCCAGGGCTCATCCCTGACGCAGGCGGCTACACGATCCTACACACCGTTCGAACAACTAGCACGGACTTTCGGCACGTATAAGGGGCTGATTTCGCGTATCTACCAGGTGTTACAACATGCGCAGCGGCCGGCTCCCCATCTATATCAGATGAAGTGGCAGGCCACCTCTGACTCGGGGGTCACCCCCTCTCAATGGGTCAGGCTGTGGAGGGACATCCCTAAAATTCTACGCAGCATCCCCCAGCAGGAGTCAGCCTACAAGGTAATGACTCAATGGTATTATACCCCGGTTCGGCTCCAGAAGATGTTCCCTAAGACGTCTCCTCTCTGTTGGCGATGTACGCAAGCGCCGGGAGATTTCATACATATTTGGTGGTCCTGTCCCCTCCTGGCGATCTTTTGGAAGGAGGTACTCAGTCATATCAAACGGGTGTTGGGGTACCCTCTGCCTGAGGACCCGCTAGTGGTTGTTCTGGGCCTCAGGCCAGGGGCCGTGAGAGCTATGACGGGGCGGGATCGGCACCTTAGCCTCCACATGTTGGGCGCCGCCAGACAGACAGTGGCGCTCTACTGGAAAAAGGCTGAGACTCCCTCTGTAAACGTTTGGTTTACCCGCTTGTGGCAGGTGGTGGCAATGGAGCTGCTCACAGCCCGTCTTCAATCCCGTGAGACTCAATATGAGAAACTCTGGAAGCCCCTGGTAGACCATCTCGGGCGGATGGAGCATGCTCGGATGCAACCGCCGCGACTGCGAGCCTTGAGGCTTTTTGAGGACGCTGTCTGCCCGGCGGATCCAGGACGCCTTTGGGGGATGTCTGCAGACGGAATGGGGGGGCTTGATGCCGCCCCCCCACCCCCGGGGAGAGGGAGCCCCGAGCCTGCATACTCGGGATCTGGTGGCCTCGGCGGATTGGCCTAGTGGTAGCGTTACTGACTCTTTTGCCTTCCATCCCCCCTCGTCCCCCCTCCCCTCCGCCTAGCCGGTACCCTCCCTACCCTCCCACTGTTGTTTCACTTTCCCCTCAGTTAGTTGACCGCTTTCTGGACACTCCTGGCATCAGGGACTACCTCCAGGGTCCCGTGCATGATCACCCCATTACTGCCGCACCTGAAATGCCTGGGGGATGGCTTTACGTATGACGTGGCTGGCCGGATAGCGGCTCTGCTTACCCGTACCTCTCCGGTCCCTAGGGTTCGATGCTGGGTATTCAGGGATCACCACCCCGGTCTTAGCATACTGGCTGCGTGAGCATGGGCTGCTCGAAGCGAGGCGGGAATGGTGGGGCATTCACCCGGGGTTAGACAGTTTAGACACAACCTTGCCTCCAAGGCCGGGGCCTTGGCGCATCCAATGCCATCATACATGAAATTTAGCAGCCTAAAGGGATTTCCAGATCTCAACGCTCTGCAGGAACCTACCCGCGATGTAAGGGTTGCTACAGCTGGGGGGCTTTGACTGGCGGGAGCGGGGGTCCCTTTAGAGGATGGAACTACATGGGTTCTTGTGCTTAAGACATGACATGTAATCTTGACCTCCCGGGCCTTCGCCCTTGGTGCTTGAAGAAGGTTGCTGCCGGCCCCTGTGGTTGTAGGCGAATAAGCTGTGTATTGAAGCCGGAGTGCTCCATTCCATTTAATAAAATAAAAAGTTGTTTAAAAAAAAAAAAAAAAAAAAAAAACAGTGCTGAGAGGGGAGGCTCTCTCCTTGATAGCGGATGTCAAACGTCGGAGAGACGCGGAAGTGGGGCAGATTGAGTCTGAGATAGCGGTATTAGAGGCAGCTCTGGAAGATGAGGTTACGGCGGATAAACTGCACAAGCTGAGATTAAAACAGTCTGAATATAAGGCACTGGTGACGAACGCGGCCAAGGTTATTAGCAGGGAGCAACAAGGGCGATTGTATGACGTAGGGGACAAGGCTGGGAAATTAATCGCGTGGCTTGACAAAAAAGAACGAGTGAATAGAGTTGTGCCTGAAATAGTGACAGTTGGTGGTGACATTGTCACCGATCCCGATGGGATAGCCCAGTGTTTCGCGGACCACTTCCGTACGGTCTACGCTCCCGTGTCGGACAGGCCGGAGGAAGACTCGCAGGAACTGTTGCGTGATATAGCCCTGCCTTGTCTCTCGGACATAGACAGGGAAGACCTTGATGGTGACATCACAGCGGAAGAGGTAGCAGTTGCTATTCGCTCGCTACGCCCGGGCAAGGCCTCGGGCCCGAATGGCTTACCGATCGAGTTGTATAAACTCAGGCCGGATAAGATTGCCCCGCACTTGCGAGATATGTTTGTAGAGGCGCGGGAGAACGGGTGTTTCCCATTCGATCAACGTCTGGCGACAATAGTGGTAATACACAAAGATGGCAAGCCCAGGAATAGATGTGGCTCGTATAGGCCGATTTCACTACTCAATGCTGAGCCAAAAATCCTCGCTAAATTGTTGGCTAACCGTTTGATAAGGGTCATTGGGGACTTGATCCACCCGGATCAATCCGGTTTTATTCCACACCGCAACACCGCGTTGAACCTCAGGCGACTCCATGGCGTGCTCGCGAGGGTTGGGACGCTGCGGGAGTCGGCCATCTTGGCGTCACTTGATGCCACGATGGCTTTCGACACTGTGGAGTGGCTGTGGGCAGCTTTGACAAAATTTGGTTTCGGCCCGGGTTTTATAGGCTGGATTAGGCTACTCTATGAGGAACCTTTGGCTAAAGTCGCGGTAAACGGTAGGGCGTCATATCCGTTTGAGCTTGGGAGAGGCACCCGGCAGGGTTGTCCTCTGTCGCCACTATTGTTTTCCCTCGCCCTTGAACCACTGGCGGCATGGATTAGATGGCAGCCAGACATAAAGGGGATCAGATGGTCGCCAGACCACGAGGACCGCCTTTCTTTGTATGCGGACGACATTTTGTTATACCTGACCTCACCTAGGAAGGCCCTCATCGTGGTCTGTGACGTCTTGAATTCTTTTGGTAGAAACTCGGGTCTCGCCATTAACTGGGGAAAGTTGCATCTTTATGTTCTAAGTGGAGACACCCCTATTGTCCCGCGGAATTGCTCCATCCAGATTGCCCGGCAGGGTTTTCTGTACTTAGGGATATATATCTCCATCGATCCATCTGTCCGCTATGAGAAGAACCTACTTCCTCCGTTGTCACGCTTGCGACGGGACGTTGCAGGTTGGCGGCGGCTGCCGCTCTCCCTCCTGGGCCGCGCCACATTGTTTAAAATGATGTCTCTTCCCCGATTTCTCTATGCCTTACAGAATACCCTAGAATTAGTTCCGGACAGTTATTTTCGTGAGGTGGAGAGTCTCCAACGCTCGCTGTTGTGGGATGGTCGACCGCTTATAGCTATTGCAAAGTTGACCCTTCCATGGTATGACGGGGGGGATTGCACCAGTTGGGAGCGATTAACCACGGTGTTTATGGTCCGGCGTTGAACCCTGGCTCTGCTATGGATCGATGGTTGTTGCGAGGGGGTAATTATCTTAGGGCGCTGTATTCCAAATCGCTGGATGGGTCCCTCGCAGGGCCAACTAAGACGGCAGTGCATGTGTGGAAGGCGGTTACAACTTCGTTGGGTTGGAAGGACAGGCTTACCCGGGCTACTCCACTTTTCGAATCCGATAAATTGGGGAAATTGTGGCATACGAAAGGGTTCGAGAAGTGGGACCTAATTGGGATTTCTAGAGTTGGGGATCTGCTGGCTAAGGGTGAGGTGAAATCGTTTGAGACGCTGCAGACGGAGTACGAATTAGGGGGTACTGAATACTTTCGATATGCCCAGGTGCGTCATGCTCTGCTATCTGTCTTTGCTGAGGGGGAGGTCGTGCCTGAGTCCTCCCCTTTGGAGGACAGGATTCTAGATGGCCATATGCCGGAGAGTACAATCTCCTTGATCTACAAGAAGCTTGTTAACGTTCGGACAGATCTCCTCCTCGATGTGCGCGAACAATGGACTAGGGATGGTCTCGAGCTGGACGATGAGGACTGGCAGTATGCCATCTCCTCTCCGAAGGAGGTTGCGATCCCGGCGAGACTTAGGTTGGTGCAGCTTAAGATACTTCACAGGGTTTATGTCACGGGCCCTGCTTGATCCACATGGGTTTTTCTGAAGATGGCCTATGCAAGAGAGGCTGCGGGATGTTGGGCACCTTTCTACACATTATTTGGGAATGTGGGGAGATCACAAAGTTCTGGAAACAAATTCATGATGTGATGGAAGAGGTCACAGGTATCGCACTGCTACCGGAGGCAAGACGTTGCCTACTGAATGTCTGGGGTCCCACCGATTATGATGCCGCACAGACCCAATGGGTGACCCTGGGGAATATGGTGGCGAAGCGAGATATTGCGCAGCTGTGGGGATCCCAGAGACCCCCCACCTTGGTAACATGGATGGAAAACATGGACTGGGGCATGTTCCGAAAACGGTGTACAGTGCCCGAGGCCGCCCTAAGAAATGGCATAAGATATGGGGGCGATGGAACCACTATAGGGGCGATATTTGTGTGCCCCCGGCTACTGAAACGCCCGATGTGCAGCTTTCCCCCTAGCTCTATTTCCAACTTTAGATGTAAAACTGACTATAACTTGGAGTCCATACCTCTGCTTTCCCCCCCACTCCTTTAGTGTGTTGTACTGACCTGCAGATGGGAGTGGGACCTCGCCCCAACTGCGAACTTGCGCATGTTTACTATATGCTCTGCCTTGCTTTTGTTTTGCAATTTTTGTTTAATTTAAAAACTAAACCTTAGTTACTCCTGTTCTATAGACATGGACCCTTTCACGTGTTGTTCTTATCATGCTGCCGGACCTCCGGGATGTCGGCTGAATAGCTGTGATCCATGTTGGTATAAATAAAGGGTTTTTTTTAAAAAAAAAAATTTAAAAAAAGAGGTCAAAGTATATTGACCTGGCAACAGAGAACACACACAAACTGCAACACAAAAATTGTGTGTGTATATGCATATATATATATATAGTGACGTTCTCTGCAACAAGAGATATATTGGGATGACCACAAGACCGGTCAACAAACGAATCATGGAACACCATAGCAACATCCAGAGTAAGAAAATAAGCACCAACATGGGCACACGTTTTTTGACTGAGGGACATTCCCCTGATGACGTGGTGGACAGTCCTGGAAAAAAAAACACACATGCACGCACGCACACCCCCCACCCCCCCAGGACACCCAATTCTGAAGGGGACAAATTTTTGCCTGTCAACTATCGTTAATAGTTTGAATAACGACATCCTATGGAGCAAACTGACTAATCACTCCCACAAGGGTTGTCTCTTAATCCACTGGACATCTAAGGGGCTGCTCACACCGTGCATTTCACCACAGTTCCAGCCCTTTATCATTATGACCTACTTATGGCATCCGCTCATTGTCTTCTCCACATGTAACCATGCAGACCCCCTGTGTAAATGGGGTTCTTTTTTAGACCCCTTCTCCTGGCAATCATGCCACCCTTCTTTTTTGCGTGCTGAGATCTGCCTGGGCATATCAGCTCACTTCCAACATTGTGATGATGTGATTTTCCACTGGCATCGCCCGTGCGCATGCACGTCTGGCTTCTCACAGCTAGCCTGGTTACCGATACCCCGCCCCTGCCGCTCCGATGCCCTTACCCGACCAGCTTATTGCAGGGAGCCCAGTTCCTCCATACTTAAAGATGGCGCTCAAACACGCCCCCTACCGACTGCGCCTATCCTCACATGTGGGCAGTGAATAGAAGTTAGCCAGTTTCTTCCAACGAGGCACCGCAGCGGCTTGTGTTTTTTTCCCCATGGGGGTTACGCCGGGGCTCTATTCATCTCCCACTGCGTATTTCCACTGAACTATTCTGTTCACTTCGGGGCTCCCAAGATGGCACCAATGTAACCATAAACTTTTTCACGGTCTAGATGGACCGTTCAACATAGAAAAAATGACACACCTGCAAATTGTTGCAGATGGGGCACTGAAGACGACCCTACTTCCTGCTCCTGCAGCAGTGTTGGGGTAGGTCGTCAGATGGAGTCCACACTTCGACTTTGTAAGTACTTCCTTTTTTATTACCATGCAGGTCACTGCTTTCGACCTGTGCCGTGAACTTTTGTATCTGATTTTCTTCTCTAAATTCTGGCATGCTAAATTGGCATTTTCACTGCTCCTACTGGAGGAGACAAAATCACTGCCCTAATTGGGTAAGTCCATACGTATTCTAAGCACAGTGTATGAAGTCGAATTACCTGAGAATGTTTGTAGAGGGTGTCACTTATTTGTCATGTCGTGTGGCTTGCTTTTTCACGGTGCTTGAAGCACCATACACTAATAGCAGCATGCTGAATGGCTCTGAAGCATGCCGCACCAAGATGATAATACAACCACCCCACTAGTGATATGTAGGTGGTGTTTATCTTGATTTTATTCTCTTTTGCAGGTCAGCCACTCCTTTTACAAGGAACAATTTTAAGGTATCAAATAGCTCACCGCATTTAGGTCGTTTTGTGATTAGACATCATCTGATATCACTAGATTCCAATCACTGTGTAGTTTAGGAGGACCTTTTGTCCTGGCAAATCACCAACTATCCAACAGCAAGAAACATGTTGACCTTTTACTAAATAGCTATCACAGATCAGTGTGTGGGGTGATAGCCCCCACATTTTAAACAGACCAGTAGACTCTCCTATTAAAAAATCCCATTTAGAGGACTACTTATTTTAACATGCACCTTCCTTTACACATTCCCTTTCATACACCAATTTACACTACAGGACCCTACACCCACACTTCACTTACAGCTTTTGGAAAAAAGATCTCCAACAAAGAGCCCCCTTGTGGGTGATGGAGGACATTGCAGCGCCGGCCCGACAAAGAGCATGCCCTGTGATGAAGCATGACACCCACTCAGTTGTGTGAGGACTTCTTTTCCTAAGGGAGCAGACCATCTTCTGCTCGCCTAGTATCTGCCTGAACTCTTTTTCTTTTTCCCTTGGCAGGAACTGCATACTCTTGTTATAGATTATCCAAGAGATCACCATGTTGTTCCAATCGTCTATCACAAGTGAGGGGGCATTGCCTATACAATAAAATAGATATTATAAAGTTAGGAGGAACAAAGACACAAGGCATCTTGCTCTAGTGGCACACTTCAACTTTATCAGAAAAATTAGCTCATAAGGGTAAGTTGATCTTACTTGCCTCTGAGGACTTCTCCTATCCCCAACCTGTGGAGTAGCTTGTGTCCCACTACTGTGACTGGAAAGTGCTTTGGAGCCTTATGAGGCCAGTACCATTGCACAGCTATGCTCCATTCTTCTGTGCAAGCGTACACCTCTGCCTGTTTACTCATTTTGAATGGAACCTATCTTTGTGTTGGTTCAAATGATGGCAGAGAGATACTTAGGAGAGTTCCTACAGGGTGGAAGTGAAGAAATATGAGAACTTTATCCTACTTCTACCACCAGCCAGGAAAAAAGAAATTGAGGAGTAAAAGTAGCATCGGGCACCCATAGAATCTAAGTGAATGGGGTTTGCAAGACCTCTTGGCCAAGTTCTGCACTACTGTGGAAGAAAAGGGTAAAACTTGCAGAATGCAAACTGCCTTGCAAATCTCTATGACCAAAATCTGCCAGAAGAATGCCACAAATTCCACCCTGAATGTCCCCAGCAGAAAGCAGCAGTAGGAGATGCATGAGGTGACCAACCTGGCAGTGGTTGTCTTGGATCCAGGCTTTTGTGCATCCATGTCACCCTCGATGATGCAGAGCGGGTCACCAGAGGGCAGCCCACTTTTTCTGTCCACATAAAATCTAAGGGAGCACCTGACATCAATGTTTTACACCTTCTTAGCTGATGACAAGTCTAAGCTCTGGAAGAGAATCTCCAAGACCCCCACGTGACACAGCATATGCCCATGCGACAGTTCTTGAAAATACTAAATAGTAGCTCTATACCATGGCCTGGTCTCTCTCTGTATGGCGCCAGAGACAGCTCTCTTTACAGAGGGTTTGCTCCAGGCACAGAGCGGTGACAAGTGGGTGTAGCACATCCAGCAAAGCGGTTGCGGGAAACGCCACCCGCACACTTTCATGGAAGAAAATGCAAGTGATATAATATTTTTCACTCACCCACCAATGAAAACTAGTGCACCAGTCAAATGCCCTTCTTTGCACATCCCATTGATTATTCGGGGCCTGTGTACTGGTCAGGGCCCTCATGGAATATACCCCGGAGTACTCTACTTTGAGAAAGATTATGGTGTCATTTGCGAAACCTTACAAAGCAGAACTAGGGCGCAGTGCTGTAGCAAGGTGTCAGTAACCCTACCTCATGTAAGGAAATGGACCCCTCTCCAGTTTTGGTAGTATAAAACAGGTGGACTTGGTATGCACTGTGCCCCTCACACCCCGGTACCCCAGCACCACTGCACATGCTGCACTACTGATAGTTACACCCCTGAATTACATTGTGAGAGAAAATACTGAGCATCAAACTAAGTTGAGTCTGTGGTGTTGCAGCTGGCAGCGAAATAGACTAATTGGAAGTACTTGGAGCCCTTTGCAGTGCTTGGAGTTCCTAGTCTGTAAGGCTTTGAGTCCACTGTCTGTAATGCTTGGAGTCCCTTGTCTGTAGTGCTTGAAGTTCCTTACCTGTAGTCTTTGGACCCTCATCTGTAGTGCTTGGAGACCCTTGTCTGTCTGTAGTCCTTGGAGTCCCTTGTTTTTAGTCTGTGGCGTCTCTTGTCTGTAGTCCTCGGAGTCCCTTGTCTTTAGTCCTTGGAGTCTCCCATCTGTAGTCCTTTGAGTCCCTTGTCTGTCTGTAGTCCTTGGAGTCCCTTGTCTTTAGCCCTTGGAGGCTCTCATCTGTAGTCCTTGGAGTCCCTTGTCTGTCTGTAGTCCTTCGAGTCTCTTGTCTTTAGCCCTTGGAGGCTCTCATCTTTAGTCCTTGGAGTCCTTCGTCTGTCTGTAGTCCTTGGAGTCCCTAACTGTAGTGCATCTGTGTGTCACTGACTGAAGCACCAGTCGAAGCTTAGACCATGCCGCATGTACAAAGATGTGTGTGACCATTTGAAACTACTTTGTTCTCTGACTTTTTCTTCTCTCTCCCTTCCTTCTTTCTCATTCTTCCTCTCTCTGTCTCTCCATCTTTCTCTCATGCTGTCTCCTTTTATTTCTGTTTTCTTTTTCCACTTTGCTCTCTTTCCCTCCGTTCTTTAGCTCAGCCTCCATACACCATGTGTTTCCGCGTCAAATTTTATCCTACTGACCCTGCTGCACTTAGAGAGGAAATCACCAGGTAAGAGCAGGATCGCTTGCTTTATATATAATGTCTGTCCCAAACTTTGGCAGTGTATTGTCAAAACATCATTTCATTTATGTACTGTAAGAGAAGCTGTGCACAATCTCCTCATCTGAAACACTTTCCCAAGGTGAGATGTGTCACGTATGTGTAACTGAGCAAGGGTAAGAGATGCCTTCACTAAATGTGTGTGTGATGCCAGGGCAGTGCTTGGATGTTATGCCTTCAGTGATAGCTGGGTGATGTTAGGACAGTACCAGGGTGACATGTGCTTCCCCTTACAGCATATGTGATGCTGAGCCTTGGGAAGAGATGCCCTAACTGGTTGATTGAGTGCTGTCAGGATTGTGCCTTGGTAAGACGTGCTTCCACTGACTGCAGGTGTGCTACTGAGGCAGTGCCTGGGTTTTATGTCACCTCTGATAGCAGATGTGAGTCCAGGACAAGACTAAGGTGAGATACTCCTTAGCAAAGAGCGTATGTGAAGCGGAGCCAGTACCTAGGTGTGTGTATGATGCCAGGACAGATTCAAAATGAGGCGTGCCACCTCTGGAAGCAGGTGTAATGCAGAACAGTATCAGAATGAGGTATATCACCCCTGGCAGGAGATGTGTTACCAGGACCATACCGGGGTGTGGTATACCTTCTCTGACAGTGCTAGAGTCATACAGAAGCTGAACCAGTGTAAGAGATGACTTCACCGCCAGTGCTACAATATTCTGTACAATCTGGTGGCTCTGGCTGACTTATAGAGATGCCTACAAAGGGCATCATCACATTCAACATAACCTCTAACCCCCAGCATGTCTCTGGCTAATGTCTGACCCTGCATGAAAAGGGCACAGTTACCTGTCCACCAGGTCTCAAGAAATGTGATGCTCTAATGCTCTCTTTTCTTCCTAGGTACCTGGTCTTCTTGCAGATTAAAAGGGATCTCTTCCATGGCCGCCTCTTGTGTAAGACCTCAGATGCTGCGTTGCTCGCAGCCTACATCTTGCAAGGTGAGGTCTTTTGGGAGAGTGCACACAGACCAGGTCCCTTAGACCCAAGAGCCAAACATAAAGCCTTTTACAACAGTTCATCTTAGAATATGGGAGTGGCACACATGTACAAAATATTGCTTCAAGGTACCAGTGACAAAGACTTAATGCTTCTCATTCCCAAACAGCCCAGCATTCGATTTTGCTCCTTCATGGCCCTTGCCCCATCCTCGCTAGCTCTACATCTTGGATTTAGTTCTATTGATCACAAATTTACGCTGTGACTTACACAATTTTATTCTTACCAAAGACATGTTAAGAGCTTTGAGTCCTCTGACACTCTAAGCTATACTGAAACCTTTAAATAGACAAACATTTTTAAGCCAAGTATATAAACACAGAAAAAAACCTGTCACTTCAAGGAGTGGCTAACTCCATGATTGTTTAGCTCAGTGGTACATGTCCTGTTCTCTCTAGAACAGAATATGTTGGGGTTTTGCACAAGGATCCAGACTCTGCCACCCTCAATAAATCCGCGTCTAACACAATGGCATAGACAAACTAAGTATGTCTTCTCAAGGTGATGCAGACCTTCCTGAACAGGATATTTATGCAGATCCTTTAACATTTAGTGCTGCATTGTCATTGCCGCCAACTAGATAAAGAACTGCACCAAGGGAGGCCACTTACAGCATACGGAAAGAGGACACACACCTGTCGGGAATATGATGGTTGGAAATAGAGAGCCAGAGCTACAGGTGTCACGTCCTGGTCAAGACCAAGAACTCTGCTTGCATGCTGGTAAAAGTGAAAGCATAAACAGGCAAGCATACACTGCCAATGTTGCTATTAATAAGAGAAGTGTAATGTGTTGGCTTAAGTTTATTGACAACATGACAGAAACTCACTGGAC
The DNA here is from genome assembly GCF_964204655.1 of Triturus cristatus. Taxonomy (NCBI): domain Eukaryota; kingdom Metazoa; phylum Chordata; class Amphibia; order Caudata; family Salamandridae; genus Triturus; species Triturus cristatus. The sequence continues at coordinate 656,164,748 of NC_140583.1, forward strand.
AAAATGACCCTGATTGCTCCTGTAACTGTCCACCAAGTAGTTCTACAGAAAGGAATCTCTAAAGCCGACTGTTGTGAATCTTATTGTTGATGAGAGAAGGAGCTGACAAGAGAAGAACCAATTTATTTGTTGGGGGGAGGCAACAGTGACAGCATTCCCTTCCTGCCAACACAGTGGTCCGCCACCCAATTTATATGCAAGCGAACCATTGTTTTCGCTACGGCAGTGACTACTCAGTCATTACTGTAGCCAAACTTCTCAGACAGCTTGACAGAGTAAGGGCAGTTGGAGAATTGGCTGTTTGTCCATCCCCCAATTATAATGGGTGGACATATAGCTGTTTAACTGTCCGTCACCACCAAGACAGTAAAAACCAAAAAATACAGAGGAGGGCATTATAATTTTATTATCAAATAGAAAATCCCGCTTCTGGATTTTCTTTTTGAAAATATAAAAGAAACCAGTTCGGTGTAAGGATCCGTCATGTAGATGGAGTCCATTGCCAGACTACAAAAAGCATTGACAGGAACCGCCATGACACTAGTAAGACTTTATAAGGGACCAGCTTGGTGGTCATTTATCAATTATGCGGGCTGCATCTCCGTCGGGCCCAGAGTCTTTGCAGCATCCCTATCATACTTGTGATAGGGATGGTCACAGTTTCTCAAACAATCCAAGGTATAATGCAGCATATAATGGCCTTAAACTGTTGATGCACCACACATTATTATGTGTATCAGCCGCACGTATTTAAAGTGCTTCGTACACCTACTATGATTCACAGGTTGGGAAGGCAAGAACCTCATTACCCACCCACTTGTACTTTGTTCACATGTTGGTTACCCAGCATATTAATCTGGTGTTTGTATGCGGGTTCAGGGCTTGTTTATTCAGTTGCATAGATGAGAGTACACTTGTTTTTCCTTACGCCTCGATTAACCTATTTTGGATTCAGGTTCCCAGTAACTGATTTCCCTCTTCCCTGTTCTCTCAAATTCCACCCTGTCTCGGAGCTTCTGGTGGACTTTCAAAACTGAGGTTCTGGGGGCCATCATTATAGTGCCCCACAAAGAGAAGAACTTGGTATTTCACCATCATTTCTTTGTGTTTGAAAAAAACCTCACCACTTGCCTCAGAATGAAGCTCGACCTCCACCAGTTTAAACTCTTCTTTTCCAATCAGTCTTGTCCTGCTACATCCTCTTCGCTCTTTAGAAGGGTTACCAGCTGTATGCATTTGACCTAAACGTTACTTAGTTCAATCTCTTGTTGTGGTCCATGAATATGAAATTCCTAGCACAAGGTGCCCCCAATCAGAGACGGTTCAGCCCATGGGCCTTCACAAAAGTGATGGAAGTAGTAGCCATGCACTTTCTTTTGTAAGGAGAGCACATGTAACCCAAACATGTTAAAGCGGGGTCTGCCTATGTTCCAGCTCAAGTTGTCTTTGTCTGAGAGAAAGCCCTTCTGCACAATTGCTGATGCTGGCATTCAGTGGAGCCGTGCGGGACTTCCGGTGGAGATGGCTTATCTTCCACCCTCCACAAAGGGTTCTGGCCCATTACCACACTTGTCCTCATTTCTCCTTAAAATCGTTGATCACTGTATAGTGCTTTCAGAGGACATTGGGTCTAATGGCCTCGAGTATGTGGTTCATCTAACCAGCTTAAGAATGAGACCGAGTCTGAGCCATTTTACTATTTATTTAGATTAAAACTTCCTTGCCTCTAAAAGTATTCTACAGACTTGGGCAAACTTCAAAGTCCATACAAGCAATCTGTCCCTATAAATATTTTATCTGGGGTGTTAGCACATCACGAGCTGACAAACAACATTTCCACCCACCTGGCAACAAACGAGATTATTCAAGTTCCTAGCAGCACAGTACACCAACAGAAAGATATTCCTTTAGAAGCAAAGGAAGAGGCCACATAGTTAGAAATGTAGAGCCCCTTATGTGCAGAATAGCCTTATATATTCACCATATCACTTGCAGACTTGGGCGGGCGTTGACTGATATAATTCCATCAAGTTTGGAAAGAGGTCATAGCAGACTTATAGGTACTGCAGATCATGGAGTACGGATACGGAATAAAGTTTATACAGAAGTGAAGAAACCACAAGTAAAACAAGACCATGCAACTTCCCCCTATATATATACTCCGCTGTAAAACGGAGCATTATAAAAATGCTGTTGGTGTAAAGGGAACAAAAAGTCTATTCTTTGTTTGCCACATACCAAAGGTGGATGGGACATTAATGCCAATATCAGACCATCACCTTATAAATCCATATGTCATACACAGAAGTTCAAGATGAGATCGTTACAACAGGCCATCCCTTTGCTGGAGATGTGGGCCTTCCTGGCAAGTACAAACATAAAGGATACACAGGGCCATATTCTGATACACCTGAAACACAATGTTGTTGCACTGCAGTAGGTAGCAAACATTGTCAGTTTTTTGTACTGCCCTTTGACAGAAGTCAGTATCTAAGGCAGTGGTGGATGCACATGTAAATAGATAAGTGGTAAGTGTCTGTTTATACCAATGACTGATTCCTTAAAGAGAATTAAAAGCAACGCAAACTGAACAGTACATATTTTCTACCTGTTGGGCTTCTCAGTCAAATTTCACAAATCATGCCTCGCCTGCACACAGCAAAATTCATTTCTGGCACCCCCTTTACACAAAAGAACAGTGCCAATTCAAAAGAAGATATGTCTCCATCTCTGGTGAATTTGGGAATGACACTGTTTGTCATGATGGCTTTTGGAATTCACACAACACCACATAGCAGGCTACACATGAGACGTTCACAAGAATGACTCAGTAGTCAGTTATCACGAGCACAGATGATTGGATTATGTAATGCGTCTAACTGGGAGAGTACAGAACTCTACAACAGTGGAAGAGCACACATTTGCTCATTCTGGGATACAGCACATATGGTGACCAAAATCCTGGATGCTTTCTAATAGACTGTGGAGTACACTGATACATTAACTGGAAAAGGCCAAATGAACCCAGACAGGAGCTTCTACGATGTCATCAGAGTACAACAGCAAACAAAAGGGTTTGCAGTTAGGACTGTCTAGAAACAATTGCACAACAAAATAGTACTGATTCTCACAAACAACACAACCACAATGTTTTACTTGACTGAAAGAAGAGGGGGCCCTCCTTCTGTCTCATAACGCATGTGAAAACACTGGGTAGTTACGAGGCAAATTCAGATAGTTACACATGCCAGGAGACAACACCAACAAAGATGACACAATCCGCAGAAAAGGAAATGCAATTCGCAAATTACACGTAAATCAAAATGTTGTGCACACCATCAGGCACATGCATCAACGAAGACTTTTGCGATTCCTTAATTGCGATTATTAAGGAATCGCAATTAAGGAATTGCAAAAGCCTATGCATGTAGGAATCGCTATAAAAATAGCGATTCCTACACACTCCTTAATTGCGACTCGCAAATTGCGAGTCACAATTAAGGAATGCCGTCCCATTCATTCCTATGGGCCTCCAGGCCCATAGCAATGAATTGGAGATTGCGGGCCATATGTAGGTAGCCTCACATTTACCGATTCATAAATACCGAATTTTACCGATTCGGTATTTATGAATCGGTAAATGTGATGTCGGTAATAATTCGGTAAATTTCGCCGAATCGGAATAATTCGATAATTATGAATCGGTATTTACCGATTCGGTAATGAGGCATACCTTCCCATTGATTCCTATGGGCCTGGAGGCCCATAGGAATCAATGGGAAGGTATGCCTCATTACCGATTCGGTAAATACCGATTCGGTAATGGGGGGAGCATATTCAAGGGTGGCAGGGTGTCACATTGACACCCTGTTGCACCCCTGAATCTTGCATGTGTGCACATGTGGCGCACATACATGCCCTAAGGGCATGTATGTGTGCCAGATGGCACTCTTAAATCTGCAAAATATTACTTTTTGCAAGGTATTCGTTATTTATCACCAACCTGTATTTGGTGGTAAATAACGAATTCTTAATACTGATTTTCACTCTTTAGAGTGCTCCCTACATTCAGGATTCGGTATTTACCGAATCGGTATTTTACTGATTCGGTAATTTACCGAATCCTGAAATATGCCTCCTACATCTCAAATAGCTAAATACCGGTCGGTAACGGGATATTTACCGAATTTCGGCCGTTACCGACCGGTATTTAGCTACCTACATGAGGCCCTTGATGAGCAATTTGCGAGTACCAGTAGGTACTCGCAAATTGCTCATGCAATTTCAAGGGTGCAAGGGTGTCAAAATGACACCCTATTGCGCCCCTGAAATTGATCTGTGCACAAATGTTGCACACACACATGCTCTAAGGGCATGTGTGTGCGCAACATGAAACTTTGAAAAAAGCACAAAAGTGCATTTTACAAAGTTTTTGAAAATTACCATGAAGTTCAACTTAATGATAATTTGCTCCCCCTAATAGCGAACTCGCTAATTTTTATACTTTAATGCCTTGCATTTAAGGAATCTCAATTTGGGATTCCTTAAAAGCAATCGCAATTTAAGTAGTCGCAATTTAGAGATTCCTTAAATTGCGATTTTTGCATTAAGGGGATGATGCATCCCAAATGCAAAAATACCGATCGCAAAGGGGCAGATTCTGAGAATCTGCACGTTTGCGACCGGTTTTTCCTTTGTTGCATGTGCCTGCATATTCAGAATACGTATTTTACTTATTCACAACACATGTAAACATAAAAAGCCAAAACAGTGCATCCAGTTCTAGATTTACAAACTATATATCATCCCAGCATCTAACCACTGAGTTTAGGGAAACATATTGGACAAGGAGTTTTGGTCATCAGCTATAGAAACTGTTTGAATGACTTATTTTGACATCAAACATAAATCCACAATGCCTCACACTGTAGGCACCATCTTCAGATTGCTTTTTTAACTCTCCAATTTGAAAGCCCACACACGATCAAAGCAGTAAAAGTGTGGCTCGTCACTATCTACATTTTCTTCATCAGTGCTTACAATGACTCCCAAATGTCAACACATTATGGAGCACATGCATCAACCATGTTTGCGCCCGCAAAAAGAGCATTTGCGATGCATGAAGGGTCAAGGCACTCGCAATTTGAGAATTCGCAATTAATTGTGAGTTCTCAAATTGCGATTGCATTTAAGAAATCGCAAATTGAGATTCCTTAAATGCAATGCATTAAAGTAAAATAATTAGCGATTTCGCTGATAGGGGGCGCAAATTACCATGAAGTTGAACTTCATGGTAATTTGCAAAAACTTTGAAAAATGCACGAAAGTGCATTTTTTAAAGTATTAGGTTACACACACACATGCCCTTTGGACATGTGTGTGCGCAACATTTGTACACAGATCGATTTCAGGGGTGCAACAGGGTGTCGTTTTGACACCCTTGCACCCTTGAAATTGCATTCTCAATTTGCGATTCTCTAATTGAGAATCGCAAATTGAGAACGTCCTCCCATTCATTCCTATGGGCCTCCAGGCCCATAGGAATGAATGGGGAGGTATTCCTTAATTGAGACTCGCAATTTGCGACTCGCAAATAAGAAATATTTAGAAATCGCTATTTTGTAAGCAATTTCTTACATGCATAGGCTTTTGCAATTCCTTATTAGCGAATCCTTATTTTTCGCTAATAAGAAATCGCAAATGGAATTTTTGATGCATGTGCTAGTAAGTTTCTCTTCCATCTTTTCTGGGTGTAGAAGGACAAAACATCATTAAGCCATAATCTGTATCTGTGGGTGCTCCACAGGCACTTTGACTACCATAGGGTCATGACAACTTTGGATGTCAGGCTTTTGCATAATTCTTTCCAGGACCCTGAAAATGCAGAGAGAACAATTCTGGCTGTAATGCGCAATGTAATTGTGACCAAACTTGTTGCAATCAGTTGTCTGAAACTATTAACATGATTTGGCCTCCAGTTCCAAAGCGAAGCCTGCTGACTTCAAGTAAGCAGTCTGCCAGACTTAGCATATTACCGATTCAGGTGATTATGTGGAAGAGGAGCACCATCTGTCTTTGGTGTTTCCAAAAACTGTTCTGGAGCTTATGTTAACCTTACCCAACACACAGAAGACTACATTTATCGAACCTGAATTGTCATCGGCATTGATAGTCCATCACTAAGTGCCCAAAAAACTGACTTTGTCATTTCAACACAGTCAGCCGTCCGGCTGAAACAAGCATTGATTGCCTCAACATAGAGAGATTCCTGTTCGCAAGGTGACGTTCCTCTCCAACTGTGCCGAAAAACAACTCCTTGACCTCCGGTCGAAAACACAAGACCTGGTTTAGCTTCAAGCCTGAAACTGAACAGCTTTATTGCCAAATATTCCTCTGTGCCAAACATCTATCAGAGGCATTTAACTCTGAAAAAACACAGCATGGAAAACAACTACATTATCCTTCTAGGAAGCTCTGTGAGCATAGAGAAAGACAAACATATCCAGAAACAACCTCAGGATCACCACTGCATCGACTGTGAAAATATGGAATGCATCTGCCAGGAGTTTCAGACTGATTCCTCTAATAGGGTTATACACTCATCCTCCCCAGATGAGGGGGTACTTTAGCATGCTGTCCAAAAGTGACCAGCCTGGCCATTGGTGTGTAACCAGAAGATAAACAAGAGGTTCGGTTTCTTAGTGGAGACACTTACTTCTCTCTCATGAAAGAGGCATTTCTTGGAAATGCTGCAAGAATCCACCCAGCACTTGGTCACCTTGTTTTAGAGAATGTTTGACTCTGCCCTTCAGCTCCCAACGTGTATATTAACCTAACGTCCAGACTTGGTATGAGGCACAATTGTGCTCAGCTTGGAAGTTGTACAACACATTTCTTAGTTTCAAAAGCACTTAAAAGTACACCTGTATAGATAATTGCTGATAGCGAACTTCCTTTTGGAAGCACTCATAGATTTTCATGTGGTTGGACAACAGAACACCCAAGATTACATCCTTCTCCCACTGATATGGCAGAAAAACACTCCCAGGTGGATGCCATTTCCAGGCACTGGTTAGAACATGATGCAGGACTGGTGGGTCACAGCTTAAACGGCGAGCATTGACTACTGGTCTGGGTTGCACCTGGATATCTCATTTGGGTACACCAGTGGCTGGATTGCATAGTCACAGGATGCAATACCTAAACGTGTCCGTGCAGCGCTTCAAGTAGCTTCGCACAATGACATTAGAAATCTGCAGAAAGATTTGAACTTTCAAAACCTATGACACTGGTCAAGGCCAAATCAAACACTTCCTCATTTCCTCTGTGGGCACATTTTGAACTTTGCTGTGTAGCAGCTGTACTGGATTCGGTTCAGGATTCTTGGGAGTTCAGAAGCATTTGACCTAAGTTTCAGGTAAACACAAAACCGAACTAATTGGGAGACAAGAATGAACACAGGACTTTTGCAAGTCCTTTAGTTCAGTAAGGTGCCATGATGTTCATGCAGAATCACTCAAGAGGACTCTGCTAGTGCCCATGCGGTGAATATATTGCCAGAATATGGATCGGAGCATTAAAATGATTATATTTAACAACTGCTGCAAGATAACCACAACTAGCATTGTTTAAAGGAAATGGTGAGTCCAGATTGGGTGCTTTAAGAACCCACATGTTAAACAGACTTTGATACTCGTGTATGAACATGGAAGCAAGAGGTGTGGCGTGAGTGGCTACTCAATTAGGATGTCTTCAGAATGAGTCCCATTACATGCATATTTCAACCATGCACCTTAATACTAAAAGGTAAACTTAAAATAAGTTCAGGGGAGTGATGTCAATAGGAATGTCATACTCTTAACTTAAGGGGTTGATCACTCAGTCAGGGTAGGGGGGCCATGATTGGGCTATCCCGGCATAATGACCCAAGAGGGATACAAAAGGATTTTCCCACAGCTGTAACTGCCATGATTTCAGAAGCAGACCCACTGCCCTACACAGAGTCATGCAATGCTCTGGAAGCCCTTAGTTTATACTGTAAAAAAAACAAGTAAAATTATTCTTCCATAGTGTTTCTTAGAATTCTACTTCCTAGTACAATTAAATTCCTGGTATTTGGAAATTGTAACACAGACCAAACGGATATGCGGCTCAATAGACGCCATATTTGACAATGATAAGAATTATAATGAAGTTGCCACCCTCCTAAACAAATCATACCGTTGTCACCTGTAGTAGTAGCAGGATAGCTCATTTATTTAGAAGCCACACACCCACAATAGTCAACAGTACCAATAACAAATAAAAGCATGTAGGAATGCAGAATGGTGGGTCTCTCATGCCTTGCTTACAGTGTAGCTGTACTCCACTTCCATATGACCTCTTCTAATGCACTTGTGGCCACTTCAGCATCTTCTTCACATGCACATTTTCTCTGCTGCAGCTGAGATTGGTGACTATGACCCAGGGAAGCACCCTGAGGGATACAGCTCCAAGTTCCAGTTCTTCCCGAAACATTCTGAAAAGCTGGAGCGCAAAATCTCAGAGATTCACAAAGCAGAGCTCAGGTAAGACAAGAACTCTTTGTTTCTGGATGGGGTTCATCTCCTGGGCTGGGGCACCGTGGCTTTGGCTGGAATTCTCATGAAGAGACCTTGTTGAAGGTCTGGTATCCTTGTCATAGGCTAGAGTTCTCCCTGGGATGGGGTCCTCGTCGTAGGTTAAGGTCCATGACCTGAGATGGCTTTCTACAGGTTATAGTTTACACTGTGGCCCTTGTACTAATATTGGGTCTCTGTCCTCGGTAGGGGATCATGTCTTGGTCTCACATTACTGCTCTGAGTTTGAGTCCTCATTCTGGGGTTGTCCTCCTGAACTGATGTCCTTGTCTTTGGCTGAAGGGGAGAGGGGGCGTCATCTTGGGCTGGAGTTCTGGTGCTGGTTTTTAGACTTAGGAATACATGTACTCGGCTGAGTTCAGGATCGTAATCATATGCTTGGGTTAATTTCCTGTCCTCCTCATCATAAACTGATATCATAGTTTTAGCTGAGGATGGCGTCCCGGGCTAGTGGCTTCATCCATGGCTAAGGGTCTTTGTTCTGGAGCCATACCCAGGGTGGTCTCTTCCCTCTGGGCTGGCCCTTCCTACTGTGCTGGCCCTCCATTTCACAGCTGAGGTCTCTTTCCTGGCTCTCGGGCCGTGTCTCAGACTAGAACCATAAAACAGGGTCCTAATCCTAGGAACAAGTTTTGGACTACAGTCTCCTTCCAGTGCTGCGGTCCCCACCTTGTGGCCTTCCTATGGTCCTAGATTGGTCTGCGGTCCTCTGTCTGAGTTCAGGCCATCAGCAGAGCAATCAGTGATACATGCATTATAGTTAAAAAAAATTTTTAAAAACAGAGACATTTAGACATAAATATACTCCATCAATTTATTGGACAATCTCAGTTCTTCTGTTCCCCAGCACGATCTTGGAACATAAGTCAGTTATCAATCTGAAGAGTTAGTCCAGGAATTGGGCTGCACAGGTTTAATGAAACAGTCCTTAGCAACAATCAAGATGACTTTCTGGCATGGGCAAGAACCAGCACATGGTCCTATTTTCATGGGCAGCACAATGACTGAATACTACTGACCCCCACCGTTACAAATAATTGAGTACCTCAATGCTGATCTTGAGTATATCAAGAATGTTCTTACAAACAGAAGCTAAAAGGTGTGGATGAATTCATCTCCTCAGTGCACAAAAGTGGTTGGTGGTGCACTTCCAGGCGTGATGTTTTCTCCCCTCCTATTGAATGGGTGCATGTGCTCCCTAGTCATGATCTTCCTGACCCAGGTCATTGAAAAGCATCACCTCCATATATACATTTATCCATCTTTGCATTGATAATGGACCTGTGAACCAATGCTATGTCCACCTATGTCTTAAAAAAATCAATTTCTATACGAAAGAGAGCTTTATTTGTCTAAATTGTGCTACTTTTTGGAGAAAGACAATCCATTCGCTTACCCTGCGATTCTGGAGTATCCACCAGCACCATCAAAAAAATAGGTAGCTGTGGAATTGTCTCAACTTCCACTTAAACATTAAATGTTAACTGTGGTTCATAGAGCTAACTATCAGTTAAGCCTATCAAGAAAGGTTCTCCCTTTACTCCAGTAGATCACATGATGGCTATCATTTTGACATTTGTGGTATTCAGATGACCACACCTTAGGCTATGAATGACTTCCCAAACATCATATCCTTACATTTAAATTAAAAAACAAGAAGGATAATCTGTGCTCCATTCTCACAAAGGAATACAAACACCACACTTCCCCTAAGCACCCTTCATTGCGCTCATTGGAACTAAGAATCAAATTAGTGGTCTCTAAATACTACCTCCTGCCACAGTGCTACCTGTCCAGAAGTCTTGCATTGAGCATGTCTCCTCAAATCGAGCATGCAACAGGTAAGCGGAAGAAACGTGGAGGAAAGAACAACTTCGACTTATCACTCAAGGACACACCATTGGTGTGTGGAAGTGATTAAAACAATTCTCTACAAACAAGTCTTAATCCACCTATTTGACAAATGGGGTCAACTCAACCCCTTCTACGAAGGGGACCTGTTCCTTGAACTCCCCATAGTTATCCGCTGAACTAACACATCAATCCCAGACAGTGTGGCATATATGAAAAATTAAAGAAATATTTGGGGGAAGAACTAGCAAATCTATTCCACAGATCCGAGCCCCAAGTGACCCTTTCAGTGGTTGTTAAAACTAACCAGCAATCCAGAAGCAGATATCCTCTGCAACATTTACTCTTGAGTGACACCTGCCACTTACATAGCCCTCAAATTCTCTGGATGTCCCTATAAAGTAATAAAGAGTTACAATGTGCCAGATAAAGTGCACTCTGGGTACAGTCAACCATTGCAATAGATGCAAATGTGGAGAGGACATCTTTGAATTATGCAGCTGTCTAGTAAATATTTGCAGGATATATGCATGCTACCATCGACCTAGAAATGTTGTGTGTCACCTTCAAATCTTTTGGAAAAACCTGAGAGCAGCAACTTGGAAATCCAAGGGTCCTGTTTTGGGGAATGAAGGATTTCTCACATATTTGTCTCCATCTCAGTCTCAATGATGGATCAGCTCCTCGCCTGGTAGGTTCTCGTTCTCAGATTGACAGCGAACATAAGACCCATGTTCTTAGCCTGAAGGGCATTTCCTGCTCCTATGTTGTGATGGACAATCTGAGTAGTTTGAAATTCTGCACCTTCATGTTTATTAGACACTTTGAGGAACAGTGATCAGCCTATACCATGAAGGGAATGGGAAAAATATAGAGCCTGAACTTCTTAAGGGCCTAGATGATGGCAAACCAATCTCACTGATAGATCCCCAATTTCCAGTTTTTTTCAGTAGCTTCCAGTTGATAAGTCACTACTTTTTAACTTGATTATTTCTTTAAAGTGGGAAAAAACAGCTACAATGCCAGTATTATTTGCATCGTTATGTATACATTTCCTCCTTGTTGACATCCTTCTACAAAGGTAATTTTGTAAACAGTGGCCAGCTTCCAGACAATGCAATTGACATGCTTGGCTGATTATTAGATATGACTTGAAAACTGCCCTTCCTCTTCTATTGTCAAAAATAACAACCCTACATTTACACTACTCTGTCTAGAGTAGGAGACTTCCACCTTTCACTAGGAGCACACTCTGAAATTCTTAGTACACTACACTGACCTACCATTTTACCCCTTGGAGTTTGGCAGCATGAAGATGGTTGTGTGCTAAAACTAACTTCTTTTAGGCAGGATTGATAAAGTATATGCTATACTGATAGTTTGCATGATGGTTTGGTGATTTCTCTGAAGGTTTATATGCGATTTGATAGAGTGTTATTTTTTCTCCTAGTTGTTATGATATCCTACGGATTCATTTTCTGACAGTTAGGGCATGGAGTGTTTCTTTTTGTATCAAATCATTTTTAATGCGTTATAAGTAACTTCAGCAACATTAGCTATCAGCCATGAATGAGAAATACCCTAGTTGGTAATGAGGTCATGGATCTTATATCCGTTCACAAACAGAGCCTTACCAGGATGAAATTATCCCCCTCGCCCCCAAAACAATCCCTAGTCAGACCACTCGAGAAGATGACATGTGTAGTTACACTTCCCACGTTTGCTTCAGCCTATGAAAGAGAGGTCATTTTCAAGATTTGTATCTATCATATCACCAGAAAGAATCAATACATGCTATATTAGTATCAATAATGAAAAATGTTTAGGGCTCCTAAACGAGTAGGACAAGACAAAAGGGGGACACCATCAGATAAATGCTTTATAAGTGGATGCCAGATGGAGTCAAAACTTTTATTGGCGTCGCTCATTGCACATGAAAGTGTTTCCATTGACAGGTTATTCCAGAGTAGGTGAAGCAACAAATATATTGATGATTTCCGCCATTATGTCACTAGAGTGGTTTTATTTTCTACCTAACAGTTATATATTTTTAAGTAGTTGGAGAAAGTTTGTTATTTAACAGTAGGGGATTGAAAATCCAGCAATATAAACTCCATCGAGGCCAGAATGGGATATACCAGTATTTGTTTCTTATGTGCCAAGACTTCGTTCCAGTACGGCCTATGTGATCAGGCCCACCATATGTGTGTAAAGTTGCCCAGCATACTGCAGCCCTACCAACATAATGAATTTGATACAGAGTACAGTTTGTTGTTTTTTTACAGTGCACTGATGGTTTGTTTTCCCACTCCTGCAGCGGCCTCACCCCTGCAGCCTCTGAGCTGCATTTCTTGAGGAAGGCACAGACATTGGAAACATATGGCGTGGACCCACACCCATGCAAGGTAATGCAGAAGTCCGAGCGAGTGGTATGTAATAATGGATGGAGAGTACTGCCAGGGTGGAGGGGTGTGGTGTGTGTGTTTTTGCATAGAAGAAGGGTAGAATCAAGGTTAAAGGCTATGAGCTTAATGCAGGTAACATGGAAGGGACTATAAGTCCAAGAGCGGGGTGTGTAATGCGGGACAAAAAGGTGGTGAATGTCTATGAGGCAGTTTTGGGAAGCTTGTTTGTACAACTGGACAAAAGAGCGTGAAAAGTGTGTGGCCTGTAGGCCGGGTCAAAGGTTATAAACCAAGGTCGAAAATAGAGGTGCTAAACTGGGGAGCGGTGAGTGAAATAAGATTGTCTGCCCAAGTGGTTTGTTGTGGTGTGTGGAGCACGGGATAGACTGTTAAAAGTATGCACTCTTAGTCCATGGGGGAAAGAGGCACACAGAGCAGGGCCTAAAAGAGGTGGATGCTTTCTATGGCTGTGGCACCAGAGAGGAGAATAAAGAGTTGGGGAGACCGGGAGCGTTAGTCGAGCCTATGAAGGCGAGATATGCAGATATGGGGAATACGGGAAAAATATCTGGGATCAAGTGTTGAAAAGGTTGGAAGCCTCTGACTCCAAGGTACAGTGCTGCAGTGGTGAGTGGTGAAGGAGGAACACCGAGCACATGAGGGTGAGTATAGAGCTTGGGGACGCAGGTGTGAAAAGTGGGGAGGACTTACAGTCTAATTGGAGCATAATTGCTAGAGACTGAGAGCTGGGGCATGGAGCCATTGCAGGGTGTGCACTGAGAGTTCACAGAGATTGAGGGATTAGTACATTAATGGGACACATTGGTTGGGTGTGCTGAACTGAGTGAGAAATTCTTGAGAAAGCATGAGACTCTGCCTTGTAGTGAGCAGGGCTTGGGAGAGTGCTGAAAGTAGAGAATTGCTGGACCCAGAGTTGGTGTGTGCCAAGTGAAGGAAAGAAGAGTGAAAGTGTGTGAGCTCTGGGCTGTGGGGGTGGGGGATTTGGAGAGCTGGGGTAGGAATCCAGATAGACCGCATAGTGCCGAGAAAGGGTGATTCAGAGTTGGAGTTAGGTGAAAAGGTTGCTCTTAGTACAGGGGAGGGATTTTCAGGACTTGGGGAGAATGCTGAAAGCACTGGCGTCTTTAAGCCTAGGTTTGGGGGGCCGAGGGGGTTATGAGGGCAAGGTTAAGGGGATTTGAACTCTTAGGTGACTGAGAGTTGAAAGTATTGGGGGACTTTGAGCAGAGATGAGATGTCGGCTGGGTTGGATGGAGGGTTAGGGTCTGAAGCCATTAGGTGGTGAGAGTGACCAGCACCGCTGTACCCTCATCTCTCTGGTGTTGCAGCCCTTCGGTGGCCCATGGGATTTCGTCCTTTGATTTGTGTATCTGCCCTTTTCTACTGTTGAAACTCCAGTATCACTCCTTTCTCTGCTTGCTTGTTGTGTCTGTGTACACTGCATTGGTTACTCTAAACTGCCCCTCCTTCATGCACAAGGGATGTCCTTCATAGCAGACACAAGGATTTTAGGAGGAAAAGAGAAGATCGAGCGCTTGGACCCTCTGCCTTCCATCCCTCTGCCCCTCCAGGGTGCCCAGAAGCCCCCCTCCTCTTGTACGCCTTTTCAGCCTTGCATTTGTTTCTCTCGGTGTCTCATAGTAATGGCTGCAGGTGTCAGATTCCCCAATATGACTTCCTAGCCACCGTGTTTTGTGCCTGGGTGAGCCCCACACATACACTCACAGTATTGAGCCCCCATTGAGTAGGATACCCAAGGACTGTGCATTTTAGGAAACCCTTCTTTTGTGCTTACAGCGTAAGGGAGTTCCAAAACGGCGTGACCGAAAATTCAACGTGTGATATATATTTTGTATATTTAATTCTAGTTCCCTCGACGATGTTCTGTTTCAGCAAAGCTGGCTCACAGTCTCTGCAACAATATGTTAAAGAAAAGTCTAAGCCCAAAGTAAGGTACATGTACGTGCAGAGGAATTTTTAAATGCATTTTAACATGTGTAGAACTTTTTACTAAACAAAATATTAAAATAGTTTTCATTGAAGGACAGCAACACCTGCCATGGCAGCCGTCGGTACCCAGAGGACGTGCATGGCTCTATGTCGAGTCTTGTTCCACATCTCAGCCTGTCGAGGCTTCTTTCCTCAGTTACTTCCCTCTCTGTCATGACACTCGTCAAAAGTAGAGTAGCGAGGATTGCAGGTGGCTTGCACAAAACAAGGGGGATAGAAAGACACTATGCAAATGACTGGATTTTATGCTTACGTCATAGTATGCCCTTCTATCGCAAGCCTGCAAACATGCCAAACCTTCTTGCCCATCTGGTGCTGTGAGACACATTTTTCAGCCTGGTCTGACCACCCGAAGTATGGTGATCAAAATAAGTGTAAGGTGTATCCCAACTAGCTGCTTTCCATATATCCTCAATAGAAACACGTTTTGAAAATCCACAAGGTCTTTTCACCTGCATATTGAGCTTGGTTACCCTCGAGAGAAGACAGAGAAACACTCCAGTACAAAGCATACTGTTCAGAGGGCAATAGAAGCTTTGCATGATTCCTTCTTCCAGTCACCCTGGTTATGGATAGTTCTTTTCAATAAGAAAAAATGTCGAGCGACACTTTGCCCGGTTCCATGAAAATCAGATAGTACTTCAGAAGCAGAGAATAGAGGGTCCCAAGACCCCCTTTTTGCTAACAGGGCATAGTTTGCGTCTTTTCTGCAGAAATCGCTTGCACCTCTGAAGAAATGATCGGAGATCACAACAGTAATTAGAGTGCAGCCCAGGTGTGTGAAAGAAGTGGAAACGGAGGACGGTGCTCTGAATGTGATGGGTTGAGGTCCTTCCTCCTCAGGGTGGACAAGCTGCGGGTATATCAGCAAGTGAGACTTAGACCATGCCTAGTTGTGGAGCTTTGAAGCCAGGGATAAGGTCGTTATTTTTGAGTCGTACGCATCATTCATCCTGCTAGAAAATCTGTGTCACCCACTGACACTGTCAGATTGCCATCGTTTAATCCGATCTACTCCTGTTCCTTGCCCCTCAGTCTTCTCCTGCAGCGCCCCCTGCTGTTTCAGCAATGCCACTGATGCAGCACACCTCTGTGTATCCCCTGCTATCCAGTCAGTGAGACGCGGGTAAGGGGGAGGGTCACTCATTGTCTAGTTCTGTCCTCTGTCGTCTGCCTCTGCTTCTCTCCTGTTCCAGAACTGCCACCGACAAACAGCTCTGCCTGTGCACAGGAATCTTGCCCTCTGTCACCCCCAATTTTCCAATTCTTTGACCCCCCACAGCTCTTCACATTCTCAGTTCCTTCTAGCAGAACATTTGGCTTTCCACATATTGAGACCCTCATGCAGCTCGGCCAAAGCACCTCTGTTCTGCCCTGCAGAACCACTCATTAGACTGTGACTAGGACCCACACATCGCTAAGCCAATGAACAGCACTTCTGACCTACAGAAGCACCTCTGTTTCCGTTGTTCCATCAGTGCGCTAACCTACTGTGGTGCTGTCAGGGCTCCTCACTCATGACCTGCTGCTTCCATCGCCGCACCAGTGCTGGGACCAACACGCATGTCCACCAGCGTGCCACAGTCTTGTAAGCTGCTCCATTCCTGCAGCAGTGCTGGTATCCACATACACAGCTCTTTCACCACAGAGCCTCCTGTAGTTATAGTGTAGGGACCATGCATAGCTGCGCCATTGCCCTAAGCTGCTAGTTGCATTGAGTTAATATGTAGCTGCTGGTGATGATTTAGTGGAAATTATTAATGCGATATTAGAGGCTTTCCACTGCTGATGGAGGACCTCAGCTTGCCAGATGCTGAGTTGTGCATCCCACGTGCACATTAAGGAGGCCCATCGGGAATACTTTAAACTCCCAACAGGGGGCACCCCTCAAGCAACTAGTAACAGATCACAGTCGAAAATAGGCAGTTTGGAATTGGCTGTCACAGATAGGGACTTCTAGAGATCACGTGGTCTCCACCACTTATCCACAAAAAACTTTGCTGTGACTGCCACATGTAAACCGAGCAATTTCACCTAAACTGCCACCTGATTCTAACTACCCAACATTCGAAGGTCTGACCTCACCTCACATTTCACCCTTCTGAAACTCACTTAACACGCGAGTTGTTAACAAGCTGAACTGTCGTATCTACCTCCTATCCACCACCACAGCAAGAAAAAGGTCCTTCAAGTCTTTGAAGGTCTCATTCTGAACAGCACAAACTACGTCCCAGCTGCTCCCTCTCCCCCCAAACTTGTTACAACTTCACTCTCTCACACAGAGGATAAATCACTTCCAGAGTTGCAGTTTTTTGTCCTCCAGGCACTCCTCCACTTGTATATCTGCCTTCGTCCACCTTGCTGCCGCTGCCAAAGATGTACCCAGGAACCTCCTCCTTCTATGTTAGATTTCAGCAGATGTATGACAGAGTCACACATGGCTAAACCATGCGTGCCTCTACTTCACTTCTCCAATAATGAATGCGTCTAAACAACGCATTCCTTTACCACGCAATTTTGTGCTAAAGGCATAACTGGTCAAGGGATGTGTAGTAAAGATCACACCTCAACCCCCTGCCTTGAGCCCTAAAAGCTACCCTGACACCCCGAGCCATGAACACTTCCCCGAGCCCTAAACACTCTCTGATCCCCCGAGCCCTAATTTCTAACCCGAGCCCTAACCACTACCACGAGCCGTAAACACTATCCCAACCCCCGAGCCCTAAATACTACCCTACCCCCGCGAGCCCTAAACAGTACCCCCACCCCTCGAGTCCTAAACACTACCGACTACACCCGAGCCCTAAACACTACCCCAACACACCCCCCCCAAGCCCTAAACACTGCCCTTACCCCTCCGAACCCTAAACACTGCCTTGACCCCTCCGAGCCCTAAAAATGACTCCAACCCCCCAAGCCCTAAAAGCTACCCCAACCCTTAAAAACCTAACCCCTTATCCCCCAAAAACCCAGCCCCACTTATCTCACTGCAGTCTCTCCCGATCCTTCTTTTTCCTGGGCCTGCCCATCCCAGCATCTAGACCGCGCACTGCTTTTATCACACATATGTGTGGTTAAGGCATAAGCATGGTTAAGGCATGCGTGGTTGAGCTTGAGGGAAAACGGCCCGCGTGGCTCTGCCAGTGTTGTAAAGGCCTTTATTTCTCATTCTGTGTGTTTCCTTCACACAGCATTACTGGTTAAAATGATCGAAAACTCACTAAATACAAATGCAATTACAAATTTATAGATATAGGGCCTCAACACAGCTTAGGAGCACAGCCATTAGCCGGCGACATTCCTGCCGACCAGGGTCACGGTTCTCCCTCTCTGGAGCTGGGGAAGCATGGTGCTTACACTTGTGGCGCTTTTGCTGGCTTCACCGGTGTAATCCTCTGGTCGGACAGCGCATCTACCAAAGCGCTGGCAGGTCACAGATACAGTGGCCCGTTGCGTTGTTGATTTTTGAGGTGGACTCTGGCAGGGGAAATGTGAAATAGCCTGCACGCGCAGGGAGAAAAGTGTGGCGGGCCTCTGCCCCCTGCCACATCAGCACATACATCGGCCAAGGTCTAAAATGACCTCTCAGGAGTTTCATTTGGAGGCTGCAGGAGAAGAGAATCTAATGATGTGTTAATGTTATCAGTAGAAAAAGGAACAATTTTAAGGCTTTAAATCTTTATGCTAAGAGCAAGCACAAAAACAAAAGCCAAAGATAAGAGCATTACAGTAGAGGAGTGAAAAAATGAAGTGGAAAAATTTCCAGATGTCCAAAAAAACCTCTGAAATTCACTGAAAATAAACAGAGGCTAAAGTGAAGTTATAGTTAGATGAAAATGTCAATTTAAACATAACATTTTATAATTAAGGAAAAACAGAAATTAGCAAGTTATAGTTGTATCAAGTAACTATAACTCACGCCTCCACCATGTACAGGTTGTTGTCAATGATCTAATTTCAGAAACTCGTATTGATCTTATCATTAATGTAATAGATGATGTCACGATTGATTTAACGTGAGATCATAAGCAGTGAATGGCAAGGGCACGTGTTATAGTTACTTGAAATAACTATAACTGGTGAATTTCAGTGTATTTTTTAGTTGAAACTGACACCGAACTATAGCTTAACTTTAACCTTCGATTTTTCAGTGAATTTCTGAGGTTTTTGTAATGCAAAGCATCAGTTTAAACTTTTACTTTTTCAGTGGATTTCTATATATTTTTTTTTAGATAAAGTAATATTTTATTATCATACATACCTGTGCCAACTACCAGCCATGCACGACTTTCTGCCAAACCCCCATGGTCAGCCAAGTCACCATCATGCACGACCTTCTCCCGTGCAGTGTGGGGTTTGCCGTAAGGCCTGGTCTGCAGTCAGGCCCTGCGCCCAACATACTGTGGCGTGGGGTTAGCTGTGTGCAGGGTTGGACACAGGAGGTTATGTGCAGGGTGGGGTAGGCTGCAGGGTCTGGCCACAGACAGCCATTCACAGCAGGGTGTATGGTAATAGATATTACTTTCCATAAAATAAAAAAATAAAAACCCATACATTCACTGAAAAAAACAAAGGTTAAAGTGACGTTACAGTTAGGTGAAAGTTTCAATGACAATGTAATGTTATAAGCTAAAAAAAGAACGCTGAAATTCACAATTTATAGGTATCTCTATTAACTATAACTCAAGCCCCAAGGTAACTATAATTCGCCTCCTCGCCATGCACAGCTAATAACCCCACATATTACATCACTCATGACTTGTTCAATAAGATCATTGATAGTATTACTGCAGCATTTGAAATCACATCATTGATGAGAAGACTGCATAGGTCAGTGAGTAGCCACACTCACTAAGAAAGGGGGTAAACATTGGATGCCCCCCTGACATCAGAGCCCAGCAACAAAATCAAGAGCGAGATGGAGCAGCCCCCAGTGGGACTGCATGCTTCTTGAACACATGGCGGGAAACAAACAGGGGAGACAGGAAAGTTTGCGAGGCTGCGGGCGCAGGTACAGGTTTCAGTAGTTTCAGTATCACCACAGACTATGGAAATGGACTTTCATTTAGATTGAATAAATGTGTATTTATTGACTGTGGATAGTCTGACAAAGAGGATTTCCTCACCCTCATCTAGCTGAATGCTTACATGGGTTCTGGCCTTTCTCCGTTGCGTACAATATATTGTGTTGCATTATGTTGCCATCGTTTGTATAGCATACGTCTGTTTTTTGTGTGGGCCAGTACTGCTTTTGGAGCCCGGGCACCTGTTATGGTTCTGGGAGTCTTGTTGATCAGACTCAGTGTAGGTTTGTACAGATCTTTGTAGTACAATATGTGCATGAATTGTGTGCTGAAGCACCGGGCCTCTTATTTCGCTCTGTTGAGGTGCCTTGTGCATATCTGGGTGTGGCATGTTTAAATGACGGTGTCCGGGAAGGTTCTGGCATCCATGTATGTGAGAGAACGTTCAGGTGCTTTTCAGGTGGGAACACTTAGCCCACCCAATGGCTTTGGAGCTATGTACTGCAAATGATGGTGCCAGTAAGAGAGGAGGGGTTCTGTTGTATTATCTTGGTGCAGAGAAAAGTGTAGATATACTCGGGCAGGGATGTGCTGCTCGTGTGACAATGTTTTGCTAACTATATGGTTTGGGTGTTGTGTTTTGTGCATTGTTGGTGCCAGTAGAGGCAAAGGAATGGTCTAGTTTGTTCTTCTGGCATAGGGTAAAGCATAAGTATACTTGCATATGGTCTTGCTGTTGAGATGGCAGTGCCAAGCCAACTCTATGGCTGCGGTACAGGTTGTGTACAGGATGGCGTCTCGAATGTGTTCTGTGGTGTATGGCACAGATTGAGTACATCTGGGTGGGGTGAGTAGCGTGCACTGTAGGGTTACAAGTGATAGCTGGCTGTTCTACATATTGTAACTGTGTTGAATGCATGTCATATATGCTGCCTGGTGGGCTCTCTTGGGGAATGGGTAGTCTTTCTCGGTTTTCGATGTTGCTGTGAGCATTATGGTAGCTAGCTATGTATTTCTGGTGTTCTGGATGCATTTAAGGTGCCCTATCCAGCATGCTGTGCCAGAAGCAGGGTTACCCCTTGGCAGATCTGCAAGCAGAGGAAAATGCATGGCAAAAAAGAGCACGGGTGAACGTAGACTGAAAATTAGTATCTCATTTTACTTTGTAACACCACCACAGGCGGACACTCTAATTGGTACAAGTTGCATTTCACGTAACATACTGTAATGCACAATATTCTAAGTGAAATTACTTTTTCTGTATCTTAGAACGGTACAATACCGGCCATTATAGATAAGGAGGAGACAGGTAAATTGAGTCTGGAGCTTGACCCGGGTTCAGTTTCAGGTCTCCAACAGAGCAGGTTCACTTTTTGAGCATGGATTTTCCTTGCCACCCTATAAAATACTGTTATATATTATTCAAAAGGAGAGCACAGAACCAGGTCATCAGGTCCAGGTAGTTCGTTACTGGGTAGAGTGACATTCTTCTCTTGGTAGTAGTGTCTGTGGTGGTGAGAAAAACCCAGAATTCATTTCTGGCCAGGTTCGACAGGTGATTGAGTTTGGAGTGGGAAATGGAAACACGGGATCCCAGCTACTAGGGTTTGTTCCAAATACTAATCGGAAATCCCCTGCATAAAAAGTTACTACAGGCTTTCTAAAGGCACCCCTGCCTCCATCCCTTTACACTTCCGTGTCTGGAGCCGCAGCCTCCAGCGCAGGAATGCAGGCAGGGGCACCCACAGCAGCAGCATCCGCTGTCTGAGGAGGCTGCACTAAAGCCTCCATCTTGGGCCTTGTCAAACCAAGGACAATCCCACTGGCTTCAGCATTCACAAACAACATAGAGTCCTTCTGCTATGTTCCATACACACAAGCACTCGGTCTACAGGCAGTGATGTCAGCACGGTGTCTGGGCATGGCATGTCAGCGGAACTTCACACAAGCGGGCCTGTAGGCAGTACTCACACTTCGAACTGGTAAGACGCCTGTCTAACACTGTATTCAAAAACAGCATGCTGCCACCTTTCTTCACAGTACGTCATGATGGCACAGCTGGTAGTCTTGTGCCAGACCCAGGCTCCAGGTCACATGCTCATTTTCGGGCCTAGACCTCAGGTGAGCCCTAAAGAAAACCAGGATACCAGTTTCGCATGCTGTCTGATTCCTCGGGGCAGGGGTACATATCGGTTTCCCATGAGGGGACATTTCCTGTCCCAATAAGTTTGTTGAGATTTCACATTATTTCCTGCTTTCTAGAGAGGCCACGCTCTGTTTAGTTGCTTTGATGTATCTGACTGTGCTGTTCCTTGACTTTCATCATATTGGGGTCAGGTGGGAATTCTCATCACAGCAGGTAACTAGGGGGTCTCTTTACGTGGGGTACTGTTCAGGGCTTTTATTATTGCAGGATCCCTGCATGTCTCTCAGAGCGCTGCATCTTACTGAGAATTCTGTTTATTACGTTGTTTTGAGCGCTATACCTGTGATGGGTGAATAAAGGGCTCTCAATATGTTAGATTCTCTTGCACTATCGAGGTGGAGAATACCCGTCTGCACAAGTCCCAACTGCACAGTATCGACTACCAAGAGATGTTCATAATAAGCGTTCATATAAAGCACAGATTCCTAACTCCACATCTACCTAGCTTGACGATGTATTGGTAGTCAGTACTGTTAAGTCAATATAAGTGCAGTTCAATATTAAAACTTCAAAATTATGGTAAAACCCCTCTTAAGGGCTCTCACTGTTATTGGGTTGTGTATACAAGCATGAACGCATCATTTTGTCCCCCATGGCCAAATACAGTAATGAAATGTAAACGTGTTGTTTTGTGTTGCAGGGGCTCCAACGAGGCCTTACGTTATTTTGTGTTCAAGTTGAGGTCTCTCCTCCTGAGAGCGCTCACTGCACCAGGTTCTGATTTGTGATCTTTGCGTTGCAGGATGTCTCGGGGAATGCTGCTTTTCTGGCCTTCACTCCATACGGTTTCATTGTTCTTCAGGGAAACAAGAGGGTGCACTTTATCCAATGGTGAGTGACCCCCGCCCCCTGCCATATGCCATGAAGGCCCATCATGTCGTCTTTTCATGGGTGGATTACAGAACACAGCTGGAGTAGTTTTGTTCTATAATCGACATTTTCAACATAGAAATATAGGGGAACATTGCACAGCCGCACTTGATCTGAGATTGGAGTTGTATCTACTCTTGGTGTCCACCTCATGCTCCTGGAGGGGTACAATCCTGAACCACTGCTCGCCATCCTATGCAGAGATCAACAGAAGGCATCTTTAATGAGGTTGCCTTTTGTTCAGTTAGTGAATTAATGTTCAGCCACTTTCCTTTTACCTTCTTGCCGCATTGAGTCACAAGGCGACAAAACGCGTAGGGATGTGGCCTTTTGGATGGAAAGGACGCCATAACTTCTGTCTAGCATTGTTAGCACATACGGGTCTGTTGAGAGCGCATGGTATGCTTGCTGCCTTCATCTGCTTTAAATGTGTAGGCTGCACAGACTATGGCAGTTCCGGACAACTGCTTGTACTACTTTGAAAAATAACAAGCATTGGCATAGCCAATAGGTCTCGCCTTTGGGACCTTATAAGTGTTTAACCATGCAACAGTTGCATAACTAACCACTTATAAGGTCCCAAAAGCGAGACCTATTGGCTATGCCAATGCTTGTTTTAACTGCTGCAATCTATTGAAGCCTCACAGAGAACATCAAAGCGGCCGCGAAAGTGATCGCGATTGCAATCAAACATCAAAGCGGCCGCGAAAGTGAAAGTAATCGCGGTAAAGAGGGACGTGCACGCCCGCGCACATGCACTGTAGCTCTAGGTTGGCCTGGTAGCACTTTTGGAGCCCTCACAAAATGTCTCGCCAGACCAGCGCATGCGCTGGGTCAGGCGAGACCTACAAATCAAGAGCTGTGCTTGCAATTAGGACCTCTTGTGAGAAAGGTCCTAATCGACTCGGTTCAGCTTCATCCTGCAATGTCCCATCAATGAGATTGCTTTCTTGCGTAGGCCCGTTTTAAAGAGAATAAAGACCTTTGGAAATGACTTAGAAGCAGGAAGCGGGCTTGCACACAGCCGTCAAAGACAAAAACAACGCCAGAGCTGTCTGACAGATAATTGTAACACTGCTTAATGTATTTCGTTGTAGGCTTGTGTACCGCAGAAGAGACTGCAGCTTCCCAGGTCAGACCTTAATGTAAACAGAAAACCTTGTAGACACACACCCATTAAGACAGCCATGCCAGGTGTATGTTTCCAAGATCCTCGGGACATGGTGGAAGTGTCAACTGACCATCAAAACCACGTGGAAAGTGAGGATCTTCATAAGACCTTCCCCCAACCAGAGGGACACCGCATCGAGAACTCCTAAAACCCCCATAGAGAGTCCGAAGGAGTATACTATTCCTTGCCATTAAAGTCATGGGTTGTATGGCAAAATATCAACCCCAAAAATATCAACTGCACAATATCGACATGCCCGGTGTCGAAAACATAGTAATGTCTGAAAACAATCTTTAACATTAATGGGTGTCAATGGCAAGAAAACTACATCCTAGTGCAACAACTTGACACAAATGCCTTTGTTGACCATGGAATATTTGCTAGTGAGCATGCAACTGGTTACAACGGAGGGGATTACAAGTAACATTAAGCTCACGGCCCACAGTATTAAGACAGTCCTCTCGTATGTGCTCAGCATCTGCTACGAAAAAAGCGTGAAATCCAATGTCGGTCGCACACAGCAGCACATTGAAACAACCATATGTGACTTCCCTCAGTAGTCTCCTCTAGAAGCAGTCGACCCTACTTTCACCCACACGGAGCTACTACAAAGAGCCAACTAAGAATATAATCCTCACACCGGCTGCATGTAGGCCTGGTCGTTGAGTCAGCCATGGCATGTGTCAAGAGCAATGGCCTCCCAGTAGTGGCAGCTCATCAAAGATAGCATCTCTGTTTATATGCAGAACACTGGCTGGCGAGAGGCCTTTTGTTAAAGGAGTAACCGTGAGCAACACAATGCACCTGCTACACCTGCTAGGTGTCACAATGTTATTGTTATTTGACAAACACCATTAAAACCGGAACAGAGCATCAATTTGCGAGGTTGCCAAGAGAGATATGAAAAGGGCCATAATTCCCCCTTGCAAGAGGAACTTGGGCCAAAATATACGAAGCCATTTAGCATTTCTTAACAACGGGTCGAATCGCTATTTCAGCCTGTTAAGAAATGCTAAATTGCCTTTTCAGATGCACAAAGGGGCAAAAACGGTCACTATTTGCGATTTCCACTGGGTAGAAATCGCAAATTACTACTGCGATTTAGGAATTGCAAATAGGGATTAGTTATTTTCAATTCCTAAAGCACATGTACGTAGCATTTCCTAAATAAGAATAGGGCATTTAGGCAATGCTACTGCAATGGTAACTGTATGCAAAATAAAAAAATGCATTTTTTAATGTGCCATGAAGCGCACATATGCCCCTACGGCATGTGTGCACTTACATGTGCATTGTGAAATTCAGGGTGCCTCCAGGGGAGCCTTAAGCCCACTGGCACCTTTGGCATTGTATTTCTTAAATTGCAATTTCCTATTAGGATATCGCCCTTCAGGAAGTGCAAACCATTTCTGATTTTGCCCTTAGACCGTAATGTAATGGCATTTCCTATTTGTGATTCCGTAGTAGCGATTCCTTCTTTGTAGGAATCACTATAAGGGAACCGCAAATTTAGTACATATTCTTTTGCATTTCTTAAATAGTGATTCCTGCGGAGTCGCTATCTAAGAAATACAAATGGGAAGCTTCGTACATCTGGGCGCTGGTATGTTGGCCAAGCCTACAACCTGTATATTGATAAAAAATAAGAACAAGAGTGACTAGAACAGACTCGTCACAGGGAGTTTGGGAAGCTCCAGTAGCTGTGACACACCATTCAATGCAATTACGGAAATGGTGGAACTTGTACCACCTTAGAAAGGGAAAAAGCATACACACTGTACATGGCTATTCAGGTCATATCATTTGGAAATTTCAGATTAAACTCTGATTGAATATACTCTGAGAAGCTAGAAATTCCTCATGCAGAATGTGCTGCTCTCTCAAATGAAAGAGAACTGTAACATCCTGTGGGGGAGAATTTTGCCTTGCACAGTGACATATTGCAGATATCAATGGGAGGACGCTAGAAAATTATTGGTGAACCTCAGCAAAACTTTATGTAGCAAACTATGCAGTTTACAGAAGAAAGCCTTTCACAATTGTATTAGAATGTCCTGGTGATTTAGATATTTGAACCCACCCATAAAATTACGGCTCCGCTAATGGAAGGTGACAATTATGTAGGGATGTACAATTTATGAACTCAACAAATTTGCCATTCACTATTTTTCACAGCACCTCCAAATTTCTTATTTAAGGTTCAATCGAAATTCCATTTGTAGCATCAATTAGATTAATAATTCTCCTCCCTTGAGCAGAGGTGCATATTAAAATGAGCCCCGGTACTGTCAACACCATAGGAGCACTGTGATGTTAAATCAAAAGAACAGCAAACCTTCTATTAATCCACCAACTATTTGTGGTCATTATCCACAGGGTGAAAGAGAGCACTGTCTCTTCAGCAAATTGGAGCATAGATTTTGGGTAAATGTTTTCATATTTTGTTAGTGGGAAAACTACCGACGGGCACACTGTGAGGAGAAAAGCAGGAACAGAAGTGTTAATGAGTAATGCCGTGCTGCAAAAATATTTCTGATAGATACTTCTAACTGCAAATTTATCACCTTTGGATACATCACCTTTAGAATATCCCCAGGTGCAAAATGGATCTGGTTGAATGTTTCAGCAGCGCTCTTGCACACCAGTAGGTAGCTTTGTGTGGATCCATACTGCTCTAGAAATAATGGAACAGAGCTGCATATGAGCACACATCTGTGCGTTGACAGCTGTTCCTTTCTTTCTGCACCATCTGACACATTTCTATAGCTCTGATTCCATCTTTTTTCAATTAACTCCTTATCTGGTAGAGACTCTATCTAGTGTCAGATTTCTTAACTTAGAATTATCCCCAGACATCAGACTGGATCCAGAACATTTTTCATGAGCAGTACCTCTGCGTGCCGGTAGGTTTTGTCAAGCGGCTTCAAATCGTCATCCACGCCAAAAGTGACGTATGCGGTGTCTATATAGTCGCCATTCCAACGTGCTGATATAAGTTTATTTTTGCTACTTTCCATGCCAGGAGTGCAGAGCCATGAAGAACACTGACTACTGGTTTGGAAAACGCGGTCACTGAAAGTGGAAATCCCTGTCCCTAGAAATCTGTTCTAGGGAATCTGTGGCAAGTTAGTCTCTACCAGAAAAGGCGTTACTGAAGGTTAGTAACTTTCTTTATCTGATAGACTTCTAGCTGCAGACTCCTTACATTAGAATAGATACCCAAGCAATACCTTCCCGTAGGTGGGTCTGCAAAACAATTTGATACCAAAAAGTCCTGCAGAACTGAATGGGCAAATTGCCCGTCCCGATGGACCTGACTGTTCAGGCAGTGGTGTTTTGTGAACGTATGCAGAGAAGCCCACATTGATGCCTTGCAGATGTCCAGGACTCCATGTGCTAACGCAGTGGTTGCAGCCTGGGCTCTGGTGGAATAAGCACACGCCCTTGGGGTTGATCTTAGCCAATGCGTAGCAGATTTTAAGGCAGAGCACAATCCATCGGGACATGGTCTGCTTCTGCACGGCCTTTCCCTTCTTCGCTCCAACATACCCCACGAAGAGCTGGTCGTCTGCCCGTAACTCTTTTGTGCAGTCAAGGTAGAATGGCAATGTTTTTTTTGGATCCAGCTGGTGAAGTTGCTCCTTCTCTTTAGAGGGATGTGGTGGAACGTAAAAAGTAGGCAGGGTGATGGACTGGCCTACATGAAAGGGAGTGATGACTTTCAGCAGAAAGGAAGCTCTAGTTCATAGAACAAGTTTGCCTGGGTAAATGTTGAAGTGTGGTGGCTTGGATGACAAAGCCTGAAGTTCACTAACCCTCAGGCCAGATGTTATTACCACCAGGAAGACCGTCTTGATGGTAAGGAGCTTGAGAGGGCAGTTGTGCAAAGGCTCAAAGGGAGTGCACATCAGGAACTTCAGGCTAGATTAAGGTCCTTCTGCAGCATGATGAAGGGAGAAGGAGGAAACATATGTTGTAAACCTTTCAACAAGCTATGTACAACAGGGGACTTGAAGAGAGATGGCTGGTAAAGCTACTGCGGAAAGGCTGATATAGCAGAAAGGTAGCCCTTTAAGCTCCCCAGAGCTCTGCTTGGCAAGGGAACGAATAAAGAGAAGAACATGAGAAAGGGAGTGCAGAAAGGGGGGCAACCTGTTTTTCTGCACACCATCCTACAAACTTGCCCCAACAGCAGGCGTATACAGTTTTGGTGGAGGGAGGCGTGGCTGTCTGAATAACATTGAAGACTTTGGGCGGAAGGTTGAAAGTTGCCAGCTGTTGCCGCTCAATCTTCACGCAAGATGGCAGAGCATTTACAGGTTTGGGTGGAGAACACTCCCCTGCTGCTGTGACAGAAGATTGTCCCCAAAGGGCAGCCTGATTGGAGGACCGATGGCCATACTCAGCAGTTCGGGATACCAAACTCTCCAAACCAAGTCCAGAGCCACAAGGATGACCTGGGCCAAGTCATTCCTGATCATCTTGAGAACTCTGGACAGGAGTGGTATGGGCGGAAAGGCACAGAGGAGGCCTGAGCTCCACTCAAGACGAAAAGCATCTCTGATTGAGAGCTGCCTTGGAAACTCCAGTGCACAGCACAGAACTGCTGACATTGCGCGTTCTCAGTGGTGGCGAACAGATCTAACCAGGAGTCTCCCAATTGCAGAAAGAGGGCTTGCACCACCTCTGAATGGAGATGCCATTCATGTTCTGCTAGGCATATTCAGACAAGGGAAATGCCCTAATGTTCCAGCCATGTCCAGAGATGCAGTGCCCTTTGACAAATGGCCCACAACCCCACCCTGCCCTGTTTGTTGCAGTACCACATGGTGGTGCTGTTTTCCGTGAACACCTGCACCTGCCTTTCCTTGATGGAGGGTAGAAAGGCTTTTAATGCCAGCAGGATCGCCCAGAACTCCAGAAGGTTGATAAGAAGTCCAGATTCTGCCGGAGACCAGAAACCTCTGATAACCACCTCACCCAGGTGGACTCCCCATCCCAGGGGTGAGCATCTGTCACCACTGTTGGGTCTGCTTGGGGAAGAGAGAGGGGACTACCGTTGACCGAATTGCGGTTCGTTATCCACCACTGCAGATCTTTTGCAGTTCCTTCTGAGATCTGGTTCTTCTCAGAGAGATTCCCCTGATGCTGCGCCCATTGGAACTTCAGGTCCCACTGCAGAGCCTACATATGCTAGCAGGCATGTGTCACAAGCAGGATGCAGGAGTCCGTCTCATCGAAATCCAGGATAGAGGCTGAAACATCGGTATCATAGGCTAAATATCCTGGACTCTCCGTTCAAGAGTATAAGCCTGAAACTGCACCATGTCCAGAATTGCTACGATGAAAGAGAGCGTCTGAGAGGTAGTCGGTGAGACTTTGGCACGTTCATAGGGAAGCCCAGCGAATGCAGGCGATCCGCCGTAGTCTGGAAGTGGGAGACGACAGCCTCGGGCGGGCTCACCTTCAACAGCCAATCATTGCGATAGGGAAGACTGGTACCCCTGAGCTCCACAGCTGAGCTGCAACCACCACCATCACCTTGGTGCACACCCGAGGGGCGCTGGTAAGGCCAAAAAGGAGCACAACAAACTGAAAGTGCTAATGGCCAGCCTTGAAGCACAGGTAACGCCTGTGGGCAGGTAGGACGGGAATGTGGAAATATGCATCCTGCAAGCCCAACACAACCATCCAATCTCTCTGGTCCTGGGCAAACACGACTTGTGCAAGCTTAAGCATTTTGAACTTCTCCTTCTTGAGGAAGAAATTGAGAGGGTGCAGGTCTAGGATAGGATGATAGCCTCCTTCCTTCTTGGGTTCCATAAAGTCCCAGGAATAGCAACCACGGCCTACTTGCGGCATCGGCACCCTCTTGATAGCTCCCTTGTCCAGGAAAGCAGTCACTTCCTGGTGGAGCAACCAGAGATGGTCCTCCGTTAGCCTGTCGCAAGAAGGTGGTATGGATGGAGATATAGATACGAAGGGGGGGTGTATCCCCTCCAGAGAATTATGCGAACCCATCGGTCTGATGTTATAGACCTCCAGTGGGGCAGGTTAAGGCATATCCTGCCTGTAACTGGGTGCCCTTGATGGTAAGAGGGCAGACTATGAGGGTTTGGAGGCTGCCGGATGGTGGTGGACTGGCCTGACCTGGTTATCCCACCCGCGGGGCCTGTGGGTACCGCGTCTTCAGCCACGCAGAGGCTGGGAAGCTTGCGCTCCTCGGTGGCTGAAAGGATATAGACATGGCTGCAAGCCCCCCTCCGTAGCCATGAAAGGAGTGGATTGGGGGTGGAAAGGGGCCAATGGAAAGGCCGAAGGATCTGGCCATAGCCCTGTTGTCCTTAAAGCGCTCCAGCACTGAATTTGCTTTGTCTCCGAAGATACAGGAGCCATCATAGGGCATTTCCATAAGCGATGCTTGGACATCCCATGAAAAGCCAGTAGTCCTCAACCAGTCCACATTTGATCGTGAACTTACTGCGTCTCTCCCATCAATAACAGAGTACAGCTTGGGACTACTCTGGGACTGTAGCCAACTTGCGCAACTGAATCCCATAGAGCAAGGAAGTAATGGTCCAAAAGGCATACGTTGTTCACAGACTGCAGTGCCAGGCTGGTGGAAAAAAACATCTTCTTCCCCCAGGTGTCCAGCCTCTTGGATTCCCTATCTGATGAGGCTGTAGGGAATACGCCAGGATTTCCATGGGAGGGAAAGGCTTGGACCACCAAGCTCTCGGGGGTAGGTTGCTGGGTGAGGAAGTTGGGGTCCCCTTTTGTGGGGCGGTGGTGGCAGGCAGTCGTCTTCTTCAGAGGAGCCCCTGTAGTGGGCTTCGACCCGGTCCAAAGCGGGACGTCTGTAAGGACTCCATTAAATGGGAGAAGTGTTTCTGAGGGGTCACTCCCGGCTGAAGCACCTCGGTCAAGATGTTAGTCTTGACTGCCACAAAGGGCAGGCTAAGGTCCAGGACTTTGGTTGCCCTTCTCACCACCATTTGCAAAGGACGCTCCCTCCTCCATAGCCACGGTAGGGGGAGAAGGCATGCCAGTATCTGGAGGAGTGTTCAGTCCACTCCACTGACTTCCGCCAATTCTACACATCAGTTCATGTTGGGGTCAAAAGGCTTATATACTTCAGGGTCCAGTGACCCCTCCTGCTCCTTCCCGAGTCCTAGCCCATAGGAAAAGGGCTGAGCCTCCAGCATGGAAGGTATGGCTCCAGTCTGTGCCGGAGTTGGCATTGGACGACGCCCCTCCAGCTTCGTGTCGGAGTCGGGGATCAGAATAGGGACGGTGCCGCCAGTGGGTGCCATACCGCTGGCAGCGTCGACATTAGGACTGGGGATGGTTGAGGTGGTATGACCGACGCTAGTCCAGATCTATCTGTGGATCCAAGAGGCCTGACTGGCACCGGAACCGTTGGCGTAGAGCCAGTAGGGGCCCCTCCGAAACCTGTGGGGCCAGAAGGCAGGCTGGCTGGTAGGGGCCGCTCAAATCTGAGGCTCATGGCCTCATAACTCTCCTGAAGTTGAGCAGGGTTCACTCCGGCACCCAGAAACATGGAGAAGTGCAGAGCCGATCCAGGAGCAGAATCAACTACGGAGTTAGGCCTTTAATGTCGACGCTCTCTTGTCTTGACGGCTGATGGATGAGGCGAAGGCAAAGACCGCTTCGTCTTCATACTTTTCTTCTTTTTGTGGGATTTATCCTAGTGGCCTGACAATTTGGAATGCGACAAGGATCGTGGACTATGCGACCAATCCTGGGACCTTCCTCGCAAACGGTATTCAGACTGTCGCAGCATCGCTCATCAGTCACCAAGGAGATTGAGGGATCACTTCCTAAAAACCTTAGGGTGCATGGCGTGGCAATCAGCACAGGTCTTCACGTCGTGGTCGCGCTCCAGGCACCAGAGGCAAACAAAGTGCGGGTCCGTCTCCGACATCTGTCGATGACAAGCACCTCAGGGTTTACAGCCGGTCTTCTTAGTGCACATCCCTGCCCCATCAAGAGAAGAACTCTCAAAAAAACTTTTATAAACCATTGAAAAAGCATAGTCAAAAAGTGAGTGATGGGATAGCTCTTTCCGGTTCTGTTCTGACTGGTGCGGAAAGAAAAGAACCGATGTCAGCGCGCTGAGGTGGAGCCTGTACAGGCATTGTGCACTGCACTTCACTTCCTGTGTGGACAACGCCGAAGACGCACTGCTGAGCTGATCAACGCCACGTACTGGCACTCATGGTTAATGATCAAGAATAAATTTCTGGATCCAGTCTGATGCCTGGTGATAATTTTAAGGTAAGGAATCTGTGGCTAGAAATCTCTTATCAGATTTTGGTGACTGGACTGTGATCACAACTACAAGGCGCATGACCAATGTACCCTCATGTACCTGAAGGTTATCTGGGACCAAGAGGCAAAGCTGTACATTGCCGACCATAAGAATTTGTTGCAGGTATTACACCGGTCTGTTACAAGTTGCCGTCAATTTTCAGGTAAGTTGAAGCCCAAGACTTAAACGCAAGCACAAAAAAAGCAGGACTCCATCCCGCTACTCTGATTAAAACAATAAGGCACAAGGATGTCATGATCTGAGCCATACTCCATCAAGGTCACCAGTTGCGGAACTGATACCTGAGCAGATCTCGGTATACCGAAGTTCCCCGGGCTGTCATTGACTCAGTATCTGGAAATGTTTAGTGCACTTCTGACTTCCTCCAGTGTGCTCATTGGCACCCAGGAGCCACAGGGGTTTCCTGTCAGGTTAACACCAGCAGGTCTTACCCCAACATCATCAGCCTCCTTGTGCCCTGATACTGGGCTTGTAATTATGGCAATACAAGCTTCCATGCAATCCCTGGTTTCATACGCTGTTGCTGGCTGCACTGGCACCCATCGATGATCCATGTGCCGGCGCCTATGTCGACCCCAAACCAGCACTGGGCCAAGCTCAACAGATGTCGCACTATGAAATAACCAAAGTGCAAACAGTTGTCATGCTACTTGATTCTAACCTTACTCCTCAACCATGATGCAATTATCAGCAGAGGCTCCATTCTCTTTTTGGCTCTTATTCTGACCCTATACCATAAAAGGAAGCACCTCAGAATACTGATGAGGAGGGGATGGGTTGCTTTCCTCTTACTATACTGAAGATACCCTATGCTTTGACATACAAAATGCTTGTGGGCTTGACGCCACCCCTGAAACAGAGCTTGACTTGCCACATGGGCCACCAACTGAGGAGAGTCCCTCATTTGCGGTGGTGGCTCCGAAGGTAGCTGAGGTGCTAGACTTGTAGTTGGGCTCTACTGAGACTGAGAGAAAGGTTCTAATAGAGATCCTCCAACCAGGGCCAGCGACAAAGCTGGTGCTCCCATTTAATGAGGCTCTCATGGGTGCCTTTATGAGTACGTGGTTGAAACCATATTCTTGTCTGCCTGGTAGTCGACAAGAAGCCAGGCCACATAGGTCTGGCAGGATGGGCACTTAGCCCGCTGGGTTCCATAGAACTTTCTGATTTGATTCCACTCCACAGAGCTTCCACCTTTAAGAGGTACTGCGTTGGTACATATTCAAAAAGTGAGAAATCTGTGGTTACCAGTATCCTTCAGAAGAACAAGTTACTTGCCTTCTGTAATGATCTTCTGGTTCATACTCAATCTAACCGCTGATTCCTCGCTGCACGAGCAGCTTCCTGTTCTGTGGAGTGGCATCTTTAACATCTAAAATGGAACCAAGTTCGCAATCAGCAAATTGCCACCAACAATTTTGTACACTTTACATCAGAGAGTGCCTAGAGGGAAAATAGAAGAAAATGACAATGGTGCGCAGGGATGGGGCTTATATGTGGGTCCACTCTGACACTTCTGAGTTCGGAAGGGAGCCATCGTGGAGCTGCACACTACCATCTCCGGCTTGCAGTAGCACTACTGAAAAATTCTCCGGATCCAGTCTGGCCCCAGGAGATATTCTAAAGGTGAACAATCTACAGGCGAGAACCTGTGGTTAGATAACAGTATCCACCAGAAAAAGTGTTACCAAAGGTCAGTAACTTGTTTTTGAAGCATTGAGCTGCTTGGCGTTCAGTTCATGCACTCAGAATGCAATAGTGTCTGGTCTCCGATATCTAGTCAATATGTCACAGTGCATACATTTGATTCACGCCTAAAGGGGTACTATTGCTACTTTATGGCCAGCAGGTAAATCAACAGCAGTTACATGCTGTTTAATAAACCACAACTTGCCTTTAAAACTAGCTTTGCAGCTTATTTTCTATGGCAGATCAGCACGTGATGCTCCCAGTTTCTCAGCCACAAGAAAGTGATTATACATTTTGGGCTGGCTTCATGTGAGTGTTTCATAAACAAATCAGAGAAAATTGCAAAAATGGAGGATGTTGTGGTTTCTGGTTGCGTCAAAGGGATTTCAAAAGTGCTCAAATAGCTGTCTGGACCAGCCAGTAGATAATGAACTTCTGTACAGTATGTCAATCAATATCAAGCTGCCAGTCACACCTTTTATAGGTAAGTAACGTGTTGTGTTCCATAAGACCAGCTGTGCGCCCAGGCCAGGTTAGGAAACTAGTTGTATATACTACTTTTTTTTGTCATTGTCCATCCCTGGAAGAGATGATCATCCCAGGGAAATGCGACTCGCAGCTTCCGGAAGCATGTGACCCACTGGACACTTGCCTAGCCCTCTTTTTAGCTCAAGCTCCAATAGCTTGTTCTGCCACCCATTTTTCATCTGAGTTGAAACATCTTTTGATGACAAGTGGCAAACCTTTTCTAAACCTGCAAGACATAAATGTCTCACCCGCACGTCACATCTAGGATAGCATTTTCTCACTTGCTATCCACATCTGGCAAAATATTCTTTCATCAACTATCAACATCTTCTCAGCCGGCATACATCTAGCATACCATTCTTCTGCTAACTAGCAACATCTTTGTTTGTAATGTTTCATCAGCCATTTATAGCTGGCCTAACGTTCCATCTCCCGCTGGTCACGTTTCCCATAGTGTTCCTTAACCATCCATACGTTCTGGCGAAATGTGTCTACTCGCATGTGTCACAACATGTCTTCACGTGCTGTTAACATCTGGCAAAAGTGTCCTCCATCAGCAGTCCACATTTTTCTTAAAGTTCCTTCACCAGCCATCCCATCGGGCAAAACTACTTCAGCCGCTATGTAAGTCTAGCATTGTAGTAATATGTTGCTCCACCATTTATGAAAGCGATTTTATGGCTGTAACAGCGTGTGCTTTTCACCAACATCTTACTTTTACCCAGGCGCTCTAACCACTATCTCCATCTGTCACTAGGCTTTCTTTTAGCTCTCTTGTCTGGCATGCCTCATTCCACCACTTATCTTTTTATTTAAAAAGCCTATTTTACTGCTAATGGCTGACATTTGTCATTGCACATCCTGAAAAAGCAATTTTATCATAACATATTTCGCTGTCCTTGCACATCTGATTTGCCCCCCATCATTTTGCCCATCTGGTTTGAGCTCATTCATCATCTCTGCACATCTGGTTGGATATGGGTCATTAACAGTCTGTTGCCAAACTTATAACCTTCTTGTCGCTGTGTTCCATGGTGTCTTGTGTTCCATGTTGTCGTCTTGCTACACCCATCCGTTGCCCGTCATCTTCCTTCTTTTGCTTTCTTAATTTCCCTCATTCTTCCATCTCCCTGCTTTCCTGGCACACACATTTGGCACAGTCCAAACCCTGCTTTGTGCTTACCCTTGCAGGAGTGATGCAACAAAAATGAAATTTGAAGGGAAGACGTTCCTATTGCATGCGAGTGAGAAGGAGGTAAGTGAGATGGTCGCTTCCTTCACTCCAAGACCCTGATGGGGTGGAGCTGTGACCCCTGTGATGACGTGGGTATATGCCTGTGGTTCCCAGTGAACAACTTTTGAGGTATCCTGATTTACCAGAGAGGTATTGGTTGTGTTGAAAATAATGAGGTTGTTGCGACAGCTGGGGTATCAAAGGTACAACTGCAGTATTTCCAGAGACAATTTGAGCTTACTCAAGGCAGGTGGGTATACTGGAGACAGTCAGGGTACCCAGAGAGCAGTTGGTTATAGGAGACTTTTACGGTATCCAAGACACGAACTAGATATCTTACAGACAGCTGTGGCATCTTGGCAAGAGATATAATGCCTCAGAGACACTGGTGCTATCCAGGAAACAGCTAAGGTATCTTACAGATCGTTGTGGTACCCTGGAGACACCTGGGACACCCAGAGGACAGCTGTCTATACGAGACAATATTGATATCCTAGAGACAGTTGTGTATCTCACAGATATGCATAGTATCCTGGAGAGGGCTAGGATATCCTAGAGGCATTGAGGGTATCTCAGGAGACAGCAATGGTATTTTACAGATGGTTGTGGTATCCTGGAGATGCCTGGAATACCCAGAGGACAGCTGTGTATATACGAGACAATATTGATATCCTAGTGATAGTTGGGTATCTGACAGACATACATAGTATCCCGGAGTGGGCTAGGATATCCTAGAGGCATAGTTTCCAGAGGACCCCGGGCATCATGAGACATTAATGGTATCCAAGAGAAGGCTAGGGTATGCTACAGGCACTTGTAATATCCTCTAGCGAGCTGGGCTGTAGTGGAGAGAGCTGGAGCATCAGAGAGGAAGTCTTGGTGTACTCGAGAGCTGGATGCAGCGGGGAGATCTTGCAGACATTGACAGGCAATTTCTGTTTGGTATTTTTGCAGGAAAGAAAGATGGTGCTGACGTATTTTGCCCCCACTCCGGAAGCCTGCAAACACCTCTGGAAATGTGGGGTTGAAAATCAAGCCTTCTACAAGTACGTAATCACTGGAGACAGAAATATAGCATGGTCCTGTCTGAATCACTGCATGCACTGTTTTCACTGCACACACTGCTGGCGTCAATGCACGAAGCGCATGAGTCATTGCACACACTGCTAGAATGTGTGCACTCTGCTGAAGTCACCGCATGCACTGCCAGAGTCACTGCACTCTATTAAAGTCACAGTATACACTGCAGGAATCATTCCACCCACTGTCTAAGTCACTGGACACTGCTTGAATGGCTCCACACACAACTGTGAGCCGCTGCTCCAGTGGCTGAGAGATCTGCCTGCACTGCTAGAGTCTGTGCACGCAATGCCTGCGAATCATACACACAGCCACCCTGGAAGAGCCACTGCAGACACCTAGGAGTCAGTGGAGATACCACATATGCACACGCCGCTCAGGTCACCGCATATACTGCCGCACAGTCACTGTTTGCTTTGCATGTGAGGGTGAGAGCGACTGCAGACATTTGTGAGAGTTACTGCACACGCTGCATGGAACAGTGCTTCTGCCAGACGTTGAGTTCACCAGTCACTGTATGCATCCGCTACTCACTGCTTGCTCCCTGTGAGCCACTGAACGCACTGTGCAGGAGTTCACAAAAGTCTCTGTATGCATCCGCTAGTCACTGCTTGCTCCCTGTGACCCACTGGACACGCTATGCGGGAGTCTGTGTACGCGCTTGTGGCAATCATCCTGCGACCTCTTGTGTCCATCCACCAATGCTTTTCACCGACTTCTGTGGGCTTCTCAGCATTACCAATACAGTCATCCAGCAGTGCTCACCCACACAAAACCTCACACGTCATGTAAGGGTTGCACATTTAGTGAACCAGGGAAGGCGCAGTGTCCAGGAGCAAACGCAGACCAGGCCAGGTTGTTTCTAAGTAAAGGTGTATAGTTGAGCATGCTGCATGGCACTCCAAGCTGGGTTTTTAAGGGGGGGGACAGTCAGGGTTTACCACTTAACACAAATAATCTTTCCAAGTCTGCTCTGTGCCATACCGTGCTGTGCCAAACCTTATGCAAAGACCCCAAAAAAACTTCACAGACAGTTTTGTAGGCCTGGGCGTAGTTCGCGTAGTTTTGCTACACGGAACTCCACGAAGTTACAAAAAAACTCTGCGAAGTTCCACAAGTGGCAGAGTGTAGTGCGAACTGCTGTTTGCGTTGGTCTTCCTGCCACTAGGGTAGAACTTCTACCCGAGCTGCAGCTCTAGCTCGCGAACTTACCATTCGCGAGCGCGAGCAGGGAAAAAACTCAGCTGCACTACGCCAACTGAGTTTTCTGTACTCCGCGAGCTCCATGGAGCACGGAGTGCAGAAAACTCCGCAAACTCCCCGAACGGTGCAGCGTTCACCGCATAGGCCTAGTTACGAGGAGGCACAAGGGCCTCTGCAATGCACCCCATTTGCAACTGAGCATCATTTTAAGCATAGCTTGTGCTTGGCAGCTGGGGTGGCTGAAGGCCGCGTTCTAGCTATAGAAAGAGTTTGTAAAGTGTACCAGCTGGGACTCTGCCTCCTGTGCAAAATGCTATTTTAAGAAATAGGTAAATTCCAAACCTTAATGGTAGCGCACTTTCTCTATTAAGTACCATCTTTTTCTTTACCAAGGCAAGAGTATTTGTTGTCATTTTCCTGCTATGCAACCATTATTTTAGCCAGGCTGCTAGGAATCTTGGAGCAAGTCTACACAAATGCCCAGGTTCAGTTATTTTGTTTGGCCTTTGTGTAGCCCACAGTGACAGATGGTTGGCAGTTCATTCAGCATTGCCTCCTTGCAGGCTGGCATCATCTGTCTGCAAGTTGTTTACATATGTTCCACTGCCTCTTGCTGCTCACCACTCGGCACGAT
Source organism: Triturus cristatus (assembly GCF_964204655.1). Lineage (NCBI taxonomy): Eukaryota > Metazoa > Chordata > Amphibia > Caudata > Salamandridae > Triturus > Triturus cristatus. Next base: position 656,203,645 of record NC_140583.1, read on the forward strand.
CATCTCCTGCTTAAATGAATGAATGTTTTTTACACTTGCACACACTTTGTGATGCGCTCCCCGCATTTTACTACATGCATTTTACTACTCAGAATTACTTCCAGAGAGGCCAGTGCAACTCAAAGCTGGTAGAGAGGTGTGTGTGTCTGTAGCTTCAAGTAGTCCTCCAGCAGACAGCCCTTCTCAGACCAGGGCCTTGTGAAGGATTCTTGGGGACCCGAACAAGATCTATTTAGTCTTCCCTATCCAGGAGAAAGTTAAACTTTTTACCCATTTGCAGCTAATTCAAGCCCTTATAATACCAAGCAATATTGAATTTATGTCAAATTTCTAGAAAGGGGGCTTACAAAAACAGGTAAAATTGAAGCCAGCGTCCATGAGCCATATACTACCAAAAGAAAGCTTGAACAAGGATTGGCAGTGGCCATTCCTTTTTGAGTTTGTATCTAGATTTTTTTTTGTCATGCAATAACATTTAACAAGGAATTCAATGTCTAACCAGCCTGTTTCTCCCACTGAAAAAAAGAAAGAAAAGTGTGATTTTGGTGGATGTTTATTGCACTAGCTCAGGAGAGAAAAAAAATACATTTGCAGATAGTACTTGACACTGTAGCTTTAAATGGTGGATATGCGTAATCACAAATAAATCCCCATCCACAACTGTCATTCAGGCTACAACAAGGAAAGTCAAAGCACTGATCATTGTGTTTTCTTCTTTCCATTGGCTGAAATTTGATACACTTCTCCTTACTTCTCTTTCACTTCCTTGTCCCTCCACTCCTCTTTTCTTTGTGTGTGCACTTTTTTCACTAGAGTGCCCTCTGGCTACACATTGGAGAAATTGACGAGTGCGAAAGATAAAGAGGTAAAGAGAGTGTGGAGGGAGAGGTGAGGTATGCAGGGAAAGAGAGATGATGTACAAAGAGAAGGTTGAGAGCAGGATGAACTAGACAGAGGAAAGATGCAGGGAGGTGTGATAGGATCATAGCAATGAGTGGCAGAATACGGTGAGATAGAGAGAAGGAGTTGAGAGGTAGAGGTAGGTGCAAAGAGTGGTAGACAGGTGAGGAACTGACAGAGATGGGGTAGAGAGAACTGTTTGGAAGATGTGAGGTATTTAGACGTGAGAGAGAGTAGTACTAGAGAGATAAAAGTAGGTTCATACACCTGGAGAGATAAGTAGAGAGAGGAATAAGGTCGAAGAGGCTGAGGTGAAGTAAGGATTTAGATATGAGACAGTAAGATTTGTCAGACAGAGAGAGAGTTGGAGAATGATTAAGAGAGATCACATAGATTGTAAGAGAGAGTTAAATGGAGAAGTGAGGTAGAGCCAGGCGCGGCCGGCACAGGTAACAGCGGTGGGGCGGGACGGGGTGGTTGGGGGTGAAGTGGACAGATGACGGGATAGGGAAAGTAAAATAAAAAAAGAAATAAAACCACTTACCTTGCACTTTCCACATCACCGAGTGGGTGATGTGGCGAGTGCAAAGTAAATGTTTTTATTAAAAAAAATGTTTTACTTTCCATATCCCGTCATCTGTCCACTTCACCTGCCCCGCCCACCCCTGTGCCAGCCGCACCTGGGTAGCGATATGGGTGGGGATTTAGTAATTGTAAAGTAGAACAAGATGAGCTACAACTAGCTAAAGAGGTAGATAAAGAGGTGAAGTAGAGAAATTTGAACTAGAGACGGGATAGCTACACAGGATGGTAAAAGTAAGGTAGATGGAGTAGAAGTAGAGAAGATAAAGACGGCTAAGCAAGATAGCGAGAAAGATGATCGAGTGAGAGATTTGTGATGTAGAGAGTGGTGTGGTAGGAATAGGGGAGGGAGTTCGATGTACACAGAGAATGGGAGATAGACTTGGACAGAGAAAAAAGGAGAGAAACAGAGTCTTCTTACTGTACCTAACACTTTATCAGAGGGCCCTTTGAAAGATAGGGAGCCTCGGTAATTGCCCACTTTGCCCGTGTATGAATTTGTCTCTGCTTCAGACATGAATTTATTGGTCTGAGCCCATTGATTGTGTGGCTTTCGGTCACTGGCCTCTGTTGTAAGAAGTCTCGGTCGGGCCTCTCAGAAGTGACATAATTCATCTGGTCCTCAGACAAGTATCTCAGCCAGGTTCTCAGATGTGAGGTCTTCTCAAATCTCATAGATATGAAGGTTCTTGTTCAGTTTAGGGATAGGTTTGGGACATCTGAATTTGGAGGGGGGAGGCTTCACTGAATACATTTCCACAACGCCTGTTTAGTGCTTTAGCTCAGCTTTTTTGCTTGTTCCAAGGATCAAAAGTGCTTGCAAAGTGGAACTGTGCAAAGCAGAACATTTCAAACAGAATTCAATCTTGCACTGGTAAAGAGGAAAAGCATTATGATAAGATATTTTATTTTACCTAAATAATTAGGCTCCAGCGTGTCCAGTGAACCAGCAATTAAAGACTACACTCCTCATCAGAATAACACAATTTAGAAGAGTTAAACAGAAATAAATATTGGAAGCATACAAAATTGAGTACTAGGCTAAAAATAAAGTAAAAGGTGGATTTTTAATACAGGAACGTTAAATGTAGTACAGAGAAAATATGCATGAAATACCAAAAAGGCTCAAAATACAGAATTACAAAATTAATGCAAAATCATAGAACACATAAATCTCTAGTTAACAGAAATCAAATAAATATTCTAAGTGACAAACTCCTAAAGAGTATAGATACATCCAGTAGAGAATCTAAATCAAAATAGACAGGAAAATAAAGTCACCACTAATAGCAGTCTAAATGACAGCTGTAAAATCCAACACAACCCCAAGCCTAACCAAAGTCTAAACCCAGGCTAACCTTGAACAGCTTAAGTCCAAGAACCTTTATACAGAAATCACACTTTCTAAAAATAGACTCTGGAAATTCAGCATAGTTTGATCATGGTTAGGGACACATTGGCAAATCAGAAACATTCACATATATTAAAAAGTCATTACCGCTAATTCACTTCTTAAGGTGAGAGAAATCTTCCATCTGTTCCACGGCCACAGGTGATCATTAACACAAAATGACACATCCCTCTAACAGAGTTTCTTAGAATCGGCACGTCCAAACCAACACTCCCAGCGGAGGTCCTTGAAAATTATACTTTGGGTACAAGAAATGGACGCTTCATTCACAATACAACCTTTCTAATATCACTATTACATTTACATCATTCTCTTGGTGTTCGGCGGAAACAAGGGGAGAGATGGCTTTGCAGTGGAACACTGATTGGGAGGGGAACTAAGAAGGAGCAGGTTGAACAGACCATCCGAAACTACTTCCATATTAGAAATGATGGCGTCTCAAACAAAAATGTGGCATTACGATTCATCTCATTATCTACCCTCCTAAATAACATAAGTAATTAATTTCAGGTGCACCATCATCAGTTCATTTGTTACAACTTTTTGCATTATAAGAACACTAATTATAAAAAACGATTTTCGCATACAATTTGCACATTTTCCAAATAAAAAAAAAGCCTCTGTCTTGTATGCATTATCCTTTATAATACTATATATCTAAATGTGCTGAGTGTGATATGCTATTTATTAGCATGGCTGAGAGTGGAGAGGGGCATCTGTGTATATGATTTATGCCGTGGCATTTTTTTTCATGTCAATCAATCTGTTGACTTTATTTCAGTTCAAAGAACTATAAAAAAAAAAGCATAAAAAGACAATAAAATCACTTATGACCTACTGAAGTAAAAACATAATTAATTACAGTGCTTGCAATAAACAATTTGAGATCGTAATACAAATTCATTAAAAATACATTATGGATGCAGTTTATTATACTTCTATACTGTCTCTTGTACCAGAAAACAAAAACCTCAGTAAGAGTCCAAAGATGGGCTCAAGAATGGGTCTGCTGTGCCATTCGGTAAGATATCATAGGGCTTACAGGTAACAAGTAATTCACCTATTTTTGCAAGTATAGTTAAAAAATAAAGTGCATAGGGCTTAAAAACACTTAAAACATTAGTAGGATGAAAAAAAGAACATCCATTAGCTTTGAATTCCCGCCTATATGGCGCGCCCTATTGTGCCAGATTGAGCTAAAATACCTAGAGATTGAGTACGCAATACTACTCCTATTATCTGACTTGCAGACTCTTAGGGGCCTATTACGAACCGCACGCCACCATAACGGAGCACGGGACCACCTGCCAATGCTGCGGCGGTCCTGCCATGCACATTAGGATGCGCCCGCCACACTGGCGGGCGCATCCTGTGCCTTTTCCATTGCGGGTGGATCTGCTGGCTGCAGACCCGCCCGCAATGGAAAAGGACTGTGCACGGCACTGCCATGCACTACATGGCAGGCACCACGTGGTGCCTGCCACGTAGTGCATGGCAATGAGGGGGGGTACCATAGGTATCCCCCATGTGCCCCCCTCAACCCCCAATGCAAGGACCTTATGCCTTTCTGTGGCGGCAACGCCGCCGTGGAAAGGCCATTGACCGCCAGCATCCTAATATGGATGCGGTGTCTTGCAGACACCGCCACCATATGCAGGCAGTTTTTCAAAAGCGGCGTGCGGTCTTCCCGTCTGCCGCGGACCCCCCAGCCCATCCTAGTGTGGCGGGGGGTCATTCTAGTGAGGATGGCGAGCGGATCGCCCCGGCAGTGGCTACCGCAGGCCCCGCGCGGGCGATCCGCCTGCCATCCTAATGGGCCCCTTAGTGCGGGGCGACTGTCTCTAAGCCCAAACAGCTGACAGAGAGGAACAGTCGAACTAGCAACCTGCCTTGCAAAAGCAATGCAGAAGAATAATAAATGTTCGTCGTTTTCCTCAACGTTACATCCCATGGGACATAGGGTGGAAGAGATAGCATTTTTGGACCATGAAATAGTGATAGAAGCTGTTTGCAAAACCCCTAACCTGAATTTGATGAAAAGAACTCTTTAAAACGGGACATTGATGTGGCCCATGATTTCCTCAAATTCTGGGACGCATTTGAAGGACGAATAGGTATCTGTTAGACTTCCTGAAACAACCGCTAAACTTTGTGATGAATAAACAAATTCCCAATAGTGGGTATTGGCAATTTTTTGGGCGCAGCTTGGAATTGTAGTGGGGGGATAGCCAATATTCTCTTAAGCCTAACCCAGACATTTATTTTTTTCGTGTGCATTTGTTGTCTTAAAAAACCAAAACCAGGATAAAATTGGTTACAATGATGCAGTAGTGTAAACGTACATTGAAATGACTACTAAGGGAGTTGTTTCCAGGGATAAAGTAATTGTACGATGCAGTTTGTGAGACAGTAAAAATTGTTTTTTTCCTGTCAAGTTCACACCACTCTGATAATTAACTTTCATTTAGCCTTTGCACTGTAGTAATAAATGTGTAGTTGTGTATTTATTAGCCCAGTGGGCCTAATTAAGATATATTATTGAGCCCCATATTTTTTCACTGCTCTGCTAAGCCAAAAAACATGAATGGTTCCCAATAAAACATGTTATTTCGTGGGACCGTGTTAATAAATGGTCATTCACTCATTTATTACTACAATACAGTGAAACTGACATGGGAAAAACATGATTTACTGTTTCACAGGTTGCATGTTACAATGACTCTACACGGGGTAACAACTGTCCTGCTAGTCATTATTTTACCTAACTGGACAAATCTAACACCTTGCATCCTGGTTTGGTTAAATACCTTGTTTTTAATAAAACGAAAGACATGAGAAAACGCCATGGTATAAGCAGTGTGTGCAAATGCGCTGAGTATCATTTTCTGTTTGTTGCCATTATTGATGGAGGGAAGAGGTAACAAGACTCTCTTGATTCTTCGCCTCTCATATACCAGTCCCCTTCCCACATTCAACAATGTTAATAAACAGCATAGTAGACACTGCACATCCACACCTATACTCCACATTTATCTTTATAAATGTATATCTAGTTATACACTTTGCTAGATAGATATGAAAGCAGACAGATACATATGAATAATACAGCAAATGAGACATAACCAATGAATGATGCGTGTTTAATTAAAAACATAGCATCTCCTCCCCTCTTTTCCTGCACTCACATAATTAGCATTCAGAAACAAGAGATAAATGCAGCTAGGTGGGAGGCTGTATATGCAGAAGGTGGTCCCCACAAAACTATTGTAGCTCCTACTTTCAAAAGACTTCTGATACTGGTCTCAAACCTTAATTTGTCTGAAGGGCCTAGTGATGGGTCAGTTTGCAGTCTGCACAATAAACGAACACTCAGTCAACCAACCATTCACTCGCTCGCTCACTCCTTCACAGGGACAGAAACCTCAGGGCAGTAGCTGGGCTTTTTCTCCCCAAATCTGTTCACCGTCAGGTCTGAGCACTGCAGTGACCTCACACCCACAGACTCAGGGGGTACATTTTCTGCTTTTCCTCTGACTCCTGCAGGGATCTCTCCTGCACGCCGCCGGCCCGGTACCCCTCCACTACTGAGCGCGAGGAGAGCACGCTCCTCGTTAGTGCCATCCGATGTCCCTGCAGGAGGGAGGCAGAGACCCTACCCGCGGAGCCGAACACGAGGCTTCTCGTGCCATGCCTCCCCTCGCCCGGGGCATGAGATAGTAATTCAGAAGCAGGAAGGCCCGTGGGCACTACACGGGTTTCAGCATCAGCAGTGGATCCTCCGTTTATGTGGGTTTCTGTGGCCTTATTCCGGTGTCCTTGTCCCATGTCATCTGTCGGTTCGTGGTCAGTTTGCTTTGTCAGTGTCACAGTTGGTGTTTGTGGAATTCTGTTGTCTTGTTTTTTGTGTCCGAAGTTAGTATCTCTGGTGTTCTGTAACTTCCTACAAATGTCTTCGTTCCCAGTGGATAACGTTAACTGATACTTTGGCTATACTCATATCCATCCTGGCTTTAATCTGTTTGTGGATTTCATGACCTCTCACCAGTGTGTTGTCACCATGGGCTGAATCTGATGAGTCTTGTTGCTTTACTTACATGGCGGTGTCAGAATGGATATGCCTATGGAAGTTTGTGACATCTCACCAGAGTCAATGTCCCTGGTGGCTTTATCTAATGGATCCCATAGCTTTATTTGTGTGGCACTGTCTCCAGTCAGGGTCGCTGTGGAGCTCCATGACCTCTCACCATTATCTGTGTCTTGTAGAGGCCATTTGTGACGGATTCCGTGCGTTTGCACATGGCAGTGTAAGAAGCGGGGGGTTCTTATGGGCTTCTTTTATCTTCCACCTGTATCCCAATTTTTATCCCATGTCTTAAATCATGTGGTAGTGTTGACAGTGGGTATGTTTGTAGGGAATTGTGGTCTAATGGCAATACCTGTTTCCCTATTTAGATGCTGTACATTTACTGTGTGCATGAGGGATTGTATGACCTCTTGTCTATGTCCCTAGCAGACGAATTTGGATTAGTTGCATTACTTATGTAGCAGTGGCTGAGCCAGTTGGACTCTGTGACCTCTCTCAGGGCTTTGTCATAACTGATTTATTTTATGTTGTTGTGGGTCTCCTCGAATTTTAGAATCTGTTGTAGAAATGTCTGTGAGGTGAAGTCTGTGTTTGATGTTATAACATTCTTGTCTGTTCCTGTCCTCAGTGGGTTTTGGATGGCTGCCCTGGTAATGTATGTAGAGGAAATCCATACATTTGGGTTCTATTCTGGATTATGTCCAGTAAATCTCTCTGTACGCATTGATGCATCATTCTTCCATCTTAAACACATCCTATTGACTGAATGGCTGTTCTTTTACATTACTGTATCTAGTTATCTAACTTTAAGTTGCCATGATATGCTTAATAAAACTCCTGTGCTAGTGGCTCCATGTAATATTCATCGCCATGGTTCTGTAATGGTGTCACCATTAAATTTTCCAATTAGACTCCTATCATTGTTTTCTGGTGGATGTCTGTGGGGGACTCAAAGTCATGCTTTTGTGTATTTTTCTCTTGTGGGTTTTCTTCATCCTGTGTCAATGTCTAGTAAAGAGTAAAGGGTTGTTGTGGGATTTTACGCCTGTGTCTGTCATTGATAACAGTCAAAGTCTGGGATGGGTAGGGAAGAGGGGTCCACTGTGCCCATTTGTTGTTGTATTTTGTGGATGTGTTTTGAGGTCTCTTTGAGTGTGATTCCTCGTCAGAAGATGTCTTCACAGGTTTCCAGACAACTTGTTATAGTCGGAATTGTTGACTTGGAGAACTACCTCCATTTATTACAGTAGCCGTGTATCTCCAGCTACTGTTTGCTATCTGCATCCATTTCTGAAGTACTGCATGTATGGTAGAAGTTTGCTGCTGTAACAATGAATGTGTGTTTCATGGGTGTCAGTGGGTTTCTATGAGTTTACACCTGTAGCAGTGGATGTCTTCTTTCCCAGTACAGTGAACGTTTGCTGAGGCAGTGTGTGTTTCCTATGTTTACTCAGCAACAATGCCTGTGCATGTGTTTGTTAATGTGACAATGGATTTCTGTAAGTTTGCTGCTGTGTCAGTGGGTGTTTTTCAGTCTGTTACTGTAGCAGGGGACTATGAGTTTATGCCCATGGCAGTGGTAGTCTGAGTTTGGTGCAGTGTGTATTTATTTCCCTTGTGGCAGTGACTGTTGAGAACTGTGATAAAGCCTATTAGTTTCTTCTATGGTAATGGGTGTTTACCTTTCGTTGGTTGGTGCCTCTGAGTTAAATACAGTGGCAGTGCGTTTACCTGATTCCTGTGGCTGTCCCTGTGCAAGGGAGTCCTTGTGTTTATTTTCCATGTCTCATAGGGTTGCTTTGGAGTTTGCTCTTGTGAAAGTGGGTGACTCTAAGGTTTTGTAGCGTGTGCAATGTTTGCTGTAGATACATATGCTCTGCATACTCCTGCCATCTTCTGCTGAGCTTGAACATTCGTAATTTGTTTTTCTTCATAGAAATCTTATGAGTCGCAAAGTATAGGGTTCACTTCTCTCTTAGTAGGCAATGCACATGGGCACCAACTTCATGTTAGATTTTTTTTTTCTGCCTTCAGGTTTTGAAGTGTACCGACGGGGCTCCAAATTTGGTGAGTTCTCACTTTTCCTTTAGGCCCAACCAATTCACTCAACTTTGAAATTGGTGAAAGAAACTCTGCTTGCCTACGTGTCCAGGCCTCGCTTCACGAGGTGTATAATCTCTTACTCTCCCCCGATCACGACAACACTGTGAAGCTTGCCTTACCTTACCTTTCCCTCAAAGAAGACTCGTGCATATCGAAAGGAGAGAAGGTGGGCACATCAGAGGATATAGCAGAACTACCCCTCCCCCGGCATCAAGGAAGATGAAGAAGCTGGTCCCATGGGCATTCAACCCAGCCTGTCGTCCAGCCTGGAGCCAACTTTGTCTTCTGACTCTGACCATGAGGAAGACGAGCACCTCAGACAAAGACCTCGGCTGGAACCGCAAGTATGGTAGCCACCGAAATGCTCGCCAGGCCTCCCAAATGGCCTTCAAGCCCTTTCACAAAGGCTCAGCCTTCCAGGTCTCCATTGCCTTCGAGCTCTGGTCGACACCAAACAAAGGCTTTGGTTGTGACAAGGCCCCCTCTTGGAAGGGTTGACCCTTCTTGGCTGCTATGCGCAAAGATAATTAATAAGCCTTGGATCCCCTTGAAGCCGAGGGCCCCTTCGATGCCAGCTCTGAAACCCCCAGCCCCGAAGCTGAAAATGCTGTCAGATCCGAAGACTCCATCGGCAGCAAAGACGCCTTCTACGACGGGCTCTGACAACTCCAGGTGGAGTTGAATGAAAGACAGAAGGGTGTGTTTATACATCCTCAGACTGAAAAGCACTCCACAGAGCTGCCTCCCAGGCTCACAGAGAAGAGAAAATTTACTTTTGACAAAAAGCTGGCTTTGTACGTTCCCCCGGCGCCTAAGTACAAGAAGCGCAAGAAGGCACTGGGGCATCAGCCCCCTCTCATATGTCCCTCTTCAACGACTCCCTATACACCACTACCTGTAAGCTCACCAGAGGGTTTCCCCTCACTTCTCTTACGGGAAGGTAGCTCTTTCCACCCTACTAATACTTATGATGCAGCCTTCGATCCAGTGCCCATCAATGACCCGTGGGACAACTACGAGGTTGATCCCTTGGAGATCATAATCTGGATCTTTATCTGATTAGGGCATTATCCCTAGATGATGCCACGACGTGTCATTAGATGATACAGAAGGTGGCCACATTTTATAAGGTGGACATGATTGTCATCCACGAGGAAGATGACTTCTTGGAGGAGACCTGTGAATCCCAAAGAATTACCCCCACCAAGGAGAGGAAGAAACTAGACACCGCTTGGGAAGAAAGTAGCAGTAGGTGCTTATAACCCCCTGGAGGGTAGCCAAATCCATTTGGCCTGCTCTCCCAATATGACAGAGCACAATGGTATGAAATGCAGGAGCTCAATAAGCACCTCCTAGGTTAATTTAAGAAAAGGTAGGATGAGTTGGTGGCAGAGGGAATGATCATTTCCAACGCTATCACCCATCCGTTGCACCCTAGACACAGCCGACACCGCGTTCCTAGGGGCGAACACTTGTGTCCATATTAGATGCCATTTTACACCTGAGGTCCGACTGCATTTGCTTATCCTGCCCTATGACTGCAAACACCACCAGCTGCTGGAAAAGGTAAAGAAAGACACCAACACCATTAAAGCAATGGGTACCCTCCAGACCTAAACCCACCTGATCACATCGCACCTGTTGAGGGCAGGCTGCGGGATTTCCTTCCTCCCTGGTGGGAAATGACATCAGATAAGTGGGTCTTAGCAGAGGTCTGTGGCTACAGCTTGGAACTTACTCCAAACATTCTACCCACCCTACCCAAGAACGGGCAAGGGAGTGTAGTGTCTTTACTTCCTCATTCCTAAGAAGGACTGCAACACTGTGCTTCAAGAAGGCGACTACATAACAGTATTAGACTTTAAGGATGCCTATTTCCACCTCTCCATTCATCCCAACCACCAATGCTAACTACACTTTGGGGTAGGTAGTCATCATTACCAGTTCAAAGTACTTATGTTCGGTGTCACTACTGTCCCAAGGTTCTTCACCAAGGGCCTGCCAGTCTTCACCGCCCACTTCAGGAGGGGAGGCATTCTCATCTCCGTCTTTGTAGACGACTGAAAGATCAAGTATGCAGGCAAGCAACACCCAGGCAACCAGCTCGCTTTTCCACAGCCTCGTATTCACCATAAATGCCACCAAATCACACCTACAACCTGTTTAATTCCAACCATTCTTATGAGCAGTTACAGGCAAAGACTACCCCACCCAGCAAAGGGTCTTGGAATTTCAGAAACTAGTAACTCTTTTTCAGCCTCATCGCCATCTAACGGTCAGAACCATAATTCACCTGCTAGACATGATGGCTTCATGCATCATTATTGTGTCCCAAGCCAGGCTACACATGCACCCGCTACAGCAGTGCCTCTCAGCACAATGGTCACAGACGGAGGGTCCGATGGAAGATCCAGTTTTTTCAAGGGCCTGCACACATCGCTCTTTACAGTGGTGGAATATAAAAAATATTTTTGCAGGGCAGGCCTTTTCAGGAACCCATTCCGCAAGTCACCATTAACACGGACACTTCTCAAGCTGGCTGGCGGGCTCATCTCAGTCAGACCACAGTACAGGGAATGTGAACGTTCCATCAGCAGGGCCACCACATCAACTACCTTGAGCTCTTGGCAATTTGTCTTGCTCTCAAAGCCTTCCTTCCACTCATTCTAGGCAAGGTAGTCCTATTCTGAAGAGACAACGAGACGCCATGTATTAACTACAAAAGCTGCGTGCCTTTCGCTCGCTCTCCCTCACCCTGTTAACACAAACCATCTGGCGTTGGGCACTCCACCACCGCATCCAGTTGATGGCAGAGTACCTCCGGGTTGTGGACAACAACCTGACGGACCTGTTCAGCAGGACGCTTCAACAAGTCCACGAGTAAAAACCCCACTCATAGGTCCTGCTCTACTACTTCTGGTGTTGGGGCACTCCAAACTTACACTGTTTTGTCATCACTGAGAATGCAGAATGCCCAAGTTTCACCTCCAGGTAACCACAGTCCGTGGGCTACGCACTGTAGATGAACTGTTCAGGAATCTGTGTATGCTTTTCTGCCTCTCCCACTCCTTCCCTTTATGGTGCTGAAGATGCAGCGAACTTCTCAAATCCTCATCCTCGTAGCCCCCACATGGGCCAGGGAGCCCTGGTTCTCAGGACTCCTCGAGATGTCAATCAGTTCTATGAGAGACTCCAACAGGCCGGACCTTCTCACCAGGAAACCAAGGCCGGATCAGACACCCAGACCTCAAGCAGCTTAATCTAGCCATTTGGCACCTAAGGTCCTAGGGTTTCGTTACTGACGTCACCAGAGGAGTGAATGGACATCTTACAAGAGTCCCACAGACCAACCACACGTGCCTGCTATGTAGCAAAGTGGAAAAGATTTGTCCACTACTGCATTTCCAAACACCTGGACCTTCTAAAACCTGCAGCCCAGAATATCATCTGCTACTTGCTCCATCTCGATACGGCTACCATCTAGCAGCCTATATACAAAACGGGGAACATTCTTCCTTTATCCGCAGACCCTTAGCTATAGCTTTCTCAGAAGGTCTTAAAAGTGTAATTCCTCCCAGCGTCCCCCTCCACTCCAGTGTGGAATCTTAACATAGTCCTCAATAGACTTATGGGTCCCCCTTTTGAGCCCTTACTCTCTTTCCCTCTCCAGTACCTCTCCTGGAAAGTGGCATTCCAGGCTATGATGTTCAGATGTCTTTGGATTGCTGACCTTTCTTCTTCCATGTCTTTCATGTCGTCGTGTCTGCTTCCTGCTTTCAGTGTGCATCTGTGAGGCTTTTCCAACTGGGACATTCTGCTATCGATGTCTACCACACAAATCCTGTAATACATCATATATGACCCGTAGAACAGACTTAGTTTTGTGTAACCTCTGAAATATTTCCCTCATGCCAATGTCAGTGGACGCTGTTCACAAAGGGGTTCAAACAAGGATGCTCTCACGTTGCCTCCCTCCACCTCCTTTATGCTGTATGCCAGTGGTTTTATTACACACGAATAGCAGACTTGGCATCCTTGTTCTGACTTCTTTTGATGAAATTGGGCATCTTGAATGAATTTCTTGTGTGATGCTGCTAGGGCAAAATGTGTGACCGTAATTATCCCTTAAGCAACTCTCGTCCAAGATGTCTTTGTCTTTTTTCTAGCCTCTCTGGGCAGGAGGAATAGCTGCCTCTACGTGCCCCTTCCCTTGGCTGGGAGTGGGAGTGAAAGTGAGGGAGAGAAAGAGAGGAAGGGAGGGAGGGAGGCAGAGGGAGCGAGCGCTAATGCAGGAATGACCACTTAAAGAAAGAATTTCAAGTTGCTCTACAGGGTGGAAGGGACCCTAGATGGAAGCGTATTTGAGGCTCCATGAATGGAATTGTACCCTGTTCACCATGGCACTGATCGTGTATTTGTCTCTGATGCAGCTCTAGTAATAGATGTTTGTGGATTTATGCTTTCAGCAATAGCATATGTGGGTGTATCCCATTTACAGCTGTAGCCCTTGTATTTGTTGATGTGGTAGTGTTTTCATATTGGTCATTGATGTGGTGGGTGTCAGCATTTGCCTCTTTTAACGGCTGTCTGTATTTGTCACCGGTAGTTTGTGTCTGTATTTGTCACTGTGATACTAATGACTGTATTAGTAGTGGTTTTGTTTAGGTTTCCGTATTCCTCGTTGGTAGCCGTCACTGTGGTAGTCGTTTGCCTCTGCAGGAGGGCTTGTGAGTGTTGTATGTGTGTTATCCCAGTTGCAGTTGGTGCTCGTCTGTTTGATCCATTTCAGTTGGCACCTGTGTGTCTCACTGTTATGAATACCATAATGATCGTGGCAAGAATGTCTCTCATTGTTTAGTTGTTTTCTGAGCACTGTGCCTTTAATCTGCTTCATTTTCCTCTGCAGTACTGTAAACATGCAGAAATGCAGCTGTAGCAGTGTGATTGGCGGGATATAACTATTCCTAATGAGGCAACGCTGCTCTTTGAAGCATGGCACTCTGATTCACATGTGGTTGTCTTCAGTGTTTTATCCTGGCTCTCTGCACTTCACCTGCATACTGTGAATGTGTTTTTTTTTAAACTGCCCATTCGCTAGCTTGAGTGCATTTTCACACGTGCCAAATGGATTTCGGAATATTTCGCCTGCTGCCAAGTAGAGTAGAGTACGTTTTGCACTCTATGTCCTGGCCACATTTCCCAAACCCTCCACCCTGGTGCAGACTAGAACTTTAGGGTGATGCTGCACAGATCATCTTTGGAGTCACGCTGCAAGAGGTAAGCTGAGGCTTAAGGCCAGTAGCAGCCTGAACCAAGCTGAAGGAGAATGGCGGACTCAGCCACGTCACTAAAAGGCCATTCTTCATTTCCGGAAAGTGAATTCTCCCAAAACACTGAGCACCACTGGCAAGGTCCCAGACCCTTGCTCTTCACACCCAACTAAATTCCTGCCCCCTGCAGCAATTAGTCTCATTTCAGACCTGGATAGAGAGTGTTATTTCTGGGAGTTGGAACATGAACTCTTTAGCAGGTAGATTCGGGAGTCTTTGACCACTTTTGATTCTAGTTCCTCCAGGAAGTCGAAGCTTTTCACTGTGTGGCATTACCAGTTCTGAGCGAAAGTAGCTGTTTGGTGGTCTCCTGATAAGTCTGCTGTTCATGTCCGAGAGCACACCATCTCCCAAAATGGTGATGATCGAGTAATGCAAATGACCGCTTTATATGTCAGAAATTCATACCTTTATCGTCCTACTGTTTGTGACCTTTTAAAAACACTCCCCTTAGCGCAGTTTGACCAACAGCTTTCCACTGTAGGAGCAAAGGTCTTCTTCAAGAAAACTGTGCTAATTTTTTTTGTTAGATCTTTAATGTATCCCTCTTCATTGAAGCTCCTTCTTTGGGCTTGTAGACACTAAAAGCATGCAACAATTAAAAAATCGGTCGTAGGATTGTTAATATGTATCCATTACTGTAACAGTAAGCATCTGGTTTTATCGTTGTGGGTTTGAAACTAGCTCATCTATCACTGCTGTTGAATGTGTGTGTCACTGGGTCAATAAGTGTATCTGTTTAGTTTCCTGTCAGTGTGTGCTGTGTCAGTGGGTGTCTGCATTTATAACTTACAGTGGGCATGGTTGTGCGCATGCCATTCTGGTAAAGGGTGTCTATAGTTGGCAGTGTGGTAGTGGATGTCTGTATTCATAAGTGTGGTGTTGCATTTCCAAGGTTTTTATTGCAGTGTGTTTGGAACAGTCACTATCAGTGGATATCTTCTCTTGTTTAAGCGGTAGTGAGTGACTGCACCCTTTACTATGGCAAGGATTGTTTGTAGACTGTGTTACTTGCATTGTGCATCTGAATTTGCGTAGGTGTATCTGGATTAAGGTAGAGGGTGTGTGTTTGTGGATGTGCTGTGCGTGTTGTATGACATTGTATCTGCAGCATTGGGCTGTCTCAGTTTGTTAGTGTAGTTTAAATTTATGCTGGTACGTCATATCTCTAGGTGTATTCCTAGGTGCACTGGGTGTCTGTATATCTGTCACTGTGATAGTGCTGTGATAAGGGGCAGAGATGTTCTTCTTCCAGCATGTTTTTGTGGTTTCACTCACTATTTTGGTTCCCTCGGTTCAGATCCCTGGGCTCAGTAACTGTCTCTACCATTCCCTGCCTTTGTTTCTGTAGTCATCGTAGCTTTTTCTCACAGTTCATGAGTTTACCATTTGTATGTGTCAAAAATATATGTTTTAGTCTCTTGTGTTTCCCTCTGTATTTGTTTCAACTTTGAGTGTTTTCAAGTCTCCTCTTGTTTCTCAGGTTTTTTTCTGAAGTTTGTGTCAGCAGTTAGTTTTTAGGACTCTTACACTTGTGTCCTCTATTTATGTGTTTTGGGTACCCTCTTGTATTTGTGTCTTTCCTCTAATTTTTGTTTCAGCAACAAGTAGTGTTTCTCCTGTGCTGGTTGTTTGTAGGTTCTGTTTGTACCTGAGTCTATAGTTGATGCTTTTGGTCCTATGTGCTTTCGTCTAAGAGTTTCCCCTTGTGTTGGAATCAGCAGTATGTGTATGGTTTTATCTGGTGTCTCAGTGTTTTTCTCTGTGTTATGTATGCAGGTGGTGTTTTTCGGTCTCCTCTTGTGTATCCACTTGTTTTACCTTGTGGCAATATTTTTTTGTGTGGTTGGGTTGGTAAGATAAGGGAGGTCTTCCTGTCCTTGCCTCAAGAGAGTTCTTCCTACATTTATTTGAGCGCTGGGTGTTTTCAAGTCATGCCTCTTGTGTCTTCCAGAATTATGTCACCTATGGTTCTTTGTGTCTTTAGCATCTCTAGATTTCCTCTGGTGACGAATCATTGGGTTCTGTCCTTTGGGGTTTCTACCCATCTTTGCATGAATAATGGTGTTTTGGGGTTGTTGTGTGTCTTTGGGTTTCACCCTTTGGATACGCAGACACTGTTCTTGGGTCTTCTGTGCATGGGCTTTCTCTCTATGTTTGTAACAGCCGTACATAATTTCGGGCCTCTTGTACATGCATTGTTGTGTTTCTCCTTGAATTTGTGTAGGCAGTGGGTACTTTTGAGCTTCAGCAATATTTTGCTTGGTTTTGCCTGTTGTCTGTATCAGCTGCTAATGTTTTCAGGTCTCTTCTTGTCTCTATGGTTGTCTCCTACCATATGTGGCAACAGTATGAGGTTTGGGGTTTCTTTGCTTGTTTCATGGGGTTCCTCTATTTCACCGAGGAGTTATATTCTGGTCTACTGTGCTTGTGTTTTTATAGTTCCTCTGTGTGAATCAGCAGTAGGGATTTCCATAATGTATTTTAGTTTCTCCCTGTGTTTGTGTTCTTGTTTCCTCCGGTATTTGTTTCAACAGTGGCTTCGTATTGGCCCTTATGTTTGGCTGAAAGGAAGTATTCCATTGTTAATTTCAACAGTGGTTGTTATGGATCTCCTCTAGTGGCGTTTCTAGTTTCCCCCTCGTTTAGGGCAACAGAAAGTGTTTTTGTCTCTTGATTCTCTAGGATTTTGTTATGTATGTGTATCTGCAGTGGCTGCTTTGAGGTCCCTTTTGCTTTTCGTATTGGGTTTCACCCTGTCTTTGTTTCAGCAGTGGGTGTTTTAATTCCTCTGTCTCTGGCTTTCAGTCTGTGGTTGTTTCAGCTGAAAATGTTTTCAGATTTACCTGTTCTTTCTCTCGGTTTCTGGTTGTGCATCTGTCAGCAGTGGAGATGTTTCTGTTCTATTGTATTTTTGTGGGGTTTCTCCCCATGTTTGTGTGAGCATTGGGTATTTTCTTTGGATTTCTCCTCGTGTTAGCAGAATTAGGGTTTTTTGGGTCGTCTGTGCTCTTGTCACTGCCGTTCTCCCTGTGTTTCTGTCAGCAGTGGGTGCTTCCAGATATCTTGTACTTCTGTCTCTGGGTTTATGTGTGTGTTTGTGCCATCACTTCTTTGTGTTTTCAGGAGCTTATGCTTGTGCTTGTTATGTTGCAGGCTGGAGAAGTCGAGCCAGGTCCGTACTGTGTCAAGCAGCAATCTGTTCTTTAAAGGCAGCCGATTCCGATATAGGTAAGAACACTTATGTTTTGTTTATAACAGCCATAATACGAGGTAGACTTAAGCTAATACGCCCTACAGGCTTGTCTAAGGACCAGAAATAGCCAAATGTGCCTGTGTTTTCATATGTCATCATACATACTGTGGAATTTCAGCACACAACGCTTCTTGTGTTGACCGGGTCAACTCTGACATCTTCCACATTGACACTGCAGGCTATCAGTCACCCAGTCCCATCAGCACACTGGTTCAATCTCGTTCTTTCCTCCCCCTGCAATGGTCAGCGACACCGCAAAGTGGATTATGGACATTTACGCACCCATATTGGTAAGTCCCGCACCCACTCTTCCTTCAGACCAGTGGTGACTGAGGTTGAGTCGCAGTCACAAAGGTTGGGGTACCAGGGAATAAGTTCTGGAACCTCAAGGCTCCCCCTCTGTACCCATGCCCTGGCTCCTCAACACAGTCTTATTCATTCGGCTAGAGTAGCTTGAATTTGGCCTCTCGCTTCCTGTTTCTCCTGAAATGGCGGAGAGAGGGAAGAGTTTTAAATATGCCATTGGGGGCGTGTGTCATGGGGGCAGGATTACAAATGCCATGCCTGTTGTTCGCTCATTCAAGCAAGCCTGGCTGAAGACGGCTGAAATGCCAGAAACCGGTCCTAGGAAGCTTGTTTCCGGTCCAGGGAAGGCATGGCTTGGCAGTTCGGGCTGGACTGTTCCCATGAGGCACAGGGTCAGACTGATTTGCATATGGCCATGTCTGAACTGGGGTGGCACAGTGGGCTAAAGAACGGTGATGGATCAAACCCAGATCTGTTGACTGGGTGTGAGTGTTTGATTGGTTCTGATGCTCCGTCCATCACCACCCCCTTTTGTACCGTGTTGTTCGCTCATGGCAGCTCCTGCCACGGCTGCATGAGTGGCCTTGTGTGAAGAACTAAACTTGGCACTGCTCCTCGTACGCCAGGTGTTTTGAGGCTTGTCTGCCACTAACGCTAATGGCGTCCTTGAACCTTTGTAATGCTCCCTAAAATGTTGTAATGCGTAAAAAAAGGCACGTACGTTTGCGACACCCCTTTACTAGACAGACAGTTGAGAGCGAACTGCCAAACCTCACCTTGCGGAAGTGTGTTGATACATCCTGGGTAAAAGCCCCAGGAGAACCTGGCTGACACTCCCATATTTCAGGAACAAGGCAGGAGTGCAACATTTTTTACTTTCTCAGATCCCAGCACATGTAACCCTATTGGTGAGAGTATTTGTGTATGCTGGGCTCCAGATAGGACATCCATCTAACTCTTGGTATTCAAGCAAGTTGTGCTGCCCCGCTTTGCTGCCTATGAAATGTCACGAGTCTGGGCGAAGTGGGTGCCAGAATTCAGTGTGTAACTTGTTCCAGTTTCCAAATACAGTGAAAGTACCTTACTAGCTTTTCAGTGATGTAAGAGACATAACGTCAGATATTAATACATGCTTGTTGACCACCAGTCCTCATCTCCACACGTCTTTTTTTTTATTTTTTGCAGTTTTATGTAGCTCAAACTTGACCTGAGCTTTACATGAGCATGAGTTACATTACACAGGATCACTTTCATTTTTTAGACACAGGGAGATTAAGTGATTTGACCAGAATCATGGGATGTTGAGCTGGCAAAGAGTTGCAAAGTCAGCAGCACTGGCCGTAACACCACATCCTCCACCCCCTTTACCGTAGAATAATGCCAGAGGAACACAGACGCCAAAGATACATAACACCAAAAATCGACTATAAACGACAATTACTAATTTCTCCCAGTCTGTGGAATAATAATCAATGACCCTAAAGAGAACTTTTTTTTATTGTTGTTCTTCAAGGGTGTTTTTTGTTTATACTAATAGAAAGAATTAAGTTTACGTTATGCCTGTAGGAGGTCTCAGTGAGCTGAACGGTCTCCGATGAAACATAGAGTCCACAAGTTTGAATCTCAACAAGGCCGAATTTGTGTTCCATCTTTCTGAGTTTGACGAATTACATTACACCTAACCAATTGATGAAGAGGACTGACTGAAAGCTCATGTAAATAACAAAAGTATAGATATTTTTTAATAAAAACAACAAGGTGTTGGTTAACGCCAGACCTAAACAGAGCATCATATCTTTGGCCTAGGAGAAAAAAAAACTGAATGGGCCATTAAGACATATGTTATCATTATAAACGCCAAACTCAAAAAAGACCTCTGAAGGAACCCTAGAAACAAGAATGTTCTGAAGGCCATTCACCAACAACAATACACACACACAACACACAATAGAGAGAAATACTGAATCTGCTGATGAGGTTTTAGAAATTCCAGAACATGAAAACATTCAGGAGAATGCTAAGAGGAATTCTGCTCTATCCTGGAGATATTAAGGGCCTAACTCACAGTTTGTTGGATGGGTTACACCATCACAACTATAACCAATATAATTTGTCTCTTATTACAAGTGTATTATGCCCTTTGGCACTTATAATAAGGTGGCAGGCTTATGAGTCTGTTTGTGGTGGAGTAAGCCGTCCGCCACGCTCTAAATCAGGCACACAAATCTTCTTCAAACAAGTCATATCTTCCGATACTACGAAGTGTAATTCACCTGGGTAAATTTTCGAACCCACCCAACATTACAGTCACTTGTTTAATTAATCCACACTAAGTACAGATCGTTATCAGGGTGCAACAGACCTTGTGTAGCACTTTGTTACTTATTATTGGTTATTTGAAGGCAGACAATCCCCCAAGCTTCTTGATCCTTTAATTGTAGCTACTGTATTAAAGCAATCGGCAATCCTCTGTTTACTACAGGCCCACTGCTGTCTAAAGAAAGCAGAAGGCAGGATGCAGTAGGCATAAGGTTTAGGGCAGTGGCAGCGACACTATGGGGTACCACAAACTTTGAGGCATTAGTGAGCAGATTTGAACATTGGCAGATGGAGGATACTAAGGAGAGTCTTCAGTACCTGCCTTAGGAGCACTAGAAGCTGCCACTTCTGTGACAAGCACAACCTAGAATGTCAGGCTTTAGACCAGCAGTAAAATGCACATAATAAGCATAACTTTTGCTGTGGCGCCCTTCTTTCACCCAAGTGTGGATGACACTTTGGAAAGAGTAAAAAAGTTTACAGCGGGAGCCAAGGCAATGGATTACTTACACGTGAGGGTTTATTTGTTTCAGGGTGGGATGATGCATCTGAGAGTTCAGGTTAGACAGCAATACACTACCAAGGCACACCAACAGTACTAGTTTTGGTATGGAAACAGCCAAGTACATCAGGGCTGTATGCGCTACAATGTCAACAGCATTCCTTTTGGGGCAGAGAAAAGGGTACAGGCCAGATCCCAAGAGGCTCAGCCCCTACCAACAATTGACACAATGTGTTCTTCTGATCATACTGCATTTGTTGGGAACACTCTGAGGCACTTGCCAAAACAATGAAAAGGTCACAGATACCAATGGGTATTACACATAATTGAGCAAAGATCTTGTATAGATTTTGTAAGCAGACCATAAAAATCACTAGCTCAAAAGCAAACGGGCAAAACAAGACCCACATTTGCTACTGTTAGAAGAGGTTTACCCTCTTCTACCGAAGGCATCTGAAGAGGAAGCAAGTGTATTCATTTTATTTCATGAGTCCAAAGAAAGACCAATGTTAAACCAGCATAAATGGATATGAAAAGACCACAGAATTTGAGGTGCCAACCCTATGAAATATAATTTTCATTTCATACGAGAATGATTTTTTTGAGGGCTATCAAGATCAAAGATGAGGGTTTTCACACCTCTTGGCATCAGAGACCAGAAATACCTCAGTTGTGCGGTAAGTACAAGAATTATCAATTCAAAGCCCTATCTTTTGGAGTGCTACAAAATGCAAAGTAGTGGTGAGAGCAAATGTAATGAAACACACCCTGCATGGGCATCCATTCCTGGATGAATGCTGGATAAAGGGGAATTTATTTCAGCAGTGTCAGAACAGTGCAAACAAGATGCTAAAATGCTTTACCTGTTAGGCTTCACAGTAGATCTTCTCATCTCACATGCCACCGTTCGGGGGAGCCACGGGGAAAGCAGAGGCTACTGGACCTCAACCGTGAGGGTTGGGGTTGCTTTCCTCTGATGTCCTGGGATCCATTGTAGTATGGCTCTGCAAACTAGTCTAGGTATAACCATTCCAATACTTGACTCTCAGTGGTAGCGATGGTGAGCAGTTACAAGCTTCTCAGGGTAGTGCTCGAGCTCAGAACTCAACAATCACAGCAGCTTCATTACTAATTGTCCAACCCACTGTTTTCTGTTTAAAAAAGAAAAGTAATTTAATTCCCATCAAAACATAATACTACACATTCAATAATGGTGTGGTACAATTTAGTGAACTGGGTGCTGGGGCTAGCCATGCCTCAGTTAGCTATTCTTTACCACCCCATGGGCTCTCCTCCGTGCAGGAATAGTGGTAATAGCATGAATTTAGAAACAGGTGCTGCGTATAACCCTACCCCCCCTCCCCCCCCCCCCGCCCCTTGAATTGTCAGTGTTCTCAGTCTCTCACAGTGCAGTCTTTTTCTTACCATGGTTGTCGGGTGGCAGTTTGCAGTACCTCTCCAGCTTCTGCAGCAGTTTTGATGGTGCCTCCTGTTGATGCAGCCTATTATCAGCTGAAAAGTAGCAGTGGGAGCTGACGACGGACAGCTCTCGTAAGTGGCAAAACAAGTAACCTGGAGTCATGGTGTTAACCTGTAGGCAGATGAGGTGTAGTACAGCAGGGCAACCGTGGCCACTATTTTCTTGATCACAGCATCCCAGATCAGTAATAGTCACAATTCTTTCGTTCTCAGTCCACACAGGATCAATTGTGCTCGCAGTCCTTGTTCCAGCAGCAGTGGGCAGCTGTGATTCAGGATATCCTGTCTGAAACCGCAAACAGAAGAATTGGTCACCAATTGATACCAGGGGCATGCAGATTGCTCCCCTCTGTTCCTCTTTGGCAGATACAACCAGCAATGGGGTCTCGCGGCACCTAGCTCCACCTGCACCCGACTCCTTCTGCAGTTTTGCAGGTTCCTTCCCTCTCTCAGCAGGCAGACTGGCTTCTAAGTGTTTCAGGTCAGATGGACAGCTTCATATAGCAAGACAAGACTCAAGTGATGTCCCCTCACCTTTGGGAAGCTGGCTGTCAGGCAGATGCCAGCTGTGGTTACACAGCAGCTCTCTGAGTACTCTATGGAGCACTCCCGTTCAGAAAACATGGCAAAGAGAACTTGGAACTGGAACAACAAGTAGTCAGTGGGTCTCACTTTTATCCAGTCAGACCAGACAGGAGATGTGGATCTATTGTCTGCACCTCCAGAATCGATATGGAATGATTCTCATTTCAAGTGCCCTCTCCAGGTTGCTCTGCAGACATAGCCTTTGTGTTGAGTAATGTTACTCACAGCAAGGTAGACCCCAGCCTGGTGCACCCACAACAGAGGCACATATAGGTGTTAGCTTTCTGCACCTGATTGTCGTTAGTCACACTGAAGAGTGATCAGGAAAAATACAAAAATCTTAGGGGTCCCTTTTACCTTGAACAATAGAGAATACTGTCCCATCCTTCACCCCCACCATTTCCAAATGACTGTGCTACTGCAAGAATAATCAAGCAGCTCCTATCAGCAAAATGTCTAATCGAATTACTAATGGAGCCTTGTTTCATCTATCCCCACTCCAGTTTCTAGGTCTCCTCCCTCCAGTTTCAGAAATGTCCTCAATGCACTTCCACTGTCAGGGGAATCAGCCTCACTTCCATCTGGTACACAAGGCCAGGATAGGGGCATTCCAAATGAATCCGACTAGCCTCCATAACTTTGGTTCATGCATATTTTGTGCACAGTCGCGGCTCGCATGACTCGCGGGTGGGGGGCTGGGTCGGCATCATGCTGGGGTTCGAGCGGGAGAGTGGGGGTTAAAAATATAAATTAAAAAACGTACCTGACCGGGTCCCGCGCTGCCTCCGCTCGTGGCCGGGTCCCGCATTTGGTGTTTTCCTGCTACTTTCCAGGAATAGGAACAAGCATCCTCCCTCCTCTCCCCTAAGTCAATCACAATGCTGCAATAGCAGCGTTGTGCTTGGTGGGGACAACGCCAGCCGGGCGCCTGTAGGGAGGCCATTTTCTCTGTATAGGCTGCATGCAGCCTACATAGAGAAAATGTAGAGTGCGCATGACTGGGGCCGACCAAACAGACAGGACCCACAACAGTGGGCAAGCTACTACTCACCTGCCCGCCCCATACCAGGCATACCCTCCCACCCGCCCCCAACCAGGCCTACCCTTCCTTCTGCTTTCTCGCAGCGCAAGAAGCAGAAACATAAAATGGTATTTAAAATACTGCGAGAAAGCAGTGAGGCGAAGCTCCTCCGCCCTTATGGAGGAGCCGCCTCTAGGTGTTCATGGACTGTCTAGGCGACATACACAGACACGCATAACATACACTTTGGATAGCAGCACCAAGCTCTGGGCTAGCGCATTGAAGCAGAACTCTACACAAGTGGGTTAGTGTCTCAGATTAAAAGATCTTGTCACAACTATGTATTCATAAAACCCACTACGCTGCCACTAATCCCCTATGTACTAAACCCATTACTGGGAAGGTACTCTAATGTCTGTGCAATGAGGGCACACTTGCTGCATACCTCCAAGCCACAAGGCAGGTCCACAACCTCACTCATCTCTAGTGACAGGCCTAGACCTCTGCGCACACACTAGATTAGTGTGAGGCCATGGTAAAAAAAAAAAAAAAAAAATGATACCAGATACAAGCAGTTGGACACTTTACTGAAGGGAATCACAGCTATACGCAATGCAAGGGACATTCCCATCCCAACACATGCCCACTGAGCAGAAAATGTTTTTGATTGTGGAGTGGCATGTATGATCTGATGCATTCTAACATTAACCCAAATAAACTCCCTCCTTCCCCCATCCCTCCCTGAAGTTGCACTTGGCTCCAGATAAATGTCTCTTCAGCCACTGCATGCCTGCCATGGACCTTGTCTTAGTCCCTGGTGCTATAGTTCTCATATCGCTATGACAGTGTCATCTAGTCAACCTATCCCTGGTCTGCCAACTCATTTGCCTGCCCTGCCCAGTCCAGTGTTACAGACTGGGGATCTCGCTCTATTGGTTTCATGCTCATTAGTTGTCAGTTCTCCCACTAGGTGCTCCCATGCTCTTGCTCGGTCTATTTTTCCTATGCCCCGCCTCGCTTCCCTGAGTAAGAGTCTCCCCTCCGCCCCGCCCACTTTTCTCATTCCTTTTTCCATGTTCCCGCTCGTGGTCTCACTGGAGCTTTCCAATGTCTAGCTATCTCCCGTTTGGCGGGGTCATATGCCAGGTCTTTGGAATTTCCATTTTTGGCCGTATGCGGGAACCATCCTAGTAGGTAATGGTCTGGGGTTTGCGGCAGCTCTTTGTCTATAATTTCACCTATTGTGTGTTGTACCTCGTCCCAAAATGCATGCAAAGTAGGGCAATTCCAGAACATAAGGGCTTCCCTCTCCCCACACTTGGGGCATGCTGCCGTTTCTACTCCACAGTATCGTCTTATTCGAATCGGGGTATGGTATGCTCTGTGGAGCACGCAGTTGCTTATTCGTTTGAACTGCGCATTTCTGGACACTTGGGGGTTCTCTCCACTATAATTTCCCAATCTGTCTCAGGGATCTGTCTTCCCAGGTCCTCCCCCCATCGCGCTTGCAAGTGGTCCAGCAGTTTCTGTTTGTCCCGCTTGATCGCCTTGTAGAGATCGCAAGTTATTTGTTGTTGACATTTTTGAACACCCAGCATGGACTTTTTCACATTCACTTACCCTCATCCCTATCAACGGAATTAACACTTAAGCGGGAGGAAGTCAGACACCTATGGCTGCTGTCTCTAAACTTAGCAGCTTGGCTCATGAGGTCATAGAAAATGACCATTTAAAAATACCACAAAAGCACGAGTATTGTTAGAGGCTTGCAAGTAAGAAACAAGAGAATTATTCCGAAAAGAGGACGTGTTTCATCACTTGTGTCAAAAACACAAGCAGCAGGCTTAGTCTAACTCAGTACAAGCAATATTTATTTATTTATTTATTATTATTTTTTTAAAACCTTTATTTCAGAATTCAGGACACAGCTATTCAGCCGACAGCCCGGAGGTTCGGCAGCATTAAGAGTTGGATACAATGATGTGTCCTCAATACAGTTCAAAGAGTAATGCAAAGGTCCAATTTTAAGTAAATAGTGAAAAAACTCACAACAAACCCCAGCAAGGCAAGGACATTGAAAGCCCATGGCGAAAGCCCCCAGGGGAGGCAGGACCCCACTCGTCTACTAGTTACAAAACTGTGTACGGAGGAAGAGGGGGGACAGCAGAGGCCCAAGGCGGTTCCCAGAACCCAACTGTGCTGGAAAGTAGGTCAGGGGGAAAGCTGTTCCTCGGGAGGTTCCAGATCCGGGGCAAGACATATTCCCCCCCTGTATTGGTTCCACCGCCCCCAGATGGCATGCCACTTCCGGGGGCGACCTCTAGAGCAGTAGACCGTCTTCTCCCTAAACATGCTCCAGTCCATGTTCTCCTTCCACGCGGTCAGTGTAGGGGGTCCCGAGGAGCCCCACAATCGCGCGATATCCCTTTTTGCTACCATGTTACCCAGAGTCACCCATTGGGTCTGCGCCTCATCGAGGTCACAAGCAATATTTATTACATTTACTTGACAAGCGCTAGGGCTAAGCTTCTCGAAGAGTACATCTGCCGTCTCTGCCTGCATGAAGAGTGAACAGAAACATACTCTATAGCTTAGCACTGATTCAGGCTTTTCTAGAGGGAGTATTGCAAATATATGCACCTCATTGTACGCCTCACTGGAATTTAAACTCTGCTAAAGAGGTTGATGTTACTTCCTCTTGAACCCAGGCACAAAGCTTCTTGAAACTGCTACTTTCAAATTGGCTTCATAGTATCTATAATTTCCCTACAAAGGGTGAGTGAAATACTGTCAATGGCTGTTAAACAGCATTATATATAATTATATATTGTAGAAGGGAAGTATTGTATGCTTGTCCAAAGTTAATAAAAAAGGGAATTTTCCAAAACCCCAAATCTGCATCAGAAAACGGCGTCACATACTCTGGATCTTGCAATGGCATTAGTGCATTTTTGGGATAATATGAAACATGCATGACCAAAAAATTGATGTCGCATTTTCCATCCATGGTAGGGAAACCCGTAAAAAGGAGCATTTTTCAGATGGTTTGTTGAGACAATTCAATTCTGTTTCACAGGCTTCAGAGGTCACACTCTACCACCTTTAGCTTTCATAGTAAGAGTCCCCTATCCTGACGCATGTATATTCAATACACTTTCCTTTGTGTGGGTATCCAGTTGGGACAAGAAGCTGTGTGCCAGACAGTAGTAAAGCATTTGTTTGCTTCTACTCACACTTCACAACCGCTCTAAAGCTGCAGGAGGAAAACATTATTATCAGTCACACGGCCATGGACATAATGTGACCCTAGAAGGGATTCAAACTGCAAAAGTTTGGTTTTTTCTTTTCCATGCTGTAGGTTCAACATACTCTCTTGAAAAATGGGCATTATGTTGTTCCTTACGTCATCATTATTTGTCTTTCATTTTTTCAAAAACAAAGAATTAAATACCTGCTGCTCAGAATCTCATCAGGAGCACTAAGTGAGAGGGCATTTCTCAACCATATTACAAGAGAAGAAGTGTTTCCATCTGGGCCAAAGTGCAGCCAGTTTTATCTAATTGAACTCCGACATGCTTCTGATTGCACTGAATAGATTTGACTTTCTTACGCCCATATAAGTTGTGGCACATATGCAAATGAAATTATGTTAAATTCTTCTCAGGTCGAAGCTTAGAATTTCCTGTAATGTCAAAAAGTTGTTACCACCCCAGACTGAATATAAATGTATTTTTCTTAAATACATATTTGTAATTAGCTGTCAAGTGTTTGCTGGTCTGTAGCACCCAGGAAGACTTAGGTAATTCTAAAGGTTGTATTGCCAGGCTCCGTCAGAATCCAGCTTGCACAGGTGTTAATCTGTTTGCACAATAGTACTTTTAGAGATTCTTGGTTCCCTTATGTTTGTGCTGGTCAGAAGACAACGCTGCGGCAGTGGTTGTGAAGCAAGATACAGTTTTACCCTGTAATAATCATAAATCAACAATATTCAAACAGATCTTCACTTCAAATTAATGGATCATCATCAGGGCTATAGAATAAAATGCAAGTCAAAGTTGATTCTTTCCAGTACCTAAACCTGTTTTTTTAGGTGTGTGAGTAATGTATTTTGCAAGGCTCTGTGAATTTATTTAGCTTATGTAAGGATCTTGCACACAGTGATATCTCGTGGTACACAGTTGATGTTTATACGGGACTTCAGGGTTTCCACACCTGGTAGTGTTGGAGGAAGCAGGACCAGGATATGGCAGACACTAAAGGAAATGGCAATGTAGCCCTAAAACAGCATCCTCATTAGATCCTCTGAGCTTGCCTGACACACAAGAATCTTAAGGCCCTTATGGTAAAAGCGGCATATACCAATCGGAGTCCAGACAATGAACTATAAGTGTTAGGCAGACTTAACTACGCCCTATATATGAATGGGCTTCCAACAAAATGCATAACATACTCATTTGTTCACCCTATACAGATTTTGTTTGTCCAAAGAATAACTCCTGAACCAGAGGAATTGTGCAGACAGGCACTAACTAGGCAAAGGAGACACGCGATCTGAAATGAGTTGGACTTGATGCCGCCAGGCATGCAGGGCACTCTCGGATTGAAGCAGGACTAACAGACAGCGCGCTCTGCACTATCCTCTACAAAGTCAGCTCTAGCAGGCAGGCAACAACGATGTCCTCTTCCTAGAGAAGCTGTTCCTGGAGTCCTCAACTGTGAGTCCTGAATCTGGAAGCATAAGTACGTAGGCCCATGTGACTCTCAGAGTGGATTCAAGTACTGATTAGGACAACTTGTAGCCAGGAGGGGATGTATATAGATGCACAATCACCGTATAACCCATCCATCCTCACGACATCATCATCCATTCAGTTTAGGGTTTTCTGCCTCACGCTGGCCTTGCCCAGATGTACTTACCTTGAACTCGAAGACTGCAATGCCTATCATCCTGTGGTCTAATTTTGGAATGTTCTCTAAAAGAATAAGTTGTCTCCCACAAACCACCTTGGGAATCGAAACGCGTCGGCACTACACAACACGGGAACTTTCGCATTTAATTAGGTTTCCCCCAGTAGAAATGTTTTTTGAATGGTCTCACTCCTGGGTCTAAAGTTTCTTTTCCCCGTGGGTAGCAGCTTCTTAAATTAGTTACACAATGTGGATGGTAAAGGATGTCCTAAAAGCTGCTCCTTTTGTGAACTAAGACTGGTGATATAATGTTTAGCTAATTGTTGTTATGTATCACTCTTCATGTATTGTTTGATACATCACATTACTTAATCACAAAATCTGTATGTTTTTGTTTTATTTGTTGCCTTAATATGTATAATTTGTCCTTGCCTAAAACATATCCGCACTTACCTGACCTATGATTATATGTTGAGTAAAGTGCATAGAATGAAGTAGCAAATAAATGCTTCAAACCTATATCAATTGAATTGATGGCCTTTAGCCTGCTAAATTGGTTTAGCAGCATTTAAATGTGACGGCTAGGACTCCTTTTCTCTTAGTTTATTACGGCCCGTCCAGGCGCCTAGGGCCAAACCCCTTGTTGCTGTTATGCTTAAACTGGGAGTAGCACGGTTAAAGGACTGTAATGAACTAATGGACTTGACTCTGCTGAGAGCACACATTTTATTTAAGAAGGGAGCTGTATGATTTTGGAGTGCCATGATCCAGGCCAGGGCCTCTGGAAACTAATCTTGCCTGCTTTCGCTGTGTACCCGGAAAGGGGAAGATTTGTGAAAAGCTTGATACAGAACATAATTATGTTCTCATTTAAACTCATTTTATTCAAACGCACTTTGTCTTCTGGAACAATTCTGAAATCGCTTCTGGGAGTTACATAGAAATAAAATGCCCTTCAATGAGGAACTGAATAATCTTTAATACTTATATTTCAAGTAAATGTAGATTTGAGATGTACAGCAGACTACAAAGGTGGGAAAAATGATTTGCAACCCGTGGATGCCAAGACCCAGCAGGACACTGTTCACTCCACAATACCCGTACCAAAGGATCCTGGATAGCATGGGTAGGAAGAAACACCAAGGGTGACTGGAACCCAGGAATAGACTGAATGTCAGATGCTCCTGCCAAACAAATTCAGGATTAGTACATACTGAGAAGAAAGGGGATGTCCCCAGCACAAAACATGAATTTGTTAGTGCTGCTTGTGTCAAATTCTGTCTTCCAAGACCGAAATTCTGTCACTGGCTGATATCCTTCGATGCTAAGTTCAAGTGGACAGGATTGGTATCCTGCTTACTAAGTGTGCCGTCCTCTTTAGTGGACATTACTGGGGTTACAGAAGGAGTATTGGAGCTAACGTGCACTATGGCTGCACAACTGTAAGAAGATGATCTCCTTCTAGGTTGACCCAATGTCAACAGTGTAATCATTTCCATGACTACACAGGTCTGCCAATGTCACTTCTCTGGGTTCATGCAAGGACCTCAAGCAAACACGTTATGTAGCTGCAGCTTTCTTTAAGCATAATCCCTCTAGTGCCCTGGGATGTAATAGAGTGGGATTATTTTCTGACTGCATGATCCTCTGCACGAGTCTTCTCTTTAGACTTGTTGTCAGTCAGTCAGAGTATTTATATAGAACAACGTTCACTAAAATTGGTTTCTTGGTACTTAAAGTGGATGAAATTATTGAGAGCGTGCGCTACTGGATAAAAAGAAAGGTTTTAAACCCTTTCTAAAGCAAGTTAGGGAAGTTTGCTTTTGAAAGGCAACCCAAAGGGCGTTCCAAGATTTAGATGCTGCTAATGAGAAATCTGGTGGGTGATCTCTAAATCTGGTCAGGATAATTGGCAATGCACTGGAAGCCAACCAAGACAATTTCTTGCTTCTTTCACTGATTCAGATTATTTTTTAGGCCACACAATAGATGCACAGTTGCGTTCTGCACTACTTGAAAGGGAGCTATATGGTTTTTTTTACTGCCAAAAGTTTATATTGAGGAGAACATCTGACTTTAGCAAGCTCTCTAAATGGTATGGCAAGATTATCCCAGTTGCAAAGGTTTTGGTCCTGTAGTATGATGCCATTCTGCTTCTTCCTGATGATTTAATGCAATTTTTATTGTTTTGTTCTCTTTCGCCATCAGCGGCCGTGTTGCCAAGGAAGTCATGGAGTCGAGTGCCAAAATTAAGAGAGAGCCGCCTGAAATCCACAGGTAAGCAATCCTCAAATCTTCATC
Organism: Triturus cristatus; assembly: GCF_964204655.1. NCBI lineage: Eukaryota > Metazoa > Chordata > Amphibia > Caudata > Salamandridae > Triturus > Triturus cristatus. Next base: position 656,234,732 of record NC_140583.1, read on the forward strand.
ACTTGTTAGAACATCACACCAAACGCAGACCTCTGGTTGGACACCTGAGGCATTTGGCCCATTTTTTGTGCTTCTGGAGCAGCCTCTTCTGTATTATAGATGATACCGGTGCACATTATTCACGAGGGCTTTTTCCAAGGGGGCATATAATAATTTGCTTGGTGGAGCCATATGCAAATAAAGGAACGCATTTACCCCTGTGCTTTGTTGCAGATGCGTGCACAGAGGCAAGCAAGGCAGCAGGTGGCACACTGAATGGGTGCTACATAGGAAGTGATGCACATTCAGTGAACCCCACTTAATGTGGTCTGTAGGTAAGGGTACAGGGGATACTGGGACCAGGTATCCGATTGCAAGTGGGTGTAGTCACACTGCAAAACACATATAGGGAGTCATGCCCCATCTGTAAAAGGTGTCTGCTTTTCTTGCATTGAAAGGCAGACCTCCGGTTTCAAACCATTGCTGCACCTTTCAATGCTATGCTGTCCCTGGTAAATTTCACACCTGCATTTGGGACAGCTCATTTTATTTTTGTAATATGGCACAGAGTACCTGCCTGGCAAAAACCAGAACCACGTACCATAATAATGTAATATGGCCCATAAGGCCATATTACTTAAGTGCCCCTAGGACAATGGGTATTTGTGCTCCTTTATGTACCCTCGGGACATTACAGAAGGGCCGCAGGTGCATGGTCCACCTCTTCTCGAATATGAATCATGCAGCCAATAATTGAGCCTGTGCAAACCCAGAGGAGCATTCCTTCCTTTTGTTTCCGCGTTTGCATGGGGTGGTAGCTTCATGCAAATGAAGGAACGTCTTCGCCCTTGAACCAATGCATGGTACAGATATAGAGGCAGGGCAAAAGGTGCAATAATTGTGCACCACTTATGAAGTGGCACCTTAAGGGTGGGTGTCCCTTGAAGGCACAGGGGTGTGCACTATTCTATCTGAGTATGCTTGCAGTGAAAAACAGATCTAATTCTCACCTATGTTCTTCACTGGTAAACTCTCAGCACACAAGTGAACTGTCAGAATTCACATTTTTGCTTGGGAGAATGCATCTTTTCCAGTAATCAGGTGCCTTGTATCTATCTGCGCCTCATTTACTCAGTCAGTCAGTCAAAGTAAAATTTATTCGACCAAAGTCTTTAAAAGCATACATAAAATAAAAAGACAAAGGCAAACAATTTCGTCTGGTACAAATCATAGACAATACCCAATTTTCAAATGACAATTCTGAGAAACAATATTTAAAAGAGCCCTGTCAGATATACTAAATCTTGTCTAAAACATTTTTTAAATAACCCTCAAAATTCATATCTCTTCCTGATGTAAAACACCGATATTATAAAACGTAAAACTGCAAAACGGATTTCAGGTAAACCTAAAGACTGCGTGAAAATTAAACCATCCTTATGCTGCCTCACATTGGCCGTGAGCAGCAACGGCCCCAAAAACACGGCGTCTTGGATACAATGGACAAAACAAAAATAAATGAACGGTGCTTTATATCGAGAAGTTGTTGCACTCACAAAGAGATATATCCTGCTGCTGTGCCTCTAGGAATGGAAAAGTAAATTTAAAGTGCAAAGTGTATAGTCTAAACATAGACAGCCAGTGAAGATATGTAGGGAAAAGTAAGGCCCTAAACCACAAGTTGTTGAAACTGTGGCATAGTTTACAATTGATTATTTTGGCCTGCGCAGCGGTCAAACGTTTATTCACACAATGCTCAAAAACAGTTCTTTAACAGATAGTTTGTGATTGGGGCCGATTGTTTGGGGGAATTTATAAAGATTGAGGAGGCCCAATATATCAAATGTGACCTCCAAATTCCTTAGCCATTGTATCTGATCTGCCCCATTTGATGGCATGCAGTCTGAGATGCAAGATCTAATCGGACCAGCCTCTGGGGATGACCATATTTTAACCCACAATAATAATACGGCTAATCCAATATGATCTTCCAGGTAGCATCCCGAGCTCCTCATGGCATATTTAAGGTAGCTGTACCCCCTGGAACTGAAAATAGTCTACGCAAAAATTTATTTTCTGCGCATTGTAGAATATCCACCTTATTGTACCCCCAGAGGCCAGCGCCATATACCCCTGCTGAGATACACTTGCTCCTGTATAGGATCAGCATTTCTGGAATGGGTTTATTTTGGAGCTTATGGGCAAATATAAAAATGGCTTTAATGTTTCGGTTAAAAGTCTGGCATCCAAGTGTTAAAAGCGGGGTCAAGCTCAGTGACTGGTTAAGCATGAACCCTAGATAATTCATTTTTTTTTTTACCTTTGATGAGACAGAGTTCTCCATATTAAAAGACTTTGAGTTAGTTCTGGAGCAGGCGCATGTCATTACATATGACTTTGAGAAATGTACTTTGAGATCCAAGTCGTCCTTAAACGGTAGAAACAAAAAAAATGAATTTTTGGCCCATACAAGGTACCTCTCTGCCATGTTCTATTAAATGGTTACTTATACCATTGATATAGAGCAGAAAAAGAAAAGGGGCCAAGATGCACACTGCCCAACACCCCTAGTCGCTCTTATGGGGGAGGAGTATTAGTCTGAAGGGCCATATCATACACTAACAATAAGATCCTGGTGTAGACCCCTATTTAGTGTCAATACGTTGTGTTCCACTCCCATTTTGCCCATTAAATGCCACAGCTTTATGCGATTTATAAGATCAAAGGCACTGGATAAATCGAAAAAAGAAAGGTGCACATAGCCTTTCTTAGCCTTTCCCTACTTCCTCCAGATTAAATAAAGATTTAGAGATTGCTTGATTGTCCCAACACCGTGTCTAAATCCAAATTGGACATCTAATAAGATGTTATTTGCAAAAGCACAGTCTTCCAGGCGTGACAATAAAATTTGGCCTAAAATCTTAGCGCAAGAGTCGATCAAAGACATTGGCTGGTTGCAGCTCGTCTTCGATCGGACCCCTTTTTTAAAAATAGGGACTATGATAGCGGACTTCCAGGACTCAGTCATCAGCCGACGCACTAAGGATCTAAACAGGTTACTTAGTAAAGGTGCCCATAAAGAGGGGTTTGATTAAAAAATGTCCACTGGGATCCCATTTGGGCCTGGAGCCTTGCCTGCTAGACTCCTATCTATAGCGTTAATGACCTCATGGACTTCAAAAGGAGATACTCAATTAAGGGAAATTAGGGCAAAGAGGTCCAATTTCAAATATGGCCCATGGATGAATGAATGAGTACATTTTCAAAGTGTGAAAACTGATCGTCGTGGCTCCCCTGGTAAACGAGATGCTGATCACTCATAACTTACTTCATGGGGAAGAAGGGACATCTAATAGTAAACAAGAGAGAGATGTGGGTCTTAAATGGCGTGCTCTTCAAAATTCATTACTATCTTCACAGCAGTCACACAACATGCACCCTGCATCAGTACCACAGCACTACCAGGGAACGCTCCTCCACAAAGTAACTGCCGCAGCACTGGACCCATAGTGTTTTTTTTATTTTAACTTAGTCAGACACCCCAAACTCGGAGTCCCTGCCTCCCTTAATGAGCTTCCACCAAAGGGCTCCTACCCCTGCCACTAGAATACTTTTTTTCCCACTGGTGTCTCCTTATACTTCCAATAGAAAAAAAGGTGAATGATGGAATGCTAGCGTTGCTCTCAGCCACTGGTAATTACCCATGCTACATTTCTGTCTACTGTTTTCCCATAGTGCTACTCTAGATACAGGCCAGTGATATTGAACAAGTCTTAGTCTTCTAATTGACAGTCCAGCCCACACTGTGCAGCCAGATCCCCTCCAGACAGGACCACAAGTAGTCTCATACTAATTGTGGCCACTGAGGTGCAGCTTGAGTCCAATAGCACAGTGAGCAGGGGAGCAGTGGCTTAGAAAACAAAAGAAGAGCACAAAGTGATGAAAGTGAGTGCTTGAATTAATCTCAGCCACTGACAGTTACTCAGTACATATCTCACTGATTAGGCTTACGTAGACTGTAACCAGTCTAGGGTACCTTGTTTTCCCACCTGCAGGTGGTGTGGCCTGGCATTAAGGGCTGGACTTTTCTTATTGGAGCTGGACAAAAGCTCATATGCATACGGTAGGTCTTTGTCTCAAGTGAAACAGCGGGTGATGAACAGTGATGGACTGGAATGTGGCCCAGGCAATCACCAGGGGCTTAGGTTAACTCAACCATTCAGTCCATCATTCTTATTTCATCCTTTTCTCTCTAAACATTTCCTGTTTGAATCTATGGCCTCTTTGTTTTCTGCATGCAATCTCCCTCTAACCCCTCCACTTCACTATTCCTCTTCTTATCCTTGCATCTTTCCTCATGTTCGCCTTCTGATGCTTGCTGGTCTCTTTTGTACCACTTACTGCTGCTCCTCTTCCCTCTTTCCGTGCAATAATCCTTTCTCTAGCGTCTTGTTTATGGTGCCCTCTACTCCTTCCTGTTCTCTTTCTCCCGTGAATTAACACGACCCTCCATATGTTTCTCCTCTTTGCTCAGAGCTGGCCTGGTGCCAAGCAGAAGCTGCCCATCCATCACGCATGGTCCAAGGCTGACAAGTGTGCCACGAACACGCCGGCGAGCAGTGCATATCTCTATCATGGAAGGTAAGTGATGATGGTGGCATGGCAAGCATGGAGAGCATCAAAGAAGTGAGTATGGAGAATATGAAACAGATGGTGAGTAGGGAGCTAAAGGAGCAGAGAATGTGTAGGAAAAATATGTAGCAGAGGATAACTAATAGGATTGTGAAGCAAAGGTGAGTAGGTAGAACACAAATCAGCGGGTTAGCAGAGTGGAAGAGTAGCAGGGGATCGGTAGGGAGAACAAGAACCAGAGTGGGGGTCGTAAGAATACTAAGCAGGCATGAATAGAAATAAAGTGAAGACAGGATTCAAGCAGAAAACGGCAAAGAAAAGAGAATGGAAAGAGCAGAAAAAATGTGAAGCAGGAAAAAAGTAGGGAGAATATGAAGCATGATGAGCCGGACAAAGTGAAGCAGAGGTGAGTGGGACAGGCTGAAGCAGGGGGTTAGCAGGAACAAGGTGAGAGGAGAGCAAGAAGGAGGGGTGATCCAGGGGAACATGAAGCACAGTGAGTAGAAAAAAACCTCTGGTGATCAAGGACAGCAGAAGGCAGAGATGGGTTAGGATCATGTGAAGTGGGGGTTGATTTAGGCAACGTAGAGCTATGGTGAGTGGCCCTGACACGAGAGGAGTCAGGTGCTGAGAAGGTATGATGTGTGTCCCAAGTAAGCAGGAACAAAGCGAGGTAAGCCCGGAGAACATGCAACATGCAGTGAGAAGGGAGATCATGAAACAAGTGGTATGCAGGTGATTAACATGAGGCAGATGTAGCATTACAGGACTATATCTACGAGAGGATAATTCATCTTCTTAAAAGGATACCAGACACTTTGGGAAATCAATAGATGTTTTGGTGGCTAGTGCCCCTCGACGGTTGGAAGAGCAAGGGAAGAGACACACAATCAAAACCAGGCACAATATACAGGCATCAGTCATATGTAGTCTATGGGCTGATAGTGCATGGGTATATTGTATTAAAAACAAGTTTGGATATGTGGGCATCATCTGATGTACAAGTATTTTTCTGATGTGTTGCAGTAAATGTGGAGAAAGGTGCAAATTATCCAACTTAGATACGAATTGTAGCTCTAGATATCCACTGCAGCATTTGGCCCGGAAAAACATGTCAAAAAGAGGGGGAAAAGGAGTTTCTAGGTCTGTAAAACCAAACCTGCATGCTGTCTGCCATTCTGACCTTTAAATCTCAGAATCAGAAAACCGCGACCATGCGGTAATGTTAATTCTGAATATGTCGGAATGAGTCTCTACAAAGGGAGTGCTGAAACTACTGCAGTTTAGAAATATACCAGCCAATATGTATAGAAAGGGAGTGCTCTTTACATACCTTTGCCTGGCATATTATGTGGATTTTTATGCCCACAGATTATTAGGTAAACCGAGCAATCTTGCTATTTCTTATGAACAGTTACTGTTGTATCTCACCCTCTAATGTTGAAAGTTGCTACTCAAAGGAATTCATGTCAATTCTATGTAAATTCATGCTGCAAAACAAGTCTCTTAACTTTTCACAGTTTATGCAGATTTTAACATTCTTAAATGTACATGCGACCTGTCTATGAGGCAGAGGTGATATGAAAAATGAGTGTATCCTCTGGACAAGGCAGCTAGACAAAGAGTCTGAAAATGCACACAAAACCAAGAGGATTCCTGGTTCTTCACCACATGATGAGCTTCAGAGTACACTTACTCTGATATTTTCAACGTTTTTCAAAAACTATTCTGGATCGAGATTGTGCAAAACTTCTAATTCTAGGAAAGATTCTGAGCTTCAAAACTAGTATTAATGGTAGCAACTCTTTGAAATGCAAGGCTTTAGCATTTGATGGTCTATCCTGTTTCACAAGTAGCTGCTACTTTAACACTATCTCATCAGTCAATAAAGGAGGGGTTATGATATACGCAGATCTTCCTACACTTAACCTCGCAATTAGGCTCATAAGGTCCTTCAGTTTAGATATTAAACCTACCTCAAATGTGTGTGTATCGTGAAGGAGTCTTGTCTTCCTGCAACTTGAGCACATTTGAAGTGCCTTGTATTACAAATAATAATATTCCTTAACAAGCTCAGTTCAAGGCCTATTGTAATATGTAGTATCCTTAAAAGCAGTTCAAGACATACTGTAACATATAATATCCTTAGAAACTTCAGTTCAAGGCATTCTATAATATACAGTATGCTTAAAAGCAGTTGAAGATATACTATACATATAGTATCCTTTAAAACATTCAATTATGACGTACTGTAATATATATAGCATCCTTAAAAGCAGTTCAAGACATTCTGTGATATGTAGTATCCTTACAAACTTCAGTTCAAGAAGTTCTGTTGCATCCTTGAAAGCAGTGGTTCCGCCTGCAAAATTTTAAAGCACCTGCAGCAGACTTTCAAAACAGTTGGAACCATTCTATTAAACAACACACAATCATTCAGGCTTTTTGAGGACAGCCTCAGATGTCTCATACCACCAAGCAACGTCTCACTTCCATCATGGGATCTGAACATACTATTCACTAACGCAATTGGGGACCCAGTGTGGACCCCTGCATGATTGAGCCTTTAAAGAACTTTTGTCGAAAGTAATTTTCATAGTTGGTACTATTTCATTAAGCAAGCTTAGTAAGCTTCAGGACCTCATATAGAAGTGCCTTACTTACAGTTGCATAAGAATGCACATTCCGGGGGGCGCTAGGTGACGCACGAGCAAGATGGCTGCACTGATGTGAGGCTCCTGCAGCTCGGCTCATGAATCCGCCAATTAATCCTGCTCAGATGTACATGGACGCATAAAAATTATTGCCAAAAGGAGACGGAAGCATTTGGCATCCTCGCTGAAAAATTGGGAGGTGTGGAGCGATCTGAGCCGCCGCTGTGACCGCATCAAGGAACTGCCGCTGCATGTGCTAAACTTGCCTGGAGCCACCGCTCGGCGCGAATGAACATGAGAGGCCAGGGCGCTCACGTGGTGCGCAGGCCTCTGTGAGGAGTGACAGCGGGAGAGAATTCTGGCGGCGTGAGGTGAGATTGTAAATGCGCCGCCCCTGATGACAATAGCAACCACATACTATTGGTGTCTTTGTGGAAAGAGCCCATACTAGCTTCTGCACCACAGCGTACTGCCGCCGCTAATACCCCGCTCTGAGAAGCCTGAGGGAGGACGGTGACCCGAGGAGACGCGCGCTCACCACTGCGTTTCTGAGGCCCAGCTCGACCCGTTAGAGAGATCGCTGCGAGGATAGACATTGCGGAAGTGCGAGGTAATGGGAGAGCATAGCATTAATCCCTGCTGATCGCCGCCCCTTAGGGAGTATCACCTGGGGGGACGGGATTTGGCGCCACTCAACAATTGCAATTATCGCCATCAAACTAGTGCCTTACCCCACAGACTGGAGACAGTACTGAGCGCTGGGAGCCTCACGAGGCACAAACTACCCCAGCAGTGGAATTGACCAACTGTGCTGCCCCGCCGCGCATACTAGAAAATGACGGGGCTTGTTTCATTACACGCCCTTTAACTGAACTGAGACCCTGCATCACACGCACGAGGGGAATTGGCTGTGTGAAAACAAGGAGCAGCCGGCACACCTAGCTCATAGCCCAGGCACAGACAAGACTTAATACTGAAAGGAGGCCAATTGACCACACACACTGCAGGCCACTATATAACAACCAGCATAGCGCAACTAACCACCAAATCGCAGGGGGAAACAAACTGCGCGTTGCATGCCTCTAATAGCGTGCTATCCTACGGCCACTAAACTGGCAGATCATATGGCCCTAGCGCAACAAAACGGAACCGAGTGTGCTTGAAATCTTGCTGTTCCCTCCACATAACTGCGCATTCACACTGAGCGGATGAAAGAAGCGGCCTGGTAGGGGGAAACGGGCAAAGGACGCACGCATAAAAACCCCAGGCGCTAACCAGCGACAGCACCGGAAGGAGTGGATTTCACCTGTTACCATAAACGCCGAGACATACATTGACACTACGTGCTGAAAAAAGACGAGGCACCACAAATAGTAAACTCATGGGGAAACCAGACGCAAGACAGCCACGGCTGACCTCTGATAACAAAAACAGCACCCGACTGCATCAGGAGGAACAGAATATGGCGGGAACGGAGGCCACACACAGCTCGGCGCAAGAATCCCCTAACATATCAGGCGAGAATATGAAAAGCATCCTTCATGAGGTCAGACAAGGCATAGCTGCAATAGCTGACAAAATGGATGCCATGACGACGCGGATGGACGCCATAGTCCACAAACTGGTAGACATGAGGAACACATCACTGAAGTCGAACGCCGCACCTCCGACACAGAAGATCCAACCTCTCAGATCCAAAATCAGGTGGCACAGATGGACAAACTTTTGAAAATAATAGCAGCCAAAAATGAAGACATCGAAGCACGCACCAGGCATAATAATATACGCGTTCTTGGGGTCCCGGAAAGTACCAACACCGGAAATATTGAAGAATACATTGAGAAATTACTGTTGGCGACTATTGGCGCAGAATCGTTCACAGCGCAATTCATAGTTGAAAGAGCGCATCGCTCGCTGGGTCCCCGTCCGTCTCCGGGCGGACCACCTCGCCCCATCGCCGCACGCCTCCTGAATTATAGAGACCGCGATGTTGCACTTAAAATGGCCCGAGGAAAAACACCAACTGTGCTTTGACGGAGTCACATTCTCCATATATCCTGACTTTACAGTGGCGGTACAGGAGAAGATACGGAAATTCATGTCCGCCAAGCAGAAACTGAGGCAGGCCCAAATAGACTATGCATTACTGTACCAAGCACGCCTAAGAATCACGCACCAGGGGAAACAGTTGTTCTTTACTAAGCCTCAACAAGTAGACGAATTTCTGAAACGTTTCAAATGTAACAACATGTCCGACGACCCGCATGGCACATCCTCGTGATTGCCATCCCCATCCGCAGGGGCAGAATTGCGCTGAACACACAACGACTACTTCAAACAGTACCAGGTGGTTGGCAAAGCATAAAGCCTTCGGGACATGGCCCAGCATGAACTCTACAGTGCTTGAGAAAATGGCCACTGCAGACCAGATAAGTGACATACTGGGCTTTACCTTTGTTTGCTTCCCTCTTTCTGTTTTCTTCAAACACAAGGGAGAAACACGTACACCGAGCACCCTCAGTCCTTCCCGAGATCAATAGTACTATCACCTCAGAGTATTATGGGTAAGGGGACACCATGCATACATCTAGGGGTATCCCCCTCACGGGCATTCCCCCAACTGAACTTCGAATGTGACCACAAGCAGCATGTATTTACTGTTTTCGGGTGTTTGGGTGGGGGGGCATTATGAGACTGGCATGTTTGGGATGCTTCAGTGGGTGGGGGTGGTGGGGCAGGGGTTATTCATTATGGAACTCAACATAGTTATGGCACAGGGTATTGGACAGAAATGTTTTTGCACTCTTGTTCTCACAAACGACTTGAGGCCACAGGGCCAATTACCACGACTCATATGGACTTATGACTGACTCAACCTCACCTGAGAACTTACAGATTATTACCTGGAATGTTCGAGGGTTGGGAGATCCACGAAAGAGACGCCAAGTATGGGCATATCTAGATAGGCACCAGATCCACATAGCTATGCTACAGGAAACGCACATTAACCCCAGACACAATCATAATTTTGCGCACAGATGGGCTGAACACAGAATATTTTCTTCCTACTCCTCCTATGCCAGAGGGACAGCCATACTCATTAAAAAACGCACCCCTTTCGCCTTAGCGGGCGCCTCTTGTGATACACAAGGGAGATACTGCCTGGCATGGGGTAAGCTGGGACCTGATTCGGTCACACTAGCATGCTGCTATGGACCCAATGTTGATACCCCTGAATTCTACGCCTCACTCTGGGGTAAGATAGCAGAAATAGGTTCCAGTCATATAATTTGGGGGATGATTTTAATGTAACATATAACCCTGCGGCAGATAGATCTATCCCAGCTCCTCATCATTACACTAATTCATGCGCAGTCATCCATGACATACTAGAGGCCAACCAACTAATTGAAGTTTGGCGATATATGCACCCGCACAAAAAAGAAGGCAAACACTTCACTGCGCAAGCCGCATCCTGGGCCCGGTTAGATTACTGGCTCTTGTCGAGGGGATTGGGACCTGCCATATCCAAAGTTACTCACTTGGCAGGAACATACTCTGATCACGCCCCAGTAAGACTCACACTAACCTCACTAGGATATGGCCCTTCCCGCAATACATGGAAATTACAGCCCTCCACTCTATTGGATGCGGCCTTTCAGACCGAACTGGGGGAGGAAATCCTAGATTTTTTCCAAAGGAACAAAGGCTCGGTGGATGACGTAGAGATCATATGGGAAGCCTTTAAAGTTACCCTCCGCGGATTCTGCATATCAAAAAGCTCGGGAGTGCTTAGAGTTATAACTAACACACTGCGGAAACTAGAAGTAGAGCTCAAAACACTTGAGACACAGCTTTCATCGGGACCTTATAGCAGCATTCAACACAAATATCGTGAGGAGCTTACAGATTACATGGAAACTGCTAATCGCGAGGCCCATTTCAGGGGTAAATATTGGGTGGCTCGCTGGTACGGGGAAGGCAAACGGCCGGGTAAAGCTCTGGCAGAAACCCTTTGAAAACCACGCTTTTCCAACTATGTTTTAGAATTGGATGGACCGGGGGACATACTCTATCGTGATACCGCAGACATACTAAACGCCTTCACTGCCAACTTTTCCCAGCTATACACATCCAGCAGGAATGACTCCTTAGATCTTGATGAATTTCTGGGGGACGTGGCGTTGGGATGGTTGGGAGTTCATGTGCGCTCCTTTCGAGCTGGATGAGGTAAGAGAGGCCATCATGCACATGCAATCTGGTAAAGCTGCTAGCATGGATGGCATACCCATAGAATTCTACAAAACGTACGTAGATCAAATGGCCCCATCCTGCGTGAGGTGTATGAGGCTTCGTTGGAAGCCGGCAGACTCCCGTCATCTATGAGGGAGGCGCTCATTATTTCCCTAATCAAGCCGGGGAAGTCACCTCTCCAATGCGATTCCTATAGACCACTAGCCCTCCTCAACTGCAACACCAAAATACTGGCCAAATTAATAGCTAACCATCTTAGTCTCTCGATGGACAAGCTGATTCTCCCTGACCAATCGGAGTTTGTACCTGGAAGGGCCACTTGACAAATATAAGAACCCTTTTCACCATACTCAATAATGTAGCACTTGAGCTGCCTCTGGCGGCGATTTTTGTGGATGCCACTAAGGCATTTGACTCTGTTGAATGGGACTACATCTTTGGGGTAATGCGATGAATGGGCTTCCCTCCACTATTTCTTTCCTGTATCAGCTCTTGTACCACTTGCCGACTGCTAAAGTCCTCATAAACGGTCACTTATCCCAAGCTTTTTCAATCACCAGAGGCACCAGACAAGGTTGTCCGCTATCCCCCCTCCTTTTTGCCTTGGCTGTCGAACCACGGGCAGCCAAGCTGAGGCAATACCATCAAGACAAGGCACTTCGCTGTAACATGCGCCAGATCCTAGTCTCTCTCTATGCGGATGACATTACCTTATATGTCAGAGACCCACAGCAAAACTTGAACCCGGTTCTCAGGGAGTTCATCGTATTCGGGAAATTGTCTGGAGTCCAGATTAACTGGGGGAAATCTCACATCTTCCCCCTAACAGCGGCAACGACCCGCTTCCCCCCGGACTATCTGCTGGAATGGTGTGACTCCGATCTGCGTTATTTAGGTATTCTCATTACTAGGGACAGGGAGGAGATGATGCGCCTTAACTATGGCACTGCTCTAGATCGCATCAATTGTTATGTCACCCGATGGATATCCTTGCCACTCTCAATGGCGGGAAGAGCATCTTTAATTAAGATGGTAATACTTCCCCAACTGCTGTATCTTTTTTTAAACATTCCATATCATCCGGGAGGGTATTTCTTCTAGACACTCCGGTCCGAAATGATCCAGTTGGTGTCGGGGGTGGGGGGGGGCAAACAGCCGCCATTGCAATGGAGCATACTTATCAGGCCGTATTCTCGGGGAGGATTCGACATCCCCAATTTCGAGCTATACTATGAGTGCACAAGCACATTATGCCTACTACTGGGTACACCCTCCGCGGTATATGCCACAGGTAGCGGCAGAGCATTGGTTAGCCGAACCTATACCTATAGACGGCATGCTATGCGCCACACCCTGCCCCAGAGACAAAAACCCAACCACAGTTACCTGTACCATAAACGCTTGGAATCGCATATGCCACTTCTTACAAAGTACCATGCTCTATTCACCGCTGCTTCCACTTGCTTATCACCCTAACATGCCTCTCCTTCAGGAAACAGCGTTCCACAAATTTTAGGAGAGGACTAAAGTCACCACGGTGGGGGAACTCTATCATGGTGGACAATTTCGAATATCCAAACAGATATTTCATAGGCTGCTGCCATCTCCCTTAGATGTCTTCTTATACATACGACTTCGGCAAGGCGTCCATTCGGATACCCTGGAGTTCCCCAGGGAACCCCCTGCTCTTACTCCCTTACAACTGACGTTAAGTGCTACGGCTCCGGGGCAGCTAGTCTCCATCATATACCATGCAGTACACACACAAAGAGAAGAGCCTCCTACCACCTCACACGCGCATTGGAATTCGGAATTGGGCTATGAATTATTGGATGACCACTGGGAATACTGCTGCTCACAAACTGAGCAAATGTCTGCCAGCAGCAGACTACTTATAACACATTTTAAATGTCTCCACCGGCTATATTACACCCCAGTTAAGATGCAAAAATACAAACTAAAAAATTCCGATAGATGCGATAGGTGCAACACCGCGGGGGCTGACTTTCTACATTTGGCTTGGGACTGCCCGGCGGTATATGAATACTGGACTCAAGTCTTTGATGCCATATCATTAATGACGATACCTAATATTGAGCGCACCCCGCTGTTAGCCCTGTTGGGTTATACCAAGCTAATTCCCGCGCCACACCGAAGATATATTGCTATTGCACTACTGATGGCTAAGCGGCGTGTCGCCTGCCGATGGGGCAGGGGGAGGGCACCCAAATTTAAAGACTGGCTTAACGACTTGGTATTCTGCCAAGAGCAATTGTCCGTTTATGCAGAGTTGCTCCCACGCACTTCCCAACCTAGGGACATTTGGGGACCCCTTACAAGCCACCTCACTGCACACCCACGTGCTATCCCAGACGATGACCCTGTAACGAGCCCGTCTTGAAATTGTTACACCGCACTAAAGCGGTTGAACATCAGAGCTGAGGTTCAAGCACCATCTGAGGCCTGTTCCCCTATGCAAAGCACCCTTCACAAGTCACAGTTTCATTCTGACACTCCCAACTCGAGAAGTAGCTGATGGGTTGTGATATACTAAATGACTGGTTAGTAGCGTCAAATGTGTATAGTGAGGAGCCTATATTGCTATAAGAGATGTCATAGAGTGTCATTAGAAGTAAAAAGAGCTGCAAGAGGAAAACAAACTGAATGTGTAACTTTCCATATTGTCAAATAGCAACCGAAACTCAGCACTGTAACTTTTTGTCTATGTACTGTGCCTAATCTTAACTGCCTTTATTATTGATGTACCGTTACATTGAAAATCAATAAAGAAAACGTTAAAAAAAATGCACATTCCACAAACTTTCTAGCTAGGTGGGTTAAGAGCTATGGGCATTTTATTGCATCTGCATGTGTGTGTCTGTGTGTCCTAAAGGTCATGAGATAAAGCTTACCCGGACTTACCTTCTTATGATGTTGATAAGGAATGCCATTACATTTCTCGTTAGTTATACATGTACTTAAGGAGCTTAGAAACTTCATATTTTCTTCATCAATCCCTGGTCACAAGCTGAACATTGTTTATTTATGCAGAACATGCACAAAGCTATAAGACTTAACAACTGATTGTGTCATTTTGCTCAGCATTTTAAGGGCAACACTGCTTCAAAGTCATAATTGTCAGCTTGAATAGTTTACTGCATTGAGCTGTGTTACAAGCATGCTGACGCGCAACCGTTACAGGCCCCAAAATGACACCCTACTTGCAACAAAGAAACTATCATAACCTTCCTAGGTAACATGCCTTTTACAGCCATTTATCAGATGGCTTCTTTGTCGTCTGTATATTCTTTTATAAGACATTAGTGGGTCAGCATTAATGATCAGTAGAACGTACTAGCGGAACAAACGGTGCTTACGACTTTATTTCCCTTTTTTATCTACCTAACACCCACTGACGTAGCTTTTAGGATGAAAGAGGTACCACATTATAAGGTAGTTATATATTTTGATGTATTGACTAAGAAACCTTTTCAGAAGAAGCACCTTCTACCCACCGTGAATACCCTAATGCATCTTCCTACATGACAGTAATCCACAGAAACTAGATGCCTCGTGATGTTTTGAGTAGACTATGCAAATGTTGTGCGCAATGCGGCTTACCTATTCCTAGTTAGAAAATTGCAAAGGATCCAAAATGTGGCAGCAAAAACAGCTCCGACACGTTCGCCCAATGGAACATATCACTCCAGTGCTGTATGCATTCCACTGGCTCCATGTAGCCAGATGTTCTGCCTTCACAGTAGTCTCATCGTCCGCAGGACTGTCAAGAGAAAAGTCTTTTTGTTCATATGTGCTAAGTTCCAACGATATTCACAGACAAGGCCATTCATTCCGTGTTGCATCAACAACACTGCCGCTCATCTCGCTCCCCCCTCCAAGAATAGTGCACTGCTTCGACTTTATTCTTGACACAAGCTGCAAAATGAAGGTACTCTGCCCCAGCGAAGATAAAAATCAAAACTACGTATTATTCAGGAAATAAGTAAAGATCTGATTCTTCCCTACCTATATAAGCTGAATCACGTTGACCAACTTGCTCTCTGTAAAAACTGCACAATTATGGACTTCATCTTAAAAAATTAGAAACATCCAATAGCAAATCAGGGGAAAGTGGGTAATTCTGTGGACTGCATGGAGTTCCACAAAACGGACATGCTATAGAGAAGGCTCTACTTCCCCCAGATTTAATCCTGCACCCACTTTTGAGAGTTTGTTCCAGAGCCTAGTGAGTCTCGTTGAACAAGAAAGTGTGGGACCAACTGATAGAAACACCTGTGAATCCAACAAGCCGTTGTATCATGTTTCTGATCCTTGACTGGCAATCGGGGCCGTGCCTTTCCAGCATGGTAGGCAGTGATCTTTCCTTCTCAAAACCATTATTGGTCTGACACCTGCCTTTTGCGGCCGTAGAAGGCGCTAGCTGACAGGCTCACAAAGGCCATTCAAATATTAAAATGTAAGGCCTTGTTCCAGTAGTAGTGGCAAATGCAAAAATGTCAGGTTTCCCAGGGATCTCTTTCCGAAAAAGATCAAGACAGTTTTGATCTGTTCAGTTGAAGTCGGCTCTGTCACATCCAGTTGTTTATGATTTGAATTAGTTATTGTAGAACATGGATGCTTCTAAGGTAGTTGGATATGTGGATGTACAGTTGGGTGACATCGGCATAAGTGTATACTTCAAAGGGAGCGTTCATGAAGAAATGCCAACCCCAAGGGAGCGGGAGAGTCTATGCTCGACTCTGGCGGGCCGAGCAAACACAGAGAGTCCCCTGCTACCCCTGGCCTTCTGCATCCTCTGGAGCGAGGGAGTATGCGCCAACTCCTCTGCCACCAGAGACTGTGCCAGTACAGGGCTCCGGCATCCCACACTGGGGTGGGCGAGGCTGTAAAAATGCCTGGGAGCTGTTGTCAGCATTTCAGTCCCTCGCACTTGGTGTCTGCCTGTGTGTCTGACATGCACAACTGGGCTATAACCCTTGGCATCTACGCTTCTCTCAGCGGCCAGAAAAAATCAACACAGACCCGCAAACAAGCCCCCCACCCCCACCACCACCAATATTCAGACGTTCTTGCAAGGCACCTCACATTTAGAACTCTTTCTCCCAAGGTTTCTCTCTCAAACGGAGTCGTGCATTCCTGCAGCTGTGTGCTTCTGCCATGGGGCCCTCTAGTACAATAAATACTGCAGGGTCGAAAGGGGGCGGCAGAAAGGAGGTGAGCTGCTCATAACGCATGCAAACGATTTGAGAGCACATTGCAAAAGTAGTATTGCATTCCCCTGGTTTTGCACTTACTTTTAGGCTGTTCTGTTTATCCTGGAGTCTAAATGTGCGTGGTGCCAATAACCTGTACAAAAGAAGCAAGGGCTGTATTACATACAGAGTCCATGCACTGATGCCTATAGAGGTAACCGTGGCGCCATTGCTAAACAAACATAACACGTTTTGCGCACACAGCGTTTGATTGGTGTTACATAAATATCCAAAATACCAGAGAGGGCCCCCTCGCCAAAAGGACAAGGCACCGAAAGCGACTACGTCAAAAAGAAAAGATGGCCCTTTGGGTTAATTCATAAATCAACCATTTCTTCCAAAAATTCACCATTCACTCATTCGAATGTACCACCAATGTAATAAAATAGTGCCTCAACACCATGTGTGTAAAAAACTATTTGGCTTTATTCATAAAAACATATTATCTGTTGTACGGGTAAATAAATATGTGTAAAAACGTATGGTCCGATTCTCATCATTCAAGGACAAAACATTCTTCTCATCAATGTACTGACCATAAGTCTCAATGTCATACAATAAAAAGAAGTGCAATATACTTGATTTTTTCTTGTCACCCAAGTAGAGAATATTCTCAATATACCAACATAAACATTTAATGAGTACATAGTTATATTAAAAAACATTTTTTAAAGGGAGAATACATTAGACAATCACAAGGCCCTCAACTGGATCTGCTCCTTCCTCCAGCAGAACGCAGCGGGTCAGACTCCCCCCTTTCCTATCCAACCCTACACCTACCACCTGCGGAGTCCCCCAGGGGTCCTCCCTTCAACGTCTACATGGCTCCGCTCACCCCCATCGTCAGAACCTACGGACTCAACATTGTGTCATATGCAGATGACACCCAATTCATCCTCTCCCTATCCAACGAACCCAATACCGCCAGACACAATTTTCAAGAAGGCATGGAGGCCGTCACCAAATAGGTGAAAAACAGCTGCCTATAACGAAACACCAACAAAACAGAAGTACTCAGCATGGGCCCAAACCCTGACGCATGGAACGACACCTGGTGGCCCCCCGCCCTCGGAAACCCGCCCACACCCACGGACCACACACGCAACCTGGGAATCATCCTGGACTCCGAGCTCAAAATGGACCGCCAGATCAACTCCGTCTCATCCTCCTGCTTCCACACCCTCCGCCTCCTACGTAAAACCTTCAAATGGATCCCCCTCGAACACAGAAAGACCGTCACTCACGCCCTGGTCACCAGCAGACTCGACTACGGCAACGTACTCTACGCCGGAATAAACAAAAACCTCACCCGCAAGCTACAGAACATCCAGAACGCCGCCGCAAGACTGGTCCTCGACCTGCCAAGACTCTGAAACATCTCCCAGCACCTGCGCACACTCCACTGGCTCCCCATCGAAGCTAGAGTCACCTTCAAGATACTCACCCACGCCCACAAGTCCCCCCACGACACCGGACCAGCATACCTGAACAGCCGACTCAAATTCCACACACCCCAGAGGACCCTACGATCTGCCCAGCTCTCCTACGCACCAGAAAGAACAGATCGGGAGGCCACTCCATCTCCTTCCTCGCAGCCCAAGCCTGGAACGCCCTGCCACTCCACCTCAGACAGACAACATCGCTCCCCATCTTCGCAAGAAACCTCAAAACCTGGCTCTTCGACAGACCCCCCCCCCCTTAATGGACTGGAGCCTGCTAACCCCACCCAACCCCCAGCGCCTTGAGACCCTTACAGGTGAGTAATGGCACTTTACAAACGCCTGATTGATTGATTGATTTGTCATCACAAAATCACTAATCGCTTGAGATCATTGATCAAGGTGCATAGTTACATAAAATGAATCATATCTACAATTTCAATCAGTGCCTTATTGATTTAATGCCGAAATATTTGTGATTAATGTATTCTCCATTTTTTTTTCTTATGTTTTTATGTAACTGTGTACTCATGAAATGTTTATGATGTGGTATTTTTGTGCGGGCACGCCAAGAGGCCCTGGAGGAGTGCATGAAGGGTGACTCTGCTCAGATGGGTGCCCGTTTTGTAAAATTCATGCCTGAAATCGAACCTAATTTACCTATAGATGATCGCTATGAAGTTTAGGGATGTGAGACACGAACTCTTTTTTAACAGTGCGCGGAAATAGTTTTTACCATCCTTTTGTAAAAATTGCAATGATTTTAAGTAATTGTGCAATAAAAAAAATATATTATTATACATATTTATCTGTACAGCAGATGATGTTTTTATGAATAAAGCCAAATCATTTTTTACACACATGGTGTTGCGGCACTATTTTAGTGATATTGGTGGTACATTCGACTGAGTGAAAGGTGAATTTATGGAAAAAAATGGTTGATTTATGAATGAACCCCCAAAAAATTCTTTTGGATTTATAGTTACATAAATATCAACAGGGGACCATAGTCCGCAATAAATCTTTAAAAACAAAAGAAATTATTTTTTATTTGTTTTACAACTAATGCATTTAAATGGGACAACATTATATATTGTCGAAAACATAGTTTCATCTTTCATAATTTAAAAATTAATTGCACTAATGCAACGTTTCTGTAGCACGCTCCCTTGCACCAGGTTAAGCACTGCGCCAATTCAAACTAACGACTATAGTGAACCAGTCCGTCGCCGACTTTGTGTTGCCGTGCACGTGCGCTGCTCGCATATACTTAGATGTAGATCACTGCCTGCCCGAGCTGGCCACGTAAGAAGAGTTGACGAGTCTCTTGCAGGCCAGCCACTGTGCCACTCCCACCGATACTGGAGAGGATTGAGGTGGGTGAGCCACTAAAGGCTCGAGCAGGTGGTTGCCTTTGGCTCGGCCAATGTTCTCAAGGATTCTCGGGCCAAAAACGAGCCGAGCTGTGAGAGAGAAACTGACGGCGAGGCCGAAAGGCATTGAGATAGACCGGAAAGGAAGGGACGGGGCAGGGGAGAGGAAGAGAGCCGGGACAGAGAAAGGTGGCCAAATGCTACTTAGATTCTGGACAGAGAGGGGACAGCCTGGAGGGGACACGTGACGTGAGTGAGAAAGTTGATGACATTTGGAATGAGGTGTTTGAGGAATAGGAAAGAGCATGACCTAGTCTATCACAGGCTAATGTGAAAAGCAGGTAGAGCTGGGGCAGAGTCACTTTTGTGACGTGCCTGCCTGCACTACTAGCCCATCAGTGGCACCAGTGTGCCCGTATATACTAATGTGGCGTCCTCGGGCCTGCAGGGGGGTGAGGGACCGGTGGAGGTCTCTGCGTGGATCTTGTATTGGGTCAGTTCATCATTATATCAGTTACTTTGCTCTTAGACATTACGTTAATTTGTGTGTAAAGTCATCATTGTTTTGTGGGCTTCTGTCAAGGTTGGAGGGTGAATTTTCTAAAGACTTTATTTAACATGATTGTGGAGGTTGCAGAGAAGGAGACGTGGGGGCGGGTACTGTTAGTCGTGCCCACACCTCCCTGCCTCCACCGTTTATAAATACCTCCTCTCAAAATAGCGGCGGGTGTTCGAGGCATTGCCATGTATGTCGGCGGTGCCCAGGGAGGCTCTTGCAGCTGACGGGGTCCCGGAGACTGCATAGTGCCGCGTGGGCAGCAGCGAGGGCAGGGGACAGGGCCCCGAGGGCAGACTGGGTGTAATGAGGACGTCGAGGGAGCCCAGAAAGTTGTGATGTTTTACTGCTCGAGCGACCGAGGCAGCTCACCGAGGTGTTACCCTGTACTTTAGGAACAGCAACCGGGGGGCCAGAGCGGCGTCACTGTACCTCCCACAGGGGCTCTTTCTACAAGAACAACCGATGAGGCCCGAAGAGGTACTATAAGGAGAAACCGAGTGTCGTCACCGCATTACCTTAGAGCCCGGAAGTGTCCCTGGAGAAGTGACATCACACATCAATACCGCCTCGGGCCGCTTGCTACTCAGGATTGGCATAAGGTCCTAGTCAGGAGTTGAGGGCGCTTGCCGAGCGTCCTTCCCAGAGCCACCATGGTGAAGTGCCTGATCAAGATCAAAACGACAGTGAACGTGCACCTGCGCATGATCAACCACTGCTACCGCGACGTGAAGGTGCGCGTGCTGTGCCTGGGGCCCCGGCTCCTGGGCAGGGCCCTGGGCGCTCTGCCGCTGCTCCCAGCGCTCACAGGCTTCGTGGCTGGGCCCAGAGAGCAGCAGCCGGGCCCCGAGAGCTTACCCCTGCCTCAAGGTGCGCCGTTCGTGGCTGAGCCCAGGGAGCAGCAGCCGGGCCCAGAGAGCTTACCCCTGCCTCAAGGTGCGCCGTTCGTGGCTGAGCCTAGGGAGCAGCAGCCGCGCCCCGAGAGCTTGCCCCTGCCCCAAGGTGCGCCGTTCGTGGCTGAGCCCAGAGAGCAGCAGCCGGGCCCAGAGAGCTTGCCTCTTCCCCAAGGTGCGCCGTTCGTGGCTGAGCCCAGAGAGCAGCAGCCGGGCCCCAAGAGCTTGCCTCTGCTTCAAGGTGAGGATCCGTCATCACATGTTTCTTGTGTCTTTTCGCCAACGTCATGATGGTGGTGGTAGAGGAGGGCGAGCCAACAAATTAACAGGGAGAGCAGATCCGAGCCAGAAGTCTGGCTTGGATCTTAGAGCCCTTGCACGAGCCCGGAAAATATTTGATATGTAAATCATACAACAAACACCACACAAAATATGTCTCTTCAAATTTCAAAAAAGCGTTTTCCTTTAACACGTGGAAGCTTTGACATTACCGTGGCATATAGCCCTGCACTGAGAAGTACTAATTAAAAATGATAGCTTTCTTCACCTGGTAGTCTGAACTCACATATTTGAAAATGCTTTCATATACGACAATGAAGGGAAAAGAGTTTTGGTGGAATCAAATATTACCTCAGATCGCACAATGTAAGTGGGGAAGCTATGATTTATCCAGGTTTCTAGTTTCACTTGTACAAATCAGCCGGGTATCTATTCATCTTTCCTTATGTCGAGGCTTTCTTTATACCTTTTAGCGCAGTTTCTGTGTTTATTAAAAAGCACCACAAACACGACCCAAAGGTATTGGAGTACTTTACATGAGCACCAGTTACATTACACAGGTCCCATGCATTGTTTATAGAAATATGGAGATTAGGTGATTTGCCCAGAATCACAGGATGTTAAGTCAGCGCTGAGACTCGAACCTACTTCCCCAGGTCCAGTCAGCAGCTCTGACCGTAATGCCATAGGTAGAGAGACAGGCAGAAGCCACATGAACGTTTGCCTCGTCATGTTCTAAAAGGACCCTCGGCTGGACCAAAGCCAGACTTTAGTCTCGAGCTTTCAGCAGTGGCGTAGCTAGAGCTTGTGGCGCCCGGGGCTATCCCTCAGATTGCCGCCCCCCCTGGGGGGGGGGAGGGGGGGGGGCATGCACTTCAAAGAGGTCCGAGAGACACGTAGTATCGCCGCTAATAGTTACCTTGATCATGCAACTTACATGCACATACATGACACGGTCCAAGGCTACACAGTTGAAAACAGCGGTGACTGGCAGTACAAAAGGGAACACACAGACTGTATGATCTATCTGGGGACTCAGAAAAAACGCATGTGACATCCATCAGAGAGCTGCGTGAACAATTACCTGGTAATCCCCTCAGCACAATGCAAACATGCACATACATGACACTGTTCATGTAACCTTCATCTACAGCTGACATTAAATGACCATACATCATGGTCCCCCCCATTAAAGCAGTGGGGACCTGCACAAACGTGATGTGCTCTGTGGACCCAAAACTAACTTAACAGTGTGGAAGCCTGTGATTCTTTATCTTTCAAAAACAGCAAATTAATTATTCACAGGGAATGACTCACTGTGTGCCCTTAAAACTAAACGCAGCACAAAGGGGTCAGTCAGCTCCACCTTGCCAACACAGACCGGATACAAAGCCCACTCTGGTGGCCCAAAGGCAACAACAAGCAGGGGTCGCTCCCTGTCATTACTTCCAAGCAGCAGCAACCAACTCCCTGGGAATGAAAAGACATGTGCTCTTGGTACCCAAAACCAGCTTGTAATAGTGCATCTCTCCTTCACAGCAGCCTCAGCACACACATGGTGCACAGCCTGCCTGGGGGCCCAAAGCTAAAATACAGGGAGGGGCGACACATTATGATCACAATCCTTAAACACAGTTATGGGGGCCATGGAAACTTGTTCAACTCTATCCAATTTGTAGCAACATTATTAGGGGAAGACGGATTCTTTTCAGTGAATGCTAGAATCCCCTAAGTATTTCTTCCAGGTGTGGTCTGCATTGTGGTATTTTAATTGTATGACATCTAACCTAAAAACGTTATTAAAATGATAACTATGAAGTGCCTTGTTACTCCCCTCTGAATGTTACTCTACCTCCTATGTGGTACGACGGAGGGTTGTTTTCTTGTTTGCTTTGGCCTACGCAGGATAGGGTTACCTTTCTGTGCTGTACGATTGGGATTGGATGATGGCGTGGCGCTTGTATCTGCGCATGTGTGTGTGTGTTTATGAGTGGGCTAGAAATACTTTATTGGGTCATCACGGTCCATGTTTGCATTTATGCATGATGCTCTGGGTCAAGGAATCCCTAAATGTGGGCGAACAAGAAATCAAAGCTAATGCTTTGCTGGCTAGGAGTCACGTTCCCATCTTTGATCAACTGTGTTCCTGATATAGAGGCGGCTGAACTGGCCGTCTACCTGGCTGTATGGAGAACACAACATTTGCAGTCACAGGTACACCAAGGCTGCCCGCATAGCCAGGTAAAACAATGTATTTCTGCACTCACAGAGGGAAATAACACTCATCCTCATATTCAGCCAATCCATTGAGTCTTGCGGTACTCAGCAAATGAGGTTCTACATGAGTTATTCCAAGATTCCCACTGATCTCTGTGGGACTTTCTCTCTATTTTTAGGGGCTGAGGAATGAAGAATGAGAAGCAGCCACTTTTCAGACCTGTTTACTCAAAATCACATCTGTACACCAAAATCCAGACAAGCCTAAACTCTTTGTATACGAGTACGAGACAGAGGTCGCTCCTGCATCTGTGCACGGTCCCATCATGGTCCCCATAAGGTATTATAGGGACATGTGGGGAGGTCCTTTGTCCTTGGCACTCTTTGTAGCTACATCCCCTATTCAGCGGGTTTGACTAGCACTCTGCAGCAGGTGGTGCCAGTCGCCTAAACATGTCTAGGCACAGGCTGCTGCCTATGTTGCCCATGTCTGGAAACATCCCAATTTTCAGAGTAGTCTTCATCCATGGAGCAAATGGAGCGGAGCCTCTCCTAACTTTTTCTCCTCCACCCTTCTTGGGAGCTCTACTGTGGTGACTTGCCATGCGTTACTCACATGCTGTTTACTGGGAGAACTGGAATGTCTGCTCTGTCCAGCTCCAGACCATCTTCTAGCTAACAAGCTGCAGATGCAGCAATGGGACCTCCATGATCTCGGAGAGCATGTCCGCTGATGCCCTGAGTCAGCCTAGTGCTGCACCATCAAGCCATTCGGGGCGCGAGGAGCTGGAGCTGCCTCTGCAACCTCAGCCTCTGCAACCTCTACATCTCTCATCTGGGGCTGCAAGCTATGCAGTGGCAGAGGCGGCAGTAGTGGCAGCCCGGTTCCTGAAGAATCAACAGGGCGGTGGTGCAGACTCAACGGGCTCCCCAGTCCTGCTATCCAGCATCCCTTTTAGGGTCATTCCTGCATAGAGGGATACCTGCAGTGGCAGCCCGACTCTAATCCTCAGCAGCAGGAGGAGATAAGAGGCGGGGGGATCTGGGAGGGAGCTGGAGTGCGAGCCAGGCACTGCAGAAGCTGCCCAGCTAGGTCTGGCTGCCGCCTGCGGTTGCTCTGAAGCTTCTGCTCGGGGGCCTCTCTCTCTCATCCCTCTCTGTGTTCTCTGGGAAGGTCGTGTGGGCTCCTCTCCCTTCATCCCTACATTGGCCTTTGTCCACGAGCTGGATAAGTTCGGAGGATCGCTTGTACATACAGAGGCTCACGAAGCACGAAGCGCCAGGTGCTAGCAAGATCATTGCTTTCAAGCAGCTCAACCACCCTGCGAGCTAGGGTCAGCTCTCCCTCACGCCAGAGGCAGCCATGTGGACGGGCGGACTACTTGCAACCATGCGAATTTGTGGCTCCCCTACCACAGCTCTTTAGGCTCTCCTGAGTCCTTGCAGCTCCTCAGGCGGAGAATGAGGTCAGGAAGTGAAAGGCGGTCAGTTACCACCATAATTAACAACAGGAAAAGGAAGAACAAAATGTTGGGCGTGCCTTACAAGGGCATGGCTATGACAGGATTCCTTGACCCTACGGCGCAAACCACATTGGTGACAATAAAAGGTGCCTCACGGTCACCAGCAAAGACAATCAAAACCGGCTATCAACCTAAAATATATTCAAAATGTTCATTTGTGAAAGATGCAGGGGCTTTCCTAAATGCCATGCCAGCAATCCTGAACTGAAAGGGCTCCCTTCCCCCCAATGCATCCGGAGGTCATAACCCAGTCAGATATAAAAGCAACATCCATAATATCGTCAAACGACAAGGATAAAAAAAAATACAAAGCAAGAAGAGGTCAGGAAAGTAGGAGACACAGAGGGCATTGCCGCGGCTATACAGCAAGAGGGCGTTCGGCAAGAGGGGGAAAGACAAGAAAGACAAAGACATACCTTACAAAATACTGTCCCAGTTTGCAAACATGGGCTACTATTCACTAAAGGGGGCACTTTTAGTTTAGTGCCTGGACCTATTTTTCGTCCCAGTCCGACCCTGCAGACATCCCTGGGTTAGTCCCCTACGTTAAAGCCTGGATGATGGTGAATATTGTAGCTTCATAATTAGGATCACTGGAAACATGTGGCAGTGGAGCACCAAATGTTATAGCAAGATTGATTAAATTATATGGGACGGAAAGGAACGTAATTTAAAATTTAAGACTTGGGGCCTAAAAAGTTCGATTTGTGATTGCTCTAAAGTATGAGTGCCTTTTTGAATTAACTGCAGCATTAAGACCAGTATATGTGATGGGAACACGAATAGTGACAAAAATGAAACCCCACAAAACAAAGGAATCATTCTTTATATTATTTTTTTACCTATTTAAGCTTTTTGTTTTCTGCTGTATACACAAGTCCTTCATTCAGTCCATATGTTTGTATAAATATTTAGTTGTGTGTGCATTAATGTACTTTTTTCTGTTTAAGGATTCGGAACAGCACAAGCAGGAAAGTGAAGTGTTTATTAGTATATACGCATCTTAATGATTATTGACCGCATACCCACACCAGTTCTCTGGGTAAACCTTGGACTGCTCTGCTTCGTTAGCGTGGTAGTCAACTACTAAAGGGGTGCTCAGTTTATGTGGGTTAACCCCAGTACATTAGAGGTATAATTCCCAAACTTTGGTGCCAGTCGAAGACCAGTCACACTCATCGGCCCTCTTGTCCCAAACCAATTCCCACTGGCTTAAAATGAAATTGCACTGTGAATGAGTTGAAATAAAAATTGTTTTCGAATTAACATTGCAAATCCAGTTTGCACAGGGCAAAATGTCTGTGCTAAGCTCATAATCCGGGCCCAACTAGCTGGGCGTCACATTTCCTGTAAAAGAGGTTGATGAAATGAACATGGAGGTGTTTTCAAAACTCAAAGCTCAAAACACTAACTTCTGGCGCCCAAAGGTGCCATAAACATATATTACACCCCTCTAAAGTCTCACTAATGTTGTAGGACTTAAAAACTGGGCCCATGAATGGACGGGATACAGCTAGTTTTCATCCCCTTACCACATAAATCAGTCATTGCACGACAAGTAAGGGCATACACTTGGGTATGAATGAATGAAGCGCAGTGCGCACAGGAAGTACGTGTCCTGCTGGGCCTGCGCATATTTTTAAAAAAGAAAAGAATTAGTAAGAAACACATTCTCTTACCTACTACTGCAGAACGAACTTCAACTGCACTGTAACGAATTATCCTCCGCCACGGTGACGCAGCAGAGACTGCCAGTGCCCGTGCCCCCAGGCCACAAGGTCGTCACGAGAGTGCGTAGCGGTGACGCGCCTGACGCGTCACCGCTCCATTCTCATCGCGAGGGGTGGGCAAAAATGTAGCCCAGGGCCGTCATTGGTAGCGCTGGCGCGCGCTCTCCATGATTGACGGCCCTGGAGCAGGCTGGGATCATGGGATGGGCCAGTCAACGTATACGCGCCGGGGCGGCGCCGCGGGCAGAGATTAACGGTCATGATCGACATCAACATCCATTGGCAAATAATCAAATTGCAAGTGCAGCAGCAGGCGCTGACGCACTGGCGCACTCCGCACAGCACTACAACCAAGTAGGTCAGTGCGCGCAGTGCGCAGCGCGCTGCTTGCAGTTGCACTCAAACTGGGCCGCCCGACTTTATAATTTATTTAGTGACACTGTGTCCCTAAGTAAATTATAAAGGCCGCCGCAGGCAGCAGCCGCCCTAAATATAGTGCCGCCTGGGGCGGTCCGCCCCCCCCTAGCTACGCGCCTGGCTTTCAGTGTCTCGTCTACCTCTAGGTGGTTGCTTGTGCGCCTGTTCCGAGGTCATATGTTCCTGTCGGAGCCAGGGCCAACGTTTATTAGGAAATGGTTGGTATCGTTCAGTAGTAACCCATAGCACAACAAAACAGACTTAAATACGTCCCAGTGTAATTACCTGTGATGTAAGTTGGTGGCTTCTTTTACGGTGTGGAAAGAGATCAAAACTCTTTGCCACATCAGAAACAAGCATTGACAAAATAAATAGTTCTAACTTTTGTACAATATTGTTTTTGCAACATAGCAAAGACACCAAATCAACAGTTCTCCCACGCAGATAAGGCAGGGCTCTTTGAACATCCCTATACACACACCAGGTACACAGAGGTACTGGAACAATTTTCAGAGTGGGGAGAGGTCCTGCCATTATTATATCACTGAAGTCATGGGGACTATAGAAATGCAAATGTCTCGCAAAAACCTTGTATGAAATGAGCCACGCACATTCAGAAGCTGAGTGATAAGGGTGTAGTACGTAGTACTGGTGTGGTAGCACACTGTCATTTACTGAAAGCACATTTTCCATTGAAATGGCCACTACATTTGCATAGACATGCAGTTTTGCTTGTATATCTATAAAGCGTACAAATAATAATGTGTGCACGTCCGATTTCAGCGAATATTTATCATTTGCCCATTACCAAGTAAAGTGTCTTGATTTGTTTTCATCCTATTAAAATCTTTGTTTCCATCACACTTCAGAATTACAAAAAATTCTGATTGCTGATATATCTTGAAATATGTGTATAGTTTATTTACAGCCATTTAAATATTGGTGTGTGTTAGAAAAAACCCGAATGACACCCTACAACATTTCCTTTCACTTTGTGTACCCCAGCAAGATTGTCACCTAGGTCACTATTTACAAAATCTTCTTACTTTGTAGCTGGAGAAATAAAAGTAAACGCCAGTTAAAGAATAAGCAGCAATTAGTCAGAAGACACTGTGAACTCCATTTACCACAATGCTAAGGGGCGAACTGTGCTGGGAGGTGTGGCAGTGTGCTCCCATCCCCCATTTGTTTGAAAAGGCTCCCTTGAGCCACTGAGCTGACGAGCTCATGGCGATGCACCTGTGCGCCAGAGAGAGGTACTGAGACCTGAGAGATTATGGCAGCCTTTCCAGCAACCCCAGAAAGAATTTTCGTTTTTTATCTCTACTGAAGACGGATAATATCCAGAAACACATGTGTCTAGAGATTCACAGCACTAACCTGCACCAACTTTGGTGAACCACTACAGCTAAAATTCAAGTAAGAATTCACTGTGAACTGCATTTACCACAATGCTAAAGGGCAAACTGTGCTGGGAGGTGTGGCAGTGTGCTTCCATCCCCCATTTGTTAGTCAGAAGACATACCCTGGAATTTGATCTTTGTTTTTGAACGTGCATCAAATGTGACAAGATAAACACAAATGTTATAGAAACTTTATTACTCATTCATCTTCGGAACTCCAG
Source organism: Triturus cristatus (assembly GCF_964204655.1). Taxonomy (NCBI): domain Eukaryota; kingdom Metazoa; phylum Chordata; class Amphibia; order Caudata; family Salamandridae; genus Triturus; species Triturus cristatus. Next base: position 656,263,575 of record NC_140583.1, read on the forward strand.
CATGGTTATTTTTGGGGGTGCTGCAGCACCCCCTGCCCCAATACATACTCTCAGACAAATATTACAGCATGCGCAGCTGGAATGCAAATAGCCCCAAGATCAAACAGCCATAGCATGACAGCAGCAGTATAAGCTCCTATACACAGTTCAGGTATAATACAAGCATGAACAGAGCAAGCTGCACTCTCACTCAACTATAATGCAGTTCTTTTCTCCAAGTACCAGCCCTATTCCCGACTGCAAACAACATGTGATGGATGGAATACTCAAATTAGTCCTAGCCACTGGCAATCGCTTGGGCCGCATTTCAGTCCAAATATATTTCTCTACCATGCTGGTCTAGACAAATTCCTGCCTTATGCAAATCAGCACCAATCCTGCTCCTCATGGGAAGAATCCATTCCAAACTGCCAGGCAAGGCCCCCTCCAGAAGGGACCCTATGAGGGCCAAAAAGAACAACGGGTTGGAATGCTACCTGAGTGGTTGCCAGTGGCTCGATTTATTTTAAGAAATTCCTCCTTTCACCTTTAGTGTGTTTGATGTACCAGCCTAAATGGTTAGGGTATGCCCAGACGTGTCAGTGGAGCCAAGCTACACCCGACTGACCAATCGGGGCAAAATCGGCCATGGGTTTTGATTCAGGGACAACCTCGCCTGGCAGTTCAAGCTGTACTGTTTCTATTGCAGCAGGGTCAAGCCTGATTTGCTTATGGCTTAGTCCAAACTGAAGTGGCATGGCAGGCAAAAGAACAATGGGTTGGAATGTTACCCCGAGCGATTGTCAGTGGTTAGACTTTTTGCAAATATTCCTCCCATCACCGTTTGTGTGTTTTATGTACCTTCACCCGACTGAGTGTCCACATCCTTGCCCTTCTCAGGACTCCAACACTTTTATGCAATGCATGAAGTCATAGATCACAGTGAGTATTTCAGGCAGTCCTTTGGCTCCATCTCAGTCCATGATCATTTCTTCTAGATAGCAAATGAAGTCTAGGAATATCCCTACTTCCCACTTGGAAGCCAAGAAGATCGACAATGTCAGGAGCTCCTGTATGACACTCTGTGACTCTGCTCATTTGCCAGCGTAGTCACATGTTTTCATTGTAGCCCACAGCAGAGCCAACAACTGGGCAGCATAATCTATTTCTTGATTCAAGGATGTTTATGGCCAAAAGGATTAATAAAATTCAGCTTTGTGCCAGACGATCAACTGCAGATAAGATGTTAATATAGTGTAGTTCACAAAAATGTATCAGGAACTCTTGCTCGTCTGAAGTCTCTTTGTCCACTCTTAACAAAAGAATCAAGTAGAAGGCAGAATGATTCCCCAGAGGCTGTCATACAAATGATAAGCTTAGCTTGTCCCCATCTGGATTGGTTTATTGAAGGTACAGTGTGGGGGCAGGTCCAGAAAAAAAGATTTCACCCCACTCTTGAATACGCTGTAGATTTATCCTTTGCATTGAACGTATTCCTACCTGCTTCCATTGATTAAGTGCTAACCCATTCTGAGACTGGTGTGCTCATGGATACCAGACAACAGAAAATAACTTGGGGGTACAGTTCCAGGTTCACTTCAGTGGTTAGGCTTACAGGAGTTTAAAGTATCATCATAGACCTTCAACACTTCAATCTCCAGTCGTCAAAGTAAAGGTTCCAAACAGTTACTCTGCCCAAAATCCTCGCCTGTCTTTTACCCGGCGACTAACTTTGGGTCCTAAATCTGTAGAATGTCTATTTACACATCTGTATTTGGCAGTCTCATTGAAGGTACAAGAAATGCAAGGACTCAAGCACCCTCAATTGAGACCTTTCTGTCTAAGCTATGTCAGGAGACTTCCCTGTAATTTAACTTGGGCTTCTTGGCATATCTAGAGAAGTTTCCTACAGTACCTGCTCATAGACCTCTATTTGTGGAGGGCTTGTTAGAAACATTAACCAGGAAGAATGTTACGAGTGTATTGTGCCACTCCAGTACCATACATTTCCCCATTAACAGTATGACGTTTTAGATGGGGCTAGGCTCAGATCTTTTCCGTCTTGGTGGTCCTTTTGCCAGACTTCCAGTGTGTCAAAGGCAGCTTCCTTTGGCCCTCTGCTGGTATCAGTGAAGTGACCCTGAATCTCAGAGGTCCCACCTCTGCACTGGGTCATCGGAGATTTAAACAGGAGTACCTCTTGTGGTGGGCTTACCTTGCTTTACCCAGAGCTGAGGTGGTCCTGACATTGCATTTGGAGTATGGCTGAGTAGCCTGTTTTGGCTCAGTTACATTGATGCCAAAGAAAGTGGCCTCCACATAAATAACCTGAAGCTGTAGCAGATCTTCAGACTTGAAGACTTCTCTCTGCCTAAGTGCGCAACACAATGGCAAAAATCATATTTGCTGGCCAGTTGTGGAGATATATTTATGGGTTCTAAGGAAGGGGATTTTTCCCAAAGATCTGGCAAGCGATAAAGGTACATCAGCAGATAGACTCAGTAGAGAGTGGAAAAGGGAGCAAACCATATTTTTCATTTGTTAGTGCTCACCTCAGGGTGGGATGTTCAGGGAAAAAGCAAGACAGACACACATTGCATCAGGATTAAAGAAGAATCCTGTATGCTTTATCATCAGTACTCTTATAGACAAGTTGGTCCACCAGATTCCTTGATCTCAAGGCGAATCCAAGGTGACAAACCTGTCCGATGTTTTAAACGGTTTCCAAATGGCCACAAAGATTTTAGTTAACAGACCTCCTACTTTCGATTGTGGAATTTAGTTTTCAACTGTTAAATGTTATGTTACAGGTGTAGAATGCACTACATTTGTCTTAAAAGGGATTTATGGGCTCACGAGGATGACTTTCACAGCAGATGAATCATTGCACTGATGTCTTCAGCTGATCAGCTTTGTTCCCTGTAGTCCTGGAAAGATAGCTGGAAAGATAGCTTGGATAGAGGAAGATAGGAGGCCCAGGAGTCTGGCTAGTTCTCTCAGGGACAAGCGGTCTCGTTTTAATACAAGGCGTTTTTCTTTGCGTATTGTAGTGATTTTCTTCTTGGGTAGTAGCAAAAGTGTCTACAGTGATTCCCAATATTTCCAGAGATTTTGAGGGGGTCATGATAGAGAGCCTTGGCTTCATAATAAACAAAGAAAAATCTAAGAGATTTACTGCTGTCTTCAGGTCTTGAAGAGTCTGAGAGTGGTGCTGGAACATAATGAGAATGTCGTCGAGAAAGACTATCGGTCGTATCCTGCTTTCTCTCATGAAGGATGCTATAGCTCTCATTACCTTGGTGAAACACCAGGGAGCATAATGTAGCCCAAACGGAAGAGCTTGGAAGTGGAATAGACAAAAGTTCCATGTAAATTGGAGGTATGGTTGGAACTCTGAAACCATGGTGATTGTGAAGTAGGCACCTTTCAAGTCCAACTTCACTAGCCAGTTCTTTTCTAGAAGCATGTCTCTCAGGAGGTTGATACCCTCCATTCTGAAGTGTCTGTAGATGAGAGATTTGTTCAGTTCTCTCAGGTTTATGACTGGTTTTTAACCCTTGTCTTTTTTCTCTACCAGAAAGAGTGCTTACGAAGTGTATACGATCCCATGGTACTTATATAATTGCTCCTTACTCTATCATGGACATTACCTTTTCCTCTACTATTTTCTGTTGTTCTGTGATCAAACGACCTAATCCTCATTGTCTGTAGTAGGGCGTGTGGTACACAAAAACACTATGGTTAAATACTCAACGCATACTGTTCTGAGCTTTGTCTAGGGCTGTGAAGGTTGCAACGTATTTGCCTAATATCTTGTTCATGTCCTCTCCAAATAAGAGTCCTTTGGGGTTTGCTGAGGGTTCTTTGTCAGCCATGTCGCTCTGCTTAGGGTTGATCTTGGTAAGGACTACTCTTCGTCGCGTGCATTTATCCCTGCATTCGCGTTCCCTAATAGGATCAGAGTTTTCTGACTCCATCCTCTTAGCTTCGTAGATCTAAGTCTAACGGGGTACTGTTAATGTGGCTGTCTTCCGCCATATCAATTATTCTAGTCAGCGGGCCTAAAATATCAAGCATGCGATCCTGGCAGGCCTTCAGTGACCTTTCAAAATCATTTATGGCTCCATCCACAAAAACCATAGTTCAGGCCAAACTCCTGGATCAATGTCAATGTGGTGGGTTGATTGCAGTGAGTAGTATCTCGGTTCCTGTAGAGCAGCGCGCTCGGGACCCGTGCCTTGGCACAGAGACCCATTTAGATAGCAAGTGTGTGACGGATGGAAATGCATGAGACAATTTTAACCACTGATATGTTTTTTTACTTTTTCTTTGCGAATACGGACTAGGACTAAACATTTGTAAATTAGACATGGACTAGTCCGAAAATGAAATGCCCAAGCTGTTCGGTCCCAACCCCAGAAGAGTTTCATCCTGATTTGGTCTCGTTTCTGCAATGCTGCTTGTATCCTAGGCACAGCATGTTTGGGACCCTCGTCTGGAATACCCAGCTCTAACAAGGTGTATCTGGATCATCCACCAATCTTTTGCTCCACAAACTATTTGTACTTAGGGTCACTCTAATATGTTTAAGGAGGGATGGAAGTTCCCACTAACTGGTACGTAGTTACCTGTATTTCGAAAAGTTGCTGAATACCAGGGCTTTATACCGTGAAGGCATTCGCCCAAAGAGTTGAGGCCATGGACTTGTTGGTTGCGTTCAACCTGCATGTTGCTCCTGAGTGGTCTGCAAGGAATGACTTGGGCTTCACCTCACTCAGTTCAGTGCCCAGGTAGTAAAGGCCTATGCTGAGGAGCAGTCTCTTCAGCCAGACCCTCAGGAATTCTCCTTGTCTGTCCTATTGGGAAACCTCTGATACACACATTAGGGTAAATAAAAGGAATCGCCATGGTAACTCCCTTAGGTAACAGTCCTGCTTCCTCTTTACATCCACACTCTCAGGTCTGTGTAGGTGTGCCATTTGTCGGAGAAAGGCTGGCCGGACATGTGGTGAGTCGGATGGGGCCTGGGCCTGCTTGGGACGGCCCATGGCCATAGAGAGCTCTTTTTTTGGCATGGCACAGTGCTGAGTTCCAAACCCTTGCAGGGATGGGTGTCCATTTGTATAGAAGAAGGTGGCTCAACGGACAGCGGTTTTATTTTTTCCAAAAATCATACTTTTTTGTGACCTTAAAATTCCACGAGAGACGCTTGCCAGAGATGTTCTCTAACTCCAGATACCTGACATCATCCATGAATGAATAATATCCCAGTGCTGAGAACGCAAACCTACTCATTGAACAAATGTTCCAGTACTGTGAATGCATATGTATGTGTATGGTAAAAAGCATAGAAACCCTTCATAGGAAGGCATATCCATAAAAAAAATGTCAACGCAAAAGAGCATTTATGAGGGTGCGTGAGTATAGTGTTTGTGTACTAGGCCCTGATACCCCTCCTTTTTACCTGTTATCTGGAGTTCCTCTGAAATGATGGTGATTCTGCATATACAAATATATGCCCTGCAGCCGGCTGCTGTCCCCTCTGTGGTGTTCAGTGGTTTAAATCATAACATTGTACCAATGATACTCCAGGGTGTGATGAAGCACTGCCTTAGACTGAGTTCTCAGCGATTGAATGTATAAATGTCATCTTGCCATGCTGTTTCTTGGCTGCAGACTACCCTAAATGTACCCAGTGATATGCATCTCTGGACAGACCGTTTTGTAGTCATGCTGGAACTGAGCAGTCAAACGTCACTTACATTCATGCAAAACTTTCCTGTGCAAAGATGCTCAGCCCAAACTGACACAATTCAAATTAATACTCGGACACTACACTATTTCCCCATCTCCTAACCATCAGCAGCAAATTAAGTCCCGTCAGACAGTGTCCGTTCAAAAAAACCCATGGCAACTGCTAAAATCTACATTTTGTGCAGTTAAAATGCCATTAAAAATAAATATTTAAAAAATCTGTTTCCGCTAGAGATTGCTTCTTCCTACTCACTCAAATTGTCCTCGCATCCCACCTGGCTCGTTACAGCACCCGCTATATATATATGGGAGTCTGAGACTGACCTGGCGAAATACACACATACATTACACCAAAATAAGCATTGATAACCCTGTACTGCTCACCTGCATGCACTCTTTACTCTTGTTATAGGCAGTGAAGTTGCTGCTGGCTAAAAGTGTACAGCATATGTGTTGATGTTTATATAGCACAAACCTAGCTGTGAAGCAACGGAGCACTGTGCATTGCGTGAGGGGTTGGGAGACGATCTACAAGATGGTGTACATGAAGTGGGGATTACACAAATACATTTTACTGACATTTTAGGCACAGGGAGATTTAGTGGTCTGTTCCAAATTACACAATGTTGAATCTAGCGTCGAGACCAGGATTTGAAACTATGTCCCTAGGTTCCAAAAGTGGTAATTCGATCCGCTAGGCCACACCACCAACAACATATAGCCAAAACCGGAAGGAAGGGGCTTACTTAGGTTTGAACATTTATGGGGACTGCGGCTCAATGTCAGGGAGATGGGCCTTCGACAAGTCCTATAGTAGACCTCTGTACATGGACTGGGCAGCATAGTCAGGACTAGAGGAGGCTCTTGTCTCACTTTCACAATGGGAGGTGACCAAAGGCAAGCAGAGTCGGGGCTTGAGTTGAGGGGACCGGGTCACTATGGAAATGAATACTGTTTCCCTCATTTCTGTCTTCTATTCTCTCTCTGTCACTGCTTTGCTCTCCGTATCACCTTCTCTCCATTGACAGCGAGCTTATTTACGTACCAAACACTCGCCTGTAGGCACTAACAATTTTGGCAGATAAAGAAACAGCCTAGAGGAGAAGAATGGTTTGCTCAGTATCTTACAACTTAGTTAAGTTTAGAACTACCCGATTATCTATTGTTTAAAATGTCATAGTCATCAATTTAGCCACACCAACTGCTCATTTGTCCGTGTCTCAGCCTCTTCTTTTGCTCATCCCCACTATTTCCTTTCCTTCTTCCATCTTACTGTTTTCATGGAAGGGTCTGTGATTTATCAGGCATGTAACCGGTCCCTAACCCATTCTGTCTAATATGGCCTGGGTAACAGGGGACTTGTTCAGAAAGGAGAAACAAGCGAGCCCTGGCAATTTATAAATGAATTGTCTGAAACTGCCTTTTTGACTTTTTCAAAACGTCCCACAACTTTTTACCCCTTCCCGTCTTCTTTCTGTCCCTCCACCCTGCTTCTCTTCTTGTATTACCATACATACTCTTTCTCACTCCTATGTGAGAGTGCACTTTTACTTGTGTAGCACACATTGCAAATTGGATTCTATCCAAGTACATTTAGGAAAATAAGGCAACAGAGAACTGGCACAAAGTGCATTGCCTAGAGAGACACAGTTTGGTCAAACGAGGAAGCCACATTTAGAATCTAATTCTCTTGGTTCTAGACTCAGCTACTAATCCACCAGACCTCAACTCTACTATCTCTTACTGGCCAGCCTCTTCTCCCCACTTGGCTAATCCTGTCTTCTGCTTCTCACTATTTCCATTCTTTCCTTTCTCTCTCTACTCACAAATCCCCACTCCATCTTTTACCTTTTCCCCCTTCTTCTAAACTTTTGTCTTATCTTAACTCATTGTGCCTTCTTTTCTTTCCCTGCTTTTTTCATTCTTTCTTCCCCCGCCTTTTTCATTCTCATGTCCACCACAGAAAAGTCTGAAGTGGGCAAATTGTAGTCTGCTCCTGCCTGAAGTGCTGGGATAGCCATGAGAAGCTGAGTGTTGTTCACAAAACATTTCAAACAGTGCGATGTATGTTCCTTTCGAATCTCACAATGTTGGCAGGTTTGTAGTGTCACACAAAATACTCAACAACAAATTAAACATTATTAAAGGTATAAATAATGTCCTTACATTAGTGAAAAACTTCCCTTTTTTGCAGTGTGCAAAGATAAACAGTGCCAAGTCAGAAGATTGATTAATAGGCAAAGGAATATATTGGAAAACTGTGACCTCGCCTGCATTTTAACTGAATGTATGTAATGCAAGGCGGCTAAACAGCTCCTCCGAGCAAAGCATTTGGGCTGAATGTTGCAGGGAGCTTGAGTCCTACCAAAAACAAGCATTGGCATAGCCAATGGGTCTCGCCTTTGGGACCTTATAAGTGTTTAGCCATGCAACAGTTGCATAACTGAATACTTCTAAGGTCCCAAAAGCGAGACCTATTGGCTATGCCAAGCGGCCGTGCGGCCGCGAAAGTGGAAGTAATCGCGGTAAAGTGCGGCGCTCGCGCACACGCACTGTAGCTCTAGGCTGGCCTGGTAGCACTTTTTGGAGCCCTCTCAATAAGTCTCGCCAGATCAGCGCATGCGCTGGGTCAGGCGAGACCTAACCAAGCAGTGAATCGGCCTACCAATGATGTAGTTGTGACCGTGACACTTGCATATGGTGGAAGGGGCCTGGAGACTCCGTCACACTGAGGACTTACCTGAAAAGCAGTCTGTGTAGTCCTTCGTTATGCTATCCTATATCCTCCGCCCCAAGTGACTCTAGAAAATCTCTGTTGCAAGAACAGTCATAAAATTGACAGAGAACCGCCGAAAAATGATTACTACTAATTGATCAGTATCGCGTTGCTTCAGTTCAATTCAGAATAAATAAAGAAGAGATGGTAGGGGAGTAAACGTTCAATCTTGGCGCGGAACAAACGTAACCATCATAGGTCTGTCTGGGTATTTCAAGAAGGGCTGTAAGACTACCATATCTTCCTAACACTGCATTGTTTCTTTGGTTGGTGATTATGCACAAGGCCTGCAGTGGGTCTCCTGGCCTGCACTTACATTGGTTTGGACCCGACCAGCCAGGAGTAAATGGCTTCGGCAGGTCTCAGTAACAGGAATGATGTGCCTGCTGCGGAATGCCCCTACCTCGACCACATCTGTTGCTGCGCCGACGTGTACGGGGCCAAAAATCCCATGTAGCCGATTCAGACTACAAGTCGCTCCCTCACAACGGTCGTGGAAACCTAGGGCGGCCCCCTTCTGTCCTTGTAGCCAGGGCCGGCTTTTCGCATGGACGAGCTGGGCCCTGGCCAGGGGCGCACGGAGCTGCGTGCCGTAAGGTAATGCCAACAGCAGCACTCCTGTCATCTTGCTCCAGCTTTGTCTGTGTCCTTACACGCCATTACCCCATTCCCTGCCATCCCTTCACCGTGTCACCCCTGCTGACCCACACCAACAAAACCATCATCAGCAGAGCCAGCTAAGCAATCGGTGATTTAGGTGAGCTGGGGGAGATCGAAGACGTGTTCAGGGGCCAGTCAGTGCTCAGCCAGGGACTGACCAGTGAACTCATAAGGGCCCCCTGCTACCTCTTTTAATTCACTAGCATCCCCAAGGGTGTCACATTTCTCTTTCCCAGGGCGCTGTCTTGAAAAAAGCTGGCTCTGCTTGTAGCTGCAGAGTTGTATGAGGGTCGGAACACACAAAACTGCCCCAGTGGCAGAGAGTCTCGCTGCACAAGATGCCACACACTGAAAGAACCTCTCATAGGCCGGCAACGTGGGGACTTGAGCAGCTGTGTGTGGCCTCAGAGAGACATCCCAGAGGGCCAAGGACCGGGGCACCACCAGGCCCAGGTCCTTTCTAATGGGGATGGAAGCCCTAATATCCCTAGACGCAGTAAGAACTCAGCGGTCTGCAACGTGGGGACTCGAGCAGCTGGGGCCTCAGAGAGACCACCCAGGCAACCAAGGACCGGGGCACCACCAAACCCTAGTATCCCTAGACGCAGAGAGATCTCGGCGGGTAGACTGGGCCCACAGATTTCTTTTTGCTTTCCCCCTGCATTTCTGTGCCTAAGTACATTTTAATATAGTTAATAAAAACCATAAACATTAGAATAAAATAAAATACAGAGGTCTACATTCACAATGTACAAAATGAATTCCCCTGAAGACCAGGGGTCGGTGTAAATTAAAATAGTGTTTCCCTCCACCCAAAAGATACATTTTCAATCACATGCACTCAGTGATGGAGTAGTAAGAGCCATGTCACTAAGGTGCTAACATGGTGTTGACATCCTTTTAAAGGTCCATATTTAAAGGCTCTTTCAATCTAAGGTGTCAGTGATAAAGTACAACAGTTTAAAACCTACATCACTTAAGTGCCAAGTGTCAATACAATCTTTAAAACCACATTGTTACATTGATCCATCAAACTAGAGCACTGCTAATCAAGAGCAATCACTATAAAAGAAAATAAGACGTAAATAAAACAATTATACAGATAGACAAATGAGTGGTACTAACCACAATATAGTACTTTCATATCCAGGATGACTTTCCTTTAAAACGTATTATATCAGCGCATTTATAGATGCTAAAGCAGTTTAAGAACAATTCATCAAAATGCTTAGTGCAGACAACGTCTTTCATGCATGCGAGAGACCAAAAAGTATTTTAAAATGTAAACCGAGCAAAAAAGATTGCTGAGTAGCCAAGGTAGTTCTATAATGTATTCTAGGTAACCCAGCTAGATCGCTTGTGCCTCCAGTAGCAGGTTGCTACCAGCTAAAATGTGCTCTGTTTTGTCCATGAATTTAATCAAAGTGTCACCATAGGAAAAGTGACCCCCCAGGCAGAAAATGATTGCTTGGGGACAGATGTTATGTTATGTTAGTAACACTTATATAGCGCCTAATCACCATTGGTCTCTTAGCGCTTGTCTAAGGGTTAGCTACCTAGCACCAACTAATACTTGGCAGAGACATTCAATCAGACTCTACCAAAGGCCTGTTCATACAAAAAAGTTTTAAATCTCTTCTGAAAAAGGAGAGCGTTTTCTCTTCGCAAACTTTCTGGGAGTCCGTTCCACAGCTGAGGTATCAGGACTGAGAAACACCCCGACCGCCGATGGTCGATTTTTTAAAACGTGGACAGGTCAGCAAAGTTGCCTCAGAAGAGCAAAGACAGCGTCCTGGTACATATTGCCTTAGACGGTCCTTAATGTACACTGGAACCGTCCCATACAGGGTCTTGTGTGCAATGCATAAGCCCTTGAACCTGGCCCTCTGCTTTACAGGGAGCCAGTGCAATTGTTGCAACAATGGCAAGGCATGCGTCCGTCTTGGTAGATAGATTGTATATTAATCTTGCTGCATCGTTCATAACTACTTGGAGCTTACCCAGCAGCTTGTCCGGGAGCCCAGTGTATAACGCATTGCCATAGTCCAGCCGCGACACTATCAGTGCTACCACCACTGTTCGCATTGTTGAGAAAGATAAAAGAGGCACCAGTTTCCGAAGCAGCCTAAGTAGGCCCTCACAGCTTCCCACCAATGTCGTCACCTGCACGGTCATTGCCAACTTCTTAACCAACTTAATACCCAGGCTCTTCATAACAGGCACAAATGTCCGGGTAACAACTAACTCCTGGGACCAAAAACCATCTATCCAAGGATTACAATGGTGGTGATTGCCAAGACCTCTGTCTTATCTGGGTTCACTTTGAGAGAGTTAACCGTCATCCAGTTCATCGTAAACCTAAGGATATTCTGCGTATTCAAATTGCGCTTGCTTAGTGTTATCAATCCGCAGGATCAGCTGGGTGTCATCTGCATAGTTAAACAGTTGGCAGTTAGCTGTGCTAGTGCCGCCACCAAAGGCTGAAGATAGATATTAAATAAAAGTGGGGACAGAGCGGATCCCTGCGGAACCCGAAACTGGTGTACTCTTTCTCTACACACATAGCCACCCAGCTGTACCTTCTGTGACCGGTCATTCAGGAAGGAGGTGATCCACCGAAAGGCGGAACCTGTGATCCCCTGCACCCATCAACACTTGATGGTCAACTGTGTTGAATGCGGCTGTAAGAGCCAATAGGATCCGCACGGAGGGCTTGTTCCTATCAGCCGTCAGCCTGAGCTCATCCAGATGCTGAAGCAGAGTAATAGCAGTTGTAACCAATATCTACGTACAGATAAGAGACTTGGGCAAATGCAAAGGAGGTGCAAACGTTTTTTGAGGAAGCAAACAGAGTATACATGTACTATGAGGAACCGAAACCACCCGTTTTGGCAGAAGATTAGGAGCATGACCTAAAGTGTAATTGTACAAGCCTTCATTTAAAATAGCATCTATAGTTGTCAGCTGTTGCTTTGGTTCTGCAGCCGCTTGTAGGAGTTAATCTACAATCAAATGTGGCTTATTTTCCTGATGTTTTACTTATGTCCCAGGAATTAAAACCATTTCAATTACTTATTGAGTGCTAATTTTAAAGCCATTGTACTGTACATTTTGTTTCCATAAGTTTTCGGCCTGAAGGTCTCTTAGGGGAAAAGTCAACGCTGACATGCATGCACATCTTTGCACCCATCTGCAGCTCCTTTCAAATGTACACTTTTAATGTGCCTGCATTCGCATGACAAAATAATACTTAATCAATAAGGCCGTCTGGTCTATCTGTTGATCAATAAGCCCAAATTCAAGCTACGTATGGACTTGTGATGTATTATTGGGGAGATTAAATAATAGGCGAAACATTTAATAAGTGTCCTAATTTTTCAGGAAATGCTAAGGAGCCAAAGGATAATGCTAGGAATAATTTTGCCTTAAAAATTCTTAACAGCGGAATTAGTGATGTGTTCAATAACTTTCGAAAAATAACCTGGAAAGCATGGATTAGTGCGACCAGCTTATGTTGCAATGCATGCAACTGCAAAAAATGCTAAACATGGTCCTACTGCCACACTCCCAAGTATTTGTAGCTATGGCTGCTTTTGATTTCTGTGCAGGTACGAAGGGGGTGGGGGTCACCCCCATGGCGCAGCCTAAGTAATGGAGCCCCAATGAAGTGGGGGTGAATTTGGGGGAAGCACAACCACCCCCCTACAAAAACGTATACAGAAAGCCGAAACCATCCGGGAGGGCCCATTGGGTCCTGGCAGGCGAAATACTACTTGCTTCAGAATATAGCACTTAAAAGCATCACTCTGGCTGCACGTGCAGAGCCCACAAGAAACCTAGGGCCAGATGTACAACCCTTTCATTTAGCGCCTCACAATTTGCAACTCATTGCGAGTCGCAAAGTGTGAGGCGCTGAATGAAATGTACAACAGCGTTATTACACTGTTTCGCGATTCCCAATGGGGTCGCAAAGTGGGAGGCTCATTAATATTGATGAGCCTCTCGCAATTTGCAAGCCCATTGGGAATTCCTGCCCTCCCAGAGATGGTGGCCTGTTGGGGTCAGCAGACCACCATGTCTGGGACTGCTTTTTTAATAAAACAGTTTTTATTTTTTAAATGCAGCCCGTTTTCCTTAAAGGAAAACTGGATCCATTTAAAAACAAAAAATGAAACTTTTCAGTGTCATTTTTAGGTCTCGCTGAGCCAGCGCATGTGCTGCTCTGCGAGAAATTTAGTAGGTGGGATTTCAAAGTGCTGCCACAGGCTTTTGGTGGCCTAGTGCTTGCGTTCACGCGAGCGTGCACACGTGCAGCCACCATGTGGCTTTCCTCCGTCACGGGTCATTAAGTGCATCGCTCGCGGGCACCCTTACAGCCCGCGATCACGATTACTTTCACTTTTACGCACCACTCGTGTCCACTTTTTGCTCGCACTTCTTGTTCACTCTTTTCATCTGCTCAGTGTGTATTAACTACAGGACGGCGTTTATTTAGGCAGTCGTGCGCGTTATTCATTCGATAGTTCATTCATTCGTCTTTTCATTCATTCATTTGTTCATTCATGCATTCATTCTTACAAACGTAAGGCGTAAATCCACCTTCTTGGATAAACAGAACCACAATCAACATGTAAAATAAAATGAAAGAAAAAGTGCTGGGGAAGTCACACATGTATGTATCTTTAAAATGCATTCTTTAAACAAATCTACAAAAGTAGATTTGACTTTATTACTGGGAAAAATTTGAGCGCTGTGACCAACTTTTAAGGAAAAACCAGACATCGGCTATAGTTTGATCCAAACCCTGCGTTTTGGCTGGATTTATAAAGTCAGTGGGAACATTTCAGGGCGGGCCCCTCTGGTGGCCGAGCTTGGTAAAGTTTATGTAAGTCAGGCAGGGGCTGATTACCACCTAGTTTGCAGACAGGAACAAAAAGCCTGCCCAGGGAGCGTGTTACACGAGAGCAGCCCGTCACCAGGTAACAGCAGGTTTGAAGAACTTCCCGGTTCACTGCTGACATGCAATGTCCTCCCTTGGACAGGGGAAGCAATTTTAACAAAGTGTGGCGTAGAACCTAACCTTTTACCTATAACTATAGTAATCATTCACGTACCGAAGCATATGCAGTATTTTTATTCATTTTCATTTACTTATTTTCCTTTATCTATATTGCGCACCAGACACATAGGGGTTTTCATACTAGCGCCAAGGAAATGGGGGATTAACAAAGAAGTCAGCACTTCGTGCCTTTTATTAAGACAAACAAGCATTGGCATAGCCAATAGGTCTCGCCTTTGGGGACCTTATAAGTGTTTAGTTATCCAGCACAAGATCCTTGGTGCAACAACCAACTGATGCATGGCTAAACACTTATAAAGGTCACAAAGGCGAGACCTATTGGCTATGCCAATGCTTGTTTTAAGGGCAGGCAGTGGTCTCTGGGACCACTGCCTGCTCTTAAAAAGTATTTTCCCACATGCTCATAAAGGGGAAGGGGTCTCCTGGGGACCCCTTCCCCTTTGCGAGTGGTTTACCATCTACTTAAAGTAGGTGGTAAACTCCGAGTGTTTTGCGGCCGCAAAACATTAGTACATAGCATGTTGACTCGCAATTAGTAAGGGACGCCCCTTCCTAATTGCGAGAGTCTCAAATGCTATTTTGCGAGTCAGTGACTCGCAAAATTGCATTTGTAAATGCGGTTTACATTTTTTGCGGCTGCAAACGGGTGGATCTCCTGTTTGCGGCCGCAAAAAAGGATCGTACATCTGGCCCTTAGTCAGCAACGCCCGACTCTTCAGCTGGGAAAATTGAAGTATTCAGTGACATTGCTTGTGTGTCTGGCCCACAGGTCACACTCTGAATCATTCTGTGACTGTGCAAAGGGTCAGGTCCTTCGCAACCATCTACAAGACTACTCTGTTCAAAGACACCCCCGGGGACAAACCAAGGAGCAAGTCACCTGCTACAGACTGAGGAAAGGTTACTCCTTCTCGCAGTATTTCGCCCCAGAACTCACTCCTGTCTGACATGTGGGGGGAGGCGGGCACCTCCTGCCCACATAGGGCCTGGAGGCATCAGTGCAAGCAGGGCGGTAAAGCGTCTCCTTCCCCCTTCCTGCAGCACTGGAGGTACCCATGTTGGCTGCGTAACAGCAGAGCGCACTGGCGCCCTCCAGCCCATCCAACCCGTATTGGATTGGGGGTGACCTGTCCTCACAGCCTGGATAAAATGGCGATATCCTCCTGTCCTCTGCTGACTACCCCCTGCCAACGACCAGCCCTGGTGCCAGAACATTTGGAAACACTCGGGACCTGCAGAGGCTGTGGCATACTGTCAGTAGACCGACATCTACCTGAAGTCATCATCTCCTCTCCAGCAGGTCATTGTTCTGAAATCCCCTCGCAGTCTTATTGCTGGTCACCAATGCAGCAGCACGGATCACTCAACCTGTGCATAGTTATGCTTGAGCCTGGTAGATGCACCCATCAGCTCCATAAGATTATAAGGAAATGGTGGAACCACTATAAATTGACTTCCTGATGTAATGCAACGTGTAGCATTGTGACTTTGGATGAATTTATGGTATTGTGATTGCACTGTGTATTTGCCTGTCTTTGGTTATGTAAAGCAATACAATTCAGTTATAATTTGGGGTGAAGTAGCTGTAGGACCTTCTGAACCAGTTCGTTTGGCGATAGACTTCTTTATTTGCAGTCCCACTTCTCAGGAATTGACATTTAGGAGCAACAGCAACACCAATATTTCATTAAATTTGAAAGGTTTATAGTATTACCCCACAAAACAGCCTTGTGATGCATCTGCATTTCAAATCTTCTTTACAAACGCCCAAAACACACTTGAAGGTGTCTGACAGCTTTCCATCATTATCATTCAAAAGCTGTCAAAGTCCACAATTCACATCACGTGCCACCTTTGAAGAAAACATATATTCGGGGGTCCTTCACCCAGGTACACACTAGAGCACTAGCAAAATGATTGCTTCCAGATGAAAACCAGTCGCTGTAGGTCTTCGTGTTCGATCCATAGAGTAGACCAGATCCTGTATAGCCTTACCATATTCTGGAACCAGATTCTGAATTATTTTATGACCACAGCTCTTCCTGCTTTGTATTGTTTTTCATAACCAAGTTTGCTGTGCCCGCTCTTAGGTGAAAAGAGCACGTTGCTATTCCCAAAGAGATACCAAGAACAGCCTCAAACAGTAGGGACCTTAAGCAGATTTCTGCAGTGACACTACAAAGGGAAGAGCTTTCCAATTTGCTTGTCAGATCGGGAGATTTTTAAGTGGTGTATCTGGAAGTGATAGTAGACCTCCACTCTCTTCATGCTCTCAAACCCTGTTTGAAGATTCTTGGTTTCTAAGTTTTACTTTGGTATGTGACAGTTACTATTTCGGATTTGATCCATACAGCTATCTATATTTTATAGGACATTGGCTTTAGCTTTTATTTAAATTCTGTACAATTAATGTTTTGTTTAAAAATGAACTGTCCCATGCAAAGATCTCTACCCCCCCTTGCCACATGTCTATCCTCTAACCCAGCAGTCTCACCCTTCTTTTGTCATTCTCAAGTGCATTTATTTGTAGCTATTTTTCTTCCTGTTTCCCACAAACTCATCTTTTCACAGCTCACACTGGTGCTTTTATTTTTTGCAGGACTTGAATCTCTCCGTGACAGCGCCCACTCCACCCCGGTGCGTTCAACCTCTCACAACGACACCTTTGGGAGCCACGCTCGGCATTTCACAGCAGAGCGTAGCACTGGAGCCACTGTGATATCAGATGAGGCATATAACCCTTCAGAAAGTGTGCTGCCAACACCAGTGGCCGAGAAGAACCTGGAGCTGCTGCTGGGCCGTCAAGTCAATGGTGCCCCCTGCAGCATTGAGGAGGAGCGGGAGTCGGAACCAGGCACCCCAGTACCTGTGTCTGAGGAGGCTGGCGGTCTGGTGCCCTGCGCTCTGACAGCCAGCGGTGAGGCAGAGCCACCGAATACTGTGGCTCTTAGCGTCCTGCGCCTGCTCCCTGTAGCGCTTGGCATCCTCTTCGCTTTGCTCCTGCTCCTCATCATCCTCACCGAGTCTGACCTGGACATTGCTTTCCTCCGTGACATCCGGCAGACACCAGAGTTTGAGCAGTTCCACTACCAGTACTTCTGCCCCCTGCGGAGATGGTGTGCATGCAGGGTGCGGACCCTGCTCAGCCTCCTGCTGGACTCCTGAAGGTGGCCCAAGGCTTTGGGAGGACAACTTCACGATTGTGTGACACACGCACTGTGACCCCGTGCAATGTGGGAGAACCACCGAAGGGCCAAAAGAGATGGGACGGCGAGATAATTTTGCCTCCACAGACAGACATCCGTCCACTGCTTGTGGAGTCCACCTGCCCTGTGTGTGGGGTTGGTGGCATCTCTGCGTGCCTTGGTGGTACCCTGATGAGGCTTCTTAGTGTCTCTTGAAGATTGTTAATTTTCGCTTAGGAATAATGTATTTCTTTAGACCAGGAAAGGGGAGGGGGTATAGAATAGATGTTTGCCATTAGCAGCTTCTCCTTCCTGCTGCTCGCTTGTACTAGATGTGGCCTTTAGCATTAGGGCGTTGTATTCTGAGCTCCCCTCCCCTGCCCTCCGACCACACCAGCACTTACCACACCCAGCAGGAAAAGTCTGGGGGTGGGTAACTATAAGGTGATTGTGTGACGTAGAGAGTGTAAGTATGGATGGGATCAAGATTGTGGGTGTCCCTGTACATTCGAGAGGAATTGTATGTATGTGTGTGCGCGACAGAGTATCAGCATTAGAAACGGTGAGGTCAGATGATCCACAAGAATTCATGAACCCCGTGTGACATCATTCATACTGGCCTGTAACTGCCCACGTGCTTCTGCTGAGTGAGTATGTGGTTTCAGCATATCCTAGTTAACAGTGCCCATTTTCCTTTCTGATCTCAGTACCTCTAGAACTACCGTAAGCAAAGTATTGCTCTTGAATCAAGAAATCTGTGTGCTGTCATAAAGAGTTCTACATTCTTACATCGTCCATCGTCAGGCTAGAGCCCTCCAAAAATGCTTTGTAATGTGTACTATTTTTAATCTGTGTAATGATGGAGCAAATGTGCGTTCACAATCTCTTGATTTTAATGTATAGAAAAAAAACTAGGACCTAACTGCAGTTGAAGTCATGCCGAGGAACCATGAATCCATCATAGCAAAGGAGGAAGGCCATGGTGGCTCTGTTTAGGAGTGCAAAGCAGGAAATGCATTATCATCATTCAATAACGTCTGCAACGTGGAGGCCTGCAGAGCACCCTGGGCGTAGAACACTAAGCGCTATCCATCCTTAGGAGCTAGGGATTATAGTGAGATCTTCATACCAACTATAGTGTCCATTAAGGGATCAGACCCGGAGGAGATACTAATGACTCACTTCACATCCAAGTGGCATCTTTGCAAACATAAGTCATGGTGACCATATAAAAAATGTTGTTGTGGTACCCATTGTATTAAAGTTTCGTCCAAGGCAAGGAAGTTTCCATCTCAAAGCCAGGATATTATCAAAGTACAGTCACTTTACAAGGAACCGTATATTTTTGAAGTCCAGGATCCTGACCATTAAATACATAGTGGCTTCAGTAATAGCGTGGAAGTTCTGGCAAAGCTGCTACAGGTGTATTTAGTGATGAAATACGCAGAAAACAGGCAATGTCAACCAGAGAAACATGCAAACGCCGCAGCCACCTAGAAGGTGTAGAGCAGCATGGGACGGATTACTCAAAACACCCCTGTGAAAATCAAAGACTGACCCTTTAACTGTTCATATCAGTCCAAGCAGAAAGAAATGCCACTTGACCATTTCAAAGTTAAAATGATAACTTCACAATTATGGTTCCACTCACCAAGGGCGGCCAAAGGCTGTGCAATAACAAATTAATTTCCAAAACCCTAACAGAATTCTCTCTTCTTTGAACGTTTTTTAAACTTCAAGAAAAGCAGATGGCTTGATGCGAGCTGCCACACAGAGCTGAACGAGAGTTGTCTACGTTCCAGGGCACAGAGAGTCTTGGTTGCTGTAAAGGCGTAAGAGGTCCATGTGATCCTCTGTTCTATAAGCCTGCAGGACAAGAACCAGATTCCCAGGAAGCTTAAAGCCACAGCTTCTGCATTGCGTGAGGAGGCCAATTTATAAATAGTTGCAATACTAATCCTAAAATTAAAATGTATTGTGTTCAATTATTGCAACATTTTTACTGCTAATTAATTCCGTGTCAGACTCCGTGTCAGACGATTTTTGATACAGTTCAGTGATGCACAAGGAGATAATTGCTGGAGAGCAGTGTATGGCAGGCGCTAGCAGATCTGGAACAGGGTTGGAAGTAATAATAGAGGCAGGAGGAGGATGGAACTGATACATAAAGGTCGCACAGGAAGGAGGCAGAGTGCTGGGCAGAAGCAAAAATGCATAATTTTCTACCCGGTCTAGAAAGTTTCTTTTCCACCAGAGACTTCCCATCTGAAAGACGTGCTGACAGCCATGGTGGAGAAGGTTGGAGGAGCCCTCGAGCAGGACTCTGGGTTCAGACTTTGAGATTTCTGAAATGGACACACACCTTTAATGACCTGTGTGTGTGTGTGCGTGTGTGAATGTATATATATATATATTTATATACACACACACACACACCCGTCCGCCCCCCACCCCCGTGGAATGCATTGTGGTTGTACTGAAATTTGCTATGCTAGTAGTTCCATATTATGACCTGCCTCACTTGAGGAACTATAGATCTTCAAACATGATACACTACTCAAACCTTATTGCCCAACCCTGGCTGCCAGTATGGTGTTTGTCCCACTCCAGCTTCTTATGCCATTGGTGTCCCACCACCATCCATGCTAGGTCTGTCGCAGGCCAAACCACAAAAATGGTTCGGACCTCAACACTTTTCTAGCCATGATGCCAGTGTATTTTCCTGCTCTGTCTATGCCAGCACTTACTTTCCACTGTCCATCAGTGCTATGATACAGTCAAGGAGTTGCACTACACCTCCCTTTTAGTCTAAGCCCTCTGATGAGTCTTGTACCACATTGTAACATATGAAGAGCAAAAGTAATTGACCATGGACTTACTCATTCAGTGCTAGCATCTGCCGTTGTTTAAGTCTATTTTGACACAGTGGTGCAGGCATTTCCGGTAAACAATACGATTGGTTACAGAGGTGTTAGGTGTCACTGTTCCTGTGTTCCAGCAGTTACAATTTATAGCTTCCTGATACTCCATATTGCAAATCTGCCTGGCATACCAATGAGATAAGCAGGAGGAAGACTTTGCCAATTGATATTCCCCACCTAGTGCTAGGGCTTTTTGGACCATCAGCTGCAGGTGAGAATTATTTACTAGTATGAGTATTTTACTTCTCACTGGGTGCAAAGGCAGGTACATCAGACTGTGAGCAAACATGGCCTTTCTGAGGGCGCACATGCTGTGCCTTGTGGAGGACAGATTGTCTCATAAATATCTTGGAGCTTTAAACTATCTTTAGTCCATTGGCTTAGAGTGTAAGGGTACCTGTCTTTACCAACAATAACAGTGTCATATTCTATGTGAAAAAGCATGGTGATACTTCCTCCCCTCATCATTGTCTTCTGGCAGGAGATATGTTGGAATAGCTGCTGAGCAACATCTTCTTGCTGTTGGTCACCCACCTTGCAGGAGTCCTGCATCTCCAGGGCAACACACTAAGCATTTTTCATACTTCCTCACAGGGTGAAGCCTAGGCAAAAGCCTCCTTTGTGTTCTCAAGGTTCCTAGGTGGTGGTGGAGCTGAGCAAGTTTGCATCAGATGTCAACAGAAAGCTTCCTCTCTTAGCACCTTGGATGGGGAGGGAGCAGGTTCCCTGGAGAACACTCTCCTTTTGTACTGGAGACGCAGGTTACTGTATGCGATCCTGTATTGTCCAATCATTTCCACAGGTGAACAAAAGAAAATATCCCTAGAGTTGGCTTCTCATGTTATTGGCAATCTTTAACCGAACCAGCACTTCCCAAATTTTGAACACTTCCACCAGTCTTGTCAGCTTTGACTCCCTTTCAGGTTTTGACTACTGGATAGGAAACAGCTGTCAAATACAACAATTTTTAGAAGCCTTTAATTCAGTCAGATGGGTAGGAGAAATTCTTTACCGTCTGTATAGGAGCGGTATATGATATACACCTGGAAATTCACAATTCTTACTAAAAAAGGTTATATATACTTTAAGTGGCACATCGTATTTGTGCATTTTTCAAGTATTTCTAAGGACACAGGAAGTATTCCTCATGAAATGGACATTCGAAGACATCATACATTTAATTTGACTTGCACAAAAGCCTTAATGGAATTCTGATAGGCTCCTCACTATCTATGGCAACTTGTTCCTGGATATCTGGAATTCGGTGGCCTAGCATGCGGAAAATGTGTTTTCTGCATTAAAGATCATCACAGATTAAAAGCTATGTACCCTGCTTTATGTGGGTACAGACCAAAACAACTTCTGTATCCTTTCAGTTCCATGGCCCACATGGAAAGCACTTTGATTTTTTTCTGAAAACATAGTGGCTTATTTATGAGAGGGTTGCATGACATTTGCACCATGCAACTTGGTGTATGCGTGACGCACACCTCTAAGTCAGATTTTTGGAGCCACGCAAAGCCACTTTGCGTGGCTCTGAGTGGCTTAAAACATCTGGTGTAACGCAATACGGCGCAAATCGCTGCATTGCGTTACTCTGCCCTGAGAAGGCGTTCCATGGACGTTGCGTAGGTGTTCCCATGCAACTCCCGTGGATTTTGATGCATCCCCATATTTATAAGAACTAGTAAACCTTGGGACGTGCCAAAATCTTACACCTTCCCTGGGGAGGTATAACGAGGAGAAGTATTTTTATTTCTCCTATTTCCATCCTCTTTTCCTGTGTGTGCTGCATTCTGCAGCACACACAGAAGGAGGAATATGCCTCCCAGGATTATTTTTGGTGCAGGAAGGTGTCCCTTCCTGCACAAATACAATCCAGCATTCAACACAGGCACCCTTGCACCATGGTGCATTAGACTGCGTTGGCGCTAGGCTGCCATAAGGGCACAAGGGAAAGGACAGGAATGTGCAGTATTGCCTTTACGGTGTATTCCTCCCCTTTCCCTGTCACGCAGTGCACTAAAGTGACTTGCTGTGCTGCACTGCGTCACAGGCTCATAAATGAGCCCCATAGCTTTTAGCTCAAGATTAGATGCCCACTTTGGCCAAACAATATCGACAAATATATTCCTGTTGGTCTTTTTTTGCCTACCCTAGCAAACGTTAGGAAGCTGTAAAATGCAAATCCAGGGGAAAGGGACCTGATATAGGAGAAATTACAAATTATCGGCTAAATTGATTCTGTGCATCTAGAGGGTCACTTTAGGTAGGCTGCCAAAAGGCTACATAAAATCATGGCGGGGTCATGCCTGTGCCCAAGCTTCAGATTCTTATCAGATTTAATGCTGTGCAGAAATGAGATTGAGGTAAGGTGTGCTAGGAACTAGGAGTAAACGAGTGTAGTGATAATAGGAATAAAACATGGTCACCAAGCAAACAAAAAAAAGTGACACTTTCCAGAGACAAAGATGACCCCCCTGACACGCAAACTGGAGGCTGACATCCTCAATGGACAACTGAAAAAATTACTAAAGACAGAAGCAGAGTTAAGATATGGTTTTGTCATACTGTGTCATATTGAGCTTTAAAATAAATGACACATTTTATAGTGGTGCTCTTGTTGATGCCAGAGTATATGCATAATATGCAACTTCATTTTAATACTGTGTTTGAAATGTACTCCAATTAGTGTGTTAAACTTGGAAGGAGAGACATTGTGAGTGGTTGACATGGATTCCTCATTTAAAATACAATGCCCTGACACTAAAGCAGATCCAAATACTGCGAGGAAGAAAAGGCTGCTTGAACAATAATGTACCACTCCTGAAGTACCAAAGGGACTCCTGACTAAGAAAGTGCACAAATAAATCCAGATTGTGGACAATCATATTGAGTTCATCACTTGGAATGCTAGGCTTGTTTGCTCTCATCTTTCCATTTTGCTATCCATGTTATCAATTATTGCGTGAGCTTTCCATTTATCACACGGGTTTGCTTGAGGCGGACAATTGCTGGCTTGTGGTATTGTTAGTGAGTGGACTGTCTATGTGCAGGTTTTGTTAATTGTCTTAAGACTGGGTTGATACAGTACATGGTATTTGTGAGAAGTTTATCGTCGTTAGGTAGTGATTATTTTAAGGGATGGTTGTTAGTGGATGAGCTCTGTTTGCTTTGGTGTTAGATATGATTAGTCGTTGCTCTCTGCTGATGGACTGCATTTCATGGTTTGATTGTTGAATGTGGGTATTTGTGCACAGTTCATGTTGGGCAAGGTTAATGGTTGTTTCAGGTTGGCAGTTGGTTGTGTGCGGTTGGTTACTGGGGTCGTAATTGTTTGGAAGATGGTTGATGATGGCTGGAGGATATTGTTGCAGGTGATGATCATTAAAGTTAGGGATTGTCTTAGCTTTCTTGTTCTTTGGTAGGACAGTTGTTTACAGTGGCATTCAATGGATCATGCATCTTTTGGTCTGTTTTCTAATGGGTGCTTGTGCACATTTACTGATAGTCATTGCCTTATCATGGCTGCAGCCCTGTATAGTTTGGGTGCAGTGAGTGCTTGTTTAGGGTTGTTTGAAGATTGTGGATTGCCTGCAGTGTATGGCTGTCTGGGATAGAATATGTCATGTTCTTGGTTTCTGCATGGAGGACTGTTGTGTGTAGTTGGTTTGGGGTGAAGTAAGTCCTTATTTGGCTTACCTGTTGGATTTTTCGATGCAGTCTCTAGTTGTTGGGTTAGTTATAGTATGTCTTTTTTGTTTCCGTTTGATTGGCGGATCTGGGCTACTTCTTGATGGGTGTGTGTGTTGACGTTAGGTCAGTAATTATGAATAAATCTCTGCACTTGGGGTTGGATATGGTTAGTGGTTGGGTTTTGATTGATGTTTCTTTGAAGTTGATAGAGTTTGGGGTCATGGATTGAATGCTGATTTAGAATTTATTGCCTTGTTTTTTAATTGGGATTGTCTTAGGTGAGGGTTTAGGTGGTGCTGGTGGTGGGTGGGCAGGTAGATGCCTTGGCATGGTTTGGATGGGGCTGGGTCTTTCCAGAGGAATTAGCGCTTAGCAGCGTGCCACTGAGAGCAGTCGGGCCTATTCTCTTAAGTAGCATAGAACATTGTGACAAAATTAATCTAGATGTCCAATATTAACCTGTTGTTTGCAAATTATGTTTAAGCCTTGAACTTTGCCTGCTTCAGCATGGAGATATTGATGCGGAGGGGCGTCGAGGTGGGAGATTCAGGACTCCGTCTTCATGTGTAGCTTTGAGCCATGGTCGTTCCTTTACACTTCATGCGGCCTCCAACTGTTTTTCTTGTTTTGTACAAAAAAGAAGAAATGTTTTAATGTATATTTTAACAACAGAATGCTATTTTGTTATTATTAATGATCATTTTTGTTACTTTCTGAATTGGGGTGGATGAGGTTACCAGAAATAAGCTCTCAATTATATTACTGATTTCACCATGCGCAGGTGTTGTTAACTGTGATGAAGATCTTAATAAGTTTTTGGAAAGCTTACTCCACATCCACAAACATTAAACAGCAGATAATGGGACGGGTAAAGGTGAAGGAGGAACATTATCACCTTCGTATACTATGGTTGTCTATGGTGCTGAAATATAGTATTGACCAACTCCGTCAGTTCTGCCATGTCAGGTTTGAGGTAATAAACGTTCAGCACTTTGAAGGCTAGGCCCTTCACCACCACTTAGCCATGGTCAAAGTTAGGAAGAACAGTGACATTGAAAGAGACGGCAAATGAGATGTTATTCAGAACATACTCCTTGCAGAACCTAGTAATGGGGAGCTGAACTTGGGTTCCAAAAACTAGTCTCTTGATGTGGTCAGTGTAAGTTAAATCCAGGGAGATGGTAGGGATTCTGATTTAATATTAATATCAGTGGGGCTGGCTCCACTAGCTAGGTGTTGTTTGAGCATCTGCTCAACTAGCAATGTTACTGGGGATTAGATCCAGTAGATAAACAAGGGAGGAGAGGAAGTTCTGCTTACGAGTGATCCGCTAAGTTGGGGGGAAGGGTCTTTAGGGGTTGTATTATAGTAACACAGCACAGCTTTGGTTTGCATCAGTGCACACACTCATTAGGTATTCTCAGCTCAGACTAGAGCTGTGTGACCGATTCAGAAAAAATACAAACTAAGCCCCCACCTAGTTGGTGGACAATTAGTGCTTCCCTCGAAGGCCTGTTTACCAGTGCACCTTCAAATGTAATGTGAACAAGGTCACATTGAAGTGTGTTCTACCTTTCACCCCTCCCCATGTAGATGAGGAAACATCTACTGTATAGTGTGCAGGTGCTAACTTTGCACCTTGCACAATGCACATGATGGAAGGAGCCCTTCAGTAATACCAAAGGAAACCCATAAACATAAAAAATTAGCAGACACACCTGTTATGCTCCTAGGTCCCTTTATTGAGGCTTTCCATTTCTTATTGATGGTCTGTGGTATAGGCTTGAGAGAAGGATAAATGAGGTTAACAGGTGTTGCCCGAGGATTCACCTCCACGATGTAATTTCAGGTACTTCTGGTCTATTAGTGGATGTCCATGAGGCTCAGCAGTAGTCAGTACAGAGGTGGGGACTTCTATTCTATTAGCAGTTATCAGTGGTTGTTGGCTCAAGCAGGATCGGAGAGAGCTTCTCATCTATCGGTTGTGAAAGGGGGTTCTCACATAAAGCTTCACTTGTTTCCCCAAATCCAAGGAAATGTTGAAAAATGTACCTTCTGGTAATCAAACTTTATTGCAGTGGTCCAACACTGCACAGTAGGCCTAATCATGGTGCAGTTACTGGCTAAGCCCCCACCTGTGCTGCAGTTTTGTGTTCACCTCCGCTGTGTAGCCACTGTGTAGGTTCAATACACACGACCTGCAAAATCTTTCCACATCTCTTGAAAAAAACCCTGCAGAAGATCTTCTTCCAGTTCACGATGAGACCGCGCCGAGGTTAAATGCTCCCTGTCAAGAATGGAGAGCTTTGCCCTTCTAGTGCCAAACTATATGGTTTACATTTTTCTTCAGAAGACCGTTCAGTTTTTTCCCCTTCATATTAGTAGTGAGCGTAATAAAACCACTGCTGTCATGGAGAATATTTTTTAAATAAAAATATGACAAAAGTTAAAATTGGCTGCCTGTAAAGTTTTTAAGTGTCATTGTGTCTCTATTGTGGCCGTGGTGAGAAGGGGTCGGGGGGAGAGGTCGAAGGCTGTGGGAAGGAGGGTAGAATAGTTATGTCTTGTATTTTGTTGTAATAAACCTGCTCACAGGAAGAGGGGTAGGAACTGAGTGTACGTAGGGCCGGGGTGTGCAGCAGCATTGAATGGACAAGGAATGTACAGATCAGTGCCTTGTCTTCTCTTCACATCTGAGCCTTGCCATCAGGCGAATTACAACCTACATCAATAATAGCCCGAGTCATTCGGATGAATAACCCACCTGCACCGTCTCAATGCACAATTTGTGTATGCATGTAATTATGGAAAAAACCTCTCATACAACTTGCACCAGATGTGTCATTCCACAGGGTTAAAGATAAGTCAAAATTTTAAAAACCTTTGCAGAGTATGTTTGAAAAGATATCCCTGAACCCCTGCAGTGGTCTAGCAAATCCAAAAACGCATTTGTAAAAATTAAGCACGCTCTATCTTTCACGTCCACTCTAGGGCTCCCTGATTACACCAAACTATTACTTTGTATTATCATGAACTAAATGGATTTGCACTTGGAGTGCTGGCACAAGGTCATGGGGATCAGAAAAATCCCAGAGCGTATTACTCTACAGTTCTGGACCCAGTCTTTTCTAGGCTCCCACAATATTTACATTCTATGAAGCTCTGCAAATATTCTGTTGACCTCCCCATTAAGTGTTGCTGTGCTGGATTCGCCGGTTGTGTTTCTCCTCAATACAACTCCTCTCTACAGCTTGATTGTCTCGCTTTAAAATACTGTTGTCTGCTTGCCAAATTACTTTGGTCTGCTGTCTCAGTTTGAACCCTGTTTCCCTCATGCCCACGAGTGAGGATGGAGATCCACCTGGCTGTGTCCTAGACACTGCCCATGTTACTAAACCTGTATCAATTTAACTGATGTGCCCATTATTGACTGTGCAATATCGTATAACAATAAGGGTATCGTAGTCACTGGTTATGCTGTATGTACTGGGTATCGGGTTGTAGACAGCTGTCATGTATCTACTGTGAAGTCAGCTTAAGAAGCAGAACTCATCTCTCACTCAAGCTTCTATCCTTGCCAAAGAAAAGGCTGTTACTGTGTACATAGACTCAAAGTGTGCGTTTGAAGTGATGCACAATTTTGGCTTCTCTGGATGCGAAGAGGTTTCTTGATCTCAGCTTATACTCCGATTAAGAATGAGTGGTAATATGGTGGCTTGGATCTCGAGTGACATAGCGACTTCTTTCTGAGCAAGTCTCTAAATGTTTATATGGGAGCCTCTTCAAATCGTCTCTTAGGATCTGAACCATATTCTACATATGGATGTAGGATGACCAATCCCTGGTTGCCCTCCCATGGTTCATCTTCTGAGTTTTTTTGGAATGATTGTGGTCGCCACTTCCTTCGTAATGCCATGCTGACATAGTTTCATCTGCCCGCAACAACAATTCCTCTCTGTGCAGGGTTAATGAATTGGAAGCGGTCACCGGATAAACCAAAGCCTCTCCCTACTCCCCTCTACAAGCCAGCATGGTCTCCGAGACACTGTTTTCAGCAACACTGCAATTATAGGAGGTAACACGTTGGAGGAAGTAGTGTATATGCGACAGACTACACCCACCTCGCGAGCAAGATGGAACCCTCCCTGTGTGCATGAGTAATCCCCTTTGCTTTAACTCCCCTTTGATGAATTGGAGTCAAATTTTTATATCTCTTTCCAACTGAAGCTTATAGATCCATCTGTGCTGATTCAGAGAGAACTATGTGGCAGGATAATAAATCTGACCTCGGAGAGTAGCTTGAAACTTTCAAAGTGAAGTTCCCTTTTGCGGTGTAATTATACATCCCCTTTGTAAATGCATTTTGGATGTTTTTAGGTGAAGGGTGAATCTACGCTGGAATTACTGACTTGCACAAAATACTCTTTGTGAACCTCTGTCATCCTGAACTTCTTGACATTCTACTTGTTTGGTGCTTCCATACAGCGTATCACAGTGGAGTCTTAGTTTCTACTACACAAATATATATGTTGCCCTTCTAATAATACTGCACCGCAAACATTTGCTTAAGAAGAGTCCCCCATGGACAGCTCTCCTGTACTTGAACCTTGCCTTATCTTCACAGCATGAAATCGAACACGGATCTGCTACATGTTGGAGTGACAGCGATAAGGAAGGACCTGGAAGAGCTTACAAATGAGAATCACCAATGCAGAGAAAAGGATCCGTTCCCTGGAAGATCACAACAACCTCTAAACAAAGATGCTCCCCAAAACTGACAACCTGCTGTCTTCATTGAGGAAAGATACCACAGAGCTGGAAGATAGAAATATATTAGCAGCAACCTCTAGTGGCGGCTCCTCCACTAAGGCGAAGGAGCGTCATCTCACTGCTTTGAGAGCAGTGCAGAGGAAAAATAAAATACCTAAGCGTTATCATCATTTTATTTTTCCGTTCCTAGGTGCAGGGAGGGGTGGGGCAGGCCAGAGCAGGGGCCGGGGGAGGAGTAGTTTTTACTCCCTAAGTGAGGATGACTGTTTGGCCAGCCCTCTTGAGCCAGCTAAGCAGTAATGCACACTGGGCATCTTACCCACCAGGCTGTAATGCACAGCCTGGTGAGGAACATGCACAGGCTCCCTGTCCCCTTCCGAGTGCCGAACCATGGCACACAGACCAATCACAATGATGCATTGCAGCATTGTGATTGGCTTAGGGGAGCCCGGGTGATTCCTGCGACGGAGGAGGGGCGGCGGCTGCGACGCGACCGCAAGTAAGTTTTCTTTCTTCAAAAAAATATGTTCATGGCATATGAGCTGTAGATTATATGCATTAGCATAGATCGCCATCCGGTGTTGGGCTCGGATGTTTGCACTTTTTTTTTTCGTGTAAGTGTTTGTAGTCATGAGGTAGGTGACTCCTCCTTACGATGAATGTGCGCATGGGCATCAACTCCATCCCCTGATTGTTTTTTCCCGCCATCAGGTTCGGATGTGTCTTGCACCGCTCCGGTTCGGTATCGTCTTCGAACCTTTTCGACGCGCAATCCTTACCACTCGACGGTATTGTGTTCGGTCGCGGTTTCCCTTTCGACATGCATCGTAAAATCCAACAACTTCGATTGGTGCTTCGACGCGGGCCGTGAGGCCTACCCGCATTGACCACGCCAGCAGTCCATGGAACAGACTCCATTTAAAAAATGCCCCGGGTGTGGTGCAAAGTTCCCACACGTGGACCTGCACGAGGTCTGTAACCTCTGCCTATCCCCGGAGCATGAAGAAGTCAACTGCGAGGCCTGTCGATCATTCCGATCGAAGAAAACAATTCGTGACCGTCGGGCTCGACGTCGCAAAATGAGACACGGCACTAGTCCGGTGTCAGAACTCGAACGTCACTCCGGCTCAACGAACAGTAAGTAACGAGCCCCAACTGCCCACAAAAACACCAAAGACTCCAGTTACAACTTTGCCTTCGGGCTCAGGTCGACACCGTGATACCATTTCAGAAACCCCGCCTTCGAGCCCGGCTATGAAACATAAAGACAAGTCCTCCAGCTCAGGATCGAGCCGACCCCATGCAGGTGCCAAACCCACATCTTCGGCACCGAAACACAAGGCTAAGCCTGATGCTTCGCTGTCGGCACCGAAAACATCTTCAGCACCGAAAGAGTCCCATAAAGCGAAGGCTTCGGAGCCAATACCACCGAAAACAAAAGCTTCGGAACCGACACTGGCTAAACCGAAAGCATCGGAGCACAAACCAGTTAAAGAGAAAACTTCGGAGCCGAAACCAGCTAAAGAAAAGCCTTTGGATCCGAAACAGGGAAAAGTCAAGCCTTCGGAGCCAAAACATCCCGCACCGAAGAGCACCAAACCTAAAAAGCATGGAAACCCTCTTAAACCTTCCGAATAAAACAGACTCCATCCAAAGAGCTTCCTCCACAAGAAGCTTTGGATCCGAAACATAAACAGTTACATATTGACCCTGAAACTGGAACACTTTGAGCAACACTTCCTAAAAAACAGAAGCAGGATCTCCCTGAAGACTACCGTATATCTCTTAAGAAAAAAGACATGGGTACTAACCCGTCTCCCCCTTACATACCTGCATCTCCTACACCTTTTAACCCAAATTTACTAATTTCACCAGCAAACTCACCACTACCACGTTTTTCACCTGTGCCACAGGATGATAATGATGGGGACGGGGATGATAATGAGGATAACATTCCACAGGACTCAGACCCCTGGGATGATTATAATGAGGACCCAGATCATACTAATGACCCCGATCTATATATCCCTCCAAATCATCACCACCCGATAACAAAATTGGTTTTGCACAGTTTATTAATAGAGCTGCTCAGTACCATGGGGTGGAACTACATACTGATCCCTTGGATGAGGATTTCTTAGTGGAAACTTTTGCTCCCTCCCAAAAAACCACTAAAACTTTGCCCATGCTCAAAGGTATGATAAAACACGCAAGAGAGGTCTTCAAAGACCCTGTTAGAGCTAGAATACTTACGCCAAAGGTAGACAAAAAATATAAAGCTGCTCCTACAGACCCAATTTACATCAGGGGTCAGGTACCTTTAGATTCTCTTGTTCTTTCAAATGCATGGAAAAGAGTAAATTCTCAAACAGGTGACGCCCCTCCTCCTGACAAGGAGTTCAAACTTATAGACGCATCTGGCAAGAGAATCGCATCTCAAGCTGCCAATGATTGGTGTATTGCCAATGCACAAGCTCTCCTGGCGTGTTATGATAGAGCTCACTATGACGAGCTAGAAAAACTGATGCAGCACTTACCAAACCAATACAAGGCTAAAGCTCACAACCTCATTCAAGAGGGTAAGCTCATTACTAACACTTCCATCAAATGTGCCCTCGATGCAGCTGATACAGCCTCGCATGCCATTAACACCAGCGTTTTGCTACGCCGACACGCTTGGCTTCGGATCTCAGGATTCAAACAAGAAGTACAATCAGCACTACTTAATCAGCCATTTGATCAGGAACATCTTTTTGGCCCCACAGTCGATTCTTCATTAGAGAAAAAGAAATAAGACATCGAGACTGCTAAGTCCAAGGGGGCATTACAACTACCTTCTAATAGGGGCTCCTTTTATAGGGGTAGCTCTAAGACAACTGCATCAGAAAACACCTCCTGGTCTTATAAAAGCCCCAATCAATCTTCTTCATCCAGAGGATATTTTCGGGGAGGATACAGAGGAAATAACAATAGAGGAAGAGGCAGAGGTAACTCCACCCGCACTTCCCCTACCACCAAACAGTGACTTCCCTCCACTACCTCCCGATCATTCCACTCCTGTCGGGGGACATCTTTCACAGTTCCTACAAGTCTGGAATTCCATCACAACAGACAAGTGGGTAAGACAAATGATCCAATATGGTTATTGCCTGGAACTTACCTCCACTCCACCAAACATTCCTCCCAAACATCGTGCGATGTCCTCAAAACATCTCACCCTCCTAAAAACAAGACGTTCTTTCCCTGTTACAAAAACGTGCAATAGAACCAGTCCCCTTAGCTCATCAGGGCATAGAGGTTTACTCACTCTAATTTCTAATGCCAAAAAAGGACGGCTCTCTCAGACCAATACTGGACCTCAGACAGCTAAATCTCTACATTCAATCCAATCACTTCCACATGGTCACCCTCCAACAGGTGCTCCCATTGATTCAACAAGGCGACTTTCTTTCCATTCTGAATCTAAAGGACGCCTACTTCCACATTCCCATTCACTCTGCTCACAGGAAATATCTCAGATTGTTCGGAAGCTCCAACAGCATTCACTCAAAATGATCCTGGTTGCTCCCACATGGGCTCGACAACCGTGGTTCACAACCCTTTGGAACTATCTGTTGTTCCTCATCAACACCTACACCTCTCACCCAAGCTTCTCACTCAGAACCATGGAGAGATAAAACATCCAGATCCCAATCAACTCAACCTTACGATCTGGCACCTGAGATCAAAGAGTTTGGCTACCTTAATCTCCCGCCAGACTGTATGAATGTCATTAAAGAGGCTAGACATCCTACCACAAGAGCATGCTACACAGCAAAGTGGAAATGATTTGTAATTTACTGTTCAAACAATCAAATCAATCCACTAGATGCTTCCATTCAAAACATCATTTGCTATCTCTTACACCTACAATGTTGTAACTTGGCATACACATCTATACGATTGCATCTCGCTGCAATAGCTGCTTATCTACAAAACAGACAACACTTGTCTTTATATCGAGTGCCCGCTATCAAAGCATTCGTGGAAGGACTCAAAAGAATCATTCCACCTCAAGTTTCACCCTCTTCAGGTTGGAACCTTAATATTGTCCTCACAAGACTCATGGGCCCACCGTTTGAACCTATGCACAAATGTGAAATACAGTTCCTCACTTTTCCCTCAACCTGACTCAGTGGCAGAATGTGCTCTTCACACACTAGACGTCAATAGAGCAATAGTCTATTACATTGAATTAACTAAGGGGCATATTCTCAAGGGGCTATTGCCGAGTTAACAGCACTTTAGCGCAGCCAAAGTCGCGATAAATCCATCATCCCATTCACAAGCTGGTGGAAACTGCCGATACCATACCCCAGCCACCCCCACCTCCCCCGGACCAAGAGAATGCAAAACAACGTCACGAAATTATGCACAAAACCATTCGCCTGATGCCGCAGAAACACAACAACTAACAGCCATGTAAGTACAGAAAAAGCAGATTCAATCCTTCACCATTGAAAGTCCAAACAAGACATCACAATCAAATATCACACCAAACAACTATTTGGTAGAGTCATGGCGGGTCATCCCTGGACAATCTGCAAGTGACAGCCTGTAAGAAAATATCTCAGATAAGAAGGTGTCAGGCACTCCTCAAAGGACGGAGAGAGAGAGAGACTGAACAAGGAGAGCAAGGACAATCGTGCCCTTGGCACATACATGCCAACTGTTGCGTGTGTCCCGCAGATGGTGCACCCAAACTCTGAGGCCTAGCAACATATCCAGTGCGAAGGCCACATCACATTTCAGAAATGCAAGCAGTAGTTACACTAAAATTAGGCATGAAAGCTCCTTTGTCTCGAAACACAAGGCGGAAGGACATCTGAACCTCCGACCTTGGTCTCCAATGCGCACGGCCCCCCCTGAGTGAGATACCATACCAGACTCTGTCGACTCCCACACCACGAACTGCGCTAATGAAAGAGCGACTTGTCCACACCCCACACACACTTGTCCCTGCTCGAGCTACACCTGCATGGCATGCCCTCAACACATCGGTACAAGAGACTACCCCTGCGTCCAAACGTTGAACACACATACGACTCATTACTCCGAGCTGTGGCATACCGTCCACAGAACCGCCGCCGGTCTGAGGAGTGCAGGTGGTACGAGACCAACAAACGCAATGGCAGGTAATCCCGGGCACATGCACAACCACACTCACGTGTGTTAGAAGTTGGCCTGGTATATGCTGTCCACTAGTTATAGTGGGCACCTTGCACCAGTCCAAACAACCCTTATTGATGATTAGGTTTAAGACAACCTTTATTGAAAGCTATCCTAGTGGTAGCTATGGAGAGCAGCCTTCAGGCTAAGTCTCGAAGGAATGTAAAGCAGCTTGGTTTACCAGATTATAACCTCTTGAATAACTAAATGAAAGGAGAACCACACAAGGTATGTATATAAAATATATGTATTTATTACTAAACACTCTCTACTAACCTCTTTATGAGATTAGAGAGCAAGGCACGCAATAATATAGTTCTAAAACGACAGTAAATAGCACAATATACAATGGGCCCCAAGGGGAGACCAAACCATATATTAAAAAAGTGGTATAAGGACCACGATTTGACTAGACACAGTGCCTAGAGCACATAGAATCGCTGGGACCCCAAGGATCCACCCCAGGTAGTGACACAGGGGACCCATGGGGGACGCGTGCAGTGTGAGAACACAGCTGCGAGCTCCGTACAATCCTATGGGAAAGTCGCGGTTGGAATTTTAGAGTTTAAGGACACTTAGGATGGGACGTGGAGCAAACCCTTTCAGACTTAGAAGGTTCTAAGGCCAGCACCCACGTGAGCATTGGAGTACTCGTGTTACCTAACCCAGGGAAGCCAGGTGCATAGGTGTCAAATGGTGTCGGGACTCTTCAATGACGTCAATGGAGAGTTGCTGCAAAGTGCTGCTGCCGTGGAAAGGAAAAGTGTCCGGTGCGATCCAAGCCTGGATTGAAGATGTGAAGAACCTGAAAGCAGAGGGGACAGAGTCTGGGTCACTTGCCAGTGACCAGGGGCACTATAGACAAATGCCCACCGATATCGGGTGTTTCAGGTGCGGCGAGGTGAAGCTTGACTTCACCGCCACGGAGACCAGGAGGCGTCGACAACGGCCACAGTCTGCAGGCGAGCTGTCCCACAAAGGATATCGAGTGCTGGGGGGGTCGGTGTCTGGATTGGAGACCAACAAGCCTTGACAACGCCAACCCACGCGATGAGAATAAAACAGCTTCGGTGTGGAGCAGCAAGGTCCTGTGGACTCCCCAAGCGATGGAGAGTCAGGGCACGTCTGGAGCAGCCAGGTAAGCCCATTAAAAGTTAAAGTACCCTTCTCTGGGTCCCACAAGTCGATGGACAAAGGTTCGCGAAGGGACCTTGTGAGGAATCACTAATTACCAGCCAACGGGTCACCTGAGGAGTGTAGGCCATTAATCTTCGGTGGAATCACTGCTCAGGGTCTAGATCACAAGTAGCCCAAAACACAGCCTCAGGGATCACCAAGAAGCATATGCTGCTGCAAATGTGCACGGTGTCCAGGGGTTCGGGTTGCACGGTCCCCACGAGGGCTTTGGATCTCAGGTTTGCTGGGAGCACGGATCGGCCTTGGGGAAGCTTGGAAATCCACCTCCTGTGTTGCAAAGTCTTCGGAGTCCTTCAGGAGCTGCATAGTTGCAAACCGGATAGATGCGTCTTTGGTGCCTGCCTTGAAGGGGAGTAACTCCTTTACTCCAAGGGAGATTCTTCGGTCATCCAACGTCGTGTAGATAGTAGAAGTTCTGGGATTCTGTAGCAGAGTTTCATCCAGGTAAATCTAAAGTCCTGTAGTTAGGGGTTCCTACTTTATACCCAAGGAAGGGGTGGGACAAACTCTGGGGACCCACCTATGGGAGGGTCACGACAGAGGGGTGGCTACACCCAAGATCTTTGTCCAGTTTCTCTCCAGAGCAGGGGTTGACAGCCCCTGCAACCGGTTTGAGCTGGACTATGCAGAGGGACACCAAATGTGCAGACATCAAAGCACTCTTGGAGTACACCCACCCAGCCCCAAAACACTAAAGTCTGTCTGGGAGGTGGTCACACCTCCGTGTGACAGAAAACCTATTGTCCAGGCCTCCCCTGCCGGAGTTTCATCCAGCAGCAGGAGGGCAGACTCGTGGCTGTGGCTGGCAGCATCCATTTTGTGATGCCAGGCTCTGTGAAGCTGGTACCGGGTGTACCGGTGAAGTCATGGTTCTCCCTCTAGTAGGGTAGAATCATACCTCCCACACCAGTTACTGGCGTGGAGGTATGATTCCAAGGTGTTTGACACCAAACACGACATGTTTCCGTTCAGCCATTCCAAAGTTAGCATTTACCGCAAAGTTATAATGCACTTAAGAGTATATGGTTTGGCTGCATCACAAACAACACCGGAATAAAGGTTCCAAAGGCTGCAGAGGGGCTCTGCTCATGCATGGGCACACTCTCACATAAAAACCCAGCACCCTGCCTTCAGTATTGATAAGGCCTGCCATAGGGGTGACTGATAGGTTTATATGTGCAGTGATGTGGATAGATATAGGGAACCTATATGTAAGTAAGGGGTGCATACACCACCTTACACAGGCTGCTGTAGCAGACCTGTTGTGTCATTTTAAATGGTCTCCCAGGGGCGGCATAATACATGCTGCAGCCCCTGAGAGGCCTCTGGGGTACCTATGCCCTGGGTATATAGGATACCATATACTAGAGACTTATAAGGGTACCCCAAGAATCCAATCTGTGGTGTACCTAAAGTACATGCAATCAATTTAGAGAGGAAGCAGCTAGGCTGGGGCCCTGAATAGCAGGGTCCCAGCCAGACTAATTTGAAAAACAGTAAAACATCAGCAAAAAGTGGAGGTAACCATAAGAAGCAGATCCTACTCTTCTACACTGTGGAACTGTACCGTGCACAAATGCTGCATCTGTTTTGAGCCCTGCCAAAGGCAGGCCTGCAAATCAGTTACTGTCTGAGTTTCCGGCTTGCATACGTCACATGCGTCCAGCCATGGTTCCACTGTCGATCATGCACATTCGAGTGGCCCATGGAGGTCTGCCTAACCAACACAACGGTAGCTGAACTGGATTACAACTTGTGTGTGCAAACCCTGTTGGCACACGAACAGG
Organism: Triturus cristatus; assembly: GCF_964204655.1. NCBI lineage: Eukaryota > Metazoa > Chordata > Amphibia > Caudata > Salamandridae > Triturus > Triturus cristatus. The sequence goes on from NC_140583.1 coordinate 656,300,588, forward strand.
AGTGCAACCGGGATACCCGGGCATGGGATGCCTTGATATGTGGAGGCACTTCCCTACTGGGCTTTGCTGCGGATTGGTGAAACTGCATGGTCGGAGCACATCTGTCAGGACCAGTTGATGGACTGGCTCTCCCTCGTGTGCCTTGAATCCGAGAATGACGTAGTACTGGAACTGATTGCCTACAAAGCAGCGCTCGCATTCATGGATGAGTAACTACCTTCCTGCATACACAACTAATTGACGCCCAGAGCACAGGTCCCAACGCCGTGTTGCATTGTGGAGGATTGGTCCCATAAGCCAGTACAACAGTGGACTAATCTGCATTCGCACGGACTCAGAATGCATGTGCGCGCACCTACGCATTTTGCCACACACCTGTTCAAGGTGCTGCAGCCCCATGGCGGAGCTGCACAGCGTCGTTTGGCAAAGTTCCCAAATCTGACATACTGCTGGAGGTAGACTACACACATACCAATGTGGCACGACATGTGACCTTGTTGGTCCCTTTCACCTGCTCAGTGTCAGCAGAGCATACAATCGGCGCAGTCCGTGGGAAAGCGCCATGCAGATCCCATGGGCTGTGAGTCATGTCCCCCTGACACGGGGCAATGAGCAGACGCCAAACATCACATGACTAGACCAGCAAGGCAAGGTGGGCTGAGACCGTTGCCAACCGTAAGGATATGAGTACATGTTTGCCACCCCATTCTATGCACCTCGACTCGTTCCCATTCTGCCTGTAAGTTTATTCAGCATTTATCTGCCGGTTGGGGCCCATCACTTGCCCATACTGACAAGCACATGCTAATAAACCCTACGCAACTTCAACAGTGTACAACTGTGATGAGTATTGACTAGTTTGACAAATCGTGTGTATCAATGAGCATTGTCCGTAACACAGGGAGGGACAGACTGCCTGTGGTACGTTGGTGGTGAATCCCTATTGGCAGCTCCACCTCTGTGAGCCACACATTGTGTTTGGGATACTTGCTGGTAGACCTGTGCCTTTACGTGTCTTCAGCAATGTGAGTATGGTGTCAAACTACTTGCCTTGTGGATCGATATGATCCATTGAAGCAGACCGTGTACACACTGATGTGTGTGAGTATGTCATGAGAAGAGGTGTTCCGTAGCCACATGCGAGGGACACTACTTCAGGCGGGCTACCGATTCTGACATTGACACACACAGCCCTTTCTGATACATGGACGTGGGGCTACGTTGGGGGATGCGAGATTGTTGTGCATGTGCAATGAGGCCACAGCTAGTTCACACCTCCACAGTAATCCAATTAGCCATGTGGGTCAGGATCAAACTTGCGCATTGCTGACATTTACCAGGGTGTACCTCTTAGTGCAATCAACGTCCCTACATTCATCCATACTTGTACACGTGGGTGAACATAGACATAACACATCTGTGTGATTTGGAATGTTTTATTCACATTCTGGGGAGTCTCTGAGATGGACGGGTACATGTCCAGTTCAAGCCAACATTAAGTGGTTGCCCAGTGGTGGGCCAACCAGAGTCCTTGGGGGAATCCAAAGTTGATCTGAAGAGGAAGAGTACAGTCCTCAGCCGGATTGCTGTGTCATTGGTATAAGGGCAAATATGGCAGACCATGTCAGGGTCCAGGGGAATGTCGCAGAGTGTTCCGGGGGACAGTTGGATGCGTTGTACCAGGGCATGATGCATGGGGCTGAACCATGCAGGGACTGGCCATGTGGCGAGTACGGTTGCTACTGCCTCCTTCCTCACAGTTATTGCACTCCACATCTTACTCCTCTGAGACGTCTTCTGTGTCCGGTGTGTCCGGTGTGTGTGGTGGGGTTGTGGCTGCATCACTGTGGGCCACTGACACATCAGGATGCGAAGGTGATCGGGCTGCATCACTGTGTGCCACTGACACATCAGGGAGCGGAGATTTGTGTGTCGAAGTTTCTGCAGCAGTTATCTAATACGGGCTCTGTGGCAGCAATGGCAAGATGAGGATCTGCAAGGCCTGGAAGATCCCAGCTACAGGTCGCTGGTGTTCAGCCGTGGCAGCCCTACTCCCAGCCTGCATCCGCTCCATGGTCTCCATTGTTCTTCGCATCTGTGCCAACTCTGTGCTGTCATCGCTGGAGCCTGTCTGACTAGACAGTTCCTGTATCCGAGTGATGGCCCCAGCGAGGTCAGCCAAGGATAGTCGGCGAGCATGGTGCGGACAGTGGGTGTCCCTTATGGGACTCAGACACCCACGTATGGCATCGAGTTTGGCTGCCACGAGGTCGAAACTCACTCGCAGCTGGTCAGCCAACTCCTCCTGGCACGCTAACACACGGCGTTGGAATTCAAAGTGTTGGTCGTGTGGGTCCTCTGGGCCAGTCGTGGTGGTGTGTGCTTCCTGCCGTGTGGGCTGTGCAGGGGGTGGGGTCACCTCGAAGCAGCTGGGCTGCACTGCTCCTGGGGGTGGGGTGCGGAGGCTGTCCATGAGCCGTTGGAGGGTGTTTGAGTAGAGTGCAGGGTGTCCTCTTCATCATCACTGTAGAGATGTGCGGTCTGCTCTGTAGGAGGTGTTGATTATCCCTCTGCAATGTAAAGGGGATATGCAGGTTAACAGTGTGTTGCATGTATGTTCCCATTGTACATGTTCACATACAGACTGCATGACGTAGTACATTGTGACTGTTTTGGTGAAGCTGCCTATTTGATGTGAGACAGTGGACATTTCGACTACATGACGGATGTGAGGTTGTACTCGTACATCATCTCACAGTGTCATGCAACGCCAGATGTGATTGGCCACTTTCTACGCACGAGCGGCAGCAGTTGTGTCCTCTGTCCTGTGGTGTAGGTGTTGCACGTTGTACCACATTGTCGTCAATGTTGATGTGCTGTGATTATTATGTGTGTGTGCTGAATTATTGGCGATTCGGCCCTGCAGCTCTCATTTGGCGGCACCTCATCCCTATGAGTCGATGTGCCTTTGACTTGTGTGCTTTTCGGGTGCTGTGACGTTTGTGACTTGGGTCATTTGTGCTGTTGGACATATTTTTGTACTCTTGTGCATTGTTTGTCTGCCGATGTGTTTTTGACGTCATGGGTTGTAGGTGCACATGGATGTGTCAGAGTGTGACCTGCTCCTTTACGGATGTGGTCCACACTCAGCCAGCTCTGAGTCGTCTCGTGCACCATGTCATGTATTGTGACTGGAGCCATGCTATCTGCCATGCAGTGTCAGTTGCATAGTCTGTGTGGCTCAGAGAGCCGCAGTTTTTCTTGCTTCAGCATGTGCATGGGTAGGTTGTGGCATTGGTGATATGGAGGGGGGGCCATTTGTGCACATTGTGGAGGGGGGCCTACTTGGTGTTTCTATGTGTGCTGCAGTGTGCCAAGCGTATCAGGGACATGTGCCACACTCATTGTGGGTGTTCAGTGTGTTGGGCATGATTGTGCATGTGTGCCATTGTGCTCATCTCCCTCCGTCACCCTGTTGGTCATATCGTGCTGTGTCCAGACCCCCAACTCCTTGCACCGTCTCCGCACTGATGACTGTGGCCACCATTTCCTCCAGCTCATCCAGCTCCTTCTGTGGCGCAGGTGTCCCACCTCCAGCCGCCTTTGCTGCCTTCCCGTTGGCAGCGAGTTTCTCCTTGGTTTGGCTGTGCACTTCATGCCAGTGCCTCTTGACCTCCTCCATTGACCTCCTCGACACTCAGGCTGCATTTACGATGGACGATGGACTGCCATATTTTCATTTGTGTTGCCAATGGTACAGTGGAGGTGACGAACAGTTGTTGGTAATATTCCATCACCTCTGTGACGATGATCCGGTCTTCCTGCGGACTGAACCCCGTCTTCCTCTTCTCCTTGCCCTTCCCTGACCACGGGGTTTCTGGCTGGTCCTCCGTGGGGCTTGTGGGGTTCGGGTTGTCCTCTGCACTCGGTCCGGGTGCATCCATGGTGCTACGTAGTTTGATTGGGTTTTGGTGTGTTTTAAAAAAAGTTATTTTATAGTGCATTTTCCCGCATATTGCGTGGGATTGGCAGGCCTGTGGCTGCTTTTTGCTGCTTTTTTTTATCGTGCTTGTCCTTATCGCAGCTTTTGTTGCATTGGTGTTTCGCAATTTTGCGGCGTCGCGTTGACTTCATCGCAGACATTTGACGAGTTACAGTGGGACTGTCGCATGGTGCCGCCGGCTTGGGAATGCCACGTTATGAAGGTTCTATTTTCCCACGATGGACTGTGATGTGGTGAGTTGCGATAAGCTACACTTGTGGTAGTTATCCCACATTCTTGAGAATATGCCCCAAAATCTTTTAGGAAAACCAAGCAACTCTTTGTTGCTTTTCACCATCGCATAAAGGCAATCCCATTTCAAAAACTGGTATTGCACCATGGATAGTTAAATGCATCCAAACATGCTACATTAAGGCCAAACGCACATTAACTATTCCCCCTAGTGCGCATTCCACAAGCAAACTAGGGGCTTCTATGGCATTCCTATGGAATATACCCTTAGATGACATCTGTAAGGCTGCAACTTGGTCTACACCTCACAAATTCACAAAACACTACTGTGTAGATGTGCATGCAAAACAACAAGCTAGTGTGGGCCAGGCTGTCTTAAGAACACTTTTCCAAACTACTGAAACAGATACAGGTCAGCCACCGCTGGGAAAATAACTGCTGTATAGTCTATGCTAACGCAAATGATCTACAGCTCATATGCCTCGAATGGAAAATGCTACTTACCCAGTATGCATCTGTTCTTGGCATTTAGAGCTGTAGATTCATATACACCCACCGCCTCCCCGTGTACCTTTATCTGCTGCAGTATTATCTTACGTATATACAACACACATGGACATCCTTTTCTATTCTTACTAACTCCATCATCACCCTTTATGGCGAAAACAATCTGGGGATGGAGTTGATGCCCATGCGCACTATCATCGTAAGGAGGAGTCACCTACCTTGTGACTACAAACACTACTTCAAAGAACAACAAAGTGCAAACATCTGAGCCCAACACCAGATGGCGATCTATGATAACGCATATGAATCTACAGCTCTACATGCCAAGAACAGATGCATACTGGGTAAGTAGCATTTTCCTTCTAACCCTCACCCAACCCCCATCCCTGTCAGCCGCCACTGGCAACCTCAGGATCTTCTGCCTCCCTGAGGAAGTGGGAAAATGAGGCCCTCTCGCCTTTCGATATCATTACCACTTGGCTACCTAATGTCCTATCTATCTCCTTCATTAGAGACTTTGGGATGGAAAGAGCTCATAGAGTCCCCTTGTTTAAATTGAAAGCATTTTTAATCCAAGACTCTTCTTTTTTAAACCGTTGAGACAGCAACATATGGATCAAATCCTAGCACATATGTGCTAGATCAGATCAATTTCTTTGAAAGTATCACATTTTTCCATCTATGAGGATTATCTAAGAGACACTGTCACCCGCAGGAAAGGTTTCCTGGCCCTCAGGAAAAGACTCATCAATAAGCCAATACAATATTAATTTGTGTCAAAATTTAGAATCATCTTTAATGGCAAATATTGATCTTTACAGAACCAATGGACTTAAAGACCTTTATCCATAATAAATCTGAATTTAGGAAGGAAGAAGTTCATTCGTCTGCTATTTGAATTGTGTCGCTCTACTATTTCATTTGGTTGAATTCTATCACGAAATGGCAGGGATTCATTACTCTCCACCTCCCTTCCGCCTCTATTATTCACTCCTCAAGGCTTGTATTAATGTTTCACTGTCCTGAATAAATGCTCCAGGGGTACTTGAGATAACCATTATCTTTTCTTTTTACAACACATTTTATTGATCGTTATCTTTTTGATGTTCAAATGTGATCCACGACAGATCTCTTAGACTATACTTCAATTTGACAAATGCTGCCCTCTTGTTTTGTTATATATGTGTAGCTGTTACACGGACATGTCATATATGTTTGCCTAACTAGTTTGTTTTGCTCTACTTCTTTCTCCTCTGCACTTATGTTCATTATCCTGCACATTTGGGCAGCGGATGTTGTGTTGTGGCAATTGCCATTTTGACATTTCAAAAATATGATTCGTATTGGGTCTTCTAATTTATTATTCTATCTAGCAACTGTCGCCATTTTCGATTACTGTTCTCTCAGAGGTGTACTCAATTTGTACATAAGGTGTATTTTTCCTCATACACATGTATCTGATATGATGACATGTTGTATCTTTGTTTAATTATTTTTGACAGAATTGTTGTTACCTTTCTCTTTATGTATATTATCTTGTACATTTGGGGTATCTGTCCTGACAGTAACTTAAGCGATAGCCTTTATAACATATCCCTCCCTACTTCCTGATGCATTGTATGCAACTGTTCTTTGTGCACGATTGCTGTTTATATTTCTGCAAGTTTGGACAAGTTACTTACCTTTGGTAACACCTTATCTGGTAGACATGATATAGCCGCAGATTCCTTACTTTAGAACTTCCAGGCGTCAGACAGGAACCAGAAGATTTTTTATAGCAGTACCCCTGCGTGCCGATAGGTGGCATCAGTCAACTCCACGTGACGTTGTAGGTGTTGGGTTCGTCATCATGATGTCTGCGTTGTCTATATATGCGCCACCTCGGCATGCGCCGTCCGTATTTTTCTCGACTTTCCCAGCCTGAATTGCAACCATGAGGTGACACACCAACTAGGGCCCTGAAGGGAAACAGGCCTGACACTAAAAACTGATCAGCAGTACGGGGAGGATGGGTGGGTCAGTAAGGAATATGCAGCTAGACCTCATCCAAAACAATGATTTAGACATCAGCATCCTCACTGAAACTTGGCTAAATCCCGCCTCCACTCCCATCCTAGACATCCTAGTTCCTCCTGCACATGACATAATTAGGCTAGACAGAGCTCGGAAGCTGGGTGGTGGCCTAGCCTGTATTCATAGGAACTCACTCTCGATTTCTCTCATGGAGTCCTCTACGCTTTCATCCTGTGAATACCTCGGTCTCAGCATTTTAAGTAATAACCTGCCGGTTTGTAAACTTCACACTTTTTAATAACCCTCCGGGTGACAATCTCCCCTTCATCGAGCAACTAATGGAACTCATCTGTGGCAATGTCGACTCAGCAGTGTCCGAAATCTTCCTTGGTGACTTTAACATTCATTGGTCCAACACCAATGACCACGCTGTAACCTGCCTTTAATCATTTTTAAATGATCAAGAATTGATTCAGCACTGTGACCAACCAACTCATAATAAAGGAGAAATTCTAGACCTCATCATCTCGAAAGAACAAACCATCACATTGGACTCCATTACCCCTTGTGACTGGTCCGACCACCATAACATCCTCTTTTACAGGAAGGTGTCTTTGAGGAAGGCTCAACCAACGAAATCAAAGATATGGAAAAGGGACCTTAGATTAATAAATCCAGATGAACTAGCAGCCCACTGTATATCTGCCCTCTCCTCCTAAACTGACCTGGTCGAGGTACAGTTACTCACAGATTCCTACAACTCTACCATCTCCATCATCATGGATGACATTGCACCACTCCAACAAAAAAATGCCTCTTCAAAAATATCTAAACCGTGGTACAACCACAACTTAAATACGGAACACCGCAACCTTAGGGCTGCTGAACGCGCCTGGAGATCCAAACCCTCTGCGGAACAACTAAAACTCCTTAGAGATGGTAGGAGCTTCTACAACAAACAAATCAAGACCACTAAGGCAGAATATTTCAGACACCAACTGGATTAAGCTGCAAACCGCCCCAAGAAACTTTGGTCTAGCAGCAATCAATGGTAGCTCCAAATAACTCGGCTTCTGGAGGCAGCCCACCCTCTTGTGACGAACTGGCGGTCTTCTTCACTGAGAAATCAAGACTCATCTCCATTGAGCTCTCCTCTAAGAAGGCTCTACTGCCATCCTCCGGGTCTGCACCACCCTTGAATCTCGTAGAAAACTGCAAACCTATCAGCATGAACACCAAGAACAATGCATCATGGGATACCTTTACCCCATTCAGTGAACAAGACATCAACAAGATTCTCCAAAAAATCAACCCTTCTAACTCCTGCCCCCGGCCATCTTCAAAGAAATCAAGGATGCCCACATCCCCACCTGAACAAGGATTGTAAATTCTTCACTGTCACAAGGCACGATACCAGACTGCTTAAAAGCAGCTCATGTATCACCTATACTAAAAGAAACTAACGCAGATAGAGCCGACCTCAATATATTTATGCCCTATCTCCAACATTCCCACCCTAACCAAACTACTAGAAAAATGCATACAATCCCAACTTTGTGTACACCTTGAGAATTTCAAACTCCTTGACCAGCATCAATCGGGTTTTCGGAAGGGGCACAGTACTGAATCGGCACTGACTCATGTTATGGATGACATTTTAAAAATGCTTGACCAAAACGAATCATGCCTCCTAATACTCCTTGACCTTGCCTCCGCATTCGACACGGTCAATCACGACAACCTCCTATCCATCCTGAAGAACAGGATGTGTTTCTCTGGTAGGGTATTACAATGGTTCTCGTCCTTCCTCCACCACAGATCACAAAGAGTCAAGGCGAACCACTCTCTCTCTCTCTCTCACAACCCTCCCCAGTTCTCATGGGGGTATCCCAAGGGTCTGCCTTATCTCCCATACTCTTCAACCTTTTCCTGGAACCATTAGCCAACTCATTAAATTCCATGAACATTCTCTTCTATATGTATGCGGACGATACGCAACTTTATTTAAACAGTCTCTGCCCCGGATAACATCATCTCACTCAACACTACCCTAACATCTACTCAAAATTGGTTAACTGAGAATCATCTCCTGCTCCACACCTCCAAAACTGAATTCCTGCTAATCTCGCCTCCGAACCACATCCCTAAGCCAAACCTTTGGTTGAATCCTCTCAAGGCTTTCAACTGCATCCCTCCCATTATAGACTCAGCCAAATCTCTCGGAATCACCCTGGACAAGCACCTGAACATGAAGAATCATATCAGCAATGTGTGTAAGGGAACAAATCACTTGATGAGGACACTTAGGAATATCAAACCATTCCTTCCGCAACTTGATTTCAAGCATGTGGTCCAAGCGCTTGTCTTACTGAGATTAGACTATGGCAGCGCTATGCTCTGTGGCCTCCCCTAACACACCCTGGCTCCTCTAAGGGCATCACTGAACGCTGAGGCTAGACTGGTTACAGGTACCAAACGAAATGTGCATATTTCCCCAGTCCTAAAATCTCTCAAATGGTTGCTCTTTGAAGCTCGAATCCAGTTAAAGATTGCGGTTCTGGCGTACAAACCCCTTCACTTCTAACCCCCCAGGTATCTAGCACAAAAGCTTGAATTATCCTGTGGTGGTAGAGCCTCAAGAAGCGCTAACACTTTCCTCCCGAAACCGCAAATCTTTAACAAAATGAGAACTTGCCACGAGCCTTCTCCGGCGCCGCTCCAAAGATTTGGAACTCTCGGCCACCGGAAGTACGCAGAATCTCCTCAACGACTGACTTCAAACTGGAAGTCAAAAGATTCCTAATGAATACATTCCTACCTTAATGTGGATAGACTCACCTGCTCAAAGCCTTTGCCCCTACAACCACTTGACCATCATTGGATATTGCTCTTCTTTATCGCATAATATTTCCCCCCTGTAGGCAGATATTTACTTGTTTATTGTATTACTCTCCTTTGACCCATTCGTAGTGCAATTATGCGATTATTCTTGTTTCTACTCGTACCTGATGTTTACTGCATTTATTACCTTACTTCCATCCTTTTGAAAAGTGCTCGGATATCCTTCGGGATCTTGTTCGCGCTATATAAAACTTTATAAATAAATAAGGAATCTGCAGCTAGATCATGTATCTACCAGATAAGGCATTACAGAAGGTAAGTAACTTGTCTATCTGATAGAGACATCTAGCTGCAGATTCCTTACCTTAACAGATACCCAAGCAATACCATCTCCAAAGGAGGGACTGTGGAAATATATTGGACAAGAAAGTCCTGCAGGACTGAACGGCCGAAGAGGCCTTACCTACGGACCGGATTATCCAGGCAGTAATGTTTGGCAAACGTGTGCAGGGGTGCTCATGCAGTCGCCTGGCAGATCTAGATGACTGGAAAACAATGCTGAAGAGCTGTGGTGGCTGTCTTTGCTCTGGTTGAATGAGCTCCAAAGCCTTCAGGAGGCTGTTTCTTTGCTAAAGTGTAACCGATTTCTATGCAGAGGACAGTCTAACTAGAGATGGTCCTCTTCTGCACAGCACAACCCTTCTTTGCTCGAATGTACCCTACAAAGAGTTGGTCATCCACCCAAAACTCTTTAGTGCAATCAAGATAGAACAATAATGCTCTTTTTGGGTCCAGACGGCGGAGACGCTCCTCTTCCTTAGAAGGATGCAGAGGAGCAAAAAAGGTGGGCAAGGTGACAGATTGCCCTAGATGGAATGGTGTCACCACCTTAGGCAAAAAAGAAGCCCTACTATGTCTCGAAAGTCGGTGAGATAAGGAGGCTGAAAATATAGAGCCTTCAATTCGCTCACCCTCCTGGCAGAAGTTATTGCCACTAAGAAGGCTGTTTTGATAGTAAGCAGCTAGAGAGGGCAATTGTGCAGTGGCTCAAAAGGTGCATACATCAAATAGGTGAGAACCAAGTTAAGGTCCCATTGCAGCATGATAAATGGTGAGGGGGAGAGGGGACAAATATGTGAGCCCCTTCAAGGATCTATACAATAGAAGATTTTAAAAAAGTGACGTTGCAACAGAAGATCTTAGTGAAGGGGTAGCCTGATTGGAGGATCAATGCTCATCTGCAGAAGCTTGGGATACCAAACTCTCCATGTCCAGTCCGGAGCCACAAGGATGACTTGGGCTCTGTCGCTCCTGATCTTCTTGAGTACTCTGGACAGGAGTGGTATGGGTGGAAAGGCGTACAGGAGGCCTGTGCTTCACTGGAGACGAAGAGCGTCGCCGAGTGAGAGCCACCTTGGAAGCACCAACGCGCATAACTACTGACATCGCACGTTCTCTTCTAAGGCTAACAAATCGAAGTAAGGCTCTCCCCACTGCTCAGAGACCTTATGCCACCTCTGGAAGGAGACCCCATTCGACATCCGCTAGGCACCGGCAGCCGAGTTAGTCTGCCCTGACGTTCAGGGAACCGGCCAAGTGTTGAACCACCAGGGATATGCCCAGCTGTTCCAGCCAAGCCCAGAGGCATAGGGCCTCCTGACAAAGAATCCACGACCCCACCTGCCTTGTTTTTTGCTGTACCACATGGCAGTGATGGAGTCTGTGAGCACCTGAACTAGCCTTCCCTTGAGAGATGGTAAGAAGGCTTTCACTCCCAAACGAATCGCTCAGAGCTCTAGCAAGGTAATCTCCACCTCTCCCAGGTGGCCGCCCCATCCAGAAGTGACGCATCTGTCACCACTGTAAGATCTGGTTGGGGAAGGGAGATAGGTCTGCCTCTGACCCAATCGCAGTTTGTCAACCACCACTGCAGATCTTTTGCAGTGGCCTGCGAGATCTGGACTAGATCGGTGAGATTTCCCCGATGATGCGCTCATTGGAGCTTCAGGTCCCACTGCAGAGCCTGCATGTGCCATCTGGCATGATCCACCAGCAGGAGGCCCAGCAGCTTCGGAGTCAGTCTCACAGAGATCCAGGATAGAGGCTGAAACATTGGTATCATAACCTGAATACCCCGGCCTCGCCACTCTGGAGGATAGGCTCAAAACTGCACCGTGTCCAGAATGGCTCCAATGAAGGGGAGCGTCTGAGAGGGAGTCAGGTGTGACTTCAGCAAGTTGATAGTGAACCCCAGCGAGTGCAGGAGGTTCACCGTGTAGAAGCCTACCAAATAAATAAAAATCTGTCCGCACATATGATAAAGGGAGAATTTATTATAAGCCAACAACATAAGCATGGGAACAGGCAGCATACTGCCAAATGTTCAACATACAGAAGTCTTCCACAATCTTTTATTTGTACAAAAAGGTGTCATTATCTATGCATTACATGTTCAGTACAAGAATAGGACATTTTCTCAGAAATTAAGCAAAGGGGCGTCTCCTGCCCATTAGTAGCCTAGGCAGGCTGCGCATGTACATAACACTAGGCCAAACAGAAAAGGCCAACACTGCATGATACCTGCATGGCGTGAGGTGGTGGGGCTGTTGCTACGTGTCCTTTGCTTGTGACATTTTGGGACTTTCTGGACTAATGCAATGTACAATGTACTTGAGACTGTTTCTGCTGCTATAATACCCTTCACAACAGAAACATGCGAGCCTTGCTACTTACAGTAAAGTTATGTACCAACGCGTGTTGCTACACTAGCCTCATTTTACATATTGATGGTGTCTTCAAGCAAGCCTTGCTTTGCAATGGCAACTTCATTTTAGCAACTGCACAATGTTTTATCCAAGTTTTTTCTTTCCAGGTTCTATCGGCCTTCTTATGTTATGTTATGTTATTAGAACTTATATAGCGCACAGCTACCCTAGGGTGTCCCGGCGCTTGCTGTAGTTCTCCCAACACTTGCAACGAAAGAATCAAAAAACCAAGTTTTGAGCACTTTCCTAAAGGAAAGAAGATCCTTTGAATTCCTCAACTCAAACGGAAGCGGATTCCAGGCCCTGGCCGCTCCTGCCACACAAAGCTTCTCCCACCCCATCTGGCTTTCCTTATGATGGGAAGGATGATAAGCTTTTCTCCCAAGGAGCGCAACGATCTCGCTGGAAGATACCAGCGAAATTGTTGTTTCAGATGTAGAGAGCCTGTATCCTGCAAAGCGCGGAAAACTAAACAAAGAGCTTTGAATAGGATGCGCTTTTTTACAGGTAGCCAGTGAAATTTCCTTATGGCATCTGAAATAGGGGTAGACCTTGACGTTTCCGTAAGCAGCCTAGCTGCAGAGTTCTGGAGCATCTAGAGTTTATGAAGGTTACCTTCCTGCATATTCAAATAAAGACTATTGTAGTAGTCAAGGCGAGACAAAATTAACGCTGTGACCACGGTGAATTTACATTCTGTAGGTAAAAGCGGGAGCACTTTCCTCAGGCTCCTAAGTGTGTAAGAGGTAGAGGAAACTACCGCATTCACCTGGGCTTGCATGGAGCGGCATTCATCCAAAACTACACCCAGATTTTTTACTTTTCTCGAGGCGACTGGAAGAGTACCCATAGTTTCAGGCCACCAACCAGGGGTCCAAATATTGGCATTATTGCCAAAAAAGCATCACTTCGGTCTTGCTTGCATTGAGTTTTAAACAATTTTGTGACATCCACTCTCCTACCGCCCTCATACATTCATGTGGTCTTTCCCCTGATGCCCTCTCCTGGCCTGGCCTGGTAGCATGGAGATTACGATTTGAGTGTCGTCAGCATAAGATGTAAGACAGAAGCCGAACGATTCAATCATAGGGGCCAGAGGGGATACATAAACGTTAAAAAGGGTAGGACTAAGGGAAGATCCTTGTGGAACCCCACAAGGAAGTGAAAAGGGGTTCGAGACGAAGTCACCCAAAGCCACTGACTGTCGTCTATCGGAGAGAAAGGACTCTAAGAGAGACCAGGCTTTCTTCCGTATTCCGCAGGCCGACAACCGGTCCATCAGGACTCCATGATGGACCGTGTCGAAGGCCGCGGAAAGGTCAAGCAGGATCAGTACGGCCTTGCCACCTTGATCCAAACCTCTCCTAATTTCATCCGTTGATTTAAGAAGATCAGTCTCGGTACTATGCCCCTCTCTAAAACCAAACTGAGTGGGATCCAGGGCATTAGTATCGCGCAGAAAGGCACTCCGTTTGCTATTCAAATGTTTTTCCACCAATTTCGCCGGTAGGGGAAGACGCGAGATGGGGCGAAAGTTGTTTGGATCATTCATATCCAAGTTGGATTTCTTCAGCAAAGGAAGTACCGAAGCGGTCTTCCAACGTTTGGGAAACTGGCCAAGAGTAAACATAGCATTGTAGAGGCTCGTCAGTATCAAGGCTATGGGTTCAGGTGCCAATTTTGCTATTGCCACAGGGTAAGGGTCATAAGGTGACCCAGATTTAGCAGTAACCAGAAAGTTGAGGGTCTCCGGATATACTATAGGAGGAAAAATATCCAAGGTGAGTTTTAGCTCCGGACAGGCCGTCGAGCCTGAGTTAGTATTAACCGGGTTTTTAAAGGTCTCAAAAATTTTAGCCAATTTAATATGAAAGAAAATGGCAATTTCCTCACAGAAACCTCTCGTCGGCATTAGAAGCACGGACGATGGGTGCGCCAGTCTAGTTACTATATTGTAAAGTTCCTTAGTGGAATTACTCGCAAGTTTAATCTGGTGTGCAAAAAACTATTTCTTAGTTTCCAACAGTAAATGTTTATAGCGCTGAATACTTTGTTTATAAGTATCTTTAGCAGAAGGAAGATAACCCTTCCTCCAAGCCCGTTCCAACTGTTTACAAATAAATTTTTGTGACTTCAAATCTGGAGAATACCATGGGGCTGCAGGTTTTAACCTTTTAGGGACAATTATTTTTTTAGGAGCAAGAGTAAGGCAGACCTCCAGCCAAGATGTATATACCGAGGCGGCTTCTTCCACATCTAGAGGGAGGGGTTTCTGTGTAGAGAGTAAAAGATCCCCAAGATCATTTCCTACAACCTTATTCCAGGATCTAATCTCCTTAGGCTCCCCCCCCCCCCCCGTGGAGGTTCTACCCTGATCTTTTTCACCCCTTACCTCGAACCTGACTGCGTAATGATCAGACCAGGCCAGGGGAAAGACATCAGTGACCGAGAGCTGTGAGGAGTTGAAGAAAATCCCATCCAGCGTGTGCCCAGCCTGATGAGTAGGAGCCTGCACCAGTTGTTTAAACTCCAGACTACCCATAAGGTCAAGCAGTTTTCCAGGGTCTCTGTCCCCAACCATTTCTAGATGAAAATTAAAATCACCTAGAAAGGTAAATGACTCCCTTGACTAACCGTCCTCAAGCAAAACTCCCACCTCTGTTAAAAAAGGGCTCCAAAGACCCGGGGGTCTGTAGATTAAAACACCCCTAAAAATGTGGCCATGATGGAGGGTGAAGGCATAGGACAGTGCTTCAAAACAGGAATAAACGGTTGTATCAAATGTGGCTTTGATGGAACTATCATAGAGCACAGCCAGTTCTCCCCCTTTCATAGAGGGTCTATTTACAGTGTAGCAGGAAAAACCAGGAGGCGTGGCCGTCACTAAATCAGGTCCCAACGCCTCGTCCAGCCAAGTTTCCGTGATAAAAGCTATTTTGATATTATTTTCCTCAATTAGTGTTGCACACTCAACACTGCGTTTGACCAAAGAGCGGGCATTGACTAACAGACACTGAAATATATCCGTAGTCTTGCCATTAGATAGATTGGAGCCCAAATCCCGGGCTTCTTCAAGCGTTTTGCCTGAGCCCAGCTCTGGCAGAGTTGTGAAACAGGCCGGGCACCACCGAGGTGTGAGCCCCGAACCGGAACCAGGTGACAAACCAACACAGTCCGGTTGCCTGGTAGCCTTGTTAAGAAATCGTAGTTGTCTACTAGAGTAGCTGAGGGTAGTTGCATCACCAAGGGAAAATTGGCCAGGAATTTTGGTGCATGGCGCGGACGGGCTTGCCAAAGGCGCACCTTTGGCACGCCAGCGGCACGCACGCGCCATGCGTGATCAAGTAGTAATGGGCCCTGAAGCGCGTATCACCTCCCCACCCTGCCGATCGTCACCAACTCAGCAGGTGCTGTGCAAAAGTCAGGAAGTGCTGAGAACCAGGTAAGGGGATATTACCACATTCAGAGCAAACACTATGTCCCAAATAGGAGCAAGACAATCAAATACGTTTTTTAAAAGTTCTAAAAGCAATTGCAGAAAGCGGTCAAAATATATAAGAAAAAGAAAATAATACCGCAATGAAAAGCGAAAGCCAGCGCTTCTCCCGGCTCAAGCCTCAGGAGATTCCAGATTCTTAGTAGCCATTTGGTATCAAAAAGCAGGCAGCCCAATTATATTGGAGAATAACTATAAAATGGCTTCCACATACTGCCATCGGATACCAAACCACTACATCTTGCTCACAATCTCCCTTCACCATCATTTCTGTACCTTATCAATCAGAAACGTGTTTGTCATGTAACTTATAATTTGGCATACAGTGCGCACAACTGGATACAACTGCTGATAAGCATGTGGGGCAAACTGGGATCCGTACACAGTGTGACCAACACTGCTCTTCCTATTACGATCACTTCCAATATCCATGTCCCCCCTTGTCCCATGTCAGCACTCAATCCCACATTCTTCCAACTTTGCTTGCCCCTGAATTAGTTCTTGAGGTGTACAAGGCAATGGGACTCCTCAGTAATCTTGGTGTTGTAACTATAACAGTTCTATTGTGTCCAGTGAGGGGTATTGTCTTGACCACAGTGCAAACCACATTTCTGAACATTAGGAACCTGGATGAACTATTGCCATTGCTGTGTAGTGCTATCCTTGGTGCTCTTTGACAATATATTGTTTTCTATTGTATTTTGGGAAATTTGCCTCCAATTAAACCTAGTCATTCATTAGTTCCCTGTTTCGTGTGAACATTTCTGAACCCTTCCTAATGCTATTCCTATATGTTGTAGTCTGTAACACACTCTCCTTGACGTCTTTTCTTGCAAGACAGGTAATAGAACTTCCATGTAGGTGTATTTACTCTATAGTTGTAGAAGATGCAATGTGATGTACCCTATTACTCTGCAAGTTATTATCCACTAGGCACTGTTGCAACAGATGTGCACGAATACTGGATGACATAATACATGTAACTGTGCAACATAATTTCTTTTTTTGCATTTTCCCCCTCAAAGCATGTCGTACTTTTTATTCTTCTTTATATCCCCAAATCAGTGGTAAAAGTTCAGTCATTCAAGGTTCCTAGTAGATGAAATCCACAGGCACCATGAGCGATACAGTAGCACAAATAACTGTTAGTACTCATAGCCATATCTTGGCCAACCTCGCAGAGGTGTCAGTCATTGATGCCTTGAAGAATTACAAAACAAATCTTTCCAATGATCAATACCTTTTTTATTGCATCAGAGGTCACCAGTACTTGAGCAATAGGTACTCTAAACCGAAGATGAGGTTCTCTAGAAAAGACGCTACCTCAGAATCTTTCAGCCAGAACCGCAGATGATGAAGGCAATGAATACTAGCAACTACCTAGCAGGTCCCACGCTCCTATTGAAGCAGGCGGTGGGAGAGGACTGCTTGGGGTGAGCCCATCTTCAACAACCAGTCGTTGAGATAGGGGAAGAGTGGAACTCCTGACTTCTGCAGAAGAGCTGCAACCATCACCAGGAGCACTGTTGAAGCCAAAGGAGAGCATGGTAAAGTGAAAGTTCTTCTGGCCTACCGTAAACCACAGGTAGTGACGATGGGCAGGCAGGACAGGAATATGGAAAGTGGCGTCCTGCAAGTCCAGAGCTACCATCCAGCCTCCGACAGCAGACAGGACCTGAGCAAGAGTGAGCATCTTGAACTTTTCTTTTCTGAGCAAGTAGTTGAGGGCTCTGAGTTTGCGGATAGGAGGAAGGCCTCCGTCCTCCTTTGAAACCAGTAAACAGCAGGAATAGCAACCGCAGCCTATTTCTGGCCCGTTAACGCACTCTATAGCTCCCTTGGCCAAGAGAGTTTTGACTTCTTCACGAAGTAAAGCAAGGTGATCCTCTGTCAGCCGAGCGTACGTTGGAGACTTTGAAGGAGGGGTAGTCTTGAAGGGAAGGGAGTAGCCCCTTCGGACTATTAGCGAAACCCACCTGTCCGAGGTGAAATCCTGCCAGTGGTGGAGGCAATGGTGTATCTTTCCAACAACTGGATACCCATGAACTGGAAAGATTGGACTAGGAAGATTTGGAGGGGGTGGGTTTGTGGCCTGGCCTGAAATCTGGCCTCCCAACCAGCAGGGTTGGGGTGAACTGTGCCCACGGCCATGTAGATGTTCCTGAACTTGCATGGTCATCTGGCTGGAGTAGGGTTGGTGCGGCAGCATGACACGGAGAGGCTCAAAGACTTGGCCATGGCCCACGACTCCCTAAAACACTAATGCCACGTCCCCAAAGAGACTAGAGCCAAAGGGCATGTCCATAAGATTGGCTTGGACATCCGCCCGAAAAGCCAGAAGTATCTCAGCCAGGCGGTGCGCCTAACGGCCACCGTCGAGGAAATTGCTCTGCCCAGCGAGTCTGAGTCTAGGCCACACCGTATGGCAAACTTTGCTGAATCTCTCCCATTTGCAACAGCTGGGAAGAGGACGGCCCGGGCCTCCTCTGGGACTTGCGGTAGCACTTGCACAACAGTTTCCCATTGAGAATGGGACTAATGGCCCAAGAGACATGGCGTCCTTACTGACTGCAATGCAAGGCTGGTGAGAGAAAAGATCTTCTTGCCGAATCTGTCCATCCTTTTGGATTACATATCCGGGGGTGCTGAAAGTAGCGCACCACAGGAAGTAGAGGCTTAGATCACCAAGCACTCAGGGGATGGAGAGGAAAGCTGGGTCACCCGGTGCAGGACGATGGTGGTAGGCGATAGTTCTGTTCACAGGAGCCCCCGTGGTGAGCTTGGACCAGGTGCCTGGTAGAACATCTGTAAAAGCCTCATTGAATAGCAGCAAGGGTTCCGAAATGGAGACACCAGGCTGCAGGACCTCCGTCAAGACATTGGTCGTGACTGCCAGCGTAGGAAGCTGCAGAATCAAGACCGCTGCAGCCTTACGCACCACCATTGCAAATTAAGCCCCCTCCTCTGTAGCCAGGTCAGCGGGAGGCAGCATGCCAGCCTCTGGAGGGGAGTCCAAGCCAATGGCATCACTGAGGTCCTCGTACCAGTCCGGTTCTTCGTTTCTAAGGGATCCTGCTGCCCTCCCAATCCTCATCCAATCCCTTCAGAATAAGGCACAGGATACGATATGGAGCCCAATGGCTCCTTCGGCGCCAGCATCTGAGTTGGTGGACACTGAGCCGGCTCGGTGACGTCCAGAATAAGAAAAGGGGAGGCGCCACTGGTGGGTACCGACGACACAGAGGGTACTGACAGCAGACATGGCGCTGGGGAAGGGCTCTTAGAAGGTACGGCTGGTGTCAGTCTGGGAACAGATCAATAGGAGTCCTGGGCGCCGGGCCCATGGATTCTCCGTCTGATGAACATGCAGGGCCCAAAGGCACGACGGCAGGATCAGGCTGCCCAATTATGGTGCACAGTGTGTTACCCGGGAGGAAAACGCGGAGCTGACCGAGACACCGACTCTGTGGAGCGGGGCCTCGAGCGCAGAGACCCGTGTGTCTCGTCAGATGACGGACAGGGCAAAGTCAAAGCATGTTTCTTACCGGATGACTGAGTGAGAGAAGGAAGACTCAGAACCCCCAGAGCAGTGCTCCGATCTTCCTCTCGACAGACCGGGAGCTAGATTTCAGTGGAGATCTCAGAGGTGCCGGACCACAAGCAGCTTTAGCGACTGCTCTCTCAAGCTTTTGGCACCAGGGCCCGGCAGTCGGAGCAACTTTGGGTTGTGGTCACACTCCGGGTCCAAAGACACACAAGATGGGGATTTGTGACCACCATGGCACGGTGATGTGCATCGCATGGTTTGAACCCTGAGATGTTCTTACTGGATATCCTAAACACAGATAGGTTAGACAAAAAATTTTAAAAAGTCTGTCAAAAATTGACATGGTGTGGCTCTCTTCGCCAGATCTGTGCTGGCTGAGGCAGAAAGGAAATAACTGCTGTCAGCACGCCGAGGTGGCGCCTATATAGACGCAGACATCACGACGATTAACCGGACACCTATGAGTCGACCGGCACCACCTATCGGCGCGCAGGGGTACGGCTATCAAAAATCTTCCGGATTCATTTGCACCTGGAAGTTCTATGGTAAGGAATCTAGATGTCACTATCAGATATATATAATATTTGTTAGACCCGTCAGCCTTAGGGTGGTCTTCCCCCCAAACCTATTGCCTTACTCCTCCGGATAATGCTGAATTAGTTTTTGTTGGCCTTAGGACTCTGCACACTTTACCACTGCTAAAGTGCTTGTGCTCTCTCCTTTAAATATGGCGAATTGGCTTACACCCAATTGGCACATTTAATTTACTTGTAAGTCCCTAGTAAAGTGGTACTACCTTTTCCCAGGGCCTGTAAACGAAATGCTACTAGTTGGCCTGCACTCATTGTGCCACCCACATAAGTAGCCCTTTAAACACATCTCAGGCCTGCCATTGCAGCCTGTGTGTTTTTAAACTGCCATTTCAACCTAGCAAAATAAACCTTTTTAATACGCATGTCACTCATATGGTAAACCCTAAACAGTCCATAGGGCAAGGTGCAGTGTATATAAAAAGTTGGCTGGTACTTTTTATTTTTACATATCTTGGTAGTGTGAGGCCAACCTCACCCATAGGAGAACGTTGGTTTACCTTATGTTTAAAACGGGCTAACTTTCATGTGGGAGCAGGTAGGAAAGTTGAGTTTACTGTCAAAAAACAAATGCAATTTAAAACCCTATTTAATAGTAAAATTGGATTTTTAGTCACAATTCTGAAAATGGTACTTTTATAATGTTGGCATTTTCCGGTCCTAACCAAAGCACACAGCTTGTGATCTCTTCACAAGTACTTAAGAGATGCATGCTTTTTACTTTGTTGTATACAAGTGCATGCACTGTACGAATGTCAGACGGGTTGCTCGGTCTTTTACACAAATAATCTAAATAGCACTATTTTATTTCTTTTATAGCGCTACTCACCCCAATGCAGTGTTAGAGCGCTTTACATAACATACACGTTATCCATTCCAAATAAATCATGCACGTGTGTAAATTAATGTAAAAGATGGGTTACATGAGACAGTCAGGGTTACAAGGTGTAGGAGTCAAATACCCTTCATAGCTCACTGTGGTCTACTTGCAGGATTACAATTGATTAACAGCAAGTAACAAAAGGATCCGTGTTCAAAGCAGTAATCCACTTACCTATCTACATAAAATAAAAATCTGTCATCTGCATGTTACATGATACGCTTTGCAGGAGACCACTTTAAACAAAAAAACAAACATTTTAATGCATTTTCAGTTGGCATACCCATATCAGAGCATCACTTCCAGTGAGGTCACTACCTCAGGACACATTTTTTATTAATAACTTCCCCCCAGATTGAGCCCTATCTTAGACTAGTCTCGAATCATTTTCACCGCTGGCTGCTGACAAGATTTCGCTTTAATTTAATACATTTTAATTTAGGTAGTTTTCAAGGTTGGTGCAAACCAGAAGATGCTGCTTTGTGTAATTGCGACGACAGTTCAATTCAGGATACTACGCACTTTATCCTATTCTGTAACCATTACACAGTAATTAGAACAAAGTACATTTTACCTTTGCTACAAGGGAGAGGCTTCTACCAAGTAAAACCAGCACTGATGTAACTCCAATTACTTGACTCCCCATGGATAATTTTTAATATTGCTAATTTCTTAGTAACTGCGGTAAGGAAAAGGAAAAAACTTGATGCTCAGTTTGTATACTGTTGTTAGGGGCATACTTATTGACTTGGTCGACCACTATGTGAACTATTTTTTAAACTGTATTTTGTAAAGTTTTTATGTGTACGAATTATTGTGATGTACTTTTATGATTTTAATTAATCGATTAAAGTGGTTATGACTGACTGACTATGACACTACCTGTGATGCCATGTGGAATGTCACGCATTGTGAGGTCATGTGCTTTGATGGCACGAGTCATGATGTCACTTGCATTTTGCCTAACTTGGTCAGTCCATCCACTTCTTTTTATATGACTTGTGCCCTGTGCACCGGGCGGGAATAGGGAAAGTGTGCCCTATTACATTGAATGCACTGCCCTCAGGGAAGCCGCAAACGGGCAGCGCATTCAAGTGAAAAAGTGTTACACTGTGCAGGTGGCAACCGCCTGCATTTTTAAGAGGGAAGAAAGATCCCCTTGTAGGCGGATGCAGTGAGTGACTGCACCTGCCTGCAAGGGGATGTTTAGGGGGTTCCATAGGACACCCTATTCCTCCTGCGAAGGGTTGCCATCCGGAGGCACACTGACAGTGCACCACGTTTTAGGTGGGACACTGTCAATTAACCTGCTGACAGCTTCTTTGCCTCAGAGTCCATGTCTATAATATGGCAAGGCCGCAGCAGCAAAGGGATTCCCTCATTTGCATGGGGCCACACCCCCCTGCAAATGAGGCAACACCCTCTAGTGACAGCATTGGCACTATATGTGCGCCAGCACGATGTATTACAGAAGGGGCAACACAAGAGTCTGCAGCCTCTTGTGTAATACAAAAGTCCTACTGGGGGCCCACAAAGCGGGCATCATCGCCCGCTGCGTCCCCGAGGCACTTTCGTAATACAGCCCCGGGTATAATAGATCCTCAACTCTTCAGTACACTTATGGCCCTTGGGAAAACTTAGAAGAAAAACTGCTGTGTTGCTCTGCTGTAAGGAGGACTGGTCTGCTGCCCTACTACTCTATTGCCCAAGTATGTAGGATTGGACATCACCTTGAACCAAGGACCTCTAGAGTGACTCCAAAAGCTAATTGACAGGCCTCCTGAACAGAACCTCAGGGACAGAAAAGGCTCCAACAATCTTGAAGCCTACACCTGGACGCTGCCTTTTGTGAGTCGTAAACCCCTAGGTGGTGCATCTACAGTCCTGGACACTTGTGAGTCTAAAGGTGCTTTGCCGTCCCAGCTGTGGTCTCATTAAAAAGATTGCAGCAACTCTTCGAAACAGTGCCGCTCACAGGTCATCGGAACCATCCCTGTGCAACGTATCCTCGATGTGGACTTTGCAGCCTCACATTGGATACGACAACCTCAACGCAAGCCCAATCGCAGCTCATCAGAACTGCCGCTGCATGATGCATCCACGACAAGCCCCCTTCACAGCCCTCACAGCTTATTGGAATCACCACTGCGCGACGTATCTTCAACTCGGCCCTCGCATCGCTTCTCAAGACCGCCGCTACGCAGCGCAATACTCCTCAACCAGGATTTAAGGTGCATTTTTCAGCGAGACTAAGTTAGTCCCTGTGTATGGCCTGTGCTTCATGGTCAGCCTGAACTTGTGACTTTGTCCTAGCCTGGTGCAACCAGATGACCACAGATGGCGCTTTGTGCTTTTAAGCACTATTTTTATCTAAACAATTAGAATTGAATATCTCCAGTTCTACTTATTGGATTTTTGTTGCATTGCGTCAAAAAAAATTTAATTTTACTCTTTCTAAATTGATGTGGGATTTTTCTTGTGTTGTCACTTTATAAAATTGTTTGTGTGATGAATAAATACTATACAAATTATACTTCACTAAGTGGCCCTGTATTGATCGAAGGCACACACCCATTATTACATTGATAATCCAACTGCATGTATCTCATCCAACATTTAGTGCTCTTAACGGAAAGGTGGTCACCAAACAGCCTTTTTGCAGCCAACAATAGCTGTAATAACGAAAAGATGTTTGAGCACACTAGGATATATTAGTCCACAACAAAATCGTCCCATCTTGTGTCTTTTTAATTATAATCTTAAAGCCTATAGGCCAACACGTGTTTCGTCATTTCTGGAAGTATGCCTTCAACTTCATTGAAGTCTTAATTTACTAGATGTATACTGAAACAATTTCAAAGTAATAGCTCCAAATAAATTATCTATCTCGAGAAGTGTTTCTCATGAAACCTAGTGGAGAGTACTCCACACACCAAAGTGCATCTCAAATTGGTGTTCTGTGTAAATTAATTTACAGTATGCTCAAAGGTCTTTTCATAAAGACTTTACATATTGCCTCTAAGTAAAGCCAGACTGCTTTTGCGCCAAGCTTCAAGGGGTTAAGCACAGGTTAATGTGGGGCTTGCTTAAGTTTCACCCCGACAAGAATTTTAGTTACCCAACCAGTTACAAAATTTCTCACAGTAGTCTGTTTCCATTTGCATTTAACTGTTGTGGATTAAGCAATGTTCTCCACTATTGCTACCCTGCTGGGTTTTTATTTAGGTAATGTCCTCTCATCACAACTCTCCCCACGGCTCCTTGGTATTACTTTATCTTGACGGACTCCCCCCTCGCTTGTGTCTCCACATTGCTATATATCTGTTCCTCCATGATTTCCCCATCCTTCTTTAAGGATATATGTATTTTTTTTTTTATTGTGTCTGGTTGTCGCATCATTCTTCACTTTATTGTGTCTGGTTGTCGCATCATTCTTCACTGGGTATAAACTCCTGAAGGGCATGCCGCAGCTGTCTGTACCTCAACCATTGCGTCGCTGACATCTTATATTCTTTCTGCAAGTGATCAAATGGAACTATGCCATTTGTGTCCCAGATATCCACCAGTTCGGAGCAAGCAATAACATCAGAGCCTCGAAAGTCCTGTAGCGAGGTCACCAGTTGAAGTCTGGTCTTCTGCCACAATGGTGTTTTGGGGGTCAGTATTTTATCCCACTTAATTTCCTTGTGCAATAGGCATCAGGTGTACGCCACGATCTTGGGTCCCTCCTGTAAGTCTAGGTTTCCTCCATACAGCACACAGAGACAGTCTGCGGGGTTAGCCCGGTTTGAGTAAGCCCATTCTTTAACCACTCCAACCTGCTCCGCCTCATAGTACTTCCTGATGATTGGAAGGGCTATGCCGCCATCGAATTTGCTTCGCTGGAGAACCTTCATTGCGATCCAATGTCTACCCCCCGTCCCCCCCCCCCCCCCCCCGAAGCTTCTTGACCATTGTATCCACCTTAGTGAAGAAAGCTTAGCAGAGAAAGCATCTGGCACCTTATACGGGCAATTTTAGAGGATGGAGAGGAGCCGCCGCAGCGCAATCATCGTGAACATAGACACCTGTCTATAAGAGACAGCAGCAGCATATGCCAGTGCCTCACATCCACTTCCAATCACTGAACCATGGGCAACAAATTTGCCTCAATGTGCGGCCGCATTCCTTGTGATCCAAATCCCCTAGTATTTGAATCTTTAGGGCTCCACCGCTAGTGGAAGAGGCAGTGTCCCCACATGCTCCCAACCTCCCAGTGGATACAGTAAGGACCTTTCCCAGTTGATCGCGAAGCATCTACCAAAGATCCAGAAGATTTCTCTTAGGTGTGCAAGCAATGCCCTTCCTTGTTTGAACAGCGGGTAAACCTGTTCTGCTCCGCAGGATAGCATTATTTTATGGTTGCCTTCTAGCCTCTTACGACTGCCATCCTTCTTTGGAGAAGTCCTAGTGCCCAACTTTTAGCAGGACAAAAGATACTACTAATGCTAAGTAAAGGACTCACCTTTTAGATGAGAAAGTTTCTACATTAGAGTTAAGGTACATTACAAAGGGGCTCAAATGCAGGCACACAACCAAGAAATTATTCTTGCAGATAAGCAAGGATAGGTTAGTTATGAAGAGAAACCTGCAGTTTCTCAGAAAGGTCATTTCCCACTTCCACATCAACTAAGTCATACAACGAACACCTTTTTTCCAACAGCCAAAAGGTGCAGGTGGAAAGGCCCACACATTCTAGACGTCAGGAGGGCAGTAGTATTACCTGCAGGAAACAAAACAAATTCGAAAGGGGTTCAGGTCATTTTTTTTTCTTTTGCACACAAGTTGACCAGTCACCAGGAGGACCGCTGCAAGACTAATTGTACACACAATGCTACAGGATACAAGGGGTCTAGTGGGGCAACAATCAAGAGCACACTCCATATTGAAAAAGGGGATGACCCTGGGATTCATTGCTAATATTTTTTGATTTCAAAGTATTTTATTAAATTTTTCAGGCAAGTACATTCGCTTTACCGCTCCGGGGTACCAGCCAAGCTTGGTTGGCGTTGCCATGGCTACAGGTAGTTGGTGTACATGTTTAGCTGCACCCCTTTACAATGTCTTGTTAGGAGATTAAGGACAGATGAAAGCAGGAGAGAGAATAGAAAAGAAAGGGAGGAGATAGATTACAAGAAGGGTACAAGATCACTATTGTGTGGACATCATCCAGACCAACAGGGAAGCACAGGTGGTGACCGAAGATACTCAAAGGCACTTTTGCAAATAGACATTCATTTCAACCCTGCATCCCAAAGGAGGGAGAATTCCGCTACAAAAATCAATGCACAGTATGTGAATCCAGCAATGATCACACTGCAAAACGAGATGGCTACTTACCCGTAAAACTATTTATACAGCTTGATTAATTGAATGGATTCAGAACAAAGCGAACCTTCCACATCCCCAAAACATTTGGTGATTTAGAACTGAGAAAGAGTATGTGCAGAGAATTAAGAAGCCCAAATGAAGGTAGAAGTTGCCAAAGGGAAAAAAGAATTTGAAGACAGAGACCAAGCACAGAGGCTTCCAGGGCCTAAACCTCACATCGCAGGAGGGTGAACTTACCCCCAAATGGTTGATAACACCCTAAGAGAAGATACAAGAAAACACTAGATAGAAGCCATTACACAACCGAACCACTAGAAGGTGGAGTAATACAGAGCATGGAAATCCAGAAAACTCTTTAAACTGCAAGACTGCTACAGGTCAGTAACCATTTTGTTTCCTTCCGACATGGTCTTTAAAAGAGCTTAACTACATAATTATCCCTTGTCAAATGGGGATTTGATAATCAATGTCTGACCTTCATAAACCCACTGTTCTTACAGGCATTGGCATGCTTCAATATTAATATAGTTCTGTATTGTGCCTCATACCGGCCCTTCTGTCTTTTCCAACCACTGTAAATGAGACATTAGTACTGTCCACCATAAAGGCACTCAATTGTGTGAACTCGGAAGGATGGACGGCAGAGCTATCTTTGCTGAGATTCAAACTCATGACCAGCAGATCAAAGAAGCCGGTAGGGTTACCTCACTGTCCCACCCAATCTGAAACTATAATTTCTTGAAAGTCTGTTTTTATATCACTAGATCTCCCTATATTAGTAAATAATCAATATGAGCACCTGAACTATGAATCATTAAATAAGTGTAATCCCGCTCTCTGGGCGACTCATCCTTCCATATACATCAACCTTAAGAATAAAAACCTACAAAATCGAATACCATGAACCATGTTAAATTTGCCTGCTATTATTATATTCCCCTTTACAGTAATCTACATCCCGAGCCCTCACTGGGGGAGATGCACATCATTAACGCTTCAAATATTGCCTCAAATAACAGGACATACCCCCGTTCAGTGTCCCTTACTACTTACGATACATGACGCGCGTTGTGGAAAGCATTCCTCAGGTGTACCATCTATTCAAGAGATCAGGTATTTGGCTACATCCTTTCGGAAATGGGCTTCCTACAATGCCACATTATCTGCACCTTTTCAAGAATCTTCGGAATCGTCAAAGCTCTTTAGATTCTTTAGGTTCCAAGTATTTTGTCAAAATACATAAACGAAGCCTAAACAACCCACCTGGCATATGATGTATTGCAGAATAATCCAAATAATATAAATTAAAAGAAAATTAAAAAAATGCAAAAGATTGGCAGTCTGAACTGACAATTCATCAGATCCAAGCGCGTATAGCTCATCCACGCCAGGCTTTTTATGTGCATTCTACTCCTCATAGTCCCGTTAATCCCATTACAAAATCAGTACTACAAGTACCAGAGTGCAAGCGAAAACACTCCACTCCTTGAGCTAAGCGCACACACAGGCACGGGAGACTTGAGAGCTCAGCATGCAGCTAAAACCGATGTACAGGATATTGGAAACCTCAAGGCAAAAGGAAAAGGCTAGACTTCTGGGTTCAAAATTATGGTGTGCATTCAGAAGAGGGGTGGTTATTGCATATTTGAGGATGTTGCACAGTTTTGCAGTTCTGACGTGAGGTACCAGACAGGCTGATCGTGTAACTGATCAACTATGCTTGCACCATTTAGCCTGCTCTCATCCTATTAGCAAATATATAAATATAACACTTAACTGATTGTTTCTGGCACATTTCCTTTACACATTTTATGAAATGGTTATGCTCGTCACAGGCCTCAGACACAGTTTTCCTAGATAGTTTCAAATTCAGTTTATTCATTAAAAGGAATATGTGTATGTTTATATATTACACGTGCAATTCTGCACAAGTAAGCATTAACAAAACTGTTCATATATAAATATACACACATTTCATTTCTGTACACTACTAAGTCTTGCTTGCTAGGGCTTGGAAAGGATGAATTTACAGTGGAAATGAACCCATTAGGATAAAACCTGCACAATGTTTACAACACAGGACACGAGGTTACCCATACTTTTCTTCGACATACTTCCAGCTGGGTCACACGTTTTGTCAAGAGCTCAAGGCTGATGAAGGGTGATGACGGATCTAACTCCAGCTCAATACACAACACCTTCATCCCTTTCAGAGGCGGCGCCGCGCAGGATGTGGCCCTCCTGGATGCTTGGAGACACTGCCACGAGCACCTATATAGCAAGTACTAGTGCAACACTACTTGCCTCACTTCATCAACATTAAGGTGTTCCTTTTGCCCATCGTCAGTTTCTCTGTACCTACACCTGATTCAGTGGCAAAGCAAATTATATACTCCTCTGTACATGCATGTAAAAACCGTCATGAACGACGCTGATTGAACGATTGTTATTCTGTACCACCACATGTACCATGGCCCCCATAAAAAAGAAACAAGCTGTCCTATTAACAAATTTTTTTTTTTTTTAAACATGCTCGACCCAGACAAAAAACGAAAACTATCTAGGGAGAAAAAAAGCCACTGACACAACATCGGTATCCTGCACATTGTGTGACTGCATTTTGCTTCAGTGTATAGACACTTCAGACGTTTTGGAAGTACAGAACGACAGAAGAAGGTTTACTGGGTTCTCATTTTTTACTCAAATACATCTCCCTGTTAAATTTTTTTTTTTTTTTTGTTTTGTCAGATTTTTCTATTTTGAGGAAGAAATTACCCTGCGCCGGCATCCATTTAATGCAATTTTTTTTACTTCAAAATCAAGTCGAGCTCCAAGGTGAGTCAGGGTTGAATCAGAAGCAGATGTTTCGGCTTGCTTCCAGACTAGTTTCAAAACCAGTATCCACAAAAGTAGTTAGATGTTTCCAGCTGAAAGGCTCCCAACAGATGTTTTACGCACACAAAAAAGTCAAGTATAAGTGAACATTTCCTTAATGAATTTTGAACCTTATGGAGGCCTTTGAACTCTGGATGCGATAGGCTTTTTTGAAGAGCAGCTTGTGGCTGGCTTCCAGACTCAAGGGTTTGAACTGGTAGGGAGCAACACCAATCGCCAACCACAAGCACTAGATAGCAACTGATTTTCTTTAATGTGAGAAAAACAAACACTGAGAAAAAAGGCCACAATGACAGAAACTATAAAGACATTTTGATGAACGACCATCGTATGCACCAAGAACAAAAGGTCAGAGGGCTTGGGACGTTCCAGCCCTAAAAGCACTACAACACTGCACAAACAAGTACCATTGTCAGTAACAATATCTTCTAAATTTGGGAATTTTGCAGACGCCCGACATGATTAAGATTCAAACAGCCCAGTGTAGAAAGCGAAAATAAAAACAGGTACAAGCGTCTGAAACATGAAAGATGGCGTTCCCAAGAAAGTATATTAGACATGCTATATTTTCTTTACAAAAGAATAAAAAATAAATATATTTAACACTCTCGTTGGGTTGTTTACCCTTCATGGCCTTACCAAATATTATTCAAAAAGGCTTTCTAGCCGGGTAAGTTGGACGCCACAAAGTGACTGCACACTGCTTTATCCTAAACCATCACACAGGAAGGAGCAAGAATGTGAACAAGGCTAACATTTCAGCATACCACAATCAGGAGAGGCTTCAAGATTCTCCACAAGCCTATTAAAAATCAGTATAAAAAACAAACCCCGCCTCAGAATAGAGGACATACTTTTGAAAATTAACTTTAAAGGCTATTGTCATACATTGCTCTCATACTTGTGCGTTTCTGTTGAGGTCAGACAGCAGATTATGATGTTCACAGCGCAAGAAAAGGCAGAAAGGAAGCCATGACCACATTAGACAATAGAAAGCAGCTTAAGGGGAGCAATGAGGTGAGCACCCCAGACACAAGTGTGCTCAGGAATGACTGCACAAAGAGCCTGCTTTTAGGGGAAGCATCCTCCAGCACAGTAGGCAGCAGTGACGCTTTTGTCAAAAAAGCACCCCACGAGTCCGTTGTCGGCTAGTCCATGAACACGTGCACGCGGCCACTGGAGTTGCCCCCAACCAGGATGTTCCTCGTCGGATGCATAACATTAATGGAGCATACAGAGCACAGGTAATCTGCGTCGCTGAAGGCGTGCACCAGCTCGCCACTCTCGTGGAAGACTTCGATCTGACGGGGCTGGACCATGCTGCCCACCACAAAGCAGTCTTCCTGCCGGGGGTCCCACACAGGCCTAAAGCGGGTGAGCCAACGGCCTGTGTTATTGTTGTGCCTGAAGTGAGAGCAAGAGGGAAGTTGTATATTAAATTGCCTTTGATGAAAAAAAAGAAAAATTCAAATTTGATGCAAAATCTTGATCAAGTGTGGCTGGCGGGGTGAATTAATTAGCTATTCACACATTTCAATCAGAAATCCAAATTCACAATCCTAAAGCATAGAGGGCAAGAGGGGTTGGAGGTGGAGTCAATAGCTGAAAAAGAGGTTGCACTTCTGAGTAGCAATGGCACTTTAAGCCTTGCCAGGTTGGTGTTTGTGAGAAGACATCATGCTACTTGAGAGCACCCTAAGAGAGGTAAGCTGCAACGTCACCGTTTTACAGGACAGGATTGGATCACAAGAGTTTTTTTTTGTTTTTTTAACTGAAGGGAGGCGCCTGAAATACAACACAACAAAGTTTTTTTTAGAAGATGGGGACGATAATCAGGATCAGGTGCCCCACAGCCTCCCTTGCTGGTACTCTGAAATACAAAGGTCTGCACTAGTCTCCTCTGCAGCAGGGACCACAGCAGTCAGGCGACCTTTGGAGGCAAGTGAAAGTGGCCTGTTATGGGTCCATAGAGTCTCCTTTAACCAGAGGAGCAGCGTCTTCCTAAGATACAGAACAGAGACTGGAAAAGGCATGGGGACCACCATTGGTCACACAATGGCACAAGAGCAGCAGTATGTACTTTTGGGAGCTAGGAAACCTCACTAGACGCTCTGTTAATACTGCCGGTGAGATGTCAGTGCTCCAGATAAGGGGGAAGTTCTGGGGTCGCCCAAGGTAGATGTTGAAGCAAGACTAGTTAGTAAAACAAAAACTAATGGCAAAGGCTCTAGCACTCATGATACACCCCGCCCACCCCAAAAAAACCTCCAACTTACTTCAGGGACAGGAGAAGAGGGGGAGCTTCTGAATGCAGACTGGTGGTGTCATAGACCCTGTCAAGGAACAACAAAATAATATGAAGAACAGACAGCCCATATCACAGTCCTTACAAGACAAATTGAGGCAACAAAGGAGGATTAACATTCTAAACAATAATCTAGATTCGTTGAGACCATGCTGGTAGGCCTTATCACAAAGGCAAAACTTTCATTTACTACACGATGTGTACCGTGGAACTAAACAGCAACTCCATCTTGAAAAAGGTCTCACTAGCTTATGCTACTACACATCAGCGCAGCAAAAATACTTACATATGGATATATGTTCATCACCTGCACAGAAAGCGGTCATAACTGGGGTAGCTGTTGAATGAGTCAGATACAATCGCACAATATTTACACATGAATAGCAAATTAAGGTATCCTTTCCATCAGGACTACCCCAATTCTGCTTCAATTTAGGTAAGCGATTAAGATTTGCCTGTATAAAGAACACAATATAATGACCTATTAACAGTCCACAAACCAGATTCCCCCTTTTATCACTGAGCAAATAAATACATAAATGAAAATACCAGCAACTGAATGTACCCAGACAATATCAAGACAGTGAGTTAGGGTATTTCCCTAATGTTCAATCAATCAATCATATCGCGCACTACTCACCCGGAAGGGTCTCAAGGCGCTTGGGGGAAGGGGTCTGCTACTGCTCGAACAGCCAGGTCTTGAGCGGTTTCCCGAAGGCGAGGTGGTCCTGGGTCAGCCGCAGGTGGATGGGCAGGGAGTTCCATGTCTTAGCCGCCAGGTAGGAGAAGGATCTTCCATCGGCGGTGGCTCTCTGGATGCGAGGAACGGCGGCGAGGGCGAGGTACGCGGATCGTAGCTGGCGGGTGGGCGTGTAGAAGGTCAGGCGGTCGTTGACGTACCTTGGGCCCAGGTCGTGGAGGGATTTGTGTGCGTGGGTGAGGAGTCTGAACGTGATCCTCTTGTCGACAGGGAGCCAGTGCCGGTCTCTCAGGTGGCCCGAGATGTGGCTGCGTCGGGGGACGTCCAGGATGAGTCGGGCCGAGGCGTTCTGGATACGCTGAAGTCTTTTCTGAAGCTTGGCTGTTGTTCCGGCGTAGAGGGTATTTCCGTAGTCCAGTCTGCTGGTGACGAGGGCCTGGGTGACAGTTTTCCTGGTTTCGGTCGGGATCCATCGGAAGATCTTGCGGAGCATGCGGATGGTGTGGAAGCATGATGAGGAGACGGCGTTGACTTGTCTGGTCATCGATAGGGAGGAGTCCAGGATGAAGCCCAAGTTGCGTGCGTGGTCCGTTGGCTTGGGTGCGGTGCCTAGAGCCGGGGGCCACCAGGAGTCGTCCCATGCTGAGGGTGTTGGTCCAAGGATGAGGACTTCTGTCTTGTCCGTGTTCAGTTTCAGGCGGCTGATGTTCATCCATTCGGCGACGTCTTTCATCCCTTCGTGTAGGCTGGCTTTGGCGGTGTCGGGGTCTCTGGTGAGGGAGAGGATCATCTGGGTGTCGTCGGCGTAGGAGAGGATGTTGAGGTTGTGTTGCCGTGCGATGGCAGCGAGGGGTTTCATGTAGACGTTGAAGAGGGTGGGGCTGAGCAACGATCCTTGCGGGACGCAGCAGATGACTTCGGTGGCCTCAGAACGGAACGGAGGGGAGGGAGGCGTCCTCTGTGTTCTGCCGGCGAGGTGATCCATTCCAGAGCCTTCCCTTGGATGCCGGTGTCATTGAGGCGTTGGACTAGGGTGCGGTGGCAGACAGTGTCAAATGCTGCGGAGAGGTCTAGGAGGATGAGTGCAGCTGTTTCAGCGTTGTCGAGCAGGGCCCGGATGTCGTCAGTGGCTATGATGAGGGCGGTCTCGGTGCTTGGACGATTGCATTTTGGCGCTCAAGAGTTTGTTTTCAAATTTGGTAAAATTCCAGTGGTGGGGTGTAGGATGGCCGCCCTATCCCTATAGAAGCACTTAACTACTTTATGAAGTAATGCACCGGTTTGCTACGCAACGAATGCGGGATGTGAGCAGGAAGCGGAGGTTCCCAGCCATTACATCTGCAGAGTTGTACTTTTTGGGAAGTGGCTGCACTCTTCATTGCATTTGTGAGCCTGTAATTGATAGACAGAAGAACTCCAGTTGAGATCATGGATCCAAATAAAATGGAAGAGAAAAGGTGGCAGAGGACCTCTTTCGGGACTTAAAAGCTGGAGTTTCCTTAGACAGAATTGGTAAACAGGATAAGAATCCTCAAGAGGGACTTAAAGAAAAGTTTATCAGACTACAGACGCTGAAGTCAAAGATAACTAAATGGTGGGATTTAGCTACAATTAAACAGTATCTTAAGAACAGGCAGATCCCACGTGGTTTAAGTGTACAAATGTTTCTACTTATGATGACTTAGTACTTTTTCCCCATCTGGTCATAAGATCTGGCTCTAACAAATTCTTCCAGTAATCTGATGGAGATATTAATTATAAACCAAGACAGAAGGTTGTTAAATTGCAAGAATAAATAAAAAATTTTAAAAAAAAAAATCTAGAGAAGGAAATTAGTGACCCTACGAGAGGCAACTTAAAAGAATTAGGATATGCTTAAAGAAGTTTTACCAAAACATCAGGTGGAGGTGAAACTACGGAAAGCAAGGAAAATAAAAGGATGATCAGGTTTACTCTAAGGGAAGTGTATTCACCTTTGCAGAACAATTCGACTATTTTAGAATAGAACAAATGGAACGACTGGGATTAAGATAACAAGTTTAAGTGAGATATCTTCGAGTATTCCCTCAAATAGTGAGGGGGAAAGAGGCGAACGAACCTGGGGATGGTTCATCTGGCCAGCCAGATGGTAATGGTGTTTTTTTTTTTTAAAGAAGAAATTAGAAGGATCAGGATTGGCAACAGAAAAAAGGTAAAGAGAGTGATTCATGGGCCCTAGTGAAAGAAGAGAAATAGCACTACTGTCAGCTGTTTAGCTTGCAAAATAGATTGTTAATTAGGGTTAAGTGAGCGCCTCTAGGTACGGTACCAGTGCATCTGCTGCACCAATGGAGCTATGTCCCTGGCCGCTAAAGCGATGCACTTGCAACACATGGGGGTCACCTTGCGCAAGTTGGAATCCTGCTAACTTGTCTTTTTTCCATCATCACATGATTTGAAAACATACATTTTCATCAAACAAGTGAGAGAGACCATCATACCTTTGATATTAATTTAAATGTTTACTTTGCATCATCATTTGTATCCCAGTGAATTGAAGAGCTGCATAGGAGCATAATAGCGTTAATTTATGAACACGGTCAGGTAACATTTGTTTATCTGTTCAGTTTGCACAGCAGAACAGGACCAATAACTGGCTGTTTGCTGGTGTCTGCAATGAAAAGAATAGCAATTTATGTGCACAAATTTCCTAAAACGATGAAGCGTAAATGCTTAAATAGAGAGGAGTAGCAAGATGGTGCAACAATCACGTATTAGGTCTAGAAAACAGGGCAATGGAAAGTCAGCTAACTTTAGAAGATGTATAATTGAATGAATTTTCGAACCAATGCATAAATCCGTGATCTAATTTACTTTAAATATGCCCCAGTAGGGTAGGAATGCAACACTTAAGCATTTGAAAACAGAAACCCTTGAGCGTCAAAAAACAATAGTCTAAGTCTTTATCTGTGTAGATGTGTGTTTATTTCGTAGCATCACCACTCTAGCCAATGCAGGTTTTGTCTTACAAATGACTTCCTCAGGACTACAAAATCATACAGTACATTCATTAATTCAAAATAAACAATTCAGTATGTATGGAATGCGTTACTTACCTGTAACTGCAATTATGCAGTTTTGGTATCTTTCATAGATTCACATGCCTGAATCATTCCCCGTCATCGGGATGAGAGTCCCCGGTACATAAATAAAGTAATGTTCCATTAGACATGTATAGTAATAGGCCAAGGGCCTCACATTAGTAACATCTCCATGTCCTTTTGTAACAAGCATTGGCATAGCCAATAGGTCTCGCCTTTGGGACCTTATAAGTGTTTAGCCATGCAACAGTTGCATAACTAAATACTTATAAGGTCCCAAAAGCGAGACCAATTGGCTATGCCAAGCGGCCATGAAAGTGATCGCAATCACGATCAAACCTCAAAGCGGCCGTGAAAGTGAAAGTAATCGCGGTAAAGCGCGGCGCCCGCGCCCTTGCACTGTAGCTCTAGGCTGGCCTGGTAGCAGTTTTTGGAGCCCTCTCAATA
The DNA here is from genome assembly GCF_964204655.1 of Triturus cristatus. Taxonomy (NCBI): domain Eukaryota; kingdom Metazoa; phylum Chordata; class Amphibia; order Caudata; family Salamandridae; genus Triturus; species Triturus cristatus. The sequence continues at coordinate 656,336,258 of NC_140583.1, forward strand.
AGTCTCGCCAGACCAGCGCATGCGCTGGGTCAGGCGAGACCTAAAAAGGACCAAACTCTTTAAAAGAGCCAATCGGCTATCACCACCCTGTGGAACCCTCCTGGAAGGAAGATTTTCGTAAGCACAGTGCTAAGAAGGTGTATCAGAGAACTAGGTGAGCCCTTCCAGGGGAGGCGGGTGGGTTGCATGTGAATCTATGAAAGATACCAATACTGGATAACTGCAGTTACAGGTAAGTAACGCATTCCTTATCCAGTATTAGGGTATATTTCATAGATTCACATGCCTGAATCAGAGTAGTAAGCAATGATAAGCACATTTTGGATGTTACAGCATATAAAAATTCACCAGATTATAACATATCAATGTAAAACAGAAAGTACCAAAAGGTCAATCAAAGAAACCATTATGGAACACAATAGAGAAATGTGCGTATAAAAAGAAAGGATGGTGGGATGAAAAAATGGCTCACCTCTATCAAAATAGATGACGCAACACCGCCTGTCCCACTGCAGTGTCCTTCATGAGTTCCGTATCCAAGCAGTAATGCTTGGTAAACGTATGCCGCGTCTTCCATGTTGCCGCTCTGCAAATGTCTGTGATAGGGACACCTGCAAAGAGTGCCATGGAAGTAGACATCGCCCTAGTGGAATGGGCTTGAACCGTGGAACGCAAGGGATAGCCCGCTTGCTGGTGACAGAAAGTAATAGCTCCAGATATCCAACGAGAGATACTTTGTTTAGTAACTGGAAGACCTTTCCAAGGTCGACTGTAAGCCACAAAGAGTTGGTTGGATTTGCGGAACGATTTTGTCCTGTCAAGGTAGAATTTAAGGCAGCGTTTAAGGTGTAGAGTGTGTAGAGCTCTTTCTGCCGCCGTTTGAGGATTTTGAAAAAAAAGTCTGTAAGACTATAGGTTCATTGAGGTGAAAGTCTGACAGGACTTTGGGCACAAACTTAGGATTAGTCCGCAGCATGACCCGGTCAGGTTTGAACTGAAGAAAAGGGTCTTGAACTGAGATTGCATGGAGTTCACTTACTCGCCTGGCAGAGGTAAGGGCTAGAAGTAGTGCAGTCTTCCAAGAAAGATATTTAAGATCAGCTCTGTGTATCGGCTCAAAAGGGTGTTTCATAAGCTGAGCAAGAACTGTGTTGAGCTGCCAAGTGGGAGGCAGAGACTTCAATGAAGGAAAAGTCCTGACTAGGCCTTTGAGAAATTGTTTAATCAACCTACTAGACCAAAGAGACGGGCCTGCAGAAGATCTTCTATAACGGGATATTGCTGCTAGATGAACTTTAATAGAGGCGTGAGCAAGACCTCAAGTTGCCAGATGGAGAAGGTAAGGCAGTATTTGTTCTAGGGAAGACGAAAGAGGGTGTATTTTCGCTGACTTACACCAGATGCAGAACTTCTTCCACTTAAAGGAATATGTCTTGTTAGTACTGTCGGCTCCAGCCAGAACCGCCCTGCAGTCTGGATGAATGTCTAGGCCATGAAACTCTCGGAACTCAGGAGCCAAGCCGATAACGAGAGATGCTGGATTCGGATGCAGGACTTGTTCCCGGTTCATTGTAAGGAGAGAGGGAAACTGTTTCAAAGAGATCGGCGGTTCCAGAGAGAGAAGACGGAGCTCCGTGACCCAATGCGGACGCGGCCACGCCGGAGCTATTAGGATTAGCGTGCAGGGTTCGGTCTTCATTTTCCTGAGGACCCTGGGAATCAGGGGAATCGGTGAAAAAGCGTATACAAAGACGTTGAACCATGCGATCGAAAATGCATTCCCTAGAGATCCCCGTTGGGGAGGCCAGCTTGCGAAGTTTTGGCATTTGGCTTTCTGCTTGGTAGCAAATAGGTCCAGGAGAGGAGTGCCCCATTGGGAGAATATGCGGTTGAGAGTCCGCTGGTTCAACTCCCATTCGTGGCATGTTTGTTGCCTGCTTAGAGAATCGGCCAGTACGTTGTCTGTTCCTGGAACATATTCCACGCGAAGGGAAATGTTGTGATGAAGTAAGTAGTTCCAGATTTTTTGAGATTCGTGAGATAGGGTCAGTGAACGAGTCCCTCCCTGCTTGTTCAGGTAGTGCATCGTCGTAGTATTGTCCGTCCGGACGAGCACTCGAGAACCTTTGATCCTGGGAAGGAACGCCAGATAGACAACTCATAGCTCGAGGAGGTTTATGTGAAGCTTTCGTTCGGCAGGAGACCACTTCCTGCAGATTCGGAGTTCTTGGAGGAAAGCTCCCCAATCCCCGTTGTGATGACCTGTGGAGAAGCTTGGAGCAAGAAAGGCAGGCCCTGAGAAAAATTCCGTGGACGAGTCCACCACTGCAGAGCAGTGACCATCTGAGGGGTCACTTGAATGACGTCGAAGGATCCTTCGGATTGAATCCATTGAACTAACAGCGCTTCTTGGAGAGGGCGCATGTGGAGGCGACAGTAAGGAACAAGCAGAATACAGGATGACATTCCAAGAAAGGAATTGAAGAGGCGTACTGAGAGAGACTTCTTGGATTTTATGATATTTGCCAAATGAAGAAGTTTGTTCTGTCGCAAATATACTAACTTGGGTCTCAGTTATACAACATTTTTAACAAATATGAACGTCAAATACCACAAAACAAGTTAAACAATTGTTGTGCTCAGCACCGTAAAACACCGGCTCAAATTATGCACTGGTGGGGGTAAATAGTTAACGTGTCTTACTGGAAGTCTAAAATGGATACACGCTTTCAACATATCCATGTGTGCAAGTGTAATAGGTGGGTATATGTCATGCTGAAGGAAGAGCTACAGCTATATTTAAAAGAACAAGACCTGTGCCTCTTAAAACTGTCTCAACTGTGAAATCACGTAATGAACACTAAAAAAAGGTCTGTCGGCTGGAATAAACACTTAAGCACAGTACAGTCAGCAGTTTTATCCCAGACCCTATTATGGCAAGAGCATGAGTTTTTTTCGCTTTCTCTCCACTGTTCATCTCAACAAATAAACTAACTTGACCTCAACCTGTTACTTCGTGCAGTTTGCCTGTCACCTCAGGCTGGAACCCTATTTCTCTCCCTCCAAGTCGGCTTTCCGGAGCAGGGATATATAGCGCTGCTCTGGACCGGGAGGTTGCCGCTTTATTATGGCGTGACATTTGCTCGCACAATAAAGAGGGCGCAGACTCATTTAGTGCTAATGGACAGTGTAAGGGTGCCATTTTGAGTATTGACAAATTTCACAACCGAGAGTGGCCCTTTGTACAGCATGAATCAGTCTTATGTGCCAGAAAAAAAAACCAGACATTGGCAAATACAAAACCAGGTGCAGCTACACTGGCCGCACCGCCTTAGAGCCGGCCTTACAAATACATCTACTGCAACCTCAAAGTTAGAAGAGGCGCCATAATGCAGTATTTGAGCTGAGCAGAGTCCGATGGTGCATAAAATTTAGACTGTGCGTGTGGGAGCGGTTTGGTTCAGGTGTAGGGAATTAGAACTCTTAAGCGCTGTGGGGGCTGGGGCCGCAACGGACGCTGTGATATAAAACGCCGGGTTTGCTCAACTCTGCAGTTCCTGCCTCCAACTCCGCGATCTCGCAAGCCTCCCGGAGCTCAGCAGAGAAAGGTCCCGGGTATAACCACGTTTCTAGATTTCCGTTCAAGCAATTGCCAAGGGCCTCATTAGCCTTAAGGATTACCGGGGCTGTCTGTACGCCGAGCCGACACACAGCCAGTGGCTGGTCGCATTGCGCGCTCCAAGCCAAGGTACTCGCTCCAAGTCCACGTGCTGCCCACTTCTACTACGTTACTTCCTTCGGCCCCTCGCGTGAAATGTCCAGGCACACAAAGATATTCACAGCGTCTCCAAAGCTCTTGAGTTCACCCATGAAGAATTTGAGCAGCTCGCCCAGTCCTTGTGCTTTTTATGTTTTTGATCTCGGTTTGTTTAGTCGTGTGGTTAAATGACAAAAAACACTATGCGCTGTAGATTTTTAATCAGTAAAAGCAACGACCGAATGCATTTTTTAAAAAAACGCCCTAGAGTGGTGCACTCGCGCGCGCCACTGCGAGGCATATGTTTTCAATGATCGCGCCCGTGTCTGGGCACAATAATTTAAAACATATGGGCTTTGGTGCGCGTAACAGACACCAATAGGCTGTGGGTGGAGCAATGCGCCCGCCTTTGGCCTATTGCGTGCTCTGTTAACAAAATACATGCACTCAAAGCCCAATCACAGAAGAGCAGACAAAAAAAACACGCACGAGCGTGAGGGATTCCAGGGTCCATTTCTGAACCCCGGACAAAAGGACTCTTGCCTGCGCGAGCACTGCTGTGCAGTGCAACGCAGGTCGCGAGACCCAAAAATGAAAAAATGCTGCTACAGTACTTCACCTTCCTAGCACTTAAAAAACCGGTGGCTAAAGTATGGTCTTGTGGCAAATGGAACGAAAAATTAGTGGATTTTTACCATATAAACAGTGTGATCGTGGGCAGATTGCTTTAGGTCCATGGGATTAACATACCCCTTGCCCCACCCACACCACCACCCTAATTGGTCCATCTTTAGTGGAGAAGATGGCTGTAGGCAACTGGTTTTCCGATCAACAAAAATACACTGACCATATTTTATCATTTATAGCTAGAAAAGCTTGGAAGTGGTGGTGGGGTTATGAGCGGTCAGCATAGCTAGAATTGGCAGCAGAAACCTGCACATTGCACTTCAATGTTTTTAGCAGACAATCAGGCGTATCGAGAATGTTATAGGCTCCTAATGCAAACTCTGAAAATGCACCCTCAAGCCCTCCCCATTCACCATGTAAGTAGTGATATTCAGCCACAGTTTGGGTGCAGCGGGCACCTTATACCCTTGAGCCCTGGTGTCACTGGTCAAGTAGGAAGTTACTGCTTTGTAGGAGGAACACATTATAAATACAGCAACTTACATTTTTAAGTCGAGCATTAGAGACGCCTTGTATATACTTGTATGTGTATGTACTTTGTGGGCTCTAGAGATCAGGCCTAGGACTGGTCAGCTTCCGCTTAGGGAATTTTTATTTCTGTTCAACTGCCTCTATTTAACTGTCTCGGTAGAAAACGACCAGTACAGGACAGTAAAATACCAGAATTGCTTTTTGCTGAGGGACTTTATTTTTCTGGCAACGGCCACTATTTAACTTTATTGATCGAAAACGAACAGCAGAGGTCAGTAAAATACCAGAATCACTTCGCATTCTCTAGATTCCAGTCCACAGAAATGGTCTTCCATGAGCACCCAAAGCCAATAATATTTTTTTCAAATCTTGTATTTTCAGTGATATGACCACCGAAGGCCCTGAGTTCATATTAAAAACAGAGCTTTGGACTGTACCGTTTCCTGCTGAAAGGCAATATTTATTTGCATGTGTTCCCATACCTGGTGTGTCACGCAGTTTAGTGCTTACTTTCCCTCCATGTTAAAGAACAGTAGATGTTTCAGCACCCAGGCTAATGTGCTGCATAGCTAAATACATACAAGGTCCCAAAGGCGAGACCGATTGCATTGCAAATGCTTGTTAGACGAGACAGCATGGGGCCAAAGGGGGCTGCAAACAGAGCTCTGGATAAGGAATCCAGACATGGACGACTGAAGGACTTACCATTTACACAGACTGGCAATAAGGAATGAAGAACAAGTTACTTTCAGTAATGCTCTTTCTGGTAGAGACTGAGTCTAGCAGAAGAGCCCTTACCTTTTGAATACACCCCCAGGCGTTACACTGGGTCCAGAAACTTTTCAGCAGTACCTCTGCACACAGGAAAGTTGCGCCTTGTGGCTTCGCACTGACACCATTCTGCTCCGGAAATGACGTGTGGGGCCTATTGAAGCGCCACTCCTAGGAGTGGGCGTCAGCTGCTTTCAAGACTTTCCTGACCACAGATGCAGAGCACCATAAACAAATTGGTAAACAGTGTGCAGATTCCTTGACTTGGGATCTTATTAAAAGGTTAGAGTCAAAACATGGAATGGGGAGGATGAGAGGGTCGGTGAAAAATCTGCAGCTAGATAGTCTCTACCAGAAAGAGCTTTACCGGAGGTAGGTAACTTGTTCCGATAGACTTCTAGTTGCAGATTACGCACCTTTTGAATAGTTACCAAAGCAATACCTAGTCAGAGGTGGACCTCTGAATGGACTCAAACCAGAAAGTCATGCAGGACCAAGCAGGTAAAATGCCCCTCCACGCGAACCGAACTTTCCAGGCAATAATGCTTCGTGAACATGTGTAGGGACGCATACGTAGCTGCCTGGAATATGTCTAGGACAGGGACTCTACGTGCCAATGCAGTGGAAGCAGGCAGCTTTGGCCCGGCTTTGCTTTTTGGCCAATGCGTAGCAGATCTTAACGCAGCACCCAATCAAGCGGAGATGGTCCTCTTCTGCACTACCGTGCCTTTTTTCGCTCCAGATAACCCCCACTAAGAGCTGATGGATCACACCAACGAACCACCAGGTAGACTATGCAAACGCTTAGGGCAACAATAACTATACAAAACATTGATGGAAGGAACACTTGAATTAATCTCAGCCACTGGTAATCACTCAGGCCGCATCCCAATCCATCGTTTGACTGTTCCCATGATGAGGAGCAGGTTCAAGACATATTTGCAAATGGTTGGGTGCAAACTGAGGAGGCACGATGGGCGGAAAATGATGGACTGGGATGTGGCCCGAGCAATTGCCAGTGGTTGTTGTCGGGAGAGGAGGTGCGAGAATGCAGCCAAATAGGAGGATCTGGTCAACTGACCTCCTCTGGGGCGAGCACAGTGTGTAGTTGACCAATCCTCTCACAGGAGTCACAGCCACGCGCGTCTTCAGCAAGAATGATCCCAAGCCTCAGCAGCCTCTTCTACACCCGAGACAAGAAGTGCTTTCAGTAGCGCCGCTTCGGTCTATGGAAGCCCCACAGCTGGGTGCTCCCCACGTCACCAAGTATCAAGCACAGAGCGGGGGTACACGCTTCCCCCACTCAGCAACAGAGTCCAGGAGGTGTTGTGTGGGGCTTTCTCAGAGCAAACACACACACCGGTCCTGCCAACACTAGCATCCAGGATAGTCTCCAGCAAGCCCAGGGCCTCTGTGAGACAGTATGCCCCAGTCGTATTAGCCACAAACCGGGCCAGAGCGCCTCCGCTCACACTGCTGCCTCCGCTCGCACTGCTGCTACCCCTCGCACTCTAGTTCACGATAGGCACGGGGAGACCCAGCGCACCTCTCAAAGCTCCCCCAACCACCGCAATGAGGGTTTACCCTCTCTGGTAGGGTTGTGACAGTCCAGCCCGGGATAAGGAGTCAGGCTACGGAGCTGCCAAAGGGAGCAACCGCTTCTCTCCGTCAAGGTCCACACGGGTGCCTGGCCCAACAAATGCACTCCCGGGGGCAAAGCCACATTAGCCACCAGCCCTCAAACCCGATGTTCAGCCAGACAATCAGGAACCCACGCGCTCTCACTGAATCCGGGGTGGGGGTGGGTCCTAATATCCCCCGGCAGTCCTCCTACGCCACTCACAGGCCCAACCAGACCGCACCACCAAAGCTTTGAATTCTGGTCCCTAATGTCGAGCCAAAAGTCAGGAACAGAACCACAGCATGCTACATCAGTTGTGGCCACCGCAAATTGTCAGGATGGGGGCAGGATTCAGGGGGGGATCAACTTGCCTGGCTGGCCGGAAGCTCGAGAGCTCACATCCAACGGCCATGCTTCCAGGCCACACCCTCAAGTAAAGTTTTTATTAGCAAGCGTAGTCTAATGTAGATCCCAATCACTGGCCATATTTGCAGTCTCTCTCACTGTTCCTACATCTCCATACTTGGATATTATTTCTATGCAAACTAGAAATATTTACTTGCACACGTCAGTATTTTCTTGAATGAGCTAGTTAAGACTGGAATTGCATGTATCCTTTCTTGTGCATTGACTATCACCATTTCCTTCTCGTCTTTGGGCAGCTTACACTTATTTTGATGTGGGGGAAGGTAATACCTCTTGCTAGGACATGTATGTCACATTCTTTGTGTGGGTTTTCTGGTGGTACTAATTCCACGGTTGTGCTGGTGAATGTAAGGGTGATATAGTAACTTTAACAATAAAAATACAAGAGATGTCTGCTACTAAATGTGGAGGTGATAACATTTTGAGGCACTGTGTAAATTGTAAAAACATAACTGCAGAGCCCCAAATGTTTTCTTAGGGCCCTTTGCTGAACGCAATTGTTACCATTACCTTTTAGTTTCACTGCCCAACACTTCTCCTGACCGTCTTAGTTTTGCAAGTTTTTTCCACCCACTTTTCTACCTTTGTCATGGTTTTCCTCTCCCTCTCTTACTCCTATTTCCCATTGTATTTTTCTCTGGGTCATTGTCTGTTGGTAAAAAATGGAGTTCCAATGTCCTAAAGTAGTAATGTTGCCCACCACAACAGATGCATACAGCGATGGGAATGGCTGGGTATGCTTACTTCACATAGAGAGCGAAAGCAACTAAAGCAAATTGTATCTACATGGAAATACAATGCACCTAGGATAGTACTCCTGGCGGTGTGAGCTGGCAGCAGTTTGTTCAAACCTTGGGTAAAGGAAATTTTACACTGACAAAAGGCAACATTGTTTCACGTGTAGCTGGAAAAAAAGTGTGATGGCGTGGGTACTTCTGGTCCCATGTCTTCATAATCCACTTGACAATCTCTGCAAACCTGCTGGATGGTTTCCAAACATGGTGCTCACTTTGTGTCCGGTGCTTTGACCACTCATCTCTCTGAAAAGTTTCAGCATTTTCTATAGATACTAGGGTCTTCCTCCAGTCAGTTTACCTACCTCATAATTTTAGATGCTCCTAAATCAACGCTGCGGTTCGAATTACATCAATTTTCCACACAGCAGTGAAAGTTTGAGGTGGCATCGCTAGGATTCAAAGTATCTGAATGCTACATACAGAAACTCTGTACAATGGTGGGAATGAGATTACAGAACATCTTCAACCTGTTTTGAAGGCATAGAACCGGTTTCCACTCTGGTACGGCACCCTTCCTCTCCCCAGAGTGGACAAGAGCAATTGTAAAAGAGTTGCTAAAAAACCTCATCTGGATCCTGCCGACCTGGGCGACTATCGCCTCATTTAGCTCCTTCCTGGAGTCAGTAAGATTGCGGAGAAACACGTTAACCACACGCTCTCCACGTTCCTCGAGTCCCATAATTTGCTCCACCCTTCACAAATGGGCTTTCGCCCCCACCAAGGCACTGAGACCGCTTTGTTAGCGGTGTAGAAGAATCGAGAAAGATCCTTGATTCAGGAGGATCGTCTGCCATAACCCTCCTCGACCTGAGCGCGGCCTTCGACACGGTGAACCATCGAATCTTGGTTCACAGTCTCAGGAGCGCCCGGCACTGACCTACTATGACTACAATCTTTTCTAGCAGAAAGATTCTTGCAGGTGTTTGAAGGAGACACCATTTCAAAATGTATCCCCCTACAGTGTGGAGTTCCTCAGGGCTCATCCCCGAGTCCCACTCTTTTTAATGTCTATATGGCCCCACTGGTGGATATTGTATCCCCCTTTGGGATCCATATAGTAACATATTCCAACGACACAGCTGGTTGTAGCATTGAGCCAGGCTGACCAGATAACCACTGACCTCCATTCCTGCCTCGAGGAAGTTGCCAAGTGGATGAGTCTGTCCCATCTAAAACTTAATGGTGAGAAAACTGAGCTTATGCTTCTCGGCAACCACCTACGCTTTAAATCGAGTACCATGTGGCCAGCCTGTATGGGCCCGGTACCGGCCCCAAAAACCAAGATAAAAAGTCTAGCTATCTGGTTAGATCAAGACCTCCCCTTTAAAGCTCAAGCTAGGAAGACCGCTGCCTCATGTTATGGCTTTCTCAGAATAATGCGCAAAGTGCTTCCCCTTTTACCCTATCAAGCAAAAAAACTGCTAATACAGGCCCTAATTCTTTCAAGGATAAATTATGGCAATGCCCTATACTTAGGCGCACTGAACTCAGTGGTCACAAAACTGCAGATTATACAAATTTCTGCAGCAAGATTGCTCACGGGGATCCACAATCTTTGTTCAGCAAAGCCTGCGTTACGCTCCCTCCACTGGCTCCCGGTGCAAGAGAGAATTAACTTTAAAGCCCTCTACGTTGCCCACAAGTCACTAGAAGGGAGTGGACCACCTATCATCAAAGCTATGATTTGCCCATATGAGGCTAACAGAAGACTTCGCTCAGATAAACTCCACCTAGTAGTGGTCCCCAGGATCAAGAAGGCCAGAAGTGGTGGCTTTTTCTTTTCATACAATGCTGCTAAACTCTGGAATACCCTTCTGCTGTATCTCTGTAGGGAATCTAACCATTTCACATTTCGAAAACAGCTAAAGACCTGGCTTTTTCCTTAGGGTGTCTGTCCACTTTAGTTGCTGCTGCAGCACTGGGATGCTCCCGGGTAGCCATGCGCTATATAAAAGCCATTTTAATCTCATTTCAATACACTACCAGTGACTTTAAACTACTGCGAAAGGGGTTTCAGCACCATGTACGTGATAATGTCACCCATACTAAAAGATCTTGGTATCACAAGTCCTTCTTCACTAATGTTCATAGATGTCATGGGCTCTCTTCTACCTCTCTGGAATCCATTGCCATTAGTTAGATGGCTGACTGCTGATCACCATCCGGATGATAGTCTAGGAAGGTAGGCCCATCACAACAAAAGATACCAGATGGATAGGATATTTTACAATGGTTTTGTTACCCATATGTTAGGGATTCAATAATGTAAAAGGGCTCACTAATTAACTAATGTCTGAATTAATATATGTGCAGAATATCCAGGTATAACTATCTTTCAAAGGGAATATCGTTTGCTATGCTCCGAATACTAAATGCAGTGTGCAACTTGCATGTTATTTGATAATGGTCAAAGTTTTAAAATTGTTAGTGTACATAACGGTGGTATGTTTGGAAGGTTGATTAATGTTCTAGTTTTGAAATTCACATTTGCAATGCACGAACTGTGCTTTGTTTTTGGTGCAACCTTTTGCATACCTCGCTTGTAGAACTTAGGGGCCTGTCTACTGCAGTTTGAAGAAACTAACAGCCCAAATGTGGATGATGTTTTTTGTCAGACAGATAGCTCGGTCTGATCAGCTTTCATTTGTTAGATCTCAGAATGCTCTCAAATGTACTCCTGATCGACCTGCTAAAGACGTGCGAGGTCTTAAGTTCTAACCTCACTTCCTGTGAGCTAGTGATGCCACAGATGGTGTGATGTCACCTGCATTATGTCTAACTTAGTTAGTCCCCCCCACTTATTTGCTTAAGACTCTTGCCCAGTGTACAGCATGCAACCTTAAGCAACATTGACCCACAAATCATCAGCCTACCTGATGCGGTCATCTGCACAGACGGTTACTACTCGGTTCCCAGTAATAGGTGAGAAGTAGGCTGAGCCCACGCTCTTGGTGTTGCCACTCAGAGAAGCCACTGGTCTCATCCCTTTTGGTTTCAGCCGTCGTACGTCATAGATCGAAACATCCCTGTAACAAAAACATTTTTCATACCATAACTGCAAAAGAAGTAACCTTCCCAGCACAAACCCTACTCTCACAATGTTTTTGGGCACGGAGTAAATGGAGGGTTGGGAACTAGGGAGGGGTGGGCTGCTGGGTGGCACTCTAACAAGGAACTTGAGTGTATGCTGGCAGCAGAGCACTGATAAGGTTGGGAAGGAGATATGGTGGTGAACAAATGGAGACACAAGGAACATAGCTGGGGCGAAGCAGGACAGAGCTGGGTAAAGGGCAGATTATGGACCAGGATGTGAGGAGAATAAGAGAGTAAAGGGATAGAAGGTAACCAGGTTTGTCCACAGAAGGAAGCAGATAACAGGACTGTCCAAGCGATGGAGAGTGGAGAATGAACAAGGCTGTCTGAGCGAATACGTTCTTTGGGGGTGGGGGAGGCGAAGGGGGACAATCATCTGTGCCTCAGCACCTTGCCCTTCAGGGTTAAAGTGTGCTTTACAAATACTCACGTTGTGTTGCGAGTTGTGTAAGGCAGTTAAGGGTGGGAGGGAGAAAGACCAAAAAAAAAAAAAAAAAAAAAAAAAAAAGCGGAGCGTGGGAGGCAGGGAACAAAACCCGTAGAAGGTCGGAAACAGGGAACAAGATAAGCTGTGGGAGGGAGACTGCCTAAGCCTGGCCAGGAAAGGGAAAAGGGATGCTAATAAATCTGCAATTCCGCACCAACCTGCACTTCATGCTGAATGAGCACTTTACAAATAGGCATGTTCTGTTAACCAGGCCAGCCAAGGGAGGGAGAAGTGGAGGAATAAGGCTGGTTGAGGGTGGTCCCCCCCTCTCCCCCTCCCAAGGGAACTAGCCATGCTGTGGAAGGGAGAGGGGGCCCAAGGCCAGCCAAGGCGGGGAGGGAGAAAAGTTGGGAGGAAGTCTGGGAGTGAGATTGAGTGGAGAGAAACCAAAAATGGGAAGACGAGGACCTAGTTAACAGAGGGCAATGTGGGAGAAGAGAGTCTGATGTAAGATAGATCATAAGGACAAGGTGTGCAGGCAAAAAGAAGAGTACAAGCTAATAAAATTAAAAGGGGACAGGCAAAAAACATTCTTAAATTGAGGATAGTAGCAGTATGGAATTCACTCCCTCATTAAAAGTCAGAGTGGAAGCACAGTTGTTCTTATGGAGCAACTAATTAAGGGAGGAGAGCATGTATTAAATCCACAAAAGACACGAGGTAGGAGAGTGTTCCCTCTGCTGCATATACAGGAAGAGATAAAGTAGGAGGTAACTATGCTACTACTTTATGGAGGCCACCTTGGGTGAGGAAAGCCAAACAGACACAGCAAATTCCAATCACTCGAGAACCAGTCGGTCAGGGGAATGACTCCTAAGACAGGATAGCATGCCGTAACCAATGAACCACCATCACTGGAGCTGTGCCAGGCTCCGGGAGAAGGCAGAGCAGGTCACAATGACCAGAGGACCTCCTGCAGCAAGGAAAGTCCTTAAAGGAGGCAAAGCATGCCATAATAAACAATCAAGACCTTTGTGAAAGCTCCACATGAGCATAACAGTGTCAATACTGCACATCACAGTAACATGGAAGGACAGCACAAAAAGTCACGCAAAAAGCAGAACTCACCCTCCTCCTGCGGTCATGAAGTAGTTCCGGTCTACTGGATGCACATGTACTGTCCGAACAGTCTTGGAATTCACTTGGGCTAACAGTTCACATGAGGTTCCCGGCGTTCGTCTGTCCACCACAGAAACATCAGCATCCCAGTGTCCCACTAGCAGGTTGGAGCCGTCATCGGAGAGGAAATCAAAGGAAGAGAAGCTAGCCGCTTCATCTCGGTACACCTAGGAGCAAACAGGTAGATTACTATAAAAAATTCCTATGCCGCGAGTTCTTGAGTTGCGTTATTTTTTTAATTATTCAAGGTTATCCTTTCAGAATCAGTATGCATGAGAGCGAATGAGGTAAGGTATTAAGAAAGCTTATCCAAACGAGAGTAGGGGGATGCGCTGTCTGCCCGTTAGTGAACTTCCCGGGTAATAGAAAATTAAAGATGCAATGATCTATGTATACCACTAGACTTGGAAGACCGAGAGATACAATGGTAGACATAAAATGTAACTTGAATGTCCTGGCACTTGTAATTTCATGTACTCTACGACGCAATATTGATTAAGCGGAATAACGCTGTCATATGTTTGATTGCAATAAAAAGATACATTTTAAAAAATAAAATAAAAAAGCACATCCAAGGGTACTCCCTCCTTGCGCCCATGTCTAGGCCACCACTATTAACTTCCCTTCAATTAATTTGATGTTACTGCAGTTCTCCATCTAGGACTCTACAATATGAAAGTAGGGAGAGGCTAAAGTCACCCCTATAGACGAATTTAGGCAAACCATTTCCCTACTCAATTCCTATTCAGGATTTACTTAAAGGAAGGAGCGCGCTTACAGATCAGTTTTGCAATACTCTACCCTGGGTGAATCCCTTCTCTTTACATCTGTGATGTAGGTTCATTGACACTGACAGAGGGACAATCAAGTATTGATTGATCCCATATCTTTGATGGATTTGGCTTTGATGAGAGCTAGTAATACATATGTTGCTGATAAAAAGTAGTTCACTTTTCCTTCCACTGAGTTATAAGCCATTTCTGCCATCCATGATTCATTAGCAGACAGGCCAGATTCTAGGACCAGGCCAAGTTTGGTTCATCGTTTTTACTTTTGATAGCACAATTAAAACACCTAATGTGTTGCTGGGGTGCAGACTTCTGAACAATCTTTAGACTGGACTGTGAAGAGCTTGTATCGCATGCAGACTTCATTTTAATTTTCTTGTAACTGAGCGAGGTTTAAGGCATGCCGTAGGATCGTGTATTCTTTCGACCTTCTTTCAAAATTGCTAATATGCGTTATTTCATTCTCATTACCGTTTTAGCTTATTTTATTAATTTGGCTGTTATTTTCTATCAGGTGCAGCACCAAGGGAGACAGGTGCCAACACAGGGAGCTGCTGGGCTCCATTTGCTTTGTTTTACCCCTCCTGTTTCTCGCTCTCTCTCTCATCATAGGCAAACGGTCGATTAATTTCTAACCACACACCTCCTCGGATTTATATTTGAAGTCACAGGGCACATGGACGAAAAGTGGGTGCACCACAGGTGCTACAAAAGAAATCCGATCAGCTGCAAGGTCTGCACACAGCACTAGCCTTCCTGCCAGACTACCTACTGTTCTGGACTCAGTTGAAGGGTAAGTCACAAACATAGGCTATACCCATCTATGTCTCCTAGGCTCCACCAAGCCCCGTGGAGCCCGGGTCTTTTTGTATTGATATTCCTTCTCCCAGTGACTCCGTTAGAAGCCTTCCTGCTTTTCTTTTCTGATCAAACTTTGCCCTAATGCTGAACCAAGCATTAATAAAAGGGATACTCTGACAAAGCAAGCATCGAAGATTCATGAACCGCTGACCTACTCATGTTTAGAGGTTCTATTTGTTACTCTGAAGTCTTACTTTACAACTTGGCCTCAGACTTCTCCCCACCACCCTACTTTGGGGTACAAAGCCTTCCACCTGTCTCGCCCCAACAGAAAAGGAGGTGGGATAGCCATTAGATTCATTGACCATGTCAAATTACCAGCCTTTAATCTCTATCCTTTTCAAGACGTGGAATTATGAGGCTTTGCTATCTTCATTTCCCCTACATTTACCATCTTTGGTGTACTTTGTTATCACCCCCCTTCCTCTAGCGCAAATTTCAACAATCTATTATCGGATTTCTTTTCATTTTATAGCTCTCTTTATTGTTGTTTTGCACAAGCAAAGACTACAGCGAAAGAATCAAAAGAAGAGATCAAAGACTTAAGTGCCAATCGACCATTAAACATTGTCCAACCTGGCATACAAATACCAGCAATTCTAGATAGCATACAATATTGTCTCTCATAGGTATCATATCTTACATACAGTAGCTCTGAATTTAATTCAAGGCCACAGTAGCTCTGAATTTAATTCAAGGCCAGGTGCACTGAGTCCAGGGGAGCCAGATTTTAACGTATTTTTTTTGCAAGACCATGCCTTAAAACCAACTTTGATAGCCACACATTTTCACCCAACACTCACCCTTAGCAACTTCTTCTAGTCTTTGAAGATTTTCTCATCTGCATGGAGGTACCCGATAACTATGCCTTCTCTGCTCTACAAACCTCCATTGCTGGTCTTAACGTTTATCAATTGGTTAGTGTGCCGAAGCATCTAGCAAGAGACTACAAATGTCAGTACTTTCCCACCTACCGGCAGGCTTTAGGCAGAAGGTCAGCACAATAGACCAAATCATACGCTTCCTAGCCATAAAATGAAGGAACGGAGATCTGGACATGGGGAGGTTATAAGTGGCCATCGTGGATCTTCGATCCTCTTTCGATTTGGTTCCGAGGGTGAAACTGTGAGAAACCTTGAGCAGGCTAGGGGCACCAATGGACCTACTAACTCTAATCCAGGCATTATATAGAAACAACTTTGCCAGGGTGAGGTGGGGAATGGCGGGTGAATTGTCTGATGAGATAACGATTCGGAGAGGAGTGCACCACGGGTGCTTTCTGGCTCTTACACTCTTTCTCCTTTACATCAATGAGTGTCTCCCATACCTCTAACAGGGAGAACGACTCCCCCAAGATGAAATACAAAAAAAATACCCTGTCTGCTATCTGCTGACGACACCTTACGGTTGTCAAAAAGTCCACAGGGCCTATCTATTCTGCTTGATAGCTTCTTCATGTATTGCAGGGATTATGGGTTAGAAATGAACAACAACAAAACTAAGTAAATGGTGTTTGGTGACTGTAAGGGCAAAATGAGAAGACCCATACGATTGGATGGGGTAGCCCTTGAGCAAGTGTCCGAGTTTGACAACTTAGACATCTGCTTGGAAGACTCACATGGGTGGCATGCCCAGCTGTAGAAGAGCACCCTGTTACTAAGGCATCTGCTGGGTCTATTGTGAGGTTTGCACATAATGCTCCGCCTTTTCCCCATCACCCACCCCCCCTTGGAAATCTACAGGAGCCAAGCATGTGGGGCAGCCCTTTATGGAGCAGACATTTGGGGAGATTGCAATTTGGAGACATTAGAAATAGGAGAAAATTATTTTTTCAAATCTCCCTTAAATATCCCTTTGAGCGCATCCACAATCCCTATCCACATGGATCTAAATGTGAGATCCATTTTGGATATCGCCGTGATGAGACCAATTTTGTGCTGGCTAAGGGTCTGGGCAGCAAGAGAACTGGAGCCTTATAGAGTGGCTCCAGGTCCTGTGCAGACATGATCCCTTGGTGTACCTACATAAAGGTATGGTTGCCCAAGTAGGGCCTAGGGGACTTTTGGTCAAACCCAAATGATATACCAGGCGTTGCTACTGGCCAGCTTATAATGGCCTATTGGTCATATGTCCGGGGAGAAAATCACCTCCAAATCTAGCGTAGGCCCTTTGACTGATGCTTTTCGCTCATTCAAGTGCAGCTTTGAGTTCAAAACTTACTTAGATTTGGTCGTGAAACCCTCATGCATAAGCACTTTTCCTCAAGTTCAGGGTGGGCACTTTACCGTTAGCTCCCTTCATCGGTCACTGGAAAGTGGGGTCGGGTGCATCAACTGAGTGCACAATGGATTGCGAAGCCAATGAGTATTGAACATATTTTATTTTTCAGTCCTGCATTTAAAAAGCAACAGCGGTGTTGGATAGTTCCACTATGTAAAATGCTCGGTTTTAAAGTTCGCACCATTGCACTTAGCTTGTGCACAACAGACACTAGTGGACCAGTTTTTTCCATTTGTAAATTCTTGACAGCCATATAGTACTTAAGGACAGAGAAAATTACTAGGGAGACCGGTTTTTAGGGATACTGCAGATATTATAGATGACAACTGCCTGTATGCTCTAGCTGAAAGGTTTAAAAGTTGTTTTAATAATTTTCTATTCTCCAGCATCTATAATTGTTATGTATGCACTGGCGCTTTATACTACTACGGTACTTTAGGGCTTGGATTGAAGGGCAGTGTGCTCTCATCTGTTAGATGGGAACGCCATGGTAGATTGTATAAGGCACCTCTTGCAAGTTCAATAAAAAAAAGTTACATAACGCACTTTATGCTTCTCTTGCACACACTATATGCAGCCCTGGTCCCACTCATTTGCTTAATTATGTGATGTAGGCCTGTGCAGCCTCATGTTTTTTTATCCTGTTTTTACAATTGCTTCTTACACGTTGACCAGACCGGTAATTGCTGTGGTTAATATTTGTAAACATCATAATTCTTTAGATGTTCTTTGTTATATAGCATCGATCATAATTCTTAAGATGTTCTTTGTTATATAGCATCAATGGAGAATTCAATTGGAGCGATTGGGATTCAAATGGCAGACCCTTGTATTTTTGTGTTGGTCTACTACTTCTGCAAATCGCATATTTCAATAAAATTTTATTAGCTTCTCTATTTCAGATTTTGTTTAGATTTTTAAGAAATTGATTTAATTTGCTGTTGTACTTAGGGAGCTCAAAATATTAACCACTTATGCCTAGTTGTGTTTTAACTCTGTATTTTAATTGGTTCATCTTTTGCACATATGTTTACTTTTATGGTTATGTATGGTAAACGAATAAAGGAACTGACTTGACCACACGGACCTTATTTTCGCTACTAAAGACCTGGTTGAATGTGGTACACCTGTTCCACAGGCCTGGTAGGACCATTCACTGATCCCTTTTAGTCTCCAAAAAGCATCTTACCCACCAATCACAGCATTCCCAAAAAAGCCTGGTCTTAACTCTCGTCTGAGGCCTTTACTCGAGATCTCTCCAAGTCTGGCCGTCCCTCATTTAGCTCTACCATAGATAATGGCATCACAGAATTTAATCACTGGATTAATTCAGCTCAGATTTAGTGCTACCAATTTCTTTTCCTCTGGCTCCTAACGTTATCCTACAACCCTTGGAATAACTCTGCCTTAAGAGAACCTAAACTAAAAAGTAATGGTTTAGAGCTCAACCAAGAGGGAGTTAAATGCAGCACTCAGGATATATAAAAAACGGGTCTTTCCACAAAGATGAACTACAATGCTGACAACAATTCTTAACACACGGAATACCATTAAAGAGGTTTTTAAAATAGTCAACTCTTTAGCAGCTCCAGAGTGTACAGCATTGGCCATGGAGCAGTCAAACTATGTGACAGTCTTGATCTTGTTGAGAAAGTAGTCAATCTGATTTTTTTTTCCCCATTTAGACACTTATTCCACATACTCACTCTAGGCAACAGTCTCAGTCGTCATCTTCCAATCCTTCTCTCCTCAGCAAATTTTTACCATCTTCCAAGGACATCCATGAATTATTATCCTTGGCCACTTCGGGGTCCCGTCTAAACAACTGTCCCCACATATTAGACATTCTGGGTCTCTGGAGATCTCTCACTCTCTACCAGAGGTCCTGGTTATCTCACTTGTGGAAAAACCAGCTGCCAATCCATCCCCATCTCTTGGTTACGGTTTCCAATAAAGCGTTTAGAGAAGGCCATCAATATGCAGCTCTCCTCTTTTCTAAAGGCCAATAACCTCTTGGATGCAAGTCGTACAGTTTTCCACCATGCCATAACACAGTCTGCCCTGGTCTCGGTATGCAAAGATTTACAACGACAGGCATACCAAGGTAAATACTTCTGCCCTGGTCTTGCTAGATTTACCAGCTGGTTTTGATAGGTCTTTCATGACCATTTGTTGCTCCAACTCAAGGAGTCAGGGATTCAGAATTCGGTGTTATGCTGGACGGCGTCCTACATTAAAAGAGTGCAAGAAGTTTCCTTAGCCCCCTTTCTGCTCTGAATTCAAATCTCTTTCCCCATAGTTTTCCAGAGCACTTCAATGAGCCCCACTTAACAGAGTCTGCTTGTTCAGCCATCTGCTTTCTCAGTCTTATGTTAATGTATTACACAGAGGACACTCGAATAGTGATCTCTTGATGACAACATCCAGGACTCTACCTACAGCTGGCAAAACTGTAGGATTGCAGTGGTAAAGTGGATGAGTGACAACTCACTTAAATTAAACACAGACAAGACCAAGATAATTGTACTCTCTGACTGCAATACACTTGGTGTCCTACCCAACAGCCTCTGGCCAACTCAGGCCCTGTTCCAGTTCCGATACCCTCAGTCCAGAATCATGACATCTATCTCAAATCAGGATTGTTCTCTTACGACGGATTAGCACTTTTCTTTAAACCTGCTTTCTGGTGCTGAAACTACCCTGTAAAATTCTTACTCGCCTCCCATCTCACACCTGCCTACTTGACTTGTAGCCAGGCCAGCCTCAGTAATCTCAACTATTGTAACTCCATTTTCCTGGACTCTCTGGCCAGCTCCCCTAGCTTTCCTCCACTTCATCCTCCTTGAAATCTATGCACCGGCTGCTAAACATACTTTTTAAAGTCACGTGCACGGTATTTCAAGCTCACCATCGGTCTGGGCCCACATCCTCTCCTGGTGGTACTCTCAGGCCCTTGGAGGAATGTCTTAGTATTTCCTACGGTTCGCCACTCATGGGCAGGGGGGGGGGGGTATCTCACCCTCTAGGTTATCACAGCTAGAATTTGAAGTTATTACCCGACTACTTTTGAGCCGTTCGGAAGGCGCTACCTTTAAAAGTTGTACCATCCAAGCTCCCTGTAGCTATCAAATCTCTCAGCACTAAGCCACCTTTCAGGTATCAGAGCACTTTACAAGTCTACAAGTCTCTTTAGGCTACATTGTGTTTGGGGTGGGGAGGCTGAACATGAGGAATGGCTTTTGGTTTTGGCATTGTGATACCTTTCAACAGGACCTTGCTATTTTTCTAAATACCTAGAATGTTTTATGTTGCTTAATGTTGATAATTTATATCAGACTTGCTGGGACAGACTCCTAGCAAATGGATTTAGCCAGTGTGGCAGAATCTTACCTCATCAAACACTGCCTTAGTCACATCACCACACCGAAGGGTGCCATCGTAGCTTACAGACAGGAGATGTGCAGGATGAGATGGAGAGAAGTGCAAACAGCCCACTGGGCGGGAGTGAGGCTCGAACATGTATACTCCACCATCAGCAGACTCATGACCCTGACAAAAGGGGAAAGAAAAGGAGATTCTAGGTTAAAGTTATGAAACACCAACTAGAAAGATTCCATGTAGCAACTATTTCTCCCATGTCGCTAATTAATCCTGTGGAAACAAACTAAAAAACACACAAAGAAACATCAGCTCCCCTTCGACAAAGCTTGCCGAACCACCCTTCCAAAAAGCTCCCACAGTCCACTACGAAGTCCCACCCCCACCCCACCCCCCAATAAGCTCCTACAAAGTTTCTCCATAAAGCTGCCCACACTAGGCTACTCACATGCAAAGTTACTCCTAAAAATAATGTTCTAGGACACAAAGTTGGAACACGAGTCATCCCCCCACCCCAATTTTCGTTGCTCCCCACAAATAAGGCATTTAGTACTAAAGAATACGCAGCTCAAGTCACTGCCCTTGTACCTACATGGCAGCACAGAAAGACCATTTGCCACATGAAAAGCTTACATACACCTGAGCTGCTGTGCATGCACTTCCACTTTCCATACAATTTTATCATCATACTCCTAGAATGGTAGATTTCATACACCAATGCGGAGCGTTACATTCCCACCCCTCACTTTATGGATCCTGCTAGGCAGCAGCTGTTTATCGAAGAGTGACAATGAATCAAAGGTCATCTTGTGGCAGTAAATTGATGCACATATTTCACAGTATGCATTTAAATATATTTCTCCTGTTAAGATCTTGCAGCACTTTTCATTTAAGGAGCATTCCAGTATCTTTTCAATCCAGTTAACATACTTGCATGTACATCACATTAATTTCATATTTCCCTATACTAATTCATCACTAATTTTGGGATCCAGAGTAGCGTGCTACTCGCCGAAAAGCGTTTCAATGCCTTGTCAGGGTTAGTAAGTGGTATATAAATGCAATTACAACTACTCACCAGGTTCCATAGGCCGATTTCCCCCCACTTGTCTCCGGCAGCCACCAGAGTCTGGCTCTCTGAAGGATGGATGGCTAAAGAGAAGATCCGGTTCTTAGTTACCTTGGCAACCCTCTCCTCCACAAGTGTCATGCTGCGCAGGCGAGCCTTGTACCTGCGGAAGTGGCCAAAGTAAGAGTAAAGCTCTCCATTCAGGTGAGGGAACTGTATCTAGGAAATGGCCTGGATTGACAAGAGGGGAAAACACACCACTTCCCTGCAGCAATAGGTTTGCAGCTTCATAATCTGTTGTAGATGTACACACTTCGCTTCTACTACTTTTTTATGGTTTGATCAGGAACTGCTACACAAACAGTACAATACAATGCTCAAGACTTTTACAACTGACAGTCAAAAATCTACCTTTCAATCCAGATTTCAAAAATTCTCACAGTAGCTCAAGCTGCATCACACTTAATGTATATTCTATCCTAAATCAACCTGACATGGCCATATCCTAGGACATTGGGAGCCTAGGCTCAATGGCTTATGATCAGGGTGTTTCTCTAGTATTCCCTTGCACACTAATATGTGGGTGATAACAGTGTCACTTGTTGAATCCCTGGTGTTAGTAGAAAGACCTATTGAATAGCCATTCCTAAATGATCGGTTTTCTGGTTCCTTGGGCTTACTGCCAATAATTCAGAGATTTGCTTATTGCAAAGCGATTAACATGTGATAATGCTCCTGGAGTCAAGAGCATCTAATGCAAATTAAGTTCCTTAGCGGCCATTGGCTTTGTAGGTCCCTCATTGACATGTTTTCCAAATAACAGTTAGCAAGGAGACTTATTAGCGGTTTCAGAAACTATGCTTCAAGAGCTTATGTCCTTAAAGTTAATTCAAGGGGGTCAAGTGCCATTCTGTTCATTCGAGAACACTCATCAAGCTTCCTATCTTAGGAGACACCATGATAACACTCAGGAGTGCCCGCATGGCTTTATATCACCAACTTACCCCACCTACTTTCTCACACAAAAACCTTCAGGAAACTTGTCAATTTGCACCCCTATTTTTGATGGGGAAAACAGCGACAGGACACTATGTAGCTTACATTTCCTGTAAGCTTGTTTTGGCAAAACCTTAAAGGGGTCACACTTCAAACATGCCAAAATTCCTCTACATTAAAAATGTCAAATTTGCTAACCTTGATTAAGATGTATATTCCACATACAAAGTTCTTTGGAGTCAAAGCCACAAAAACCACACTCTTCCCAGCTAGGGTGTCCTCATGCTCCTCATTTGGAGTCAAGGTGACACTGAGTTTTAGATTATCAATGGTCATACAACATCCAATAATCCAAAGGATTATTGAAAGTTGAAGGGCATTGTGGGATTCTAATCAAAGGAATGAAAGACGTGGAATTACAGACATATCCAATGGTTGATTCCCATTGTTCCATTGTCTAACAGCACTATATAGCAAAGCATGTGAATCCATAACGATATTTATGCATCCTGTAGAGGTACCGGAGCAGTAATGTGGGAAAGGTCTGGCACCATCAAGACAAGGACAGGAGGAGTGTAGAGAAAGACTGCATATTACAGAAAGGCAGCCCTGAAGGACAATACGAAAAAAGGGAAGTGAGAAAACGAAATTATCAACTATTTACCCCTTTAAACTGCTTAGTGGCTGCTTCATGGCACAGGGAGGCACCTCCTACAGAAAAGATAAAAAGATTAAAGGTGAAATCAATAGCAGCACTTTTGGAACACACAATTCGCAGAGCTCACAACAGAACGAGAGTGTACAATGGTAAACGTATTGCACATACCACATAGAGCATCCTCAGACAGCCAAAGTCCTACATGAGCAAATAGATTTTTTTTTTTTTTAAAGGGTCACGTGATCACTTTGCCACTGGAATCAAGCTACACCCAGCAGAAGAGCTCCGAACAGGGCAAAAGCATTCTTTGGTTTCTTCTGTTCCGATTCAGGAAGGACCTGGCCTGGCAGCTTGGGCTAGACTGCTGCTAAGGGGGCAGGGTCAAGATGGATTTGCATATGGCTGGGCCCAAACTGATGTGGCATGGTGAGCAGAAGAACGATGAGTTGGAATGGAATGCTACCCCGAACGATTCCCAGTGGCTAGATAAGTTGCAAGCATTCCTCCCATCACCTTGTGTGTCCGACTAACCAGACCACACATAAGTAAGGAAGAGTTATTTTCCTTCAAAATAAAAGGATGGTGTATTGGTGGAAAGAAAACATTTTTCTGCCATATTCAATTGCACTCTGACTTTGTGAGTATGTATTAACTCACTTAAAGTGGGAAATTCCACACAGCTGAAATTGCATTTTCTCAACGAAGAAGATCTTGTCTTAAGTCCAAGAGACTATGTTCTTCACATGACTCCACTTCCCGGGCTTCTATACTCCAGATCACCACCCAAAGTACTTACCAGTGAATGAGATCAATTCAAGCAATCTACAGATCACTGGTCTGTTTTATTCAGTTTTGTGTGCTGAGGTCTGACAACTACATACTCATGGAGGGATATGCAATACTACATTTGAAGGGGAAACCACCTTTACAATGAGGTTTTTACCACGTTGTACCTTTATCACGTACGCTTGTAAAACGCATATGCTTTTACTACGTGTGACTTTACCACGCTTTTAAGGTGAGTTCGGGTGTGGGAGGTCTCCCCCCCCCCCCCCCCCAAATATATATCTCCAGTAAGCATCTGTTATTGTCATGTAGAGCTTTCGATTCACATGCTTTGCATACTACTGCCATCTAGTGTTGGGTCCGGATGTTTGCAAGCTGTTTTTCTTCAGAGAAGTCTTTCCTAGTCACGAGGTAAGGGGACTCCTCCTTTCAGTGACAGTGCGCATGGACATGGACTCCATTGTTGGATTGTTCTCCCACAAGAGTGAGAATGGAATAAGTGTAGTATAGAAATGTCCATGTATATATATATATATATATATATAAAAAAAACAAAAAAAAAAACCAAGAACTGCAACAACTATAGGTGCCCGGGGAAGCGGGGTGGCGCATGTGAATCTACAGCTCTACATGCCAAGAACAGATGCTTACTGAGTAAATAACAATCCGTTCGAGGCATGTGTGCTGTAGATACACATGTTTTGCATAGACTACAAATCAGTGTACTCCCAAAGCGGTAGCTGACCTGTAGATGTTGCAGTTATTTGAATCAGTGTTTTAAGTACTGCTTGGCCTACATTAGCTTGTTGGCGTGCTAACACATCTACACAATAGTGTTTGGTAAATGTGAGTGGTGTAGACCATGTAGCTCTCTTACATATGTCAGCTAGACAAATGTTACCTAAAAAGGTCATTGTCGGCCCCATTTTGCGAGTGGATGCGCTCCAGGGGTATGGATAAAGTTATTTAAGCTTTTGCATAGCAGGTCTGAATGCATTTAACAATTCATCTTGAAATACCAGATTTAGAGATGGGATTGACACAGTTTTGTGAAAATCTTTCGTCCTATCTATGTAGTAGAATAAAGCTCTTTTGACATTAAGCGTGTGAAGAGCCCTTTCTGCACAGATTTGGGCTGAGGTAAAAAAAAAAAGACAGGTAATTCAACTGATTGGTTTGTATGAAAAGCAGAAACCACTTTGGGAAGGAATTTAGGGTTGGTGCGAAGAACTACCCGGTCTATGTGGAGCTGAAAGAAGGGTTCTTCCAAGGTTAATGCCTGTAGCTCACCAACTCTCCTTAATGAAGTGATTACAATGAGAAAAGCAACTTTCCCTTTCCATGAAAGAAACTGCAAAGGACGAAAGTGCAATGGTTCAAAAGGTGGACCCATAAGCCTTGTAAGGACAATGTTAAGATTTCATACTGGCGCAGGGGGAATTCTTAGTGGTATTACCCTTTTCAGCCTTCCATGAAGGCTTTGATTACTTTAAATAGTGATAAATGCTTCCTGTTCTGCAAATACGCAGCTAGTGCTGCAAGGTGCAAACCACTAGATGTATAAGCCAGTCCAGTTTGCTGTAAGTGGAACAGGTAACAGATATTATTTTGTATAACAGCATCTAGAGGATTGATTGTTATTACAGTAGACAACAAATCTTTTCCACTTTGCTGCATAACAAGCTCTGGTACTAGGCTTTCTTGCTTCTTTTAGAATTATAGTCTGGTAGTAGATTTAAATAACCAAACTCTATGACTTCAGGATCCAGATCGCTAAGTTTTGTTCTTTGGGATTTGGAGGTCTGATTTCTCCATGGTACTGCATGAAGATCCTGGAGGTGAGATGCAGCTTTTGATGTGCAACTGGGTGGTGTACCATGGTTGACGGGCCCGTGTGGGAGCTACTAGAATTAGTGTGAGATGTTTGTCTGAACTTCCGTACCAGACACAGAATGAGTGGGAGAGGCGAAAAAGCAGAGGCAAATATCTGTGACCAGTTCATCCATAGGGCATTGTCTTTTGAGAGCCATTGTGGGAACCTAGAGCCGAAGTTTGGGCATTTTGCGTTGTCGACTGGTGAACAAGTCTATTTTTGGCAATCCCCGTAGTTGGAAGTATGGAAGGAGACCTTGGGGATGAAGTTCCCACTTGTGAATTTGCTTCCTCTTTTCTGCTCCGGAGGTCGGCAATCGGATTGTTTACCCCTGGAAGGTGTTCTGTCTGAAGATGAATCCTGTGATGGATTGCCCAATTCCAAATGGCTTGACATTGAGTGTGTGTCCTCCCCTGTTTTTGTACATAGTACATTGCTGCCACGTGGTCTAGGACAACTATGCCTATGAGGAGAGTCTGAAAAGCTTTGAGCGCAAGAAAGAAGGCTAGAAGCTCTAGATAGTGGATTTGGAGGTTTTCATGCTTCTTGCTCCACAGGCCTTGTATTGTGTAATCTTGGAGATGGGCACCCCAACTTGTCAGAGATGCATCTGCTGTGAGCACAATCTGTGAAAGAGGTCGATGAAAGGCTGCCCTTTTGATACATTTTGTGGGTTCCACCACTGCAGAGAGCGATGGGTGCGGCCGTCTACCAACACTAGATCGGTTAATTGACCCTGCGACTGATTCCACTGGCATGCTAAGCACTCTTGTAGGGGACGCGTGTGGAATCTTGCATGAGGTACAGTTACGATGCAAGGCACCATCATTCCCAGCAATTGCATGAACACTCTGGCTGGTAATGTTTGATGGATTGAAACTGTAGTATCAGAGTGAATGTTGTGAATTCTGGCTACATTGGGAGAGGCTAGGATTTTGATAGTGTCTAGAGTGGCCCCTAGGTAAGATTGTATTTGTGAAAGATACAGGTGAGATTTCTGTGCATTGACCATTAAGCCCAGTTGATGAAGTAGGTTCTATTGGGGTTTGAGTGTGTCGTACACAGTTTTGGTAAGTGCTGGCTTTGATGAGCCAGTCGTTTAGGTAGGGGAAGACGTGAATATTTTGTCTTCTGAGATGAGCTGCAACTACTGCCAAGCATTTAGTAAATACTATGGGAGAAGTAGTCACTGCAAACAGGAGTAGTTTGAATTGGTAATGTTTTCCTGCGATCACAAATCTGAGGTATTTTCAATGAGCTGGATGAATTGGAACATGAAAATATGCATCTTAAGTCTAGAGTGGACATAAAATCTCCCTTCTGTCAACGTGGAAGTACCTGTTGAAGGGTTACCATGTGAAAGTGCTCTGACAGTACATATTGGTTTAACTCCCTGAGATCCAGAATAGGTCTTAAGGAGCCGTCCTTTTTGTGAAATCAGAATATAGAGAGAGTAAACCCCTGAACCTTGGCCCTGTACTGGAACTGGTTCTATGGCTCCTTTTAATAAGATTTCACTTCCTGTTTGAGCAACTGCAAGTGGTCTGGAGACAATTTGTGAGAGCAAGGCGGAACGTTTGGAGGATTGGTGGTAAGCTCCAGGCAATAACCATGTTGGATAATTCCGATCATCCATTTGTCAGTTGTTATAGATTGCCAAATGGGGAGAAATTGTTGAAGTCTTCCTCCGACAGGTGTGGTATGGTCAGAGGAAAGCGTGGGGAAGTCAGTGCTTATTAAGGGAAGGGGAGTTACAGGGTGTAGTGCCTTTTAGAGTGGTTTCCTCTATATTCTCCTCGAAAAAAACCTCTTGAAGAAGGACTTATTAGGCGGTATAAGACTACACTTGTGACAATTGAAATCTTTCTTTAATGTAGGTCTGCTTGCCTCTCACAGATCATCAATGCACTCTAAATAGATATTTAAAGGAACATATGAAGGACGCCGAGAGTCTAGACTCAATGTTTGGGATTAGTACACTGGAAGGTTATACCCAGACATGGCGCCAGTGCTCACTATGCCACAGGTCTTAAATAGTAATAAACCAGCTTTGCTTGTCTTCCCGTTCAGAGGGGCCTAATCTCGGTTGGGCTGCTCCCAGTGAAGGAGGACCAAGGCCGATTTTCATATGGCTGGGTCCTGTCTGCAGAGGAATGGTGGTCAATACAAAAATTTTTTTTTTTTTTTTTTTTTTTAAATGGACTGGATTACGTCCCAGAGTAATTAAGAATGACTGAGAAATTCAAACAATCAACACATCCCTATTTTGTAGATTTCTGTGCATCTATACTTAATAGGGTAAGAAGCAGCAGGACTAGGTGAAAGGGGACAGAGGTTAGGCCCATGGATTAGGCTGGAGCACATGGGTTGGGAGGGCATAAGACGGAAGGCAATTACACAAGGGGGAAGCCCAAGGCGGGAGGCAACTGCACAGAGGGTGAGCAGGGGGGCACAAGGCAGTAAATATAAGGAGAAAAGTAATTAAGACAAGGGCCAGAGCAGGTGTCAGTAGCACATACTGAATGATGCCACTGGGGGCTGTGCGTGTTTGAGACATTAATGGATCAAGGGAGCAGCAGCTATGAAAGAAGAACACGATTGCACCAAAGAGAAAGGGGCAGGAAGCTGCTGCAGGCCGATAGACACCCCACATGATCACATTGCAACAAGGTACGTATGGCAGTGGCATAACTTTATAACCCGATTTCTAGGGAGTATTGCATTAGTGAAAAAGGGTTACAGAATACTAGTCCCCTTACATGGGAACGGTTAGCACAAATACTCTAGGGGGATCTTAATTTTTTTGAGTGAAGTGTGTGGGCAATTGTTTTATTAAGGTATGCATGCCCTAATTCATTCAAATCACATTGGTACACACTATAATGGAAGGTAAGCAATTGAAAAAAAGACGGTGAATTTTCTCCCTTTGAACAATTTCTCTTATTTTCCTTTTCGTGTTTGTTTCTTTATGGACTGAGCAGCAAAACACTGAACACATGTTTGGCCCAGTCTTGCAACAAAGCCATGGTGGATGAATTGGGATAAACTTTAGATAATCAATTACCAAACACTTAGCACAAATACTCTAGGGGGGAGCTTTTATTTAGAGGTAACATTCTCATGTAAGGTGAATAGCACTCTAACTCTTTTTCAGACATAACCACGAGAAGCAGTAGGCCCCACCCTCTCAATTTAGTATAGGCATTATAAGTATAACAGCCTGCAGAGCCTCAAACTACTATTTTCACTATTGAATTAGTACCAGACACTTCAAAGTGCGCCGTGCAAGGAGAAACCGTGTTTGCACAAAGAGGATGCTACTTTATTTTCTTCAACTGAAGAAGAGATTTGCAAACTATTTAGGTCACAGATTTGAGAAAGAGAAGCACATTAATTTTACTTGCAGGCAGTTTACGGGCACTGGTAGTACTAGGAGGAAAGGAGAGGCGTATGGGTAGGGACGGCCTACAGAAGAAGGAGCACAGCTCTACTAAAAGAGTAACCCTGGGTAGGGTTGTTAGTATCTCCCGTCAAAGAAAGAGGGAAGATGTTAACAAAAGTCAGAAGTAATGTTTGAGCATCAATTCTCGCACTTAAGATACAAATTACCATTTTAAGAAACTTGTGGTATGCTCGGGTGGGGCAGTCGGATGCCACAAAAACATCATAAGGTCCCCAACATTATTTTCAAGCATTTAAATTAACAATAGGGAGAATTTTAACAGACAAGACACAAAAAATGAAGCATACAGTTTTTTGGACTAACTTGTAGGACGGCCACGTGCCGGGGCAATACAGGAAGGGTTTTAGAATCAAAAAAATTTAAATAAAGATTTTTTTTCTTTTAAAAGAACTGCTAGAGTGAAAGGCAATAGATACCCAATTGTACCCACGTTAAACTCAAGTACTAACCGACAGACAAAGCTCATGCACTGACAGACCAGAGGGGACTCATTTTACTTTATCTCATTTAACTACTCACACTTTACTATACACACACAATTCTGGCACATGGTTTTAGGTGATCTCCACGGTTACATCTGTCCATGCTCCTTCAAGATCTCTGGTGCCCCTTTAATAATTAGTTTAGCCGCAGCACTACTGGAGAAGATTAGATAATACACTAAGGTTTTACTCAAACAGGGAAAATAGAAATTAACCCATAAAACACAAACAGGCACACCAGAAAGGTTGGGTTGGGGGGGGGGGAAGCTATAGAAGGAGCCATGGGGAAGCGCTATGAACTATACCTTGCAAAAAATATGCTAACGCTTCACAAAGAGGTGCCATGAGTATTTCAGACGAGAAAACAAAGCTGTGCCCATTGTCCAATCCTATACAAGCTCCTCCATAGAGGACTCCTTACAGAGTCTGCATGATTTACTTACCAGACTCGCTTTTTTCCATGTATTCAGAAAGTCCAGCATCACCGCCTCGTCCTGCACCTCATGAATAGGTTTCAGGTCCAGAGGTCCTACAGGCTTCACTGGCTGCTTAAACAAGCAGAGGAATTAACAGGACAGACCAGTCACCTATGTGCATTTCCACTCACAAAACAGAAAATGTCTTATTGGTGCGGGCAGGGAAGAGAGGGGGTCGGGATAGACTGTGCAAACTTGTGTGTGTTAGCTGTTTATGGGAGTTCATATATACATACATAGGAGATTGCTATATGTCGGATGGGCCTTCAAATATTGCAAAACTCAATAAAATTTGTTATGAAGAGGAAAAAAAAAAAAATGGAACAAACCCACCAATTCCGAATTGAGTTTTCTGAATCAAACTTCTTTGCATTCTTAACCCAAGCCAGAGTGCAGGGAATACATCAATCCTCGGGCAACAGGTAATACATCAATCATCACACAATTAGGAACCTACCTTCCATTCCGAGTAAGGAAACAAATGTGCATTTTCATAGTAAAAAAAACAAAACACTTTCGTAAGAGGGCGAGCATGGGCACGTACTTCTACAACAAGTCAAAACATTTCCAGTACCCCCAATCTGCAGGAACTCTGCTTTACAAAGTTCAAACTAGTCACATCCTATAGGAGTAAAGACGTCAAGCCCAGTGTATTTAAAACAAAAACAAAAAAATCTTACACTAATAAATCAGTAAGGGATTTGTCAGGGGAAAAATAAAAAAATCACTTGTGATTGCAAAACGCAACCAACTTTCCCCTAGAGGAGACATTAGCACAAGCGGGAAGGCAAACAAGGAAAAAAATAAAAGTTTCTGGTGACAATGGGATGGGTAACCCAAACCACAAAGAGCTGATAAAAAGAACTCATCCTCTTAAGACACTCTGTAGAGGTTGAGAGTAGAACTTCTGTTAGTAATTGAAATTATTTAAACTGAAGAACGTGGAGGACCAAAAAAAATAAAAAACACACATTGATACTAGCTTTTTGGTCCAAATTACACCATGACTTATGCAGCTGGAATGAAGAACATAAAAGGGGATTCATACAGTGCAAGCCTTTAAACATCCACACAGCCTTACGTTCTCATCGCCGGCCAGAGGATCAAATTGCACTGCTGGTTCTGGTAGCGGTGTCCCCGATGGATCAACCCTCTGCAGCCGCATTGACCTGCGACGAACGCCGGTTACTTCTTGCACATTGGTAAACGTTCTAGGAAATGTAGAAGGGGGTTCATAGGTTAATGAGCTTCGTGAACACATGCACATGTAGGCAAAAGGTGAGATTCATCTACTTAGCAAGCTCAAGGTCAGCGTGCAAGTGGTGTCCATTGTAGGGGAGACCTGGCCTATGACTGATTTCAGATACACTAGAGTAGATGGAACATGACTTGGTAACGATTGCAACGCTTACCATCTTTCACATGACTACCTTTTCCCAAATGACTTTCTTGTCCCGGTGTCCCCTAATAAGCAAGTCCTCCAACCATACTTGAGAAACTTCTGTGCTCCTGCAAAGTTTATTAACCTGTGTTGGAGAACATTAATAATGTGATGCAGAAGCAGCTTTGTCCCACAGTCTCCCTAACAAACTAGCTCTTCATTTCTCAGTCCACTTTACCTAATGGGCCATGTACCAACAATACGCTTCATCAACTTCAAAATGTGACTCAATTTTCTTAATATTCTGTTATCTGCATTTTCAGACAATGTGTGTCTGAATATTTTACTTGGCAAAGGCTAAAAATAAAAACCCCAAAAAACGTATTCACAAAGTAGTATATTGCCTGCTAATAAAAGATGCATATTGTTCAATTATTACGTGCTGAGAACAGTTAAAACAAAAAAATTAAAATCTAGAGGAACCCATTTTTGAGTCTGGCATGATAGACAGACGCTTTCAGACCATATGTGAGCAACAAAAATTAAAGCTTAGGAGAATTACTGAGAAAAGCTGTAGCTTAGTCTACGTGTTGATTCCTGTAACTACACCGTTTGATTGGACAGGTGGGTGTTTTCACTTGCAAAGGTAGCTTGTAATACAGTTTGTGCATTGTTGGGAGACTTATGCTCAATACAGCAAGCCTGATTCGTAATGGCGACACCAATGATGCCATATGTAAAATGCTATAGGTATGATCTGTATATTATTTGCAAAGGCCACAAAAGGTAAAAGGTCGGACTTATTTACTGCGGTAAGCATTCCTAAAGCCAATAGGCCTTGAAAGTTGGATTATTACATTGTGGAAAAGCCTGCACACAGATATTTTGTTACATGGAATCTCACATATTATATGTAACGAACAGAGTAGAGGTTTATGTACGTCTCCTCTTTCATTCTCTCATCGGCCATCTAAAGCAAATCGATGAAGCACAAACTGTTAAGCAACAACCACAGTAACATTTCGGGACTACAACGATCACAAGCCCAGAAAAAAACTCCCAACCGAAGAGGCACTTTCAACTATTAAACCAAACCTATTGGTGCTGCTGCTGCTTGTGCTCTGTAGAACTAAGGCAGAAACTCTGGTCTCATCATTGCTAAACTTAAAGGGCCTAGGTTTGTTAAGATGTACCAGAGGAATGAGGAGCAAGAAGTGCCACGTTCTTCTGACAAGAGCAACTTAACAAGGGGTATCATAAATTAACATACACACTCATAGGCTTACATTGCGAGTGGGACTTTCCTGTAAAGTCGTTCAAGTTCTACGACTTGTTGAAACTGAAATACAGGATAAAAGAATGATTCAAAGATGAAAGAATAGTTTAGAAAACCATAGCCCACGTGTTGCTCAATTCTCTACTCCTATGAATCTTCTGATGACGCCTGAAATGGCAATAAAAATAGTGACCTGGGCTAAAGCTGTGCAGTTTTTGAGTGAGCAGATAGGCTTCGTTAGGAGTCTGTGCATGTGTGAGTGGGGAGAACACATGGACAACATTAGTGGTACATAGTTCGTGGGATGGAGTGGGGGGGTGGGTTGTTTTAGAGGCATGTTGTTTTTATGAGCTGAACAGGTAATTGGGGTTTGGCTGGTTTAGGAGGGTCCTTCTTTGCCCTGCAGGGAAAAGAAGAGTCACATCAGTGGAATTACTACTACTACATGGGGCATGCAGATGTTTACTTCTGCTTCAAAAGACTCCCAGCCCTACAGAAACCATGGACCTCATTACCCTGCCTCTTCCTGGTCAATCCCTTTCAGCAATACGTGGTTATTGTATGGCCCACCTCCGCAACATCAATTAACCCAAAGGAATTCTCACCACCAACTAAAACCACTCCGATACAGCCAACCCCTCGATATTACCTCAGTAATATAATATGGAGATCAAAATAGGGGCAAGAGTTTCACCTTTTAACCCGACGAGGAGGAATCTTCACTTTTGTGTTTTTCTTAAGAGTCGCTGCAGTCTGCAACAGAAATAGGGAAAAAAAATTGAGTCCTATTAATACAAAAATACATAATTAAACCTTCAAACTCTGTAGAGCATCAAAGCCTTAGGAGGATGTAATATCTGGCAGATATTTAGAGAGAATTCAAATCTCTTTAGTAGAATTACAAACTGACGAGTGGCTTACTTTCATAAACGCCACTCTGGCCTGACCAGTTTGAAACCCTTCCCTCGCACCCTATGCATTGCCCGAGTTTACTGTTGTCTTCTTGCGTGAGAATTCAGATTTAAAATTGGTGATCGGCACCTCAACCTGGGTAAAAGGCTGCCTACACTTTTATGTGCCACGTTCGCTATCCCCTTAAGCTATTGAGAGATCCCCAAAAAGCTGTCACACTGACAGACTGCAGGCTCTGTGCAGAACTGCATCACTCTTGGTGTTGCACAACAGCGACACCTCACGGGTCGTACCACTTACTACAGCACCTTGGTGCAGCACTGCCAAAGCGCAGCCAAAGGTTTGTCATTACATGCTTTTGATGATACTGAATTTGAACCACATGCAAGGAGCCCATGTTCCCTCCCCCCAGTTTGTCAGAGTGGGGGTGAGTAATGATCTGTGCAGACCGCTTTCCAAAACTCATACAGTTAGCATTTTTATAGTCGGGGGCTTACTGCCATATTAGTTAAAGTATAGTACTAAAGAGTTTTGGAATGGTTTTCGAAATTTTGGGCAGAACATGTCGGTAACACAATATACCAGTTCGTTCAGGGGGGGCTTAAAGAGGTTTTTCTCACCTCTAGTAGCATATACCAAATAGCAACCACCCTGGCGGGTTTAGGCTGAAGGCTTCTTGAGCAGTGCTGCCCTGGACCATCCTTTCAGCCACAGGAATCTCAGCTATGCAGTCACAAGAGAGCACTCCCATTAAAACACCACCAGGGAAGGTGTGAAAGGATGTGGCACAGTGCTTTTGCACTGGCAACCTGCCTCTCCTGGAACCACAATCAGTGATTGCTTGGTTATTTTGGAAAGGTGGGTGGGGTGGGGTGGTGCGGGAGAATCTTTTGGTCTTCGGCAGAAGGATGTGGGAGCAGACATAGCTATCACAGCACTTCAGCATTGGAGGTGGCTGTACCAAATTCAAGCAAATACCAGGGGCTTATCAGTCCTCAATAAGCATTGGCAAAAGTATTGCCTGCCTTTGTTGGCTTTGCCAATGCTTTTTGGCAAGACCGTACTTCACAGCATCGACAAAAAGCTTTTTTTTTCTGATGAGGTGCAGTATTGGTCAAAAGAAAAATAAATGGCTCAATGA
Source organism: Triturus cristatus (assembly GCF_964204655.1). Lineage (NCBI taxonomy): Eukaryota > Metazoa > Chordata > Amphibia > Caudata > Salamandridae > Triturus > Triturus cristatus. The sequence goes on from NC_140583.1 coordinate 656,371,307, forward strand.
CACAGCCACATCAGTGCATGAGTGTCATGCGAGCACATGCATCATTTATCACACATGCAGGCGCTTTCGAAAGGACCGATGCCTTTTCTTTTATTTACCGATCCAATATCATATAAATTTAAAAAAACAGTAGCATGAAACGCTTTTTTTTTTTTTAAGGCAGAGGGGCCAACTGCAATTTGCTGCCACTGCCCGCATAAAAAAAATATAAAAAATAAAAAGGACCACAGGAGTGGGTGGGGTGCATAACATTAAAAAATAAAAGCCCAATCAGTAGAGAAGGGGACAAGCAGAACATGAGGGAATAGAACAGCACTGGGGGGTATAAGGAGAACCACACGAAGGAGAAACACTGAGCGTGGGGGGGGGGGGGGAAACACACAAGAGATACAGAGCAGCACATAAGGTAAAGAGCAACTCAAAGCGTGGGGTGGGTATTTGGTGGGAGAGGAAGCACATGAGAAAGTGAGCAGGAAAGAACATGCACCCTCAGAGCACTTAACCAAAAACCCAGTAGTTCCCAAACCGTCAGCAATGGAAGCATACGAGTCAGCCAACCAAAAGGATGGTAAAGACGATATGCCCTAGGGGAGGGACAAACAGGAGAAGGCAAGCCATTGAATTAGAAGCAAGCAATGAGAGCAAACGACAAAGACAACAAATGGTAAGCAATGGACAGGATGAAGTTTAATCTGTTTTAGAAAGCACACAAGTCTTTCGCAATCAGACATCTTGTGCTGTCCGGTGGGCGAGACCTAAAAATGAGCTACTCTGAAGTTGGTCAATGGCTGAAAACTGTCTGACCAATGTGATGCAAATCATAACACAATGATTTAACTATTTTAACACATATAGTAGCAACAAATAAATCAGTATATCACCAAAATAAACTAACACAAAACTCACCTCGAGTATATTTAGAGCAGCAAAGAACTTTGCGTTGTCCTTGATATTCTGCAACCTCTTCTTTTCGTACTCTGATAGCGGAGCCGGTGTGCCCTGGAAGACGAAAACAAGGCTTTATATCAGAAGCCACAGGGACTGCGTTGGGGAACCCATCTCTCACTACAGGGGTCTGATCATCAAGATGATAGTCAGCCCTGATCAGCGGAATCACTAGGATCCAAATTAGGTACCCCCCCCCCTTCACTTTAGGGGTCATCGATAAACTGCAGAACTCCAGCCCTCATTACAGGGGCAACAGGATTTTGGAAAGGTAGCCCCCCAAAACTAGTCAGAGATCAAACAGAGAAACACTGCTCTTAACATAGACTAGCGCCTTGTAACCCCCCACCCCCCCTCCTCCCAAAACCCATTTTATGCTCTATGTTAATACTATATAGGAAACTCAATCACTCAGTAAAAGACAGGCACACTTAGAAAACAAGCTTGAAACTCTGCCAACCAATTTCTACAAGTCAGTCTGTTTTGTGGCATCTTACCAGGATGCTATTCTCATTGTCACTGTCTTCAGTGTGGTCGTCGCTGTCACTTCCCGAGTCACTGTCTGCTGCAAGTGCCTGGGGCTTTCTGTGACCTCGGACTTTCTCCTTCCTTGAAGGCTCCGAGCTCCTGGAATATGCCTCTAACAGGCGCTTCTGTGGCCCTCGTTTCTGTGTAAGCAGTGCTGGCGTGTTAGAAAAGGCAGCAGGCAACCTCTCAAGGGCGATACGCACTGAACGTCGAGGGGAGTACTTCACATCTGGCTTTTCTTTGGGGGTTTGTTCCTGTACCAATAAATCAGACAGTCAAGCATACTCAAAATCAAGAAGTGTGAAGATTTTTGCGGGCGAGGTGTGAGAAGCAAGACTTATGAAAATCAGGCAGAAATAGGCAATATACAGCACCAAATGCCTAGGATAGATTGTTTGGGGAGAGAGGGGGGGGGGGGGGGTTCAAAGGCAACATGTCTCCATGTTTATTTTTCCTCCGGACAAGTAGACTCCATTGCATGAGGCACAACCCCTTTAACTGCCAGTTTTGCAGTGCCACAGCAATATTGGCTGATGCGGCAAAGGCAAGATATCTATTCACATGTAGAAGATGCTTAAATTAGTATACATAATTTGATATTGCAAAACATATATTGGTAGGGCAAACAGGAAACCGAGTGAGAAAGCTAGCCTAAACAGAACCCATTCACAGAGATCTGCAAATATATAGCGCTTGTGAATATTCATAGATTTGACTCAGAGCACTAGCCTGATCAGCACAATGAAAAGGATCTCATGATCAGAGCTCTGCTAGAATCGAAACTCTGGCCTAATATGAGCCCTCCTGGAAGAAATGAGGCAATCCCAGTATTCCTAGGAACTAGGGAAGTTATGTATATACAATACAGTGTTCCATTCAGGTTTTTTAGGATCCTACACAACTTAAGGGAGCCTCAACAAGCCCAAGATAATCCCCTATAACAATAAAATAGATTAAATATAAATGATTTGGTGCACAGACAGCTATGTACTGTAATATGTGTTCTTGTAATCACTGCTAATAGTATATAGCGGTCAGTGCACTTTATTATTTTTAGGTTTAGCAGACGCAGCACGCATGCGCTGCATAGGAGGGGATCTTTTGGAATCGTTCAGCATTTTGGCAAAAAACATGCACGTTTTGCATTGCTTTCTATTGCAACGTGTGCACGTTTGGCGTTTCCCTTGCGGGAGCGAGCAGTGGCACCATCTGTCAGCAATTATCACACCTTGCTGCTCGCTCCCGCAAGGGAAACGCCAGATATGCCCTCAGCGTCTACAGGTGCAGGGGCCATATGTTTTTAATTAGAGTGGCCTTTCACTTTCACGACCGCGTTGCTTTCACGGCCGCGCTTGTTTGTCTGGGTGTGGCGTAACTGGGTATCCCCCCCAGACTGCTGCTTGCTGCAGCCCGCTGACCCCCTGCCCGCAATCTTACCTCGAGACACTTGCTTTGTGACACACGGGCCTGCTCTGCCGGAAAACATCTTTGTGGCCTGCAGCTGCAAGCGCAGGTAATGAGAAAGGTTTCCCTCATTTACAGATCTAATTAGGAGATGCTTTCCTGGTCCCTGGGGAGGCTGTCAGCGCCATGTGTTTGGGCGGCGATCAGTTCCCATTCACAGCACAGGCCTCCCTCGCCTTTGTGTTTCTGGTGCTGGTTTATCCCTCTCAAGGCAGGTTAACGGCACTATGGCCACAAGAAGTCCCTCCCTCACTTATGGTGTGCCAGGATGTTGGCTGACTAATTCCAGTGTGCAGGCTGTTTGGTGGAGTCTGGACTAGGGGTGGCTTGGGTCTCAAGGCTGAAGCAGGCCTTCGGCTTCAGAGGCTCGCAGGTACTCAGATTTCCTTCCGCTCATTGCCGCGCTCTAGAAAATGCTGTATTATTATTAATTGTCCTATCGAAGAAATAATACGCCTTGTGAGCTGCATTTTAGTATGAGAAAATATGCATGTGTAGATCTGCTCATGCGAAAATCTGAGTGTTTGCAAGTTCACTTTCTCTCCAAATACTTTTTTCCACAACTCTGGAAGAAGGTTTTCGTCTGCCATTGTCAGGAGTAAATTTCCAACATTTCTCAGTATGGGAAAGGATTAGAGAAAAGTTGTTGAAACCCCTTAAAACATGCAAGTTAGTAGTTTTGCACAGACTCAAAAGGGCATTCTAACCCGGGAACTATTGCTAACCACTACCATCAGCCACAGTATGTAGATCTGCGGAAACGTAGCAACTAAGGAGATTGCAAGTATTCAAATACTACTATGGTATGAGCCCTGGCATAACCAGAGAGGCTTTATTAGAGTACATGGCACCAAAGGGATTAGTGGATTTTGTTACAGGATAAGTACATTTATGAAGCAACCTGCCCCATGGACAAGTATATATGTTATTACATTCCACAACCCTGAATGATTGTATGGGAATTCCATAAGAGGTTTGGTTATTTCTTCCAGGAGTGTTGTATTTCTTGCATGTCCTTTATGGACGGTATAACCAGTTCCTCAACACCTCTTCAGTATAGTAGCTTCCTGTGTGTTATACGTGTTCTGAAAGTGAAAGCGCCATGTGATTTAACTTCTGCTACTGCCACCTAGCCTTTACTTATTTTCTTATGTTGGGGATGGTCGTGCTGCTAGTGTTGGAGTTTTCCCCAAAAATGTGCAATTTGGGGAACAAATAATTTGATGGATGAATGATGTAGCCCTTAATACTATTTAATTATGATGATTATAAATCCATTTATTCTCAGTTTAGTTATGCCACATTTTTGCAAAGACACCATTTTGCTACGATTGATGCAGTTTCTAGAGTTTGTCAAATTGCTCCTGCTCATTCCACCTCCCAGTCAACGTCCCCTGCAAGTTCTCTCTCCCAACAGTACACTGTGATGCAATTGGTTATTTTTCTTAGAAAGCTGGTATTGAGAATGAAATGTTTTATTGGTTTCCCAATGTATAATTTTTAAGGACACTTCAGCTGGACGTTCTGATGCAAGCTTGTTAGCACACTAGTTAGTCTAGGAGTGTTCGTTTAAGAATGGTTTATATTGTATTTTGCATCTCCGTATTGCTGTGAAAGATGTCCTTTACCTTAGAAATGGGTTAGTGTTATAAACGTTTAATGACGATCTCGCTTCTGAGGGGTGACCAGAGAGACTTTGTTTTCCTCGGAGAACGCCATTCGACTATATTGAGATTTTTTTTGTAAAGAGGCTGTCAGGGTTCCTTGTGAATCTGACATTTAAATTTTAGAGAAATTTACACGATTTGTGGGACTTTAATTCGGATTCTGTACTCTGCATCTGAACCTCTATGGCATTTACTGCATTTCTCTGTTTTGCCTATTTTGAGATTTTTGTAATAAAAAACTCTTTTTGATAGATCTAGAACTCAGTTATTCAGTGGTTCCAGTTACTATTCGATTTATTCTGTTAATTTTTGTGGGCCTGATGTAATGGACGGTGGTGACTCAAAGGGTTCTGAAGCTGAATCAACTGAGGTCAATTTTGGGGTGATCAAAATATTGGGGTTCAGTTAAATATTGGGGTTATGGCTCTACACTAGTGCTTATGTTGTACCTTTGCATTGTGAAGCTTATCCTAAACGGCTCTATTGCACAAATGATAGAACAATCCTTGTTTTAATGTACAAGGAAAAAGTGAACTCCCAAAACATGAGCAGAGATCACTTCTGGTTTTGTGTGCGAAAAAAGCGTTGTTTTTGTTGTTGTTTTTTTTAATGGACTAGAATACCTAGTAAAAAATTAAAATACAGCTGACACGTAGCTCTATGCCATGTAAAACACCTTTGGCAACAGAACTAACCATACTGAGGTTTGAAGCCTATAATGAAAGAGTTAAAAGCACAAATACAAGCACCACAATGCAACATGCTGTGAACAGAAAAGCTATGAATAGAAAATGGAATCTTTGGTATGTTGGAATACATAGCATGGAATTGTAATGAGCTGACCTCTCCATAATAAGAAATTGTTGATTAAAAATAACAGGAGTAGGAGCTGAGAAGCTGGAGTGGTCAGATATCTGAAGGATGGGGTCTCTGCTTACTTCAGATAACTCAACCATATGTGACAGTCGCCTGCATTTTCACACCATCATAGGTCATTGTGCCATTGGCAGACACGTGAAATTCTAAAATGTAATTCCTGACCTTCTGCCTTTTTTGTAGACTATTACAGGTGAAACAGCCCAGCAGAAGAGAGGACAGAGATAGCCATGCTAATGCAAACAATCCATGCTAACGGGCTACCAGTCTTTGGATAAACAAACTGCATTCCAAAAAAAAGTTATATACAGGAACAATGCATGCAGCAGACCCTGAATTTTTTCTGAATAGACACTAAGAGGAAAAATCGTGTGCTGGAATCACTTGTCCGAGCCCATGTTCAGGTTAGAGGTTGGTGTGATTTAGGTGGGACACCTGCAACATCACTGATGAGGCCTGCCTCGAACAGAGGCAGCACGTGGTGCACATGCTGCCACGCAAGGTCCACCAGCTCATATTCATTAAAACTAAGATAAGATTAACTTTATTGGGAAATCCAGAAGATAGGGACCGAGTGTCCTTGTACTGTAATGGCAGCCACAACACTTTTCCAAAGGTTGGGGTCAACAATCAGAGACCTCCCAGTCTATATAAACCGGGCTTGAGGTTGCGGTCCAGAAATGGTCAAAGGAAGAAACAGCTCCCTTGGGCAATTAGATTATATTTCTTTTTCATTTTGGGCGGTGGAAGACTGTACCCAAGTTCATGCACATCTTCTAATTAACGGTCTAGATCGCTCTATAATTTAAACTCTAAATGCCTCACCCAAAAAATAAAGTGTTAATTTCTCAAGAACTACTTAAAATATTTCCATCAATTCAAGCAAAGGCCCTTCCCTGAATAATGTGTCATGCCAAGTGTGGTGCAATTTCGCTCAGTGTTTAATTAGCTATATATCGGAGACTAAAAAAGTCACTTTTTGACCCCACCCTCTTTAGATAATAGAGTCGAGTGAGCCAAGAAATTATCAAAGGTAGCCAAGCCACAGCCGTGCCAAGGGTCTGATTTGGCTCATACTTTCGCTGAGCTTCCAAAATATTTGGCATGTAAATCCGCAACAAACATTGAAAAAAATATGATAAAATCTTTTCAAAAGTAAAAAAAAAAGTTAGTTTCTTTAACATGCATAAGCGTTTTACCCAAGTACATTATATCATTGCATTGACAGGCATGTACTAAACACTGCTAGTTTTAAAACACGATCAGTTTGTGCCCCTTGCAATGTCGACAATGCCATTAGTGAACTAAGAGACGAGTCTTGTGTCACTGGTAGTCTACATACAGTCTAGATTCCAATCATCCATGGAGCAACATAGAAGACTATTAAAATCAAACACAAGAGGCCTTTGTACAGCACATATCCTGAACTCACAAATCTGACGAATCCGATGCTGTGTGATAATGAAGAAAATGGCGACTTGGTTAAATACAATACTTGCCTAGTATACCACAATTTTGTCAAGCGGAAAGCAGAGCCTGAACCCAGGATTTCTGATTTCACAAGGAGAAACATAGTGTTACTAGATGGGTATTTCTTTCTCCAGCAAGGGTTAGTTCTGTCTTTAAATCCTGCCCATGAAGCGCGTGTTGGCTGGCTGCAACTACATGACACTCAATTAGTTTTGAGCAAGATGGTCTACGAGGCACTCGAGTTAAGCCAAGCACCTGGCTCGAGCTTTCAGTAGCTCGCCCACAACTGATTTAATATACGATAATCTTTAGTATATTAATTTTGTTGGGTTCGATTCACTGAAGGCTCAAGCCACGTACTTGCATAATAGGTAAGCAGTAGAGTTAAGGGAGATGTCGGAGAAGCGCCAAGGAAGGGTGAGGTTTTCCCCATGTATCGTGCTATTTTCTCGGGTCCTCGTGTCGTTAACCTACCTGAGATCTTTGCAGCTCCCCTGGGGAGAACTTCTCAAGCCCGGGCATGTCTGTCTCCATCCCCTCCATGTTGTGGGTCTCTTCGCTTTTTTTTTTTTTTAGTTCTCCCAGAACCTCTACGTCTTTCACGAGTGCTGCTTTCCACTATTTGTTCTTGTGTAAGGTTTTTTCTGTTGAAAGCCTGCGTCTATGACTTTGCCGTCCCTCTGAGTCTCTCCCACCGCATCCCCAAATCCGACTCTTGTCTTTTTTTCCCGCCAGCACTAGTTTCATAACTTGCCGGCCCCCAAGTGACGTCACAGGAAGAGTCGACAATTAGGGCGGGATAACTGTCTCCATGGAAACCACTGTTGTAGTTGTATAATAACCAGGAAATAGTTACACAACCTTCCGTTTTTTAGCTAAAAGGACCAGCATTTGTGTGTGCGGTAGTGTTGTCTTTTGTCTTGGAGTTCCGACCGACTCAGTGGCAAGTTATGAGTAGTTTTCACTCGTACTCAGTGGTGGTGCATGGCCGTTGTCAACGCAGTGCTGGTAATAGAAACACTTCAGATGGCAAAACTGTTTTAGTTTACGTTATTGGTCCCGTGGTCGGGGATTGTAAACCCTATATAATTGCAATTTAAATGAAACGCCCTGCATCTTAATATATAGCGTTACACCTCTGTTTGTTGTGGACGTCTGTCTCTGTCTTTGCTTAATTTATATAAGATTGAGATTATCAAGGTCAATTAATTTCAACTTTATTCAGCTGGCAATCCTGCCATAAAAGCATAGTTCATTAAACATACAATAAACACAATTCGGTTAAAAATATCCTCTAAAATTTGATTAAAATAAATACGAATACAATTGAGGGGAAAACATGCTATCCTCAACCATGCACAGAGCGCTCATATTTAGTCACTATTCTTTATATGCATGTTGCTAAACTATACTGCTTCCTAGTGACCAAAGAACTTGAACTTTAATTAAGTTAATCACAGGTATATAACTTCTGCAAGAAAATTATAGCTGTCTTATAGCATCTAATATCAGCATCTCTAAATACTGGGGCCAAGAAGCACGTCCTGTGCGAGGAATACATAGTGCGAAACAATATAAGTGCAAGATGCCTGCTTTATGTGATAGTCACAGGGACAGTTCGAAGATTGTTAAGGCAGGTTCCCTTCGTAGGAAAGGCCACAGCAAATGAATGATATTAAAACGCATCCTAGTGAGATAAAATCTGTACCTCTCATTTTTAGGTCTCGGCTGCGAAGGCTGCGCTTGCGCAGTCTCGCTCCGAGATTTAATGACTTGGAGAAGAGGGGCTTGAACCCGCCCCTCTTCTCCCCTGTTCTCCATTGGCTGGCCTCGTAAATGCTGGCCAGCCACTGGAGAAGAGGTCAGTCACTCCCATTAGGCCCCGTCCTTTTCGGATCGGGGGGCGTGTTTTTTGCGAGAAGTCTCAGGGAGGAGACAACAGCAAAACACGCCCCCGAATCCGAAAAGGACGCTGCCTTTCTCCGAGGCATTTCTGCTCTGCCTCGGAGAAAGGCGGCGGCACCCCCCAAGCAGATGCGTACCAGTAGTGGTGGCCGTGCTCTGTCTCAACTCACAAGGCTGTTATCTGGAACGGGATCCCGACTTCCCTGCACTACGTGGAAAACTCCTGAAGGGCACAATCAGGGGCACTGCGGTCTCTCAGGCGTAGTGAATGACTATGTCCAATGCTGAAGAAGCTCAGTGCCCGCCAGGCTCCAAACCTCCGCTCCCCAATCACGGGCCCTGCGCTGCACTGGGCACCAATTCCCCGCTCCACAGGCGATCCCAGGCCCAGGATCACCGCCCTGCTGAATCCATCGATTCCTATGGGCAGCGCCGCTGCAAGCGCGTGGCCACACTACAAAATGGCAGACCACCGATCAGGCCAGGGCAACCAGCACTCACCGTGCGCCAGGTAGCTCCTCAGGAGAGCTGCAGCTTAGGGCGTCTTGAGGGCCACACTGCTTCCTCTTCAAATCGCTGCCTAGGCACCCTCTCGGCACGCGCACCAGCTCAAGGTCTCTCAGCTGGGTAATCTCGTAATGGCCGCAGCAGTTTCCGCAGCGTTGACGGCAGGCGGAATCAGCGAAAGGGGAGTAAATGCCTCCGATGCCAACCCACCGGCGCTCCCGCTCTCGGCCGGTTGCACTTGCCCTGCCCGTTGCACTTGCCCTGCCGGCCGCTCTTGCCCTGCCGGCCGCACTCGCCCTGATGACTGTACTTAACCCAACCTATCGCACCGAAGGCTGCTCTTCCTTGGCAACTCCCCCTTCCCCAGATCTGTCTCAGGTGTGTTGGCTTTGCCCGTGCTTGTGTACCCTCGCTGGGGGTGGGTAAGGTTGGAGTCCTTTATGGAGGGAAATGTTAGAGGGGACTCAGACTAGTAGTATTTTCCAGGAGGCCACAGGGGGTTGGTATCAGGCGCGCAACACCCATTGGACTCAAAGGGCTTCAGCCCCCCCCCCCGCGTCGTGTGCGGCAGCCCGGGATGAGCCACCTTCCCGGGCAAAAAAGCAGCCGCACCCGAGTACTTTACAGGTCTTTAAAAGACCATTTGCTTGTTAATGAGGCCTCGCTGTTTCACCCCTTCTAAGAGCCCCTGCAGCTCCACTCTGCCAATTGCTTAAAGTTCAGCCCCCCCCGAAATTTTTGCTCAGCCCCCCCCGAAATTTGGCTCTAGTTGCGCCTCTGGCTGGTATGGAGGTGTCCATCCAGGTTAGGGCCCTCTTCATGTGTGGGTTCCAGGTGGTGTTTTCCTGGTGAGTTGGTTGCTGATGGGCAGTGTTTTCTTTGGTGCATCTGAGCGGTCTGGTGTCGATTCCTGGTGTTGCAGGGTAAAGAGCCAAGTTTGATATTCAGGGTGCTGGGTTTTGTTTGTAGGTAGCACGAGCTCTGTTTTCGGGGGGCACAGCTTCAGAAAGACATGGCACCCTAGTTTCATGCCCCAACACGCCATCCCTGCAAAGGGACCTTTAGCACTAGTGAAAATTGGTGAATAGAAGGTTTCATGTTCAGGGACAGTCTTACTTCTCCCGGCCTCTCTGGCTACCACTTGTGTGCTTTTTCACCCGCTCTTTTTAAATGCTTTAAAACTAATCGATAATGTGAGGACTACAATGTAAGATACATTTTAGCTGTGCCTTGAAGCTGTTTGTAGCATTCCGTTACTTAGGTTACCAGCGTTTGTATAACGCTGTGAACCATTAGCGTGGCGTCGTGGCACTTTCTCAATTTCGGTTCCCTATCCCACCTTTCTGAGGGCTTTCTCGGCCTATCCCGTGAGTTGTTTCGTGTTTTTGTGTGTGTGTGCTTCCTGGAGAGCGGAGTGTTGAATATAAAAGTGGAAAGGTTGTGGTTTGTTCTTAGAAGCTCTTTGTAATGTCCTATGTGAGGGGACGGCTGTGCTGAAGGGCCATTCCTTTGATTTGGGCGGTCGGTTGTCCATGCTACAGCCAGTTTACAGTCAGGCTACCAATTAGAGCTATTGGCATTGCTCATGACAATGCCGTTTCTTTAAATGTTTTAAAAACAAAAACATAAACAAAAATAATGTCATGAGCAATGCCAATAGCTCTAACTTTACCAATGCCGAGACCATTGCATTGTAAATGCTTGTTATTAAAGACATAAAACTCCGGTCCTTCTTAAGGTTTGATAGATAAATAGTTAAAGGCTGTTTGTAATCGATGAAAATCCCACAGACATCTATCTTCCCGCCATTTAAAAAAACTTTATTTTACCACTGTTTTAGAACCACTAGTGATACTATCTGGATTTGTGAAAAAACTCAGAAATTCCCAAAGTGCAAAAATGGATTTAACATACCTCAGCCATGGGATTGACCAGACATTATTCAAGCAGAAGCAGTCCCGAATCACCGCCCTAGTAAGAGTGGCCTGGCCTTAAGTGTCACCAGGGTCCTTAACCAAAGGAGCAAAGGACTACTGTGGTAATATAAATAAGTCCATAAATGCCGAGGTGTAGATCAAATGAAGATGGTTTATTGATGAAGATTGTAGATGGTAAGATCAGCATATAAATATTAGCGAGCCCCACCAGGAGCAGCTCCCTTGCTGCTCAGCCCATACTCCCAACTGACACTCATCCACCAGGCATCCCCAACATTCCATTACATCACATGCAGCAGCATTCCACAACACATCCACTCGCAACACATGCACTCTGGCTGAGCAGCAAGGCAGGGAAGTAGGAAAGATGCATGGCAACGAATACAAGATACCACACATCTTCCCTCTTTACAAATCAAAACAAGGAAAACATGCTGCTCAACAACATCATATGCAGAACATCAAAGAGCATGTAAAGGGAAGAAATCAATTAAAGCCATGGAATGAAGTTGCATAAAACATTGCACTAAAGAAGGAGAAGACAATGAAAAGATAAATCAATAATGAATCAATAACAACATGACATCTTCCCCTTTAACGGAAAAAGGTAATAAGAAAATACAGGATGCAAACCCTGGTATCAACGAGTGAATACAATAATAGAATTGAAAGCTGGGGAGAACACTAAAAGAACGGAGACTGAGAATGCAGAAAATTCTCACCAACACAGTAAACTAAACACAAATGGAGAAAACCAATGACAAAACGTCCACAATACACCAGTACATACCAGTTAGCCAGACCAGCAAGTAAGGGAATAATCATCGAACGCCAAAAAATGAAAAATAAAGTGCAGCATCCAACAAGGCAAAAGGTACTTCCACGAAGAGAAACCAGAAAGGACACTCTTGAACACACAGCAAAATTAATAGTGAAGAATACACATAAAAGAAGAAAGGTGAAAAATACACCCGTCATAAGTACCTAAAATAAATGAGGATGTTACAAAACTTTGGAAAAATCCCAAAACTAAGACTATACCAACAAATACTATAAAGAAGAATGAGATGCACTAAACAAAGTGTGACAAATAAACGCACAAGGAAAAGTGCGACAAAAGTCACATAGCTACAGAGCTATCATATCCCATACCTCTACCAGAGGTAAATTCCCAACCAAGTAAACTAGAAATAAATGACTAATACAACAAAATCATTTGAACAGATGCAAAGTCACATAGTAAATGCTATATAATCACAAACCAAACACATAGAAAAGGGGTCCCCTAAAGAAAATTTCGCTAACAACACCAAAGTTTAAAATAATACAAGAATCATGTAGGTAACCTAAGTGATAATTCCACGCAAAAATTTGCAACAGGTGGAAAATCACATAGCCGGGGCTATGTAAAACGTACCTCAATAAGCAAAATTCATGTAACTAAGCTTGTCAAAAGCATGCTGTAAAATATAATATCATGTAAAGAAAAATGTAGGTGACACTGAAAGTCACATAGTCGAAACAGACTATCATAAATCACACCTCAAACAGCAAATAATGTAGGTGACACTGAAAGTCACATAGTCGAAACAGACTATCATAAATCACACCTCAAACAGCAAAGAATTCCCTTAATTAAACACAAAGTACATTAATGTAAATAACATGCATGTGAAAGTAAGTGACATATGAAGTCACATAGTCAAAGAACTAAAATTAAAACCTTAAAGGGAAGGATTCCCAAACGGAACCTATTTAAAAACTAGTGAATCTTAAATTATCATGTAGTAGGTGACAAATCCACAATAAATATCAATGCAGAAAGTGGAAAGTCACATAATGACTAAGCATTATAAAAATAATAAAGTAGAATGACCAATAAACATTAAGATCACAGTACAGTAAGGCATTGTACAGTAAAGAGAAAATAATTGTACATAGCAAAACAGTTTTAAAGAGGTGATACTTCTCTCCGGTGAGAGCCTTCTCACCTGAAGTCCAGGACAGTAGCAGAAAGAAGTAGTGATAGAAACACAAAGTACTATAAATCGGGACATGCAAGTTCCAATGAAAACACTTGTGGCACTGAAGAAGTTGTGTGAGATGCCAACAAAGTCTGAAAAAGAACTGAATTTGTGAAATCCCAAAATACATTGCTGCTTTTGAAAAACTCCTCGATGAACAAAAGTTCAATTAGCTTTAAAGCAAATAAAAGGAAAAGCACAGTACCGCCTTATAAATTGGTTGTCCAACCAGTGGCACTGTTACGAATGACGCTAGGAACCGTCAGCATGCTCCAGGAAATTGTCGAAACTTGATCAGTGGCACCGGCTCAGCTTGAAGATGAATGCAGAGCAACCTCAAAATGGCAGCACGTATCTCACGCAGTGCCAAGAGGCTCTCAGCACGCAAAAGCTGAAAAACATGCCGTAGACGTACCTAAAGGCACCAGGACAAATAAGTAGAACACACACATCTTCCCCTTTTTAAGGGCACAATGAAAAATAAGTATAAAGGAATGCAAAGTGCATACGAACCAAAGAAACAACGTTCAGAGTCACCATCACACCAGTTGGCCAGACAAGTATGAAGTTAAACTGAGAACAAAATATTAAAAGGTGGAAGCAACAGTCAAAACAGACAAGAGATACTCCCAACAATATAACACAAACAAGATCTCCAGAGGAGAAAGGTGAGAAGAAAACCCGCTAGGAGTACAGACAACAGAAATTTGAGAAAACCTCAAATGCCAGACCCACAGAAAACTAAAGTGCAAAATAGAAAACTGAAGCTGACGAAATTCATTAAAGAATTTCAAATAAAGATCCCACATAAAGGAATCTTTCAAATTAAACATGTAAAGAGAAAGTAACGTGTACTAAAAATATGTAGGTGACATATTCATCAAATGAAATTGACGAGTCCACAAAAGTAACATGTAAAGATGGCAAGTCACATAGCTAATAAGCTATAACATCATACACTTCAATTCAGATAAAGGATCCCTAAAAAACTTTCAAGCAAAGCAACTATATGCTATAATGTAAAATAAACAGAAACGAAGGTGACAATTAACGTCACATGGTCACAAAACCATTAAAATTCAGATGTCTCTGTAAAGCTTGGAGGCAATGTACATTAAATAAAATAAAACAAGAAATGTAGGTGACAAATCATGTAGCATTGAAATTCATTAAAATTCATTAAAACAGAGAAAATTGGAATACAGAACTTGCATAAAATAATGTGAAAATATTGAAAACAGAAGGTGAATGTGAACTGTTTAAAAAGCACATTGGCAGCGCGCAACCAAGATGGCCGCGTAGGTGCGAGGCTCCCGAGGACCTCCGCGACCTCCTGCATAAATCCTGACAGAATCCTGTCCCAGATGAGGGGACTGTATTTGTGAGCCCGAGCAGAGGTGACGCCCGTTTTCCGTTTTTAAATCGGACCTCGGACACCGTCAGGAGCATCGATTGAGGTTTGCGGCCTTCTCCACACCGGCCCCCCGTACTGGAGTTGTGGGGCGATCCGGACACAAAGTGAACAACAGCGGCGGGCAAGGCTGGGTGACTCGCGTACCCCGCACTTTCACTTTCGCTTTTGCGCCCTCCTTGCTGCCAGGCGAGGTTGGGTTGCGGGGCGGTGTGCGGTGGTGTGGTCTCGCTGGGGTGCCCTGCCGGTCCGCCAGCTGCGGTCCGTCCTGCGGAGCGGTGGTCGCTCCCCCCTGGATCCCTTGAACTGGATTGTCGGCCCCCCGTTTCTTGAGGAGATTGACTCGTCTTGGGGATTGAAACTATGTCCACAAAACAAGATGGCGATCGGGCTTAGATAAAATCGACCCGCCGTGGCGCGGCCCAGCAATCCAACAGTATGGACCGCTACAAACTCCAGAAGGGATCCCCAGAGGCGCCGCGTAAGTCCCCTACGGGCCCGACTGATGCTTCCGCTCTGCCCACGGACCTGACCCTCCGAGACGTCATGGGTGCCATCGCCGAGATGAAGGCCTCGGTGGACCAGCGCTTCGACACTCTGGCGCAGAAGATTGACTCGGTCCTCGTGGACGTGGGCCTCGTGAGGGCTGATTTGTCTAAAACCAACGACCGGGTCGACTCTTTGGCCCACTCTACCACGGGCCTCACAACGGACGTAGCGGCCCTCCAACAGGAGGTGCGCAGGCTTGGCCAGGCGAGCGCCCTGATGAATCGTCGGCTGGAGGATTCCGAGGGTCGGGCCCGGAGGAACAACGTCCGCATTATCGGGGTGCCGGAGGGACGCGAGGCGGAGGCAGCGGATCTATTTGTCGAGGACCTGGTTCTCACCCATCTCCAGCCTCGGGGGCTGAGTAAATTCTTTGCAGTGGAGCGTGCCCACAGGGTCCCCGGGGGTAGGCCTAAGGTTGGAGCCCCTCCGAGGCCTCTCATCGCCCGGATCTTCAATTTTCGGGACAGAGACGCTATCCTACAGACTTCCAGGCTACAAGGGCCGGTCAAACTTGACAATATGGACATCAATTTCTATCCTGACTTCACTCCGGCAGTCCAAAAGCAGAGACTGAGCTTTCTCGGTGTTAAACGTCGCCTAAGGGACCTGAATCTCAAATATGCGATGCTTTTTCCAGCTAAGCTGAGAGTGGAGGTGGATGGCCACACGCACTTTTTTGATCGACCCGAAGTGGCCGGGGACTGGCTAGACACTTTGCCCGGAGATCGGGACCGGGGGGGTGGGGGGGGTGCGGTTGGTGGGGAGGGCCCGCCGGATCAGGACTGAGGGACTAATGGTAGGCCTTGCTCTGGACTGCGTTGTTGTCACTATTGACTGTTAGGGTAAGTTCCCCTCCTGTGGAGGTCGTGTGGGGTCTCTTGGGGGATCTCCCTCCTCCTCTGGGGGACTAGTTAGTTTTCTTATCTATGGGGCGACAGGCACACTGCACTTTGGGGGGGCTGTTTGGGCTCATGCAGGGGTGCAGGGTGGGGGGAGTTCTGTTGGGTTGGGTGGGTTGGGGTGGGGTGTGGTTCGTTTCTACCGCAAGGCAAACCCGTTATTGTATTGTTGTTTTTGAGATGCTCTGGGGGGGACAAATGATGGCTTCGTTATGTGATGGGGGGTAGGGATTTGACTTTGTTGTCCTGGAATGTTAACGGACTGGGTGATAGGATCAAGCGGGGTGTGGTCCTGCAGTATTTGAAACGGATTTCGCCTGATGTGGTCTTTCTGCAGGAGACACACCTTATTGGTAACTCCTTTTGTGCCATGAATCGCCGTGGCTTTCGCTTGGTGGCCCACTCGGGCTTCACATCGGGCTCGCGGGGGGTGGGCATCATGATTAAGACCTCGCTCCCGCTAGAAATAGACGAGGTGCGCCATGATGAGAGCGGACGCTACACTGTCTTGGTGGGGAGGATGGAGGGCAGGGTAGTTGTCTTTGTCTCTGTGTACGTCCCACCGGGGCTACAGTCCACCACCTTTGCAGATCTGGGACGCCTCCTTCTTGACCTCCCGGGGGGGCTTCTGGTGGTTGGGGGGGACTTTAATGCGGTGGCTTCTGGGACTATGGATCGTCATCCCCCTAGGGACCTCCCCCGGGCACAGGCGTGGTTAGCGGGCCTTTTGGACACACTGGGATTGGTGGACTGCTGGCGTTTAAAGCATCCCACCCAGCTGCAGTACACCTTCCATTCGGGTGCCCATGGTAGCCTCTCGCGGCTTGATTATGTCCTTGTCCCTGCGGCCTATGCTGGGAGGGTGGGAGAGGTGCGCCATCTGGCGCGGGGTATTTCAGATCATTCCCCGCTCCTGTTGCACTTGGGTGTCTTCCCGAGGGGAGAGGGCAGGGTAGCCCCAATCAATGCTTGGTACCTGCGTGACCCCACTATTCGCGCTGACCTGATTAAATCATTGCAACGGTATTTTGAGGAGAATGTGGGGTCCGTTCCGTCGGCTATCTCCCTGTGGGAAGCCTTTAAAACAGTTCTCAGAGGGGAGGCCCTCTCCTTTATCTCCCATGCCCGCAGACGCGCACAGGAGGAGGTGACCCGGGTGGAGGCCGAAATTACTGAATTGGAGGGCGATCTGGGGAGTGGGGTGACTGACGCGGCGCTGCATGTTCTACACCTTAAACAGGCGGCTTATAGGGCCCTCGTCACGGAGGCGGCCAGGGGCCTTAGCAGAGAGCAACAGGGGCGACTGTATGATGTGGGTGATAAGGCTGGCAAACTGATTGCGTGGTTGGATAAGAAGGAGAGAGCTAGTCGTGTGGTCCCGCTGATTGAGAGGATGGATGGTGTACGACTTACTGAGCCGGAAGGCATTGTTTCTTGCTTCGCGGATTATTTCCGCGAGGTATATTCTCCGGTCTCTCCCTGCTCGGAGGAGGACTCCCATGCCCTGCTGCGGGACATCGCGCTGCCCTCGCTTTCAGTGGAGGACAGGGATTCGTTGGATGCCGCTCCCACCTCGGATGAAATCGCCCTCGCCATACGCTCGGTCGCCTCGGGCAAGGCCATGGGCCCGAATGGCCTTCCTATCGAATTGTATAAGCTGCGACCGGATGTACTGGCACCTCACCTCCGTGCGATGTTCCTTGCGGCCCACTCGCGGGGCTCCCTCCCGCCGGACCAGCGTCTAGCTACCATCGTGGTTATCCACAAGGAGGGGAGACCGCGAGACCGGGTTACATCCTATCGACCGATCTCGCTCTTGAATGCGGAGCCTAAAATCCTCGCCAAGGTGCTTGCCAACCGGCTGGTCGGCGTGGTGGGCGATCTGGTCCACCAAGACCAGTCCGGCTTCATTCCCCATCGCAACACGGCTCTTAACTTGCGGCGCTTGCACGGGGTGCTCGCGCGTGTTCCATTCGTGCGGGAGCCGGCCATCTTGGCGTCCTTGGACGCCACCATGGCGTTTGACACGCTCGAGTGGCCGTACATCTGGGCGATGTTGGCGAAATTTGGATTTGGCCCGGGATTCATCAGCTGGGTCAAATTGTTGTACTCTGACCCATTGGCGCAGGTGGTGGTGAATGGTCGAGTCTCGGCCCCATTCGTGCTGGGACGGGGCACGCGACAGGGTTGCCCCCTGTCGCCGCTCCTGTTTGCACTGGCCTTGGAGCCCCTGGCGGAGTGGCTGCGGTGGCACCCTTCTATCCGTGGTCTCCGTTGGACCCCTGAGTATGAGGACCGCGTGTCCCTCTACGCCGACGACATCCTGTTGTACTTAGCCTCCCCGCGTAAATCACTGATTGTCCTGGTCGATGTTCTGCGCTCCTTCGGCCGTAACTCAGGTCTTGTCATCAACTGGGCTAAATCCTGTATCTATGTGCTTTCCGGGGAGGCTCCTGTTCTCCCGCGGGGCTGCTCGATCCAGATTGCCTCGCAGGGGTTTCGTTACCTGGGCGTCTATATTACGCTGGACCCGGTGGCCCGCTACGAGCGGAATTTGCTTCCCCCCCTCCAGCGCTTGAAGGAGGACGTCGCGCGCTGGCGGCGCTTGCCGCTTTCACCGCTCGGCCGGGCGGCATTGTTCAAGATGATGTCCTTGCCGCGCTTTTTGTATGCTCTCCAGAACTCGATGGATCTGGTCCCGGCGCGTTACTTCCGTGAGGTGGAGAGTTTGCAGCGCCGCCTGTTCTGGGACGGGAGGCCGCGTATAGCCCTGGCAAAGTTGACGCTCCCGTGGTATGACGGAGGGATTGCCCTCCCGGATATTAAGCGGTATTACTGGGCCTCCCAATTAGCTGCAATTAATCATGGCCTTTACGGGCCCGCCTTAAACCCGGCATTTGAAATGGACAAGATGCTCCTGCCCGGTGGCGATTATAATCGAGCGCTCTACACTAGCGTGCCCGATTCCCGCCTTACGGGACCCACGCGTGTCATGGTGCGAGTATGGCACGCGGCCAATGCAGCTATGGGATGGAAGGACCGTTTGACCCGGGCGTCACCGTTGTATGCGTCTGAGAGGTTGGGCTCCCTATGGACCTCGAGGGGCTTCGATAGGTGGGACACGATAGGCATTAGCACAGTGGGGGACCTCTGGACGAGGGGAGGATTCAAAACATTTGAGACACTGCAGGCGGAGTTTCAGCTGCAGGGCAGTGAATACTTTCGATACCTGCAGGTCCGTCACGCTCTGGGTTCAGTCTTCCCAGACGTGGCCGCCATCCCGGAGTCCTCCCCATTGGAGGATAGAGTGCTAGATGGCCACGTTCCGGACAGCACGATCTCCCTCATCTACAAGAAGTTGATTAATGACCGCTCGGGCTTACTGACTGGGCTCCGCGAGGCTTGGGTTGCCGATGGGTTGGAGCTGGACGACGAGGACTGGATTTCCGCGGTGGCCTCCCCGAAGGAGGTGGCCATCCCGGCTCGCCTTCGCTTCGTCCAGCTTAAGATACTTCACCGGGTGTACATGACGGGGCCAGGGCTTCTGCGTATGGGCTATGCCGAGGATGGACTGTGTAGGCGTGGGTGCGGTGCATTGGCGACTTTTTTACATATTCTGTGGGAATGTCCGAGGGTGGAGCGATTTTGGCGTGGTGTGCATGAGGTCCTGCGAGCGGTTACGCATGTCGTGCTGGTGCCTGAAGCAAGGAGATGCCTGCTGAATGTGTGGGAACCAACCGACTACTCGGTTCCACAGACGCGATGGGTGACGCTGGGTTATATGATCGCTAAACGTGACATCGCTCAATTGTGGGGATCCCAGAGGCCCCCGGCAGTGTCGGCCTGGAAAGAACACATGGATTGGTGCATGTTCCGAGAGAAAGTGGTGTATGTGGCGCGGGGTAAGCCTGGGGCGTGGCTGAAGGTGTGGGGCCCCTGGAACGCCTACCGCGGGGGTATTTGCGAGCCGCCATTGTTGCCTCCCGCTTCACCAGCTCCGTCCCCCTAGATGACCCCCTCCCCCAATCCCGGGCACAGTGTTTTCCCAGTCCCGGACCTATTCCCCTTCCCCTTCTTCGATTTTAGTGTATGGTTGGGGTCCCCCCATTTGAGGAGCATATGTTGTCACTTTCGCTCTCGGGTTGCCTTGCGGGTGTGGTTTTATGTTGTTGTGTTGTATAAAACGAAACCGTATTGTGGGCTCAGAGTCATGTGGCCCACGTTGTTGATACCTCCTGCTAGCGTCTCTGTAACGCCAAGTGCCTTATTGTATATATGTCACTAATTGCTGTCACTTTAGCGGCCGGCCGGAAGGTTGTAGGCCCATACCTGTATATATTCGAGATTGTAATAAACGGTTTCAAAAAAAAAAAAAAAAGCACATTGGCAAAGAAATGTCACGCAAAATACCTTGAAAACCAAGCAAATTCAAGATTGTGATGTGCTTCGGAAAACGTGGTAAACCTTCACGCTGCATGAGAAAATCAATAAATTATAAACTCACCGCCAAAGTCTCAAACCACGAAGGGTAAAATGGTCTTTAGAGCAAGTCTCACCTACGCTCCTGCTCATGGATGGTAACCATCAAAAGGCAGTTCACAGCAGGCACTCTCCCACAGGGTAGAACATGTGAAAGCCCTCTTGATGAGTATAGGAGCAGAGAAAATGAAACTCTGGGGCAGAAGGTAGCATGAGAATGAAGTACTGGAAACAACAATAGTGGATACCATGTGACGGCAGTTCACAGCAGGCTCAGCACAGGTTCTGCCAGTCGTAGGATAGAATAGCGTAGGAGTAGTAGAAACCCTTGACGCTCTTCCAATTTGAAACGGTTAGTGCCTACCGTGGCAGCATGCGGCAGGCAGGAAGAAGCGTAGTGTACCGGCAACAGGGCAAGTAGAGGACGAAGGGTAATATTGTTATATTCTTGTATGGGGATCTCTGATGTATTCCTGTTGTCATACAATCTCAGTTTCCTAGCAACGGAGCTTCACTGGGGATTCTAGATTGTAGATTCCTCAGAGAGACTGGTGCTGTGGAGCTGGAAGGATACATCTGGGGGTCTATGCTTTTTACTTGAATAAACCTCTTGATCTTCTACCTGGAAGCGTCCTGTAATCTTTAAAAATGGCGACGAGGGTGGGATGGAAATATTCACCTGTCTGAGGTGACACAGGAGATCCAGATTGGACAATATAAGCTGGAGAAGACCCCTAGTTGGCGAATGAAGCATTCAAATATATGGATTGTATTGAAGCCTGAATACCTTTTGTGATTACCCTGTCTCAAGAAGGAACAACAACGTTGTGAGTAATCCTCGTGAATTGCAAGAGAAGGGACTCACGTGTTGTTTGTTTGGAGTAATTGGAGGCAGTTTCCGTGTGAGCTCCGTTTTTTTTTTTTATCCGATAAAATTTTTTTTTAATTATATAAAGGGACAGTTTCGTTTGGTTCGAGCTAAGACCCTGAAGTGAACTTGAACTGCGCTTTGCTCCTGTGGAAGAAAACAACCCTGACTCTGAATGACTTCCGACATGCCATTACGTTATTTTTATCTTTTTGTGATGCCGCGTGTGAAGAGAAATCTGTAACAAGGTCAACGAAGTGCATGGTGGCGAAAGCGTTATGGCACATGTCCTGGAAGAAACGTCAAAACTTGAACTGTTACCTGTGTATGTTTAATCGTCTCAAGTAACAGCCGTTAGCGCGTGTGCTGGCAGCCCTGCTATTGTTTGAAATCCATCACGAGCATCGCGGACATTCCTCGATTCGCGCTCTTCATCCGTGTCATCTTGAACGGAGACGACGTCCGACGTCAATGTTGTGTCAAGCGCCAGGATTGGTCGGAACGAACTCACGTGGGTAGCATAAAACAAACGCTACCATTGGAGAAGACATTGGAGGCATCTGGTTGCCAGGTGACTGAAATCAGCTCCGTATCGACATACGATCACAGGAATGAACCACAGGATCAACTTTGAATTTGAACGAAGGGTTTGATTGAAACTGAACTTTGATATTTTAAAGTATCTTTTTAGTCAATAGGAGACAATTGTTTTATAAAAAAAAAAAAAAAGGGGGTTGTTTGAGGTGTAAGTGCAACCTCAAGGGAGAAATACTAGGTGATCTCAGTAGTGCGATAAATTGGGGTAGTGATAGTCAGTGTGTGCAACAGTAACGTTCTTTTGGTAAACAATGGCCACACAGAATATTCCTCCACCTCCTACCTTTTTACAAGAGCCAGGTCCCACATGCATGGAATGGGAGGACTGGAAGGAGGCCTTTGTGACTTATTTGGAAGCTATTGGCGGCGATGTGTTTTTACCAAAGAGAAAATTTGCCATACTAAAATTGAGTCTAGGCATTGAAGGCAGGAAAGTTTTAAGCACATTACCAAGCTTTTCTGCACAGGTAGAAAACAATAATTCTGATTCTGAGGACGACCAATTCGACATATATGAGTGTGCAATGTCTGCATTAGCTGAAAATTTTGGTAAAAAGATGAGTCTTGTGGTAGAGAGACATAAGTTTTTTTCACGTGTGCAAAAACAGGGCGAAAAAATTGAACAGTATGTAGCGGCTTTGCGCAGATTAGCCATCACCTGTAAGTTCAAAGATCTAAGGGACGAAATTATTAGAGACCAATTAATTAACAGGACTAATAATTCCAAAATTCAAGAAAAACTTTTAGATTTAAAAGATCCCACTCTAGATAAGTCTTTAGAAATAGCTAAACGAATTGAGAACACGTCTCAATATGTTAAGGATTTATCAGATAACAAGTCGAAAACTAATGCAGACATATGTAAAGTATGCGCAGTACATGTTTCTAAAAAGACCTACAAGGCTAGCACTGATGACAAAAAGGCACCAGTTATAAAACACGATAGTGACAACAGAGGGAAGGTATGCTATAGGTGTGGTAGTAATAGACACACTGCTGAAGCTAACCATTGTCCGATTGTGAAAACCCGTTGTTATAAATGCAAAAGAACTGGTCATTTTTCTAGGGTTTGTAAAGGGGTGAACTTTCATAATGAAAGGAAATCAGTAAACGTGGTAAACGATGATGTTTCTACTCGTTCAGTGGGTGAAAACGCAAGTGACATTGATTCTGAAATTGAAGTGATGGTGGTTGGGGAAGATGCACCAAACAGTAAAACATTTGAAATTGAGAAATGTGTTAAGTATATACGTCCCAAGTGCATGATCAGCATAAACAATGTGGATGTGGCCATGTGGGCTGATTCTTGTTCACCGTTCACTATAATAGATAAACAAAAGTGGAAAGACTTGAAGGGAAAAGAACTGAAGGCAACTGATGTTGAGCCTCAGGGTTATTGTGGGACAAAATTACCTGTCATTGGTTATTTTGATGCGTTTTTATCTTTCAAGGAAAGGAAAACGGAAGCGAAAGTTTATGTGGTAGAAACTGGGAAGTGTCTTTTAGGATGGGTAGAACAGATAAATTTGGGAATTATTCTTGATCCAAATCATCCGCTACAAGTACTACTGACAGGTGGGGAGGACAACATGTGGACAAGAAAGTTTCCTAATTTATTCAAAGAAAATTTAGGTTGTCTTAAAAAATTTGAACATCAGATAATTTTAAAAGAAGGGGCCTCGCCTAAAGTGCACAAGGTCCGAACGGTACCTCTTGCCTTGAGGGATAAACTGAAACAAGAATTAGAAAGGTTTTGTAAAGAGGGGATAATTGAAGAAATAGAAGCTTCAGAATGGTTAAGTCCCATCGTTATCGCACACAAACCCAACGGAAAAATTCGTATGTGTGTAGATTTGAGAGATCTCAATGGGTGTATATGGGTAGACAGACATCCTCTACCACATATTAATGAGATGCTTGCTACAGTCGCTGGGGGGAAATGTTTCACGGCATTAGATTTGTCCAGCGCGTATCATCAGGTACGTTTGAAGAAGGAATCCAGACATCTCACCTCTTTCATAAAACCGGAAGGCGCTTATCAATTTTTAAGAATGCCTTTCGGGTTAGCGTCAGCGTCTGCTGTATTCCAGAGAGTGATGCAAACTATACTGAAGGGAATTGAGAGAGTTTCTAGTATTCCAAGATGATGTACTTGTGTGGGGAAATGACAACAGTCAACATGATGTTACACTATTAAATGTTCTAAATAAGTTGGAATCAGCTGGTTTAACCATTAGTCTAGAGAAGTGTAAGTTTGCCCAGCCTTCTGTGGAGTATCTAGGACACACATTGTCATGTGAAGGCATTAAACCAAAAATGAATTTGGTAGCCGATTTAGAGAAAGCTCCGTCCCCGCGTGATAAGGAACAATTGAGGTCATTTCTGGGATTGGCCGAATACTATTCCAAATTTGTGTATCATTTTTCCAATCTGGTACATCCGTTACGCTGTTTAATGAAGAAGGGAGCACCTTTTACATGGTCTGTGGAATGCCAATCTGCTTTTGTGAACATTAAGAAAGCAGTGGCTAATGCTACTGCGTTAAGTCCTTTCAATCCAGGACACGATACAATGATTGTAACGGATGCTAGCGGATACGGTTTAGGCGCTGTGTTGATGCAGAGGCACAAAGGGAAGGAGAGAGTGGTAGCATTTGCATCACGGACTCTCAAAGGCGCGGAGCCATCTTATTCCACCATAGAGAAGGAGGCTCTGGCTTGTTGGTGGGGAGTCCAACATTTTAAAATTTATGTATGGGGTAGGAAGTTTGAACTGTATACGGATCATAAACCGTTGATAGATGTGTTTACAACATCAGGTGCTGGAAGAGCCACGCCACGAATAGCCAAATGGTTATATCGGTTGCAAGAATTTTCTTTCGAGATAAAATACATGCCGGGAGGAAGAAATGTCAATGCTGACTGCTTATCCCGTTTACCTGTGACCAGAAATGAAATGGATTCGTATGTGGATGAGGAATGGATGGTAGCTAGTGTTGAAGAAGTGTGCAAAGCTATCACGAAGCAGGAATGGTTGGATGCGATTGTCTCTGATGCAGAAATGGTGGAGGTGATAAAACAATTACCTGTGTCTTTTAGATGGAAGTTAGCGGAATCGGTGAAAAGTTTTAAGGAGGTATGGGAAGAATTGTCGGTGGTTGATGGCATTGTGAGAAGGTGTGATAAATTGGTTGTGCCAGTTGCATTGAGAACACGGTTAATTGAGCTACTACATGAAGGTCATGGTGGCATGTCAGCGGTAAAAAGAAAAGCCAGGATGGATTTTTGGTGGCCAGGGATGGACAGAGATATTGAAATGTTTGTAAAAGAATGCATATCGTGCACTTGCAGTGATAAATCTCATGTTCTGAGAGAGACTCCTATAACTCCTATTAAGCTACCGGTAAGACCTTGGGAGAGATTAGGAATTGATATATGCGGCACTTTCGATTGTTTGCCACCATCAGATAGGTATGCCATCGTCATGATGGATTATTTTTCAAAATGACCGGAGGTAGCTTTTGTAAGAGAGATTAAAGCTAGTAATGTAGTGGCATTCTGTGAAGAGGTGTTTAGGAGAGAGGGTTGTCCGGCAGAGTTGTTATCAGACAATGGGCCACAATTTACTTCAGAAGAGTTCGGTGGCTATCTAAACAAAATGGGCATAAGGCATTTGAAAACTCCGGTATATCATCCCAGGGGTAACGGTTTGGTGGAGCGCTTTAACCGAGTCCTGGGTGATAGCATTCAGATGTGTCTTTCTGCTAATAAAAATTGGAAAATTGAAGTAAAAATTTTACTTTGGAATTACAGGACCACTCCTCATTCGGTGACGGGAGAGACCTCATTCAGATTACTCAAGGGAAGGGTGCCGAGTACTATATCTGTACCGGCGTGGATGGGGAGGTGTGGTAAAAAGGGTGCAAAGATCGCTGAGGTGCGAGCCAAAGTTGAGAGACATCAGATGGCTTACCAGAAAAGGCATAATGACAGATTAACCAGGGATGCAGTGGTCGTTAGAAAGGGGGATGTGGTGAGGTCTTGTTCTGGAAACATGTGTAAAAAAGGTGGGTCAAAGTTTTCTGATCCAAAAGAAGTGATTAATGTGAGAGGAAATGTAGTAGAGCTTTCTGATGGCAAGTGGTGGAATACACGGAAAATCACAAAGTGCAATGAAGCGGAGGTGAAAGTGTGGTTGGATAAGACTTCTCATTGCGATAAAACACATGATGTGCCTTCTATCTCAGATAGAGTCATAAGTGAGCGTATCAAACATAAGCCCAAGAAACTGGATGATTATGTATGTGATTGAACTAGAAAGTTCAACTGTGTTTTCTTTCTGTCCAGCATAATGGAGTCAATGAAATGTATTGGGTTATCCGAGTTTTTTTTTATATTACAATAGTAAGTCATGTTTGCTTAGATGGTTTAAAAAGGGGAGATGTGTTATATTCTTGTATGGGGATCTCTGATGTATTCCTGTTGTCATACAATCTCAGTTTCCTAGCAACGGAGCTTCACTGGGGATTCTAGATTGTAGATTCCTCAGAGAGACTGGTGCTGTGGAGCTGGAAGGATACATCTGGGGGTCTATTGTTTTTACTTGAATAAACCTCTTGATCTTCTACCTGGAAGCGTCCTGTAATCTTTAAAAAATATAAATAAGAGTAAGGCAGAACTGGCATGAAAGCGTTGTGGGCGACCGATGGAAGGTCACTGGTGGGGCTCATAGGGTGCCAGTTTGCCTGTAAAGTGAAAATCGTACCTTTAAAATTAAGTTCATGCCTTTCAGTCACTTCAGGAATTTTCAGATTTCAGTAGACCTTCAGGATGCACATGTAGGTTCTTTAAATCGTCGCCAAATGTGGTAATATAAATAAGTCCATAAATGCCGAGGTGTAGATCAAATGAAGATGGTTTATTGATGAAGATTGTAGATGGTAAGATCAGCATATAAATATTAGTGAGCCCCACCAGGAGCAGCTCCCTTGCTGCTCAGCCCATACTCCCAACTGACACTCATCCACCTGGCATCCCCAACATTCCATTACATCACATGCAGCAGCATTCCACAATACATCCACTCACAACACATGCACTCTGGCTGAGCAGCAAGGCAGGGAAGTAGGAAAGATGCATGGCAACGAATACAAGATACCACCACTACGTTTGATTGTGTCCACCAGAAAATTTACACCTAACTCTAGGTGTCATGCAAAGGTGGACAGAGATTGAGATGCAGCCATCAATCTGCACAAAAACCTGTTTTCCACTAACTGAAGGGAGTCCTTATTTTTATAGCCCCACATCCCAGCTCCATAGGAAGTGATCGCAACACACCTAATATTATAGATTGTAATAATTTCCCTAATTGGCTTGTGGTCCAGTCTTATTACAAAATAAATATTGAGTCAATATATCGCTGATATTGGAGAGCGCGTAATCTAAATAGGAGATCTCAATTTATCCTTTAGTCAAACTCAATTCCTAGGTATGTAAAAAGAAATCATTTAGCTATTTCAATGCTTCATAATTTAAGTTTCATTGTTTTGGTAGTTTTTGCCCCACTATCATGATAAAAGATATATTGAGATTTTTTTTTAGGCTCAGTGTATCCATAACATTTTTACATCCGTCCAAGAGAGTTTTCAGCCCTCTCACTGTTCTTGAGATCAGAATGGCATAATCTGCATAGAGCAGAAATGGAATTGATGTGGTCACGCAATGGCCATTGGGATAAAAGAGCTTTAGCTCCTCCTCCACCCCACTCCCCCGCCGGGTGCTGTAGCCTGGGCTGGAGCTTCGTATGTGCTTGTCTTAGCGTCTCATGCTGCGGGAACATGTTTTCAAGGGAGCGAACCCCATGCTGGGGGCTGTAGCTGTGCAGGGTCCTTTACTTTAGCATTCCTCATTCTTTTAAAGGAGATATGATTGCTCATTAACACTACAATGACCAAGGCATCATCTGTACTCGAAAGTATCTCTGCCCTGTTCCCAACCTGTATGTTAATCTCAGACCTTCCAAGTAAAGAAGGGACAAATTATATTAAGGGCCACCAGGATTAGTGGGACAAATTTTGCGGCAGGGTTGACAAAATTATGTGGCAAAAATGCAATGAATGCTGCATTTTTGGTTATAGTATTACTTCACTATTTTGTCATTTTTTACACCTGTTAACACTGTGTGGGGACAGGTTGCACTTCATTAGTACCAGTTTAACACTCAAACAAATCCAAAAGCAACAGAAAGATGACCAGCCAACCTTTACAAAGGGCGTTCCACTGCACACAACATGTGTTGCTGTATTTTTAGTACATTTTGAACCGATTTATTTTTGTTGTAAAATCTGCAGATTATGAGATACATAATTATGCAAAAAACACTGCAGCGGCACAAACGCATAATTCCATTGGCCCTGATTATATTGTACGTACTTGCATTTGTATAGTGCTTATTACCTATGAGAAGCGGTAGCAAGCGCTATATATATGCAAAAAAAGGGGAGAACTTTTTTAAAAATGGAGTTGCAATGATTCAGTATCCATTAGTCATTCCAGAATGTTTTACCATAAGCATTTTGAATTCTCTAGGGCAGCGCTTATAGTTTTGCTTCTAAAAATTCCAAATACTGGCTAAAAACGAAGGCTCATGTTCATAATGTTTTCATGCAGCGCAACGCAGCAAGCCACCTTGCAGCACTGTGCGGCATGACAGAGCAGGAATGCGCCATATTTAACATTATAGTGCACATTTCTGTCATTTTCTAGCGCTGCCGCACTTTTGGCTGCCTAACATCAGCCCAGGCACCCATGCGCCATCGTGCAAGGGTTCCTGCATTGTAGACAGGATTAGTTTTGCGCAGGAAGGGACACTGTCCTGCACAACAACAATTCTCAGAGGCATTTTCCTCTTTCTATGTGTGCTACAGAATGTAGCACACATAGAAAGAGGAAAAAACGGGGTGAAATAAATATATTTCTCCTTGTTACGCCTCACCTGGGTTGGTGTAGCATTTTTCCGCATTTCCAGGTCTACAACCATTGGTAAATCTGGGAATGCGCCAAAAAACATGTGTTGATGCATGGGAACACCCACGCTCCACCTATGGAACGCCTCCCTGGGTCAGAGGAATGCAAGGGAGCAATTTGCGCTACTTTACGTTACTCCAGATTTATCAAGCTTGCAGGACCACACAGGGTGGCCTTGCATGGCTTGATAAATCTCACTTAGGTTTTGCGTCGTCCTTGCACCCATTTACATGGTGCAGGGGTGACACAAAACCTTGATAAATCTGGTCCTAAGAATGTGCATAGTGATATTGGCAAATAGGGGGTCTGGACAGTTAGTTTGTTTCGGTGGTTAATGGTGGGTGGCACCAGCACTTAATAGTTTGGGCTGGGATTTTTAAAAGATGGTCCTTCAGGCAGCCTCTGAGTAAAATTTTCCTTGCTGCCTGCCATGCCACACAGTTACTCTAACAGTCTGTAAACAGGCAGCGGAGGAGAGCAGCCCATCACTTTGCACCTCTAACTCTTGTTTGCTTTGGAGGTCAGTTTGGGTAGAGCGGGACATGCGCACCACAATAGGGACACACAAGGGGTACAGTATTTCACTGTGCCTTGTCGAGGGCTTCTGGGTACTGACCTCTCATGGTCAACATCAAAGAATGCTGTGTGTGACTGTTGCCCTGAGTGAACATTTAGTAGACTGGCAGAGTGGATCAGCATGGCACTGTGCATGAGCAGCACCTGGCAATGCACCCACCAAGGCTTTCTGTCACAGCAGCATGATGTACCCCAGAATGCTCTGCCCTTGTGTTACCTTTTGGGCCTTATTACCATCTCTGCGAGTGGCAGTTGGTGGTTGGAAAACATGGAGAAAAAGGGAACCCAGTTCCATCTTAAAAACACAGGCACACTTGAAAGGCCCATTTGAAATGCATCATGGCTGTGCAACCTCTGGACCTTGCTGTCCCTCATCCTGACCCACTGTTGCAATCAGCTGGCACCCACCATGTCTTCTACTCCCTTATGCCAACCTCAAACTGGCAACTGCAGTCCTGCGCATTAATGCACCTTCTGCTGAGACATTGTCCAGATGCCTCCCCTCTTTTGAATGTCTGCCTGAAGAGGGGATTTTAAAGCTCAAGCTTGATGCCAGAGACAAGAGCTCACATTTTAAATAGGCAAGGGACCCACTGAGGTTGAGCGGTGATGACATCTGTGTAGATACAGTAAACGAGCCCCATTTCCCACCCCAGCATCAAAGCAAGGAAGTAGCTTGAAACTATCAAACTTGGTTTGAGAATTAACCATTCTCATGTTTTTTTACAACAGACACAGAAGTATAATTTCTTGATATTGACACATCTCAAAATATTTATCTTGTGTACATTGAACATCCATATCAATACAATGCGATACATTAACCCCTTCAGTGCCCGCCCCTTTCCCCGCCCAGTGCCGGCCGTTGCATTAGCGGGCGGGGTCTATGACGAGCTGGACTCGTCATGGGCACAGCGCCACCGCGGCCCATGACGAGTCCAGCTCGTCATGGGCACTGAAGGGGTTAAAATTTGCTGTCTGAAATTTCTCAAAATCATGGATTCCCACCAGGCTGGCCCATCAAGCATCATCCCCATGAAAATGTGAAAGGGTCTTCCCAGATTTCCACTAGGGCCTCTACTTAGTACTTGGCAAGGTGAACTCAGCCACCTCCTCATACCAGGGGAGCCCCCTTGGGCCAAACAGTAGGTTATACCCTAAACAATACTATGACAACCTAACATTGAACACTCCTGGCACACTTTGGAAGATGGACCTAGGTAAGTCAGCCATATCCTGGTCCCCTGGTGCCAGCAGCCTCTCCTGAATCACCCCAAGGTCCTGTGAAAGAAGCACCCATGGATAGCCAAAATATAGCTGCTGTAGCACCCAAAACCTCAGCCTCCTTTAGATTACTGTTTCACTATCCCTTCGTCAGGGCATAAGTCCTAAAAATAAAAAAGTGGTATGACTGACCAAGTTAGGCAAGGTGGAAGTGATATAATGCCTCATACCATCACTGCATGTGAAATCACAGGAAGTGAAATCAAAGGAAGTGGCATCACAACCCATGACCTCACAGGAAGTGACATCACAAAAAGCAACATCAGATCTTAACACCTCACACATTTGTTTAGCAGGTCTATCATGAGGACATTACAAAATTTAACAAATGAGCTTTACATCGGGGTAATGCCAAAAAAGTAATGCAACCCTGTGAGAAAGTGCCATCTTTCTTGCATGGTATGCCCCCAATTTTTGCTGAATTACTGAATGCACTTTGACTGAGTGTGCCCTGGACTCCTGCCAATCAGGTGCCCAGGGCCTATGTTCCTTCCCTAAAACCTAAAACCCAAATTGGCAAACCCTGGCCACATGTCAGCCCCTGGTAAATGGTACCCTAGGTACCCAGGGCCTTGTGACCAGGGAAGGCCTCTAAGGGCTGCAGCACTTA
This sequence comes from Triturus cristatus, assembly GCF_964204655.1. Lineage (NCBI taxonomy): Eukaryota > Metazoa > Chordata > Amphibia > Caudata > Salamandridae > Triturus > Triturus cristatus. The sequence goes on from NC_140583.1 coordinate 656,402,931, forward strand.
TTGTGCCACCCTTAGATGCCCTGTACCCTAACACAAACACACTGCCAACACACTGCCCTTGCAGGCTGAGTGTCTGGGTACAAGACAAAACAGAGAGTCGACATGGCACACATCCCTGTGTGCCATGCCCACAACCTACACTGCCCTGGAATACATCAGCCAGCCCTCTAGCTGGGTGCCCTATGCCAGTGGTGTGGGCACAGGAGCATGAGCCCTGTGCCTCTAGAGTACCCAGGTCCATTCCTGGGCACTGTAAGTGCAGTGCTGCCATTTAAGATTATATGGTGCTGGGAGCTCGTCAAACACGAACTCCACAGCACCATGATGGCAACACTGAAGACAAAGAAGTTTGGTATCAAACTTCTTAGCACATTAAATCCACACTGATGCCAGTGTGGGATTTAATGTACAATGCACTACAGAAGGCATCTTAGAGATGCCCCCTGAAACCTAACCTACAATCCACGTCTTGTCTGAGAGGCTGCCACACAACAGACATGTTGCTGGACCCCTGGGTGGAGAGCCCCCGCTCTCCTGGGCCTGCAACAATGCACATCCTGGGCGAGGTGCTAGGTCTCCTCCCCCAGGATGGGCAGGGGTAAGCTTCAAAGGCATGCCGTTTTTGTGAGCTTCTCCAGGCCACTTGCTGTACTCAGCAACTGGCCCCCACCGGTTCTGACCCCCACTCTGGTGGGAAGACTGGCCGGAAACTCCAAGTAAGGACAGGGGATGTGCCAGCCCGGCCAACCCCACCCCTCAGGTGGGGAAGGCGAGGTGAAGCACATCTCCGGGTCCTCGCCATCTTGAAGATGGGGAGCCCTACCCAATCAGGACTAGGCCACTGCCCCCCTCTCACAGGAGAGGGCAGAATAGGGGGTGTACCCACCTCAGGACAGGGACCCAGTGATCCCTGCCCTCTACCTACCTGTAACGCCCCTAAATTTAGTTTTTAGGGGCACCCTGAACCTTCCTTCCTCAGATTCTAAAACAGCAAAGAAGATCAAGAAGAAAGAAGACCTGCCGTGCAGCTGCTAAGAAGAGGAAGACACCAACTGCTTTGGCCCCAGCCCTACCGGCCTGTCGACCCTCGAACCTGCTGCTGCTAAATCCTGTAACCTCCTGTGGCCAGCAACCTCACAAACCCCGGATGACCTGGCTACCTTGTGACTCTGAGCACCTGGGACTCCCACGAGCAGTGGCTCTACTCAAAGCAAGTATCTAACCCCTGGCACCAGCCCGGAACCGCGAACCCTGCACACTCTGCACCTGCCAAGCCTGGCCTGTGCTGGAGTGGACAAAGAACCCAAGGACGTCCCCCCCCCGGCGACTGTGACCCCGAATCTGGCACCCAAGGACCCACCTCGACGCTCCTGACGACGCCTGCTGCCTCAGAACCAGGGACCCCCCCACCCACCGCGATCAACAGAGGGTAAGATTTCTCGACACCAAAAGGCACCCCTGTGCCCGACTCCTGGGTACCTACCTATCCTCCAACTACCCAACTTACCTCTCGAAGTGGTGGGGACACCTGAAGAATCTTCGTCCCCGAGCTTGCAGCCTTTGTACGTCCTTGAGCTTTCCCATTGCAATCCAGTGAGCGCCCGAAGGCTCAAAAGCACCCTGCACCCAGCCGCCCGATTGGCCCTGGCAGTGCAACTTCTACTCCTACCTACTTCCCCATTTGCCCATAGCAAGTGACCAGGACCCCAGCTCCCACAGCCGCGTGGCCTGCTAGTTAGCAGCCACCAATCAAGGCCCCCCTCCCTCCCATAGGATAACATTGGGTCTAACTCACTCTGCACCCGGCTGCCCCTATGCCACTGAGGGTCTAACAACTGTACTTACCTGACCCTGGGAGACCCCTGAGTCTGTGCCCAGGACCTTAACTCTGCCAGTCGAGTACTTACCCCAAAGCCAATAACTCACTTTTCTTCCATAGGGTAACATTGACTGGCTTCTTCTGAAATTTCTTCTAAGTATGGAGTTTCTAAACTTTAAAATATTCACCTAAAATCATCCGAGTAACGAAAACGGAAATATTCACCTGCTATTAGGAGAGATCCCAGTGCTGGATCTTGGTGCCCAGCACTGACCCTGAAAAGTAATCCCAACCGTACTTACCACTAACTCAATTTTCTCCCATAGGAAACCATTGACTGTTTTTGCAAACTACAAATATTCTTTAAAAATCGTACCAACTCTGAAACGTAATTACTTACTTGTTTTAGATAGATGTCCCAGTACTGAGCCTAGGAGCCCAGCACTGGATTACAAAAGTAACAAGAACATACTTTACCCGTAACTCGAATCTTCTTCCATAGGAAACCATTGACTGTTTTTCTGTGAAATTTCTTGTCGATTTTGCAAATTTATAAATATTCCTTAAAAATCGCCTGCATAACTTAAACGCAGTTTCTCAACTGCTTACAGCTGGTACACTAGTGCTGGATCCAGGATCCAACACTGACCTACAAAAAGTAACCATAACCCCACTTACCTGCTAAGTGAATTTCATTCCATAGGATAACATTGGTAATTTGATCAGAAAAAGCTTCTAATTGTCAACTTTAAAAATAGCTAAATATTGCTTAAAAATCACAACAGTAACTAAAAAGTATTTAATCACTTGTTTCCACGGACTGTCCCAGGACTGAATCTAGGATCCAGTCCTGGAGTTAGAAAAGTAATCCTGAAAGTAATCAATTGCATATAACTTAAAATTCCCATTGGGCTCAATGTATTATTGTGTTTGAAATTGTGTTGCCTATTGCAACAAACTGTAACTATTTCATTCCAAGTCAATTGTCTTTTGCAAAGTATTTAACTAAAGTATCTCATTCTGAGAAAGTATATTTTTATAGCTATTGTTGGTTCTAAAATAAAACAACCATATTTTTTTTATACAAACCATTGGCCTAGAGTTCAGTTATTGAGTGTGTGAGACCATTTGCTGACTGAGTGTGTACAACAAATGCTTTACACTGTCCTCTGATACTGCCTTACTGCTCGACCAAGCTACCACTTTAGAGAGTAAGGTTATATCTAACTTTAGCCTCTGCCAAACCTCTGGGGACTGTGGACTCTATACACACTGTACCTATTTGGCAACAGTGTATATCGAGCCACTTTCCTACAAACCCCTATGCAAAATCTGGACCTTAACCTATACATTTATTTTTTTTAAACTCTGCCACAAAAAAATTGGCCAGAAAGAGAAATGTGGCAGTAAACGTGTTTTGCTTAATTGGTTGTGAAGTCTGCATTTACAATATCCTTTGTGGTTATGGCACCTGCCGCAGAGATGTTTGTGATGGAGGTGGGTGAGCCACTGAAAGCATGAGCCAGTCTCAAGCCAGAGGCTTGGTTCTGGCTCAGCTCAAATTCCTGTTAGAACCTCGAGCCAAACTTCCATGTGGCTTCTGATAGCCGCCACCACTCTCCCCAGGATGTGGCATTGTGGCAAGAGCTGTCAACTTTGGAGCTGAGAAAACAGCTTCGGGTCTCAGCATCGCTCTACTTCCTGTGAGTCTAGACAAATCACTTAATCTCCCCCTCCCTACAAATAATGAATAGGACCATGTGTAATGTAGTTAGTCCTCACATAAAGTGCTTCAATACAGCGGGCTAGAGTTCGCACTATATAAAAACTACAGAAAATTGCGCAGAGGTAAAAACAGAGCATGAACTTAAGGAAAGATAAATATATACCAGCTACTGGCTGATTTGCACAAAGTCAAAACAGAAAACCTGGCTAAATCACAGCTCCCCCGTTTAAATTGTGTGATTTTAGCAATTTTGTTTTCACCAAAACTCATTTTTCTTTATTATCAGGTATGCAACTTCAGATTACCAGCTGTACAAAAACCTATTGTGTTTGATTTATCAGACAATAATGTTGTTTTATAATAATTGGGGCCACATACAGAGTTTAAAGTAACTTCTAGTAACTGCTTCTAGTGCAGTGTCATAATGTGCTGTATTAATGTCAAAGCTACCACATGGTAAATAAGAGATGGCATCATATTTTAAGTGATGTTTGTGGTGTGATTTACATAGTAACCATTTTTACTGCTTGGCTCATGCACAGGCTCTATGAGCTGAGCCAGACCCTTGGCTCGGCTCTGGCTCTGGCTCGGCTCTCCCTGTTAATTTGTGGGCTTGCCCACCTCTACTTTATGTGCCCAATAAATCTCAGGGAATATTAATAATGGTAAGATAACTCTGGAGGTTATCGTATTTGCTGGAGAGATCTGTGTTTTTGTATCACAAAATATTTAAACAGGGGGTCCTAGGGAAAATATTTAAAGACCAAACAGTATTCTGTCCCCAAACTAAACTTTACATAACACAAGAGAAACCATTGGTCTGTGAGAAAAAAGACTTAGGCAACAACAAACTAAACTGATTAGGTTAAAGGAGTCCTTTTAAAAATGACGGAGTCCCATCACCCACCAAGTTGGCATGCGTCATCATTTGGGATCTCCTCTTAGCTGCAAACCCTAGTGCAACCAAGGATTGCAATCTTCTCAACAGTAGAAGGGAGCTCACGGATGTTTTATTTAGTGGCCTAAGATGGAATCCACTATGATCCCAAAACGAGGAGCTGAAATTCTACTTTCGAGGGGTGATGATTGCAGTGCATGTGACTTAGTGTGTGTGAAAAAAGTGTTGTTAAAATTGACTACCAGGATACTGAACAACTTTAATAAATGCTATCCTGGTATCAAAACTAAAACAGTGCGTGTACAGTTTGAAAAAATAACTGTAAGAAGTCCACAAGGATGACAGGTCTACATGTTTCAGCCTATGGATCCTCTGATCCAGGCTTTCATCAGGACCTAAAAGATGGAATCTCTACTGCAAAATAGTGCAATCAATGTGCAAACAATAAGTAAAAAGTCTCAATGGAAAGAGATTGGTTCAACACAACCTACGATCACCTGTGAATCCTGAATATGGTTGATTGTCCCAGGAGTATTGGACGCATTCCTAAAAAACAAAAATTGTGTTTTACTACATAATCCTAAAGCCAAACAGATTATTGTTGTTGTCAAAGAAACATCGTCTTCGCATTTCTAATTTGATAATAAAATTAATATTCTATAGATATATCATATGCCTGTAAGTGTATATACTGCAGGAAAAATTCAAAGAAAGTTGTTGCACTTACCCGTCTTTATGCAGGAGTGCTCTTCACCTCACCTGGCATCCGCTCAGGGAATGAGGTACCGCTCTGTATTGAAGGTAGAAACATAAAAAACATATTCAGAGTCAAAGTACTCCGAATAATGGCTACCTATCATATTCATAAAAGCTGTCACGCAAATCAAAGACCAACAGCAAGATCCAGGTGCCCCTGGCAACCAAGTGGGAAAGTTATCTATGTGCCCGGTAGGGCGGTCATAAGTAGTTTATTGATGTTACATAAATCAGACTATTAATCAAAGACCCAGCCCAATGCTAACTGGCATTCGCAATGGCTGAGTGAGCGAGAAAGCATGGAAGGGGAAATACTCTATGTGTTCAGTCGTCCCATTCAAAATAGTGCAACTATTCTGGTATATATTTGCATATTCATAGCTAGCTATACCAGTATACCGTGTGATCTCTATATTCTCATGCATCCACCCGAAAGGAACTCTGTCTATCAATCAAAACTATAAACGGGAGAAAGGAACAGCATGAAAAAATCCTTTTGAATGCTAGAAACCCGACCTCAATGATTCTCAGATTACCAAGTGCTAACGAAAGTCAGGAGCCCAATCGTGGTCACACTCATACAAGTAACCCACTACACAGAAGAGAAAATAGCTGTTTAAAAGCAACCATGAAGATCACACCTTACCTGTCCGTCGGTACCCCTGAGTGGACTAAGCTGGAAGGGGAGGTAACCAAACGGACAGGCATCATTGTTTAAATCCTGGCCAGTCACCCCCTTTAATACTTACCGCAAACGCATAGTCTGCATCACCTGCATGTGTACGCGGCGCTGGAAACGACGTCATCACGTTTCCTGCGCGGCGCCCACAAGAGGTGTCATTACGTTAATTGAATAGACGCCTGTGGACATATGGGGGATGTAATTCACTACTCTTCATCCTCTCCGTGTGTATGCGACGCTAGACAAAAACGTCACCGCGCTTACTGCGCGGCGCACCCAGCAGATGTCATCACACTTACTGAGTACGCTTATGTGGATATGGGAAATGTAGTTTGTTCATAACCCCGATCCTGTACAGAAGATTCCCAACCTTCAAAACCTACTATAACTCGTATTGTATATGGATAACTGTATGCGAGTTAAACCTGCAGTCATTCCAGAGCAGACTAATTCATAAGGAAAAACTGGCTGCTTATTAATGCCAGCATTCGCTTTTGAACAGACTGGAGTGATGTTATACTTATACAGTCATAGGTTGATGGCAGAATTTTTTTTGGGTGTCTAGTCAGTGTTATAGGTTCTCAAAAATAATTACAGGGGAATTCAGAGAAGCCGGAAAGTCACATTCCTCACAATAAATAAAGTTCCTCAAATAATCAAATACAGCCCTCCTTGATGCAGTCAATTTCTTGCCAGTGTAATATCCTCATAATCCCCCAAATCACTACTCCATGCATATAGCAAAGAGAGGAGAGAAGAGGAAATAGGGGACTCAAATATAACCTGAAATTTACCATTAGTCAGACAATACTGTGTAGGAGATCACTACAGTGTCGCCCATGGTATATTATTGTTTAGCCCCTGGCTATCGCTCTTAAGCTTGAAAATCCATTTTTGTTCCTTGACAAATAGGAACCTGGAAATGTCACTGACATGAGGTGGAATAAAAGGTTGCTCTAAGACCATCCATCTCAAATCCTCTTTCTTGTGTTTGAGTGTGAGAAAATGATTTGTCAATCTCGTGACTTGCTTATTGCACCCGATGGTGCTTTTGTGCTCATTGATGCGTAGTTTAACCTTCCATATGGTCATCCCTACGTAACGAAGAGAACACGGACATGTGATCAAATAAATGACTTGTGATGTGTTACAATCCGTGTGTTTTCTGAGTACCCATGGTCTTCCAGTACCGATATCGGCTGTCTTGGTCTGTTGGGTTTGAGGACAGGCAGTACAAGATCCGCATGGAAAATGCCCTTGTACAGTGGGCAAATCCCAAAGGGTACTCACGGGACCTGGGGGTTTGTTTCTTGGCCTGGTATGGACTAAACTGTCCCGGAGACTAGTACCCCTCTTGAATGAAAAAAGTGGAACTGGAATCGTCTCATTTGCTACATTGAGGATCCGCCAGTGTTTCACACACTTCTTTGCACATGGTTCGAAAGTGTGCTAAATGTTTTGACAAAATTTAATCTTGTCAGAGGTGGCTTCTCTACTGGTGGTTCCAACAGGGCATCACGATCATTATTAGAGGCTCTTTTCCAGGCCCGGTTCACCAACCGCTTCGGGTACTGTCGATCTTTTAGTTGTACAGACAGCGCCTTTGCATGATGTTGGAAGTCATCTTTGTCCGAACAGTTCCTACGTATGGGTAAGAACTGACCTACTGGCAAGTTCTCATGAAGAGCCTTCGAATGGTGACTGTCAAAAGTCAACAAAGAGTTCTTTGCCATTGGCTTTCTGTATAATTCGCTGCCTAGTCTGCCCTGTGACGGACAGATCAAGATGTCAAGAAAGGGCAGACTAACTTTGCTGTATTCTACCGTGAACTTGAGGAAGCGATTCTTTGTGTTTAGCCAGGCATGGAACTCCAAAATCATGGCCGCTGTTCCCCCCCAGATGACAAACATTTTGTCAATGTATCTTTTCCACAATAAAATCTGATCCCGGAATGGATTACTGTGGTTAAGTACACATTCTTGCTCGAACAGATAGACATAAAGATAGGCCAGACTAGGCGCAAAAATGCTGCCCATCGATGTTCCAGAGATTTGAAGATAAATGGTCTCTTCAAACCTGAAAAGTTTTACAGTCATGGCCAATCTGGCGCACTCCATGATGAAGGTCACCGGTGTGATGGTATCTAAATCCTTAGCATCCAGTAGACCTCTTATCGCCTCAAGGGTCTCCTCTTGCGGAATACATGTGTACAAGGATTCAACATCGAAACTGACCAGAAAGTCAGTTTCCGTGTTGAATCCAATGTCCGGCAATATTCTCAGGACATCCTTTGTGTCCTGGAGGTAGGTGGGCATTTCTTTGACCAATGGTCTTAAAAAATGGTCGACAAAGGTCGGTAAGGGTTCCAGCAGGGACCCAATTCCCAACATAATAGGACGTACAGGAGGTGGCCTTTGGGTCTTATGAATTTTGGGGAAAACGTAGAAGTAAGGCATGATTGGATGGATCGTGATCAGGAAACCTGCTTCCTGTGTCGTTATCCAACCTTCTGCTTTTGCTTCTTCTACAAGATCCCCAATTTCAATAGTCAATCTAGGAGTAGCATCCATCGCCAGTGGGCGATACGCACTTGTGTCATTCAGCTGTCTGAGACATTCAGTGCGATACACATCTGTGTCTAAAACTACGATGGCTCCGCCTTTGTCAGCGGGTTTAATTGTTATCGAACTCTCATTTGCCAATGTGCGGAGGGCTTCATTCTCCACTGCAGGTAAATTCTGATAGTATTGCTTTTGGTGGGGGGGCGCTAGGTGGCGCACGAGCGGAATGGCCACCGTGGTGTGAGGCTCCCGCAGCCTGGCACAGACATCCTGTAATTATCCTCACCTTCAATGTAGTGTTTGCCCTGAAATACGGCGACAAGTGGAGCCCAACGTCCATGGCACCCGTGCGATAAGTTTGGGGTCGGATCGTCGCGGGACTTCATCTCTGCAGCCTTCGGAGTGAGTGCCCGGAACAAAGACCCTGCGCGGCGTGGAGCTGCCTGTCGGGCACAGCTGGCACGTAAGTGCCGCGGCGCCCACATGGTGTTTCGGCCGTGGCGCTGCCCAGGCAGAGACGGAGCTGCGATGAGTGCCGTTGAAGCGCGGCTTGTGAACCTAGACTGCCTGCGACACGGAGGGTCCCAGTACTTGCGCTGCGAGGAGGCAGACTGCGTGGGTGCGGCTGAGCAGATATCGGGCCTGGGGTCCCACACGGGTGGCGGATCGGCCATAGGTGGCGGCCATAGCTTCTGTGTGCCCTTGCTATCTGCCTGTGACGAGCACGGAATTACAACAGAGCAACATGCGGTAGGCTCCCCGCTGTGGCAGGCATTGAGAGCGGAGGAAGCGCAGCGATAATTCACAGCGCGGAGTATTTATCCTGATGAGGATCGCCAGGTCAGATTTGCATTTTTCATCACTCCCTTTTCCCCCTATGTTCCCTACTGATTTCTTAGTAGTCCGCTCCCTCTTATCCTCTCCTCCCATCACTTGTCTTCTTGTGTACCGTCCTCCTCAGTTCTCACCTTTATTTTTACCTGCTTTTCAAGACCTACTGGCCAATCTGGTGGTCAATTATGCCTCGGTCCTGGTGCTGGGGGATTTTAATTACTGGCCCTCGGACCAACACGAGTGCCCTGCTTCAAAGGAATTCACAGAATCCCTACTATCTTTTAATTTCGTGTCACATATAGCTGTCCCCACTCACTCTCACGGGCATACACTTGACCAGGTCTGGTCTCTCAACCTTCCATTGGCCTCGGTGGCTGTCTCTCCTTGCCCCTGGTCTGATCATGCCCTTATCTCCTTTTCAATCCTTTACAACCCACCTCCCAAAACCCCGCGTGCAAAAAACACCTGGGCGCGGAACTGGAACAGGCTGGATCTCCCCTCTCTGACCTCCCTGCTCCGCAATTCCATTCCCTCCTTCTCTGGCCTATCATCTGCCTCTCAAGCCAAGGCCATTAACATCTGGCTGGCTGGAGGTTGCGACTCAGCGGCTCCTCTACGTCGCATCTCCATTCGTCGACTCAAGGACTCCAATAGATGGTTTAATGACCACCTAAAAGAACTCAAACTGAGTACCCGACGGGCGGAGAGGCAGTGGAGGAAAGATTACAGCCTTTCATCTAAAACTCATTTTCTGGCACTACTGGCTAAATATAAATCAGCAATTCTGGCTGCAAAAACTGATTACTTCTCCATGAAAATTACGTCTGCTGACAACAAACCCAGGGTAATCTTTGGCATTGTGAATGACCTGGCATTCTCTGACCGAACCTCGTCCCAAATCCCACCCTCCCAGCCCCTCTGCGATCAACTCAATCATTATTTCATGGACAAAATCACAACTATCAAGGCCAATATCCCATTACCTTCGCCTGCTTTCGCTGATCCCTCCCCCCCCACTGTCCAGAATCTCCTCACTCTGTTCCCTCCCCTCACTCAGGAATCCTTTCTGGCAATACTCCCTAAGGTAAAGTCCGGGTCTCCGGCGGATGGTTGTCCCGCACGCATCCTTCAGCAAATCTACTCCAGCTGCCCTGACCCCCCTATTGCCTTCCTTAACAGCTCCTTGGCTCAGGGTGTTGTGACCCCTGCACTTAAGGCCGCTACCATAGTGCCTCTGCTGAAGAAACCCGGCGCGGACCCTTCCATCTCGGCCAATTTTCGCCCCATCTCCCTGCTGCCCTTTCTGGGCAAGGTGATGGAACGCCATGTCACCGCGGTACTGAGCGCTCACATTGAGGCAAATGGGGGGCTGGCCTCTCGCCAGGCAGGATTCCGCCCCAGGCACTCGACCGAATCGGTCGTAGTCTCAGTCCTTGATAACCTCAGAAAGGGTATGGATGACAACAACTACCAGGCACTGGTCCTCCTTGATCTTTCCGCCGCCTTTGACACGGTGGATCATACCATCTTACTTGCCCGTGTCAAGGCGGCCGGTATCGGGGGATCAGCTTTGGTCTGGCTCTCCTCCTTTCTGAGGGACCGCACTCAGGCGGTCCGACTAGGCGATTTCACTTCCACCCCTCTCTCTGTCACTTGTGGTGTCCCCCAGGGCTCCTCCCTCTCTCCCTTACTCTTCAATCTCTATATCTCTCCTCTTATCTATGCACTCCAGCAGCTGGAGGTCACTGTCTACAACTATGCGGATGACCTCCAGCTCATCTTTGATCTGTCCCCCTCTCTCCTTTCGGTCTCTAATTTCCAGTCAACTATGACATTCATCAGGGACTGGATGAATCACAATCATCTCAAGCTGAACCCTGATAAGACCGAGTTGGTTCTCACTGGTGGTTCATCCAGCCCCTGGAACTCCCTTTTCTGGCCCCCCTCTCTCGGCCCGGCACCATCCCCCTCCACTGTGGTAAAAACTCTGGGTGTTAAAATGAATAACCAGCTCACTCTTCACTCACAAATTAGTTCCGTGGTTTCCTCCTGTTTCCTTACTCTTCGCACTATCCGTTCCGTTTCCCGCTTCTTCTCCCCTCAGGCACTTAAGATCATTATAGCCGCCCTGGTAATTTCACGTTTGGACTACGCCAACGCCCTTTACCATGGCATTCCAGCATACAGCCTGCGTAGACTCCAAGTTATCCAGAACCAGGCGGCCAGGCTGATATACAGCCTTCCACGTTACCATCATTCCACTCCCCTGTTAAAAAAGCTTCACTGGCTCCCCGTGAAACAACGCTCCCTCTTTAAGATTGGATGCATGGTTCTTCAGGCCCGCCAGGGCACTGCCCCCGCTTTCATCACCTCACTAATTAAACCTTATGTCCCTGCCAGGAATCTCCGGTCTTCCTCCAAGTCCCTTCTTCAGACCCCCCGCTTCTCACGCAAAAAGTGGGGTGGTTCTAACTTCTCGACTTTGGCCCCCATTTTCTGGAACTCTCTTCCAGACAATCTTCGTTCTGCCACTCAGTACCTCTCTTTCCGTAGTGACCTGAAAACTTTTCTCTTTAGCCAGGCTTTCCCCCCCTAAAAACTTACTTCACTCCTTCGCGGTCTCTCCTCCTCAGTTACTGAACCTCCAGCGCCAAGAAACCGCAAGGTGTACGCCGCGCTCTATAAGTGTTTTAAATTAGAATTAGGATTTGAGGCGGTGGCACTCAGGCGACAGGACGAGGTGGCTTCCCGAGTAGGAGGGATCACGCTGCTGCTGCATCGGTGCCTATGTGTCCCCTGACGACTGGGAGCTCTATCACTGGAGCACAAGAGAATTGAGGACGGGAGGGACCAGGCTACCCCAACTACACCTCCTGGGTGGCACTCTGAAGGCTGCGCTTGGTGCGCGCTGACTGTTACCACCCCCCTGCCATTGACACCAACGGCCCTCCTACAGCGTACATTGGGAATAGACTGTGAACAAGGCGCTTTGGGCAAGCCTGACACGCGCCAGCCATGCCTCACATTTGACGCGAAAAAAGGCCCGCGGCAGCAGAACACAGAGGTGGATAATGGCTCAGAGTGCTCCACACTGGACTCTAATCCCGCGCAGGGTGATGGCAGGCCATCCTACAGGAAGTGCGACAGGGGTTTACAAATGTGGCTGATAAGATGGATACTCTAGTCACGCGAATGGATGCGATGGTCCACAAGCTTGAGGGCCACGAGATACGCATTAAAGAAGCTGAGCATCGCATATCGGAGACTGAAGATACCACGAGCCAACTCCGCAACACGATCACACAGATGGACAAGCTGCTCAAAATAATAGCCGTGAAAAATGAGGATATTGAAGCGTGCAGTCGGAGAAATAACATTCACGTGATTGGCACTCCGGAAAGTACCAACACGAGCAGGCTGGAACAATACATTGAAAAATTGTTGCTGGAGGTGGTGGGGGTGGAGCAGTTATCGACCCACTTCATAGTCGAAAGGGCCCATCGCTCCTTTGGACCGAGACCGCCCCCAGGCGGTACCCCCCCCCCGTACACATCATACGCTAGGGGCACAGTTATCCTGATAAAGAAGCGAACTCCCTTTGCATTGGCAGGTGTCTTGACCGATCCACAGGGACGTTATGTGTTAATATGGGGCCGCTTGGGTAGAGATTCCGTAACTATAGTTAATTGCTACGGCCCCAACGTTGACGAGCCTGACTTCTTTAATGTCATCTGGGGCAGGGTCGTGGGTATAGGATCCACACATGTAATTTGGGGTGGTGATTTCAACGTTGCACTCAATCCAGCCCTGGAATGCTTCGCCGCATCACTACACTAACTCTCAGGCGTCCTTACAGGGCATAATGGCAGAGGGGGGATTAATAGATAGCTGGCGTTACACCCACCCACAGGTCAGGGAGCGCACGCACTTCACGGCACATGCTGGGACGTGGGCACAACTAGACTATTGTTTGTTGTCTAGGGGTGTGGGCCAGGCCATTCAGAGGGTACTTCACTTGGCTAGGACCTTTTCCGATCACTGTCCCGTTAAACTCGTACTTACACTTTCAGGCTATGACACCCCTAGGCCTAGCAGGCGGTTACAGCCTACCGCTCTATTGGACGCGGTCTTTCGTACTGAGCTGGGGGAAGAGAGACAAGATTTTTTCTTAAGAAATAAGGGCTCTGTAGACGATGTGGAAATTATCTGGGAGGCCTTTAAGGTCACAATACGGGGATACTGTATGGCAAAGAGCTTTGGCGTACTCAGGGATATCCAAACAAGGCTCCGAAAGTTGGAACGGGAACTGAGAGGGCTGGAGGTACGGATGGGGTCTGGGGAAATAGGCCAGGCACAGACTAATTTTCGTGCGACGTTATCAGATTACGAGGAGACCGCAGCATGTGAGGCTAAATTTAGGGGGCGGTATTGGGTGGCCCGAAGGTATGGAGAGGGCAAGAGGACAGGGAGGGTTCTGGCTGAAGTGATTAGACGCCCACACTTCTCTACTCATATCCTCGAAGTTAAGGGGCCAGGGGATACTGTTTACCAAGACACACCCAACATACTTCATACCTTTACTTCGCACTATACAACGCTGTCCACCACGCAACGCAGTGGCTCGCTCGATATGGATAGCTTTCTGGGGGACTTCGCACTTGGGTGGTTAAGCGATACGCAAAGGGAGTTTTTATGCCTCCCCTTCGAATTGGATGAAGTTAGGGAGGCGATTATGCAGCTTAAAAATGGGAAGGCGCCCGGCATGGATGGCATTCCCGCTGAATTCTATAAGCAGTACATAGATATCATGGCTTCAGTCCTTAGGGAACTCTATGAAGAATCCCTTGAAAGGGGAATACTCCCCCCCTCGATGCGTGAAGCGCTGATAACTCCTTTGTTGAAACCAGGAAAGGCCCCAGAGATTTGCGACTCCTATAGGCCACTCTCCCTTATCAATTGTGATACAAAATACTGGCCAAACTTTTGGCTAATAGGCTAACTCTTCTGTTGGATAAGCTCATTTTACCCGATCAATCGGGATTCATCCCAGGTAGGGCCACAACTCATAATCTCCGCACTCTTTTTTCTCTAGTACAGAACGTCGCGCCTGATTTCCCGCTGACCGCAGGTTTTTTGGACGCCACTAAGGCATTTGACTCGGTGGAGTGGGATTATTTAATTGGAGTTCTACAACGCATGGGCTTTCCTAAATTGTTCCTCTCTTGGATTAAGTTGTTAAATCAGCAGCCCACTGCTAAGGTGTTAATCAATGGTCACCTCTCGCCGGCTTTTCCCATAACGAGGGGCACACGGCAGGGGTGGCCGTTATCCCCGCTTTTATTTGCCATAGCGGTCGAACCATTGGTGTCTAAACTTCACCAGCATCATTGCAACCGGGCGTTTCGCTGCTGTGTGCGTCAAATTTTGATATCCCTATACGCGGATGACATTACCTTATACATCAGAGACCCCCAACAAAATGTGAACCCTATCTTGCGAAAATTCCTCGTGTTCGGCAGGTTATCAGGCATTAATATTAATTGGAGTAAATACCAGTTCTTTCCCCTAACACCTGCGGTTGACCGATTCACGCTGGATTTCCCCCTAGAGTGGTGTGGCACTGACCTGCGCTATCTAGGTATTCAGCTGACGGGAGATAGAGAATCCACCATACGGCTCAATTATGGTACAGCTATTACGAAACTGGCGGACAATGTCACTCGCTGGATTTGTCTCCCCCTCTCGCTTGCAGGTCGGGCCTCTCTTATTAAAATGGTTGTCCTCCCGTTTCTATATTTATTCATGAATATTCCCTATAACCCTGGCTCTTATTTTTTTTTAACTCTGTGTACTGAACTGTTGCGTCTTTTGTGGGGAGGGAAGCAACCACGGCGATTCCAATGATCCACGTTGACAAGGCCCTATGCTCAGGGGGGTTTCGACATACCAGACTTTGAGATTTATTTTCTTAGTGCACAAGCGCACTATGTGTACTATTGGGTACACCCCCCTAGGTACATGCCGCAAGTTGCCACGGAAGATTGGCTCGTGGACCCTATTCCACTGTCTGGTCTTATATATGCCCCTGCTAGGACACGAGCGACGCCACCTACTACAGTCACTGGCACGGTGGATGCCTGGCATCGCATTATAGATATATCAGATACTCCCTTGCTATACTCTCCGTTGTTACCATTAACCTATCATCCTAGTATACCGCTGCTGCAAGAAAAGGGTTTTCATAAGCTATGTGTGCGGGTTAATATTGCAACATGGGGTGATTTATTTCACGAGGGCACGTTCCGCTCTGCAGATCATTTCTGTCATGATGAACGGTCCTCTCTTCTGGAATATTTTTTATATGTTCGTCTACGACAAGGTATGCGGTCAGTTCGCCCTGATTTCCCACAGGAGCCAGCAACTCTAGCGCCCCTGCACTTATTGCTTGGCTCTAAAGATGGTAAACATTTGGTGTCAAAGCTGTATACCAGTATACGTATGCAGCGGGCGGTTGTTTCAAGCTCGGCGCGCCTTTGATGGTCCGCAGAACTGGGTGAGGAAGTTTCAGATGAACAATGGGAATACTGCTGCCTTCAGACTTCACAGATCTCCTCTAGTTCCTACATCGTCTATATTATACCCCGGCCAAGAAATTCAGGTTTAAACTATCTGACAATGATTGCTGTGAAAGGTGTGGGAGGCCAGAGGCCGACTTTCTTCATCTGGCGTGGGAGTGCCTCAGGGTACAGGACTATTGGGAACAGGTACATGTGGCGTTGAAAATAATGATGGGTAACACGCTAGTAAGGGATCCACGGGTGGCGCTTTTAAGTTACACTGCACAGATACCCAAGCCACAACGAAAGTTCCTGGCACTGTTCTTCCTACTGGCAAAGCGTAGGGTCGCATGTCGATGGGGCAGGGGGAGGGCCCCGAAATTCAAGACTTGGCTAGGTGACTTGCTTTACTGTCAGGAACAATCCAACATTTATGCTGAGACTTTGCCGCTCGCCTCTAGGCCTAGAGATATCTGGGGCCCACTGCAAAGCTACCTTTTTTTTAGGGGGTGCAGAGGGATCGGACACTACTGTTCTGGAAGTTGCTGCTTAACTGTGTTGTACGGGCATTCCTTGCAGGCACTGCTCTCCTTCGCTGGCGCGGATGGATGTTGCCCCCCCGACCCAGTGTCTTTGTGTGTGGATCCTCCCTGCCTTGTCAACCTTGACAGGCCATACCCACGCTGTGCCTTGACGCTTTATGTATGAAATTGTCTCTTTCCCCTGTCTGCGGATATGTATATATAATATCTCATGATTCCACCAACCCTGCGCATCTCGTGTTTAATGGTCATCTGACATTGGGATATGCATGTAAGGATTCATCTGATTGCTATGTTGGAAAATGTCCTCGCATGATATTGGGTGGGAATGCACTATCTGTTACAAAATGTAATGTTCATGGTCCTTGAGGTACGTCTTCATAATTTTATTCTCGTTTCCATAACAATGTAAGGTTCATTGCTTGAGATGAAAATACAAAAATAAACGTTTAAAAAAAAAACAAAAAAAAGTATTGCTTTTGGTGGCACAAAGCGTCATGATGTCACGAGTCACTGCTTTTTCAAAAACCATAACCTGGTCAGGTACCAGGTGTGTCGGTGGATTAAAGGTAGAAGGTGTCTTGAGACCCGTATTAGTTGAACTGGATTCTGCAGATAGATGTCCAGTCCCTACTTCTCAAGATTTAAAAAAGAAGTGTAGGCGTATCTTCCTAAAGAACTTAGCCAACTCACATCTCAATTGAAACGGATCACCTGGATTAGTCGGGACAAAGCCCAAACCTCTGTTGAGGACTTTCTGTTCCACAGTGGTGAGAGTGCGTGAACTCAAATTTACCACTAGATTGTCGTGTCCGTGCTCGTCCCTGCTTGTTGTTGGCCCTTCCTGCTGCAAGTGTTTGGAAGAGACTGTTATGTGTCCCAATGTACCTGGGGTTGTCCTCTTCTCCTGCCTCTGTTATGTCCTTGGCCCTGCCCTAAAAAATGCTGATTGCCAAAGAATTGTGGTTGTGGTGGAAAATTAGGCATTGGCTGTTGGAACTGTGGATGTGGGTAACCCCATGGTACTGGAGGCCACCGAGGTCCTTGTTGTTGGTATGGACCCTGTGTGCCTCGCCTCCAATTGAACCTGTTTTGTTGACCCCTACCTCTATTCTGTGATGTGGTGGAATTTGAGGCTGATGAAGAATAGTTTGAGCCGTATCTCTTTCCTTTTCTATTGAACTCAGGAGGTACATATTTCTCACTTGTATAAGGATACACCTTTTCTAGTGTAAAACGAGCCAAGTCTTTTTTGAACTTCTCGATTTTCGTCAGAAGAATCGTGAGTTTATGTTCTTTATTTGATTTGTTCATTTCCTCAAGGTTTCTTTTATACAATGTACCAGATATTGTAGTTTTTATCTGCCCCTCAAGAGTCTGAATCTCAATCAGAATGGCATCAGCCACTCTCTTGGCTGTACTGATGATCAGAATCAACCAATCGCGTGTACACCACCACGCGATTAGTGACCAGTCCTTCAGAAAAGTTTTATCAGCCAGAAAAAGTCTGGGAGCATTCGTAACGATGAGGCGAGTAGGTGCACAGTTGCCACGGAGATACTCCGTCATAATGGCGCCATGTATGAATGTGCACAAGTGTGATTTTTTCAAATTTAACGTGTGCCAGTCGTCTTGTGGGTTAGTCATAACTTCCGGTAAAGCATCTAAGATACTGGGGTTAGTTGTCAGTATTGATTGTAGTACATCGTCATCAAAGGACAAACCTGTAAAATCAGCCATGATCAAAATTGAGTTGCGTGACAGATAGAGCGACCAAATAACTCCCACACTGATGAGTGGCAAGACGGACCCGCAGCCGCTGCTGCTCAAAATCCGTATCACAAAATATTTAAACAGGGGGTCCTAGGGAAAATATTTAAAGACCTAACAATGTTCTGTCCCCAAACTAAACTTTAGATAATACAAGAGAAACCATTGGTCTGTGAGAAAAAAGACTTTGGCAACAACAAACTAAACTGATTAGGTTAAAGGAGTCCTTTTAAAAAGGACGGAGTCCATCACCCACCAAGGTGGCATGCTTCATCATTTGGGATCTCCTCTTAGCTGCAAACCCTAGTGCAACCAAGGGCTGTAACCTTCTCAACAGTAGAAGGGAGCTCACTGATGTTTTATTTAGTGGCCTAAGATGGAATCCACTATGATCCCAAAACGAGGAGCTGAAATTCTAGTTTCGAGGGTTGATGATTGCAGTGCATGTGACTTAGTGTGTGTGAAAAAAGTGATGTTAAAATTGACTACAGGATACTGAACAACTTTAATAAACGCTATCCTGGTGTCAAAACTAAAACAGTGCGTGTACAATTAAAAAAATAACTGTAAGACGTCCACAAGGATGACAGGTCTACATGTTTCAGCCTATGGATCCTCTGATCCAGGCTTTCATCAGGACCTAAATTATGGAATCGCTACTGCAAAATAGTGCGCTCAATGTGCAAACAATAAGTAAAAAGTCTCAATGGAAAGAGGTTGGTTCAATACAACCTACGATCACCTGTGAATCCTGAATATGGTTGATTGTCACAGGAGTATTGGACACATTCCTAAAAAACAAAAATCGTGTTTTACTACATAATCCTAAAACCAAACAGAATATTGTTGTTGTCACGGTGGAATACAACAAAGTTAGTCTGTCCTTTCTTGACATCTTGATCTGTCCGTCACAGGGCAGACTAGGCAGCGAATTATACAGAAAGCCAATGGCAAAGAACTCTTTGTTGACTTTTGACAGTTACCATCTGAAGGCTCTTCGTGAGAACTTGCCAGTAGGACAGTTCTTACGCATACGTAGGAACTGTTCGGACAAAGATGACTTCCAACATCATGCAAAGGTGCTGTCTGTACAACTAAAAGATCGACAGTACCCGAAGCGGTTGGTGAAGCGGGCCTGGAAAAGAACCTCTAATAATGATTGTGATGTTCTGTTGGAACCAGCAGTAGAGAAGCCACCTCTGACAACATTAACTTTTGTCAACACATTTAGCACACTTTCGAACCATGCGCAAAGAAGTGTGCGGAAACACTGGCGGATCCTCAATGTAGCAAATGAGACAATTCCAGCTCCACTTTTTTCATTCAAGAGGGATACTAGTCTCCGGGACGGTTTAGTCCATACCAGGCCAAGGAACAAACCCCAAGGTCCCGTGAGTACCCTTTTGGATTTGCCCGCTGTCCAAGGGCATTTTCCATGCGGATCTTGCACTGCCTGTCCTCAAACCCAACAGACCAAAACAGTCGATATCGGGACTGGAAACACACGAATTGTAACACAGAAAGAGTCATTTATTTGATCACATGTCCGTGTTCTCTTCGTTACGTAGGGATAACCACACGGAAGGTTAAACTACGCATCAATGAGCACAAAAGCACCATCAGGTGCAATAAGCAAGCCACAAGATTGACAAATCATTTCCTTACACTCAAACACAAGGCAGAGGATTTGATATGGACGGTCTTAGAGCAACCTTTTCTTCCACCTCATGTCAGTGACATTTCCAGGTTCCTGTTTGTCAAGAAACAAAAATGGATTTTCAAGCTTAAGAGCGATAGCCAGGGGCTAAACGATGATATACCATGGGTGACACTATAGTGATCTTCTGCACAGTATTGTCTGACTAATGGTACATTTCAGGTTATATTTGAGTCCCCTCTTTCCTCCTCTCTCCTGTTTTTGCTATATGCATGGAGTAGTGATTTGGGGGATTATGAGAATATTACACTGTCGAGAAATTGACCGCATCAAGGAGGGCTGTATTAGATTATTTGATTTTTTGAGGAACTTTATTTATTGTGAGGAATGTGATTTTCAAGCTTCTCTGAATTCCCCTGTAATCATTTTTGAGAACCTATAACACTGACTAGACACAAAAAAAAAATTCTGCCATCAACCTATGACTGTATGAGTATAACATCACTCCAGACTGTCAAAACACGAATGCTGGCATTAATAAGCAGCCAGTTTTTCCTCATTAATTAGTCTGCTCTGGAATGTCTGTAGGTTTAACTCGCATACAGTTATCCATATACAATAAGAGTTATAATAGGTTTTGAAGGTTGGGAATCTTCTGTACAAGATCAGGATTATGAACAAACTACATTTCCCATATCCACATAAGCATACTCAGTAAGTGTGATGACATCTTCTGGGTGCGCCGCGCAGTAAGCGTGATGAAGAGTAGTGAATTACATCCCCCACATGTCCACAGGCGTCTATTCAATTAGCGTAATGACACCTCTCATGGGCACCGCGCAGGAAGCGTGATGATGTCATTTCCAGCGCCACGTACACACGCAGGTGATGCAGACTATGCGCTTGCGGTAATCATCAAAGGCGGTGACTGGCCGGTATTTAAACAATGATGCCTGTCCGTTTTGTTACCTCCCCTTCCAGCTTAGTCCAGTCAGGGGTACCGACGGACAGTTAAGGTGTGATCTTCATGGGTGCTTTTAAACAGCTATTTTCTCTTCTGTGTAGTGGGTTACTTGTATGAGCGTGACCACAATTGGGCTCCTGACTCTCGTGAGCACTTGGTGATCTGAGAATCATTGAGGTCGGGTTTCTAGCGTTCAAAAGGATTTTTTCATGCTGTTCTTTTCTCCCGTTTATAGTTTTGATTGATAGACAGAGTTCCTTTTGGGTGGATGCATGAGAATATAGAGATCACACGGTATACTGGTATAGCTAGCTATGAATATGCAAATATATACCAGAATAGTTGCACTATTTTGAATGGGACGACTGAACACATAGAGTATTTCCCTTCCCGTGCTTTCTCGCTCACTCAGCCATTGCGAATGCCAGTTAGCATTGGGCTGGTTCTTTGATTAATAGTTTGATTTATGTAACATCGATAAACTACTTATGACCGCCCTACTGGGCGCATAGATAACTTTCCCACTTGGTAGCCAGGGGCACCTGGATCTCCCTGGTGGTCTTTGATTTGCGTGACAGCATTTATGAATATGATAGGTAGCCATTATTCGGAGTACTTTGACTCTGAATATGGTTTTTAGGTCTTGGCTAGCGAAGGCTGCGCTTGCGCAGTCTCGCTCGCGAGATGTAACGTTTTTCAGAAGAGGGGCTTGAACCCGCCCCTCTTCTCCCCTCTTCTCCATTGGCTGGCCTCTTAAATGCTGGTCAGCCATTGGAGAAGAGCTTTGTCTCTCCAAACAAGCCCCGTCTTTTTCGGATTCGGGGGCGTGTTTTTTACTTTCTTTCTCTCCTCCGGAATGTAAACATTCCAGCCAATGGCAAGAGGAGAGAAAGAAAAACACGCCCCCGAATCTGAAAATGCCGCTGCGTTTCTCAGAGGCATTTCTGCTTGACCTCGGAGAAAGGCGGCGGTGTTCATGGCTCTCGCCAGGTAAGGCGCTGGGACTGATTTCTTTAGGTTTTAATTTTTTTCTTTAAACAGTGCTAGAGGCCCCCAAGGTTATCGCGGTATAAATGTCAAAACTTACAACCTCCAAACCTAACATTTGCAAGGGTCCACTGCCCCCTACTAAGGCGAGCTTTTAATACGAAACCGGGGTAGGAGGGCGGCATCTTCCTTGAATGTATTAGACCGAGGGCACCATTGCTAAGCAACTTCTCCAGATAATAATGCAGTAGACCCCACACCGAAACGGCCAACCAGTGCCCTGCCAAAACAGAGGGACTACTTCCTCGTAGATGCAGAAATCTGGGAATAATGAAGTGGGGATTTATTGAAGAAAAAAAACAGGAAAAATGTATTTGCTCATTACCTATCGCACCAGCAGCCTTGGCTATATTCTATGCATGAGCTGCCGACCAGGAAGTGTATTCGGCAATCCATTGACTTCCGTCCTCTGAACACAGTTCCAATAAACAACTAGAACGCTAAATGGGCTTTTGGTAAACGAGTAGCGGTTGCCATGCTGCAGGAGAAAACAGATTTCCCAATTCCTTCCATTCAAGACAGTTGAGGAGGCTGAGTTAGTCTTAAAAAAATCGCTCGTCACTAGTCCTGTCAGAAGCAGAAGCTGGGGAGACCAGAAGCGTTTTGTCATGCGTCGTACATTTTAAAATCGATTTTAGTTTCCAGTTTCCTCGCATTTTCGAACTAAGGAATTCATTAGTCTTTTCTTTCAAGTTTACAGTTTGATATAGCGCGAACTTGGCCCAAAAACACCACATCGATTTACATGAGCTTCTAATTACATTACACACGATCAGCCGACATTGGAAGATGTGATTTGCCCAAAATCACATGGGTTGAACCGACGCCATGACTTGAATCTGAATCACTAGCCCCAATGTTGGCAGCTGTGGTCATTAGGTCCAGGGGATTAAGTGGGATGAAAAAACTGGGGCGTCTCTCATAGCGGCGTGGCCAATGTAATTAATGGCATGGCTTAAAACACATAAACTAAAAATCTTTGCTTAGCATAGTGTGCCGCCCCAGTGGTATTTTGCTGCTTCTGTCATTGCATCCACAGATATAATACTACTCTCGTTTTATGGAGAATGTCTTTGACATTTTCGTACTACTAAGTACATATCTGATGATAGCAGCTAACAGACCTCTGTGTGGTTAACATTACAATATATCCATTCCCAGGTTCTGCTTGCACAGATTTATGTCTCAGAGACATTGAAAGACACTCTTTTGAATTGTAAGGATGCCACTCCTCTGAAATCAACAGGAGAGATTGCATCCCTCCCTCACTCACCAAGTGGACAGGCCTGGGCCAGATGAAGTGCCTTTGAACTAGCTGAACAAGGTCAGAACTGTCAGTGACTCTCACAACAGACTTGTGCACAATGTTTCAGTTGTTTTCGCGTGGCCTTTATTACCTAGGAGGATCACTAAGTGTATTTTTCTAAAACTGTATACTTATGATTGATGTTTAATGTTCTTCCTAGAGAGAGATCGGAGTTTTGTCTAGTGGAAGTTTTGACTCCTGGAAAGGTAGCACATAGGGTTAATGTGCCTGCAGCAAAGAACATGTACCATGCAGATCACAAAGTGCACATAATGTAAATAGGTCAGTGAGCTACTGCGTGTGTGTGTGTAGGTGGCTCTATTTGTGTGTGGGTTGCTCTATGTGAGTGGCTCTGTGAGTGGCTCTGTGGGTGGCTCTGTGTGTGTGGGTGGCTTTGTGTGTGTGGGTGCAAATGCAATAGGTCTCACATTTGAGAGTGATTAAGCTATTGACATTGTAAATAAGAATGCCGTTTCTTTAAATGTTTTAAAAACAAAAACATAAACAAAAATAATGTCATGAGCAATACCAATAGCTCTAACTTTAACAATGCTTGTTATGTTTGTACCTTCAATACAGAGCTGTGCCTCATTCCCTGAGCGGATGCCAGGTGAGGTGAGGAGCACTCCCGCATAAAGACAAGTGCAACAACGTTTTTCGATTTTTTTCTGCAGTATATACACTTACAGGTATATGATATATCTATAGAATATCCAATAATATAAAAGTAGAAATGCGAAGACGATGTTTCTTTGACAACAACAATATTCTGTTTGGTTTTAGGATTATGTAGTAAAATCCGATTTTTGTTTTTTAGGAATGTGTCCAATACTCCTGTGACAATCAACCATATTCAGGATTCACAGGTGATCGTAGGTTGTGTTGAACCAACCTCTTTCCATTGAGACTTTTTACTTATTATTTGCACATTGAGCGCACTATTTTGCAGTAGCGATTCCATCTTTTAGGTCCTGATGAAAGCCTGGATCAGAGGTTCCATAGGCTAAAACATGTAGACCTGTCATCCTTGTGGACTTCTTACAGTTATTTTTTAAACTGTACACGCACTGTTTTAGTTTTGACACCAGGATAGCGTTTATTAAAGTTGTTCAGTATCCTGGTAGTAAATTTTAACATCACTTTTTTCACAAACACTAAGTCACATACACTGCAATCATCACCCCTCGAAACTAGAATTTCAGCTCCTCGTTTTGGGATCATAGTGGATTCCATCTTAGGCCACTAAATAAAACATCTGTGAGCTCCCTTCTACTGTTGAGAAGGTTGCAGCCCTTGGTTGCACTAGGGTTTGCAGCTAAGAGGAGATCCCAAATGATGAAGCATGCCACCTTGGTGGGTGATGGGACTCTGTCCTTTTTAAAAGGACTCCTATAACCTAATCAATTTAGTTTGTTGTTGCCTAAGTCTTTTTTCTCACAGACCAATGGTTTCTCTTGTGTTATGTAGAGATCTGTGTCTTGTCTAGTGCCAGTTTTGAATCAAAGTAGCCTACCGGGTTAATGCATCTCCTGTAAAGTACATCATGTAACATGCAAGTGGTATATTTTTATTTTACATGGATAGGTAAGTGAGTTTCTCCTTTTAACACAGAGATCCTTTTGTTATTCACAGTTCATAAATTGTAATCCTTCTACTTTGGCACAGTGAGCTATGAAGGACATGCGACTCCTACACCTTGTAACCCTCACTGTATTATGTAATGCAGCCTGTACATTGATTTACACCCATGCATGATTTATTGCCAATGCATTTTTTATGTGTGATGTAAAGTTCTCTGACGCACTGCATTGTGATGAGTAGTGTAAAAAAAAGAAACAAAACATAATAGTGGTATTTAAAGTGTTATTTGTGTAAATACTGGGACAGACCAACACACTTGACATTCTTACAGTGCATGCATATCTCTTATATACAAGGATTGAACAAAGTCAAAACCACACCTCTCTTGAGTACCTCTGAAGTGATAACAAGCTGTGTGCCTTTGTTTCCCCTCCATTGCATTGGCATCTAGGTGTGAGGCTCCAGGTAGCTCCCAGCCATGATACTCGAACAAAAGGAGGCCTGATGGTCCCTTAAATTCGGCCTTTGTTTTAGACCTAGCTGGAATTTAAAATAACAAAGTTTCCGCACCACAGACAGCGTGCAGGCGCTGTTGAATATGTCCTGGTTTCTGAAGATTAGACTGGGACCAGTTCAGTATATTTTAGTGGGGCCCAGCTTCTTGGCAGAGTGGGCAGAGTCCACCCTGTGAAAATAGTGGATGGACTCATTCTACCTATGTGTACCGCTGACTTGTGTCCTGCCCTCCGTGGGATAATAATTAGAGCTGAATGTCGAATTTACCTGACTTTATCGGGGTCGCGTTATTGCAGGCTTCGATGCCGGTTCTCCGACCCCTAACAAAAGTTTGAATGTTCGCACACAATGGCATGAACTGCCATTGGGCACCACCTTCCTCCACCTGCTGGCCCCTGCCTAACTGCTGGTGGCCCCAACATGGAGCCCCCTTTATTAATATTAGTTCTTTGTCTTTTGCTTTTCTGCGCATATTGGCAAAAGTGGGAGTGCTGCTACCACTTTCATTTCAGTCGCATTCTGATAGTATGTGTGTAGTCACACTCTCTTAAGATGCTGTTAGAAATGCTTCTGACATTACCTGAAACTTCCGAAGCCTGTCACATTGAGTCCTGCTGTTACCACAACTCCTACTTTTGTCAAATTCTTGAGCCTTGTTGCTGTCACTGTGTTTTGCTTTCAGTACCTGCAGGTCTTACTGCTGTCATGATCTGCAACTTGTGCTCTTGTGATTGCTGCTGCTATCATATTCTATCAGTTCCTGCGGCTGTCACTCTGAGTACTGCTTTGAATGGATATAACTCATGCCAGCGCTCTGCTTCTTCCGGCAATCATGCACAATGCTGTCACCCACTGGTGAGCCAGCTGTCAATCCTTATGCTTCCATCTCTCCAGACTTGGTTGCAGCAGGCAAACCCCAAATAGAGTGGATGAAGGTATGGAGCATAAAGTCTGTGAGAGTAGGTCAATTTCAATGGTACAGGAGGAGGGATTTACTTCAGTAGCCTCAAGCTCCAATCATAGTTCCATCAGTAGACAAAAGGTCAAAGGTTTAAAAACTCCCCTAGACTGCTAGCTATTGCTTCCATCATGCCGTAAGAGATCATTAGGCATCTGTTCATATGGAGGAACATGAGCTCCTCACTGTGGTGTAGGTGTTATCTACCAGCTGGAGCTACAGCATCCCAGTGTCAGGAGGTCCATGAGCATGCTTACACTTTCCTACATACATGGGTCTATGCCCAGATCTCCGTCTGATTATCCTCATGTCTCTCATTCTAATCCTGCAGCAGTGTCTTGTGCTCACCATAATAAGATGTAATCTAACTTTTCCACAGCTTCAGCTCCTTTATAACCATGACTGACATTATTTACCACAATTAATTTCTGGTGCAGCATTTACATATTTAACTTATGGCATCTTTAGCTAACCCCCTTTTGTTCAGAGAAAGAGAAAATGTGATTGAGTGCAAGTTTGGCCTAGGCATGTGTTTGCATTAAAAAAATATATTTAACCTGAAGCTCAAAACAATAACTGGCTTTATAGTTGTATTTTGCAATCTTGGTTATTTTGTGTCACAGTAGCACATAGCCATTTCAACAAAGGATTGCAGGGTCAAAAATTGGAAAAAAGATTAATCAACCTTTTGTGTATTATTTAAAATGATAGAAAATACCACAGTAGAAAAAGGTACTCATCATCTGGATCATGTATCTGCTCCACTCTGATACGTACAATGGAGATGCATCAATTTTAATAAACCATTACATTGTTGCTAAATATGTAAATATGTATGTTATATTGCACTTTAACCCATAGTGCATATGCATATAGACAAACCTGAACCTTAAACGAGAGATAACATAATCAAGGTGCAACCCCTGTATAACTAGATATCACAATAATTTGCATTAGGTCTACTCACTAGACAGCATGGTGAACACAGCATAATGCCAATAGGAAAACATCAAATAAGAATATAAGTATTCACGAGGATTGGTAAAGAGGAACATTTGGAATATTTTCAACTATTAACCTTTTTTTAATGTGTATTTTTACATAAACTAAGGAAGAGGATGGGGTGTAGTGACAAATTGCCTGGTTTAGATCTTGGCGGATGGGTTACTCCGTCACAACGGTGACGGATATCCTGTTCACCAAAATATAAAACCCATAGGATATAATGGGATTTATATTTCCACTGACGGGATATCCGTCACTGTTTAACGGATGAACCCATCCGCCAAGATCTAAATCAGACCCAAATACGACCTTGGGAACAGGTTTTCAATCCACAACGCACCATCACTGGAAATTGTGTAATTTTTAGGTAAATCACCTGCAGCCACATGTAAAAACAGGTTTTAGCAGTTGTAAACAGAGAATCGGACCGTTAGTGACTGCTAAAAAGCCTTTTGACATGTACTAACTCTATTTTGTGAGTCGGTAACCTATTACTGACTCGCAAAATATGGTTTGCGTGTCAGTATTAGGAAGGGGCGTGTCTAGGGCGTCCCTTCCTAATACTGTGTCGTAGGGGGATGTATGAATGTTTTGCGACCGCAATGCGTTTGCAAAACATTTGCAGTTTACAGCCTACTTTATGGAGGTAGTGAGGTAGTGAGGCAGTCGCGAACCGGGAATGGACCCCTTCCTCTTGGAGAATGGTTGCAAAAAAGTTTTTAAGAGGTGGCAGTGATCGCACGGACAAATTGAAACGTTTCATTTATCTTTTTGAAACACATCCCATTCTCCTTTAAGGTAAAAGGGCTGCATTTGAAAAAAAATTGCTGTATTTAAAAGCAAATACAGTCATGGTGGTCTGCTGTCCCAAGTAGGCCACAATCCTTGTGTTTTAGTGATTCCCAGTAGGTCGCAAATTACGACCTACTTCATGAATATTGATGAGGTAGGTCAATTGCTATTCCATTATGAATCGCTAAATGTGTCTGAGACACATTAGTACATCGCATTTTGTGACTTCCTAATTGCTAGTTGCAAAAAGTCGCAATTAGGAACTTGCAAAATGAAGCGGTCGTACATGTGCCCCCTAATCTGTTATAACGGTGTAATTGTGTGTAACTGGATAAATCAAAGATTTAAACACTCACTTGATGTGTGCAGTCTCACTCCTCAAAATGTACAATGCTTGGTACTCCCTAACTAAGTCTGTGCTATATAAATTTAAACACATAGGGCCCGATTCACAGAACTAACTTAAGACAAAATCCTAAACTTACTACCATTTTGGTATTCACAGAAGGCACTTACTCATTTTGGTATTCACAGAAGGCACTTACTCATTTCAGTATTCACAGAAGTTAGGAGTCCTAACTTTAGGACTCCTAAATGCCTTCTGTGAATACCGAAAGCCTTAAAATTAGAATTTTTCTCAGTTTAGTAGTAGTATAGTTAGGACTCCTAACTTTAGGACTCCTAAATGCCTTCTGTGAATACCAAAAGTCTTAAAATCAGGATTTTTCTCAATTTTGTAGTAGTAAAGTTAGGACTCCTAAGTTTAGGACTCCTAAATGCCTTCTGTGAATACCGAAAGCCTTAAAATTACAATTTTTCTCAGTTTAGTAGTAGTAAAGTTAGGAGTCCTAACTTTAGGACTCCTAAACTGAGAAAAATCCTAATTTTAAGACTTTCGGTATTCACAGAAGGCATTTAGGAGTCCTAAAGTTAGGACTCCTAACTTCTGTGAATACCGAAGTGAGTAAGTGTCTTCTGTGAATACCAAAATGAGTAAGTGCCTTCTGTGAATACCAAAATGGTAGTAAGTTTAGGATTTTGTCTTAAGTTAGTTCTGTGAATCGGGCCCATAGATGTTTTACATTGTTTAGTAATCCCACTTATTCCACTCTGTATATGCCCCTTCCCTTTGAGCTCTTTGTGAACCCCCTCATCAGGGGCCTAGCTTCAGGGGGATTGTTTGAAGTGTTACACCACCTTAAAAAATCTATTCTGCAGTAAATAGTTGGATGCAAGTGCTTTCAGTCAGATATGGTGAGCTGTCTGTCGAATTTCGCCTGGTATTTTTACATACACGCAGAAACAAACACACAGTCACGTTTTCTCACCGCTGTTTTAAAGGTCTTAAAACAATTGTTATTAGAACTCCTAACAATATGCACTACCCCCTAGGCCCCCCTCATGCCGCAATTCTCATATAATGTTTTTTTCCAAGATATGCGTGCCTGATTGTTGGGAAATCTGAAGTTCACACTCCCCCCCCCCCCCCCCCCCCCCATCTTACTAAACAATCTACGCTCCTGCCCCTCATTTAATGACATTCCGATAGAAGCCCCATGTAATTTTCTTTATGCCAGTACACATTCCACACCTTTAATAAGGTTCCTATAAGTCTACTTCTTGATCTCTGTGGGAGCACTTTCTTGTGTTTATTAGGAGATCCGCAATACACATCTTCTTGTTCCCTGGAAAGTTCTGTTTATTATATGTCTTATGTTGCTTTTGGTATGGAAAGACACCTTTCAATAAGGCTTCAGTGCTTTCTTTTCTGTGTTAGATATTCACTCAGGCACAAGATTCTCTACATCTTGCTGACATCCGATGTTTACAGGTGTGGTGAAACTCTTGAAGCTATAGCATTGCTTAGTGTCTGAGGGGAAATTGTTGGCAAAGCCAATAGATCTGGCATTAATCTGCCGAATAATGAAATACAGACATGCACAAATGCTTGCTTGCATGCGTTAGCACATTAATGCCAGACGTCTTGGCGATGTGTGCTCTCATACTGGCTCTGAGGACAGATCTGACCACACTGTGTGAAGTGGAAGCCCCACCACTGCGGCTTGAAGTACTACCCCCTCCTCCGAAGTTTGGGTTTAGTTGTGCCCCTAACTTGAAGTATCCTGTATCTGGGGCATGTCTTTCCCTACACAACACAGGGATTCCTCTAGGCCATTGATATATATAAAAAAGCAGCGGGGCCAACACACATCCTTGGCGCATGCCCTATTGCACTTGATCTCCGGTGAGAGATTTCCTTGTGACCCATAGCGTATTTTGGCCCCTGTGTGCAAGTGGATCCTATGTAGCTAGGTCAATCAGTGCTTTATCAAACACTTGTTTCTCCATTGATGGACCACAACAAATGATAGTTTACCATGTCAAATGCAACAGAGAGGTCCCTAAATGCTAAATGTATGGACCCTCCCTTGCCTTTGACATATTTGCCTAGTATAAGCTGTACATTTAAGCACTGATCTATGGCACCCATGCCTCTATGAAACCCACATTTCACTCTAGAGAGGAACTGTTTCTCCTCTAACCAAGCTTCCATTTTAGTGGCTTTAACTCTGCCCAAGATCTTACATGAACAATTCAGCAAGGAGATCGGGCGGTAGCAACAGGGTGAATTTCTATTTCCTTTCATAAAAAATCGAACCACCACAGCCTACTTCCAGGATGGAATTAATTGGCCAGAAAATGCACCCATTTCATCCCATCCAAATCCCTCTGACCACAGGGTATGATGGTACTATTCCTGCATAGATGTAGATTAAAATCCCCCAAGCAAATGACTAGGGATTCCTTGTTATACCTGTGCTTAAAATCAACAATATGATATTTTAATTCATTTATATCTTTCGTCGAATTGAGATCAAATAAATTACAATAAAAGTTTATCAGAACAATACTAAACAAGTCAGGCAGTTTCAATAAAATCATCTGGTAGAGACAAGTAGAGTTAACCTCCTTAAAATTAAGTTTGGTCAACTTAATTGCAATAAAAGTGGACAATCCAACTATAGTTCTCCTTGTGCGAGACGGGGTAGCTGGGTAATTTAAACAACTAAAGTCATTTAAATTGAGATTGTTTGAGGACCAAGTCTCTTGTAGGCAAACTATGTTGTGCTCACTAATAAACAACATCCAATCAGGGTTAGAGAGTTGGTCTCGAACACCAACCACATTCCATGACAATACCTTAATACTATCTTTCTTATTAGAATTATGTGTCTGTTGAGTAACCATACATGTACCATTTATGGGGAGAGAGATCAATGAAACCCATTCCAGATAATGTTGAATAAGTTAGAATCCGCTGCGCAAGTTATCCACGGGGGTGAGTGTGATAAATCCCCCAAAGGATGCTCCGAGGTGCAGATTTTTGTTGACGACTTGATTGACTCTTTTAGATGTAGTCTGTCCTGGGCATCGAAGGGGGTGGATAAGGCTTCAAAACTGTTTCTAGTGGGAACATTGAAGAGTGGCTGAACAGGGCAGACAAGATTATTATTTGCCATGGGGAGAGCTTCCAATTGTGGCCTATAATGTGTATAAAAATAACCCAGTGGCAGGACCTTCGATCGATGTACTTTTGCCGTATTTGTCCAACATAGGCACTGCACCAGGGATTTGACAACGTGAGGGTTCCGAAAGCTAACGATAACACAATCTCCAGGAAATTCCTTAGGGTGGATGCCTAACCAAGGAGTCCTCCTACCAGGAAGCACTTTCTTCGAGAAGTCAAGGGACCACCCTGAATTGGATTTCAGCCAGAAAATTGTTTTATTTTTCAAGGACTTATAATCCTCTCCACTATGATGTATTAACTCTGGGACATCCTTTAGAATGATTGAGTGCTGTGTACACTGTGTGTGTGTGGGTGGGGTAGTTGTGGATAGTCTTTGCAGGGCCTGCTAGTCCTACGCGGCAAACTAATGCCGGATTCCGCCTCCAAACGTTCTTTTTTCACTTGGGGAACATTTGACTGTTGGACTGTCCGATCAGTACGGCCCCCAGAGGGACGAGGAGTAGGCTCATTGTGCATAGTTGGAGACGGACAAATGTAGGGTCTCTCAAGCCCTCGTCTTGAGGAGAAGCTTCTAGGACCATTAGAGTGGCCCCTAATTCTGACAATTTCTTGAAAAAAAGGGACTGAAAGTTACTCAACAAACCCTCCAGTTTCTCAAAACGCTTAGTGCAGCAGTCAAGAATTCTTCTTCCATGTCCTGATGATTATTACTGTCTAATTGCTTAGTTTTTCCATGCTGCTTTACTGAAATACAGCTAATCTCCCCCTTCTTGGAAGCTGGCGAGTGGCTGAGGGACTCCACAGCTATTGTATTAACAGCATGAGCCCTTTGCTTCCTCTTCACCGGAGGTGAATTGGTCGGAGGGGGGGGGGGGGGGGATGAATTGACAGAGCATTTTCCCTGGTGTCTTACTAGAGGCAATTAATACATGCCCCATTTTATCTCCTTGTTGCCCATCGTTTATAACCTCTTTTACACCTATTTTTGCATTGCTTTCCACACATGTACTCTCCGAGGTTGTCAATGCTGGGGTAGAAGCAGTGACTGCAGACATAGATTACCTCATAACTGCATCAATCTTGCCCTCCACCAGGCTGATTTCTGAATATATCACCCCCATGGGGACTTAAGAGAAAAAGCTGTCAAGACGTGCTGTGAGAGAGAAATGATAGGGCCAATAATTTCTTAGCCATACGACAGCAAAACAATTAATAAGGGCTGCCTGAATGAAAATATGCCGCCATATTCAGGTCGGCAAAAGGAACATCAGACAACAGCTGAAGTCTGATTAACAATTGTATCTCAAAAGAGGAAAAATAACACAGCGCATTGTGGATAAATGATACAGGGTCCTTATACGCCTTGAGGCTCTGTCCCGCCTGATAAAAATAAAGTTTAAGTCCATAAAGATGAAAGTTTCGGTTAGATAAAGATAACTCCCGTCCACTTTTGAGATTTATGTGATCCAATTTGGTCCTGATGAAGGTGGTTGAATAAATTCTCCACCGAAACGTGCGTTGACCACAACTAGACATACGGGGAATCCTTTACAAAGACAAACACATCAGTGGAATATGATGGGATTGAATCACACCACAGACGAAAGACAGGTTGTTTGTCGCTAACAATATTTTTAGGATACCTGACATTATTGGATTTTTCTGGTGTATGAATGTGAGTATGGGTGAGATGGTTTGATAGGTGAGAATGAAGATTTGATGGTTGAGAGTTGGGCTATTTGTGAAAATTCATATGTATATTGATTTTAAGGTTGAATTGCAGGTTTTTTTGTTCTAAGAAC
Organism: Triturus cristatus; assembly: GCF_964204655.1. Taxonomy (NCBI): domain Eukaryota; kingdom Metazoa; phylum Chordata; class Amphibia; order Caudata; family Salamandridae; genus Triturus; species Triturus cristatus. Next base: position 656,436,236 of record NC_140583.1, read on the forward strand.
AGTTGCGGATAAAGAAACTGAAAGACTTTCTATCCATGCAAAGGCATTTACTGTCTATGTGTTGTTATAAAATGTCTGGCTGTTGTAGACTCATTGCACACAAAGAAGTTAGAAGCCTTGCATCTATGTAATGGTATTTGTCGTTTATCTGTAAAACTGGAATATGTATTTGTAAATAATGAACAGATATGAACAAAGAATAGCAGCAAATTAATATATAGATAAGAGAAGAAAAGTTTACGAATAAAAAATATAAATAAAATATATTTTTGAAGTAACCTTGGTGTATGATACTGATATTGGGACTTTGTCTTGCACATGAGCCCTAGGAGGCCATATCTGAAAGTAATATAGGCCAGACAAGAGGGTTTTCTTATATTTTCAGTTTTTCTCCCCTTCTCTTGGACCTGTAATTACATAGGGGGTACTTCTTTCTTTTTGTGAATATATCACCCTCATGATACCGGGGCGTGCGTTGACGCGCCTCCTGAAGCCACCTACAGGGCGTGAGTAAATCACTAGACTCAGTACGGAGCAGGGCAAGGTAGTTCATGGCACTATTGATATGTGCAACTTATTTCTAAACTACTACAGGACCCTATACACATGGGGAGTAGGGCACAGCACTGAGGATCAACCGGCGTATGTAGACGAAATAGCCTTGGTGTGGCTTGACAAACCCTACCAACAGTTTCTAGCAAAGCCCTTCTCCGCAGAAGAAATCGTAAGTGCCATTGACGCTGTAAATGGGTCAACTGCCCCTGGATTAGACGGATTCACTAGGGCGTTTTATAAGGCCTATAAAGACACCCTTGCACCTCATTTGCTGGAAGTATACATTGAGGCCCTGGAACGCCAACTACTGCCACCCACGTTACTCGAAGCCATCATTATTCTGCTCCCTACACCCGGCAAAGATCCACTAATATGGGGCTCATATAGGCCACTTTCTTTGCTGTATTTAGATTATAAAATACTGGCGAAAATGATTGCTCTAAGACTGGCACTTTTAATGGACAAGATCATTTTGCTGGCTCAATCGGGGTTTGTCCCCTATAGGTCAACGGCATTAAATTTACGTATGATATTTGCAGTGCTACACAGAATATGCCTTGAAGTTGCAGCAGCAGCCATACTGCTTGATGCCGGAAAGGCGTTTGATTCCTTGGAGTGGCCTCTTTTTTCTTGAAGCAATGCAACGGATGGGTATGCCGAAAGGCTTTATAAGTCTCATTGCACTACTATATACCTCCCCGACAGCCAGGCTCCGATTAAATGGTACCCTATCTGCGCAGTTCCGGCTCTCTCGTGGCACCAGACAGGGCTGTCCCTTATCCCCACTTCTCTTCATCATTGTATTAGACCCATTTGTTCATCATTTGTAGGAAAAACACTTACACAGGGGACTCCAATTCAACACGGGCCCGTTGCTTGTCTCCTTATACGCAGACAAAGTGGTCTTATATGTCCGACACCCGCAGGAGAATCTAGAACCGCTAATCAGGGAGGTGATACGTTTTGGGGGCTTCTCGGCTCTAGGAATAAACTGGTGCAAATCAGAAATATTTCCATTGACACCGGCCACCATCAGTTGGGACTGCCCCTTCCCCTTGACATGGTGTGAGGAATCCACCAGATATCGGGGCATACAGTTACACAGAGAAAAAGATCAGATTATATTGCTAAATTACGGCCCGCACTCAATACCTTAGACCAACAGGTTGAGCGCCGGATAAAATTGCCCCTGTCATTAGCTGGTAGGGCAGCACTCATTAAAATGGTAGTTCTTCACAAATTCCTGTACTTGTTCCATAATATCCCTATCCCACTCCCCAACTTGTTTTTTTGCACGCTGCGGTCCCATTTGATTAGATTGGTATGGGCAGGGCGCAGAGCTAGGGTAAATTGGGATACCTCAACCCTCCCATATGAGCGGGGTGGCCTGGTAGTCCCTTACTTGCATGTTTATTATTTGGTAGCACAGTGCAGTATCGCGCACTCCTGGTATCATCCAGATGCCAGAATACAGTACACCAGACCGGAAGCCGACCTGGTACTTCCTACTCCACTCAAGATGATTGTCCCGACAGGGTACCCCAGAGACCCCCGCGATATACAAACAGTCTCCACCACTAGCTGGGCATGGAAAAAAACTGGTTAAGATCACCGGACATCGCTCCCTATACGCCTCGAATCTCCATGCAATTATTTATTTATTTGAGTTTTATATAGCGCTGGCTAGACCCGGAGGTATCAGAGCGCTTTACATAAGGTTCCACAAAGTTACAAAAATACATAAGTTACAAGTTACATCAGTTACTAGAAAAACATTTCACGAACGTAGAAAATGAGATAAGTGGAGCTTAGAAGGGAAAGGGTGTAGGGTAAATGGGTAGGAGGGAAATAGGATGGAGACGCGAAGGAGAGTCTGCCCAGAGTCCGTCTGGGTAGGTGATGGCCAAGGGGGAAGTCCAAAGCCCATCTCCTCTATAGCTATCAGGTAGCTCAGCCGGTCATCAGTCAAATAGCTAGGTCTCAACAGGAAAAGATTTAGACAGTATAGTGGGGGAAAGGGGGTAGGGTAAAGGAGTAGGAGGGATAATGCGACGGAGAGATGAAGGAAAGTCTGCCCAAAGTCCGGCTGGGTGGGTGACGGCCGAGGGGGAAGTCCACAGCCCATCTCCTCTTTAGCTATCAGGTAGCTCCACCGGGCATCGGTCAAAAAGCTAGGTCTCCACGGTCAGAGGTAAGTTCGTAGATTAAGTATCCTGATGGGTAGGCCGGATGGGGGATGGATAGGGAGTTGCCATTCCGCAGAGCCTGGTCACTCCTTTTTATTCTGTTTATTTTTTTTGTGCCTGTACTTTCTCCCCTTGTGTCTCAGCAGATTACAGGATAGTCCACGTTCGTGCTGCATAGGCCTTTGCCAGGCCAGGCCGGGTGTTGTTGCCCTCGTTTTTATGAAGCGTCTCCACCGGGTGCCATTTTAAAGTGAGGCACCCGGCTTCAACAGCTCCTTGCTGCCTCTCAGTCCCTTCTGTCCTTGGGTGGCCCACTTCTGGTCGTAGACTGAACAGCTCTTCCAATAGGTGCCCTTCCAGGCGTTAAACGGTTCCCCGGGGTACCCCTTGTAATGCAGTGGTAACCAGCTTCCCCACTGGATCCTGCACAGTTCTCGGGCGCAGTGAGGGCTTATGTGTAAGCACTATTCTGGGCGGTGTCTTTCTTTATGCCAGGGCCCTTGCGTCATTCCTTCCTGTGCATTGCTAGCAGGGCACCGAGTCTCATGTCTCCCGTTGTGCTCCCCTCATTCATGCTTGTTTTCCATGCACTGCCTGGCCCCGCCGGCCGCCATCTTAAGGTCAGGCAGCTAGGATGTAATCAGCACTCGTTGTCTCTCCCATATTCAGGGTATCTCGAGGGGCACACACTCTCACAGTCAAAGGGGGAGCATCAGCATCAACAGGGGTCCCCGATCGCCACCCTCAACAATCTCCTACCGAAGCGCCCCACTCGGCGGATGACAAAAGCTGCTCCTGACCTCGGAGCCGGGCACTTCCCCTCATCCGCAGCTTGCAGTCCGGCCTCTGCTCCTCATATATTGCCGCTGCAGCCTCAAGGTCACGTTAGGGTATGCCGCTGCCCTCCTCCGTCACCTGCTTTGGCCGCATTAGTGCGCATACCGTGTCCTGGCTGCCCATCACGGCTGAAAAACTTGCACAACGGAAGCTGTTGGCACTTTCACTAAGTACGACTAGGGACCTGTATCCGGGAGGCCACGTCTTCTCAAGCTCTAAAGAGGATCAATTTGGTGAAGCATCCTTTATGGACCACTTTGTCCTCAATAGAATCCGCTGTGCTCTTAGGGCACAGATCCCGGAATTCCCGTTGAAACCTACCCCCTTCCCACCTTTGGCCCTCTTGATTAGCAATGACGATGGTGCTCACCTCATATCCAAGTTGTATAGCGCCACTATGGCACTGATCCCGAGCAGAAACCGTAGGGTACGCAAGGCCTGGGAGCAAGATTTAGGTCATGAAATAGACGACGATCACTGGGCTTATTGTTGCACTCAGACTAAAGCAGTGTCTATGAATAGTAAACACAAACTCTTACATTTAAATTTTTTATGGCAGGCATACATACCCTCTGCTAAGATCCATTATATTGATCCCACACGTCCACACACCTGTCCAAAATGCAGAGCACAACATGCAGACTTCGCTCACATGACCAGGACGTGTGTCAAACTGGGAGACTACTGGCATTAGTGCATGCAACATTTTCAAATATGGTTGCTCTCGAGCTTGTCCCCTTTCTGGAGGTGGCGCTGATGGGATATGTTCAGAATATTACCAAAAAAAGTCCATAGGTTTGTGGCCATCGCCTTGCTGTTGGTCAAAAGGGAACTGGCATTACGATGGGGCAGCAGAATGATCCCAACAACTAACGCTTGGCTGAATAGTCCTATACATTGCAATACCAACTCTGATTTACTTGCCTCTACATTGCCCCCAAAGGCCAGGCCAAAGGATATATGGGGCCCACTAAAAAACGATATGCTTGCGAAGAACAAAGCCGACCCCCTTACAGCCACATGATGGAATTGTCCCATGAAAGGTTAATATATTTTGGTATTATATTGGACACTTAGAGTTATGAGAATAATTATGCACTTTACGGAATCATATATCACTGATGACCCCTTTGCTCAAGGTTTCATTGGCTGTTTTGTCTTTATATCTATGCTCTTAACTGCTGTATGACCAATATACTATCAAGCCTGTGTGTAATTATTATCTCACTGCAATGAGTACCTATTATATATGTTGTGAAAGATTACTAAAAATGGTAAAGTTTAAAAATATATATATATATCACCCCCATGACCATTGTTGAATAGTTAGTGATAGACCTATGCTCTGAACTAGTCCTCCTTGGCCTGAATGGTATGGTTAGCTTTTCTCTTCCCCACGCATATAATGTAAAAAGGCAATCAAACTGTGCTGCCCAGCATGAAGAAGGTGGTTGTTACCTCTATGCTAAGTATGCTTTTCAATTTCTAATTTCCGTGCCCAAATAACCAGGAACCAAAGAGCGGGCCCAGCCTCCTCCGGGCTCTGACGAGCGCAGACAGGCCCTCTCTTCACCTGGCCACGTCCCTGCGTGCGCCCCGTGCCATGGGGAGAAACAACTGCAATTAAGCACACGCCGGCGCTAACGGGCTCCTCTCCGCCTTGTGTGTCTCTGGGCCTTGTGGTACTAGACCTCCTCTCTCCCACAGCAGGCAGCACAGGGAAGACTAGAGAGTCATTCCACAAACCTTTGTTATATTTATTTGAATCAATGTTTTAAAGAGTTCAAATGTTCAAGATCTAAATAAATTCCAAAATAGAGAAACATCACCATATTTCTTAGTGTTTCCAATTGTTTTTCAGATGAAACATTCTTATTTCATCAGCATGTTGATGATTGATATTCCAAGTACTGAACAAGTCCCTAATGCATTTCGGGCTTACAGGTCCTTCATCAGGAGTAATGTACTTGACTCATCGAAGAAGTAGCGCAGGTAGGTGTGTGCATTTAGCAATACAAGCAGGGCAACAAGAGTGAGGGAAGTATACCCTCAAACTTTCGTCTCCTTTCTTTCAGGCAGCATGTCATGAAAAGGAGATCCAGCGAGTCCAACAAACTGTGTGCAGGAGCTCAGCCACCCCCAACGAAACTTGTAAACTAGGACTGCCTGTGGAGTCTTGCGGCTGGTGAGTTCTCTGGCTGTCTGACAGAAGCTGAACTGCCGTAAATGTCTTTGGTTTGTCCTGGAAAGTGCAAAACTAGTGCAGATCTTCTCCTTTGCCTCACCCTTGCATTATTAGGTCGAACCTCGTCAGCACGCATGCGCTGTTTGCAAGACATGCTGTTTTCAATCTATGGGCTTTCAACACGCCCAGCACTTTTGATTGGTTGTTTGGCCTGCCTTTCAAAATTCCTTTGCTATGGTTGGTGAATAGTGTACACCTGTCCCACCTTTGGGTGATTGGTCCCCTCTCATCGGATTTCACTCATTGTTCATTTCTGTTGGCCATCTCTGGCCATCTGTTGCCTTCTCACTCGCACCCCCTCCCTCCTGTCTTTGTCCTTCCTGCACCTCTGCTTGTGATTTCACTCATTGTTCCTTTTTGATGGCCATCTCTGGCCATCTTTTGACTTTTTGTTCACACCCCCTCCCTCCCGTCATTGCTGCGGTCCTGCCTGCGCCGCTGCTTGTGAATTTAATTATGCCTTTATCATGTTTGGGATTCAGGTTGCTTTCCTTTATCTTGCCCTTTTATCGCTCCCTTTCCCTGCCTCCTCGCTCACTCCTGTTCATTCCTACCTCCCCACTTGGTGTCTTCCTCATAATGGCAAGTCCTCTAGCCTCTCTTTCTTCGCTTCAGCATACTATGAATTGCTACATAATTCAACTTTTAATTCTTATTCCTTGTGCGCCCCCTTGTGGCTTCCACTAGTATATTGCACTTGTGTATCATTACACTAAGAAATCAAATATATGTAAAACATTTATGTAAGCATTATACTGCATTTCCAGCTTTTTATAATGTTCTAAAATATCTGTATAAAATGTAAAGAATCACGCTTCTTGATGCCTTGTTCCCATTTTGTAAAAAGCACATAAGCCAGAGGAGCTGCTTTATATGGGGCGGAAATTTGGGATCATCGGCCATCTGAACAACTTGCTAAGATAAAGAACTCATTTCTTTGACAACTTTTGGGACTTCCCAAAAGCACACCACTTACCCCGCTCTGAAGGGATCTTGGAGTTAGCCCAATTGCACTGGAGGTCGCCCTCAGACCCTTGCTATACTGGCGCCGCCTATGGAGCACCCCAGAGCTATCTATGTATAGAAAGGAACTGAGGGAAGTGGCAAACCTTAACAGAGCAAGCAAAATATCTTGGCTCACTCACATTAAGAACTCTCTGATATCCATTGGAATAGGCGATCTATGGGATAGTGCTGAAGCCAGATGTCCGTTAACTCCTAGGAAGGTTTTGATAAAGTATTTCAAGGATTATAATCTCAACCTACTACTGAGGGGCACCAGGACAGGCACACATATAACATCTTTTCTAGAAGTTAAACTGCATTACAGTTTAGAACTTATTATAGATGATATAAAGCCGTCTCTTGCCCAAAAACTATACTTGCAGGTTAGGCATGGTACACTTCCCTTACGTGCCGTCACTTATAAGGGGGGGGGGGGGGCAGTTCCACAAAAGATTGTCCGACATGTACTAACTGTACAGAGACTGACCTGCATGTACTGTTTTTTTGTCCAGCTTATAAGGAAGTAAGACATCGCTGGTTACAACAGCTATGTAGGAATCTTGGAACTTCCCACTGTTCACAGGCTTTTAGTATCCTGCAATATGATAGCAGTATGCCTATTGCATATTCAGTGTCCCGCTATCTGTTTTCAATGTGGTGTGTATGCCGAGCAGTTTTAAAGAAAGAGCAAGTCCAATCAATTGATCTTACTTCCACATCATAATCCGAGGCTCCGCCTTTCTAATATATGACTTTGTATATCATGGATGAGATACTTGTACTTTTTTAGGATATTTATTACACCTTACAGTTTTGTAATGGTCGAATATTTTAATGCGTATGCTTATTTTTAATCTTGCAAAAGCTGTACCGATTGCACTGTATTTTTTTAATGTTTTATTTGTGCTTTCATGGCCTTATTAGGCCTAAAACTTATAAAGTCCGAAAGGCGAGACCTTTGGCTATGCTAATGCTTGTTTTAAAGGGCAAACAAGCAAAACTAAACCAGTTGGATGGAGCACTCTTCTCAGTTGGCCTCATAACATAAGAGCAGGGCAGCATCTACAGGCTTCATACAAGACGTACACATGGAGGAGCACATCAGCCAGTCATCGATACATACATGTGGTAGACATGCATATAGGGCAGGCACCATAAACAAAATCCAACATGCAGAGCACCCACTCTTTCACTTTTTCCTTGAAGGCTCGGAGCCTGGGTCATAGATGCCTTTGAAAAGGTGCTGAATGAGTCCGATCCTTTGGGCGATGCAAATCTGCTCCTCTTCAGTGAGCTATGTGGCCAGGCAGCTCTGGCCCAGGGTAGGGTGATACATTGGAATCTCGATTATCAAGGTTGTTCATCGACTTACTACAGAGATCTATGGGGCATATTTACAAGCCCCTATCGCCACCACAACTTCCCTTTCAGTGACGTTGTGATGGCGTCCCTTTCAGTGACGTTAAGCCACTTAACGTGACTTACGCTGCCTTGTAAATAAGCCACCCTTTCACGCTGTATTTAGCGTGAAAGGGGAATGCACTGGGTGTTGTGGTGGGCTTTGTACCTCAGCACCCATTGATTTTGATGCTGCTCCTATTTACAAGGGCAGCGTAAATAGGAGGCAGCACCAAAATTAAGATCAGGGAAAACCTGGTTTTAAACAGGTGAAACGAGGAGAAATGCTTTATTTCTCCTCGTTTTTGCGGTTTCCATGTATGCTGCCTTGTGTAGCATACATAGAAATGGCAAATTGCCTATGATTGTTTATGTGCAGGAAGGTCCCCATTCCTTCACATACAAAATCATTAAAAAAATGTTGTTTTGCAACTTCTATGTGTGCTGCATTAAGCAGCACAGATAGAAGTTACAAAACGGCATTTAAAGATTGTTTATGTGCAGGACGCGGGGCCTTCCTGCACATAAACAATCTTCCCCTACGCAGGCACCCTTGCACTATGGTGCAAGGGTGCCTGCGTTGGCGCTAGGCAGCTAAACTCAGCGCCAGCGCTAGTGTAAACGCAGGGGTGCGCTGCATCCTTGTGAATACAGCACATCCCTGCGTTTTCAGAATGGAGAAGCGTGGCGTTAGCTATGTTTGTCTAATGCCACATTTCTCCATTCTGCTGTAAATATGCCCCATGTGTAATATATAATCATTGCAGTTGCAGTAATTTTAAAACAATGTAGAAGATAAATATGTCTGCTACAGAGCACTGCATGTGCCACATATTTGTATCCTAATAAGATAGCTGGATGGGTCAACTCTTATATGGCTGAGGTGGTACAACCTGGAGCTCCCAAACTGCAGACCTGGTAATGTAGCTCACAGGGTTATTGGTCTGGTGTAAATACCTGGAAGTAACTAATACACGTTTTATTCTTCTAATGAGCTCTGTTGGGTTGTAAGAAACACAAGTTTTCATGGATTGCTGCATAAATGATCATCATTATGTAATTCCACTCTGTCCTACACACATTCAGAGCTTGAGAATGTAAAGCATTTTCATATCTCGGGTATGACAAAGAAGCCCAAGAAATTAAAAACCAGGCAGCAGGCCATCTTCATCTGCACTTACCCGTCTACAAATTAGGAAATAATTAAAGACACACCTCTTTAAAGAACACTACATTATAACATTGTAAATAAACCACATCCACTCTCAGTACTCGGACTTCCGCCCTTTCCTGTTCTCTGCTGCCCCTCGGCATGGGCTGCAGTATCCAAATACAAATAACCACAGCCAAGTCCATATTTCTACCTGCCCTCCTGTAGGAAAGATGCAGAACACTCTTAAGAGTAGTAGGGTTTATCAAAGAGAAAGCATAGGCGTGTACACTCCGTTACTCAACCTCTCCCAACTGTCGTTCCCAGCTCAACTGTCCCCCCAACATTCCAGAACCTACTTACCCACATGGCAACCAGTAACCCAGATACCACACATGCCCTTTCTTAACATACCCATAGTGCACATAAATATAACATTCCTGCCAAAATGTATAATACAACACTACTTGCTCTAATAATATGGCTAGTGGTAACACTCCAAGACATAATAGCAATATTCCCAATTACATGAACTCAACATTTCCATAACCAATTCGACTCTCACCATGTACACTTCCATCCAATTTCCATGCCAAAACTTTATTGCACCTGGTAAGACGTCCAAAATACCATACTAACCCATCACTCAATAAGGCTGAATTTACATAAACACATTTAAACTGCAGGGTTTCAGTAAATCTGCTATAGATTGTAGGAAGGTCCCCTTTTTATGGTCACTCCTCCACTTTTTGCCCTAATGGTGATTGTTATGACTCTGAAAGTGCACTGGGGTCTGCTGCCCCGGTCCCAGTGCCAGAACGCTATCTACAAAACTGATACATGTAAATTGGTAACCCCAATTGGCACGGACTTTAACTCCCTTATAAGTCCCTAATAAGTGATACCCAGGGCATGGGAATTAAAGGAGTAATCAGGCCCTAAATTACTGTTTGTGCCACGTAAACATGTGCCAACTAAACAGCTGATAGAAGGCTTGCCATAATATATACCAGTCACCACTAAGGAAGGCCTCCTAAGCCCAGGAGGCAAAGTGCATATATTAAGAAGCAACCTCAGACTCTCCTGGACTAGTGGCATTACTCCCCTGCAACCGCAGATAAAAAACAGTGTACCAAAAAGCAACTTGAAAAGCAGCGGATTCCGAGTGATTGCGTTTTCAATGGAACCCTGGGCTCAGGGGTCACCTTGTTCATAATTGCCGGCTGCCCTGCCGGAGAAAACGTGCACTGCGCCATGAAAGGACCGCCGACGTTCAAACCAAGGGCGCCATTGGATTTATATATATATATATTTTGTGAAGATTCGTCAACCGGCGCCAAAGTTGGGAAAAGAAAAAACAAGTTTCCAATGGAAACTAGGTCCTAACTATAACCACCTACTGGTGACCGCCAGTAGGTGTGTATATATATATATATATATATATATATATATATATATATATATATATATATATATGGATCCAGGGTCCTTAATATTGCAGGAGTTCACTCATATTTAGAGGAATTTTCCACACAAAATGCACTCAGAAATAACAATCTCTGAAATGAATGAACATCGACAATTCCTTGGATGCAATTACTCTTTATTTGGCAATACATTGCAGATGGAAATGTACTCTTTACAGCAACAGTGCATTTTGGGACATGCAATTTTATAAACATGGGAGTCACGTGAGAGCCTGGCTTTTACAAATAAGCATGTGATTCCCTTACAGGCAAGCCGCCTCACTTGTGAACAAGGCTCAGTTGGAGCTGAAACGCGTAGGGAAAGTAATGAGAGCATGCTGCCTTTAGAATTTGAAAAATAAATGCACTGCTGTTCCTGAACTGGGCTTTGACTGACACACACACACACAGCGTCCTGCAGCCCCCTCCCCTTTAAAAATACAGTGGGCCCTGGGGGATGTGGTACCTGAGGCCAAATACGGCCTGGGGTGGGGTGTCACACGCCCTGTCCCACGAAAGATACTAGTAGTGTGTATATATATATATATATATATATATATATATATATATATATATATATATATATATATATATATATATATATATATATATATATATATATATATATATATATATATAGTACCCATTGGGGGTTGCCACTGGGTAGTTATAATTAGGGTTGTGTTTCCCTAGGTAAGGCATTTTGGACTTGAAAAGGGATGAAACCATTGTCATTAAACCTTCAGATAAAGGGAGAAACATCATTGTATTTAAATATTAACTGAAAAAAACAAAGGTTACAGGTACATTATAGTTAGGCTCAGATTTCACTTGTACAAAACCATTGAAATTCAGCAGTTATAGTTCCCTGAGCCAACTATAACTTACGCCCCCGCAATTCACTACTTATGACCTCACATATTACATCACTCATGACATGGTCAGTGACATCACTCATGACATCTCAAATTACATTACTGGTGACATCACTGATGAAATCATCCAGTGAGTGTTTCATAAAAGATTGTTTAATTTAAAGATATATACTAAGCTACTACATAAGTTAAATTAATAAACTTTCTGTAGTACTAATGAGTGATACTATTCCAACATATGTTATCTGAGTGGCTGTGTCATTGTCTGTATGAGTGTGTGAGTGTGTGTCTCAGTAGCTGTATGGGTGTGTGAGCATGTGAGTGGCTGTAGGGATCAGTCGGTGGGCGTGTGAGTGGCTGTATAGCATTCTCAGTGGGTGTGAGTGGCTCTATGGGTCTGTGAAATGGTGTGTGAGTGGTTTTCTGGGTGCAAGTATTTTCTAAGAGTTAATGATTGTTAAACATATTGTCTAAGCTACTACAAAAGTTACATTAGTATAGTAGGTGTACTACTAATGAGTGATACTACTTCTAACATATATATGGGTGAGTGAACAGATGTGGGAATGTTTGTATGGATGTGTGAATGGGTATGTAAGTGGTTGTACGAGTGTGTAAGTGAATGTGTGAGTGCTTGTGTGAGTGAGTGAGTGGCTGTGTTGAGAGGCTGTAGGGATGAGTGAGTGGCTGTATATGTGAATAAGTGTGTGTATGTGTGGCTCTATGGGTGTGTGTGTGGCTGTGTGAGTGACTGGTTGAATGAGTAGCAGCATGGATGAGTGAGTGGTTGTGTGAGTGACTGTATGAGTGAGCGAGTTGAGTAGGTGTGTGAGTGGCTGTGAGTACTGTCTGTGAATGGGTATGTGAGTGGTTGTGTTGTGGTAAATAAAATATTACGCTCTCAGACTTTTAAGTATATAAATAAGATCATGCATAAAGCAAGAGGCTGAGTCTGTGGTATCAGATTCATAAAGGGATTTATTCCAATAACTCGAGTCAAAGGGAGAATATTTCCATCACCAAAAAAGGATCTGGAAGGGACTGAAAAGTATTCTCAATATTCTCAAAACATTATTCACAGAGTACAGTATATATACATTTCTCAATTGTACGTAAGCAAAAGAGCAAGAGAGAATGAGATAAGAGCATGTGGGCGTGTAAGTAGGCGTGAAGGTGGGCGTCCATGTGGGCGTCCACTTGATGATAATGGGTAATTTGTCATGTGTGGGTGGATACCTGGAGAATCCTGCAATGTCAGCAGAAATATTTGGCAGAGATGCGTGCGCAGTCGCATGACGTGTGATAGACGTGCAACTAGAGGGAGAAAGGGACTTGACATTTAGCTCTATATGTGGAGACAAAAGTCTGGGGTTATGTCAACCTAATCCCAAATCATATCTAATATCCTATGTTTAAAGAACTGTGTTATCCAAAAAGAAAGGTCTCTCGAACAAAATCTATTCTATACTGACTGTGAGTGCGTGTACAAGCGTCTAAGTGTCTACACTAAATGCGAGGGGGTAGGAATATTCCATGGTAACAGGGCTATGAATTACTTGCATGAGGACAGAGAAGCCGGGCCTTTTGTTCGGTAGCTGGAAGAATGTTTACTTAAACTACTAGACAGGAATGCATCGGCTGAGGGGGAAGCAGATAATTCGAAGGTGAAATACAGTTCTTGGCAGAGAATAGGCTGATGTCAGGCTTCGTGAGCCGCGCAGATAATAAGACAAAGTTCATGGTCACAGATGCAGGCTCAGACTGGAGCTTTCAGAGACAGAAAGCAAGAAAAGCTTGATGACAGAATCAGGGCCTACTTGCCTGGACTGTAAAATGGCATAAGTGAACCATATAAAGGCGGTGGCCTTTCGTACTTAGGAATGGAATATCCGGCCCATTCATGGCGGATCAACAGAGGACATGTTAACGGTGGACGCACATGTATTTGCGTCTTCATAACTGGAACTGGAGGGAACATACATGTACTTGTAACATGCACATAGAACCGTTGGGGTCCAAGATAGGGGACATAACTGACCAGAAAAATCCACATTTCCACATTCCCTCCTTGTCCCCTACTTGCCCGTCAAGAGATATCAATCTTCATTAATCCATTGATCTGTTCATATAGCATCATTTGTTCTTCTTTCTTCTTCCGGGATCTTGAATGAAAATCTTGATGTGGAATGCACGATGTGGCACACAGACCACAAATCGCTGGTCCACATTGCAGGCATAAGCAGCAACTGAATAGTATGAGAAGGCCAATACCTAGGAAGGATAGGACCCTCCATCCAAAGGTAGATAATACACTCCAAAACCAACCGGACCAAGTCCAGGTGCCTGGATTCTGGTGTATCTGGCTTACAATCTTATGAAGGCGAGTTATGGCTTTATATACAGATGGCGAATTTTCTGGTATGAAAAATGCAACAGCTTGATTTGATGACCCTACAAGCTCCGCCCCTATCGGCCAGGATAACGTCAAGGACAAGACTATTTTGAAGCACAACAATCCGCATAGCAGACTGCTCTTCTGTTAAATTGCCTAAGGCGGAAATAGTTTCGTTCACTACTGCTTCAAGGGTTCTGGTTAATCTACGTATCAGCTTACTATTGGTAACTGTACCTATATAGGGAAAGAAACCTTTATTGAAATCTGTGTATTTTTCCCATGCTGTTTCAGTGTAATCGACAATTGGGAGATCTCTCTGCTGTCTATTGTGTACTAAATGAATATTTCTATGAGAATCAGGAGGAGCTAGGAAAACAGGTGGTAGGAGGAATGCTATGTAACAGGTACCATCCCAATCTAGAGGTAGGCGTATATATGCGGTCTGGCCACATATAAAGTAGGAATGACGAGAAGCTCTAAATGTAGACTTGCCTTGATCACTGAATTTTATTACAGTGGTGCATTTACTATGGCCCATGTGTATGGAGCCATTCTTTCTTATACATAATTCCCCTTTTACTGGGAATACGGACATGGCGGGCAAGATTGGTGTAGCTTCAGATTCAACGTTCAGGATCATGAGGTTAAGTGTAAAATTACCTAATCCATATACTTCATTTCTTAGATCAGTTCCTGTTCTTTTGGGAAGTCCCTCCTTGTTAGGGTAGCAGACTTTAAGCAAAAACTAAATTCAGGTTTCCTCATACCCAGTTGTCTTGATAAACTGCGGAATTCGAATCTAGGGAATTAATCAAACTAAACCATGCTCCACAGGAGCCATTGTGTGTGAACGGATAGAGAAAGAGGGGCAAAACTCCCTTATAGTTCTGATAGGGGGGGAGTCGGCCACAGACCCAGCAGTCTGTAGCATTGCTAGTCTGATGTGAATGGTGCAGCATCTGAATAAAGGTATTGTTGCGTAAGGCAAGTCGATATGATAGCTCATAGGATGGCAGATCACTAAATGTGTGCTTTATGGTATCATTAGTGGAGGAGTATAAGAGTGAGGCAATAGGAGGAAAAATAGCATGTAGTATTAAGCTGATACATATTATCGTGATGCACATAAGAGATTGAAAAATTACAGTCACTATACATCTATTTGCTTCTTATCTAGCTCTCTTATTTTTGCTTTATGTTATTGTCCAAGATCTTATGCGAGCCAGAATACATGTTCAACCGCTTCACCACCTAGTGGACTTAATTGATCAAACGGGTTCTGACTTAGATCAAAGTTTAGCTTTGTGGAAACTTCTGGGGAGTCTCCTCTAGAAAATGGTGTTCAAAATCCAAAATCCAAGTTTAAAGTCTTTTTCCTTTGTAAAAGAGTGGTGAAGGTGCACTTTGACTTTAACGGCCGTCCCCGTGGTCCAGAGCACTGACTTTGGCGCCTTTCATCCAGGAGCGATGGAGTATTCTTTGACCTGGGTGTTGTCAGGGAAGGCGGCAGCAACCTGCGAACAACAAGAGAGTAGTGCAGACATCAAGGAAGCCAGGTAATCTGTCAGCATGTTACTATTAACATCAGTAATCTTTTAGGCATTGGAGTGCCCCACATATTTGGTGGTCTACCAAAGACCACTTCATAGGGAGATAAGCCTGTTCTAGAATGAGCTACAATTCGCATGTAAAAGAGGGCAACCGGCAGGGCTACCATCCAGTCTATACCTTTGTCTGCGCAAATTTTTAATGTCTGATTATGTCTTTCTACAAGGCCTGCTGCTTCAGGATGTCGCACACAATGGAATTTCCAGGTATACCCTAACAGAAGGGACACCTGCTTCATTAGTACCAGGACATATTTGTAACCTCTACATCTGTTTATTTGGATATAATCCATTTGGAGCACTTCAAAAGGGTGGTCAGGTGGATGGAATCCACCTTGTTCCATCGGAATGCCTTTACCTGCATTGAATTGGCAACAGATCATACATGTTCTGACCTTTTGTTTCGCTGCTGCACGCAGGTGCTTGTTGAACCATATATTCTGTAAGCTATCTATCATTGCTTTCTCTCCTAAGTGTGTGGGACTATGTGCGGTATTTATAATCACTTGTACCATGGTATCAGGAAGAAACCATGTGGATTTGCCCTTATTCATCCAACCCTGATCAGTCAGTACCCCTCCTTGTTCCGACCATTTCTTTAATTCGTCCATAGTAGCATGTGTCTGTATGTCTTGTACATCCTTGGAAGGATCCCTAACTGTCATGGCTTTGGACACTTATTGAACCTGTAACTTTGTCATGTCTAGTGGGGTCTGAGCTGTCCGTTTAGCTGTTCGGTCTGCCAGATCATTGCCTTGGGAAATGGTATCTGTGGCTCTAGTATGTGCTTTACATTTTAGGATAGCTATGGCTGTTGGTAAATGTATTGCTTCCAGTAGGGCTTGAATATGGGGGCCATGCTGTATCTTGGCCCCATGAGAGGTCAAGAAACCTCTTTCTCGCCAGAGAATCGGTGTAAATGTTTACTCTCAGGTGCTTAGCTCTTATGCACGCTTGTGTCAGGGCGATGAGCTCTGCTGCTTGTGCTGACAATATGTCTATTCTTTTAGTCTCTATTATTACAGTATCAGTAGTCACTGCATATGCTGCCACTAATTCTCCCGCCCCTGTCCTCATGCATGAGCCGTCAACTTATAGTGTTAGGTCGGGGTCTGGGAGTGCAACGTCTGTCAAGTCTTGTCTTGGTTTAGTCACGGTATGTATTACTTCAACACAGTCGTGTGGTGAAACGCTTTCTGTACTGGAGGGCAAAAGGGTAGCAGGATTCAGTATGTTGCATCGTCTGATCTCTATGTGTGGTTGAAATAACGTTGGCTCATAGCCTGTCAGTCTAGCTACAGTCAGGTGTCGTGTTTGTGTCCGGTTCAAGAGAACCTCTACTGCGTGTGGTACTTGTACTGTCAGAGGGTGGCCCAGCACTATCGAGTCACTTTGTCTTATGGCTAAGGCCGTTGCTGCAACTGATTTTAGGCACGCAGGCAAAGCCTGTGCTACTGGGTCTAATGTACTAGAAAAATAAGCACAGGGCTCGTGTTTTCCTGCATGATCTTGTGTTAGGACAGATAGTGCTGTTCCATCCCGCTCTGTCACAAAAAGCATAAACGATTTGTTGTAATCAGGGTTTGCTAAAACTGGTGCTTGACATAAAGCTCTCTTTAATTCTTCAAATGCCACAGTGTGTTCTTGAGGACTTTAGTCTTTTTTGTGTCTTGGGCTGTGACAAACCAGAAATCAATTGAATACGTTCCGGTGCCCACAACTAATTCCCCTGAAAGATCACAATAAAACATGAGAAAAAGGGGAAAGCACCATACCTATTTCCTCGGCTTAATTTCTAAGGGGGCTAATTTCTAAGGGGCTTAATTTCTTAAGGGGCTAGCGGGAAGCGAACCTCCTCAGGGGCCAGCAGAAAGCCAATATTCTCCTCCTTCCCCCCCTTTTTGACAGGAGGAAATCTGAAACAGATTTCACTGCTGTCAAACACTATCAAACCCTGTGTCTTGTCAACACTATTAATCCCTGTGTGTAGCTACTGGGCGTAAGCAAAATCATAGGAGACACACAGCGTATTTGAAACGGCGAGAAATCCTTCAAATTAATGTACAAACCTCATTGTGTTAGCTCATAAGCTGGCCAAATGACATCTCATATGCAAATGTCCCTATTACATGAACCTACACCAACCTGAAGTCAATATTAATGCTAGTAGGCCCTAATAGGAATGCTAAATTACCTAAATATTCGGAAAACCAAGTTTAAGAACAGTTGTTAATGTTGATAATTAATAATTTATCTGCTAAAGAAATCAGTCATTTTGCAATAATTTCCACCTATACAATAAATAGCCTAATTTAAAAACAAGTCAACTTTTGGGGCCACCACTTACAAGAATGAGCTTACTAAAGCAAACTTTAAAAAGGAAATCCTGTCAGATATTTTCTCATTACCCTAAATACCGAGCCTCATTTGTCACTCTGTGGTGGCAGTCCTTATTTAAAACAGGCCTTCAAGAGTTAAGATGCGAGTGCACAGATCATAATTGTTCCTTAATGTCCAATCTGGAAACATATGACCGAGGCTGCCTGTCTATAAGAGAAAGGCAGTCATGTGAAAAATATTTTAGTCTTGCATAATTTTTCCTTTTATTTCATTCATCTCCAACACCAATTAGACATACACTGATAACGTGTTGTCTGCTATTTTGACAGCATGATAAAGGTAATATCACGTCAGTTAAATTTAGTAATTGTGAACAAGTTCCAGCCAAGCGCTGTGCAAAGATCGCCGTCGTCACGACTATCTCTGTACTTGCACAGGAGAACTTGGTATTAAACGCTAAACAGACTGGTCAATACAACACAAAAACAAAACATATATAAAATACATATGCCAAGCCATCAGTATACCAAGCACAGAAAGCATAGACAATTACACTAACATATATAAATGAGCAGTGATGCGCAATTATAGTACCTACAGCTCAGAGGCGAACACTCTGGCCTGCTTAATTTGTCAGGCTTATAATCAATAACTTATTTACCTGCCCTATACACCCCCATCTGAAATCACCGTGTCAAGTCTGACACACAGAATCAGCAATAATAATCAAAAACGAAGAACACACGAACCTGTTTGTTTTCTTTTATAAAAACAGAATCAGCAATAATAATCAAAAACGAAGAACACACGAACCTGTTTGTTTTCTTTTATAAAAATGAGCTATGCATCTTCGTCAACACAATGTACCCTAATGTCCCAGACGAAGACGCACCTCTCATCTCTCCTCACAGACTTTTAACCACTGGATCATTTATCCAATGCAACTGGTGGCAGCTTGTGGCCACAATTCAAAAATGTCTGAATTTGAAAATCGTTTTTATATAGGCACATAGCCCTTAAAATTCCAAGCAAGAGCAACATTTTACTTTCTGGCCAGAAGCAATATAACAATTGCTAAAAAATAAAACAAATCTTCTCCATATACATTTCCTCGGGACACTTGTTTTGCACAGAATAGAACAAGGGAATCTTTCTCGACTTACATTTCTCAGCTGCCCTGTCTTATCAGAGAAGTTAAAAATAGCCCCTCAGCGCGGCCTGAGCCTGGGCTGCCAGCCAACGTTTTTGTTGTTCCGGCTGCAGGCATTACACAGATGCGATGTCAGAGAAGCTTTCTAAGCAGTGCCTCTGTTCTGCTCCTCTCACCGGCCCCCACCTACACTGGCTACAAGGTCAGAATCTGTCTCCGATTTCTGT
Source organism: Triturus cristatus (assembly GCF_964204655.1). Classification (NCBI taxonomy): domain Eukaryota; kingdom Metazoa; phylum Chordata; class Amphibia; order Caudata; family Salamandridae; genus Triturus; species Triturus cristatus. The sequence continues at coordinate 656,455,672 of NC_140583.1, forward strand.
ATCACATACTGCTCTACACAGCCCCCACCTTCTCCTCACTCTGAAGCTGTCAAAGACAAAAAGACTACTCAATTCCATAAAAACTGCAATAATTCGCTCAATTGAAAAATTATTTTTACATACAATTTGCACTCAGGGGGTCATAATCTCACCGACTTGACCCAGCACATTGGCTCACTGGACCACCAAGAACACAAACCTGTATTCTTGAACAATTTGCAAATTCGAAATACCCACAATTCTTTTTTTTTTTTTTTTTTTGTTTTTTTTCAAGCTAAACTTTTCAACAATTACTTTTTCGTTAGCACTTTGTACATTAGGGGTGTCATCAAATCACAGGTGTTGCTCCTTCTCTAGCTACACCCCTCTCAATTTCCTATTGACAACGTAGTCAAATGTTGGACCATGTAAACACCAGCCATGCGCTGTTCATTTGGTGGGTGGCTCAAGAACCTTTGGGCTACTATATCATTATTATATGTTTCGGGTACTTGCGGTGGCACTCTAACTGGTCTTTCTACTGGGGCCATTCTTGCTAGGTCCTCTGAAAGGACGGGATAAATACCAGCAACGTCAGTATTTCTTTCTCTGTCAGCCTGCGCTCATTTTACCTACTCCAATTACTCCTGTAACATCTGTTCCTTGGCTTTTCCAGACTCCAGTCTACTCCTCTCTGCTTCGTGAAACACTTACTCTGACCTACTATGTGACTCCTTGCGCCAAAACTCAATGGCATCCTTCCAAGCTGGTCTACATTTTCTCTTTCATTACAGTGTTTCGTTGTCCATCTACTTGTTCTGCTTTTACACGTATACCTTCCTCAACTAACACATTTTCTCGAACTTTATTTGAATTCTCCTTACTCTTCTCTTCCTGTCTACGTGCTTTTTCCGTACGTCTATACGATTCTTTTCGCCATAATTCAATGGCGTCTTTCTGTGATTGTCTAGCTTTCCTTTTCCATAATTCTTCCTCTACTTTCACGATGCAATCTGCATCCCAGGTCCCAGCTGCGGGCCACCTGTGACTTTCTGATAATTCCTTGGTGTAGTCTACCCATAAATCAAGAAATAATATGGCGTCTAGGCCATGTTTATGAAACACAAAGTACCCTGGAGTGTCCCTAGGAGGAATGGGAACAGCTTCTTCGAGTAGCCCTTTTCTAGTTGTGATCTGTCGTAGTTTCGAAAAGAGCGGCATATTGAGAACTGATCTGATACTTGGTTTTGAACAAACTTAATACAATAAAACACAATAATGAACAGTCATTCATACCACAATATGCAGGACATATCAATACATTTTAACATTTAACATTTAACATTTTAACAAACAACGAACAATAATGATGGCCATTAGGAAACTAGTTACTTGGCATACTTGACATACTAGATATACTGCTAAACAGTACAGATACACTGCTGAAACAGTGCAGACCGGATTTGTGTACCCAAACCCGTCTTGACCGGCACAACCTATGTGCACGTCAGAAACGCCTCCCCGGTAATGGTACTCACCGGGTAGCTCGGAACAGAAGGCCTCGGAACGGAACTTGAACTTGAACTGGACCGGACTACCGGACTGGACTGGACTTGAAACTTCGGACTCGACTTGAAACTTCGGGACTTGGTGGGCCTCTGTATACCTCGGACACAGCTCTCTCGCAGGTGGGCTCTGGGTAGGACAATCTGCGTTCCTCACCGCCTCGTATGGATGCCTGGTCGCAGTCTGTCCCCTTCGTTGGCCTGAGGGAGTTGGCGGGAAGACCCGCGACGTGCGCGCTTGAAGTCCATCACGGCTGTGGAAGGGGGCAAAACTGGACCTTCATCTCCGGCGTGTGGGGAAAGAGATTAAACTGTTCGGGCGCCATTATGTGGTAAATAAAATATTACGCTCTCAGACTTTTAAGTATATAAATAAGATCATGCATAAAGCAAGAGGCTGAGTCTGTGGTATCAGATTCATAAAGGGATTTATTCCAATAACTCGAGTCAAAGGGAGAATATTTCCATCACCAAAAAAGGATCTGGAAGGGACTGAAAAGTATTCTCAATATTCTCAAAACATTATTCACAGAGTACAGTATATATACATTTCTCAATTGTACGTAAGCAAAAGAGCAAGAGAGAATGAGATAAGAGCATGTGGGCGTGTAAGTAGGCGTGAAGGTGGGCGTCCATGTGGGCGTCCACTTGATGATAATGGGTAATTTGTCATGTGTGGGTGGATACCTGGAGAATCCTGCAATGTCAGCAGAAATATTTGGCAGAGATGCGTGCGCAGTCGCATGACGTGTGATAGACGTGCAACTAGAGGGAGAAAGGGACTTGACATTTAGCTCTACATGTGGAGACAAAAGTCTGGGGTTATGTCAACCTAATCCCAAATCATATCTAATATCCTATGTTTAAAGAACTGTGTTATCCAAAAAGAAAGGTCTCTCGAACAAAATCTATTCTATACTGACTGTGAGTGCGTGTACAAGCGTCTAAGTGTCTACACTAAATGCGAGGGGGTAGGAATATTCCATGGTAACAGGGCTATGAATTACTTGCATGAGGACAGAGAAGCCGGGCCTTTTGTTCGGTAGCTGGAAGAATGTTTACTTAAACTACTAGACAGGAATGCATCGGCTGAGGGGGAAGCAGATAATTCGAAGGTGAAATACAGTTCTTGGCAGAGAATAGGCTGATGTCAGGCTTCGTGAGCCGCGCAGATAATAAGACAAAGTTCATGGTCACAGATGCAGGCTCAGACTGGAGCTTTCAGAGACAGAAAGCAAGAAAAGCTTGATGACAGAATCAGGGCCTACTTGCCTGGACTGTAAAATGGCATAAGTGAACCATATAAAGGCGGTGGCCTTTCGTACTTAGGAATGGAATATCCGGCCCATTCATGGCGGATCAACAGAGGACATGTTAACGGTGGACGCACATGTATTTGCGTCTTCATAACTGGAACTGGAGGGAACATACATGTACTTGTAACATGCACATAGAACCGTTGGGGTCCAAGATAGGGGACATAACTGACCAGAAAAATCCACATTTCCACAGTGTGCGTAGGTGTATGAGAGGTTATATAGGTGTGTGAGTAAATGTGTGAGTGGTTCTGTGGATGATGTCATCAGGGATGTCATTTGAGATGTCATAAGTGATGTCATCAGTGATGTCACTGATCATGTAATGAGTGATGTCATTTGTGAGGTCCTAAGCAGTGCATTACGGGGGCCTAAATTATAGTTAGCTCAGGTAACTATAACTGAGAGTGGCTGCATAAGTGTCTCACTGGGTGTGTGAGTGGGTGCATGAGTGTCTGAGTGGATCTGAGTGGGTGTGTGAGTGGGTGCATGAGTGTCTGAGTGGATCTGAGTGGGTGTGTGAGTGTCTGAGTGGGTGTTTGAGTGTCTTAGTGGGTCTGTGAGTGGTTTTCAGAGTGGATAAGGGGGTTTGCGACTGCCTCCAGTATGATTCAGTCTGTGAGTGAGTGCATGAATGTCAGATTGGCTCTGTAAGTGGGTGTGTGAGTCTCTGAGTGGGTCTGTGAGGGAGTACATGAGTGTCTGAGTGGGTCTTTGAGTGAGTGCAGGAGTCTCTGAATGGGTCTGTAAGTGGGTGTGTGAGTCTCTGAGTGGGTCTGTGAGTGAGTGCATGAGTCTTTGAGTGGGTCTGTGAGTGGGTACATGAGTCTGTGAGTGGGTGTGTGAGTCTCTGAGTGGGTTTGTGACTGGGTGTGTGAGTCTCTGAGTGGGTCTGTGAGTGGGTGTGTGATTGTCTGAGTCATTTGTGAGTAGGTGCAGAAGGCTCTAAGTAGGTCGGCGAGTAGGTGTATGAGTGTCTCAGTGGGTCTGTGAGTGGGTACATGAGTCTCTGACTAGGTCTGTGAGTTGGTGTGTAAGTGTCTGAGCGCCCTCTGTTTTACCCTCTTCTGCTTTGTTTTGACTTTTCTGACCTCTATTTTGCCTTGCCTGCTCATTTTTCTGCCCTCTGTTTTGCCTTTTCTGCCCTCCATTTTGTCTTTTCTGCTTGTTAGTCTGCCCTCTGATTTGCCCTCTTCTATGATGGGAAGGGGGGGCTGTGCGGCCCACCTCCCCAACTGATTTCGTCCCCTGGGGCCAGGTCAAAACTTATTGGGGGAGGGGTGCCGCAGCCCCCTCCTCGGGCCAATTTCAGTCCTGGGGACCCCATCCCTCAAGGCCCAACCACATTTTCCTGGAGCCCACCCAGTGCACTGAGTGTGCTATGATGGGGAATGCGGAGCGCCTCAAGGCCCCCCCTAGTCTCTGCTGGCTCCTCACCTCCTGCGGGAGCTGGCATTTCTCCTGCATGCAGGTGTCTTGCTTCGCCTTTCAGATAATACAGAATCTCCCACATGGTGGCCCAAAACATGGCAATGTAGGAGACATAAAATATATCAATACCTAGAAAAGAGTTTTATTTCACAAAATGCAAAGACTCTCTTCTTAGAATAATGCTTGGGGTTTATTTATGCAATGCTCTCTAACAGAAAGGCTTTCCCAGATGCCAAATGCACAACATTTAAATACACATAGAGATATATATATTTATATGCAAGCAATAATAACGCACTTGGTAAATGCAACAGTTGAATGCATGAATAATACTAATGAATAAACAAGCAGCAAATAATATGAGATCAAACTCAAGCAAATATTATGGGACGTACACACATATATATATCATTGCTCCATCTGCACCTCCAAACCAGCGCACTCAATAGACGGGTGCTTTGAAACGCGAAGGTGCAATCGCGTTCATTAATGCGCGCTCACTCCCAGTCACTTTCAGGAACTCGGAAAAGCACTCAGCGGGACACTCTTGCAGTTATTAAATCTTTTATTGCATGGCGAGCATAAAAAACATGACGCGTTTCGGCTATGCCTTAGTCGAATGTTTAGCAAAGTTCGCGCCAAAAAGCAGCATATTTAAAGAGGCATTACGTGAGTCACATGGTATTACAGGACAATCACCTTAGAAAGTCAGCCGCCATATTGAAAAGCAGTTACCAAGATGTATGGATACAAGTTTCAAATTACTAAACATTTCGCCGTATATCGGCTCGCAATGTCAGCCATCAATTTGAAATACAATTGTTAAAACTCATGAATATGAGCCTTAAATTGTTAGATATTATGCCGTATATCGGCTCACAAAGTCCCTCAAAGTTGACCATAATAAAGCCGTGTATCGGCTGCCATCACTGCATAGTAGACCTCAAAGCAATAGAAGGATGGCTCCAGAATCCTTTTAATATCATAACGATATCTAACGATTCAATGTGTATTACTTCATATTAAATATAAAGGGAGAGCATTTAACCGTGTATCGGTTGCCCCGTTTACAAGCAAAATTTGCTAACATAATGCCGTGTATCGGCCTGAACCCCATTACTATTGCTACCATTGAAGCAGTTGCGTGACCCACAAATAGAAACCTCTGTCAAAAATTATTATATAAATTCAAAAGATATACATTAAAAGTTATCGCACAAAACCAATACCACTTAATTACTGAAAAATCTTATCTTCATGATACATATTGCTTTTCATCATTCTCTTTTTACTACATTGATTACTGTCATTTCACTTCTTACTTCTCAATCCCCAAGATGAACTGATAATTCCTCCCCCACATTCATGCCAGCCGGATTCTTAGTTCCCAGATCTATAATGTATCGTGACTCAAGCCTGCGCCGTTGTTTGATTCTGTCTCCCCCCCGACACTCGCAGGGACCTGATCCAGACCATAATAACGCAATAGTTCCCTATTGCTATTGTGCTTCTCAGAATAATGTCTCGCGACAGAATAAGTGATGTCATTCTTGGCTATCGCTCGCATATGTTCTAAGATGCGAATCTTAACACAGTGGATCGTACTGCCCACGTAGCGCAAGCCACACGGGCATTCCAGGCAATAAACCACATAGTTGGTATTACAAGTTAGGAACTTTTTAATGGGCCGAGGATTCTTTAAACCAGTAACCTGATAAGTTAATGTCCTTTTACTGCCAACACAGGCTTTACACTTGCCACAAGGGAAGAAACCTCTTAGGGTTCCCGTCACCTTGGGACTAGTAGATAGATGACTTTGTATCAGACTATCCCTTAGAGATCTAGCTTTTCTGAAAGTTACTAAAGGGGCAGAAGGAATATCTGGACCAATAATATGATCCGTTTTCAGAATGTGCCAATTTTTTCTCAATTTTTTTTTCAATTGTTTGGCATCATTTGCAAAGGTAGTCACCATCCTGAATTTATTGGTATCTGACTCATCCATTTTATTTTTCTTTCTTCTCTCTTTCTTTGCCTGTGTATCCCCATTCTGGTCCTCATTCAACAGAGTAGCCCTAGGTACATTTCTGACTTGCTGAAGAGTAGTCTCAAGGAATACTTTATTATATCCTCTTGTTACAAATCTGCTGATACTATCCTTAAAATCATCCACCCTGGTACTATTCCGCTTCAACCGCAAGAATTCACCATAGGGGATGTTTCTTACTAGCCCAGGGAGATGATTACTCGTAGCGTGCAGGGTCGAGTTACCGGCTGTGGGTTTACGGTACAGGGATACAGATAATTAGTTATTTGCCACTCTGATCTTTAAATCAAGGAAGTTGACAGTTTCAGAACTGACTTCCCTACTAAATTCCAGATTGACAGCATTCTTGTTCAAACTATCAATGAAGACAGAGGCTGACTCAAAAGAACAATCCCAGATAATACAGAGATCATCGATATATCTATACCAACTGATTACCCTGTTGTAGTCAATCAGTCCAGGTGTCCTGGACACCTGCTCCTCCCACCAGCCCACGAATAAATTCGCGTAACTGGGGGCGAAGCAGGTGCCCATCGCAGTACCAGACTTTTGATGGTAAAAATCATCACCAAAAACAAAAATATTGTTTTTAAGGCAGAACTCAGTAAATTGAAGGATCATTGCATTATGTTCCATGAATTTCAGGGGCTTTTTCTTCAGAAAATAGGCTACGGCCTCCAATCCATGTTCATGTCTTATCCTGGTATACAAGCTAGTAATATCTAGCACAATAAGTTTGAAATCAGGATCCCATTGTTGTTTTTCAATACGCTTCAGAAAATCTTGCGAATCCTTGATATACGCAGGTAAGGTTCTTACTAGTGGGAAGAGAAAGGAGTCAACAAAAATAGATAAATGTTCCGTTAGGCCCCCTTGGGAAGAGACAATAGGTCTGCCCGGGGGGTGATCGATATTCTTATGGACTTTGGGGATATGGTAAAATGTAGGAACCACCGGATTTAAGCAGCGGAGGAACAAATACTCTTCCATGCTTAGCATAGATTTATCAAGCCATATTTTAATCATGTCATGATATCGTCTGATGTTGTCCAGATATATATCCTTGGAGATTTTTTGATAGTTCTCTACATCCGACAGTTGTCTAATGGCCTCCATCCTTCTATTGCTTTGAGGTCTACTATGCAGTGATGGCAGCCGATACACGGCTTTATTATGGTCAACTTTGAGGGACTTTGTGAGCCGATATACGGCATAATATCTAACAATTTAAGGCTCATATTCATGAGTTTTAACAATTGTATTTCAAATTGATGGCTGACATTGCGAGCCGATATACGGCGAAATGTTTAGTAATTTGAAACTTGTATCCATACATCTTGGTAACTGCTTTTCAATATGGCGGCTGACTTTCTAAGGTGATTGTCCTATTTTGTTGTCCATGTAAGGTAATACCATGTGACTCACGTAATGCCTCTTTAAATATGCTGCTTTTTGGCGCGAACTTTGCTAAACATTCGACTAAGGCATAGCCGAAACGCGTCATGTTTTTTATGCTCGCCATGCAATAAAAGATTTAATAACTGCAGGAGTGTCCCGCTGAGTGCTTTTCCGAGTTCCTGAAAGTGACTGGGAGTGAGCGTGTATATATATATATATATATATATATATATATATATATATATAATCAGTAGTTTATTCAAAAGGAAAGGTGTAGTCTAAAATATATATTTATAGTTTTCCCAGACTCTTAGTCACGGCGAGTGTGTGGTGTGATAGCGAACCCCTCAACATTCCAAATGTCCATTCTCCAAATAAACCACCCACCAGAACGGAGACAGGCCGCCACTGCAATGCGATCATAATTGTGATAGTTTAATAATTCACCAAAAGCAACTAACAGCCTGATGTGTTTCAGAGTAACATGCTCCTTGTCCCCATGAACAAGGAGCCTGTTGCTCTGAAACGCATCGGGCTGTTTGCAACATTTTTTGTTGTAACACAGGAGTGGGAACGTACAGTTTATCTGAGTGATAATAGAGATTGGCCTTATGCTATGTCTAGGGTCTGTCAGCCAATCCTATGGGCTTAAGACTTAGTAATGTGACAAGAGCTCACCTAATAAGGACTCAGGCTCATCACTTGTATTGTTACATGTGCTTATTATCCTTTTCTGTGGGATTATGGATGGCTACTCTTGTGGTTGGAACATAGCCCTCTTATCGAAACGTAAAAGTGCATCAGCCTTCCCCTGTTTTTCTGCGGGTGGTTTATTTATTTAGAAATCTGTTTATTGAGTTTTAGATGGTATACATCATATCATGAAACAGAAGAATGTGCAGTTACATTTAACTCATAGCAAAATATTCATACTGGCGTACAAATAACTGTAAGAATGGGTGTACCTCTCGATTCCTTATCGCAATGAAGGCCCCCGCGACAGTGACTTCAACTATTGAACCGTTATACATCCTGAAGCCTTACCCCATAAGGGGTGACCCTAAGGCAAAATTCTGCGGGTGGTTGATGATCATAAAATCATATTCGCTTAAACATAATTCACATCTCATTTGGTGTGGGGTGAGTGCATGGGCAGATTTTAAAAACTGTAGGTTTTTATGGGCAGAATAGATGGTAACTGTGTGTCGGGAACCCAATAAGTAATGTCTCCACTCTTGAAATGCCAATTTGATAGCTTGTAATTCCTAATCAGCAATAGTATAATTCTGCTGTGTGGGTAATAGGTTTTAATAGAAGGTGATTGGATTTGTTTTACCTGTCATAGATCTCTCTGGTACAAGAACCCACCAACAGCATATTAGGAAGCATCAGCTTCGACATAGTAAGGTTGGGTAGTGTCAGCATGCTTTAGGATGGGAGCTGCAGAGAACTGTTCCTTGAGAAACAAAAAGGCGATTTCAGCTTCCTTACACCATGTATAGCACCCTTGTGTGGTAACTTAGTGATTGATGTTATAATGTCCGAAAAACGTGTGATGAAACGCCTATAGAAATTAGCAAAACCAAGAGACAATGAGCCCTCTCTAATGGGAGCAGGACTGGGCCACTGTAGAATAGCTTTGATTTTCTTGGGGTCATTGTGTATACCAGAAGGAGAGAAAATACACCCCAGGAATTCTGCTTGTGTAATGTAATAAATACTCTTATCCTATTTGGCAAACAAATTATGCTGCCGTAGGCATTACAGCCCCTTCTTGACATGTATAACCTGCTCTTCCACAGTTTGGGAAAATATCAAGATATCATCAATGTGCACAATTATGAGAAAGGTCTAAAAACTCTTAAAAACCGCATTGATAAAGAATTGGAAGGCTGCCTGGGCATTGCATAGTCCAAAAGGCATTACACACTATTGGAACAAGCCGATGCACCAAGACACAATGTTTTTTTTCTTGCCTTTTCCTCTTTACGTTCTCCCAATCTGTGGTCCACTTTCACTACCAAATCAATGAAAGTAGAGCACTCATCCGGAGGATCCACAATCTGGACCAGTATATCCTTATGTTTGTCTTGTAACCATTGGTAGAAAAGATACGTTCTCTTTTCTTTAGGCCAATAAGTCTCTGCTACCAATCTGTTAAATGTAGTCACATAAGAAAGGAGATCATTTGAACCCTGCTTCAGAGTCAAGAGTGCAGTATCGCTTGCCCGCATAAAGGTGTGTCTGATGAATAAGCTATGCATCCTTTCCTTGAATAGTGGAAAACTGTACAACACAGGGTCATCACCTCAACTAAAGGATGACCCAGGTGGCCGCGTTTTGCACTAGATAGGATATAACAAAGACTACTTTGGCAGCATCATTGGGAAAGGAGGCGGGATGACAAAGTAACTGTAATTGACACTGGTTCATAAAAAAAGGAATTTGGCGCTGTCGCTATTAAAACTTTTGGGAACTCCCAAGGGCACAGGACTTGGTGTCATGACTGTGAGAGTAACAGGTTGAGTTCCCATGGCACCACAGGAAGGCACCCCCACCGGAGGGGCGAAAATTGACCTAGTTGTATGTATGATGGTTGGGTTTTGGGAATAGCAACGAATGTCCTCTCCCAACGATCACCCCTAGGTTTGTATCAAGTTAATTCAAATTTCAATTGCTGATTTTTAATCTTTATTGTTTGTACCTCTGTTTGCATGCAAGACAAGGCACTAGCTAACTCATCCATTGAAGACAGAATCTCCACCTATGCGCACAACAGCAAAGAACTCTTCAGCATCATCAAGGAGTTCGCCCAACCCACCAGCAAGTCTACTGACATCCCTCCCTCACAAGAACTCTGCAACAAAGTCAGCACCTTCTTCCACCTCAAAATCAAGAAAATTTACGATAACTTCAACGAAGACAACCAACACACTGAACCCTCACCAGCCACCCCCGACACCCTAAAGCCAACGATTGACAACTGGACTGCCCTCACCACCGAAGACACACTGAAGACTATGAAGTCAATCCACTCCGGGGCCCCCACGGACCCCTACCCCCACCACATCTTCAACAGAGCCGCTGACACCATCGCACCCATGCTCCGCCACACCACAACCGCTCCCTGACAAACGCCTCGTTCCCCGATGACTGGAAGCACGCTTAGATCAAACCCCTCCTGAAGAAGCCCTCGGCGGACCCCACCGACCTCAAGAACTATAGACCCATCTCCCTGCTCCTGTTCCCAGCGAAAGTCATTGAGAAAGCCATCAACAGCCAACTCACCACCTTCATCGAAAAGCATAACATCCTCGACTCCTCCCAATCCGACTTCAGAAAAAAACACAGCACAGAAACTGCCCTCCTCACCGCAATAGATGACATCCGGTCCCTACTGGACAGAAGAGAAACAGTAGCCCTCATCCTCCTCGACCTCTCAGCGGTGTTCGACACAGTCTCTCACCGCAACCTAATACGCAGACTCCACGACTCAGGGATCCAGGACAAGGCCCTCAACTAGATCCACTCCTTCCTCGTCGGCAGAACGCAGCGGGTCAGACTCCACCCTTTCCTCTCGGACACTACACCAACCACCTGCGGAGTCCCCCAGAGGTCCCCCCTCAGGCCCATGCTTGTCAACGTCTACATGGCTCCGCTCGCCCCCATCGTCAGAACCTACGGACTTAACATTGTGTCATACGCAAATGACACCCAACTCATCCTAGCCTTATCCAATGAACCCAACACCGCCAGACACAACTTTCAAGAAGGCATGGAAGCCATCGCCAAATGGATGAAAAGCAGCTGCCTAAAACTCAACACCGACAAAACAGAAGTACGCATCATTGGCCCAAACCCTGACGCCTTGAACAACACCGGGTGGCCCGCCGCCCTCGGAAGCCCACCCACCCCCACAGACAACGCACGCAACCTCAGAATCATCCTGGACGCCAAGCTCAAAATGGACCGCCAGATCAACTCCGTCGCATCCTCCTGTTTCCACACCCTCCGCCTCCTACGTAAGACCTTCAAATAGATCCCCCTCGAGCACAGAAAGACCGTCACTCACGCCCTTGTCACCAGCAGACTCGACTACGGCAACGCACTCTACGCCGCAATAAACGAAAACCTCACCTGCAAGCTACAAAACATCCAAAACGCCGCCGCAAGACTGGTCCTCAACCTGCCAAGACACTGCCACATCTCCCAGCACCTACGCACACTCCACTGGCTCCCCATCGAGGCTAGAATCACCGTTGAGATTCTCACCCACGCACACAAGGCCCTCCATGACACTGGACCAGCATACCTGAACAGCCAACTCAAATTCCACGCACCCCAAAGGAGCTTATGATCAGCCCAGCTCTCCTACGCCATGGTCCCCCGCACCAGAAAGACCAGATCGGGAGGCTGCTCCTTCTCCTTCCTCGCAGCCAGAGCCCGGAACCCCCTTCCACTCCACCTCAGACAGTCAACATCGCTCCCCATCTTCGTGAGAAACCTCAAAACCTGGCTCTTCGACAGACCTCCTCCTTGATGAACTGGAACCTGCACCCCCCTGCCACCACAGCGTCTTGAGACCCTTACGGGTGAGTAGTCGCGCTTAACAAACACCTGACTGAACAACTTACCTAAGGTTTTAACGGCAGTTAATCCCAGCAAGTTATTTACACTGAGTGAAAGGCACTTGCAATACCAGAAGTTGGAAAGGTTGCATTCAATTGTTCCACATCCTGGGGCATAGTTCATGACCTGTGCACAATTTTAGATTGTTTTTCTGGAAAGCGCTCATTCCTTCATAAAACTCAATGGGGTTTATTCACAAGAACGTGTGCTTAACATCACCAAAAAATGTTAACGCAACTTTACACATCGCAGCCTATTGTGGGAAAATAACCCTGTGTCAACATGGAATTTACAACAAGGCGGTACCATGCGATAGTCTGCCGAAACCGCGGACAATGCCCGTGATACAACCACCTCGATGGAGATAAAAACACAAACCACAACACTAAAAAACCTCCGATGGGCCAAAGCGCGATAAGAAAACAGTGACAACAATCAATCAATCAGGGGTTTATAAAGCATGCTACTCACCCGTGAGGGTCTCAAGGCGCTGGGGGAGGGTGGGGCAGCGGCTCCGGGTTAGCCGATGAGCCAGGTCTTGAGGTCCTTCCTGAAGGTGTGCAGGGCCGGGGAGTGTCTGATGTTCACAGGGAGCGTGTTCCAGGTTTTGGCTGTGATGTGGGAGAAGGCTCTCCTGCCGGTTCTGTTTCTGCAGATGCCGGGGACTTCTGCCAGGGCAAGGTCGGCGGAGGTTCCTCTTGGGTACGTGGAAGGATACTCTCTCGTTGAGGTATTTGGGTGCGCTGTTGTGGAGAGATTTGTAGGTGTGGGTCAGAAGTTTGAAGGTGACCCTCTTCTCGATGGGGAGCCAGTGTAGGTCTCGTAGGTGTCAGGTCATGTGCTCCTGGCGTGGTGTTCCCAGGACTAGTCTGGCTGCGCGATGGCAGCAATACACATGTGTAATGATGGAAAAGCACAAGAACAGCATACGGAAAATGCCTCAGAAAAAAATACATCAACAGCGGAGTACCACGGATGCTTCCTGACCGACTGCAGAGGACAACATGTATACCACAACATCCAAGCACCGTGGAAGAACAGAACCGACAGGCACACCACATGAAAGAGACCAGTGGCAAACAAATCACAGCCGGAGCGACTCGCCCACTGTGCAGCATACGCACATAAGCATAAGTGCACCTCGACATTGACAACATTCCGGTACAAACAGCAACACCTCCACAACAGAACACAGGACACAACTTGGTTCCGCAAATATGCACAACATGGCAAATCACATCTGAAACCGCAGGAAAATGTAACATGACAATGTACAAGTACAACCTGTAACCTGCAAATATGTTTTAATCACACATGCAGTGCAATTGGACATCTTCAATTGTCCCATGATTTCCATGGACGGCCACAATGTGACGTGCTCATGAGAAGTAAGTGTCAATGATGGAGTTCCTACGGGCCATTCCTTCCGCAACTGCAGTGGGATGTGGGCCACCTGCCCCATCGTCACCATCATCATCCGGAACGTCTGGAACTGGGATCCATTGGGCATTGGTGCGAAAACAGATGTTGTGCAACACACAACATGCAACGATCATCTTGCACACGATGTCTGGGCTGTACAGGAGCTTTCCACCTGTGCCGCCCAGGCACCTGAAACGTGACTTCAGCACGCCAAATGTGCGTTTAACGATGCCCCTGGTGCATATGTGGGCTGCATTTTACTGCCTCTGGGCAGGTGTGTCCGGGTCTCGGAGGGGTGTCATCATCCAAGGGCAGAGTGCATATCCTTGATCACCTGTGACAGTGCAGGGAGAAAAGGGTCAATACTTGGTTCGGCAGGATGTGATGGCAGGCCCACTAATCCAGTGACGTCTGTGCTGGCTGTGTACGGGGCTCCGTTGCCTACTGCAGGTAGTCGTCCGTCTTTACACCTGCTTGAGGCAGGTGTTAAATACCTGCAGCAGTTATCGCGGGAATACTGGCGATGTCTGCAGTTTGCACCAGCTTGTGAATGGGGTGTTAGGTCCATCTCCACTTTTGATGCGTTAAAGTGGAGATAAATTGGAGATAAGTCCTTGTGAATATGCCCCAATGTCTTTCAATAATGTCGTTCTTTTCGCTAGGCATAAAGGTTTGAGCCGCTGGCTCAGTGCACGCACTTGAATGATGCCTGTTTCTTTCTGGTGCAGCTGACATGAGAATCCTGAGGATGAACTTCTGAGATCCATTGGGGCCCAAATAGCAAATGCTGGAGTAAACCAAAATGCATGTAGGTGAAAGCAAATGCAGGGAGCAATAGTTCCAGTCGTTTCAATGTTAAAAAATGCTAGTGTTTCAATTATGCTCCATGCCCAGCTGCCTTCAGTAGCTGCTTATATAAACAGAGAGGATTGAAAATGCCTGTTCCTTGATTCCTGTTTCTTCCTTTGCACCCACCCTCTGAGGCCAGGGGTCGCAAAGGAAGTGTCAGGGGTTGCAAAGGGCAAGCTAGGTGTCACAACTGCGACCCCTGGTGACCCCTACATGACTTCCATAGAAGACAGTTGAAATTGTTTAAGAGGCTAGCCGGCTAAGGCCCTCTGTACGAGTTGGGTATATTTTACTCAGAGCAATAATTCTGGGTGAAATTCCTCAATTCGCAATAACAAGTCTCTCTGGGCCCAGTATTCAGGGCCGTACTGGCCATAGCAGGCACTGGGCGCTTCCCCGGTGGGCCGCCAGAGTCGGGCTGGTTTTGGACCTCTGGGGGGCCATTTTTGCTACCGGGGGCCAGTTTTGGAGCATAGCTGCACTATCGCCCCCCTGTAACAAAAGCAGCTGCAGTGTTTTCTATGCACACCCCCCCGCACCCACCCACCAACCCCCGGAGCCGGTCCGACTCAATTGCCAGGGCCAGTTTGAATTCCCAGTCCCTGCATTCCCAGTCCCGGCTCTGCTAGTATTATTGGGTCCTCAAATTCTAAGACTGGGTCTGTCTTTCCTACTGCAGAAGCAGGCACTGCTGGGCTCAGTACAGCCTGCCCCCTACCCAACCCCTGCACTGGGGCAGCAGACAATGCTCCTCCCAGACAGGCATATGCCTGCATACCTGCTCCCCAACAGCACCCCCCACTGGTCCTTCTACAGCCGGTACAATTTGTCCATATTTTGTTCCCCACTGGAAGTTGTAAAAAGTGCCCAGTAAAGGACCCAGTATCTCTAGTTCAGAGCAGTTGTTCCCCATTCCAGGGGGAAAAAACAGACTAGCTAGATTTTGGTGCTGGAATACTGGCCGAAATCAGACATTCTAGCCCCTCGTTGTCTCTGCCCCATATTCTAGCCAATTCGTAATGAGGGCCAAAGATGTTGTCCCCCATATTGTCCCCCATATTGGAATTTCTAAAATAAGAACGGACACCAGTTAGCTTCACCCATGTGAAATTACAATTATTGGGATTCCCAAAGCTAGCTGTGCAGCTGTGGTATGTCTCGCTTATTAATGAAGGAGCAAAACTATTTTGCTAAACATCTGGCAAACGGACTGGGGTGATTTAAGTGATTGTTCACCCGGATCAAAGTATATTCATACCTGGCAAAATGAGAAACCTCCATCTGCTTCACAATGCACTGGTGCTGGCCAACAGGTTGAAGAGTACTTTGGAGATACTGTAAGATTTTGAGTGGGAATGAGATGGCCCACAATAGCACGACTTGTCTGTTGTGCTTCAAAAGATGAATTATGGCCTATTGTATTTAAGGTACAATAAACTTTTGTATTGAACAATCAATGGCCTGAGTAAGAGTGAATGAGATACTGTTGATTACCTTCATCATTTGGAAGGGTACCCATCGGGTTTGTCCACTATCGCCTCAACAGCAATAGCAATTAAAATACTTGTGAATAGTTTAGAATAGGTACTCTGAAATAATGTTTTTAGTGGGCTTCTGCTGTGGAAGATCGAGTCGCATTATATCTTAGCGACCTGAGGGAGCGTGCGCGGCGCCGACCAAGATGGCCGCCTAACCCCGGAGCTCCGTGTCGCGAAGGGGAATGCCGTGCTAATTACCACGGCTTCAGCAACTTTTAAATGCCGAAATTGAGAGATTTATAGATTGGAAGAGCCCCTGAAGGATTCTCTTCCTTTTCTACGCGCCTCCAACACCTCTTCCTTCTGGAATGCGCTAATCCAGCTGCAAACCTGTTACGCCCGCCATTTTGTTTTCATCAAAGATTTCACTCACTTCAGGTACTTTACTCACACAATGACTTTAGTTATCACATGAAGCAAAGCCTGCTACTTTGGAAATATTTATTCTTTTATGTGACCAGGAGTGGCGCTAATATTTTACTTGCACTGAGTTGCGTGCTAATCTCTGGATTTACCTCAACTGTGATGTGCTTCTTCATTTGTCTTAAATTCACACCTTGGCTTTGACTTTGATTATATTCACGAGGTGCCTGCCCTCTCAAGCACAATTAGGTTTATTCCTATGTCAGTAGAGCTTTAACTACTTGAATATTTTGTGTTGCGCAGTTTCTTTAAATCGCTGTGATTGTGTGCACTCCTGCGCTTCACTGAAGTTTGCTACTCTTCCACTCTATGGGTAGGAGAAAGAAGTTACTTACTACCAGCAGGAGATACCCAGCTCGCACCCCTGTTTTGGACTCCTATCATTCTGGTCTTGCGTTTAGTGGTGGTTTTGAAATGGTGCATTCTGGCTCTTCAAAGTCTTCGAGCTCATCTATATCTTCTACCAAAATGCAGTCCCCTGCTTCTACCATCAAACGTCTCAAGCAAGACCCTCCCTCTCCACCGAAACCGGCTTCTCCGGTTTTCTTAGACATGGTCCTTGAAGAAATTCGCCCCTTGCGTCCTTTCATTGAAGAGACTAATTCACGTCTCCAGCTGTTGGATACCAAGTGAGCGTCTATGGAATCTCATATCACTAATGTGGAGCATCAAGTCGGTGACTTACAGAATTTCTCCACTAAATTATCTACTTTAGAGAGGGAGGTCTCTTTGCTCAAGAAATCAGCAGAGGATCTTGAAAACAGAAACAGGCGTAATAATCTGCGCCTGTATGGCCTTCCAGAAGGTTTGGAGGGTAATGACCCCGTCCAGTTCTTCAATACTTTTCTCATAAAACTTCTGGGCCTTCCTGCTTCTACAAAGCTTAACATTCAACGTGTTCACAGGTTAGGTCCTCACCTGTCCTCAACGGCTGCTCCTTCGAAGCCAAGGGGTGTGATCTTTTTATTTTTAAAATTTGCAGACTTGCTACAGGTCTTAAACGCAGCCAAGCACAAAAAGCAGTTTGTTCGGTTAGGTTCTAAACTTTACATTTCACAAGATGTGTCACAGGCAACAGCTAAATGACGGAAAGAATTCCTTGAACTCCGTCCAGCCTTACGTTCACTTGGAGCACGTTACGGACTTTTCCATCCTTGCCTGTTGAAAGTCACCTTCCAAAATAATACTTCCTCTTTTGATCATCCAGCTGACCTGAAGAAATTTATCCATCTACATTCCACCTCTTCTATGGAAACTTCTGGTCCTCTTTCTTCTTCGACGTCCTCCATAACTTGACTCTCTCATTTATTGCTGACAGGCTTTGTCTCACCATGTCTGGTTTTATGCAGATTTTTTCTCTCACAGGTTATTGATGGTGGCTATTTTATAATACGTTATCTTTAGTCCTTCATGTAAATGTATTCCTCTCTTATTCTTTTGTAGATGTTTCTCTTGATGATTCCCTCTCTTTGTTTCCTATCTGTCTCATCTGGTTCCCCGTGTTACTTCCTCCCCGGTTGGTTGTGTCGTCTTCTTCCCAGTGTCGCCAACTCCCACCTGCTTCCTTTTGTCCCCCTTCAAAGGTACATATTACAGTCGCCAATCTTTTTCTTTTTTATACTCTTGGTATTTTTTCTGTTTTTATAAATTGTTGACATGTACTGTCTTCTTCTGTTGCTCTTTCTTTCACCCTTTTTTCTTTCCCTCCTCTCTCTTTCCTCGATCAATTTTCCTCATTTATTTTTTCACATCCATCCTCTTTCTCATATGGCTTTATTCCTATCACTTCTTTTTCTCAATTTCTCATATGGTCATTTTTCATTTTGTGCTTATTTGCATTTTTCAATATTACACTGCTGTATATACAATGTTAATCACAGTTATTACTTGGAATGTAAAGGGTTTTAATAATCCTATAAAGAGGCAGAGAATTCTTTCACATCTGGCCTCATATAAACCTGATTTAGTTTTATTACAAGAAACTCATTTATCTGAGGCTGAAGCTCTTAAACTTAAGCGTAATTGGGTTGGCTCAGTATTGGTATCTCCTACTAATAGAAAAAAGAATGGGGTTGTTATTTTATGTCATAAAAAGTTGAAATGCTCTGTTGTAACGCAAGATATTGACTCCAACGGTAGGTGGATTCTGGTCAAACTACTAATTAATAAGATTCCTCTCACCGTGTTTAATCTATACGGTCCTACTCAACCTGATCCCTCTTTTTGGCCTGCCGTTACAGTCAAGTTTTTTCAATCTAAAGATGAAATTTTTATACTTGGGGATGATTGCAATCAAGTTATAGACCCTTTTATTGATCGCAAATCCCAGGTACGTTTTATCCCTCATAAAACTCACAAACAATTTCTTAATACTATCACACAGACTCAACTGGTTGACGCCTGGAGACTATGCAATCCAGACTAATCAGAATTTTCTTTTATTTCCCCACCACATGGATCCCTATCCCAGATTGATTATATATTTCTTTTCTAAATCCTTGGCCCAGAACCTCGTTTCCTCTTTGATCGAGCCCATTTTAATTTCGGATCCCGCTCTGGTATTTGTTGACTTCGATTTACTTCTTTCCTGCTCTAAAGCTTCTAGGTGGAGATTTAATAATTATCTTTTACACGATCCAGTTTTTTCCTCTTCATTCACCTCCTTTACTGAAGAATTCTTTTCTATTAATGAAGATTCTTCTATATCCCCCGTTTCGGTATGCGATAGATTTAAAGCCACTGCTCGAAGTTTTATTAGAGATTTTGGGCCTCATGTAGGTAGCATACCAGTTACCACTTCTTAAATACCGAGCCGTACCGAATCGGTATTTAAGAAGTGGTAACTCGTATGTAGGTAATGAGTCGGTAATTTTTACCGATTCGTTACAATTCGGTAATTACCGAATCGGTATTTACCGATTCGGTAATGAGGCATACTTTCCCATTGAGGGGAAGGTATGCCTCATTACCGAATCGGTAAATACCGATTCGGTAATTGTGGAGAACATGCAAGGGTGGCAGGGTGTCACATTGACACCCTGTTGCACCCCTGATTCGGCCATGTGTGCACATGTGGCACACATACATGCCCTAAGGGCATGTATGTATGCCACATTGCACACTGCTACGCGCGTAAAAATGCTTACACACATACATTAATTATTTACCACCAACTATAAGTTGGTGGTAAATACCGACTCTTAAACACACCCACACACTCCCCCTACATCTCGATTTTGCTTTCGGAATTTACCGAATCGGTAAAATTACCAATTCGGAAAAGTTACCGATTCGGTAACATTACCGATTCGGTAATTTTACCGAATCGGTAATTTTACCGATTCGGTAAATTCCGAAAGCAAAACTTGTCCCCCTACATACCAATAGCCAAAATACCGGTCGGTAACGGTATAATTACCGAAAATCGGCCGTTACCGACCGGTATTTGGCTACCTACATGAGGCCCTTGGTCTCTAAGAAAAAGAAACATTCCTCCAATAAACTTAAAGCTTTATTGTCTTCCATTAAACACTTAGAACATCAGTTTTATACTTCCTCATCGGACTCCACTTTGCAGGAACTTATTTGTGCAAAGATGGAGTTGAATAAAATCTCTACTGATAATGCTTCCTTCACTCTGCTATGTAGCAGTGCCAAATACTATGGAGGTCGAAATAAAGTTGATTCACTTCTTGCTAATTATTTAAAATCTAGAAAGGAAAAACCACTAATAGATTCTATTCAATCAACTGATGGTAAACACCTTTTCAAAGATCAGGATATATCAAACGAATTTACTAAATTTTATAATGTTTTATACACTCCTGAGTCGCCCCCACCTGCCTCACTCATTGATGATTATCTCCGTACTATTCCTCCTCCTTTCTCTTCTGATCTAGATTTCGCCTCTTTAGACATAGATCTTTCTCTCCAGGAAATCTCCTCCTCCTTGAACTCTTTTCCCCTGGTCCTGATGGCTTTTCTTCAGAATTTTATCTTCATTTTTCCAATTTGTTATTGCCAAAACTCTTCAAACCTTTTCAACATTTCTGTTCCACAGGTGCAGCAAGTGGTACTATTCTAGAGGCTTCTATTTGTCTTATTCATAAAGATGGCAAAGATCCCAAATTTTGCAAAACTTATCGTCCCATTTCCTTGATAAATGTTGATTATCAGATTTTTGCTAAACTTTTAGCATTACGACTTGAATCCTTTCTCCGTCATTTAATAGGCCTTGAACAATGTGGATTTGTTAAAGGTAGACTAACCTCTTAGGCTTCTTCTTTATCTTTTCCTCTTGCGGCGATCTCCATTGATGCAGAAAAAGCATTTGATAGGGTATACTGGTTCTTTTAGTTTAAATCTCTTTGATGGCATGGTTTTGGTGCTAAATTCATTTCTCTTATCCCTCTGCTTCTACCATCGTTAATGGTCAAATCTCACAGAATTTTTCATTTCATCGAAGTGTTAGGCAGGGATGTCCATTATCCCCCCTTTTGTTTGTTCTATCTCTTGAACCTTTTCTCTCTCGCATTCGTCATAACTCCTCTATTTTTGGATTTCCACATGGAGATCCTCATCTGAAATTATCTGATTATGCTGATGATATTTTACTCTTCATTTCCAATCCAGACTCTTCTATCCCTTCATTAATACAAGAAATCTCTGATTTCTCAGCGGTATCAGGTTATAAGATTAACTCTGATAAGACAGAAGTTTTACCAAGTACTAAATTTTGCCTCAAACAACAATTTGATTCTACTGGCTTTCATTGGAATAATTCTAAAATCAAGTATCTGGGTATTTGGTTTTCCAATTCTGTTACGAATTCGGTTAAATTAAACATGAATGTAGCTCTAGAACGAGGGGGGCGTGGCCAAGCAGGCTACAATGGCGGACGCGCTCTGTTGAGGCTCTGCGGTCGGGCAGACCAGTAGACAGCACCACATCGTCGAATCTGGCACCAAATCGCCTCCGCTGGTGTCGGAACTGAAGCTGCACGCAGTGATGCCAAAGAAGCCCTGAATGCTGCAGTACCCGCTCTTAGCCCGACAGTTGCACGGCTGTTTTTTGATCGCCGAAAAACACATCCCTGGGCTGGGAGTGCCTATCTGCTGCTTCCGACGACGACTGAACAAGAGGGCGCTCACTCGACTGTGATCACCCCCGCCGGCCACCGCATACCCAGCGAGCTGCGGAGGGGGTCAGGGGCAGTCGGCGGCAACCCGGCGCTGGTGACAGCGTGACCTCACCTGAGCGGTGAATCCCCAGGGCGGACGCCAAGAGCAACCACTGAGGCGGACCTTACCGGCACCAACGGGCGACTGCTGGGGGGCGAATTGCCGCTGCCCCCTCCCCGGTTCAGCACTTGGGGCCTTTTCGCGCCGAGTCTGCCTGACTCCAAAATGGCGCCCGCGAGCTGAGATGCCTCAGACCACCAGGCGAATATCCCCAAGGGACCTTCGTGCGACAACACAGGAGGTGAGAGATGGGGACCCGACCCAACTCCACTGGTCCTAATTATGTGATTCCCCCCCCCACCCACTGCAACGCCTAAGAGCTGGCCGTGCATAGTGACTGCCACTGCCTGACCCTAACATGGAGGCCTCCAGGGTGGATTGTAACCGGTGATCACGCTGCCACTTCACCCGCAGAAACAGCGGACGGGTGCCTGGAACACCCTCGATGCTCGCCTTACCTACTGCACCGCCAGCTCCGCGCATAACTGCCAGTCACTAGCACTGACGCCTTGGGTGTACAGGGACCCTTTGAATGCCATACACAATGGGTGGTGCCATGATGAGGACGCCAGATGGGAGAGAGTGGTGCTGAAATAAACGCTGGCCTCAGATAATACACGCCACACGCGCTGGGAAGCAAGAAGCAGGCCGGACAGAACACGACCGCCGTTAACGGTGCCCATCACAAGCGTGACTGGCGGCTCGACGGGGCAGACCCCACCGGGGCGGGAGTGACTTGCAGACACACTACACCTCATACATCAAGCGGTCAACAAGAGAGATAATTTGGCCACCAGGAGGCACCAGACCGACTACACCCCTACTGCCGATAACGCAAGGCACGAAGAACTTCACCCCAAACTGCAAAATGGGGAAGCCCAGCGCTACGCAGCAGACGACGGTCCCAGAAACCGCACCAGAGAACTTGCAGCGCACTAATGCACTGGCCAAGCTGTCCACGACCCAGCCGGAACCGTCCATCTCGGACAAGCTTGACCAAGTACTAGCGGCAATCAGACTTTCTAGAGTCTCCATGGAGGAACGACTCGGCACCCTAACCACAGACATTAGTCTAATCCGAGATGATCACAGGAAACTGGCCGACAAGGTAAAAGATGGAGAGAAGTCCCTAGCAGAACTACAACCCACCGTTAACGCACAGCAAAAAACGCTCCGGTCCGTTCTGGGCCACCTAGCCACCATGGAGGAGCGTATGGATGACTTGGAGGGGCGCTCGCGGCGCTGCAACATCCGCGTGCTGGGCCTTCCAGAGGGAGTCAAAGGGGTGCACCCCCTCGCATACATGGAGGCCTGGGCTAAATCTGCCACCCCAACCAGAGACCGAACAGCTTTCTTCTCAATAGAACGAGCCCACCGGGTTCCAGCCCGCAAACCGCCAACCGGAGCCCCACCCTGACCGATGCTCGCTAAATTTCTGCACTTCCAGGACCGCGATGCCTTGCTCAGGGCCGCCAGAAGCGCAGGCCCCCTACAGGTAGAAAACGAACACATCATGATCTTTCCTGACTATGCACTGGCGGTGCAGAAACAAAGATCGCCGTTCTTAGAGGTGAAGCGCCGACTGCGGGCGAATAACATACAATATTCATTACTATTCCCAGCCTGCCTAAAAGTCATCCATGCTAACAACACCCACTTCTTCTCCACTGCCGAAGAAGCTTGTGAGTGGGCAGACCACCACTGCACACAGGGCTCCACAGAAGAGGCCACTTGGGGGCGGAAACAAAAAGCGCCACGCAACAGACGCTGCAGCCCACAACAAACACAAACGCAGAGACTGCAGGGAAGGAGAGAGATAACAGAACGCCACGTCATGGAATCCCCGGATCTGGAGCAAATCATGCAGGAACGGCGCAAGGTTTTACATGCGGTCACAGATCTGGGGACCACCCCGCCGGGGGAAGACATAAACGGTGCCCCCCACCTTTTCTCATCGGAAGACGATAGCGATGAGACTCAATCGAAAACCGACTCCATCACCTTGCCCCAGGTCACCCCACAAACTGCCGATGATAAGCACTAATGGAAACGCAAGATGGTGATCAGAAGTATCCGGTCCGATCGGCGGACACAAGCTGCCGCGCCCAAATAGAACACACCTTCAACATGCATCACGGCATCCCTGATGATCCACAGTCCAGATGACGAACATCGATCCTACAAATGCCCTGACGGGACTCCGCCTCGCAGGCACGAACTGCCACCCTCATGTGTCAACTGTTTACTCTCTAATTCTATGACAGACAGTTTGGACCTATCGGCCCCGCCAATAGGTCCCAGGTATTGGGACGGTTTCCCAAACCGGTTTCTTGTTTCACTGACCCGGTTTACTCCAACCCTTTACCCCTCAGGGAACGCACGCAACAGGGCAGCCATCACACTTGGGTGGATGTCACCGACGTCCATGTCTGACGAACGCAAGGCTAGGGCACAGCCAGAATCCATGACGCAGCCACCCTCCGTCACACTGAAGTGCACAGGTAACGATCACCGCATACCCAAATGCAGACTGCAGACGTTAGTATTATAACCTTAAACACACGGGGCCTTCATACTCCACGCAAACGGTACGCAACATACTCATTCATTAAGCATCAAAACTCACAAATTGCATTTCTGCAAGAGACACACCTCACAGTGCCAGAAATCAACAAACTACGGGCCAGATGGCATGGAACCATATGTGCCACGTCATACTCTGCATATGCACGAGCCGCGCTGGTCTGGGTCCGCCCGGACACCCCTTTTCAAGAGCTCCGGAGAGTGGTGAACAAAGAGGGTAGATTTGCATTGCTGGAGGGGCTCTTAGACGGACAATCCATCCTACTGGGTAGCATATATGCCCCGAATATTGAACAGGACAGGTTCTGGGAATCCCTCACTGGGATTCTAGCCCAATTCGCATCTATCCTATGGATCCTAGGGGGCGACTATAGGGGCGACTATAACTGCACGCTCAATATTGCACAAGACAGATCACACCAGCCACTGCCACATTCTCCCGCTCCGAAACAGACGGAGCGCTTTCAAAGTTGGGTCACGCACTGGGCATTAGTAGACGCATGGAGAGCACACCACCCTCTCTCACGACTCTACTCGTTCCACTCCATTCCACACAACCTACGGATCCAATTAGACAGATTTTTATGCTCCCCATCACTGATTCCCAAAGTTCAGCACACGGATTACTTAGGCCATGTAATTTCTAACCACGATGCACATATCTTACGCATTTATTGGACGCCCCCTCATCCCCAGTGCCTACTTGGCGCCTCCCACACGAATGTCTGACAGTCCAAGTGTTCAAGCACGACCATGAAAAAAACACACAGGACTACTTTACCAGCAGTGCGGGGACTGCCCCCTGCAAATTAATAGAATGGGACGCATTCAAGGTAGTGGCTCGGGGAGCATGCATCAAACAGATAGTAGGGGTGAAACACACACTAGAACGAACACTCACCACTACCGAACTAAAGTTAGCTATCCTCACAAGACGAGAAGATGCAAATGCTGCAACAGCGGCACAGGTAGCAGAGGCCAAAACACAGTACTCTACTGCCATGGTAGAATGCATAAGGAGAGAGATAAAACGGGCACACTCCTAGCATGGCTAGAAAAACAGGACACAGACACAAAACCCATCACCAAGATAATAGACCCCTCTGGGAACTAAGTGCGCTCCTAAATGGACATCTTATGTGCATTCCAGCATTATTATACCACAATTTACAGCACCCCGACACAGCTCAGACAGGAGGCGATAAGCCACTTTCTGGACCCACTACCTATCCCACACATTACGGAATCAGAGAAAACCACACTAGACGCCACAATAACGCCGACTGACGTCACCCATGCGATCCGTGCGTTAGCGCGGAACGAATCCGGACGGTCTACCTCTTGAATATTACAGCACCTTATCCTCCCTGCTAGTCCCTCGTCTCGCAGAGATGTTTGCGACCGCACTCGAAAAGAGAGAACTGCCCAGATTCCTTCACGAGTCGGTCATCGTAACGTTCCTCAAACCTTACCGAGACCCACAACAATTGTCTTCTTACCGCCTGATCACGCTCCTCTCTGCCGACTGCAAAATACTGGGGAAAATTCTGATGGATAGAAATGAACAAATTCTGCGACCCCTAGTCCACCCGGATGAGTTCGGGTTTGTACCCGGCAGAAATACGTCCCAAAACATCAGTCGCTTGTTCCACATTCAGGATCAAGTGGGAGATACGCACCCTAACGCGGCCTGCTTAATTTTAGACCTCGAAAAGGCCTTTGATACCCTCACGTGGCCGTACCTTTTCGCTGTTCTACAATGAGCAGGAATAGGTCCAACTCTCCTAACGTACACGCAGCTCCTCTACACCAAGCTTACATCTCGTATTCAAATGGGCCGATACATATCGTCACCATTCAAGGTGGAGAGAGGTACAAGACAAGGGTGCCCACTATCGCCCCTGATCTTCGCCCTGGCGATAGAACCTCTGGCAATACGATTACGCCAGGAGGGCACCGAATGGGGCACCCCCATAGCGGACACTGTCCATAGCGTCTCCCTGTATGCGGACGACCTCTTCCTATACATCCGAGATATCACTGCGGACCTCACACCCATCTGGACAATCCTGACTAAGTTCGCGGAGGCGTCGGGACTTAAAGTAAATTGGGACAAATCCGCAATCTACCCACTGCACCCCAACCTCGCACCGCAGGAGGTACGGATTGGTACGCAGAGCCTAACTTGGAGCACAAACGCCCCCTGATATCTTGGCATCCGCCTGCACCACTCCCCCGCCGACATTTATGAGGGCAATCATCGCAACGTGCTGGCCGGCATCAGATCGGCGGTGGGATTTTGGAAGAACCTTCTGCTGGCCGCGATTGACCGTGTGGCCAAGGCTAAGATGATCATTGTCCCCCGGCTGCTGTACCACTTTATGAACTTACCGGTAATTCCACCCAAAGCCTTTTTTCATGACCTAGACTCGCTCCTCCGCTCGCTCATCTGGGGGGGCAAACAGACACCGGATAGCTCTCACTAAACTGCAATTGCCCACCACATAAGGGGGTCTAGGCACCCCCTCCTTCGAATCGTACTTCCTAGCAACGCAGTTACAATGGCTATCGTACTGGACAGCGGGTAGGCATACAGGTGAAACACATGCGACTCGGGGCCCAGTCCCTGCCCCGGAACTCCGTCGCCTGCTGCTCCCAGGTACCAAACCACGACGGACATATCCATTGCAGGTATTGGTGGCCCGTCGATGTATGCAAAGAATCCACTGCATGTCAGCAGAGACCCCACACTACACCCCTCGGCTGCCCCAAACGGAAGAAATACTTCACAACAACCATGCTCCGTATGTGGACGAACCGCGAGATAACTGAGGATGAATCGGCAGCTCAGACCATATGACCAGCTCATGGAGGACTACGATCTCCTCTCGGGACAGTTTTTAACCCACCGACAGCTCCTAGAAAATTATCGGCCACACTCTGACCTTTCTACAGGCGGGCTACCAACACACCCGGTCATTCACACCATCCTATATATGGGTACGGGCCGGCACCTAGTTACGTGGCTGTGTAAGTCCATAAGAGAACTTACAAATAAACTACTGCTTGCTCTCCGAGCCAAATGGGAAGATGAACTTGAACGTCAATTACACAACAGAGAATGGGAGAGGGCCCTAGACTTCCCCAAAAAAGTGTCAAGGAACGCGCATTTTAAGAACATACAGTTTTATGTCCTACATAGAGCGTATCAAACTCCAGCACGCCTAAAGCGCTTCTACCCGGACACCCAATTTCTCTGCCCCGGATGTCACTCACCAGACGCGCACTTTCGTCACATGTTCTGGAGCTGCCCCACCATACAACCGTACTGGTCTATAGTCTTGGGGACACTCAAAGAACTCACAGGTCTTACAGATATATTCACGTGGGCGGCAGTCGCTCTCTAAATATTCCGAAGACCAAAGACACACAAAGTGCCCGTCTGCTTCGCGACACTAGCAACGCTCTTAGCTAAAAGAAGTATCTCCATGAACTGGCGAGCCACATTGGGCCCCCCGATAGAGGCATGGGTGGGAGCGGTACAGAAATGGGCGACCGCAGAAGAAGAAACACTACAGGAGGAGGAGGTGAAGGGACTACGAAAACATCCCATATCTATGGAATGGGCCCTATTATCACACCAGTTCAAGCAATTACACATGCGTACCGACCCAAGCACTTCTCAACACAACTCAATAGACCTGGAAGCAAGAACCTCAAACAGGAGTACACATGACACCACCCCCACCCCCCCAACCGACACGTGATGCACAAAAACTCACAGTGCACTGCACCGTATACTGCAACTGGCAACGTTGCCCCAATGATAGCCAGTAAACAACGCTGTGACACACCTACAGCCTATAGTGGACATGACCCAGACGCCCTACCCGATGCACACACCCTGACTTCCCCACTCAATGCACCCCCAGTTTATTCTCCCCAGTTCCCCCCCCGATATCACTTTACAGAGAGGATAAGGGGACTGTAACGACAGATACCGAATCAGAGTGCAGGATCTATGCCCTACGGCTGAACAGCAATACTACTGTCGCTCAAATAAGTACAACGAGATGTAATGTGATTTTATTGCAAAACTGTTAATAAAAATATTTGGAAAAAAAAAAGAATGTAGCTCTAGAACGTATCTCAAAACTCTTCTCATCTTGGAACCCTCTGTTTCACTCCTGGTGGGGTCGTCTTGACTCCATTAAGATTATGATTACTCCTATTCTACTATATTATTTTTCAATGATTCCACTCCAATTTCCCCATCACTTTTTAAAAAAAAGAATAGACTCTCTACTTTCCAAATTTCAATGGAGAAACAAAAAGTCCAGAATTTCTTTATTTCATCTCAGAAAACCGAGACTAAATATCAAACGTTGTTTGTTTACTCCTTTCTCGACTAATGAAGTTCTTTGTTTCACTGCCAAAAATGACCTCACATCCCTTCCACTATTTAAACACACTTGCTCTTTGTTAAGACCCATTTTCAACCACAAATAATCTTTAGAAATGTGTTTCTACGCTCTCCTCTTTGGCACAATTGTCTTATAACCATTAATAATAGACCTCTATACTTGTCCTCATGGAGGACAAAGGGGATTACCTGGGTTAAGGACTTGTTTGGTGGCACGTCTCCCTGTTCTTTTCCTGTTTTTCAAGCTACATTCAATTGCCCTTGTTCTTTTTTATATGCATTTTCCATACTAATTAATTCTAAGTATTTTCTATTCTCTTCCTTCTGATGAAGATTCAACTACTCAAGACTCACTTATTAAAATCTTGACATCACTCACAAAAGCTTCCCTAATTTATAAATTCTTCTATACCACAAATCCAGAATGAGTCAAGACTAAGGTGGAACTTACTTGGGAATCAGACTTAGATTTTCAATGGAGCACTGATGTATAGAATAAGATTTGGGCTCGGTCGCTGAGAAATCTCGAGATCCGCTTCCACCACTCAGTCTATGTTTTTTCTATATCATAGATTATATTTCACTCCCACTTCTATAGCTAATTTCACACACATAAATAATAAGAAATGCTGGTCCTATGATTTTCCATCAGCTGATCTTTCGCATCTCCTTTTTTCATGTCACCCTGTAATTTCTTTTTGGACAGAAATCTGGGCTCGTTTATCTAACATTTTTCGGATCCATATTCCTATGTCCACTCTTCTTCTCTTTATGGGAAGTCTATCAGAATCCATTCCTTTACCATCCTCTGAAAAAGGATTGTTTGATCTCATGTTGGCTTTAGCATTTCAACAAATTACGATGAACTGGAAATGTTTGACTAAACTTTCAACTAAGTCATGGTGGAATACTGTATGCCAAAACCACAGGTTAGATGTTGCTTATGCCTCCCAATGCAATCCACATGTAAATAGAGATGTATTTTAGTTGCCATTAACTACTTATGTAAATAAGGTTTCAATTAATAATGTTTCTCATTTTCGTTCTGAAAAT
This sequence comes from Triturus cristatus, assembly GCF_964204655.1. Classification (NCBI taxonomy): domain Eukaryota; kingdom Metazoa; phylum Chordata; class Amphibia; order Caudata; family Salamandridae; genus Triturus; species Triturus cristatus. Next base: position 656,485,568 of record NC_140583.1, read on the forward strand.
TTCCAACCACCTTGAATGCCTTCCTCTTTATTCTCTCTTTCCTCTTCTTTTAATATTTGGCAGAGTTTTTCTTAAGCAGTTCTCTTGTTTTGTTATATCTTACGATTTTTGGAGCATAATGTTAATATATATATTTTTTTTTTTTGTAAATCTGTTTTTATTGTTTTAAACAAGAACATTCTTTGGCATTTGGCATGACAGGTAAGCAGGAATTCTTAAACATGCGCAGGGGATCACCCCGTACCGGAGCTAGTAACTACTATATCATGATAAGTATTCAAACCAAATTGTGATCTCTGTCCACTTCGGAGCCAGCTGCAGTCTCATTGGCAGTTCCGGTGCAGTCACATAAGAAGTGGCAGTAGTAACCATGCATCAACCAGGCCCTGTGCCTGTACGCGGATGCCGCCCGCCCCGTTCAGGTATTGAAAACAGGCAAACTACCCACAATCCCCAAAGGTTATACAGAACAAGAACTTTAACAATGGCAGCATAAACTATACGTACATACGTATTACCCCCTGACCCACCATTAGTTCCCCACCACTCCATCCCCCCGGGGGAGCGCTTGTGTGTGCGCGCGTGCGCCTCAGCCGTGACCGTCCCTATGCAAGGATGGGCGCCGCGGTGCTGGGTGTAAGTAGGCAGGGGCAGGGGGCCTAGCATCCCGGCAGTAGAGCATCCCCCGGTCCGCCCCCCCCGCGCCGGCACTGTCGGCCACCTCCTGTGGCTCTGCACAACCTTCCGCGCCTATGCGTCTAAGTTCCCCCAGTAACTGCCGCCAGCGGTCCGCCATGGGTTCCCTCCGCAAGCCCAGTGTTTCCTCCCTCCGGATAGCGGTCCCCTCTGCCCCGGCCCATGCCTGAAATGAGGCGCTCTAAGCCTGCAAGTGCGGCGGTTCATGGCATTTCCACCGCTTCGTGATGAGGCGTGCCGCTACTACTAGCCCTAGGTCTAGGAATCGGGACGTCACCTTATCCTTACGCGATCGTTTAAAGTGGTGCAATATGTGTTCAGGCCAGTCAAATGGGATAGTACGACCCACACTCCCCAGCAACAGCCCACTGACCGATCTCCAGTAAGTGCCCAACCTCGGACAGCTCCACAGCATATGCAGGAAACCCGCCCCCGGCTCTCTGCATCTAGGGCACACTGCGTCAGTGTGGTGGAAGTACCTGTTAATTAACTCTGGCGTGAGGTAAGCTCTGTGCACAATAAATAGCTGAATTTGGCGGAACCGCATGTTGCGGGGTATACGTACCGGACCCTTGAGTATCCTTTCCCACTCCTTGTCCGCCAGCGGTCTCCCCAGATCCAGGTCCCATTTTGCGCGGAGTCGGTCCAGACTGATGGACGACAGCTCCCTCAGCGAAGCCGCAAACCAGCAGATCAGGTGTCCTCCCCTCCCCATGACATGGAAATATTGCATGGTCAGATGCTGGCTGGGTTCGGCGGCCATATCTCCCCATTTGGCGGACATGCCCGCTATCAGCGAGCGGTGCGTCAGGAACCCACCGGGCGGGAGCCCGTCCTCCGATACCAGGGTCTCGTATGGTATGAGCTCGCCCTCCCGGTACAAATCCCCCAACGTGCGCACGTCAGCTCCCCACCAGTCCGCCAGCATGGAGGCCGTGAGCATTCCCCCCCCCCACCAGGGGAGCCCTCCAACGGTATAGCCGGCGCATACGGGACAACAGCATGGGTGAGGAACAAGGCCCTCCGGAAACACCCATGCGGCACTTCCAGAAGGAGTGGCAGCGGGCGCGCGACCGTGTGGAGAGGATGAAAGGACCTGGTTATATGCTCCAGTGAGTAAGGCGCCAACCCCGTGGCCGTATCCTCCCTGCCTCTATCAGCCAGCCAGCGGGCCACCCATTGTAACTGGGCGGCCAGGTAGTAGTGCTCAAAGCAAGGAGCGGCTAATCCACCCCTGTCTGTCGGCAGAAACAACTTCGCAAGCGCCAGCCTGTGCCTGGCAGTGCCCCAGATGAAGTCCCGCAGCAGCTGATTAAGTTTACCAAAAAATGCGGGGGGAATATACATCGGCAAGTTAGCAAAGTAATACAGGAGGCGGGGGAGCATGACCATTTTGGCAAGCGCCACCCTGCCCGTAATCGTCAGTGGGAGTGCGCTCCAAAAGTGCACCTGCGACTTGAGCGCCGTGACCGCCCTTCCCAAATTCCCATCGAAAAGGTCAGCCGGGCATCGGTAAATTTGTATCCCCAAGTAGCGGAAGGTGTCTTCCTTCCATTGGACCATCGTGCCATCCAGGCAGTATCTCGGATCTTCAATCCCGGCGCTGAAAGCGTGCAGGCAGGATTTACCTGCGTTTACACGGAGCCCCGAGGTAGCGGCGAACGTCCGCAGCAACTGCTGCAGCCCCTCCGGAACACGCCCCACATCCCGAACATAGACCAACAGGTCATCAGCATAAAGCGACACGTGGTGGACGGCGTCCCCCAGCGGTATACCATCCCCCAGGGTCGCCCGCATAGCCGCGGCCAGAGGCTCGATCGCCAGGGCAAACAGGAGCGGGGACAGCGGACACCCCTGGCGGGTGCCGCGGCCCACCGGTACCGCCTCGGAGATGTAAGGGCCCAGTCGGACACGGACCGTAGGGCGCCTGTAAAGCAGGTCGACCATCTTGAGGAATCCCCCATCCAACCCATATCGCAGTAACACCTCAGCCAGGTAACCCCACTCCAGGCAGTCAAATGCCTTCTCCAAATCCAGGATTAGGCACCCGGCTCTGGGCCACCAGTGCACTGCCTCGGTTGCCACTCTGAAGTACCGCCGAATGTTCAGTGACGTTGACCGTGCCGGGACAAAGCCATTCTGGTCGGTGTGCACCAGATGAGGAACCACCGGCGCCAGCCTCTCCGCCAGCACTTTTGCGAGGATTTTGTAATCCACGTTAAGCATCGCCAAGGGTCGTTAGGAGCCCAGCGCCGTGTGGTCTCTGTCAGGCTTAGGCAGGGAGACCAGGAACGCCTCCCGCATAGAAGGGGGAAGCGACCCCTCCTCCAGCGCTTTGTTGTAAAGCTCGCGCAGTAGCGGCGTCAGGGACTCGCGGTATGCTTTATAGTACTCTGCAGGCAGTCCGTCCGGCCCCGGCGTCTTCCCAGATGCCATTGACTGGATTGCCTCCCTGATTTCCTCTAAGGAGAGAGGCCCGGCGAGCGCCTCATTGTGTGCCTCCGTAACCTCAGGGAGCTGGACGGAGGCCAGAAAGTCCCCAAGAAGATGCGGGGGGCCAGTCCCCTTTGCTTTGTACAGTTGCTTACAGTGGTCAACGAAGGCCCGATGTATTTCGCGCTGTGTGTGGACTAGCGTTCCATCCTCCCTTCGAATCGCTCCTATAGGGGCGCGTCGGTCTTCCTGCCGTATTAGCCAGGCCAGGAGGTGACCCGCCCTGTCCGCTCTAGCATGCGTCCTGGCGGTATGCGCAGCATAATTGTGGCACCGGAGCCTCTCCAGGAGGTCCGCGTGCTTTCCCCGGAGGTCCTCCAGGTTACGCGAGTGCCTACCCCCTCCTTCTCCCTCTCTCTCGTACCGCAGGAGTTCATCCTCCAGGCTCGTCAGGGAGTCCGAGAGGCCTCTGCATATGTTCCAGTTGGCCCCCAGGCAGTGGCCACGAATGGTCGCCTTATGGGCATCCCACTCCACCAGTGCGCCACTCGCCGTCCCCTCGTTTGCTTCAAAGTATGCCAGGACGGCCGTACCGAGGGAGGAGCAAAACTCCGGGTCCTCCAGCGCCCTTGGTTGAAGCCGCCAGGTGGGTACCAGCGGCCGCTCCGCCACCCAGCCAACCTGGCACCACAAAGGGTTATGATCGGAGTGCGTTCGGCCCAGATATTCAGAGCGCTCGATAAGCGGGAGCAGCGACTGTGAGCCCACCAACCTATCCAGCCGGACGTGCAGGTTGTGTACTGCCGAGTAGTAAGAATATATCCTGTCCCTCGGGTGAAGGGTGCGCCACAGGTCCTGCAGCGCCCAGTGCGCGAGCCAGTCCCCCAGTGCCCGAGCGTTGGACTCCACCACCGCAGCACGCAGTGGAGGGAAGGATCTGTCCAACTGGACATCCAGTACCATATTAAAGTCCCCCCCCAACAGCCAGGGGAGCCCTGCATAAGGGTGCAGGAGCTGCGTCAGGCGCCCCAGGAAGGACGGCTGATCCACATTGGGCGCGTATATCGAACCCAGCAACATCTCTTGCCCGTTCAACTTCCCTCGTACCAGCGTGTATCTGCCCTCGCTGTCCACTACCACCTCCTCACATCTGAAAGGGACACCCGCTCGCACCCATATCAATGTGCCTCGCGCGTGCGCCGAGTAAGTGGTACCATATGGGTGCCCTCTCCATCGTCTGGAAAGCCTGCCCAGTTCTAGCTGCGACATATGTGTCTCCTGCAGGAGGGCGATCTTAACAGAGTGGCGCTGTAAGTAGGAGAAGATGGAGTAGCGCTTCGACGGTGTATGCATGCCCCGTATATTCCAGGTCACAATGTTAGTGTGCGTCATCGTAAAGTCGGTAAAGCCCGCCTGGCGGGAAGTAGAGTGTTCGCACCCGGGGGGGGGGGGGGTCCGACGGTGTGGCCCAGGGGAGCATATGAATGCGCTGCCATGCGAACAGTGTAACTTCTGTGAACAGTTGAACAAGAGGGGCGTATTCCCAACGGGGCATCCGTCCAAACTTTAGAGTAGCTAATTAACGATGCAGTGTGTCAGTATAGTGCCTGATGGGGTGCGCATGGAAGTGTCTGCAAGTTGGCACAATTCCCCCTCCCCAGTCTCCTCTAGGTGAAGGGAGTGCAGCATCTCATCTAGCATGGAACTGCCGCGCTGTCCGAGCGTGGCAGCAGCAGGAGCCCCCCGCTGGAACATCCAGCGTCGAGCGCCACGGGCAAGCCTCCTTACGCGGCTGCAGGGCAAGTGTGTGATTATGCCTAACATGCATGGTTCTCACCCCAGTGCGGCGCGGTAACATCCCATCACACAATCAAGTCAGCAGTTTGCGGGGTCACCACTGGTAAAGTCAGTTCCTCTGAGATCACCGTGGACGGGGACGAGACACCACTGGTCCCCGGAGCACTGTGCGCTCCAATCTCCGTGCAGTGGCCGCTGTGTGGCGTCCCCAGCGTTGCCACCGCGTCGAGTACCTCCTGCCGCTCCATTCTGATTCTCTCAGGGCTAGGTGCCACCAGCCCCGTCCGCGTCGGCTGTCGAGCTCCCTGCCTCCTGCGCCTCCTGGGCCCTCTCTCCGGGCGGCCGTCAGGTTCTGTGCCCGCAGGCCTCGTCCCTGTCCACTGCCCCGTCTCCTCCAGCCAGTCCCAGACGTCCGCCGGGGAGTCGAAGAAGCGGGTCCCTTCCTTTGCCACCACTCTCAGACGGGCCGGGAACAGCAGAGAGTAGGGCAGCTCCAATTCCCGAAGCTGCCTCTTCACCGCCAAGTAGTTGCTCCTGCGCCGCTGCACGGCCGCGGTGTAGTCCGGTAAGAACATAACGCGACTGCTGCCAACTGTCGGGTCCCCAGTTTTGCGTGTTTCACTCAGGACCGCATCCCTGTCGCGGTAGTTCAGGAGCCTGAAGAGGAACGGGCGGGCCGGGCCCCGGGTCTAGGCTGTTGCGCCGGCACCCTGTGCACTCTTTCCACCACAAAGTGTTGGGACAGCGCCCCCTGCGGCAGGAGATCCTGTAGCCAGCGCTCCACATACTGCTCCGGGTTCCTACCCTCCACGCCCTCTGGTAGTCCCACGACGCGGATATTATTGCGGCGGGAGCGCCCTTCTGCATCATCAATCCGGTCTTCGAGCGCATTAACCCTATCCAGCACATCTTGCAGCGCTGCGCTATGGCTCTGGGTAACTGGCTGGAGCTCCCGAAGCGTCTGGCTCTGCGCCTTCTCGGCCAACTTACGGTGGTCCGCATGGAGGAGCGTAAAGTGGGAGGTGACCTTATCTATCCTGGTTTCTAAGGACTCTCTCGTCTGTTCCAGGCTGGCGCTGAGCCTCTCCACCGCTGCAAGCATGACGTCCATTTTGGCCGAAAGGGTCGCCGATTGCGTCTCCACGTCTCCCCCTGGGCGTTCCTGTGCGGTGTCCAGGCTCCCCGCGCGTGACTGACCCTGCTGCGTTTTGTCGCGGAGCCGACCCATCGCGTATTGCTGAGCCGTCGGCATCCACAGGCTGTCTCCTGGTGGCGCGGGTGCAGCCGGACGCCGGTACCTCTGCCCCTCTACGGTGCGCCTCCCGGCGCGACTACCGGGGCCTCTGTCTCAGTCCCAGGGCGCAAGTGACCGACCCCAGGCTGGCGGGCGTGGAAGCAGAAGGAGCCCCCCCCCCGGCTCGGGCAGGCAACAGGCCCCAAGGGGGAAGACGTCGGTCCGTGCAGGGGCGATGTCCCCGGGTCAACAGGGGCTCCTGGAGCGTTGTGTCGTGCGTCCCTCCCCAGGTCAGCACACCACTGCCCTTGTCTCTGTGATGTACCAGCCGGTGGGATCTCCTGCGCCCCCCCCCCCCCCCAGCAGCTCCGACTGTGTCCAACCAGTCCCTCACCAGCCACACCGGGTACGCCCGACAGGCGCCCGCCGGGAACTCCCGTGTCTCCCCTCAGCAGCGCCGGCAGTGCTTAGGCTAATGCCACCTCAGTGGCGCCGAGTACACCCGACAGGTGCCCGCCGGCCATTTGCTGGGTCCCCAGGCACACGAAACATCACCAAGCCAATACCACGGCCACCGCGGAGGACTCCCGGGGGGGGCCCACACCCAGCGTGCAGCACCCAGTCGCACAGAGGGTCTCCTACCTCCCTATCGCCGGGTCTTCAGTGCTGTCCACAGCGGCAGACGCACCGCTCTCAGGGGCTGCCACCGTCGCTCTCAAGATGGCGTCTCCCTCGAAATGGCGCCCGTCGCCGCTTGCACCAGTCCACAGGCTCCCAGCGGCGAGCGTCCCACAGCAGAGCCTCCAGCCTGCCCAAGCGCACCTCCACTCCGCCTCTGCGCCCCGAAATTGCCGCTCCTCTCCACCTCTCCCGATGCGCACCTGCCCCAGGGCGCCGCCGTCCAAGTACCTCTGCTCACGTCCCACCGCAAGTGCGATCACAGCTCTCCCAGGCCTCCGCTCTCCCCGCAGCAGCAGCGCAGGTCGCTCCGCAGGCTCCACAGGCTCCAGCAGTTCGTGATTCGCCCTGGCGCCTCAGTGCTTATCGCTGCCGTGAGGCCCACGCAGTCCTGAGGCCCCAAGCTCTCCCTCCGTCTCTTCCCCAGCAATTGCCTCAACTGCGACGCCGGTCCCCTCAGCTCCGGGCAGCGAGCCTCACTGTATGCAGACAGCACAGGCCTCCGGACCTCGCCGCTCCCCCAGGCCGCGGCTCCGCCTCACGCAGCCATCAGTCTCCTCGCAGGCCGCGGCAGGCCCCCACAGCTCGGCCCAAGTCGCCGCCGCTCCTCAGCTCTCCTCCGCAGCTGGGCCCTCCGCCGCACCGCAGCCTCCGGTCGGGAGCCCCCCGGCAGCCCCCGCAGCGATCGCACAGAGGCTCGCAGGTCTCGTGGCTCACCGCCCTCCGCTCGCCCGGCTCAGCCTCGGATCGGCTTCCGACCTCGCTTCTGCTCCCAGCGGTGAGCTCCGCCGCGCAGGCGGCCACACGCGTCCTCTCTTCGCGGGCCCCCGCCAGGGATCGGCTCCCCACAGCTCCCGGACCTCGGAGATCGCCCCCACCGCTGCCCCACACCGGACCAGCGTCCCACAGGCTAGGGCTGCTCCTCCACAGGAGAACTGGCAGGATTTGTCGGGGATAACGGTCGGAGCCTCAAGCACTGGCGTCCGCCATGTTCGCCGGTTGGCCACGCCCCCCCATGTTAATTTTTATTTAGTGTTTATAAATATATTTTATACCCCTTCCTTTCCCTTTCCCCCTTTTCCTATCCCTTTTTCTCCCTAAAATGTAAACAGCTTTCTACTATGATTTCGTTGCCTACTCTATTTTACTTACCAGTTATCCTTTACATTGTTATTCTTTAGGCCTTTATTGTATGGTATTGGTTTTTATGATTCAATAAAGCTTATTAAACTTAAAAAAAAATATATATATATATATATATATATATATATATATATATATATATATATATATATATATATATCTTAGCGACCTACTCTGATGTTTAGGTAACCCATGCTAGTCTGCTCCCAGGGGGATTTAAATGCTAGGCATGTTTGGGGATTTTATTTTAGGGATTAGGGTAAATCGTCTGAAAATAGTAATAATACCGGTCATAAGATTGGAAAAGTTTTCTGCCAATGTGGTCAACTAGACCTTGCAGCACAGGCTAAAGAAGGCATTCTTAAAAAATATGGGTATATTAATAGTTAAGGGTGAGTCATGAAGTTGGACAAGAAATGTGGCCCTACAATTTAACTTGACTCACCCAAGGAGACTTGAATAGATGGCAGAACAGCCCTCTTTAAAATGGCATTGCTCCCTAGTTTGCTTCATGTTCTCCATACCTCCCCACTGGATTCTCAAGCGATGTTTCTGTGGCATTGCTGGTCACATTTATTCCGGGACGGTAGGGTGGAGTCCCAAGAGTTTTTTGATAAAAACAGCCAGTGCAATTTACTAATCTAAGTAACATTACAAGTGTATGTTCAAATATCTTTATTCTAGTTAAGTTTTTTCAGAGAAAGCCCATGTGTTTGTTCAATAGAACTTTTTCAAGGCTTGTATGCAGCAATTGCTATCAATCAATAAATCCTGCTGCTCGTAAAGAGATTAGGCTTGGCATGTGTAGGCTGTTTTTTAGAATGATGAGAACAGCTAATGGATTTTGGAACTGATGACAACTAAGGGTGAATTTGAGCTGAAATTGACCGATTATATCCTATTTTCTCATGAGACATCTTCATATTTGTAGACTCTTTCGACTGCTAATAAATAATTCAATCATGAGGATATGCACATTTTAATCGAAATGCAATATTCATGAACATATAGAAATATAATGTAATGAATATGTAAATGATGTTACTAGTGGGTAACCGCAATTAATGAGCACCATCTCTCTCTAAGCACTGGGCCAGTTCCATTTACTCAAAATCTGTTCACTGCAAAAACGGGGCATTCTGCCTTTGTAGAGCCTTGTTCGGCTGGGCAAAACAAGGGGGAGAGACCCTTCAACATCAAAGCCTTGAACAGCTACAGCTTCTAGGCATGTGCTGCTAAACATTTCGCCCTATAGAAAGTAAACCTTTTGAATGGAATGAACAATCAAATTTTACCCAACCACGCGGCATTGCGTGTCTGCATCAAAGGTTACCTGGTTCACGAGCTCCTTCACTTTGTAGACTAATCTTGTACTGTACATCCAATTTTATTTACTGCTGTGTCGTTTCTCTCATTGTAGCTTTCTGTTTTTAAATAACGGGGTTTTGAAGTATTAAGTTATTTATTTCTCAACTTTATTGTTTTTTTTGATGTTGCACATATGGCACATGCTTACCTCTGATGAAATCCTTACTTCTTGTTCCAAGCTACCAAGTGCAAGAGGATGACTCCTTACAGAAACCAGTTAGCCTATACGAGTCTGATTGTTTAGGATTAACATGAGCTCAGGTAAAGCTTGCAGCCTATTTCCCCCACAGTTCCTACAGGGCTGATCTGTCAGTGAAAGCCCAGTTGAAGAGGTTTTCTGCATCATGCTTCTACCAACTTTCTGTTCTCCTCCAATCCTTTCCCATGCTGTGTTTCAGCTATCTAAAAGCTTCTTGTGTCATCATGTTTATACTTTATCTAAAACCCTCTACCTGTTTTTTTCAAATGCCCATTGAACCAACTGCCTCCTAACTAATAGTAGGGTTACTCACAATTCACCCAGTTTGGAATCTAGCATTACATTGGTTCCTCTCATAGATCGGTGAGCATCATTCAAAGTTCTTTGCATTGAGCACTAAATACCCTATGGAACTGCTTTTAAGTTCCCTACTTCTAGGTAAACTGAAGGCACACATTCTATCTGGAGCCCTACAAGCAGCCCTCCTCCGCCTACTCCATGAAGTTGGTTTAGATGGCAAGGCAAAGGGGGTGGGGGCAATCTTTGCTCTTGACCTATTGTGTCAGACCCACAGGCACTTCTTGTGGAAATGTACCATGCTCATTTCAGGAACTGATAAAAAAAATTCCCCCTTTTTTTTTTTTAAGTATTTCTTATACCATAGCCTGTAAAACAGAATCGCAGCACATAGAATCATATAGTACACATAACAAAATGGGTACATTAGTGTAGGCAACCGTAGAGGCCTCGGTGAAGTATGGAACTTAGGTGAGTGAGAAATCGACAAACAAAAACATATGCATACTAAGTTGTATGTATGCTAGTTGAGTCGCACAGCTTATGAGGAAAGAAGGAAGTGAACTCAACAGAGAGGGAATAGAGGAAAGAGGTAAATGGCGTAAAGTATTCAGTTGTTATGAATTCAGTAATCAGTCAGTCAAAAACACTTTATTCGGTTAATTAAAACCATAAAAGCATACTACAAAAATTCATTTTCAAACAGCAATAAGGCATAAACAGAAAACAAGGTACAAAAAACATACATTTTACATCTAATAAACGAACAGTTCAGCATATAATTCATTATAAATATATTAAAAAGGAGTCATTTAAAATATCCCAGATCATGGAGTCCATCTCTTTTTTTCCTTATTCTAACCACCACAGTTAAAAAACTAGCTGTGTTATAAATTCAGTAATCATTGGGTTTGCTTTTCAACACTGGTGTGATGGATAGGATTGGGCTCCAGTGAAAATGTTCCGCAAAAGTAAATAAATGAAATCAGAACTAGATGCAGCAGGGTCTGGGGTATTGCGGGGACTCAGTTTGCCACAATGTCAGTGCATCTGGAGGTTTGTAAGAGGTTTGTAGGGATAAAGACCAGGGTTCAGCAGATTCCCTGGAATGACAGAGGTTTGGTATTCAGGGAGTGGGAGCATGCCTTCAGAGGCATTGAATGCCCTTGGCCTGTTGGCAGGAGACATACCCGATGTAAGATGGTTATAATAAGCTATGTACAACTCCTATGAGTCAGGTATCCATATCATAATTTCTCTGTTGTACTGGAGGACCTCTAATTTGGATGTCCTGCTAAATACAATTAGCAAAGCATTTGGATAATGATGGCCAGTATGTGCTGGCTTGAGAACTTTGCTTTCAAAACACCTATGGCCTGAATATGCCTGATGCTACATTGTTAAAATAACAGTACTATACCAAAGGGGGACACACTGTGCTTTTGTATGAGGCTGTCCACATAGTATTTTACCCCCTGCTTATCTGACAGAGAAGTTCACAATCTCTGGTGGTTCTCGGCATGCCTGTAGCCAGGACACCACAGACTGCAGACTAAGAAGTGTTAAAAGAAAAAGAGATACAAGGCCATAACCCTTTTCCATCTGTGCATCCAGGATCTGGAATAACATTTCCAGATCCTTAAGGACCTCCTAAACGTTTAGGGAGGAGTTAAAGACTCACCTTTCATAAGAACATCACATAACAATCGATTAACCATCGACAACTCAGCTATCTCTCCTATCACTCATTGACTTAATGCATGTCTTCGACCCTGTACAGCGCTCCGCTGCCTTTTGACTAGGTTAGCGCTTTAAAAAAACAGCATACATACATACATACCGGTTAGACTTCCCCCATAGCATCATGCAAAGTTGTAGGAGCAAAGAAATTAACAAAAGCTACGAATAATTTTGGGCTGACAAATATTTAGATTATATTATGCAGCTGTGGGGAGTATACCTTTTATTCGCACACATATTTATCACCGTAAACAAATGATGTGAAATTATTGTATAGCGCTACATTGTCAGCTTACAGGTCCACTGGTGTGCTATAAAGGAAGCACAATATGAACTCAACAAAATTAGTTAGGGTACAAGCATATGTGCAGAAGGTCTCCTGTCCTGGGGCCGTACTATACAAAGTCCTCGGGGGATGGGGCGCAATGGGCATTTGTGCCAATTGTTTGCACCTCTGGGCCCTTCGAAATTATTGAATGGACTGCAGCTGTTTAAGCGACTCCTTCTAAAATGTGGTACCGGCAAAATATGTGCTCCTGTGCAAACAAAAGGGGGCAATTCTTTTACTAGCCTGTGGGCACAATGGCAAAGAAGCTGTCAGGAGGTGCATTGATTGTGTGCCACATAGAAGGTGGTGCACAGTCAGCACATCCCGAGGGACATCAGTGTCAGCCATTCTTGCCCATTCTTGTAGCCTTTTCATGACAATGTAGAGGTGCTTGGTACAAGAGCCACTGAAGACTCAAGCAGGGCGAGTGTGGCTTGCTTATCTTCATCAAGAGTGGTCAAGAGTGTAATGTGTGCTTGAGTGGTTTCAGTACTCTCCTCCTCAACTATTCGACTGCAGGTCATGGAGAATGAGAATTCATTCCAAGGAGGCTTACAGTTGCTTAGTCACTTCTCTTTCTGTCATTTCCCTTGGCTGTGGTAGGTTTAAAACGTGTTGGTAGTTCATAAGATCTAATGGGTTTGCAGTTGGTGTCTCTCAATGACGAATGATAAAAGACTGACATGGTGCTAATGGGTTAAAATGTGCTGCTTTTTAATGATTTTTTTAACACTAAGTTCTCTGAAAAGATTATGTGTCTTCAGTTTGTAAGCAGGAGACCTGGTTCCACGGCTTTCAGTGATTACTGGGCTGCAACTGTAGCAATAGGATCCATTCAACAGAGGTGTCTTGCAGCTACAGTACTATTGGACCCCAAACTGATTCCTAAGTCCGCCTCTTTAGCACTTGACTCCCTCAGGGTAGTGAAGCAGAGAAGTTCAAGGAATACTCAAGGGGTGATGTATGTTTTGATGCTCAGAAGTAGAGTATAACACTTTAAATACCTGGGAGTGACATACTGCCTAGTCAGTTGTCTCTATTTTGGTACCTTTCTTGAAGAAAGGATGACAAGGGTGGCCCTTCCTACGTTCCACCTTGCCTATCCTAATTTGCACTAGGAAGATAGAAGAGAAGGCAGAGTTAAGTGCCCAAAAATTGGAGAAGAATTGAATGTCCTGCAAATGGAAAATGGCAGACCGCACCTCAAACAGAAAAAAATACATAAAAACCGTTCAGAAAAAATACACAATCAAGCCAAAGCAAAAATACAGTGATCGGAAAGACAGACAAAGGAAGAAACAAGGCAAAGCAACGGAAATGGACGTGGATGAAAATAAAAACAAACTGTCCTCGAGATTGGCCACGCAAGAGAGATACAACACACTAGTCTTAAAAAGCCCTTATAGATAGCACTTACCGTAAGTGCTCTTGTGATGTCTTGAATTGCGATAGCCTAAATAAATGCAATGCTAAAGAACTCGTGGGACTTTTGTAATAATATTTGCGGCCAGCAGGTGTCAGTGCTTTCAAGGTATACAAAGTGAAAGAGACAGGGGTCTTTCTTTTTAAGCCGCAGCCTACCAGACAGCGCAGCTGCCTGGTTTGCTAAAGACATCTTGGGGACATTCCGAAAGGTCACCTAGGAATGCATTCCGCCCATTGCTTACCACTGGCTTTGTGGTTAGTACCTCACATTTCCTGGCTTTCTATTTGCTGACTTAATTTGCTTTAGGCTGCCCAGCTTAAGTTTGTCCTTCCTATTGCCTAAACTTTGCTTACTGTAATCTTCCTTATATTCACTTTCTGTAAACAGGCCTTTAAATCTTATTCTTATCTTGGCCCACATCGCTTGGCACAGCCCCGGAACCCACGGACCACGCACGCAACCTGGGGGTCATCCTCGACTCCACTCTCTCCATGACCAGGCAAGTCACCGCCGTCTCCGCGTCCTGCTTCCATACCCTCCGTATGCTCCACAGGATCTTCAAATGGATCCCCCTCGACATGAGAAAAACCATCACCCAGGCCCTCATCACCAACAGACTCGACTACGGGAACGCCCTCTACTCAGGAACAACAAACAAGCTCCTGAGACGACTCCAACGTATCCAGAACGCCTCGGCCCGACTCATCCTCAACGTCCCCCGCCGCAGCCACATCACACCCCACCTGAGAGGCCTGCACTGGCTCCCCGTCAACAAAAGGATCTTCTTCAAACTCCTCATCCACGCACACAAAGCACTACACAACACCGGACCCACTTACCTCAACGACCGACTCAGCTTCCACACCCCCACCCGAAGCCTCCGCTCAGCCAACCTCGCCCTCGCCACAGTCCCCCGCATCCGGAAAACCACCGCCGGCGGCAGATCCTTCTCCTACCTCGCCGCCAAGACCTGGAACACTCTCCCCACCATCCTACGGCAGACCCAGGACCTGCTGGCCTTCAGAAGACTCCTCAAGACCTGGCTCTTCGATCAGTAGCGGCCCCCCCTCCCCAGCGCCTTGAGACCCTCTCGGGTATGTAGCACGCTTTACAAATGCTTTGATTGATTGATTGATTGGTTGATTGTCACATTTGCTGTGTAATCAAAGACAGAGGCCAAATGTCAAGCGTCTCTTCCAAGGGAGCTTGATGTTTACTTTTCTTTCTCTGACTTCAAAGTGAGCGAATTTATGTGACAATCCTGCTGAGTATGTAATAGTAGAGGTTTTACAATGTTTCTAGCACACATCAAAAAATATTGAACTGTGCTGATGTTACAAAACATATCCGAATTAGTACAAATGAAGCAAATTTTTGGAGAATTTCGAAGTGTCGTGGAAACAAATATTTGAATACGATCTATATACTAGGTGATGACATTTGCACACATTATCATTTGTGTGCAGTAAAACCATATTTAGGTGCACATTTAATGATCATTCCAATAGAAAATGTGTTGTCTGTAATGGCAGTGTTCTACCACACCATGCATACTCCACACTATTCCACGCCACTTCATTCTACGACATGCCACTCCACTCCATGCCCCTCCACTCTAAGACACTCTACGACACACCACACCACTCAACTCCACGCCACTCTAATCTATGCCACTCACTCCAAAACACAACCCACCACTCCACTGCACACACCCCACTTCAATGAACCCCAATCTACCCCACCCACTTCGCTACAATCTACCCCAATCGACCACACTCCAATCAACCCCACTCCACTCAATCTACTCCAATCCAGTCTACCCCACCACAATTTACCCACCTCACCCAATCTACCCAGCCCTAACCTAGTCTACCCCAATCCAATTTGCTACGATCCAATGTTCCCCACCCCACACCACTCCAATCCACTCCACTGAATCTAACCCAGTCAACCCCACCCCACGCCAATGTACCCCACCCCACTCAAATCTTCCCATAAGTGCTCTTGCGCTGTCTTGAATTGTGATAGCCTAAATAAATGCAATGCTAAAGAATTCTTGGGACTTTTTCAATAAAGTTTGCTGCCAGCAGGTCAAGGTATACAAAGTGAAAGAGACATGGGTCTTTCTTTTTAAGTCGAAGCCCTGGTTTGCTAAAGACATCTTTGGGACATTCCAAAAGCTCACCTAGGAATGCATTCCGCCCATTGCTTACCACAGGCTTTGTGGTTAGTACCTCACATTTCCTGGCTTTCTATTTGCTGACTTAATTTGCTTTAGGCTGTCCAGCTTAAGTTTGTCCTTCCTGTTGCCTAAACTTTGCTTACTGTAATCTTCCTTAAATTCACTTTCTGTAAACAGGCCTTTAAATCTTGTTCTTATCTTGTCACATTTGCTGTGCAATCAAAGACAGAGGCCAAATGTCAAGCATCTCTTCCAAAGGAGCATGATGTTTACTTTTCTTTCTCTGACTTCAAAGTGTGCGAATTTATGTGACAATCCTGCTGAGTATGTAATAGTAGAGGGTGTACGATGTTTCTAGCACACATCAAAAAATATTAAGTTGTGCTGATGTTTCAGAACATATCAGAATTAGTACAAATGGGGAGGCATGGCTTGGGAGCCGAACATGGCGGACGCGTCTCTGTAGAGCTCTGCTGTTCGCTCCCACCAGAGACAACATCCGCCGACTATCCTGGTCCCTGCAGACTATATCTGCGGGGCGCTTTGAGAGTGGACGGGCAGAGAACCTTTTGGTGTGCCCTGGATGCCCAGGGGGGTCCGCTTCGGCTGACGCGCTAGAGATTCGCCGGCCCACTGACACCAAGGCTGCCTCGTGCTCCTGATTGCCTTGGAGTTGCCCCGCACGCCACCATGGGCAAAAACAACACCAGTGCGGTGGTGCCTAAGCAAGCCCACCATCGAACAATATGCCACGGCCGGCTGGGAGGGAGGCCGCCGGGGGCGTCTCCTCGGACACAGCGATGCTCCTGGAGGCCATCACACAGTCTCGCACGGCCCTTGAGGCCCAGATTGGTGCGGAGGGGTCTGAGGTGGCGTTTCTTCGCCAGGACCTTCGGAAGGCGGTAGACCGAATCACGGAGGCCGAGACAAGGGTCTCCACTGTCGAAGATACTGTTTCTGCCCTCCAGGAGAAGGTCGATAAGTTGGCCGTGGTCTCTAAAGAGCTTGTGGCTAGGGCCGAGGACTTGGAAGGAAGGGCCCGCCGCAACAACATCCGCCTGGTGGGCTTTCTGGAGGGGTGTGAAGGATCCTCAATGGGCGGCTTCCTCTCAAACTGGCTCAAGGTGCTGCTACCCACTGAAGACATCTCCTCTTGCTTCGTGGTTGAGAGAGCGCATCGTGCCCTGGCTAAGAAGCCACCACCAGGTGAGCGTCCACGTCCGGTCATTGCTCGCCTCCTTAACTACGCAGACCGTGATGCCATACTACGCTTTGCCAGGACACATAAGGTGAAAATGGTCTTTGAGTCCCATCCCATCATGGCCTTCCCGGACTACACCCGGATTGTCCAGCAACAGCGTCAGTCCTTTGTAGCTGCGAAGCGGCGTCTGCGGGACCTGAACCTCTCCTATGCACTTAAGTTTCCCGCCCACATGTAGGTCATT
Organism: Triturus cristatus; assembly: GCF_964204655.1. Classification (NCBI taxonomy): domain Eukaryota; kingdom Metazoa; phylum Chordata; class Amphibia; order Caudata; family Salamandridae; genus Triturus; species Triturus cristatus. The sequence continues at coordinate 656,502,534 of NC_140583.1, forward strand.
TATAATTCCAAATCCTACTTCTTTGATACTCCCGAGGAGGTCTTTGCATGGACTGATGAGCGCCAGCACGTTAAACCACACACTCCGCCTCCTCTTGACTCAGACTCTTCTCAAGGCTCGCATCCGAGTGGCCGGCAGGCTGGGGACGCCACTCATCAGCGACATAGTTCCCGCTCCAACTGGCGCTCCCAGAACAAGAAGGACACCACGGAGTGAGGCTCGCTGGGGCGGTGATAACATCTGATGTTCTACTTTCCTCTCACGTCGGCTGCGGCAATGCACCAAGATTCCTGAGATTATGACTGAGGGACCTTTTACGCTATCTCTGGAGGGAGTGGACCTAACACGCCTTCCTGTTTTTTCTATGCTACATGCACCGCAACGTCTCACATGCTCCCATGGTCATCCGCGCTTTGCTCCACCTATGGCTCATCACACACACTGCTAGGGATATTCCCCTGGGCGACCTGAATGTTGTGTCCTGGAATGTACGGGGCCTGCTAAATAAGGTCAAGCAAGGGGCGGTACTGACCCAAGCTAAGCGCTATTCCGCCGATGTCTTGCTACTACAAGAGACCCACTTACTAGGCAACAAGGCCCCGTGTCTTTCCCGATATGGCTACAACACAGTATACCATTCTGGTTTCTCCAGGGGGGCACGCGGTACGGCCATACTTGTTCACCACAGAGTCCCCTTCCAGGTCACTCAGCACTGGTCTGACCCCGGTGGCCATTTCACGGCCGTTTCCGGTACTCTGGCGGGCGAGCAGATTACGTTTGGAAGCATATACGCTCCACCCCCCCTTAGTCAGACGTTTGTGGACAGGCTGACGCAACTCTGGGGAGAACTTCCTGACGGTTTGGCTATACTCGGGGGAGACTGGAATTACATCATGGTCCCTTTAGACAGATGGAGGGCGCAGCCTCCGACCATCCCGCCTCCCAGGTCTAAACTCAACATCTGGGCTGGACAGACACATGGCGGGCCTTTCATCCCCTTGAGGCAGGATATACATATGTGTCATCTGTACACCCCACGCTTTCACGTTTGGATTACATGTTTCTCCCACGCAGCTACACACACAGGGTAGTATACACCTCCATCCTCCCGCGCCGCTTGTCGGACCACTCTCCAACCCAGCTCAAACTTCGTCTGCAGGCCAGTCATCCCTCCTATCGCTGGCGCATGTCCCCGTTGTTGCTTCGAGATCCTGAGCATCAGGAGGCGCTTCACCGTGCAATGGTGGACTATTTTACCTTTAACGCCGGGTCCATTCCATCCCGGATAACACTGTGGGAAGCCTTTAAACTCACGCTACGTGGGGTGGATATTAGCTATCACACCCGGGAAAAGAGGCGCCGCCTGGCGCAGATTCAAGATTTGGAGGAGTGACAGCGCGTTCTTCAGGACTCGGTGGTGGAGGGCTCAGACGTGGGCGCCCGCCGCAGTCTGCTCCATGTCCAACAGCAGTTGCACCAGCTGCTTACGGACAATGCCAAAGAAGCCTGGCTGCCGACTCAACACCGGATATATCAGTGGGGGGATAAATCCAGTCAGATGCTACACAGGCTCTGCCAGGCGAGGTCCTCACCGATGCAGGTCGCGATACTTAGGTCCCCTACAGGGAACCTGTGCGCCTCCCCGGAGGCAGTAGTACAGGCCTTCGCCGATTTCTACACCGCGCTGTACAGTGATCGTGAGGAGCTCGCCGAACCACTCATAGACGCCTTTCTAGTAGATATCCCTCCGAAGCGTCTCTTGGATGAGCAACGGGACACCCTCGATGAGCCCATCTCTTTAGACTAATTGCAGTCCGCCCTCACCAACACCCACTGGGCCGCGCACCAGGCCCCAATGGGTTCCCCTGCGACTTCCTACACCCCCACATGGGGACCGCAGGCCCCCATCTTCTCGGCGCGTTGCACCAGGCGCTCGAACAGGGAATTTTTCCCCCGGATTGGCGCCATGCCGAAATTGTTGTTTTCCTCAAACTCGGCCGTCCACCGGAAGACCCGGACTCATATCGCCCCATTTCATTATTAAACTTTGAGCCGATACTGCTAGGGAAGGTGTTGGCTGATCGCCTCCGCATGTGTATCCTCGACCTCGTCCATCCGGACCAGTCAGGCTTTATGCCGCAACGCTCCACCAGGCATAACATAAGACGCGCACATAACGCGGTTGCCGAAGCACACCGGCTGGGACGCCCCGTGGCGGTCCTGCTAGCCGACATTGATAAGGCATTTGATTCCCTGAGCTGGACTTACCTTTTTTAACTATTAGAGGCTGTTAATTTGGGGCCCTGCTTCTGAGCATATGTCAAACTACTGTACACAGATCTAACGGCCTCTAAACCGGTGGCCGGGTATTGCTCGACCCCCTTCCATATTCGGAGGGGAACTAGGCAGGGATGCCCTCTTTCCCCGCTTCTTTTCGCTTTGGCGATAGAACCGTTAGCAGCGTGGGTGCGCCTAGACGTGGTCTATAGGGGCTTGGTTTGGTCACCTGACTACTCAGATAAAATTGCACTGTACGCAGACAATGCGCTATTCTTTTTCTCTGACCCTTGGGTCACCGGACCGAGGGTGTTGCAGATTCTGTGGGTGTTTGGTGAAACGACGGGGCTACACGCCAACCCGTCCAAGTCGACGCACTTTCCTATCTGCGGTGATCAGGGGTGTCAAGATTGGGCCTCACAGCTGGTCATTGCAGACAAAGGGTTTAAATACCTAGGTGTCCATATCACCAGATGCCCCACCGTGGCGTGGTCGCTTAACATCGCCCCTCTGCTCCCGGTGGTCTGGGAGGAGACGACGGTATGGTCCCATCTTCCCCTGTCCATATACGGCAGGTCCGCGATATTTAAAATGGTGTCCTTGCCACGCTTGCTGTACAGATTGCAAAATTACCCATATCCTATCCCGCCATCATGGTTCCGTCAAATAAATGCACTCCTTTGGGTCGGTGGGGCGGTTCGGGTGGCTCTGGCGACCTGTGTCCAATCCACCTACTGTGGGGGCATCGCGGCAGCGGACGTGCGGTCATACTATTGGGCGTCCCAGTTGCTGGTCATCAATGATTAGTGGTATAACCCACAAAATGATCCGGCCTACGCGGTGGAGCGACTCTTTCTGGAGGAATATCCACTGCTGGATCTCCTCTACAGCAACTCTACCCTGGAGGCCCTTCCCCCGGCCTGTCGCACAGTAATCCAGATATGGAGATGTGTTTCTCGGCTCATGGGATGGTGGGGTATGCTAACGGGCGAGACTCTCTTCTGGCGGGGCACATGCCTCCGACCGGTCTCGGCCTTGTCCGGATTCCGTAGATGGGATATTATAGGGATCTCGACGCTGGGTGATGTGATGTGCGGACCCACACTTAAATCCTTTCAAAGGCTGCAGGAGGAGTTTGACCTACACAAGTCCCAATTCCATAAATATCTTCAGCTCCGCCATGCTCTGTCTCCCCGGATTAAAAACCTTATGGCACTACCAGAATTTCACCCACTGGAGGGTAGGCTACTGATGGGGGATCTGGGAGGACACAAAATCCGCCAACTGTACCAGACCCTGACCACACATTCCAAGACAAACATACACCAGACAAGGGCAGCGTGGGAGGCAGACTTACCGGCCCTCACAGATGATGACTGGACTGAGGCCCTCGCCAGCCCCAGGGATTCAGCCGTGTCCTCTACATATAGATTGATCCAGTTCAAATATCTTCACCGAGTGTACTACACCCGCCTCCGTCTCTGGAAGATGGGGCCTATTCCATCCCCCACCTGCCTCAGATGCAAATCGCAAGAAGGATCCTTTTTACACACGGTCTGGGGCTGCACTGCACTACAACATTTTTGGTCGGGGTAATGTCTGGGGCGGGTGCTAGGCTGGGACCTCCCAGCGGATCCTCAATTAATCCTTCTCCACAGCACAGAAGATATCGGGGGGAACAGTTATAAAAAACATTTACTATTTCTAGGACTAACATTGGCCAAGCGTGACATAGCTCAACATTGGAAGTCCTCCTCCCCCCGGGGGTGGCGCCACTCTACCCCAGCCAATCCCATTCCACTCCAATCGACCCCAAACCACCCCACTCCACTCCAATCTACCTTACTCCACTCCAATCTACCCCATTCCAATTTACCCCGCTCTTTACTCCACTGTAATCTATCCAACTCTTCCATCCTCTAATCTACCCCACTCCACTACAATTTGTCGCACTCCGATCTACCCCACTCCACTCCAATCCAATCTAACCCACTCCACCCCACTCCAATCTACTTCTATCTACTCCACTTTACCCCACTCTACCCCCACTCCAATCCGACTCACTCCACTCTAGCCCACTCCAATCATCCCTCTTCAATCTATCCCACTCCATTCCAATCTGCCTACTCTAATCCACCCAATCTACCCCATTCTACCATAATCTACCCCTACACTCCACTGTTCCCCTATCTATCTCATTCCATTCCAATCTCGACTCCAATATACCCAAATCCACTCCACCCCACTTCACTGTAATCTACCCCACTCCACTCTACCTCAATGTACCACAGTCAGTTCCACTCCAATCTACCACATGCCACACAAATCTACCCCACTTCAGTTTAATATACTCCATCCCAATCCATCCCACTCTAACCTACCCTGCTCCATTCCACCCCAAACTACCCAAATTCAATTTGCCACACTCAAGCTACCTCACTCCTATCTACTGCAGTCCAATCCAATCTACCTCACCCTAACCCAACCCAACCCACCCCACTCCAACCTACCCCCACCCCATGGCAATCTACCCACATCACTCTATCCAACTCCAATCTACTCCACTCCAACCTACCCCACACCACTCTACCCCACTCCAAACTGCCCTATACATGTCTCACTCCAATCTAACCCACTCCACTCTACCCTAGAATAATCCACCCAGTCTATCCCACTCCGATCTCCCCACTCCACTCCACCCCTCTCCACTTCACTCCACTCTACTCATCTCCGATCCAATCTACCACACTCCACTCCAATCTACCCCAATGCACTCCACTCTTCCCCAAATTCAATCGGCCCCACTCCAATCTACCATACTAATCTACCCAACTCCCCACTCCAATCCACCCCACCCCACCCCATTTCTACACCAACCCATTCGACTTTACCCCAATCTATCCCCCTCCAATCTACTAACAGCTAAAGAAGGGTGATAGAGCAGGCCTTCTCGAACACCACTTTCCCCTGGCTAAGCTCACTTGGAAGAAACACAAGGTGCTAAAGAAATGGAGAGGGAGAATGGAATATTACAAGAAAGAGCAATGGAAGAAGCACTTGCAAGAGGAAAAACACAAAGCACAAAAAAATTATTTAAAAGACACAATTAACCATAAGCAAGTAGCTGGCAAGAGAGACACGAGACGTAAGAAAAGAAATGCAATGAAAGTGGGTGTAAATCATGATTGTGATGCAAAGCACGTGCCATAAAATAGTCTTCATGGACAGCACATCCCTGGATGACCTAGTAGCAGGGCTTTAAATGGGGTAGGTCTTATTTAGAACTGACTTTGATTCGGGTCTCTATTTGGCCCTATATTAATGTCCTTAACTTTAAAGGAAAAAAGCAATTTCTCAATAATGTGTTGTATTCCCTGATAGCAATCGCTTTTTCCTGATGCGTGTTTCTGTAGTGTTCTTTTTATGTTCCATAGGGCATACTGTGAACTGAGGGGCCAATAGGTGTCCGGGTGAGTTTAGGTTGTAGGTGGGGTCTGCAGAATGGGACAAGATTGAGAGCTCTGGAGTGGAGACTGAAGGCACTGGCAGTGCTAGTTTCTGACAGGTAGTCATAAATGTGTTCAGGCGATCTTTGGCCTCTCTGCAGAGTGCATGGAACAATGGACATTTGCCTGCCTTTTGTCATTATCATGGCGAAGAGGAAGGAGATTAAGTGCAATATATGCAGATGGAGGAGTTCAGCCAGCTGTCATGAGTAAGTGTCAACAGAAAGAGACGACAGAGTAAAAGTGATGTGGAGATACTCCGAAGACCACTACCCTTCCAAAGACCTTAGGAATGTTTCATTCTGTCTCATATTTCCAGAGTTGAAACATTTTCAATTCTAATTAGACACAACAATATAATTGCTGTTAACCATTTAACTGAAATAGCTAACAACCACTGGTAAATCCAATGGGTCTGCTGGAAATATGTACAGACTTCTTGTTGTGTGATATGTCTGGATGCAATAACAGTGTACTCAGAGATGCACCCAGACACTAGTCAGCTGAGATGCTGAGTGAAGCACATGACTTAAGGTCACATGTTTTAAACCACACTCTTAATTACATAGGCCATGCCACTTGCGAAGGATTCGGAGTTGCACTTCATTTGCTATGCCCATTTCAGGGAACTCCCACCAACCCCCTTTTCATCCCAATTAAACCACTGCCTGGGAGTGCTCTTCCACCTTCTGGACCTAGGAAACCCACTCTGTATTCCTAAATGAACTCTTGAGACTTAACTTTGTGACTAGCAGATGTAACTGTTTTCAAGATTTAGTTGGCCTAACGGCTAGGGCGGTCGACCTCGAATCTGGGGAATTGGGTTCGAGTCTCAGCAATGACGCTGAACATCCTGTGATTCTGGGCAAATCACTTAATCTCCCCGTGCCTAACAAAACAAGCATTGGCATAGCCAATAGGTCTTGCCTTTGGGACCTTATAAGTGTTTAGTTATCCAGCACAATATCCTTGGTGCAACAACATCAACTGTTGCATGGCTAAACACTTATAAGGTCCCAAAGGAGAGACCTATTGGCCACTGCCACTGAACATTTGGGCGTGGAGAGGGGGTGAGAGTAGTAAAAGAAAAATCACTAGCACCATCCATGCACCATCCATGAGAAATGGTTATCTGTAGGTGCGGAAAGAATTTCAAACGCATGGTAATACAGGGATTTCTGGAAAAGTTCGCAGAGAGGAGAGGGAAAAAACAGTTTTTGACTTATGTGATATGGTTAGGAATACCCGCAGCACTGAGAAGTGACCAGTTAACCCTGTGACAACAGACAAGGCAGCGTGAGTAACACTTGATACATGGGAGCTTGAAATAATGGTGTTAGAAACTTTAAAAAATACAGAATGGCACAATTCTAGTGGCTCCAGTTGTGGCTGAATATAAATGCCAGCATACTGAGGGTTGTGGCGGGACGGCACAACAGCCAAGTATGCTCACATCATGCGACACAGTTATCCAAATTTGCCTTTTTATCTAGGTGTTGAGGTACTTTAAAGTTCCGTGGTTCATCCACATTTTAAAAAGGCATAGACCTGAAATTCCCAACAGGCAAAGTGATGTTGGTTAAAAGCCACAGCTGGCTGAATAGCACGTGACCTGGCAGCTTTGGAAAGGGCTGGCCAGCAGAATACATCTCAAGAATACATGTTCCTCCTCTAGAGTAATAAACACATCTGGGCCATTTTCTGATGTGCATTTTTTTTGTGGCAGGCCTTCTCAGTTGGCTAATTGATAAAATGCATGCTACCTTTAAAATACAAAAAAAAAACGCACACAAGACTTGGCAAACTGATGTGTTACACTTACGATCTCCAAATTAGATAAACTGAAACACAAATCTTACACACCACAGGCCAGCCACCAGCTTGGCAGGGACAACATTTATTTTTGTATTGTTTAATCTGCAGGAAAACATAGTGAAGAGCTTTAAGATTTCCACTGGCACCAGCTCATTAACGCGACACCATTAATGTTGGCTATCCCAGCCAACACAACTAAGCATGCTGGGAATAATAGGCCCAAACCTTTAAAAGGTAAGTGGAACTAAACGCCTCCATATGGTAATAGGAATACTGTTACAAGATCCGGGATTGCCCAAGACCAAAAGTACTGAGGTAGTCATGCCCATCCCCAAATGGCAGCCAGTTACGTGCAGGAGACATCCAGTGTTCTGAGAAAACCAACATGTGAAGCCTGCATTTTTTTAAACTATGGCCGGGTGGAGAGCACTTTAAAAACCAATTTTACCGCAAAGTCTGTGTCAGGGGGTCCCTGTCTGCCACGAGCCGGGGGAGGACTTTCACTCCTGTTCGTTTCCGCCCCGCTTGCAGGACAGCCATGGTCCCTTTAAGAGGGACGGACCATTATCGGAGGAAGGAACGCTGCCTCTGACTTCACCGGCCATCCACCAATCAGATGTCCGGTTGCCGTTAAAAGAACGACGTCAGGACGCACACGGCGCGACACAGCCAGGAGAGGAGAAGCCGGAAGGAGCAGTTGCCGAAGTGTTCGTGAACCAGGAGACGGAGGTAGTCGGAGCAGAGCCGTCGGAGCAGGAGAGGGGAGACGATCCGGAGACGTTGGCGTACCAGGAGACGAAAAAGCCAGGAAGCCAACGAGACCACGCTCCGCCCCGCCACACTTCTGGAGAAGTGTGGCACCACAAGGTACGAGCCCGATTAAGGGGACTCGTTTTCTCACAGGGAGGGAGGGAACCGGTAGGGGTGGGTGACGGTAGTCACCAGAAGTTTGGGTGGGTTCGTTCACCTTACAAAAAGAATACACCTCCCCGGCACGAACGAATTGTTGCACGGAAAAGGTCCCTGGTGATCCCGTCACTTCCCCTCCCCTTCCTTTCACCATCGTGAAATCCTGACATTGTAAATAACCCCGGGTTTCTGTTTTCTTTCAATCCGAGAGACACCTCTGAACCCTTGTCATCCACAAGACAGAAGACGTCCCGAGCTGTGACCAAGACCAAACAGACAAGACTATCGAGAGAATTCCAAGTACTCCGTCTTCCTCCTAGACTGTTTCATTGGTGGTCTGACTCCTCATAACCCTGGGAACTCGTTCAATAAAAGCTGATATCTGGTGGCCTAACTACTGTATCCTGGTCCTTATGTTCTGGGGAGCGGTGACCCCTCAACCCCCTCTCACATGTGGCGAGCCAGATAGGAGGTTTAAGACCGTCCTCTGATACAAGATGGACACCATTATCCAACAAATGAAGGAAGGACAGGAAAAACTCGAGTGGGCAATCGGACAAACAGCCACTCAAGCGGAAGCTGACCGCACAGCGTTTACTTCTGCCCTACAGACACAGTCTGCTAGCCTACTGAAGCTGGCAGAGGGTGTGGCAGCGCTAGGACAAGGGAGAACCAGTGCCCCTCTCCCAGGAACGGTAGTCCTGTTACAAAAGTTCACTCAAGGGGATGATCCCTTGGCTTTCTTCTTGAATTTCGAAAGGGCCGCTAGGGCCAGCGCTTGGCCTGGTGAGAGGTGGCCTTTTTATCTTGCCCCTCTTTTAACAGGGGAGGCGCAAGCCGCTTATCAGATAGTGAATAAGGACGGTACTTCCGGTTACGCTTTGGTTAAACAGTACATACTCGACCGGCTAGGGGTAGATGAAGAGACCCATCGACTCAAGTTACGCCAAGAACGCGGTTCCCCAGGAGACCTTCCAAAGACTTTGTTCTTCAAATTGAAGGCAGCCGCCGACCTCTGGCTCAAACCCCAGGAAGGAAATATGGCCGAAGTAATGGAGAAAATATATCTTGAACAGTTTTTGGAAGCATTGCCGTATGGGACACAACGGTGGCTGAAACAACATGCAGGCTTAACCCTTGAGCATGCTGTTGAGATGGCTACGTCTTATGCGAGGGCGCAGGGGCGGCCCCCTGTAAGAGAAATAGAGAAAACCAATAAGTCCATCCCAGGCAAACCCGAAAAAAAACTTATAAAGCCCCCTGTAGAGCCTTATCGAACATGACCCCTAAAACCAGACTTTCAACCCAACTCAGGCCCACAATGCTATGACTGTGGGGAGTGGGGACACATATCCCGGTATTGTCGAAAACGAAAGGAAAAAGAAGAAGAACCTATGGATGTGAGCTATGCTCCCTACTCACTTCTTTACGCCCAAGAAACAGGCCATGTCTTCTACGTGAGTGTGACTGTATATGGGAAAGTGGTTCGTGCCTTACTTGACTCGGAATGCAGGCACTCCGTGGTTAGAAAAGAACTGGTTCCCCCCTCATGCCTTATACAAGGGAAGCGGGTTCACATCAAATGCGTACATGGTGACGTTAGAGAGTATCCCATAGCCAAAATCACCGTGTGCACGGCCTCAGGCACCAGAACCGAAATAGTCGTTGGGGTTTTGCCTACTTTGCCAGAACCTGTGATCATAGGTACCGACAATCCGGGCTTCATCGCCCTTATGTCTGAAGCTTTGCAAAACACTCCCCGCCCCACCCTTCTTGCTTCGGAACCCTGGGCTAGAGATACCCATTTTCGAACAGCACAACTAAATGACGCCTCCCTTACTAATGCTTGGCATATCGCCCGTTCAGGTCAGGATCCTGGAACCCCTACATATCCTACCTTCATTGAAAAAAATGGCTGGGAACACCTCCTCAAGCGGTAAATTCTCTTACCTTAGCCGAACATACTGTGTTTGACACCCCTATCGACCCTGACCTATCCCTGGACCAACGGGAAGAAATACTAGCCCTTCTTCTCCAGTATGCAGACGTCTTTTCTGATCAACCAGGGAAAACCAACATAGCAATGCACTCCATCCCTACTTCTCCGGGGACGGTGGTCAAACAAAAGCCCTACCATATCCCCGAAGCTAGGAGGCAGGCCTTCCAAGAAGAGGTGACTCAAATGTTGCGCTCTGGGGTGATAGTGCCCTCCCACAGTAACTGGTGTTCTCCTGTTGTCCTCGTCCCCAAACCGGACGGCAGTATTCGGTTTTGTATCGACTTCAGGGCAGTAAATAGGGTGTCTAAACAAGATGCATACCCCCTTCCTAAGGTGGATGAATTGCTAGAACGCCTTGGGGAGGCTCGTTATATCACCACTATAGACCTCACCAAGGGGTACTGGCAGATTCCCCTTAACCCTGCGGATCAGGAGAAAACGGCTTTCTCTACCCCATCGGCCCATTATCAGTTCACAGTCCTACCATTTGGACTGCACGGTGCTCCGGCAACGTTTCAAAGAGCTATGGATACGGTATTGTCTTCCCATACTCTCTATTCTTCTGCGTACCTAGATGATATTGTCGTCTACAGTAAAACGTGGGGGGACCATATAACACATCTGAATAACATACTCAGTAGTTTAAGGACAACAGGCTTCCACATAAATGCTAAAAAGACCAGAGTAGCCTTCAGAAAGGTGAAATATCTGGGGTATGTCTTGGGAGATGGTAGGATAGAACCACAGCTCGAGAAAGTCAAGGCTATCCTGGAAGTTCCCTATCCCAAGACCAAAAGAGACCTACGTGCTTTCCTGGGGCTAGTGGGTTATTATAGGAGGTTTATTGCTCAATTTGCTGACTTGGCTGGCCCTCTTACAGACCTCTTAAAGAAAACTCAGTCATCCCCTAGACTACCTGCTCCTACCCCCAGAGAAACTCGTGCATTTGAGGCGTTAAAAGCAATCCTCACCACTGCACCCGTGTTGATCTCCCCGGATTTCTCGAAACCCTTCATCCTCCAGACGGATGCCTCAGGAGTGGGTATTGGGGCGATCCTGTCACAGGAGGATCCGGAGGGATCGGAAAGGCCGATACTCTTCATCAGTCGTAAACTATTCCCCAGGGAAATGGCGTATTCCACTATAGAAAAGGAGTGCTTGGCGGTTCGTTGGGGAGTGGACAAACTTAGGTATTACCTGGAGGGACGCCCGTTTGTTTTGTATACGGACCATGCCCCGTTAACCTGGCTTCAACGGAACCGGGGTCACAATGATCGCATTCTTCGATGGTTCTTGGCGCTGCAACCCTTTCAGATTGAGGTTCGGCATCGGAAGGGACTAGAGCAGGGGAACGCGGATTATTTGTCTCGGTTCCCTGTTTCCCCCGATCGGGGAAATCTCGGGGGAGGGATGTGTCAGGGGGTCCCTGTCTGCCACGAGCCGGGGGAGGACTTTCACTCCTGTTCGTTTCCGCCCCGCTTGCAGGACAGCCATGGTCCCTTTAAGAGGGACGGACCATTATCGGAGGAAGGAACGCTGCCTCTGACTTCACCGGCCATCCACCAATCAGATGTCCGGTTGCCGTTAAAAGAACGACGTCAGGACGCACACGGCGCGACACAGCCAGGAGAGGAGAAGCCGGAAGGAGCAGTTGCCGAAGTGTTCGTGAACCAGGAGACGGAGGTAGTCGGAGCAGAGCCGTCGGAGCAGGAGAGGAGAGACGATCCGGAGACGTTGGCGTACCAGGAGACAAAAAAGCCAGGAGGCCAACGAGACCACGCTCCGCCCCGCCACACTTCTGGAGAAGTGTGGCACCACAAGGTACGAGCCCGATTAAGGGGACTCGTTTTCTCACAGGGAGGGAACCGGTAGCGGTGGGTGACGGTAGTCACCAGAAGTTTGGGTGGGTTCGTTCACCTTACAAAAAGAATACACCTCCCCGGCACGAACGAATGGTTGCACGGAAAAGGTCCCTGGTGATCCCGTCACTTCCCCTCCCCTTTTACCATCGTGAAATCCTGACATTGTAAATAACCCCGGGTTTCTGTTTTCTTTCAATCCGAGAGACACCTCTGAACCCTTGTCATCCGCAAGACAGAAGACGTCCCGAGCTGTGACCATGACCAAACAGACAAGACTATCGAGAGAATTCCGAGTACTCCGTCTTCCTCCTAGACTGTTTCATTGGTGGTCTGACTCCTCATAACCCTGGGAACTCGTTCAATAAAAGCTGATATCTGGTGGCCTAACTACTGTATCCTGGTCCTTATGTTCTGGGGAGCGGTGACCCCTCAACCCCCTCTCTGCTCAAGGAAGGACTATGCAATTGTTTTGTTCGATAACTTGCTATCATTTTCTCATGCTAATTTGAACTATGCACTTTTTGCTTTACGTCACAAATCCCATTTAAAGCACAAATGCACATAACGAAAATGTAGTTTCCCTAACTAAGAAACTGCAGAACTTCAGAGGAGCGTTCTTTGCAGCAATCCTTCGGCATTTCATTTTTGAAAGACTAGTGGTTCCCCGGCAAAGTGCTGGTAGAACACATGGGCAATGCTCAGTCCCAGAATGTTTACAAATTATACCAAAATGTGGACAGAAACCTCGCCAGCGCAAATCATTCAGCTGCACCAGTCTTCCTTCAACGACTACTCCACAGCAACACATCAAGCGACGGGGAAGGCGAACGGCTGAACCTGCATTTGCGGCGGGAGGAAGAGAGGAGGTTTAGTGACTGACTATTGGTGGAAAGAACAGGGACTAGTCTGCAGCATCCCGTCAGTGGTGCGCGCGCCCACGTCTGAAATCTGACACAACAGATGGCACACTGCGCGCGCTCCGCTGCGGGTAACTGCAAGCAATAGGCCATCATGCACAAGCGTGTGGTCAGCTTTAAAAAAAACCCTCACTATAAATCTCGCAGAACAGCGCATGCACGCTGCTCTAGGCTCGACCTAAAAATGAATGTGTTCTCCTGTAATGCAACTGGTGCTATGTAAGAGCTCTGATTCCCGATTCGGGTCAAGTTTGCGCTATATAAAACTCTGTAAAATAAAACAAATAACAGTTGTCAAGGATAAATAATGCAAGAGAAAGGTGCCATTCCTTTTGTTTTATTAGAATGTATGTAGCAAGACCCCAGCAACCAAGGCTTCTGAGGACAGCCCTTACTGGGGAGGAGCCAAAGATTTGGTAAGGACACTAATGCTATTGGGCTGAAAATTGCACTCAGGTCACGGTCAGACACAATTTTGGACTTACACAGGAGCTTTTCTTGTCACTTTTTGACTTAAAACCCTAAATATTCACACCTCAAGTTCCCTTTATCCAAGTGTAACTATTTTATGCCATTTTGTTTAACACATTTTTTCAATCCATTGTTCACTATAGTCTGGGTTTTAGCCAAAAAAGTGTACTGATGTATTGTTGTCCATGTAGTCCTTTTCTTGCTCAAACTTTACTTAGATCAGTTCCTGGAGGTGGAGACCTTTGTTCCCTATTAGTTGCTTATCTGCCTATCCTACTTGCATGTGTCTGCCTTGCTTTCCAAGGTAGTTATGTTGTGTGGCCTGCTCTTTCTCTATTCTGTTGCACGTTCCCCATTCTATGTTTCTTAGAATCCATTCTTGCCTTGTCTGAGCCTTGCTCCTGTATTCTGGTGCCCCCTTGCTCCATTCATTGCATTTGTTCTTTCATGTGTTGACTTCTCAGTTATAATTACCAGTGGGTGCCAGTGAGTTGAGGCTTGGTGCCTCACAAATTCAAAAAGTTACCTGTTTCCAGTAGTGTTATTGAAAATGTAAATTATACCTTTTAATCCATCCATCCATCCATCTATCTATATGTATATTGGTGCTCCATTGTACTGTTGAAGCCAGTATCCACTACATTATTGGATAGGAGTCTCTCATCTATTCAAGGGTACATGCAGAATGTGTTTTTAAATACTTATAATTAATATATAGTTCATTATATACGTATTAATCCTTGAAAAATAAATGTTTTCTGTAACGATGACCTCACACATATAGATGTACGGACCTCACACATAAAATGTACTCTAACATACTTAGAGAGGATAGCGAGGAACACCTTCCCGTAACATCTACTCCTGACGATTCTCACTGAACATTCCAAACATTCCAGAAAGTCAAGCTGATTACCTCACCAGCCTGGCGATGACTACCTAATACGGTGTCCTGCAAGAGACACTATCCCTCCCAAGTACATGTGTGTGTACCAACCGTCATTGCATTTCTCCCCCTTTATTAAATAAACAACACTACTTCAGCTGTAATATTACATAGGGGAAATACATTTGTCTGAAGGATATCACTACATACCTATGTTACATAATATATAAATAAAGGTAACGATAAAACTATTATAAGATCACAACTACGATAAGTAGCAGTAGGAAGTTATAATAACATTCCTAAAATTGCTACTATATCTAATTAAAGTCACCCAATACAAAGTAGCTGTACTTCTAATATTACATCATTCAATTCCATGTATTCACAACAAAAATTTCTACGTCGAATTAAAATCACCGAATGCAAAGCGGCTATACATCAAATAACACAACATTTTATAATTTTTATTCACAAATGTAAAACCTCACTTTTGTTGGTTTGATCACAGGGCAATCAACCCTACTCACTTTATTGCCTATTGTGGTACCCTCATCACATGGTAGGGAAATATTTGTAGCCTCCTCTCTCCACAAATTCACATGACTTTGGTTGCCTAATCCTCATCCTCCTACAACCAATCAAAATTCAGTTTTATGTCACCATCCTTCACCTGAGTGTTAACATCAGCACAGGATCTGTCATCATTTTGCTTACACAAAGAAATGGAAGATAAATGCCATACTTTACCATCACTTAGTAGTACCAAATAGCAAAAAATATTTTCTACCATTAAGGGTTCGGAAAACCGACTTTGGTTCTTCCCAATGAAGCCATTTCTTTTTACCCTTACCTTATCACCCACTTTTACACACTCTGTCTTATTCTTGTGCTTCATGTCATAATATCTTTTAGACACACATTGTGCTTCCACCACTTCCGGTGACCAATCGACCCTTGTAGCAGCTTTCAGCCATCCTATATTGTCTTTGGACATACGAGTACTCCCCCCTCCTAAGTTCAAAATGACGGGAACCTGCATTTTCACTTGGAGTAATTCTGTATGCCCACACCATTTTAAACACTTCTCTCCTCCACACTAGACTATTATTACTAGCCAAGTGGACAATCCCTTTGATCACAGGGTTAAACCGTTCTACTGCACCATTTCCAGCAGGATGGTACACAGAAGTGGTTCTGTGCATGATTCCATTTCTCTTCAAGTTAGTTCTAAAACATTCAGACGTGAACTGTGGGCCATTATGACTCAAGACACACTTTGGCAATCCTTCTCTCATAAATACTTTGTCAAGGAACTTGATAATACTGCTGGTATCAGCTTTTTGCACTATTTCTACTTCTGGCCACTTGGTAAAGTGATCAATCAAGACAATCACAAACATGTGTTCTTCTTGTTACCATATAGGTTCCATTATGTCTATGCCAGCTCTTTCCCAAACCATTACTGGGCTGGATATGGTATGCAAAGGGGGTCTGTGTGTAACTTGGGTCTTATCGTAATGCTCACATTGTATATCATTTCTGACCTTCCGTTCTATTTTCCTATCTAATCGTGGCCACCAATACCAACTCTTAATACTGCTCTTTGTTTTGCCTACACCTAAATGTCCTTCATGACAAATTATCAGGACCTTGGTTCCCAACTTCTCTCGAAGGACAACTTTACCATTCCTCAAAATCAAAACCCCTTCACAGTATAACTTGTGTCCCTATTCCCAAAGGGCAAAAGGAACAAATGATGGACGGAATGCTGAACAATGCAAATATTCACCCCCAGTCACAAAGATCTGGGTGCAATCCATTGTTCTTTTGCTCACCACGCCACCAAAGTTTGGACCTAGCCATCTGCAAATCAGTCTTGACCCTGTGCCTCATAGGAACAGTCCAGCCCAAACTGCCAAGCCAGGTCCTCCCTGGGACCGGTTTCGGGGCATCACCCCTCATCAGCCAGGCTAGCTTGAATCCAGTGGCGCAGTGAGCCAGGGACCAACGTCTGGGAATACCCTTCCACTTAGGGCACCAAAAGCAAAATAAACAAATGATGGACGGAATGCTGAACAATACAAACATTCACACCCGGTCATAATGATCTGGGATTAATCCATCGTTCTTTTGCTCACCACGCCACCCCAGTTTGGACCTAGCCATATGCAAATCAGTCTTGACCCTGTGCTTCATGGGAACAGTTCAGCCCGAACTGCCAAGCCAGGTCCTGCTTGGACCTGAAACAAGCATCCTGGGACCGGTTTCGGGGCATCACCCCTCAATGCAAAATTCCCCCACCACATCTTCACTTACCTCACTCACTGGAAGTGGCATACTACTCAAAAAGTCAGCTACCATATTCTTTTCACCTTGTACGTACTGTACTTCCTAATTGTAATCAAATAGTCGAACCGACATACGGGCTACTCTTGGTGAAGCCCTGTACAGTCCAGTAGTAGTTAAAACTTTTGGAAGTGGTTTATAGTCACTACACAGCGTAACCTTTTATCCCCAGATATATTGCTGGAAGTGTTCCAGCCCCCACACACATACAAGCGCTTCCCGCTCAACGACTAAATATATTTCTTTAGTAGGAGTCAAAGAAAGGGAAACAAACACAGTGACATCTTCCCCACCAGAATTAATTTTTTGTTTGAGAACTGCTCCAAATCCTCTACCACTAGCATAAGTCAGGCTCAAAACCTTGTAATGGTGGAGCATTACAAATATCTTTTTTAAGAGAAGAGAACGTGTCCTGACAAATGCTAGACCACTCAAATGTGTTTTTTAACTTGAGGAGCTACCTAATAGCCAGTTGAGTGAGTGGTTGTCGGTGGGGAGTGGAGGGTGCACCAGCACTTATTTATGGGGGCCGGCACTTATTTTTCTGCAGCAGCCATTTACTGCCAGCAAAAGACACATTTGGAAAGACAGAGTAAGAGAAAGAAGGAAAAGCGTCACAACGGGAGAAAGCTGCAATTGTGACCTGAAAGGTAAATGGATTAAAGGCCCGAGATAGCTTTAGGATTATACTGCCTCAGTATTCTGTGCTCGTACATTTAATTGTAGTAGCCGCACATTTCATGGAGAGCTTTGGGTACCGGCACATTTTTATTTACAAATTAATCACTGCTAATATCATAGGTTTTTGTAGAAAAGTCTTTCACAAATTTTGAGTAAAACTCCACTAATCCCTGGATCTTATAATGTTGACAACAATTTTCTATAGATTCTTCTTTCCTTTGTTTCCTGTAGAAGAACTTTGAACAATCCACAGCAACACAAACTGTTAGTTTGTAGTAGTTATTTAAATATTTCAATGCGTTGGAGTAAACATCGCCTTGTTCTACTGCTTCTGTATTTTATTAATACACTCTTGTACTGCTGGGACCCAAACATATTTTCATTCTCCTCTTCACCGTGAATTCCTCATTATCATCGAAAGTTGAAATGTAATTTCTGAAAAACTCTCGCCATTCCTCCCATTTTAATTCTGCTTCAAAGTATTTGTGTGCAGCAGAGGTTGGGCAGAGGGTCTGAATGCAGCAAACGTTAGCTGCCCATGTTGGATTAGGCACAAGAGGTAGCAGGAAGGCAGACACTGTGGCGATCCCAACACAGTGCATAGCCAAAGGTCATGCACCGCAGGGTTGAAAAATGAAGTACATTATTAAAAAAGACAATGCCATTCACTGAAAAAACGGTTAAAACCCTTGCGTGGTTCTATCTCAAATAACGAAAAACATTAAAATGTGCGTGTTTTCGTTACCAACGCACAAAACCCACACCTTAGCTCGCACCATTCATCACGGCAATTGGACAACAAAAGAAAAAAGGAAAATAGCTATTAAGAAAACCGCATGGTTGGTGTGTGTTGGTAACCATAACTAGCGCATTTCCGTAGTTTTCCACGTTTAAGCCAGAATAGTAATTCAGGGCCTCATTTACAAGGAACTGACACATCTGCTTAGATGTGTCAGTTTCCTTGCCCAAGTGTCAAATGTCATTGCGCCACCATGGATGCGCTGGATTTTTTGTTTAGATTTGTTTATTGTTTTTTCACATTTCGATATAGTACATAACCGCTTAGGAGTTACATGACTGTACAGGGGTCATGCCCCCTCTTCCCCTTTTACTTTAGCGTTTTACATCAATACAATACAGTGCTCCATGGCGCAAGGATTAAAAATGTGTCAGAAATTCTGACGCATCTGTTGGCACAAAAGTCACGCATTGCTGGAGTTGCTCGTGAAAGTGACACAACTACAAAACTACACCACAACAGATAGGTGAGTCCCATTCAAAAAGCCCTGCGTCATTCCTTACGCCTGATCTTAGCAGCCATAAGAATTTGTCAGTTCTACATGGCTTTTTGCGTGGAAACCCCCACCCTGCATACAATATACCTGACACAGGTATAATAAGGTGCAGGGCTGTACAACGTGACGCATCTGCCTAGATGCTTCACGTTGTAAATGGGCTGCAACGTGGCGCATTGTTTAATCCACCGCTGCATCACAGAAAGGGGCGCAACGGCGGTGCAAAAGCAGCGGGGGAAAATTATTGTTGTTGGGCGCGCTGCATCGCATTTGGCGATGCTGCACGCGCAACGAAATTCGTTTTTTTTTTTTTTTGTAATTTACCTGCAATCGGCCGTATGCCGCATTTTGCAACCCCCCACCTTGCCCCTCCTCTGACCCACGTCACCACCCCGGTAACACGCCCCATACGGGCCGTCGCTGTGCAAAAGTGATTCAAGGGGCTTGTAAATCTGCCCCTCAGTTTTTAACTGTGTTTTTTTAGTGTTTCTACTGTGTGTTTGTAGCTTTACACTTTTATTTTTTACAGACACTTTCCAGTTCCTGGCTAGTCTTCAGAATTCATGACCTTATTTAGAGTTCGGTTAAGAGGACACTACTTGAACACATGGATGATATCCCGACAGCCGTACTACAAGTGCCATGGGCTCTAATGCACTTGTAATATCCGCCATATTTTTGAAGTCCGCCAAACTAAAAGTGAGGCCCCAGGTCTGCTCCAATCTGCTCCAGACCTCAGCTCCTTCCTGACTGACTTGAGGAACTCATTCACATCTGCTAAACCCATCCTGACAGAAATAGCCATTTAACTTTGCCTCCAATCCATGTGGATTCCACCTTCACTTTTGTCACACAACAAAAGTTCACACGATTCTGCTGAAAGAATGACTCCTTATTCGCCGAAATACATAATTACTAAAAATGCCACGGACACGCTTCTTAACCACAGGCGACATCTCGTGGAAAGATTCCTTTCGCTTTAGTTTCAGCAATCACGAGACAGGAGCGCGGCACCATGTGCAAATCGGTCAGGCCCTTCAAGTAACGGAGCAAGGGCGTGTCATCCCCAGGCCTCTGTACCATGTCTGGATACACAGCGCCTACATAGGATTAATTTACTGTAACTAAAATAGCCGGAGCCGTTACGCTCTGTGCCCCATGACTCGTTTCCGTCATGAGTGTCCCTCAAAGGGATGATCCCGTGCAGAGAAGAGGTGGACGGCTAGGGGCAGTCGTTCTGCTGCTGTTCTATGCAACAGACTAGACTTATTTGCATATTAGATGGAGCTCTCTTGAGATGAAAGCAGGGCTGCCTGAGGTGTGTTAAAAGGCTTAAAAGTGGTTACTCGGGCATGGTAATTTGTATCTAGTCCCGGCAGACTCACACATGGGACACTGATATAACTGAGCAGTACCACAGAAGATGCGCTATCATTTCAGGAAGCAATAAACCGTAATATTGGCAGTTCTGTCCATAATCCCAGTTGCGTAACGAAATTTGAGTGGCCCGCACGCTCCAGGCCCAGCTAGGAGGTCTCCTGCCTGGTGGCCCGCTGCCGCCCCTCGTGCACAGTGCCGGAGCCCCACGACCCCCGCCCCACCCAGGGACTATGTCCTTTGGAACGCCGCCCTCGGTGCTTCAGCTAAAAGAGCCTACAGCAATCTGAATAAGTGAGCTGATTTTTTGTAACTGAAAAAGTTAATTTATAAAAACGTCAAACTACTTCTGTACGACCTTGTTTGGCAATGGCAGATAGACAGGGTTTCTAAAACTCGCTTTGATGTCAGGGCTTGAACCAGCAGCAGCCAGTGGGCTACCACATACCAAAACCTTCCTCCAGGATAAACATTAGCTGAAAGGCAGCTACCCAGCCACCTTTGGGCCTAGATCCCCTCTAGGCATCTTACTTTTCAAACCAAATAAAAATAATTACTAACGATCCAGTAAATCAGTACAATGCAAACATTAAATATATATCCCCAGAGGTCCCTACAATGTTGTCAGGAAGAGGACTCAAACTAAAAAATCCACCACTGGATTAGAATGTGGGTTTCTTACGGCCAACATTCAAATAAACACCAACATTGTATGTAAAACTAACTTTATAAAAATAAAATATAGTACGTAACTTGGATCGTGTTTCCATAGGAAATGTATTGCCCTCTTTGATGAATCTCCACAAAACCTTCCCAAAAGTGCTACTTTTTCATTAGTTTGCGCATGGAAAGTTTCAGGGTGATCCATCACGCTGGGGCGCGGAAGGGAGGTCCTAAAATAAGTTTCTCCCATTCATTTTTCTATAGGTAATTTAGACACTATTACAGCCCAAACCGCAGAATGGATTTAAACCAGATTTGGCAGAAGGCTAGATCTTGGTCCAGAAAGAGTGCTTTTTAGGCCGCAATCAATACACAAGGTGATGACATTTCCAAACAATGTATGTGCGCGGTATACGTTTTATCAGTAAAACTGTATGTGAGTGCAAACGTAATGGAAATTTTAAATGAAGGTGTTTTGTCTGTAATAGCACTCCTCTGCCATATAATCCATACTCCACGTTGCCCCAATCCACTCTGCAACAGTCCACGCTACTGCGCTTTACTCTTCACCACTCCATACTACGTCCTGCACTCATCTCTGGACCACTCCACGCCTCTCTACTCTATACCACTCTATGGCAATTCATTCTACCCCACATTCCGATACCATGCACCACTGCACTCTACACCACTCCGCGCGCCCCTACTATGCAACACTGCACTCAATGTCACTGCACTATACGCCAATGCACAGAACTCTGTACCACTCCACTGTACGCCAGTGCACTCTAAACAATGTACTCTGTGGTTTAAAAAAGTACAAGGGGATTTCATTAGTTTTATTTGGGGAAACAAAAGGTCTAGAATTTCCTGGAAGAAGCTTCAAGAGAACAAGCATTTACAATGCAATGGTCTCGGTATTGTTAAAGTTAGAGCTATTGGCATTGCTCATGACATTATTTTTGTTTATGTTTTTGTTTTTAAAACATTAAAAAAAAACGGCATTGTTATTTACAATGTCAATAGCTTAATCTCTCTCAAATGCGAGACCTATTGCATTTGCACCCACACAGAGCCACACACACAAAGCCACCCACACACACAGAGCCACCTACACAGCTATTCACATAGAGCAACCCACACACAGACAGAGCCACCCACGCATAGAGCCACCTACAAAAAAAGCCACCCACACAGAGGCACACACATACACATACACACAGACACAGAGACCTCTGCAGCAAACACATTAACCCACAGAATTACACTCAGAGGGGGTGCATAAACCGAGAAGGGGTGCATACACTCACAGGGTGTGCATAAACCGAGAGGGGTGCATACACTCAGAGGGGGTGCATAAACCGAGAGGGGGTGCATACACTCACAGGGTGTGCATAAACCGAGAGGGGTGCATACACTCAGAGGGGGGTTCATAAACCGAGAGGAAGGAGTGGGACAAGGAGGAAGACGGATGAGGGGGGAGTTGTGTGTTCCATTCTGTTCCCCAGGGACGGGGTTCCCCACTCTGAATGTCTAGGCGCTAGGTGAGAGTGAGCGCACCCGCTCAAGGTTTCCCCTGCGCCCACTGTGACCCCGTGCATGGAAGACTGGACTCTCTCACCTGCCAAGGACCAGGGCGAGGGCTTGGCTCAGTCTGCCAGCACTGATTACCGTCGCTCCCGGCCTCGCCTCGGGAAGGTGCAGCCGACTCTATCTCACCGGCTCCGGATTTAAATCACCCGCATCCGACACAAAAGCGCCATGAGAGCGCGGCGCCGCCTCGCAGCGCACAATCCATGCTCTCGGCTTGGTTTCTAAACAGCATCTCTCGCTGAAGACACGAATAGCGGCGTGCTGCCGGCTCCTATCACTTTAAGGCGTGCAGTGACTAGTGCGTCACGAGCAAGGCAGTGAAGAGCCGGTCGACCATTACGACCCTGTGCCTTGCCTCACGCTGATCTGCAGCGCTCGCGTAGATCCCCGGGCTACACCTCGAAGAAGCAGTGTTCGCTCCTTCCTTCGTGCAGTGTGCGGCTGTACTCATTGAACGACAAACATTGAAATCCCTTCAGAACATTTGTGGGGTGATCCTTGGACTAACTATCAATTCAAATAATCTTTATTCGGTTATTAAAAAATAGCCATAAAAGATACATATAATACAATCGGGCCTTCATCTAATACAGAATAATTCATACATCTATACATATACATCATTCATATTAAAACGGACATGTTAAAAGCAATCGATCAGTATAAATATTAAAAACCGAGACAATGATGTTCTGTTCATTTGGTCAAGTAAAAGTTTCCATCCTCCCTGGAAAGAAGGATCATGAGGCGCCAATCTAAATTTGGTTCTTTCATTCCTGCTCCCTGTAATGAGGGCAGCCTGATTAATCCTCTCCCCTGGTCTTTCTTAATCTGACTGCCAAACGCAAAAAATGTACCATACTAAATAGAGTGAAAGGTTCAGAGGCGAGTTTGAGAAATAAAAGAGCCACTTTGGCCTGTTTTATATTGGAGCGTTTTAGGATTGTTTTTAAAAATAGTGATCTTGGGTAAGCATAAAAGGGACAAATTAGGACGAAGTGAAGGGTGTCTTGCGGAGATCTAAGATCGCAGCCGCAACACCCTTTTAAGCTAACGTCATGTACAAAGCCCGCTGGGACGGACAGGATATGATGCAGCAAATCCTGTCTAAATCTGGACATTAGAAATCTATCCTGTCTATTATACATGTTGGCAAGATAGAATTCCATGCCCGGTTTAACTTTAATGAGCTGGTATGACCTGACTGTGCTTTTCAGCCCTTCTCTTACCTCTCTGGCCCTAACCAGATGCTGCCTACAATCTATCTTTATGACACCCTTGTCTCTGCTAGCCAACATACATGGTTCATAAAAAAGGTTTTCATGCCCCAGGCTGGTCAGTACATCCCTTACATATTTAAGCCATGGTATTCGGGGCCACTTGTCCCCTTTCATACAGTCCTCTAAAATCAATCTGCTTAAGCTTGCCTCTGGGTTTGTCCAGATTTTTATCCAGCAAGTGATTGGTTTAAGGGCAGCCTTATCAGTGAGATAATCTATACCTAGCTCCTTATGTGCAATAAATGAAGAAATACATGTTGGCACTTGCAAAAGCCTTTTTAGGAATTTGTCTTCTTCACGTTGGATGTTCCCCACATCTGAAAAACCCCAGACCTCGCTCCCATATAAGATCTTTGCACAACATACCAAACTGTATAGTTGAGCGATTTCATGCGGGGACCAGCGACCCAATCTTGTCGCATAGTTCATAATAGACCCCGCAACGCTGGGATGTTGGCTACATTTATAACTTACTAGGGGCTTAAAGTTAAGGTCTTGGTCAAAAATAATCCCCAGATAATTGAAAATTTTAACTTTTTCCAGTATATTGTGGAAATATGGATTTTTCTGGTCAGTTATGTCCCCTATCTTGGACCCCAACGGTTCTATGCGCATGTTTCAAGTACATGTATGTTCCCTCCAGTTCCAGTTATGAAGACGCAAATACATGTGCGTCCACCGTTAACATGTCCTCTTTCAGATCTGCCATGAATGGGCCGGATATTCCATTCCTAAGTACGAAAGGCCACCGCCTTTATATGGTTCACTTATCCCATTTTACAGTCCAGGCAAGTAGGCCCTGATTCTGTCATCAAGCTTTTCTGCCTTCTGCCTCTGAAAGCTCCAGTCTGAGCCTGCATCTGTATCCATGAACTTTGTCCTCATTCTCTGCGCAGCTAACAGTGCCTGACATCAGCTTGCTGCCTGCCAAGAACTGTATTTCACCTTCGAAATTATCTGCTCCGTTCCCTGCCCAATGCATTCCTGTCTAGTAGTTTAAGTAAATATTCTGCCAGCTATCGAGCAGAGGCCCGGCTTCTCTGTCTTTATACAAGTAATTCATAGCCCTATTACCATGGAAGACTTCTGCCCTCGCATCTAGTGTAGACACTTAGACGCTTGTACACGCACTAACAGTCAGTATAGTCAGTATAGAATAAGATTCTACTCTAAGAGACCTCTCTTTTGGATAACATAGTTCTTTAAACATAGGATGTTAGATATGATTTGGGATTAGGTTGACTTGACCCTCCAGACATCTGTCGCCACATGTAGAGCTAAATGTCAAGTCCCCTTCACCCCCTAGTCGCACGTCAATCACACGTCATGCTGCTGTGCGCGCATTTCTGCCAAGTATTTCTGCTGACATTGCGAAATTCTTTCATGGAACCACCCTATTATGACATCACATCTGATGACGTTCTTTAGTCACACCCAGTTACACCTACTTTTGCTACGTATGTATGTTTTATCCACACTATCAATTGTTACGCCTCTCGCATTTGCTTCACTGTAATGCTTATTGTATAAAAGTAATTACTTATCAATAAAGTATGTACTTCACTTCCTGAGCCTCCGTGGTGATGGAACCTGGAGTCCACGATTTCGAAATCGTCCATTGGAATAATGCCCGTTCCTAACCTCTAATACCACGGATTCTGCCTCTTATTTATTGAGCTATTTTTATTATGATCTGTATCAAATTAAGTCCCGGTAATTAAATTATTTACCACATGAATGGCGCCCGAATAGGGACACTTTCTCATCTCACGCGCCGGCGGTGCGTTGCAGGCCCGGTCTCCTGCCACAGCTGGACGGACAACAACGCGTACCAGCAGGATTTCCTGTATCTCCCTCCGGTCAAGCGGGGGCGACTGAGGCTGCGATCAACACCCAGACGAGGCGGTGAGAAGTGCGAAGTATCCCGACCAGAGCCTAGCTGAGAGAGCAAGATCCGAGGTATACAGAGGCCCACCAGGTTTCCGATGTCCCGAAGTGTCCGAAGTTTTCGAGTCGAGTCCAGTCCGGTCCAGTTCAGTTCAGTTCCGTTCCGAGGCCTTCCGTTCCGAGCTACCCGGTGAGTACCATTACTGGGGAGGCGTTCTGGCGTGCACATAAGTTGTGCCGATCCAGACGGGTTTGGGTACACAAATCCGGTCTGCACTGTTTTAGCAGTGTATCTGTACTGTTTAGCAGTATATCTAGTATATCAAGTATATAAAATTCAGAATAATTCAGTTAATGCCGAGAATTATGTTTTGTGATTAAGTTTTCTTAGATCGTCATCTTCATTGTTGCTCGTTTAAAATGTTAAATGTTAAATGTATTAATACGTCCTGCATATTGTGGTGTGAATGACTGTTCATTATCGTGGTTTATTGTATTAAGTTTGTTCAAGACCAAGTATCAGACCAGTTCTCAATATGCCGCTCTTTTCGAAACTAAGACAGATCACAACTAGAAAAGGGGTACACGAAGAAGCTGTTCCCATTCCTCCTAGGGACACTCCAGGGTACTTCATGTATCATAAACACGGCTTAGACGCTATATTATTTCTTGACCTATGGGTAGACTACACTAAGGAATTACCAGAAAGTCAGAGGTGGCCCGCAGCTGGGACCTGGGATGCAGATTGCATCGTGAAAGTAGAGGAAGAATTATGGAAAAGGAAAGCCAGACAGTCACAGAAAGACGCCATTGAATTATGGCGTAAAGAATCGTATAGACGGACAGAAAAAGCACGTAGACAGGAAGAGAAGAGTAAAGAGAATTCAAATAAAGTCCGAGAAAATCTATTAATTGAAGAAGGTACACGAGTGAAATCAGAAACAAGTAGACAGACAAAGAAATGCCCTTATGAAGGGTATGTATCCCCTTCTGGCCGAGGGATTACCTAAGGCTACTCCGGGGATACCAAAAGACTTGCCACCCCCATTATTTCCAATAAAAGTACATCCTAAGAGGCATCCTAGAACCGCAGAAGATGTTTTTCTTTCCTCATATTTAGATGACGCAGCTCCCGAGTATGCTAACCCCGCCCCACATAGACCGTCGGCCGGGGAGGTTCAACGCCAAGATCCTGTATCTGTATCTCTACAACAACAAAACCGGACACAAAATCCGGCAAGCACGTCCGTTTCCACATCTGTTCCTAAAGCTACTTCTATAGCTGTGTCCACACCTATAGTTGCCGTATCGCGTTCTACGAATCCTTTCACGCCCGATACTCCAGACGGGGCTACCAACATTTTTTCTACGCCACCCAGAGTAAATAAACTTACCTTTCTAGAGTCAGCACATCCACGTACCCCCAAACTCATAAATTCCCGCACGCTTAAGGAACTTCTTATAGATTGTAGATATGACCCTGTGCCCGGCAAAGAGGACGAAATGATCATGGCATCATTACGTATCAGACGAGCCGCGGTGTATTTAGGGAAGTTACCCGGAATGACTGTGCATCTAGATAATATATATCATTTTGTCCAAACAGGGCGAGATTCTGAAAGTATTAACAGAGCTATGGAATACCAGAAAGTGGAGGTACAGGGGGAACTGTTACGTTTCCTCATAAATTGTGTGATCAGAAATCAAGACCGACCGGGGGTAGACCCGGAAACAATGGAAACTCTTACCAGATGGAGCCAGAATATATCAGAAGGGAGACATGATAGGCAAAAATGTATAATAGCCATGTGCAGAAAGATCCGTAAAGAAATAGAACGCCTACACGAAGAAAGATTAGCGGTAGACCAGTTTGAACAAAACGAGGAGGAGGAAGGATCAGGACCGTCCACAGGACAGTCAGAAACCATAGCCTATGTAGGTAGAGGAAGATCTTGTAATAGTACTAGATGTTTTACTGACCCGATACGTCCGATATGTCCAGATAATAACAGGAATTTCCAAACACCTATAATAAATATGAGGTCCCCCGAGCATTCGTTCCAAGCCGCTGACAAATTACTGCGAGAACGAAGGGGTTATCATTTACTCGATTCTATGGATGAACAAGAATTAGCCAGGTCAGCCGTTCATTGGGTTGACAGTCCCGGAAAATATGGTGATGATACAGTAGCACACACATTTTTGAACCTCACCCCAGATGAACAGCGTTTAGCTGGGATTTATATGATTCAACAACTTCTTATACTATATAAAAGCCAACATTCAGATCCTGGTCCCTTACCTGATATATTGACTGAATTACTCACGAATAGATGGAGAGGTTCAGGTACTAAGTTAATTAAGGAAATACTAGAATCCAGAAAGCAGTACATTCTTTTTGTATGTCCAGAACATGTTTCACTGCCCATCAAGGAAAGACCGATGTATTACATGGACAGACAGAATCCCTTACGAGAAGTACACCCAATAAAGGGCGAGGACAATCAGTTTAAACGTGTATTTGTATATACGCCCATATCAAAAATAGAATTGTTAGAAATGAAGAAAGTGGTACCCAGTCATGACAAAGACCCAGCGGGTTTCCACCGAGAAATTAAAGACATGTTACTCATGGGAGAGTATACCTATCCCGACATTATGACAATATTAAAGGTATTAATGCCTGCTGGCATTTATGAAAAACTCAAGGAAAAAGAGTGGGAGGTAGGAGACCAAAAGATAGATTGGACAGCATTAGAAAATGAAGAAAAGGCCCGAGGTCCAGGTTCGGGGCTTGGGGACAAAACTAAAGCACTACCAGGTTTACTAGTACAGGTACTGCCACGTTTATTAACTACGAAAAAGGAAGACTGGGGTGCAATCTCAGCCTGTAAACAAAAGCAAGATGAAGACACTAGTGATTTCTATGCCCGATTCGAAAAATGTTTTGGTATAAATAGTGGTATAAAAGCAAGTAGCGAGTCATACCCACATCTGTTTGTGACAAAATTAGTTGAAAATTCCTTGCCCCAAGTGAAGAATAGAGTATTAAAATTCGAGAGTACCTGGCAAGGTAATACCCCATCACAAATGTTACAAATGTTACAGTATCATTACAATAGAATTAGAGAAGAACAAGAACATGAACAAAGACGCATGAAAGACACAAAAATGAAAATGCTAGTCTCCCAGACAGTTCCAGCTGAAGGTCATAAAAAGGGTACGACACAGCCCGGTGATTCAGCAGGACCTGTAAAAGGGACATGCAACTATTGTAAACAACCAGGTCATTACATACACGATTGCCCAGTCTTGAAGCGTAATATCGCCACAGGTAAAACACAAGAAAGACCACGGCCACCTAGACAGGATCAGAATGAACAAGGAGCATCGCAGCATGCACAGTCCATGCCAGCTCCACAACAGTCTATACAGTTTGTGCCAGCTGCACCAGCGCTGCCGGCTGCTGCCACACAAACCACGACACGACAGCTGTACCAGACCGCACAGTATGACTATCCTGATTATCAACGATACGCATGAACCAGCCTAGAGAGGGAAGTTGACTTACCCCTTATCGAGGTCCCTGTAGACCAAGAAGGACCTTATGTACATAGTGAATTATTAGGCCAAGATAGAAAATTTTTACTTGATACAGGGGCAAGTCGAACAACTATAAAACGTAGTGAAGTTCCAGGGGCACCCCTCTCAGGCTCACAGAATATTTCCCTTGGTTTTTCAGGAAAACCTATTGTTAATGAAGTATCACAGCCCCTTCCACTTACGATAGGACCCTTGACCAGAACTACAGATTTATTGCTTACTAAATCATGTCCAGAAAACTTGTTAGGTATAAAAACACTGAAAGCTCTAGGAGCTATAATATGTTGTTCTCCGGAAGGAGTAAGATTGTTTTTACGTGATTTCAAAGGTCACTATGTGTCTCGAGACATGGATTCCCGACTGCAGACTTTACCCACACATTTATGGGCACAAGGCCCTACAGATGTTGGTTGCATGAACATTACACCATATCGAGTCACACTAAAGGCAGGAGTGGTACTACCACGAATGCGACAATATAAGTTACCCCCAGATGCTGTAATGGCTTTACTGCAAATCATTGACGAGCTTATTGGCCAAGGAGTGGTTGTGGAGACCGACTCCAATGTATGTAATTCACCGATAATTCCGATTCTTAAACGAACTGATCCAAAGGCTCCCCCAGTATATCGATTGGTTATTGATCTGCGCGAATTAAATAAATGTATTGTACCACAATACCCCGTAGTTCCAGACATCTCTTCATTACTGACAGCTATTGATTCCGAAGCAACATTCTTTACTGTAATTGATCTCAAGAATGCCTTTTTCAGCGTCCCAATAGATCCAGAAGGTCAATACTTGTTCGGATTCAGTTTAAATGGACGTAGCTTTAAATTCACACGCGCACCTCAAGGATTTACAGAAAGCCCCAGCATCTATAGCCAAGCACTGAAACGAGAACTTGACAGTATACACATGCCAGTCAACACTGCTCTGCTTCAATATGTCGATGATCTGCTGATCACCGCCCGAAGCGAACCTGAATGTGAAAAAGCATCACTGACGGTTTTACAAGTTCTAGCCGCAAAGGGACACAAGGTGTCCCCTTCTAAGCTGCAATTCTGTGTCCAGCGAGTTATTTACCTTGGTCACTCGCTGTCCAAGGAGGGAAGGCAGCTTACACCAGATCGCATCCAGCTAATTGCAAATATGCCAATACCCAAGACACAAAAGGAGGTGCGGGCTTTCATAGGCCTCACTTCGTATTGTAGGCAGTGGATCCCTCAGTATGCATTTCTAGCAAAACCACTCATTAAATTAACAACACAGGAGGCAGCCACATCGACTGTCCTCCCTTGGACTCAGGAACACACACTAGCTTTTGAAAGCTTAAAGAAAGCTCTATGCCAAGCACCTGTTTTAGCAACACCATGTTACAGAAAACATTTTACACTCTTTGTTACAGAACGAGAAGGTACTGCCTTGTCAGTACTCACACAGGAACAAGCAGGATCACACAAACCGTGTGCTTATTTTTCTAGTACATTAGATCCCGTAGCTCAGGCTCTGCCTGCGTGCCTGAAATCAGTGGCAGCGACAGCTTTAGCAATCAGACAAAGCGATGCCATAGTGTTAGGACATCTATTGACAGTCCAAGTACCACATGCAGTAGAGGTTCTTGTGAATCGAACGCAAACACAACATTTGACTATAGCGCGACTTACAGGTTACGAATTAACATTGTTTCAGCCACATATAGAAATCAGACGTTGTAGCACATTGAATCCTGCCACACTTTTACCTGTAAACGGAACAGACCCACTAGCTCATGACTGTATTGAAGTTATTACAATAACGACGAAACCCAGACAAGACTTGACAGATGTCCCATTGTCAGATCCAGACCTGACGTTGTATGTAGATGGTTCATGTATGAGAACAGGTACAGGAGAGTTAGTGGCCGCTTATGCAGTCACAACAGACACTGAAATTATTGAAACAAAGTGTATAAATACCTTGTCCGCTCAAGCAGCAGAGCTCATCGCTCTGACTCAAGCCTGTATTCAAGCCACAAATAAAAGAGTCAACATATACACTGATTCACGTTATGCATTCGGAGTTGTACATGACTTCGGCGTGCTGTGGCGAGAGAGAGGTTATTTAACTTCTCACGGTGCCCACATTCAGCACGGACCCCTCATTCATGCCTTATTAGATGCAATACATTTACCCACTGCAATATCGATTATGAAATGCAAAGCTCATACGAAAGTTACTGATATCATTTCTCAAGGCAATGATCTAGCTGACAGAACAGCTAAACAGACTGCTCAAACTCAAACATCCGACATGACAAAGACAATAGTCCAGACACCAACACATTGCATGATGGTTAAGGATCCCGCTCTTGATGTAATTGACATACAGACACATGCTACTCCAGACGAAATAAGGAAATGGACTGAATTAGGAGGGATCCAAACGGATCAAGGATGGATGACGAAGGAAAAATCTGTGTGGTTCCTTCCTGATTCAATGGTCCAAGTCATTATTAACACTGTCCATAGTCCAGCACATCTAGGAGAAAAAGCTATGCTAGACAGCATTCAACACATTTGGTTCAACAAACATTTACGAGCAGCAGCCAAACAAAAAGTTCGTACCTGTATGATCTGTTGTCAGTTCAACCCAGGAAAAAGCATTCCCGTAGAGCAGGGTGGATTTCAGCCTCCTGATCACCCTTTTGAAATTCTCCAGATGGATTATATCCAGATGGAACGATGTCGAGGATTCAAATATGTTCTCGTAGTTGTCTGTGCTCTTTCCCGTTGGACAGAGGCATACCCGGTTTCAGATTACACTGCCCCGACTACTGCCAAACAGTTAGTTCGAGAATTCTTCCCACGATACGGTTTACCACGTGCTGTCTACTCAGATAACGGCCAGCCGTTCTCATCCGAACTAATGAAACACGTTTCACTTTTGTTAGGCTATCAGTGGAAATTCCACTGTGTCCGACACCCCGAGGCAGCAGGTCTCGTGGAAAGACATAATCAGACCCTGAAAATTAGATTGTCCAAAATATGCAGGGAGAAAGGTGTCGACTGGGTAGTAGCATTACCAGTTGCACTCTTTTACATGAGAATGGTAGCACACTCTCGAACAGGGCTATCCCCGTATGAGGTGATCTTTGGCAGACCACCAAATATGTGGGGGACGCCTATACCACGGAAAATTACTGATATTGACTGTAATATGCTGACAGATTATTTGGCTTCCTTGATGTCTGCACTACAATCTTGTCGTTCACAGGTAGCTGCAGCTTTTCCTGACAACACTGAGGTGAAACCCCATGACGTAGTTCCGGGGGACCTGGTCTTGGTGAGGAACTTTGATCGAAAGACTCAGCTGGATCCTAGGTGGAGGTCGCCGCAACTGGTCTTGCTCACCACAAGGACAGCCGTGAAGATCGAAGGCAGGAAAGGCTGGGTACATTCAAGTCATATCAAGAAATTTTATGGACTACCATCGGATGTAAAAACCACACCTCGCGTGTCTTCACCCATTGACTCAAAACTTCCTTTGGTTGAATCAAGTAGTCACGAACAATATAAACTAAAACTCAGATCTAATCAGTCGGGAAATTTGATTGTTTAAGTCCTCTCCAAGGTGAAGCGGTTGAATTTGTCTCTGACATGTATCCCTTAGACCTGAATAGAGAAAGAACCCGAAAAATGTTGAAACGACATGCATACTGTAAATCACTGCGTAGTCATTGCACAGTGACGTTATTGATTTTGTTTTTCCTAAGTCTTTTAATAATTACTGCAAGTATATTGTTGCACATATGTTATCCTATTTTTAGACATGTTTATAATGTTACTGCTGAACATTCTTTTAGTGAATTACCTCCGCATGAATTGTCATACAGATTTGCGCTGCGCAATAACACTTTTATTAGTATGTTACATCATTCCCATCAGGTTAGCAATGCTACAAATTGTTGGATATGTGGCCGACTCCCTCCCTATCAGAACTATAAAGGAATTCTACCTCTTTTTCCATACCCGTTCACACACAACGGCTCCTGTGGAGCATGGTTTAGTTTACTTAATTCCCAAGATTCGAACTCCGCAGTTTATCAAGACAACGGGGTATGGGGAAATCTGAACTTAGTTTTACTTAAAGTCTGCCACCCCAACAAGGAGGGACTTCCCAAAAGAACAGGAACTGATCTAGAAAATGAAGTATATGGATTAGGTAATTTTACGCTTAATCTCCTGATCTTGAATGTCGAATCCGAAGCTACTCCAAGTTTGCCCGCCATGTCAGTATTTCCAGTAAAAGGTGAATTATGTGTAAGAAAGAATGGTTCCATACATATGGGCCATAGTAGATGCACCATTGTAATAGAATTCAGTGATCAAGGCAAGTCGACATTTAGAGCTTCCCGCCATTCCTATTTTATATGTGGTCAGACGGCATATGTACGTTTGCCTCTAGATTGGGATGGTACCTGCTACATTGGATTCCTTTTGCCACCTGTTTTTCTAGCTCCTCCTGATTATCACAGAAATACTCATTTAGTACACAATAGAGAAAGGAGAGATCTCCCAATAGTCGATTACACTGAAACAGCATGGGAAAAATACACAGATTTCAATAAAGGTCTCTTTCCCTATATAGGTACCGTTACTAATAGTAAGCTGATACGTAGATTAACTAGAACCCTTGAAGCAGTAGTGAACGAAACTATTTCCGCCTTAGGCAATTTAACAGAAGAGCAGTCTGCTATGCGGATTGTTGTACTTCAAAATCGTCTTGTCCTTGACGTCATCCTGGCCGATAGGGGCGGAGCTTGTAGGGTCATCGGATCAAGTTGTTGCGTATTCATACCAGAAAATTCGCCATCTGTATATAAAGCTATAACGCGCCTTCATAAGATTGTGAGCCAGATACACCAGAATCCAGGCACTTGGACTTGGTCCGGGTGGTTTTGGAGCGTGTTATCAGCCTGGGGATGGAGAGTTCTATCCTTCCTAGGTATTGGCCTTCTCATACTATTCAGTTGCTGCTTATGCCTGCAATGTGGACCAGCGATTTGTGGTCTGTGTGCCACATCGTGTATTCCACATCAAGATTTTCGTTCAAGATCCCGGAAGAAGAAAGAAGAACAAATGATGCTATATGAACAGATCAATGGATTGATGAAGATTGATATCTCTTGACGGGCAAGTAGGGGACAAGGAGGGAATGTGGAAATATGGATTTTTCTGGTCAGTTATGTCCCCTATCTTGGACCCCAACGGTTCTATGCGCATGTTACAAGTACATGTATGTTCCCTCCAGTTCCAGTTATGAAGACGCAAATACATGTGCGTCCACCGTTAACATGTCCTCTTTCAGATCTGCCATGAATGGGCCGGATATTCCATTCCTAAGTACGAAAGGCCACCGCCTTTATATGGTTCACTTATCCCATTTTACAGTCCAGGCAAGTAGGCCCTGATTCTGTCATCAAGCTTTTCTGCCTTCTGCCTCTGAAAGCTCCAGTCTGAGCCTGCATCTGTATCCATGAACTTTGTCCTCATTCTCTGCGCAGCTAACAGTGCCTGACATCAGCTTGCTGCCTGCCAAGAACTGTATTTCACCTTCGAAATTATCTGCTCCGTTCCCTGCCCAATGCATTCCTGTCTAGTAGTTTAAGTAAACATTCTGCCAGCTATCGAGCAGAGGCCCGGCTTCTCTGTCTTTATACAAGTAATTCATAGCCCTATTACCATGGAAGACTTCTGCCCTCGCATCTAGTGTAGACACTTAGACGCTTGTACACGCACTAACAGTCAGTATAGTCAGTATAGAATAAGATTCTACTCTAAGAGACCTCTCTTTTGGATAACATAGTTCTTTAAACATAGGATGTTAGATATGATTTGGGATTAGGTTGACTTGACCCTCCAGACATCTGTCGCCACATGTAGAGCTAAATGTCAAGTCCCCTTCACCCCCTAGTCGCACGTCAATCACACGTCATGCTGCTGTGCGCGCATTTCTGCCAAGTATTTCTGCTGACATTGCGAAATTCTTTCATGGAACCACCCTATTATGACATCACATCTGATGACGTTCTTTAGTCACACCCAGTTACACCTACTTTTGCTACGTATGTATGTTTTATCCACACTATCAATTGTTACGCCTCTCGCATTTGCTTCACTGTAATGCTTATTGTATAAAAGTAATTACTTATCAATAAAGTATGTACTTCACTTCCTGAGCCTCCGTGGTGATGGAACCTGGAGTCCACGATTTCGAAATCGTCCATTGGAATAAAGCCCGTTCCTAACCTCTAATACCACGGATTCTGCCTCTTATTTATTGAGCTATTTTTATTATGATCTGTATCAAATTAAGTCCCGGTAATTAAATTATTTACCACAATATGGGTTCCTATTGAGAAACTACAATTCTTAGCTGGCTTTTTACCCACTTCCATTTTATATGACTTTGAAAGATTGGGCACTAGCTCTAAATCCGCCATGAACCTAACAAAACCATTAATAAGTACCTGTAAACTCCTTCCTGTACGGGCCAAAAGGACTGCGTCGTCTGCATATAGGAGGACTGGTATACTTCTCCTCCCTATGCAGGGGCAATCTACCTCCAGTACTCCTAACGCCTTATCTAGCCCATTTATGTAAAGCGTAAACAGAAATGGCGCTAAGATACAGCCTTGCCGCACCCCTCCCCGGCATTGAAAGTCGTCTGTGAGGTCACCGTCATCGGTGAATCTCACCTGTGCCATTGTATCGAGGTGAAGTGTCTGCAAGACTCGTATCAGTCCTGGTTCAATGCCCATCTCTGCCAATATCTCCCACAGCTTTCTTCTGTTAACACAGTCGAAAGCTGCTGAGAGATCCATAAAAGCTAGATACACAGTACCTTCCCTAGCCAGAGTGTATTTGGCCACTAGATGATAGAGATTAAGGCACTGGTCTGTGGTAGAGCGCCCATTTCGAAACCCATACTGGAGATCGGTGATAATATTATGTTCTTTGGCCCAATCCAAGAGACGATTTAAGATGACTCTCCCCATAACCTTCGCCGTGACATCTATAAGGGATATTGGGCGATAGCATTGTGGGTCATTTCTGTTTCCCTTTTTGAATATTGGGACGATGACGGCAGTAGACCATGATCTTGGCATGCCCACCTCTCTAGCTGCATTTAGTACCCTGGATAATATTGGGGCCCAGAGGTCCACTTGACTTTTGAATAAGTCTGGTGGAATCCCATCAGGCCCTGGCGCCTTTCTCAATGCCAGGCCATCTATTCCTATTTTAACTTCTGCAACCGTAAATGGAGTGCACTCCCCCTCAGGTAGTTCTATGACTTGAGATTGCTGCATCTCATGATTGCCCCGATTATATAAACTTGTGAAATGCGCTACCCAAGCCTCTGGCAAAATGTGGGACGCCACTTGTGGCTTGTTCGGGGCTTGAAAACATTGGTCATTTATTATTCTCCAGAAGCTTGTCATATCGCGGCGCTCCGCTGCTTCTCTTAGAGACTCCCAGGCCTGAGATTGGAGACAATTTTTCCGCCTATTGATAGCCTTTTTATACTGATTCCTGCAATCAGTAATCACACCTCTGTCCCTTGGGGCTGTCTTAAGTGCCTGCTTCAGATTTCTGAGAGCCTTAGAACATTCCTTATCAAACCATCTGGGGCCGAGGTCGGTCTGCTTTTTCGATTTACGCCTTAAAAGACTGTCAATGTGCTGGGCAGTTCCCTCAAATGCTGCAATCAGGTCGCTCCCCTCTACAGTGCTGTCCAGGCATTTCCACGTGTGGCTATCACTGTCTGCAAGGAGCGCTCTGTGTAATGCTAGCCCATTGATCTTGCTCCATTTAATTCTCCTGCCCTGGTCCTTTGCCTTATATTGTCCCTCGGTGTTCCTTTTGTCCACTTTAGAGCGCAGGTCTAAAATCCCTATTGTAAGTTCTAACGGGTTGTGGTCGCTAAATGCGCTAGGGACTATCGAAAAATGACTGACCCTACCAATTAAGGCATTAGAGATAAAGATGTAGTCGATGATAGAATCGCAGCCCCGTCCCTTAAACGAGGGGTTCATTGTGTTTGGTGATCCATCATCGATTAGATCCATCGTGTGTGTCAGGGCCAGTTTACCCAAAATTGTGCCTAATGCCATGCCCTCTCTGGAGTGCTCTGTGTGCCATCCCTGTATGGAGGGGCAAGCGTCCCATATACCTCCTTCCCATTTCAAATAGGGGCACGGGTGGGTGTTAAAATCCCCCATCAAAATTAACTGGGTACTTGAATCCCCCGTGTCGTTTAACCCCATTAATCTAACTCCACCAAATTTGACATCGATTGTCCCACATTATAAAAATGACCTTGAGGCCCCTTGTAATGTATCTTATACCCTGGAGACAATCAGAGTCCCACCCCAGGTCTTGCCAGGTTCCTTGCAGAGTCAGTGCCACATACGTAATTAGGCCACCCTTGGCTCGACCCATAGGCGATTTGCGGGCCGGGACAAAAAACAGTTTGTATCCCTCCAGGAATAGCCCACTGCAATCCGTTTCCCAAGTTTCCTGCAGGCAGATGACTTTGTACCCTTTAATAAAGACTTGCCATTCACTATTGGTGACTTTAGTTGCAAGTCCCGCGATGTTCCAGGACGTCAGCCTCAGCTCCGAGGTTATTTGAACCCGGCAGCTGTTTCCTCCCCTTCGCTAGCCGAGACCTAAAAAGGAAGGTGGTGGCATTGCTAGCCCAGACCTTTACCATTATTATCAGGTGTAGGAAGGTGGATATCTGACTATGGTTACCCCCAACTTTTTGCCTAGTGTCTAGCTGGTTTTTCGACTTAGTTGGCCTGAGATCCTGCCATTCAGGGTCTCAGCCTGTCTGCTCTCTCTTTAAAATGGACTCCATGTAACCTAGGTACATAACCAATTGGAACTGGATCACCCTGTGAGCCCCTGTACCAGTGTACACTAGGTACCCAGGGCATTGGTGTATCTAAGGCCTACCAGGGGCTGAAGCATGTATTGTGCCACCCCTGGCCTGGCCTGGCCTACCAATTTGACAAAACTGGCTGATCACTCAGCTGGGGTAAGTTGGTGTAACCACCTCTTACTTAGGTGTAGTATACCTATACCTAACCTTAAATGGGACACATGTTAACCTATAAGTCACTCCTATGGCAGGCCTTAACAGTCCTGAAGGCAGAGTGCTTGGTTTCATGTGAGATGGTGCTCTGGCATGAGCTGAGCCTGTCTGCAGTGGTCGGAACAACTTCCTTCTACCGTTTCCAGATATCGCCATACCATATACTCTTAAGTGCATTATGAACCTCGCGGTTAAATGCTATCTTTGGTTTGGCTTTATCAAAACATGTCGAGTAAGGTGTCATACGAATTGGAATACTAACCCCTCGCCAGTTCTGGCGACGGGGTTAGCATTCCACCCTTCTAGAGGGACACGACATGTACAGAACCTGAAACCCGGGTAAAATCAGACATAGGCTCAGCTCCACAAAATGGACGCTGCCACCACGGACACAAGTATGCCCTCCTGCTGCTGGGAGTCCTTCCAGCTTGGGAGACATGGACAAAGGGTTTCCTGCCAGGGGAGGTGCGAGCACCACCCCAGACAGGATTTTGTGTATTGGTCAGGTAGGGCTTGAATAGAATCAGACATGCCTGAGGCTCACAAGGAGCCTCAGTGCATATGCCAGTTCAAACCCGTCCTGGGGCACACCAGCCCCGGAACTGGGACGAGCTGGACAAAGGATTGGGGGTGTAACCACCCCCCTTCCTGGTCCCACCCTTAGGGAGGGACCTAGCAGGTGGTCCGGCCCCTAGAATCCGCTTAAAGGTAGGAGCTGTGTCCTAAGACTTCAGACATCCTGGAATCAACTTGAAACTAAGAAGAAGACGGGAACTTCGACGTTCTGCTGCACAGAAGACTGAAGGAAATCTCCCCTGTGGTCAGGGAGTGACCATCTTGCTAACGCAAGCACCATCCAGTGAATCGACGTCTGCTTTGCCGCCGCCTCCTGCCGGAGCCCGAGCCCAGAGACCG
The DNA here is from genome assembly GCF_964204655.1 of Triturus cristatus. NCBI lineage: Eukaryota > Metazoa > Chordata > Amphibia > Caudata > Salamandridae > Triturus > Triturus cristatus. Next base: position 656,541,960 of record NC_140583.1, read on the forward strand.
ACAAGAACTAAACCTCCAGACCTCTCACAGCCCGATCCACAGTCCCTGCAAAGAAGGAACCCGTGGAGGCACCGAGACACGCGGAGCCAGCCATCTTGGAAGACACTCGACAAGCTGCAAGCGCGACAACAGAGGCTCCCTCCGAGTTGGGCTTTGGGTCCTGAGAAGCCCAACATCCGAGTAGCATCTGCACCAAAGGTGAGCCCTCCAGCATCTCCACGATCTGCGTGGGACCCCTCTGCACTTTGCGACTCGACGCGCCTGCCCGGTCCCTGGCCCGTTGGCTAGTGGCCATCTTGGCGAACTATCTTGAAAACTACAATGCTGGTCTGGTTGCTCCAGACTGGCCCCTACTGCCCTCCAAAGGAGCAGCCCCTCTGACCTTGCTGGTCAGAACTACAAGCTTTCTTTGATTCCTGTGACTCCTGCTTTTGCCAAGGCTTGTTTGTTTCCTTCGAGTCGCCAACACCGCCGACAGCGAGAGCCTGCGTGGGACAGCTCGTGAACCGACTCCTGGACGTCGTCGACCTTCAGGGACCACGTGGCTGCAGAGACAAGCTACACCTCTTCACCTGTTTGCACCCGACATCACCTGGTACCTACCTGGTGCCACGCCGGTCACTGGCTAGTGACTGTGAACACTGTCCCCTCTGCTTACAGGTCTTCTACAACTTCGATCCATCCTTGGATCCACCGCATCTCTTCTGGACCGACCGCCTGCAGCATCTTTGTCATCAGGCTCCATTGAACAGATAGACGAAACCCGACGCACTTCGAGCCCTATGCACCCGCTTCCTGTGGGTGAGGTAAAGCTGGCACTCCGGTGCACAAGTGTAGAGTAACATCTCTAATGTCTAGGTTTGAAGTCTTGATTTCGTAGTTCAATCAGAAGACCCTTCTAGCAGTAACTTTTGAACTTTTACGCACCCATTGAAAACCTATGGGAGCCCGCGTGTAACTTTCCTCACTGCACACGCGACCCGTGGACCTCCTGGTCACTAACTAAAGTTAGCTCCTTGTAGGCCCAGTGATTCTAGAGGCCCTAGGCCTTCTACCTTTCCTATTCGTGGTACTTATACCACTATTTTAGTATATGGTTTGAGCGGCCACCAGGGCCTATCCATATAAAGTGCAACTTCTGTATATTGTGATACTTTCTTGTTTAACGATTTGTGCTCCTGTGCTCATAAAGAGTCTAGGGGATACTTTGAGTAATAAATACATATATATTTTGAATATATATCTGTGTGGTGTCCTTTCATTGGTATAAAGGGGGGTTACATATGGTAAAACAGCTTGCTTTACATGCCTAAACGAGTTTAGCCTCAAAGACTGCTTAGCCTACGCTACCACTAGGGCAGCTGGTCCGAAAAGGTTGACTTACAACCGCACCATAAGGGTTGCTTGGCATGGTACAAGGTGGTCACTTTAACTAGTGAACATCATATACCAGGCCAACTTCTCACATCAGGCCTTCCATTGTAAACGTTTTCACCAGCTTCTGATGGGTATTACTTGTCTGACTCCGCTTTTTAGAGCCCTCACTGCAGACTCTCCAGACCAAGCAGAGTTTTTTCTCTTTAAATTCAGCCACCCCAAATAAAAAAAAACAGTCAGGCTAAAGATCTGGGTGGGTGCTTGTAAGATCTGGTATCAAGTAAGAACATCTTTACAAATACCTTACTTCTGTGAATGAGCTCCAATCTGGGATTCGCCGGGTACCCCAGCTTGCCTTCATGATTTGCTGGCAGTTCCTCTGCGGGAGTGTGACATCCATAACTGGGGACAACTTAAAGAGGACACTCAATTAATCTCGTGGCAACGTTTGTCAGAGATCTCCGAGGGCTCGATCTCTAGATTTAAATATTACCAACTAGCAAGCTGGGCAAGTACTTTGAGAAAAGACATAAAGAGGAAGCGATACTGGGAGTCCAGGATATGCTCACGGCCTCTTCTGCGGAAAGAAGTAGCGGAATGGTATTAGATGTTGATCCGGGCTACAGAAGAGGTACAGAATTTGATGGCAGATCTGGAGAAGGGAACTGCCAGATCAAGAACATGATCTGTTATGGCAAGTATCTCTGTCTTACTTATGGTCATATGTGAAGTCTGCACCACTCAAGAAGAACCATCTTTTTACTGTTCACAAGGCTTACTGGACGCCACTGAAACTTTCTAAGATGGGAAGTTGAGGGGTGAAGATGTGTCCTAAATGTGGAGAGGCCAGCACAAATGACGTTCACATGTTCTAGCAGTGCCCTTCAATCCAGACCTTCTGGCAGAAAGTGGGTAAGACTCTTTTGGGAATCCGGAGTCAAGAAATTAATATGAGCTTGGCTTTGGTAATCTTTGGGGTAGTGCAGAGAGGTGAGTGAAATAGGGCTCTTCTTAAAATTCAAAATGCCCTTAATTTACATTGATTCTTCTGTCATGTAGGGAGCTATGATTAAGTGGATACTACCCTGTCCCCCTACAGAGGCAGAATAGTTAAGATCAATACAAAGAATATCGACCCTTGATCCGGCCACCTTTCAAGTTAAGAGAACAAAGTTCTGGGACCTATGGGATAATTGGGAACAAATTGTAGGTCCTTGACTAAATTCTCGGAATCTTTCAAAACTTCCCCTTAATATGCCCTTTCTTCTTTCCCTTGCTTCTGTTTTCCTTCGCTTTATTTCTGGTGAAAAACCATCGGTCCAATGATTACTGGTATTAAATACAGGATGCATGGTTGGGGGAGCTTTGCTTCTCCTTTTTCCTTGGATTGGTCACCTTTTTGCACCTGTATAAAGGAGTCAGCTCCCTTTTTGAGTGTGGTACCCCTATCCGGGGATGTTTCTAACAACCCTCCTGTCTGGAGAGTCCGGGCTATTTATGTCACAGTTGGTCAGATTTGCTGACATCCAAATAATAAAAATTGACAAATGAGGACAAAAAATAAATTAAAAAATGTACTCTACGTTACTGCACTTGGTGCCACTGCACTCATCGCCACTCCACTCTCCACCACTCTATGCCACTGCACTCTACTCCACTTTACTCAAAACCAATGCACTCTACACTAAACTGCTCTGCACTCTTTGCCACTATACTCTATGCCACTGCACTCTACACCACTATATTCTACTCTGCACCACTGTACTCTATGCCATACCTTTCTATGCCACTCTACTTTGCACCAGAGCACTCCACACCACTCTACTTTGTTCTAGTCCACGCCACTGAACTCTGCATCACACCACTCTATGCCTCTGCACTCTAAACCAATCCATTCTAAGCCACTGTAATCTACTCTGCACCACTGTGCTCGACAACACTCTACTCTATACCACTTCACTCTACTCAAACAATCTACTCTATGCAACTGCAGTTTAGACCACTCCCCTGTACGCCACTGCACTCTATGTCAATCTACTCTGCACCACTTCACTATATGCCACTAGACTCCACACCATTGCACTCTATGTTACTTTACCCTGCCCCACCGTATGCCTCTTCACTCTATGCCACTCTACACCACTGCACTCCACGACAGTCTATTCACCAATGCACTTTCTGCTACTGAACTCTGCCACTTCACTCTATGCCACTGCACGCTACGCCACTGCACTCTATGCCACTCGATTCTACTGTCCACCAATGCACTCTGTACTACTCTACTCTATGCCAGTGCACCCCACTCAACTATGCACTATTGCACTCTACACCACTCCAGTCCCGGCCACTCCACTCTGCACCACTCCACTATGTAACACCTCACTCTATGCCACTACTCTATACCACTCCACTGTACTCTGGACCATTCCACGCCACTGCACTCTATTCCACTGCTATCAATGTTGCACCACTCTATTCTCTGCCACTGTACTATACACCACTACCCTATGACTACACTTTACCCAGCACCACTATACTCTACCCTCCACCACTCCACCTCACTCTACTATGAAACAATCTATTCTACGTCACTTTACTCCACTCTGGACCACTGCACTCCACGCTACACCACCCTATAAGCCACTGCAGCCTACACCAATTTACTCTACACTACTTTACTCAAAACAAACACACTGTACCTTTGCACTGCTATATTCTACAACCTTCTACTCTATGCCACCGCACGCTACATCACTCTACACCATTGCGCTCTATGTCACTGCACTTTATGCCATTCTATTCTACTCTATACCGCTGTACGCTACATCACTGTTCTCTGCACCACAGCACCATTCTATGCTATGCCAATGCACTCTAAGCCATTCTACTATGCATCACTCTAGTCTATGCCACTGCACTTTACCCTTGCACTACTCCACTCTGTCACTGCACTCTATTTCACTCTGCACCACTGTACTCTACATCACTGCTCTCTGCACCACTCTATGCCAATCCACCACTCTACTCTATTCCAGTGCACTCTACACCACTCTACTCTGCTTCACTCTATGCCACTACACCACTATGTGCAACACTGCTCCCAACCACTGAACTGCAATGTTGATGTACGAGGTAACAACTGCACGTATATTAATGAGAATATAGGTAAATATGAGATCAATGACCACCATGTTACACGTGCAGGCCCACATAAACTCATATCATTGCTTTCTGTTTCATCCAATATGATCTCCCCATAGACTCCAAGTCAGAGATAAGTGGTCAGACAGGCCCTGCGACCTAATCCCAAGCCTTATGATTGACAGGTCATAGGTGGCGTTAAACTTAGCCCAAAGACAAACACGCACCCAAGGAAAACCCTGAATAATCCCACAGATAGGTAGTCACACCACAAACAGGACCAAGGAGATTGGCGCCAATAAAACATGTTTAGCCACAGGTGCGCGTTACCAAAATACCACAAAGTTAGATGCCACATGTAGTTAGGAACACTCAGCCAATCAGGACACAAAATGTACACCGCATGGGGTGATCACCACACAGGACATCTGGACATGCACACACTGGCCTACACTAACCCTCCCAGAGAAGAGAGCCATCTGTGTCCCCTTTTCGGATGGTTGTACTTGTTGTTTATGACTATGAAACCTTTCAAAGAATGTTGAAGTTTTTTTTATTGTACCCACAAAATGTGTATATGTGCAGCCAAAACCTCTGTACTCCAAGACTATCGTCAGAAGTGCCTCTGTCGATACTCTTCTGGCTGCCGCGTTTAATTAAACCAACTTGTTCTTGTTTTGACAAACGCCTCTGGTCTTTTCTAATGCAGAAATACCAAGGTCCAGGGATCCCAATTCTGGAGGAGATTGCCCAATTTTTATGTGACTTATTCCTTGTGGAGGATGACTCCAGACACTGGACCTCTATGGTCTGAAAAAAGTACATGCATTCAGTTGTGAGTCAGTTCACTCCTTCTCAATTAAGTTTAAAAGTGAAGAAAATCAATATAGATTGATAGGCCCAAATTATTATTTTATTTGTTCAAACGAAAGACTTCTGTTTCAGATAATCCAATCATTCAGGATTGTATTTTTCAAATAAGGCGAACAGGCACATTTGAAGCAGAAGTAAACAGCCGACACGTGTTTCACCCTTATGGCTCAGTATCGGGCCAGGGCTTTCTCAAGGCTGAAAGAAGAAATTTATAGGACGGTATTAGATGGATTAGGATCTTAAAATTATCCAATATCACCCGGTGGTGTGTGAATAATGCAACCGTGATATACAAAAACAGAATAGTGAGAAAGTGCTCAAAGAACCGTGAGGGGGAAGAAAGAAAAGGAGAAACATTCCCATAAGGGAAGGGATTAATATTTTCTCAGGTGTAACAGTAATGAAGGCACTCGGTGAGAGTATTATTTTAACATACGAGGACCTTGTCGAATTCAAAGAATAGGCAACCTTAGTGACAATATAGCATTTGTAGATATATTTATAAAATCAGGTGCTGTTAGTACATGCTTTCAGGCTTTGAAGGAGGATTAATTATATCATTCTCATAATTGAGATGGTTTGATCATGCTTCAGAAGGGTAGGTGTAACAAAATGTGACATATGTGTTAGGTCAGTTATATACCTTAATGTTCAATGATGCAGCATAGCATATTAGCTTCACATTTCACTATTCAGAGTCACTGCACAATACAGTAGGTCAGATATCTGCGCCGGAAAAATAGGACAAAAGAAGAAAAAGAGAAGAAAAAGGAGGAGAAAAGGGGAGAGAAGAAGAAAGGAGAAATAAGTATGGATGCCTGCGAAATTATTCAGGTTATATTCTTATAATACGTTGTACTATGGATGGTATGGATTACTTGAAAGGCTATTATTTAGCCCTTGGCATACTTTGAATCCATACTCTAGAAAACTTATTATATACTCCCTGGTCTCATAGGGCAAGGCATTCAGAGCTCTACAGGAAATATGATACATTATTTTGAGTAATTAGAAAGGTAGCTAAATTCTCGTTTGTTTGAACCGTAATTTATACGAGTTCCTATATCGTAAACGGGTCCGTCTCTTTACGGGTCAAAAATCATGGAGAGTCATCATACCGGGAGAATTTCAGACTGTTTAAACCATTATTAATACGAGACCCTTTATTATAAAGCAGGTCCGTCTCGTAACGAGTCAAAAAAACAATTATCAAAGGTTCGAGAGACAGCCGGCCTTAGGGTCACTTACTTGAAAGTCAAAATCTCGGGATAATCCCAGGCGCTTGTTCTTCCCACCGAAGTATATTCGCGTTGTGGTCCGCGGCCATCTTTAAGAAGGCTACAGAGGCCGGTCACGTGTCTACGGCATTCAGGGAAGGTTCGGCTCGTCATGTGGAGCGCCATCTTAGAATGTGTTGTTTTAGTATTGCATTCCCCCATCATTTGTTTGCAGAGGGCACCGAAAGTTCGATTTTTACTTTTAGGTTATTGACGAAATATCTATTTATGTTTGTTGAATCAGGTATATATCAGAATCCGGAGTAAAAAGAAATTTAAACGTATTACATGCGTCTATAGCTCTACCATGGACACGTGTTTTCAGGGGTCCGATATGCTATACTAGAAACGGTCCGTAAAGCATGGTATGAAGAACCAGACAGATATCTTGCGGTCCAAAGGCATCATTCTTGTTCAATTTATATATATAATAAAATTAAAAAGAGCTGCCTTTCTATAAAGATAAATAATTAATTATCGAACCTGAAGGCACTCCTAAGTCATAACCGGCATTAGATGTCTTTACTGCATCAGTAAATTATATTTAATGAGTTCATATTTGGGGACTCGGATAATGATAGTATTCCTTCTATGTTTCTTCTAAATGATCACTGCTGATAAGTCCCGAGATCTAGTCATGCGCGCTCTGCGAGAGAGGGGAGCCACTGGGATTAAGTAATAATAGGGCCACTATCCCTCTCATATCGTTGTAAACTACATATTTTAGAAGAAGGCTGGTGCAGTGCTACAAGGCAATATACGGATAGAAAATCAATTGGACAGTGCTAACCGTATCAAGAGGGTGTGCTAAATGTTAGAGCAGCATATGAAACTGCTTTGAAGGTGGAAGTATGAAATACACATAACGGACAGAACAAGGAACAGGGGGAATAGTATCAAAAACCTCAACACAATAAAGGTGAGAAATTGCAAAACCAAATATAATTGTTACTCTTTCAGAAGTAATGACAACGTGAAGACGAAAAAATGGCAACCTATGACAATAGGAGAGAAAGAAGGAATATTAGACTTGAAGAAGTATTTGATCCATTAGGAACTAGTGTGTCAAGACAATCGAATGTCATCAACCCACAATCTGCAAAGAGCATTTTCCAAGCCTTGGAAAAAGCAGTAAAGAAAGAGACATCAAAATGATGGGAGGGAGCATCATTAAAAAAGTATTTGGAACATAATCTGATCCCAAGAGGTTTGAGAATTCTTATTTTTCCTCCAATAGAAACAACAGCACCGGATAAATTACAACTATGGGAGGATAACCTAAGAACGGCTTCTAATAATATGTTAAGACAACTAATTGATATTGCCCAAGAAGAATATGGAAAATATAAACTGGAAGTTGATACATTATCCAAAACAATTGAAGAAGCAAACTGGGGTGACATAACAACAAAAAATTATGACATATTGAACAAAGTCCTTGATGACTTCGAGGAAGATATCATTCGAAGGAAAAAACGCACATTTAGACGGGACATGACAGATTACCAACTAGGGAGAGTCTATACTTTTGCAAAAAAATATGACAATATCACCCGTACTACGTCTTCAACTCAAGCAAGTAGCTCTTCCGAAATTATACCATCATCCGATGCAGAATCTATAGAAAATCCAGAGGATGGGACAAGTGTGAGACCACAAGTAAATTTTCGCGAGGAAGTACGCAGACACCGCCTGGGCAACGCACAAGACCATCGAACCCGACCACCAAATATAAAAACTACAAAACGAAATACAGTGGGAGTACAAACACGAGCACGAAGTAAGGAACTGACAAGATCAGTACCTACAGAACAGAAATAACTCCGTGTAATTTGGTGGTCAAATAAGACCTTGACTGAAACTCATCATCAAATTCTAAACAGGGGTCTATAATTTTGTCCTACAGCAAGTTGGGATCTGGTACAGACAAAATTTGATCTATTCAAATTCACAAGGAGGTTAAAACTTCATTCCTTTTTTACTGATGAAATTCAAAGAAAAAGACAAGAAAGTCACCCTGCCATTACAAGTCATCTTTCGGTAAAAGACGTGGAGGATATTAACCTGTTGACACATCTGTCTATGGATGTTCCCACGGATGGTCTTGAATCCCTAACAACAACAGCAGAGGAACTGGACATAGACATCTTTCATTGTAAAACTACATCGCTCAAGAGGAAATCAAAATTCACACCAATACTACCAACATGCAACACAATAGACACCTTTTTTTCTGCCGTTAACAAAGACCTAGAAATCGAACATCATAAATACCTGTCTACACAAAAATACTTTCCTCAAAACATCACGCGGAATGAAAAAGAAGTATTGTTGGAGCTTAAAAATGATCCATCTTTAATCATAAAGGCGGCAGATAAAGGTGGAAATGTTGTCCTTCTGGATACAGTTGACTATCTTCAAGAAGCAGAACGCCAATTGAGGGACTCTGCCTGCTATATAAAACTTAACACCAACCCAACTAAGGAAATACAAGAAAACCTGGCTATTTTGCTGAATAAATGGTATGAAAATGGTCTATTGACATTAGAAGAAAAACAACTTCTATTTATAGAAACTCCAGTTTCTCCAACTCTGTATCTCTTGCCAAAAGTTAATAAATCAGGCACACCCCCAAAAGGAAGACCCATTATTGCAGGAATTGACTCCATGTGCTCCCGGATAGGGGCATATATTGGTGAGGAATTACAGCCGTTCATGAGAGATCTTCCCTCTTTATACGAGACACTAAGGATGTTCTACAGAAACTCAATAATATCACATGGCAATCAGACTATGTTCTTTCCTCTATCGATGTTGTTAGTCTGTACACGTCTATCGGACATCCTGATGGTATAGCAGCAGTAAGAAAATGTCTACAAGGTAGATGTGTCCATTTTACGGCAAGGAACAATATGATTTTGGAATATGTGGAGTTCTGCCTACATAACAACTACTTTCTCTTCAATGGAGATTATTACTTACAAATGCAAGGTACAGCGATGGGGGCCAAATTTGCTCCCCCATATGCCTGTATTTTCATGGGAGAAGTAGAACGCCATTGGATCTGGAATGACAACAAGATCAATTTCTCCGAAAATATAGTCATGTGGGGCAGATACATTGATGATATGCTTTTAATATGGCAAGGATCTGAGACGTGTTTACAAAACTTCATCAAGACTCTGACCCCCAATCAATGGGGCATCAATATAACATACACTATATCCAAAAAAGAAATTGAGTTCTTGGATCTAAGTATCTATGTTGAAGATAACAGTTTACAGACACAGATCCATAGAAAGAGCACTGCTGCTAACTCGATCCTACATGCGTCAAGCAGCCATCCCCAGCATACTATTAAGAACATTCCATCAGGAGGATGCTAGGTGGCGCGCTAGCGCATGGTTGCCTCTGAGTAAGGCTCCCCGCAGTCCGGTGACATTATCCGTCTGAATTATCCTTTAGCGGTGGCTGGGAGAGCTGAAATTGCACACAACGGTCGTCTGGGAGGTCTACTGCTGGCGAGCGAAGTTTGGAGGAAATCGGTGCATCGCTCGAGTCGGTAGCAGCTCCGGCAGATCAGCCGGACCGAGTGACTGGAGCCTGTGTGGCGGAGAAGTCTGGGACAGAGCGTGGCCACGATCACGGCTGAAGGCCTCAAGAGCGCGGACGGAGACAGCCGAGCCCGGGGACGAGACGAGTGAGTGGCGGACGCTGCGAGCCCACTTGCGCGGAGATACTGCGGGACACGGTAGGCGGAGGAGCCTTCTTCCCCCCCCCCCCCCCCCAATCGGGAGGACTGCGGTGCTCAAAGCGGCTGGCGCTGTGGTGGAGAGGATCTTGACTGCCCAGGTGTTGCCGTGCTCGGCCTGATGCTAGGAGAGAGTGCGGGGAGCCACCGGGGGACGTGGTGTGGTGAGCTGGAACTTCCCCTTGCTACCCCTTGATCGTGGCCTTGGAGTGGGGCGGTGGGGCCCCTGGGTGCTGGAGACGCGTGGATGACACTTGCATTCGGCGGGGGAGCCGGAATCAGACTGGGTTGTGGTGGCGCTGGTGAACGGGGGTTGGGAGACCCAAACAGCACACAAGGGACTGGCGTGGCCCATTCGGGATCCTTGATAGCGGCCGGCGCGGAGTGTGGAGCTGAGCCGGGCGGGGCGCCTGCGGCCTGGGGCCCTGGGCATGCAGATGAGTGCTGAAGACCCGCGGCCAGGATAATTGCAGCCTAGTGGAAACCATACATGGATCCTCCCTATCGGTGGCGCTTGTTGGTTACCGGGCGCTGTGCATGAGCGGTGAGTGGTTGCTACTGGTGAATTTGGGCGGCCTCCCCCAGTTGAGCGCCAGGCGCGCCTTCTTCGAAGTGTTGGAAGGTAGGGACCACATACACTGGCTCTGGCAACGACGCTACTGGCTGTACAGGAGGCCTAAGGACTGGCGGTGGAACTGTACTGGCTGGAGCTGTTGAGGTGACGGTGCTTGACGTGCGGCTGACTAAGCTGGCTTGAGAATTGCGGCGCGGTCCCGCAAACGGTGAGAACTATTGCATAGCCAACAGACAGCCATGGGTAAGACGGATACGCGACAAGCTAAGCTCACTTTTGACTCTGGAAAGAAGGCCACTAAGACTGGGGAAGTGGGGCCCAACCCGGCTGCTACAGAAGGAGGTGCGGTGAACCCTGCGACTACCGCGGCCAGTCTGCACGAGGTGCTGCAAGAGATGCGCCAAGGGTTTGCAACGATTGCGGACAAAGTGGACCGAATATCGTCACGTATGGATGCAGTGGTGCATAAATTGGATGCGCATGAGGAGCGCCTTAAAGGGGCGGAACAACGTATATCGGATGCAGAAGACACGGCAACACACCATACTTCGCAGCTTTCTAGAATGGACAACCTGCTGCGAGTGATAGCATCCAAGAACGAGGATTTAGAAGCGAGAAGTCGGCGCAATAATGTCCGCATCGTAGGCATTCCGGAGACGACCAATACAGGCAAAATGGAGGACTATGTGGAAAGGATGCTACTGGCAGCGATTGGGTCGGAGGCGTTTTCTCCCCACTTTATCATAGAACGGGCACATCGCGCTCTGGGCCCTAGGCCGAAGCCGGGTGCGACCCCCAGGCCCATTATTGCCCGATTGCTGAACTATCGGGATCGTGATGCGGCTCTAAGAGCGGCGCGCGGCACGCGCTCCTTATCTTATGAAGGTAATTCCTTCACGATGTTCCCGGATTTCACGCCAATGGTCCAGGAGGAACGCAGGAAATTTCTAGCTGTGAAGGCCAAACTACGGAACTTGCAATTGGACTATGCATTGCTCTATCCAGCTCGGCTGCGAGTCACGTACCAGGGCAAACAACAGTTTTTCACGACCCCTCAACAGGTGGAGGATTTCCTCAAGCACTACAAACGAGCTGCCAAGTCCGGGGCTGCGGCAGGGGCAGAACGGACACCGCAGCACGAGGAGGAGGTGGACGGTGGACAGTGAGTGGGGTTGATAATGTTTGAGCACTGATAACATGGGGATGCACGAACAATTGGTGAGAGCACGTTAATGGGGGAACTTGACGGCCACAGAAGGCACATTGGTTTGAATGCGATGCATAAGCCTTCCATGCTGATGCGTAAAGAGCCCTGGGGAGGAGTGATGAGCAGACTGTGGGGTTGGCTCTGGCTCAGTGAGTACGAGAGCTGCTTCGTTTCTATAGGTTATATATGGCGTTGTGTGTGAGTGAAATCTCTCAGTTGCTGCTGGACATAACGCCGGACACCCCCCTCTGGGTCATCGAGCCAGACTACAAGTCTCTTGTGAGTCTGGAATAGATGAGGGGGAAATAGCGGTGTCACCTAGACGCAATCCCTGAAGGGAAATACCCTAGCATATATGGGGTGGTTTGGAAGTGCGACTAACCTTTGTTTTTGGGGCATTTGTGGGAGGGGCGGGGGGATTCTTGGCTGGCAAGTTGGGGTATGCTTCAGTGGGAGGGGGGAGGATGGGGGGGCGTTATGGCATGGTTGGGGGAGCGGAGGGCGGGGGGGGAGGGAGTATTGAGATGGGGTTGGGTGTTGGTCTCAAGCAAAAAGTGTGGATGATGGGGTATGGGGCGTTTGTACTGCTTATTCAGGGAGGTCCGAAGCTATGGTTGCTGAGGCGTATATTGATCAATGTGCTGCTGCAGATGCAAAGACTAATGCCAGATGACATATGGTTGCTAGGGGTGTGGGGACTTGATGAGAAATGGCTGACGTGAGGAGGGAGGTAAGGCTCACAGTTCTTTCATGGAATGTTCGTGGATTAAATGATGCTAGAAAATGTAGACAGGTGATGGCTTATTTAGAGCAGCATCAGGTACATATTGCATTACTACAGGAAACACACCTTAGTCCCAGGCCACATTACACACTGGCGGGTAGGTGGGCGGCAATATGCAGTTTTTCATCGTACTCAGGGTATGCTAGGGGAGTTGCGATTTTAATCAAAAAGACGGTACCCTTTGTGAAGATGGGGGAGCATGCGGATGCTGAGGGGAGATTTGTGGTGTTATGGGGTAGGCTGGGCACCGACACAGTCACTGTAGTAAACTGCTATGGTCCTAATGTGGATACGCCAGCCTTCTTCACACATTTATGGGGAAAGATACTAGACACTGGCTCTATGCATATCATATGGGGGGGAGATTTCAATGTGGCGCTAGTCCCCGGAATGGACAGATCAGACAATAGTCCTCAATATAACAAAAAGGCACGGGATGCTCTGGCGGGAATAGTGGAGGAAGGGGGATTGATAGACAGCTGGAGGTTTGTACATGGTGGTCTTCGAGAGGGTACGCACTATACAGCGTATGCTAATACATGGGCTCGACTGGACTACTGTTTTTTGTCTCGGGTATAGCGTCTGATTTGGGAAGGGTTGCGCACTTGCCGCGGTCGTACTCGGATCATTGCCCGGTTCTGGTTCAGATAGCGGTCCCGGGATGCGGGAGCGCTAGTGCACGGTGGCGAATGCAACCCACGGCCCTGTTGGATGCTTTGTTTAAGACAGAGTTGGGAGAGGAGATAGCAGAGTTCTTTCCCCGCAATAAGGGGTCAGTAGAGAGTGTGGACACCATCTGGGAGGCATTTAAGGTAACGGTTAGGGGATATTACATATCCAAAAGCTTCGGGGTCCTACGGAACATATGAGGGACACTAGCTAGGTTAGAGGGAGAACTTAAGGACCTAGAGTCTCGGATGACCAGAGAACCGATGGGCCCCATTCAGACAGAATTCAGAGAACAGCTCACGCAGTTTGAAAAGGAAGCGGATAGGGAGGCTAAGTTCCGGGGTAAATACTGGCAGGCCCGAAGGTATTGCGAGGGTGAGAGGCCGGGACGTGCTTTGGCAGAGGTTACGCGGCCGCCGCGGGGTATGACGCATATATTGGAATTGCGCACACCGGAAGGGATCACACGACGGGATACGAAAGGTATTTTGGAACTCTTCACTCAGCACTATACCGAGCTGTACATTGCCCGCGATGTGGGGGAGGTTGCATGGGGGGATTTTCTGGATGATGTTGCGCTGTGGTGGCTGAGCGACGACCACAGGCAGTTCCTTGGTGCGCCGTTTGAATTAGATGAAATCCGGGAAGCAATTATGTCCCTTGCCAATGGAAAGGCGACAGGCTTGGATGGGTTGCCAGCGGAATTTTACAAATGTTACATCGATATAATGGCCCCAGTCCTCAAGGAGGTATATGAGGAGTCTTTGGAGGTGGGCGTGTTGCCAGGGTCGATGAGGGAGGTGCTGATTACCTCGCTGTTGAAGCCGGGCAAGGATCCTGCTGATTGTGATGCATATCGGCCGCTCTCTTTAATTAATTGTGACGCTAAGATATTGGCGAAAGTGCTAGCCAATAGGCTGTCGTTGTTAATGACTAAGATAGCCCTTCCGGACCAATCCGGGTTTGTGCCTGGGAGATCCACTGCTAACAATCTACGTACCCTTTTCTCTCTGATGCATACCATAGCGCCGGAAAAGCCGGTGGCTGCTATATTTCTTGATGCCACTAAAGCATTCGACTCCGTTGAGTGGAACTATCTGTTTGCTATCTTGTATAGGATGGGGTTTTCCAAAATATTTGTAGCATGGGTACGGTTGCTGTATACTGATCCGAAGGCAAGGGTCCTGATCAATGGTGAGATGTCGAGCCTGATTTCATTAACCAGAGGTACTAGACCGGGCTGTCCATTATCTCCACTGTTATTTGCTATCGCAATTGAGCCATTGGCATGTCGTATCCGGCAGTTACACAAGCGCAGCGCCTTTCAGTGTATGCAGCGTCAAATAGATGTGTCACTCTATGCGGATGATCTGACGTTATACGTGGTGGATCCGCAGACCAATCTTAATTCGTTGCTGAGGGAATTCTTGGTGTTTGGCCGGTTGTCTGGTATACAAATTAATTGGAAGAAGTCGCAGTTCTTCCCTCTGACTCCTGCGGTGACGCGGTTCGCATTGGACTATCCGATTGAGTGGTGCGATGCGGACCTACGTTATTTAGGGATCCAGGTATCAAAGCTTAAGGAGGAGACGGTGCGACTAAATTACGGAACTGCCATTACCAAGTTAACTGCTGATGTGACAAGATGGATTTCTTTGCCCTTTACTATGGCGGGAAGGGCCTCACTAATTAAAATGGTGGTGCTGCCCCGTTTTCTGTATCTGTTCCAAAATGTCCCGTATTATCCAGGTGCTTATTTTTTCCGGACGCTCCGCTCAGAGTTAATAAGACTGTTCTGGGCCGGGAGACAGCCTAGACTGGCGTGGTCGATTATAACTCAGCCTTATGGTAGAGGTGGCTTTGATGTCCCCGATTTTTTAACCTACTACCTGAGTGCTCAAGCTCAGTTTGCATACCACTGGTTTGTGCCCACTCCATTCATGCCACAGGTGGCTGTGGAGGACTGGATAGCTAGACCGCTGCCACTGAGCGGCATTATTCACGGCCCGGTTAGTGCGATTGAGTCGCCGGCTACTACAGTGACTTGCACGATAGATGCGTGGCAGCGGATTCTTCGTAAGGTGGCGCTTCAGTTCTTATATGCACCGACCTTGCCACTAGTTTACTACCCGGAGTTGTCATTATTGCAAGAAAGAGGGTTCCAGGGGATGTGCACTAGGCGGCGGATCTGCAGCTGGGGCGATTTATTCCTGAATGGGCGGTTCAAAACGAGAGAACAGTGGTTTCAGGGGGGTCAGCCTACTCCGCTGGAAGTCTTTTATTATCTTCGGTTGAGGCAGGGGCTCCAAGATATCTTACCAAAGTTCCCAGAGGAACCTGGTGTAGTACAGCCTTTGCGAGTCTTACTTACGTCTGCGGACGGCAGACACCTAGTATCGCACCTGTATCATAGCATTAGGGAGCAAAGTGGGAGTGGAGCATGCAGAGCGCTTGGACAGTGGAGTGAGGACCTGGGAAGAGACATAATGGAGGCGCAGTGGACGTATTGTTGTGCACAGACCTCGCAGATATCGGCCAGCTGCAGACTACGTATTATTCACTATAAGTTTTTGCAGCGTTTATACTGCACACCAGTGCGGAAGTTGCGATTTCGTCTGGCGGATAACGACAGATGTGAGCGGTGCCGCTCGGAAGGAGCTGGGTTTTTACACCTGGCATGGTTATGTCCGGCTGTGTCTGATTATTGGGCGCAGGTGCACACTGCGCTGGTGGCAATGCTGGGCACCACGATAGACTGTGATCCACTAGTGATGCTCCTGGGGTACACTATGGGAATAGCCAAGGTACATCGGAAATTTGGGAATATTGCTCTTTTGATGGCGAAAAGGAGGGTGGCATGTAGGTGGGGGAGAGGCCGTGCGCCGAAATTTAAGGAGTGGATAGCGGACTTATTATATTGTCAGGAACAGAATACAATATACGCAGACACACAATCATTGAGTAGTAGAGCCACGGATATATGGGACCCGTTTAGAGCATACTTGGCAGCGCAGGCAGTGACTGAGAGTAACGGAACTCTTGAGGCAAGTGGTGCTGGTTCCACTGCTGCACCGGAGAGTTCGTAACAGTAGGTTGGGGTTATGCTGTACTGATATGTGTGGCTGGCTGATGCTAGAGGAAATGGTAAGAGTTGATGTAATCGCAAGAGGTGTTATAGTCGTGAAAGAACAAATACCTGAGAGAAGGATGTGCACTCATTCCACAAATGTGATTATGTAGCAGTGGCACATTGTGGTAGCGTGGCAAAGACTACAGCATCGCCATAAGGACCTTAGACGGATAGGACATATGCATGGATGATATGTGAAATCGATTGCAATGCATCGCCTCCGGACCTCCGGGTTGTCGGACAAATGGCTGTGACTATACATGATGATAACGAGTAGATGTGGTAGATGATAGCCGGCCCGAGAGGTTGTATGCGTGATTGTGTACAATTGTTTTGAGATGGCAATAAAGGTTTTTGAAACTAAAAAAAAAAAAAAAAAAAAGAACATTCCATCAGGAGAATATCGCAGGGCTCGAATTAATTGCAGTTCAGATAAAGCCTATGATATAAAGACTCACACAGCGAGGATGTAACAACTGTTTGCTTAGAGACATACAACAACATGTTTCCCAATTGGATCGAAACAAGCTTTTGCTAAACAGGACAAAAATGGGAAGGAATCTACTATAAGATTTCTTACCCACTTCAGCAATGGTCATCACTAGATACGTAAAATCTAAAAAAAAACATTGGAATCTGCTGACACTCAATCCAACAGTAAGAGATGCAGTTAAAGATCAACCTCAACTCAGTTTTATGGGAAGTAAAAATCTCCGTGCCCATCATTCTTTCAAACTCAACATAAGACTGTGACTTTCCTACAGAAACCAATTGGCTTTTACACCTGTGCCAACTGTTCAGTATGCAAATTGGGAAAATCTAAAATCCAGAACATAATGATAAATGGTCAGAGTTTCCAGATTAAAGACTTTATAAACTGTGAAAGCAAGAATGTAATCTACCTAATCACTTGTCCATGTGGACAACACTACATAGGGAGTACGATTCGTCCACTTAAAATGCGAATACAGGAACATTATCGGAACATTCATAAATCTGATGATAGACAACCTTTAGTTGAACACTTCATAACACACCATCAACATAATCGCAATTTCGTCTTCTGTGGTCTGGAAAAAGTAAAACAACATGAAAGAGGAGGCAATTTGGACCGGCGATTACGGCAGAAAGAAAGTGCCTACATAATACGCTATGGGACCGTAGAAACAGGCCTAAACAAAGATCATGAATGGCATCATTGGCTATAAGATGCCCTACGTCATAAACTATTATGAGACTGTTTGGTGTGAGAGGCCACTAGAAGGAACAGAGTGCAAGCACACCCTGAGAAGAACTTTTTCCTGGGGTGCCTTAACCAGTACTGTTCTATAGGAAAATCGAAGAAATGCCATGTCTGTGATATAGTCGTTCTGAATCATCTATGTCTCTAAAGAACCTTGAACTATTATGGCTCCTTTCCCCCTGTTCCTTGTTCTGTCCGTTATGTGTATTTCATACTTCCACCTTCAAAGCAGTTTCATATGCTGCTCTAACATTTAGCACACCCTCTTGATACGGTTAGCACTGTCCAATTGATTTTCTATCCGTATATTGCCTTGTAGCACTGCACCAGCCTTCTTCTAAAATATGTAGTTTACAACGATATGAGAGGGATAGTGGCCCTATTATTACTTAATCCCAGTGGCTCCCCTCTCTCGCAGAGCACGCATGACTAGATCTCGGGACTTATCAGCAGTGATCATTTAGAAGAAACATAGAAGGAATACTATCATTATCCGAGTCCCCAAATATGAACTCATTAAATATCATTTACTGATGCAGTAAAGACATCTAATGCCGGTTATGACTTAGGAGTGCCTGCAGGTTCGATAATTAATTAATTTATCTTTATAGAAAGGCAGCTCTTTTTAATTTTATTATATATATAAATTGAACAAGAATGATGCCTTTGGACGCAAGATATCTGTCTGGTTCTGCATACTATGCTTTACGGACCGTTTCTAGTATAGCATATCGGACCCCTGAAAACACGTGTCCATGGTAGAGCTATAGACGCATGTAATACGTTTAAATTTCTTTTTACTCCGGATTCTGATATATACCTGATTCAACAAACATAAATAGATATTTCGTCAAGAACCTAAAAGTAAAAATCGAACTTTCGATGCCCTCTGCAAACAAATGATGGGGGAATGCAATACTAAAACAACACATTCTAAGATGGCGCTCAACATGACGAGCCGAACCTTCCCTGAATGCCGTAGACACGTGACCGGCCTCCGTAGCCTTCTTAAAGATGGCCGCGGACCACAACGCGAATATACTTTGGTGGGAAGAACAAGCGCCTGGAATTATCCAGAGATTTTGACTTTCAAGTAAGTGACCCTAAGGCCGGCTGTCTCTCGAACCTTTGATAATGGTTTTTTTGACTCGTAACGAGACGGACCTGCTTTATGATAAAGGGTCTCGTATTAATAATGGTTTAAACAGTCTGGAATTCTCCCGGTATGATGACTCTCCATGATTTTTTACTCATAAAGAGACGGACCCGTTTACGATATAGGGACTCGTATAAATTACGGTTCAAACAAACGAGAACTTAGCTACCTTTCTATTTACTTAAAATAATGTATCATATTTCCTGTAGAGCTCTGAATGCCTTGCCCTATGAGACCAGGGAGTATATAATAAGTTTTCTACAGTATGAATTCAAAGTATGCCAAGGGCTAAATAATAGCCTTTCAAGCAATCAATACCATCCATAGTACAACGTATTATAAGAATATAACCTGTATAATTTCGCAGGCATCCATACTTATTTCTCCTTTCTTCTTCTCTCCCCTTTTCTCCTCCTTTTTCTTCTCTTTTTCTTCTTTTGTCCTATTTTTCCGGCGCAGATATCTGACCTACTGTATTGTGCAGTGTCTCTGAATAGTGAAATGTGAAGCTAATATGCTATGCTGCATCCTTGAACATTAAGGTATATAACTGACCTAACACATATGTCACATTTTGTTACACCTGCCCTTCTGAAGCATGATCAAACCATCTCAATTATGAGAATGATATAATTAATCCTCCTTCAAAGCCTGAAAGCATGTACTAAGAGCACCTGATTTTATAAATATATCTACAAATGCTATATTGTCACTAAGGTTGCCTATTCTTTGAATTCGACAAGGTCCTCGTATGTTAAAATAATACTCTCACCGAGTGCCTTCATTACTGTTACACCTGAGAAAATATTAATCCCTTCCCTTATGTGAATAATGGGAATGTTTCTCCTTTTCTTTCTTCCCCCTCACGGTTCTTTGAGCACTTTCTCACTATTCTGTTTTTGTATATCACGGTTCCATTATCCACACACCACCGGGTGATATTGGATAATTTTAAGATCCTAATCCATCTAATACCATCTTATAAATATCTTCTTTCAGCCTTGAGAAAGCCCTGGCCCGATACTGAGCCATAATGGTGAAACACGTGTCGGCTGTTTACTTCTGCTTCAAATGTGCCTGTTCGCCTTATTTGAAAAATACAATCCTGAATGATTGGATTATCTGAAACAGAAGTCTTTCATTTGAACAAATACAATAATAATTTGGACCTATCAACCTATATTGATTTTCTTCACTTTTAAACTTAATTGAGAAGGAGTGAACTGACTCACAACTGAATGCCTCTGGTCTTTTCATTTGTTTAAGGTAAATTCATATTTGAGCAACAACTCCACTCTACGCCACTGCAATCAATGCTGCACCACTCTACTTTACACTACTCTATGCCACTGCGCTCTACCCTACACCACTATACTCTACCCTGCACCACTCCACTCGGAAGAACAAGTTACTTACCTTTGGTAAGTAGTCCGGAGAGACGGCTTCTTTGTCCGTTCTGTTCTACAGGACTCTTTGGTGTGATCTTGGTTCGCAGAACCACCACCGGGGTTGGTATTGCTGAGGGATCTATTCTAAGGTATGGAATCTAAAACTACCGTGTTTCTTTCAGATGAACAAGTTACTTACCTTCGGGAACAATATATCTGTAAGAAACATTAGATAGTTATAGGTTCCTTACCTTAGAATTACCCCCAGGCGTCAGACTGGATCCGGAAAGTTTTTTCATCAGCAGTACCTCTGCACGTCGGAAGGTGGCGTCGGTCGGCTCCGTGTCCTTGGTTGGCGCCATGGTCGCCAGGATTAAGTCGCGGTAGCTACTTAAACACCACCCTCGTGCCCCGGTGTCAGTTCTGTACACGACTTTCCGCTCTAGAAACGCAGAGCCATGAAAGACACCGACCACTGGTGCACAAAACTAGGGCCCTGAAAGGACATCCTTAACCCTAGAAATCAGTTCGCAGAATGGGGAGGATGGGTGGGGTGGTAAGGAATCTATAACTAACTAATGTTTCTTACAGATATATCGTTCCCGAAGGTAAGTAACTTGTTCATCTGAAAGAAACACGGTAGTTTTAGATTCCATACCTTAGAAAAGATCCCTCAGCAATACCAACCCCGGTGGTGGTTCTGCGAACCAATATCACACCAAAGAGTCCTGTAGAACAGAACGGCCAAGAAGCCGTCTCTCCGGACTTGGCTGTCCAGACAGTGTGTGTTTTGTAAATGTGTGCAGTGATGCCCACGTAGCTGCCTGACAGATGCCCTGTAGAGGGACTCCTCTTCCCAAGTTAGTAGTGGCTGCTGTTGCCCTGGTGGAATGGGCGCGTAGCCCCACTGGAGGTTCCTTTTTAGCCAGAGAATATCATGCTTTAATACACAAAATGACCCATTGAGAAATGGTTTGCTTGTGTACAGCCCGACCTTTCTTGGCGCCCACGTAGCCAACAAAGAGTTGGTCATCCACCCGGAACTGTTTCGTGCAATCCAGATAGAAAGAAAGCGCACGTTTTGGGTCCAGACGGTGGAGCCTCTCTTCCTCTTTTGAAGGATGATGAGGCGGAAAGAAGGTGGGCAAAGTGATGATCTGCCTGATGTGAAAGGCAGTGACAACCTTAGGAAGAAAGGATGGACGGGTCCTGAGAACCACCTTGTCCGGATGGACAGACAGGAAAGGAGGTTTGGAGGAAAGTGCCCGTAGCTCACTCACTCTTCTGGCAGAAGTGATGGCCACCGGTAATGCAGTCTTAAGAGTCTCAAGGGACAGTTGTGAAGCGGCTCAAAGGGAGGGCCCATTAAATAAGTTAAAATGAGATTCAAGTCCCACTGAGGCATAACAAAGGGAATAGGAGGAAAGAGATGAGTTATGCCTTTCAAGAAACGAATAACAACCGGGGACTTGAAAAAAGAAGGCTGATCTGTAAGCCGAAGGAAGGCAGAGATGGCCGAGAGATAGCCCTTGATAGTGCCCAGAGCAGAGCCCTGCTGGGCCAAAGAAAGGAGAAACAAGAGAACCTCAGAAAGAGGTACAGAAAGGGGATCCACAGCCTTTGCTGTGCACCATGCCACAAACTTGTTCCACCCGCAGGCGTAAACCATCTTAGTGGAGGAACGCCTGCTGCCAAGATTACATCACAAACTTCGGGAGGCAGGTCAAAAGACATCAACTGCCGCCGCTCAATCGCCATGCAAGGAGGTGGAGGCTGGACAGGTTCGGGTGGAGGACCGTCACCTACTGCTGCGACAGAAGATCCTCCCGAAGAGGCAGTCGGATCGGAGGATCGATGGCCATGTTAAGCATCTCGGGATACCAGACTCTTCGTGCCCTATTTGGAGACATAAGAATGAGACTTGGGCCCGGTTGCACTTGATCTTCTTCAGCACTCTGGGCAGAAGTGGTATAGGCGGAAAGGCATATAGAAGACCGCAACTCCACTCGTGATGAAAAGTGTCGCCTAGCAAGTGCCACCTTGGAAATTCCAACGTGCAGAATTGCTGACATTGTGCGTTCTCTTCGGTGGCGAATAGATCTAACCAGGCCTCTCCCCAATGTTGAAAGAGACCTTGCACCACCTCCAAGTGAAGTTGCTATTTGTGATCCATCATCCACCTGCGGCTGAGTTCGTCCGCCCTGGCGTTCAGAGAGCCTGCTGGGTGTTGAACCACCAGGGATATGCCCTGATGTTCCAGCCATGTCCAGAGGCGGAGGGCCTCCTGACATAGGGTCCACGACCCCACCCCGCCCTGTTTGTTGCAGTACCACATGGCGGTGGTGTTGTCCATGAACACCTGCACTACTCTTCCCCGTACAGAGGGTAGGAATGCCTTGAGTGCAAGACGAATCGCCCAATGCTCCAGAAGGTTGATGTGGAGCCCGCATTCTGCTGGAGACCAGAGGCTTCTGATCTCTGCCTTTCCCACGTGGCCGCCCCATCCCAGAAGGGATGCGTCCATTACCACTGTGTGCTCTGGTTGGGGAAGGAAGAGGGATCTGCAGTTGACCCAATCTTGGTTTGTGTGCCACCACTGCAACTGTCAAGCAGTGCCCTCCGAGATCTGGAAGCAATCGAACAGATTCCCCTGATGCTGCGCCCACTGGAACATCAGGTCCCACTGCAGAGCCCACATATGCCACCTGGCATGATCGACCAGCAGGATGCAGGAGGCCATGAGGCCCAGCAGCCTCAGGGTTATCCTGACCGAAATCAGGGACAGAGGCTGAAAGATCGGAATCATAGCCCGAATATCCCAAACTCGCTGTTTGGGAGGATAAACCCGAAACTGCGTCGTGTCCAGAACCGCTCAGCTGAAGAGGAACTTCTGAGAGGGAATCAGGTGTGACTTCGGCACATTGATGGAAAACCCCAGCGAATGCAGGAGGTCGGCCGTAGTCTGGAGGTGGGAGACGACTGCCTGGGGTGAGCACACCTTCAACAGCCAGTCGTTGAGATAGGGGAAGACTGGACTCCCTCATCTGTGCAGATGAGCTGCGACCACCTCCCTCACTTTCGTGAACACCCGGTGGGCACTGGTAAAGCCAAAGGGGAGCACAGTAAACTGAAAATGCTCGTGGCCTACCGTGAACTGCAGGTAACGCCAGTGGGCCGGCAGGACGGGAATGTGAAAATAGGAGTCATGCAAGTCCGACGCTACCATCCAGTCTCCAGGGTCGAGGGCAGACAAGACCTGAGCGAGCATCAACATCTTGAACTTCTCCTTCAAGAGGAAGCGGTTGACATCCCTGAGATACAAGATAAGACGTAGGCCCTTGTCTTTCTTGGGCACCAGAAAGTAGTGGGAATAGCAACCACGACCTACTTCTGGGGCAGGAATGCGCTTGATGGCTCCCTTGGCCAAGAGAGCCAAAACTTCCTGTTGGAGAAGTGGCAGGTGATCCTCCAACATGCGGTGGTATTGAGGTGGCATGGCGGGTGGGGTAGTATCGAAGGGGAGGGAGTAGCCCCTTCGGACTATTTGCAAAACCCACCTGTCCGACGTGATGGTGCGCCAGTGGGGGAGGTGATGGCGAATCCTACCGCCCACTGGCGTTTGATGGGCCTGAAAGGTCGGACTTGGAGGGTTTGGAGGCTGCTGCAGAGGGGGCGGTTGGTGGACTGGCCCGCCCGCTGGCCCCTTGAACCACGGCGTTGGCTCCCATGTCCCCGGCCGCGTGAAGGTTGGGCAACCTGTTGCGGCCTGTGGCTCTGGGTGGGACATAGTAGGGCCCCCTTCGGTAACCACAAAAGGGGTGAAAAGCAGACTGCGCTGGGTGGCTGGAGAGGCTCAAGAACTTGGCCATAGCCCATCACTTCTTGAAACGCTCTAGAGCATTGTCCGCTTTGTCGCCAAAAAGGCAACGGCCATCAAAAGGCATATCCATCAAGGTGTTCTGGACATCCCCTGAAAAGCCAGTCGATCTCATCCAGGCGTAGCGACAAAGGGCTACTGAAGTGGAAATCGTCCTGCCTAGAGAGTCGGCGGTATCCAGCCCACAACTGATGGTAAACTTGGCCGCATCACTCCCGGCGGCGACAGCCTGGGAGAGCACTGTCCGGGCCTCCTCTGGACAATGAGGCAGCACCTGCACAACCGTATCCCACACAGAGTGGGAATAACGGCCCAATAGACATGCAGTGTTTACCGACCACAGTCTCAAGCTGGCGGAAGAGAACATTTTCTTCCCAAGATGGTCCAGCTTTTTGGATTCCCTTTCCGGTGGAGCGGTAGGGAATGCGCTCTTGGAAGTGGAGGCTTGGACCACCAAGCTCTCCGGGGTGGGGTGTTGGGAGAGGAAAGTGGGGTCGCCCGGATCCGGGCGGTGGCGTTGGACAATTATCCTATCCACGGGTGCCCCCGTGTTGGGCCTGGACCAAGTGCCCAAAAGGACGTAAGTAAGGGCCTCATTAAACAGCAGCAGGTGCTCACAAGAGCTCGCCGCTGGTTGAAGCACCTCTGTCAGGAGGTTAGTCCTGACCGCCACCGTAGGAAGCTCGAGGTTGAGGGCCTCAGCTGCCCTACGCAACACCACTGCGTATGACACTCCCTCCTCCGCAGCCACGGTAGGAGGAGCCAACATGCCAAGGTCAGGAGAGGTGTCAAGACCACTGGCATCCCCCAGTTTCTCTCTCCAGTCCTGCTCAGATTCCATCTGATCAGTTCAAGGGTCACCTGACCCCTCCCAGTCCTCCTCCTCCTCAGGTTGCCAATTTGGCCGAAAAGGGACCCCAGGAGTGAACAGGGGCACAAAAACCCCACACGGCGCCAGATCCGGCGTTGGACGATGCCGTTTTGACTCCGGGTCCACGTAGGGACCTCGAAGGGCGCGGAGCTGACTGCCGGCGCTCAAGCAACTTTCGGGACTGCTCCTCCAAAGCCTTCGGCGCCATCGACCGGCAGTCGGAGCACGACTTGGGGTTGTGGTCGCGCTCCAGGCAAAAGATAGGCACGTGGTGCGGATCCGTAACCGACATCAGTCGGGTACAGGAACCGCAGGCCTTGAAACCGGGCATCTCTCATGCACCAGGAGTCTATGGACTCAAAAAAGAAATCGATAAAAAAGTCAGTCAAAAAGTGACTGGAGGTACCGCTCTCTCCTGTTCTGCGCTGGCTGGCGCGGAAAAAGAAAGAGCTGACGTCAGCGCGCGAGTGCGGCGTCTAATTAGCAACCGCAGCATCATCTCGGCTACCACGACACCAACGACGGACGCGGAGCTGACCGAAGCCACCATCCACTACTGTACTTCCAACAACTGCACTCTATGCCAATGCACTCAACAGTTTACTCAAAAGCAATGCACCATAGGGCACTGCACCCACGAAAACTACTTTGCACCACTGCAATTTACACCACTATACTGTACAGCATTCTACTCCATGCCACTCTACACCATTGCACTCTACATCACTCTATTCTACTTTGCACCACTTTATTCTACGTCACTGCTCTCTGCACCACTCTACGAGCCTGCACTCAGACTCTAATCTGTATGACTGCACTCTATGACACTGCACACTACATTATGCCACTGTACAACCCTCTTCATTCAAAAGCACTCTACGCCACTCCACTTTACTCTACACCTCTGCACTCTACCTTGCACCGCTCCACTCTATGCCATTTCACTCTACGGCACTTTACTCCACTGCCCGACTCCTTTCTATGCCATTGCAATCTACTCTGCACCTCTCTACTCTATGCCACTGCACTCAATGCTGCTCCGTCACTACACTCTACGCCAATGCACTCTACGCCAATTTACTTTACACCACTTCACTCTTGGCCACTCTACTCCACTTCACTCTATGATACTCCCCTCTCTGAAGTTCTACTCCATTAAACTGTGCTCCACTGACACTCTACTCCACTCCACTCTATGCCATTATGCGACACTACTCCACTCTGCAACTCACTCCATGCCACTTTACTCCACTCTATTTTATGACAGTACTCTGTGCTACTCCACTCTATGACAGTCTACTCCGCTCTAGGCAACTCTACAACACTCTACGTTACTCCACTCTGCTGTACACAACTCCACAACACTCTATGACATTCCATTCCACTCTCCCCCCTCCACTACACTCTACAACACTGTACGCTACTCCATGATACTCCACTTCACTCCTCTCCACTCAACTCTACTGTATGGCACTTCACTCTACTTCACTCCATGACACTCACCTTTACCCCACTAACCTTTAGCGATGCTAAACAGCAGCCATTCTGGTGTACAACACTGCTAAAACATATTGGCAAATTCAATAGCTCTTGCATAGGCAAGACCCATTGACTTTGCCAATGATTGTTGTAATTTGCTGTAAATCAATTCAGTAGTTTTTGAACAATTAATGCTCAAAAACTTTGTATATCTAGAGACACAGAGCCTCAACGGAGGATCCGACATCTCTGATTGGCTGGCACCACATCAACAAGGAAGTGGTGGTAGTCATCTTAGGACTCCGTCCCGAGTCCTAAGATGAATACCACCACTTCACAAAATGAAAAAAAGACATATGGGGCAGGGTAGGGATACCCTGACCTCAACAACTGATGATCTGACGGACCCTTACAAGGGGGAAGGGGGGGTGAAAAAAAAAACAAGCGTTGCCGCAAATTTGCCGAGGACCTGCAAACCTGTGGCAAAATTAAAACGAAACAAAAAAACACACAAGCATGGGCTCGTATGCTTGTTTTTTTACCCCCCCCCCCTCCCTGATCCCTGGGGTGTGCCAGGGCCTTGGGGGATGTCACAGATATTTTGTATTTGGGGGAGGGCATTGTCCCCTATCTGACCTTCTGAGAGGCCCTGGGCTGAGGCAATAAAATAAGGCAGCGGGCCGTGGCCTCCCTCCTTTGGCTGTTTTCGGCCCAAGGCATTCATCCCCCAATGGTTTTTTTTAAAAGGGAGGGTGCATGCCCCCCCCCTTCCCCGGCAGCCATTTTTTCCCCTTAGGATCTCAATCTCCAGGGCCCACTGTATTTTTAAGTGGAGCGGGTGCGCAGCAGCCCTCCCAGGCTGCTCTCAGTCCAGGGGACCCCCATTACCCACTGCAGTTTTTTTAAGGGGAGGATGTGGCCCCCTTCCCCAAGGCTTTGAAAGGACCCTGGGGACCCCATCCTTTGCACTGCTACTATTCAAAAAGTCGAAGGGGGCCACGTGACCCCCCCTTCCTGAGCCTTCAATTGCACTGAGCGTTACAACAAACAAATGATGGACGGAATGCTGACAATGCAGATATTCTCCCCCAGTCAAGAGATCTAGTGAAATCCATCGTTCTTTTGCCCACTACGCCACCCCAGTTTAGACATGGCCAATTGCAAATCAGTCTTGACCCTGTGCCTCATGGGAACAGTCCAGCCCGAACTGCCAAGCCATGTCTTCCCTGGACCGGAATCAAGCATCCTAGGACCAGTTTCTGGCTATCAGCCGTCATCAGCCATGATAGCTTGACTCCAGTGGCGTAGTGAGCATGGGTCCCACGTCTGGGAATACCCATCCCACTTAGGGCGAAAAGCGTTACAACAAACAAATGATGGACGGAATTCTGACAATGCAGACATTCTCCCCCAGTCAAGAGATCTGGGTTAAATCCATCGTTCTTTTGCCCACTACGCCACCTCAGTTTAGACATGGCCATGTGCAAATCAGTCTTGACCCTGTGCCTCATGGGAACAGTCCAGCCCGAACTGCCAAGCCATGTCTTCCCTGGACCGGAATCAAGCATCCTAGGACCGGTTTCTGGCTATCAGCCGTCATCAGCCAGGATAGCTTGACTCCAGTGGCGAGGTGAGCATGGGTCCCACGTCTGGGAATACCCATCCCACTTAGGGCGAAAAGCGTTACAACAAACAAATGATGGACGGAATGCTGACAATGCAGACATTCTCCCCCAGTCAAGAGATCTGGGTTAAATCCATCGTTCTTTTGCCCACTACTCCACCCCAGTTTAGACATGGCCATGTGCAAATCAGTCTTGACCCTGTGCCTCATGGGAACAGTCCAGCCCGAACTGCCAAGCCATGTCTTCCCTGGACCGGAATCTAGCATCCTAGGACCGGTTTCTGGCTATCAGCCGTCATCAGCCGGGATAGCTTGACTCCAGTGGCGTAGTGAGCACGGGTCCCACGTCTGGGAATACCCATCCCACTTAGGGCTGATGACGGCTGATAGCCAGAAACCGGTCCTAGGATGCTTGATTCTGGTCCAGGGAAGACATGGCTTGGCAGTTCGGGCTGGACTGTTGCCATGAGACACAGGGTCAAGACTGATTTGCATATGGCCATGTCTGAACTGGGGTGGCGTAGTGGGCAAAAGAACGATGGATTTAACCCAGATCTCTTGACTGGGGGAGAATGTCTGCATTGTCAGCATTCCATCCATCATTTGTTTGTTGTAACGCTTCAATTGCACTGAGGCACACTAGCTGTGTCCTGGGGAGCCCACCCCCGGGGATACAGCGGTTTCCCTGCCCACACCGGAGCAGGCAGGGAAACCTGCGTTTGCTCCCACCTGGCGGGAGCATT
The DNA here is from genome assembly GCF_964204655.1 of Triturus cristatus. Classification (NCBI taxonomy): domain Eukaryota; kingdom Metazoa; phylum Chordata; class Amphibia; order Caudata; family Salamandridae; genus Triturus; species Triturus cristatus. The sequence goes on from NC_140583.1 coordinate 656,571,124, forward strand.
TTTTAATCTCCTGCCGTGTGGGAGCAAATACAAAATCGGCTCCCAGCAGGCGGTAGCTTTGAAAATGCCCCTGCCAGCTGAGCGCATACTTTTGATCTGCTTCCCAGCCCGCATTGATGCACAGATCAAGAAATTGCTCAGCTTGGAGGGAACAGCATAAATAGCTGCTCCCTGTGGGCAGGTGCAATGCCGGCTCCTGCAACATGCGGGGTAGTGCAGGGACCCTGAAGCTATGCTCAAATGTTGAGCATGGTGGGTGCCCTGGATTGACAACCACCTTGAAATGATGCGGGACACGGGGATGTGGTCCCTGGGCCCGAAAACAGCTCAGGGAGGGGGGCCTCACGTAAGCACCTCCCCTTTAAGTTAAGTAGCGGTCCTGAAGGATGAGGTCCTCAGGGCTTTTGAAAGGTTTGGGGAGTGTGCTATGTGCCCCCTCCCCTTTTGACAAATATATATGGCCCTGGGAGATGGTGTCCCCTGGGACATAATAGGCTTGGGAAGGGGGAAGCGTGGCCCCCTCCTTTTAATATATTTGTATGGCTCTGGGGATGGGGCCATAATAGGCTAAGACCTTTAAAATAAATAAACAGCCCTGGAGGAATGGGCCCCGAGGACCTAAAGAAGTTCCTGGAGGAGGCTACCTTCCATTTAACAAAAGAAAGGTCCTAGGGGATGAGGTTCAAAAGGCCTAATAAGGCTCGGGGAGGGTGGCGACGTGGCCTCTCTCCCCTTTAAAGTATATAGGGTCCTGGGGGATGGGGTCTCCAGGGCATAATGAGGCATGGGGATTGGGGCCACAAGCTTTTTAAAACAAAATATTCCCCGGGGGATGCAGTCCCCGGCTCGGGGAGGGGGCCACGTGACCCCCTGCCCTTTAAAATACATAGGGTCCTGGGGGATGGGTCCCCAGGGCCTGCTCAGGGAGGGGAGCTGTATAGCACACCTCCCCCTTAAGTTAAGTGCGGCTCTGGAAGATGGGGCTGGGTGGACATAATAGGGGAGGGGGGCTGGGTGGTCCCCCCTCTCCTTTTAATATATATGCATGGCCTGGGGGATGTGGTGCTCAGGTCCATAATGGGCTCAGGCTTTTAAAATAAAATGGGGATGGGGTCTCCAGGGCCTAAAGAGGATAGGGGAGTGGGCCATGCAGCCCCCCTCCACTTTCACAAAAAAAAGTCCCTAGGGAATGGGATCACCAGGGCTTAATATGGCTTGGGGAGGGGACCACGTGTTCCCGTTGCCCTTTAAAATACATACAAATACTTCGGGAACGGGGTCCAGGGGCCTAATAAGGCTTAGCCACCCACAGATTGGGGCTGGCTGCAGCCAGGCCCTGTTGTCAACCCCCACCACACACGACCAAAGGCCCAGCACAGTGCAAGGATGACAGCATTTTGGGGGGTTGATCACAGGGCCTGGGCACAACTGAACTCTGCCGAAGGCTTTGCGCAGAGTGGGGTTGGCTGCATGTGAGGCTTTGCCACATGCCAGCCCGAGCAGCCAACCCACCACTGCGCATTGCCAAAGGCCCTGTGCTGAGTGGGGTTGGATTTACGTATTGTAATAAATTATTACTTTCCGTTAAAAAAAATATATACTGAAAAATCCAAAGGTTAAAGTAATGTTAGAGTTAGGTGAAATGTTCAGTAACAACGTAATGTTTTAAACTCTAAAAAACACAGAAATTCATAAGTTATGGTTATCTTAAGTAACTGACTCGTGCCCTAACTTAACTATAACTAGCACCCCTGCCAAGCACTGCTAATTACACCACATATTACATCCCTCATGACACCTTCTATGACATCACTGATATCACTGCAACATTTGCAATGAAATTATTGATGAGAAAACTGTGCATGGTGGGGACACAGGTCAACCAAATATGGAGGAAAGTGCCTCTGTCTGTCTCACTCCTCCAACAGCCTTCTGAAGTGGTTGGGCATATAGTCTTAAATTTACTTGGTGTTAAATACCATTTCATGAGCAGTTTGTATTCTGCCTCCTTATGTAGGAGGCTTTTGAAGTTTTTGTGGATAGTACACCAGTGGGAGGCCCAAACCTTGTTCCTGTATGTCTGCTCTATGTCCATTTCCGACGCCTTTTGATAAGACCAGAGTTTTTTACTAACCCCCCCCCCCCCTTTCTACTCCCCACACATAGTTGAAGATATGGCACTGTAGAGATTTGTAATTCTGAATGTGGTATGGTCGGGAGTATCAAATGTGATATGGTCTTGAATAGATCTAACACGCGCTGGAGTATGTTCATTTTTACCACGTTGATTCTTTCCAACCAGGATATAAATTGCCCGTTCTACTTATCTAGGTCCACAACCACCACCTGAGCCTTCAGGCTCCAATCCATGTGTTGACAGTGTTCATAAGGTGAATGCCCCGATATTTTATCAAATATTTGGCCCATTTCATCAGGAAGATCTCTGAAACTCATTTCACAGTCCCTGCGGACAGAGATGTTTAAGATCTCTGACTTATCTGTATTTATCTTAAAGTCCAAAACCCTTTCATAGTCCTGTGGGCAGTCACAGACCCCTCTTGCCCCCCATTAAGGAAGTCTCAGGTGCTGTGAGGGTAAGAAGGACGTCATCAGCAAATAAGTTGATTTTATGTTCCTTGCCCCAAAGGTCACTCCTTGCCAGTATTTCTGGGTGGGATCGAATCCACATAGGTAGGGCCTAAACTGACAGGGCAAATAGTAGGAATGAGAACAGGCATCCCAGATGGGTGCGCATTTGCAAGGGGAATTTATCAGTGGAGATCCCATTAACCCGTATACTGGCCTGAGGTTGTATATGCCAGTATCCATATTTAGAATTTTGGGTCTAAATCTATTCTATCTAGAATAGGCCACAGAAATCCCCAACTCATTCAATCGTATGCTTTCTGTGGGTCCCGAGATACTAGTAGGGCTGGGATTTGTTTCCTGAACTTTTCCACTCTATGAACCACTTTTGTAACGTTGTTGGCTCCCTGCCTGTCCCTGACGAATCTCACTTGATCTGATTCAACAAGGACTGGGAGGACCTTATTGAGATGCGCTGACAGAATTGGAGTATACATTTATACATGCTGTGGGTCACTTTAATTTGCACTTTACACTAGGCTTACCTGGTTTGGGGATCACTATCATAGCTTCGCTCATTGTAGGGGGGGATCACTATCCCCGTTTCCTGGAAGCAGTAGTACAAGTCTGTTAAGGGTTGTAATAATAATGCTGAGAACTCTCGGTAAAAGGCTCTTGTCAGGCAGTCGGAGCCCGGTGCCTTTTCTGGTTTTAGGGATTTGATGGCACTTAGGACTTCTTGTAGGGATATGGGTTTGTCTAAATATTTTCCCTAGTTCCGTAGGGCTGTGAACAATGTGAACTCATCAAGATACGAGGCAATAGCTACCGGGACTTTTCGGCCAGAGGAGTAGAGATCTCTGTAGAAGTGGAGGAAGACTTCTCTTTTCCTCTTTGATCTCTCCACCCACTGGTGTGTGCACTGTGGGAATATACTTTCTCTTTTTTTTGACCTGTCGGTTTGCTGGCCACAATTTTATATGTCTTGTTCTCTTTTCCGTAGAATGGTTGCTTTATCCTGAGCAGGGTTGTCTCCACTTTTTCAGTTCTAAGAATCCTGAGCTGCCCCTGGATTGTGTTCCCTTGCGTTTCTGTCTGACTGGTGGTCCTGTGTATGTGTGCTTTTTCCACTCGGTTCAGCTCCTGCAGGAGGTGCTGTTCTGAAGTCTCGCTTGTCTTCGTGTATTGGCAGCAGCCAGAGGGCCACTCTCCTTAAGGTTGACTTGAATGCATCCCGATGGGTGTTATAGGAAGTGCCTTTCGGGTCGTTTTCGCTACAGTAGTTGCATATTGTTTGGGCTACATCTTCCGTTTGTGGCGTCTCTAATAATATTTGGCTGGACTTCCATGTTCTTCTCCTGTTAGTAGTTTTGTTCGACAGTACAAGATCAACTTGACTATAGTCAGAGACGATTTCCCCCTTAGTTTGAATTTCTTCGACATTTCCAGACAGATCTTTGGATATGAAGAACTTATCTAAAGACACATATGATTTGTATAAAATGCAAGTAGAATGAGAATTCTTTGATGTTCAGGTGCAACTGTCTCCAGCAATGTGCCTTACCCATCTCAAGAAATTGTGACTTCAGTTTTTTGAGGCTGCTGTGGACGGTGTGTTGCCCTGTTCGCTCGGGGTCCCAGATCAGGTTAGAAACTCCCCACATAATGATTCCTCCCACTCTAGGGCCCACTAGGGAGTCTAGAACGTGGGCAGGGAATTACTCCTGACAAGTACTGGGCACACATATGTTCATAAGGATGAAGGAGGAGTCAGCTAACAATACTTGCAAAATCAGCCTTCTGCCTTCCCTGTCTGTTAATGCGTTGTACCTGTATTGAGAGGTATCTTCTAGAAAATGTGACCACCCCGGTCTTCTTACTTTCACTAGAAGCCCAGTATTGTAGGGGATAGCCCTTATCACCGTGGCTTGATTTTTCAGACGTGGTTGGTTTGAGCGCTTCTTACACAGGCTGCATTCAAGCTCCTTCCTGTGGCTTTGCCCCATCACAGCTCGTGTCCTGGAGCTGCAGTAATCGGGCTGTGGGTTGGTTTCATGGAGTCCTTGTGTCCCAAGGTGTCTTGGATGGGGTCCGGCAAGCCCAGTTCATCTCACGGCTCACATATACGTGAAATAGCCTGAGAGTTGGCCGGGTAGGCCCGGAGCTTCTCTTGGTGCGCTGTCATATTATCCGAAAGTCCAAATGCAGTTTAGAGGGATAATACTAATATATAGTAAAACGTTAGTGTTCTTCCAGGAAGAGGTACCCCTTGAGAGGGGCTGTCAGATGCCTGTAGTGATCATGACAAGGACACAGTAACCAAAAGACACACATATGATGTACGGAATGCAGAGCAAATCAAACATTCACCTCCAGTCAATAGATCCGGGTTAAATCCATCGTTCTTTTGCTCACCTTGCCACCCCAGTTTAGACCCGGCCATATCCAAATCAGTCTTGACCCTGTGCCTCATGAGAACAGTCCAGCCCGAACTGCCAAGCCAGGTCATCCCTGGACCGGAAACAAGCAAACTGGGACCGGTTTCGGGGCATCACACTTACTCAGCAAGGCTAGTTGAATCCAGTGGCACAGTGAGCCTGGGACCCACGTCTGGGCATACCGGACGCACTTAGGGCGAGTAAATCCCGTGCTCTCCATGCCACTGGAGTCAAGCTATCCTGGCTGATGAGGGGTGAAACCCCGATACAGGTCCTAGGATGCTTGTTTCCAGTCCATGCAGAGTCTGGCTGGGCAGTTCAGGCTGGAATGTTCCCATTGGGCACAGGGTCAAGGCTGATTTGTAGATGTCTGGGTTCACACTGGAATGGCATGGTGAGCAAACAAACGATGGGTTTAGGCCCAGATCTCTGTACTGGGGTGAATGTATGACATTGTTCTGCAATCTGTCCATTAATTGTTCTTTTTGCAAAGGACAGAGTAAAGTCACAGACGCCTGTCCACATGGGGCATGTGCAAACTTGGAGAGTATGGACATGGAAAGGCTATGTGGATTCAGGTTATTTGAGAACCAAGGTGAGTCTCAGTGGCTATTACAGTCTGTAGTAGAAGTAAAAGTGTAACTGCAAAGGACTTGGTGAGGGATGCTGATGAACTGAAGATGCAGTATCCGTATTACGGGGAGGTTTTTGAGGTTGGTGTGCTGATGTGTACCAGTCACTGGTGTAGATTTGTTTCTCCCTTCACCTCAAGACTCCAGAAATGGAAAAAACTTTACTCACCTCAATCAGGGAACAAAGACTCTCATCCCTCAAAGGGTTTGTTTTCAGTTAAGGGACAATTTACTCTATCATAGAAAAATCAATTAAAGGCCACTATTTTCGGAAGGGTACAGAAATTGAAACCTCTGAGAGTACCGTCTTAGCCTCAACCAGGTCGGATGATGAACGTTGTCAACAGACCGATAAGGAAAAAAAGTTTGGGAATTGAGTCCACAACAGAGACTTTATTGTTTGTACTCTGCCTGTGTTGAGATGTGTATTGACTAGTTTTCAGTGTATCGGGTCGCTCAGTCTTCGACTTGTGGGATATGATGGATGAAATGAGGAGCCCTCCCACAGCCAAATAATACGGGTTGAGTTTCTAAAGAGTCATGAAAGAAGGAAATCGAGTGGCATTGTCCTACTGTTTAAGGGAAGATGGGGAGTGGGGGGGGAGTCCTATGGGAGACACCTTTCATTCCTTTCTTTTTACTGAAACAGCAGGAGATATGCAAAACTAAATAGGAACAAAAAGAGAGCGAGGAAAAAGAAAAACTTGTCCTCTTCCCCAATAACTTTAGCAAAACAAAATGGACAAGTTTTTGACAATTCAGAGCAAACGTTTTTTGCTATCACCTTATGGAGAACTTGAAAGGAGGGAGCACAACTGCTGTTGAAAAAACCCCTCACCCACTTACCTAGTAGGTGGCATGCGTCATCATTGGGGCCCAACTGGATTGCCTAGTACAATCCAGCTGTGCTACGACGCCTGGATTACAGCGGAGCAGGATATTGAGCAGAAAGTGGCGTGCTATGTGAAATGTGACTATAGGTTAAAAAAGTCTCTGAGAAATGCCCTTTGAAAAACTTTTTATTAGAAGGGTCCCAGGACTAATGTTAAAAGGTTAAGTGGGATATATAGTTAGGAATATTATTTTCCTGATATCCCTTGTAAATGAGGTCAACTAGTTTCAGCCTTCTGGATGGTTCTAGAGGCTTTCGTCAGGACCAGAAAAAGGTGAATGGCCATAAAAACAAGGTATAGGCCACGTGTAAATATCAGCACACACCCTAAAGTGTGCTGTGAGTGTAGTGGTAATGTACTCACAGTATCTCCGTTTGTGACTACCTGAAAATGAAAAGTTAATTAGTAAGGATATATAAAACTGTTGTGAATCATGCATATAAACTAAATGCATGCTCCTTTCAACTTGTGGCTGGTGATCTAATGCCAGTAGCATGGTGGGCATGCACGAACACTAGAACAGGCTTGCGTGGCTACAATGTGCCCCAATAGTGTAGACATACAAAGGGAATCCGTGGGTGAGTCAATATCATAATCAAGTATTATTACTGGGGCACATGGTGCTCATAATCTCTATCATTTATCAATAGTGTGCCTGTATATGGCGCAATCGCAATTGCATTACACACACTAGGTGTTGAGAGGCAAATGATGGCTAATCTAGGGGCCCAATATGCTTTTTAGGCCAAGTGCGCGTGCATCGTAGTCAATGTTTGTTAAAATGGTGGTGCGTTCTAACTTGGTGCGAAGTATGCGTGAAATTCGACATACAAACAATAAATGACAAACAAACAACAACTTTGAAGACAGACAACATGGAGAGCGGTCTCACTTGAGTAAAGAGGTAGTTATGCCTCTGGAAATCGATCGACGTTTAAATCCCCTCTTGACCTTAATGAAAAAGAAAGGTAATGGCGGGGGGGGTTTGTTGTGAAACAAATGGAGGCTACGAAGGATAACGTTACTTAGGTTGAATCAACGTAAAATACTAAATATAGAGCCTCTGGATGGTAGAGTAACAAATCAATCGACAAGATCCCTTCGGAGTCTGGTACTCACAATTGTCAGGGAAAGTAAGGTCCGAGGTACCTAGGACGACGATCGGGTCCGCTTGTTCAGCCCCGTAATGGAAATTAGGGAGTGGTTAAAAAGAAAAGCAAACAGGAAGACGGACGGGATGTCACGTGGTGCGGCTCTGAGAGACTAGAGCGCAGTGCCTGCGAGTAGTGCAGACGGCGGCTGTGTGTGCGTGATGGAAATGAAAAAAACAGAAAACAGAACTACACGGAGTCCCGTGATGATAACTCCGGGTCAAAATAAAATTAAATTACAAATACATTTTAGTCCCTCTGCGGTGCAGCTGGAAAAAGGGGGGAGGAGGGTCAAAAATGAGAACCCTCCTATGTGTACAATTACAGACATCAATAAATAGCCTTGGTTGAGAATGTGCTTGAGTATCTCAATAAAGATTAGACTGTGCCTAGGTGTTATGAGAAATATAATTTCAGGCACATGGAAAATAATTAAAAGCCAAACGAAAGGATATGTACTTAGTCTGAAGGGTAAGTACTGAGTCCTAAGGATAGGTGTTATGTACTGTGCTTACTGTACAGGTCGAAATCTTAGATACGACGGCTAATGTAAAAATAGATGTCTACTCAGGGAGGTTCGTGTACAATGATGGGCAGACGCTCTGTATAATAAGGGCATGAGACTAAGGAGATTATTAAATTGCATATCTGATACAGACTATTTTGGGAAAATGCAAATGCAATACTGATTTTCTTAATTACACATGTTGCATTCATGAACGATGTATACTGTTCCAGGGTACATTATCATTTAGCCCTGAGATGTGGGTTGAGAGTCTATATACCCAGCGTTGTTCTTTCTCGAACAAACGTTCTTGGATGTTGGTTTGGTTAGACTCAAGTTGTTCAATTATGACCCAGGTCATGTCGTTGATGGTATGACCCTTGGCTAGATAGTGTTCTGTGAGTTTTGTCGTGCTGCGTTTGCAGCGGATGTTACTGCGATGTTCGCAGATTCTGATTTTGACTTTTCTGCTAGTCATCCCGACGTATCGTAATTTGCAAGGGCATGTAATGAGATAGATAACATTTGCCGAATTGCAGTTAGTGTGTTTCATAATGGTCCAGATTTTATCTTGTTCAAGATGTAAGGTTTTGGTGGGTTGGGTAAGATGGCAAATACTGCAGTTGCCACATGGGTAATGGCCTGTCACTTCTGGTAATCCCCATGCATTCAGTACTGTGGTAGGAGCACTCAGGATCTTTTTTGGTCTGGTAGACACTAAATTGTCTCTGAGGTTGTATGACCTTTTATAGGAAAATAGGGGTTTTTCCCATTGTAGCTTACCCGAAGTTATGATTTTCCAATTACTTTGTATCAGTTTGGCTACTTGGTTTGAGATGGAATTGTAGGTAGTTACACATGTGAGTGGTATGGTTGTTGGCATATCCACTTTGGGTTCCAATAAACCTTCTCTGTTTTGATTCCTGGCTCTTTTTTGCGCTTTATGAATGATTTTGTTGGGGTATCCACGGTTTTGTAGTTTTTTTTTTATTTTTTTTAAAGCTTTATTTAGTTTAAAAAAAACAAAATAATACAAAGACAATGGCTGTATGGTCAATAAAGAATCGGTGCAAAGATACACTATGACACTCATGGCACAAACATCAATAATAGCAGGTGATAAAGGCATCCGCTCAGAGACCCCCTGCTGCCAGGTCACCCCCCCCCCCCTCTGCCCCAGTACCAACACACCATCCCCACATCCCAGGCCTGCACATCAGTCGCCAAAACGACTCCCGCGGCCGCCCCGCACCCCTCCACCAGGTCGTGCTCGAGGAGAACAGCTGCCCAAGCGAACAACAAGGAGGATCCAATGTGTCATGCCTGCATACATCACCCCTCTACAGGCTCATCCTTGGTGCTGTGCAAACTACCCCACTCCCGTAGGTACGATGCCGGAACTGGTGTGTGGCGGGGAAGAGCTCGGAAGGGTAGCTATATATGACTTATACGGACCCCAGATATCTTTGGGACGCGCCACCGTGGGAAGGAGACTGGAGTAGATCTCGCTATTGGTGCTGCAGAAAGCCATGGAAGTAAGCCACGCACTCGCCGTGGGAGCCGCTCTAGCTCCCCATCGCTTCGCCACCTCACGCTTAGCAAGCAGGAGGCCCAAAGAGGCAAGCCGTCGGACAGACTTAGGGAAGTTTACCGTGTAGCCCAGTAACGCCACCTCAGGAGTGGGGACCAACGCAAGCCCCAGCATAGCGCCCAGGATCTCATGCACTTGTGTCCAGTATGATTGCAGCTTGGGGCATGTCCATGACAGATGAGCGAAATCAGCGTGTGGAGCAGCGCATTTCCAGCAAGCGTGAGGCCGTGTGGGATCAATGGCGTGGAGTCTATCAGGGGTCACATAGTAACGGCGAAGGAATTTGTAATGAAGGAGCTTATGGCGACTGTTGAGCGAGACCGTATTAGTAACCTTGCAACAGACCGTCCATTGCTCATCCGTGATGGGCCTACCCAAGTCCGTCTCCCAGGCCGCCCGCAGACGGTCATCTACAAAAGGAACCAGAGCCGCGCACGACTTATACAGTGTGGAAACCATGTGCGCGCCAGTGTCCTTATCAATAAGGAGGGTGAGAGGCTCAAAGGACTCCGGTTCGAGAGGGAATCCCGAGATGCTCGCCCGCGCCGCACAATAAAGCCGACGCAGGACAAACTTGTCCATAAACGTGGCCTCGTCGAAGCGCTCCTCCTCCGATGACGAAAATATATGCCCTCCAGGATATAGATCTCCGATCTTAACAAGATTGAACTTAGTTAGAGTACGTTGAACAATGAGCTCACCCGTACCGGGCAACAACCCAGGGTTAGGGAGCGGGAGCGAGGAAGAATAAAGAAGAGGCCGGGCCAAATAACGAGCCAGGCGACCCCAGGCCCAGCTGGTGGTGGACACCGTTTGGATATCCACTGGGCTCCGGGGAACCCCCCTGGGCAACACCGCCGACAGGCGACCCGGGAGAACGAAATCCGCCTCCGGCCGAAGAAACGGGATCCGCGCATCGGGATGATACCAGGCATAAGTGTGCGCACACTGGGCGACCAAATAGTAGAGATACATATCCGGGACGCCGAAGCCGCCTCTATCATGGGGGAGCGTAAGAGTCCTCCAGCTGATTCGGGGGTGTTTCCCACCCCAAACCAGCCGAATCAAATGGGCCCGCAGAGTGGAGAAGAAAGCCCTAGTAAGAGGAATCGGAATATTATTAAAAAGGTACAAAAACCTGGGTAGTACGATCATTTTTATAATGGCGATTCTGGCCGACATGGAGAGAGGAAGCCGCAGCCACCTCTCCACCTGCGTCTCCAGCTTGGCAATCGCGCGGCCATAATTGAGGCGTATAATTTCGTCCGTGTTGAGATGAATCTGCACGCCCAAGTATCGCACCGAGTCGGCGCACCACTCCAACGGGAACTCAAACTGCCACGGGGCCGTGCCACTAGTCAACGGAAAGATTATGGATTTGTGCCAGTTGATGCCCAATCCCGAGTGGGCACCGAAGCGTAGAATCTCCCGTATCAGGGGAGCCAGGTTAACCTGAGGCTCTCTGACATACAGTATTGTGTCGTCCGCATAGAGGGAAGCTAATAAGGGACCAGTCCGAAACTGGAGGCCCCTATGCAGATGCCTCTCCTGAAAATGCCAAATTAAGGGGTCCATGGCCAAGATAAACAATAACGGAGAAAGCGGGCATCCCTGCCGTGTGCCTCTCGTAAGAGAGAAGGGGCGAGACAGCATGCCGTTGATGCGCAAGCGGGCTGTGGGGCGGCTATATAAAAGCCGCGTGGCGGCGAGGAAGTTCTCCGGCATGCCCATGCGTTGCATGACAGCCAGAAAGAAAGGCCATTCTAGCGAATCGAAGGCCTTTTCAGTGTCTAGAAGGATTGCCGCGGCCGGCGTGGCCGGATTGATTCTGTGGAGTACAGTGAACAGCGTCCGCAGATTGAAAGACGTAGAACGACGCGGGACAAAGCCCGATTGCACGGGCGATATGATGAATTCCATCAATTGAGACAGTCTGTTGGCCACAATTTTGGCCAGGATCTTGTAATCAAGGTTCAACAGAGAGAGGGGCCTATACGACCCACATAGCTGCGGGTCCTTGTTTGGTTTAGGGAGCAGAACTATAACCGCTTCGCTGAGGGTCGCCGGGAGGGACCCACGTTCCAGCGCCTCTGCGTATACTTCGATAAGCCGTGGCGCCAGGAGTTCCGAAAAGGCCTTGTAAAAATCCCCCGAGAAGCCATCGAGGCCGGGGGCGGTGGAACCACGAAGCACTTTGATCGCCCCCCGGACCTCCGCCACCGTTATGGGCTCAGCCATAAACTCCTGCATCCCCCTATCGAGGAATACGAGCGCGATTTCGGACAAATATGCCTCACGCGAAGTCGAGGATTCGTCCAACTTAGTCTTGTAGAGGTCAGAGTAGTAGGCCAGGAATTCGTCCCTTATCTCGGCGGGCCCCGTGCGGAGCGAACCATCTGCGCCCCGCACCTCAACTATCAGAGATTTACTGTACGGCGGTCGCAGAGGCTGCGCCAGTGTGCGACCCGGCCTATCCCCCTCCCCGTATCTACGCGCCGTCTGGTACTTCCCAAGGTACAAAATCTCTCTGTCCGCCGCGTCCCGAAAGTCAGCAAGGAGGCGGAGCCGCTCAGCAGACACGTCGCCAGCAGGCGCACGCCGCGCCGCGGCGTCAATCGCCTCCAACTGTGTCTCCAATTGCTTAATCGTAACGCGCAGCGCCTTCAGGACTCCGGCATGTTTAGCTATACAAATCCCCCGAATGTAGGCCTTGAACCCCTTCCAAAGCACGGCCCACGAGCCCACTGATCCGGTGTTAAGCGTGAAATAGTCCTCGATCGCCTCATAAATTTCATGAACAAATAAGTCGTCCAGAAGCGCCCTCCCAGGGAATCGCCATTGCCGCTCAAAACCCTCCGACCGCGGGACATCTAAGCACAGGGTCACCGGGGAGTGATCCGAGTATGTTCTGGGAAAAGTCTGCATCGTTCGGAACCAGGGGGCCAGGCCCGGGGACAGGAGCCAGTAGTCAATCCTGGTCCAAGTGTTGTGTTGTCCTGAGAAGTGGGAGTAAGCAGTGTTGTGCGGGTTGCGCCTGCGCCAAATGTCCGTCAAAGAGAACTGGTGGCAAAGGTCAAGTAGTGCGCGCCGCGCTCTAGGCTTGGTGTGAGCAGACCCCGAAGTACTGTCCAAGCACTCGTCCATCAATAAATTGAAGTCGCCCCCAATTATGAGGCCTGCAGGCGCCAAAGTAGCAAGGTGGGAAGCAAGCTGCTGAAAAAATTCCGGGGAATCAGTGTTGGGAGCATACACACAGACCAGAACAACCGCATGACCCATCAACACCCCCTGTACTATACAGTAGCAGCCCCTCCCCATCCCCAAGGAAAGATTGGCAGTGAAACGGGACTCTCTTATGGATCAGTACAGCTGCGCCCCTGGCGTAATTACTAAAGTTGGAGAAGTACCTATGAGCACCCCACGAAGCTGCAAAGCGTGAGTCGACCGAGGAGTGGAAATGCGTTTCTTGAATGAAAGCTATATCAACTCCATGTCGATTGAGATAATGTAGTATCTGTTTACATTTGCGCTGGTTGTTCAGCCCCCTAACGTTCCAAGACATGAGGGATAGGCCTAGGGGGGACTCATTCAGACCCATGTGAGCCATCGGTGCCATGCAATCAGCCATGTGGGCACGAAAGCCATCGCGCCGCCGCGTATCTGCATAATTAACTCAATACCAGCCATGTCAAATAACTCAAACCAACCAAGCCCCTCCCCCCTCCCCCACCCAGCCATACCACGCAAACGTGAGGCAAACCCCATCCTGTGGAAGAAAAACAGAGCTCCAAATAACAACACCAAGTGAAAGCGACTAAGCAAAAAAAAATAGCATTAGAGCCAACAGCATTCCCAGCGGTGTCAACCAAAGGGGGATGGCAACGACCCGCCACCCACCCAGCACTGCAAGTCAGTTGTATAACCAAGTGTTCCAAAGTTCCCTGTAGCAAACATTGAAACAAGTCCAAAGTGAGGCCGCAGGTACCGACTCAGCCGACCCCAGAGCCAGAAAACAGGTCCTGACTGGTCGCCAGCCCACTACGTGGGGGAGACCGTCGATCATCATCGTCCCCCGGTGGGTCCCCACGCCGCTTATATGTCCGGCAGAACTCCTGCACCGCTGTAGGATTGTCGAAGATCCGAACTCGGCCCTCAATGTCCACCCGCAGCCGGGCAGGGTAGAGCATGCCATATTTGAGGCCTAGGTTGCGGAGCGCCGCCTTAGCCCCCACGTATTTGCGTTGAGCCTCCTGGACCATGGCCGTGAAATCCGGGTAGAATGAAAGTCTCGAACCCTGCCAAGTAATCTCACCCTTCTCCCTAGCCAGCCGCAGGGCCGTGTCGCGATCTCGGAAGTTCATAATACGGGCCACCAGCGGGCGCGGCGGGAGCCCCGGGTTAGGCCGCGGACCCAGGGAACGATGCGCCCTCTCAACCACAAAGCCAGGCGTGAAGGCTTCTCTCCCAAAAATGTCCGACATGAGCTGTTCCACAAACACATCCAGTCTGCCCGTAGCCGTGGACTCCGGAACCCCAGTAATGCGCACGTTATTGCGCCGACTGCGCGCTTCTAAGTCCTCGTTCTTGATGGCTACCTCCTTTAAGATTCGCTCCAGCCGATCTAGGCGTTTAGCTTCGTGCCCTGCGCCATCCTCCACCGCGGAGATCCGGGCCTCGGCCTCCACCAAGCGCTTGTCATGGGCCTGAATTTTAGCCCCCATCGTTTCCAGCTTTTGATCCAGGGTATCAAAGCGCCCATCTAGGGCCCGGAACCCAGCGCGCATCTCCTGTAGCCAGTCTGGGGACGAGGCCCGGGCCGCCGAGGCAGCAGGCGGGCCCTCAGCAGGGGCCTGCATTTCTGGGCGTTGGTCCACCGGTTGTTCGGGCAACTTTTCGAAGGGCAGCGTTTTCTGCTTTGGGTCCTTGCGACCCATGCCCTCTCCCGGTCGGACCGCGTCGCGGTAGGAAGGAGGCCCAAGGACGACAAAGAGGCGGCTTCAAAGGACAGGTCGGTCAGCACTCCATCCAGCCCGCGCCACGGGCAACGCAGCCACCTCCGCGGGATCCAGCCGTGTTAAAGCAGCCCAAGGGGGGCCCACGAAGTGATGTCCAGCCGCAGGGCAAGGCCCTCGCCCCCAGGCCCAGGGCGCGTCCTCCCGTAGCGCAGGGCCCAGAGCAGGCAGGGGCCGTCCAGAAGGGCAGCGGCCGATGCGGCCGGGCAGTCCGGCGCGGGGGAAATGGAGGGCAGGCCTCACCGGTCACCGAGAGCAGGATCAAGCAGGCGAGGGCCCGAGGCAAGGGGCAGAGAGAAGCCGGGCACCCGGCCCGGCGCGGGGCCCACCCAAACCCACCCACGCCACCAACAAGCCACCCCGTCGCTCCCCCCAAGGCCCCCCGACAAGAGATGCCCGGGGCCCCCGGGAGGGCAACCAGGGAAAGGGCACGACCGCGGCGCCGAGCACAGACCCCAGCGCTCGGCCGGACCCCGGCCCGCAGTGATGCGCGTAGCAGGGCGGGCCCCCACCGGCCCGAACCCCGGCGCTCAACACCCTCCCCCCCCAGTCCCCCCCCCCCGGGTACCTGCCCTCCTGCCAGCCGCCACCTCCGAACTCCCGATCCGGGCCGCCGACTCAAGCCGCCATCTTGGGCCTCCAGGCCAGGAGCCCTCGTCGTCGTCTACTGGTCATCCCGGGCGCCGGCAGGTCCAGACTTGCGTATCGGAGCACTCCGGGGCCCCCGGGGATTCAACGCCGGGGTCGGACAGCCAGCGCCCGCATCAGGGTGTCGGGAACAGAGAGGCTAGTGCTGGGCTGGCGGCGGAGCTTCAACGCCGCGCGGCCATCGCAGCCTGCAGCTTGGCCACGCCCCCCCACGGTTTTGTAGTTTTGTAGTCAATTCTTCTGATTGTTTTTTAAAGTCTTTTATTTCACTGCAGTTTCGGCACAATCTAAGGTATTGACCAAACGGTAAGTTGTCCCTCAGTGGCCTAGGATGGAAACTCTGGAAGTGTAAAAGAGAATTTTTAGCTGTTGGTTTGAAGTGGGTTTTAGTCAAGCGTACCCCATTTCGTGCTTCAATCTCCAAGTCTAGGAAAGTGATGTTGGTACTGCTTGTTGTGTGAGTGAATCGTAAGTTTGGATCAAGTGTATTAATCCAGTTCAGGAATTCGCCGAGTCTTTGGCTGTCACTTGTCCATATTAGGAATATATCATCGATGTACCTCTTGTAAAAAGTGATGTCCTGAGTGTATGTTGATTGATGGTTGAAGATATGTAAATCTTCAAAATTGGACACATACAGACCCGCTACACTGGGAGCAAAAGTGCTCCCCATAGATGTACCGTACTGTTGGAGGAAGAGGGTGCCCTCATACTCAAAAAAATTGTCTTTTAGGGCTATTTCGGCACATTCCATTATGAAGGATTTTGGAGTGTTGTAATCCCAGATCGTTTTGTCGAGGGAGGTGCGGATGACCTCTAAGGTATCAAAACTATACAGCCCCTTAACAGTATATTTAAGAAATACAAAGTTTTGGTTATGGTTACATAGCTGAAAAATATTAATAAAAGGTGCCAAAAAGATGAAATTCATAGACCTTCAGAATCAGCCATTATTGGCATCTGCTGAGATCGAATTAAATAGAATAGAAACGTAACCCAATGGCTAGGGACATTTCGGTCAGCACAAACTGTTCTAGGCAGATTGTAGATCAATTATTCCCTCTTATCCATCCTCACGTGCAACCCTTGCAAGTACTGCAGTCACACTCTTGGCTCACGTGGTGAGGCAGTACAGATGTACAGTACAAACATTTTAACTGCAGACGTTGTTACAGACTTTTAGGATATTTCAATTTCTCTATGAATCCTACGCAGAGTGATGCTAATGGTAATTGGCGCACAAACCAGTTAAGAGAGATGAAGACGCGGATTGGATGATGCTTGCTGCTACTGAGTGGATGGCTTTGATAGCACTCGGAATGGCAGAAGACTGTATGGACAACCGGAACTATCTGGTGCTGTTACAAAAATTATCAGCTTTTTCCTACTTGTTGGTTTTAAGAAAAACAAGGGTACCCCAATACGTGAACCTGGGGTGAAATATGCAGTAAAAAAACAATGGTTCGGGTGTGGCCAAAAGGTCCAATAATAAAGTGATCATAAGGAGAGCACTTATGGTTAGAGAGTTGAAGATTAATTATTTTAAAGGAGCAAAAAAATTAATAATGTACATAGGGACATAAGTCAGTTCATGTGAAACATTTATTTCCACAACAATAGAATTCAGGTGCTCACACAATAAGTGAAAGAGGCGTGACATGCAGAGTGATGGTGAAGTTTAAAATAACGGCATCGCATTGACAACAATAGTGTAAAACTCCTCAAGCAACTTTATAGAATAGGAAGAGTTTTGTTGTAAAGGGTCAACGGCGTTTCGATCTCAACTGTTCGAGATCATCATCAGGACATATAACGGGTGAGCAAGCTGAATTTAAAATGAGGAAAAACGGGCAAATAAATAAGCTTGATCCCTACATGTAGTATAATTAATACAATCAGAGGATCCTTATTATAAAAAAAAACCATAATGACATATATAAATATATATTAATCCTGAATTATTCAGTATATCATATAACTAGCCATGCCTAGGGGTCAAGATAGGTGTGGAAACACATGAATTAAAGCAATTACAGAGGCGAAAGACATGATTTAAAGGCAATTTGGAAGCAAAAGTCAACAATGTAAATTACAAGTGGTGGAAGTATTTAAACAGTGTAAAAGAGAAGTTAAATAGTAGCGATTCAGAAGCAAAAGACCAGTAATGGTGAAAATGCTGCACGTGAATACGCAAGCATAGGTGGGAGTACAAGGAATAATTTGCGCTAGTAGGAAGGTAAAGTTGAGAGCGCAGATGAAGCTGGGTAACAACCCGCTAATATTGGGGTACCCTTGTTTTTCTTAAAACTTGTTAAGCGCAGTGGCTACACTGCAAGGGTTCCACTTAAACAAGTGGCTATATTGATTATCCTATAAATCATTTATGCATACCAGAATAGACATAGGGTAGACATCATACCCTTAAGTACTAGATACCACAATATCTATATCTAATATTCCCACTTACACAGGAATATATTGCCAGAATCATTAGCGGACCTTCACTCTTTCATACACCAGTACAGAGTAGCAACACAACTACAGACGTAGCCAGTGAAAAATTGATAGCTCTAGAAAGATTGAAAAAGAAACATATACGCACAGAACTTCATGCTCGCATGCTCACCGAAAATCTCAGGCAGATATTATTCCGGTGGGCCTACAAGTGCGCAATATACCCGCGATTTTTCTGCAAGACAAAAAATTCAAGACAGGCTTTTCACACATTGGTACCACCTGTTCCCGCCATTGGATGGTGTTAGGAATTGACACAGCCCTAGAACACAGTAAAAAGGAATTGGAGGAGATTCTTGAACTGGAAAAAGCCATCCTAGAGCTGAATAGCCTAGCAGACGCAAAAGCAGCTTTAGAGAAACTAGAACGCACTATCCTAGACTTCCAAGCTTTTGAACATCACAAAAAATCCAATAAGGTGTCAAAGGACATAAGAAACTACAACACAGATAAAACTTACCCTTACCTCCAAGACGATTACACCCTAGAACAACAAAGAAACACCACTAGCACCTGGAGTAGATTTAGAAACAGACAACCAGTTACTTTTTCTGACTCCTCTTCAGACTCAGACTCTTCAGACCCCAGCGCAGGCCCTAGTACCTCTTCCAACAACCCCAATTTTTTAGGGAGAGGCCAACCATTCGGAGGGGACAGACCGAGGGACAGGGGCAGAGGGAGGACCAGGTACAACTTTCCCCCAGGCGAGCGCCAGACAAGACGCAAATTCTACCAATGGGGGTATCAGTACTAGACATGGTACCTTTCTCCACAACACAGGAAGTAGACCTCATGCCCATTTTCAATCTGTCAAAACACCTACTGGCTTCCACAGATATCGCCCTACTGAGCAGAGGTCTTTCATATGTAATAACGGAAAAACCCAACTGGTTCACAATACAATCTGAGATCTTCCAGTTTTTCAGAAAAGTTAGACTGAATGCCTTTTTTCATAACAAAGATACTCCTCCCAAAACTGATGCGACAGGACTACGCCCCAAATCTACTTTCAATCCCCCCAGTGGATCCATGCCCCCTGAAGTCATTACTTTTGAACACCTTGTACTAAAAGACCTACATAAAATACAACAAGAATATAGGTTTACCCCTTTCAATGTGAGCCTAGATGAAAAAAACAGTCTCAAGAGACTCAAAGAAATGGATGATATTGTTATAAAACCATGTGACAAAGGAGGAGGTATAGTCGTACAGGACAAAACCTCATACAACAACGAGATCCATAGACAGATTAGCAACACCTCACACTACGAACCCCTGGCACGCAACCCTTTGAGAGAAATCAGCGATCTGATTCTTAATGTGACCATAAAGGGTTTAGATGAAGGCTACGTTAGCAAGAATGAATTCTTGTTCCTCAATAATAAAACCCCACGGACACCAGTACTGTACACCCTACCCAAAATACACAAAAATCTAGAGGTACCACCAGGTAGGCCTATTCTATCTGGCTGCAGCTCAATTCTAGAGCCCCTTGGTAGATACATTGACTACTTCATAAATGGTATGGTACAAGACACCACCACATATGTTAAGGATACCACTCACTTCATCAATTTGATAGAATCACAACCCTTTAATCCTCAATCAGAACTCTTGGTTACTCTTGACATTGAATCGTTATACACGAACATCCCTCAAGATAGAGGCATAGAAGTCATCAAAAAACATCTCAACCTCCGTCCCTCCGCACATCAGGTACCTACAGACTTCATCACATCACTCCTGGAAATAGCATTGACTAAAAACGACTTCCTTTTCCAAGAGAAATACTACAGACAACGCAAAGGTACATCTATGGGGGCAGTTTTCGCCTCCAATTGTGCCATTCTGTTTGTAGACGACATTGAGACGAATATCATCCTCAATATGATGAACCCATTCCTTCAAAACATTCGTGTATGGCGCTGATACATAGACAATGTGTTCATGATCTGGGGTGGCACTAACTCTGAACTTGAAGCCTTCTGCTCCTGGCTCAACAATGCACAAACTGACCTTAAATTCACCTACAGCTATGACAATACCAAGATTGACTACTTGGATGTCACCATCAAAAATCACAGCGGCGAACTTTATACCCCCTTGTTCAGAAAGCCTACTGAAAGGAATACCCTCCTCCAATACAGTAGTGCACATCCCAGGGCACTGAGAGATGGACTACCGTATGGCCAGTTCCTCAGAATCAGAAGAAACTGTAAATTCAAAGAAGATTTCTTCTTAGAATCCAACACACTATGCAAGAAGCTCAATGACAGAGGCTATCCCAAACGCCTAGCAAAATGTTCCATGAAACGGGCCTGGTACTCACACCGTGAGCACATGCTTCAGCCCAAAGTCAAAACACCCTTATCCAGAATTACATGTGTGACCACATTTTGTCCGGTGAGTAACAAACTGTCAAAAATGATAAAAAAACATTAAACAGTCCTAGCGCCACTAAATCTCGCAACAGGCACCCCACTTTTTTCATTTAAAAGAGGTCGCAACATAAAGGACCATTTGGGTAGGGGCTACAAACCTACAAAAAGAGATCAGACTATACACCCCTACCTCAATCTTCCTCCACTGCAAGGGGACTACAAATGTAACAACTGCATGGCATGCGACTCCACTACTAACACCAAAGTATTTGCATTTGAGAATCTAAGTATGCTTTACAGTCTTTTTCAAATTGCAATTCACAAAATGTAATCTACTGTATTGAGTGTCCATGCAAACTGAGGTACATCGGCCAAACCACACAGAAGATCAAGGCAAGAATCGCCCAACACAGGAGCAGAATCCGATGTAAGATCACGACGGCGCCCCTCGTGGAACACTTTATATCAAAAGGACACTCAGAAACAGACTTCACTTGGCAGGTCATTGAAACCCTTCACTCCAACATTAGGGGAGGAAACCAACAACAGATCCTTTAACCAATTGGAATGCAAATGGATTTTTAATTGCCGCACTATTGAACATGGTCTCAAGTCGATTGATGAATGGAATGCCATACTATAAACATTTGACTATTCATATCTGCACATTTTGACCTCAGCCACCTGATACCACTATGTACTTCTTGCTTAGTGTTTTCCTGACAGATGTATACACACTTCCTTATGTTTGAACCTCTTGCTACCCATTGGTTTATGTCTAGTTTATATGTTGCCACAGTAATTGAATATCAGCGAGTACATTGCTAGACTATATGCCTTAACTGATTTTGCGTTTGGTTTTTAATTCATATAGCAACTACCTCAGTAGGTACAACACATTAGGTTGCTTCAGAATTAATTCTGCTATCATGTGCCTGAAACAGTTGTTGCACACACATTGATTTATTTTTTCTTATGACTCTTTCTTCTCTTTTCTTACTCTGCTGAGTTACTACTTTTCCCTCGTTCCCTTACTTTATTCCTACTGACAGCCATTTCCCTTCAGCATGTTCCATTGCACACAACCGCTCGCAGGTGCGTGCTAATTAGCTCTGCCCTGCTGCTGGTTTCACAGCTGACACAGCCCTTAATTACTTCCTGGCTCACTCTGTCTCCCTCTCGCACTAAACGCGGACAGCCCAAGCAGCATGACGCGCTGAGCTCCTCTCCCAAGACTTTCCATATATGAACTGGAACTGACTTTAACTGTAAGTACTATGACTGCGCATACACCTTTACCATCATTTAATCTTTACCTTGGGGTTTGACCCCCACCCTCCTTTTACCCTTAACAGAAACATATTGGCAGCAAATCGTTAAGCGCAACTTATACAGCTGACCCTGCCATACAAGTTTACACAGTAAGTGTTTTCTTTCACCAACTTCCTTGCAAGCGCCCTTCATGGACGCACACCAGTTTCTAATTACTGCTCTAACTCCTTTACAAGACGTGATATTCTCATGCTCGTACCTTCAGCGAATTAATCTGGGTGAACTCGTCTACCCTCAGCTGTTTTCTGAAGCCCTCAATTGATCTTCCTTACACTACGAATAATTGCATCACTAAGTCTACTCTGAGTGTTCTCCCTCTCCCCTCTTTTAGCGGGTTGCTACCCAGCTTCATCTGCGCTCTCAACTCTACCTTCCTACTAGCGCAAATTATTCCTTGTACTCCCACCTATGCTTGTGTATTCACGTGCAAAAACAACAATTGATGGACAGAATACAGAACAATGTCATACATTCACCCCAGTACAGAGATCTGGGCCTAAATCCATCGTTTTTTTGCTCACCATGCCATTCCAGTTTGAACCCAGCCATATGCAAATCAGTCTTGACCCTGTGCCCCATGGGAACAGTCCAGCCCGAACTGCCAAGCCAGGTCCTCCCTGGACTGGAAACAAGCATCCTAGGACCGGTTTCGGGCTTTCAGCCCTCGTCAGCCAGGATAGCTTGATTCCAGTGGCATGGAGAGCAAGGGACTCACGTCTGAGCATACCCTTCCCACTCGGGGTAACAAATGCAAAAACAACAATTGATGGACAGAATGCAGAACAATGTCATACATTCACCCCAGTACAGAGATCTGGGCCTAAATCCATCGTTTTTTTGCTCACCATGCCATCCCAGTTTGAACCCAGCCATATGCAAATCAGTCTTGACCCTGTGCCCCATGGGAACAGTCCAGCCCGAAATGCCAAGCCAGGTCCTCCCTGGACTGGAAACAAGCATCCTAGGACCGGTTTCGGGCTTTCAGCCCTCGTCAGCCAGGATAGCTTGATTCCAGTGGCATGGAGAGCAAGGGACTCACGTCTGAGCATACACTTCCCACTCGGGGTAACAAATGCAAAAACAAAATTGATGGACAGAATGCAGAACGTGTATTCACGTGCAGCATTTTCACCATTACTAGTCTTTTGCTTCTGAATCGCTACTATTTAACTTCTCTTTTCCACTGTTTAAATACTTCCACCACTTGTAATTTACATCGTTGACTTTCACTTCCGAATTGCCTTTAAATCATGTCTTTCGCCTCTGTAATTGCCTTAATTCATGTGTTTCCACACCTACCTTGACCCCTAGGCATGGCTAGTTACATGATATACAGAATAATTCAGGACTAATATATATTTATATATGTCATTATGTTTTTTATAATAAGGAGCCTCTGACTGTATTAATTATACTACATGTAGGGATCAAACTATAGCTTATTTATTTGCCCGTTTTTCCTCATTTTAGATTCAGCTTGCTCACCCGTTATATGTCCTGATGATGATCTTGAACAGTTGAGATCGAAACGTCGTTGACCCTTTACAACAAAACTCTTCCTATTCTATAAAGTTGCTTGAGGAGTTTTACACTATTGTTGTCAATGCAATGCCGTTATTTTAAACTTCACCATCACTCTGCACGTCACGCCTCTTTCACTTATTGTGTGAGCACCTGAATTCTATTGTTGTGGAAATAAATGTTTCACATGAACTGACTTATGTCCCTATGTACATTATTATTTTGTTTGCTCCTTTAAAATAATTAATCTTCAACTCTCTAACCATAAGTGCTCTCCTTAGGATCACTTTTCCTACTTGTAGACTTAAATACATTTAACTGAAAAGAAATCTACCCCGACAGTCACAGCACTTACCTGGGGCACTTCGAAACCAGTGTAAGTCAAGCACCTTGATGGTCTACTGAAACACACAGTTCAATGTTGCGTTCTGCTCCCGGCTGCAGAGGTAACGGTCTACATATGATCAGAGGAAGTGTTGGTCCAGACTCCGATAAAAACAGTTTTCAAGTCAATTCAATCCTTTTTATTTTTTGCAAATAAAAATATATTTATTTAAACGCAGCTTAAACTCGAAGTTTAAGAATGTCACAGTACAACAACAAATTAAATTAACCAAGAAGAAAAAGACATTCATACATCTTAAAAGTTTTTTTGTCTGTACACAAAGTGGTTTTCACTTTTGCCAATTTCTATTATAAGAATAATTTATCTTATAAAAACATTATATACAAGTCCCATTGCATCTCATCACTTTAAGTCGTGAACATTTGGTCTTGTGGATGTGCTGGAGTTGTAAAATTTTAAAGCACTGAGTATGTAGGCTTAGGGAACCGTTTGTTAACCTGCGGCATTGGCAGAGCCATGAATCCAGGTTTTTTGCCCACTCCTGCTCTGGAACCAAAACTTGTTGTGCTGCCTGGACCAGAGCTGGAGTTTGATGAATATGTAGATTTAGATGTAGATGAAGTCCTGGAATAATTGGAATTGTATCCGCTGAAGAAAAAAAAAAAAAAGGAAGTTAAATTGATCAGTGTCCAAAAATAAAACTTCCATGTACCCCAATAAACACTTATAAAGATAGTCACAAAAAGGGACATGACAAAATAGCAATAAGAGGAACCTTTCTGCAAAGATAAGTTTCTAACATCAAAGTCTTAGCGCTGCACTTCAGTACTCGCTAATTTCCACCATTTTGAATTAGCAGAACGTCAAAAAATGGCCCTAAGTGTCTGCCATATTAGGAGATCATTGCCTCTTAATAATCACAGCAGTCCCTCGGAACACTTGCAGACTCTGCAGTATCCTGGGGCTTAATTCCCGACATAAAAAGGCATTCAAACTTGAAGGACTACCTCAGCTGGTGAAAGCCAACTTTAAATACTCAAGTTTGAAATCCAAATTTGAATTTTAACAGTTGCTCTCTCTCGAGCAACAGTTTCCTAATTATTTTGAGTCATTAGACTTTCTCGCACAGTAGGGCCACGCCAATAACTGAGAGGGCTAATGCACTAATGTAAATGTAAATTGATACTTGTATAGCGCACTACTCACCCGCAAGGGTTTCAAGGCGCTTGTACGAATACCGCTTTGGAACCCATCCTGGCTTTCCCTGTGAGGCGTCCACTCCTGGGCACCCCCAAGGTGGAGGCCAGGCATCCTTAGCGTTGTGGGTGCCGTTGTGGAGATTAAGCAAGCTATTGCCCAGAGTTGCAGAGTGGGACTCCATGATTGGAATGGCACCGAGGCGAGAATTATCAGGTCCGTGGAATTTTTGAGCCCAAGACCCGCCGAGGCGGGAAATTGAACCCTGGTCCCGGGCTAGACCTCTGCATCAGGGTCTGCCGCTCTAATCATTGTGCCACACTTCTCCACTAATGCACAGCGGGCAGGGCTTAGTCTCCCTCTGCAGCAGACAACTGTTGAGTGCACCCCTTATATCACTCAGTTGCTAGATAAGGGGAGCAAATGTGGCAGAGGAATCAACCAAGTCTCTGTAACAAACAATGCCACTCAGCCAAGCAGCACTGGTAGGGCCGAGACTCTGCCAGAGCACAGTGCCACCCTCTTCCTGGCCAGCAGAAGCACCAGCGCTGTGTATCTGCAAAATGAACATGGGACAATCCCCAGAAATGCGATGAGTGTGGTGCGGTGGAAACCCTTCCTGCCAGAATGAAGCTAATCCCAGATAGAACAAGTCAAGCGCAGGAAGCCAGCTTCTAGGTGATGACATCTCCTACAGCTAGTGTCAACCTCTAACAGAAGGCCTTATGACCCATAATCGTAAACTATATTCTTTGCAGAAACGTATAGTGTAGTAGCCATATGCATGTTGTTCAGTTAAATATGCTTTGGACACAGTAAAATGCTGATTGCTCATCTGTCTGTTGGGACTCAATGCCGCTGATCCATTTTCGCCACAAGAGACTAGGTGTAAAAAGTCACGGCAAATGAGTTGGTGTTTCTGGAGGGAAAGCACATTTGCATTGCATAAACGGACATATAAAAATATATTCAGAGATGTGATACCCCTGTTGGCTCAAATTGGGGAAAAGTCAAATAATGGTTATCTGGAAACATGTTGCTTGCATACTTCACTCCTAAATTAAACAGCTATCAGCCAATTGTAACTCGAGGGAGTCCAGCATCTCAGTATCTGTATGTAAGGCCAGGCAATGCCAAGTTTGAAGCAGATCTTGATAGTGGTCTGATCAGCATTGTGGCTGGGGCCAGGGTGATGCAAAATCCCTCCACACCATCAGACGAGTAAAGAGAGAAAGAGGATGGAACTAGGACGGGGCGAAGTAAGCCTAGGCAGAATAAGAATACAGTTCAAAATCAGGGCCAGATAATGGACCATGACAATAGGTCAGGGTCAAAGTTTCACACCTCTAGTGGTAATGTATGCCCAGTCGATCATCAATGATGTCAGGTTTCTAAATTAGGTAAGTGATAGGGGAATTGGGATGCAGCAGGTTTTAGGGAGAATCATCATTTTCATAAGAGCGATACACCGTGCCAGCTATAGCGACTGCAAGAGCCAGTGATCCCCCAGGTGCAAGACTTTGTTATTAGCTGCACCATAACTGTTCCCAAATACATCTTCCAAATAAAATACTATATGCACACCCAAGTAATGTACCAAGGACATTTGTCACTGAAGAGGGGAATCTAATCTGCAGCGAAGTGTGGCGAGTGTGAGTGGTTAGATAATGGACTGCTTCAAATTGCACAAAGACAGGAGATACCTCCTTAATGAATGACTTAGCACATCATCAGTGAGAGATTCAGGGCTTAGAAAATAGCAGAATATTATTTGGAAAGTAGGATTTGCTATCACAGGGAATCCAAACTCCGAAATTCTAACAGAAGAAAGGCCAGAGTCATCATCGCTATTACAAAGAGCAGAGGGAAAAATTGACTTATCTGGCGAGTTCCCCACAACTCTTCAATCTAAATTAAAATGAAAAGGAAAAACTTGATCTTAACAAGAGCTACAGGACTACCATACAACGGCGCAGCCAAGGCTACAAGCTCAGCACCAGGCCCAACCCTCCATATAGAGGCAAATAGTAAGTGTTACTAAAGGGAGACACATGTTCCCTGGATACCCTCATGGGGGACAAGCAGTGCTCTACAAATCCACCTTACCTTACATTACAATGCTTTTTTCACATCCAGTAACATTATCATCTCCAGACAAAGATGGTGCAGTAATGTAGATATTGTACAAAGATTAAGAGATGTAGAGCGGCCAGGAACAAACCCTGCTTTGCGTGGAAGGATTACAGTAGGCATGAGAGGGCAAAGCCAATTAGCTAGGATGTTCACCAATAGGATGTTGTTGGTATTAACACCAAACACCTGAAAGACTCAAGCAGGAGGCAGTTTTACCTGGCTCGGGAATGTAACAATCAGGGCCTCGCACAGTAGCTTGTAAAATTAATCTGTCCCTTATTATACCGAAAAAGTAGATGAGGGGCCAGGATATCAAGGTATCCCTTATAGTAAACACACAAAAGTCCCTTGCTACCTGGCGACTAATCCCCTGGAATGCTTTGACTTGAATTCTGCAATAGTAAGTACCATAATTAACTACCATAAGTAGGGCTAGGCACACACATCTACTCAGCGCCAGGATACCCTTGTGGTTGATTTTAAAAATACATATAACAGTTGTATTAGGTAGCCTTAGTGGCTTCCTATCAGTATCTTCAATGCAGGACAGGGCACTATTTTCCAGGTAATCTGCCTTTGCCCTATGCAAACTTGCAGAAATTGAGGAACATTGTGTTGGATATTAGTCTGTAAAAGCTGACCACAAGATCACATTTCTACCCATCTGCGTCCCTACCCGAGCCCACGAAGTTCTGGGACCATCTGGGCATGCACCTGTCCTCTGAGCCAGTTCTTACTAGGGCCATCCCAAGGCACGTCTACAAACCGACTTCGGCCCTCTTCTGTGCTCCTGGGGCCACGCTACTTTGGACCGACCCTACTACAAAACAGCCTGGCTGGACTGTTTGTGCTGCTACACTGGCCTCCCTGTATGCTGAAGGCAGCCTACGTTTGCAAGCAGGTCCTAAACCATACACCACACAGCGTTTACCTGGTGGGACTCTTCTTCCCCAGAGCTCTCCAATGGACTACTCTTCTTCACCCGCCACAGATTCCTGGCCTACAATTTCTTTAAGGAGAGTTGTACCCCACCATAGGCTGACTGACGCCAGCAAAACCCAGCATTCAGCCACAGCATGTCGACCCAGCTCCCTCGTGGGAGCCCCCATCTGCGTCTTCAGCACAAAACGCACCACCCTTGAGGCTCATAGTGAAGCCACTGCAATTGGTATGGGCTGATAAAAAACGTACATAAATAAGTAAATAAAACTTGCTGAAAGAGCCTCCTAATCTGAAAAAGCCATTCAGGTGCTATAACCGCTAACACTAGATCAACAGCAACAACTTCTAGACTTGACAGATGGGATGCACTTCCTTGAGGACCAAGCGGAAGATGCAGACGGGCGCGCCGGGTGTAGTAACATTAGAATGGTACTATTGAGCTCGGAGGGTCCCAACCCAGAAAAATTTCTGGAATCTTGACTGAAGACCTTTACCAATCCTCACAGTCTAACCATTTTCTTCTCCAATGAGCATGCCTTCCATATCCTTGCATGCTGCCCCCGCCCAGGGTCTTGCCATGCCTGCTCATTGCAAACTTTTGCATTACAAAGACGGGGATGAAATACTCCAGGTGGGTGGACCTGAAAGTCAGATGGGCTGCATTGAAAGGCCAATGACCAGATCCTGATCTTCCCAGACTACAAAGAGGCCATCCAGCACCAGCACGTCTCGTTTCTGGGTGTTGTTAGGAAACTGAGGGGCTTTTTCCAACGAAGCTGAAGATCCCAGTGGTTGGACCAATAACTTCTCTGTGCTAGAGGTAGCTTTGGACTGGGCATGAAAATTGGGCTCTTCTACACAAGTGGACATACCTCAGAAGTGGAAGCCCCAGCGCTCCAGGAGCATTAGGTGGGTCCCATCACTCCCTCGACCTCAGATGTAACACCTTTGCGAGAACAGGCCAAAGACAGTAAGCAATCTGCTTTTGTTGCAGCAGACGTTTTTTTAGGTCCTGCCCTCAGCCAGCACTCATCCTCGGATGAAGCAGACTAGTACTCCTCCTTGAGCCCTCATCACCACCTTGAGACCATTCAGTCTGTGACTCCTCAGAGGTAGATCGTTCCAGAGTTTGGGTTCCAGAAGGGAAAACGCCCGGCCTCCTTGGCCGGATTTCCTTATTTTAGGGATTACGGCCAGCCAAAGGTGACTGGAATGCAACAAGTGCCCAGGTGTATACAAAGACACCAAGGATCTGAGATAAAGAGGTTTGGTGTTTGATAGGCATTACTTTGCAACCGCCGTTCAATGGGCAAACAATGTAAATTATGTAAAGCAGAAGAGGTCCATTTTGTAGGGTGGAGCAAGAGACGTGCAGCATTGTTTTGAACAATTTGGAGGCGTTTAATCAATGTTTTTGCCACCTCCAAGTACAAGATATTCCCATAATCCAGCCTAGAAATGACCAGGGCGTGGACTACCTGTTCACAAGTCAGCTGTAGGGAGGCAGTAAAGGATCTTCCTGAGCCATTTCAAAATACCAAAATAAGTACCTGCCATCCTATTAATCTGTAGGTTCGTGGTAAGTTTGTCATCCAGCCAGACTCCAAGATTCTTTACGACTGGAACTGGGCTGTGGGTTGCCCATAGTTGTAGTTAATCCAAACAATAGTTCAAGAACTCATACAACAAATTTACACTTCATAAACAAATAACATATTAATAGTCATCACAAAAATTGAAAAGAAGAAAAGAAACCGAAGCAAACATGACCCTTATATATACAATTATCAAAAAATACAAATTTATTACAATAAATAAAAAAAAAATTTAAAAGAAAAAGAGAGAAAACAGTGGAGCTCTATACAATGCGTTGGTGAAATTAGTAAATGTTTACAGACCAAAAGCAGTGGCAGACAAATATACGTCACAATAACAAGGAGCAAACATAAAAACAAATAATGTGTCCTCAGTCAATTCGCAGGCCACAAGTACGTCGACGGCATTTCAACCGCTTTATCAGTATGCGGTCATCATCACGACAAAAATAAATTGAAAGAGCATCCAAAATCTATACTCCAGCGTC
This sequence comes from Triturus cristatus, assembly GCF_964204655.1. Taxonomy (NCBI): domain Eukaryota; kingdom Metazoa; phylum Chordata; class Amphibia; order Caudata; family Salamandridae; genus Triturus; species Triturus cristatus. The sequence continues at coordinate 656,601,029 of NC_140583.1, forward strand.
GTTTCATGGAACATTTAGTAAACGATGGGTGAAATGTATATGAGCACCAATAGAGATAAATGGTGTCTGGACATGGTATAATTAATCCATGTAGGGAAGATTCCTAGGGCGTGCTACATCTATGGCACAACAGTTCCAAATCACTTAATCAAGTCGGTACTTTAAATTGCTGATCAATCGATGCTGCCTGTTAGGTGCAAACGCTGACTCCTCACTCAGTCGAATCAGGAAGTTATAGTTGTAGGCCATATGTTGGGTTCCCAAGAATTAGGGAGGTTGCCCACCACCAAGATCTCGGTCTTGTCTCTGTTCAGCTTAAGGGAGTTGGCGCACATCCATAGTGAAGCTTGGGTGTGACAGGAATTAAGGGCCTTTGCATTCTGATTGTCCTTGGAATACAGAGATACAACAATTTGTGTATCATCTGCACACAAGACAAATGTGAGGCCTGCTTATAAGCTTCCACTGCCTGAAGTTCATTCTGCATGCACTGATGCTGGAACTTTAGTTATCTGTTGGCTGACCAATTGCCACCTTGCTGCAACCGGAGCCTGTTTCCTATTCTCCAAAAGCTGACTATAGGTTTCTCCCAGACCTCCATTGCTTTTTGCTTCACTCTCTTTTCTGTCTTAAATCTATAGTCGGATGCACTCACTGTGCTACCCCTTTTTAATTTGCTACTAGTTTGCCTCTTTTCTTTCAACCATTTGTATTTGTCTACTTTCATTTATTGCTGTGTGTGATCCAGTTTCCCTTTTGGTTATACCTTTTATTACTGTTATTTTTTTCTTTTATATGGTTTGCTACAGTTCTTAGGTTGTTGGTGCTTGTTCAGCATAATTCTGTGCTTCATTAGTGCTTGTTCAGCTTCATTCTGTGTTCAGCTTAATTTTGCCCCTTTGGCCTTGTTAGTCCAATGCTTGAATTCGGGTTTCCCCTGCCTTATCTATGCTGGTTTTCTAAGAGTAGGTTGCTCTCTGCTGCTCTAGGATTCTTGCGGTCTGTTAAGTGTACTATTCTGTCCTCACATGCGTATACATGTTTTCCTTCTGTACAGGGGATCACACCAGAATGCTAGGAGGCAATACCCGTTCCTTTCTTTGTTTTGTGTTGAATGTAGTCTTGAGAGCCTTAATTATGACGGTCTGATATTGCGAGTTTCTCATGAATCTCCACTGTGTTTCCAAGTGGACTCAAACGGGATAGCCCAATGTAAGTACAATCCTTCTTTATGTCCTACAGTCCAGATACAGAATCACCTCTGCAGCACCACCTCCTTGGATTTGCCAAGAACAATTTGTACCGAGACTAAATTATACCATCACATAGTTCTGAGTCTTATTTCTGTATAACGCCAGTTTTAAACCAGTGTTTGTCATGTTACTGCTTTCTTTCCTTTCCCTGCCTGTACATATTAGGATTGCCTTGCTTTCTCTTTCCTGTTTCTGTCACATAGAGTGGTTGCGCCTGCTCTTTCTTAGTTTAAGCCTTTGCCTGCTCCTCTGTATCGGTACACCAACTCCCAACTGTCTACTCTGCAATCTGATATTTCTTGACCACAAGGGGTGCTTCCCCCACAAGCCCCAAAGCAGCAACCCATTTATGTACAAAGAAATCCTCTGCTTAAAGACAAGTGAAGTTTCCTGTAGAAATACAATCTTTACACCACGTCTATTCAAGTAGGCAGTGTTGGGACAGAAAAGTTCTCTACATGGTAAAGAAGTGTACCCCTGCCCGAAGTGCCCAACTGTACTGTTATCTAGATCCAGATTGCTGACTTTTTGTCGTATGCAAACAATGATCATGCGTGTGCGCCATGACATAAGACTCGCTGATGGATTGCAGGTTTGTTGAACCGGGAGGAGTGACGAAAACGCTACCCTCATAGTGGTATAACGCTTCCGCCTTCACCAGGAGCTAAGCAATATGAGTACGGTCAAGTATTATTTGTAGAGAGCAACTAATAACCCCGGGGGTAGCCAGGCACTTAACTGCATATGCCATGCAGAGGGCCAGGTCTTGAGTCACTTTCTGAAGTGGTTCAACGAGGGGGAAGTGCGGAGATGGAGGATGTTCCAGGCTTTCTCAGCAAGGTGGGATAAAGAGCGTCCTCCAGAGCGGCTGGTGCGGATCCGTGGTGTTCGAGTGAGGGTGAGGTGTGCGTAGCGAAGGTTTCTGAAAGGTTGGTGGAAGGTCAGGTGGTGGTTCATGTAGTGTGGTCCTTGGTTGTGGAGGGCTTTCTATGCATGGGTCAGGAGCTTGAACTGGCATCTTATTCTGGAAGGGGAGGCAGTGGAGGTCTTTCAGGTGCTGGGTGATGTGTGTCCTCTTAGGAAGGTTGATGATCAGTCTGGCTGCTGCATTCTGGATTGTCAGGAGTCTTTGCAGGATCTCGGTGGAGGAGCGCGGTGGTGGCAGCATACAGTGTAGAGATCACTGGTAGTGAACAGGGCCTTTTTACCCTGTGTCACTGGAGTGAGACCTACAGGCTCACTCACCTTTTTAAGAGTTCCACTGCTGTGTTCTTAAATCACCCTTGGTCTACATCAGGTAAGTTGTGGAGTGCTGCCAAGATGTAGTTACTCTGTGTTAGTTGTATGTGTGCCTGGGAAGTGTACAGTACAAGGATGGAGCAGTACTGTGCAGTGCAAGTGTACTTAGTGCATGTACTGGGTTTATGTATGCAGAGAGGAATACATTACATGAGAGATGTAGTGCTGTGCAGTACATGTGTGGATAAAGCATGTGCTGAGTGCATGTTTGCTTACGTGGAGTACAATATGAAGGGTGAAGTGTTGTTCAGCGCGCAGATGGTGGGTGTATGCGCGTGTTTATAAAGATTGCAACCTGGTTAAATACAGAAGCGCTTTAGTGCTGAAAAGTACGTGCAGAATTAGTGTGTGCTGGATGAATGGGTACATGTAAGGGTACAATGCATGGAGGAACAGTGTTGGACTGAAAGCATGCTTTGAAAGTACACTGAGTGCAGCAGCCAAAGCAGGCAAGCTCCTGGGCCCAAAAGAGATCAAAGATTCCATAAAGCCACTGCCCCTCCAGCTAAAATCCAGATTAAGTCCCAATCACCCCAAGCAGTACCACGGGCATGAACGTAGCAATTGGGCCCACACTGCCTCTCCTTAAGGGCTCCGATACTGCCTAGGCCAGAGAGTGAAAGACTGGCGTCATAGGGCATTGCTGGGCCACACTACACTGATTAGGCTGCCCAAACCCCGATACACCAACGGCAGCAACAGAGCTACCGGCTCATCACCTGGACAATGCAGTGAAACCACGTAAAATCAGCAAAGTCAGTATGCCTATGTTTGCAGCCTCCTTACAGCCTGGTCAGCACTGTGACAGAGGCAAGGGGCCCAGAAGGCAATGCTCCCAGCAGCTTCTACTACTGCTGGGTCTCCATGCATTGGGACATCAAGGTCAGGGATTGGGGGTGGGGTGTTTCTCTCCCTCAAGCTTTTGCGTTAATGTGAATCCTTAAGCTGACCTACAGCCATGACAAGTGAAGATGCACAGACCCCTTTTTGCAGTTTGGAAGGATAGGAATTAGGAAACTGGATGAACCACAGATGTCAGATTTTTGGCAGGGCCAATGCAACCACACTACAATGTGGCCATCTTCGTTTCTTGCATGCTTCACAAATGGGAACATTTGCAGTCTAGCTATTGCTGGAACACGAACATGACTAAGAGATTTCAAGTACAAAGGGCCGGTCACCTTGGCTCAAGACAGCAGGACACAGTTCACAATATTTCAAGGGTGCACATCTTATAACACATGGAAGCCTGACAGCAGTTGAATCGAATTATCACCCACATCACACTTGAGGGATACCCCGTATGGAGACTCTTAATATTCCAGCCAGCAATTCGTAGAGGTATAACAATTATATCTCAGATTTGTATTATCCAGCAAGACAGCATAGCATAATACTTGGAATCTCCTGGGCGGGATTAACTGCCAATAAACAGATAATAACATTTTGAATACCAGCTATGTTAAGAAAGTACTTTTTCAATTTTTGTGTATCAACCTAGATGAAACGACATTTGTGACATTATAGGATTTTCAATATTTGAGTATCTATCTGAAATCAAACTTAAAGTGTGTTATGTATCTCCAATATAAAGCAATGACAGAACGTACCCTTTGGATTGGCCTTGCTGATTTGTTGCACTCGTTTTCCTCTTTTTCGACTTCTTGTAGAACTGGTTGTTCTTCCTCTTGGTACCCTTGTTGGTTCCAGCCCTGAAGTAGCTAGAGGTTCTGCTTTCCTCTTCATCTTCACTTGCATTCTGTCTCGAAGCACTGGCAGAAGTGCCAGATGATTTCTGAGTGTCATCTTCTGCTGCAGAGACAAAAATTGGCATCCAGTTAGTACATGTACAGATAAACTCTCACAACAGCCAGAGCTCTCAGGTTATCAATAGCAACACTAATCAGATAAACAATATATTGAAAGCCATCACCTGCGGTGGACATAAGACCTTGTGTGATCCATGCGACCAGCTGGGTGATATGCCAATTACTCACCTTTTTAGTGGGGCACACAGGTTTATAAGTGAAAGCATCGCACGCAGTTAAACACTTTAATAAGGTGCACCATCTTCACGAAGCCTGACTTCAGGAATACTCTCTTCAAAAGCAGGAATGATAAATGAGCAACATACTTCAAATTGCGACGACCACAGGTGGTCAACAATGTTATTAGATGCTGCATGATTTTCCCGTGTAGTGTATCACATGTGATGTTAATAAGGAGGTGCACCAAAACAGCTGGGCATGTTATAAAGTTTGAAAATGAATCAAAAACATTTTGAAACAAAAATACTTCAAACTGAAAAGATACATTTGAGTTTCTTGTCAGTGCAATGTTATTATTAATATTTCCAAGGATCAGACTGCCCACCTTCATCCAGCCGCCAAAGCAATCTCTTCATCAAAGCTAGAACCAACGTTTTTCTAACATCAAACCACGTTTTTCCAAAGACCAGGCCTTCTTTCTTCCTCAGAGTACACACATCTCTTTGAAAGGAAAGGCCATCTTTTTCTAAAAGTTCACTTCCGGCTCTATTACGGTCTAGTGTTCAGGAATAGCCAGCCGCTGCACAGCAGGGCTGAGTGGTGGGTGGGAGGAGTCACACGCTTAATAGCGAAGCTGGAGCAAGCGTGCAGCAGGCGCACCTAAGGCAAGCCAGTCTGTGCCCGTCCACGCCCGACCGGGACCGGGGCCAGGACTCCTGGCCCCCGCCTCCTGTACTCCATGAAGGAACTCTTACTCCTAAACCAAGGCACAACGCTACTTAATAACAACGTAGCCGTCGCACTGAGGTCGGAAGGGCTTCTGAGGCCTCAAATGGAAACAGGCAGCCTAAATCACACAACACTCCACCATAGGTCGTCACGGCCCGCTAGCCCACTTGAACTCAGGCTCGCTACCCTTAACATCCGCTCACTGCAAAAACAATCTTGAGGTGTTCTCGCTCCTTCAAGACGAACCCCTGGACATTTTAGGTATTATAGAAACTTGGCTCGAGGAGTCCTCAACCCCAGACTTAGTAGCCGCCATGCCCCCGAACTATGCGGCACTATGCCACAATCAACCTGGTAGTTCTAGAAGGGGTGGGGTTGCGATCCTGTACAATCACCAATTAAAGGCTGAGACTCTGCGCAGAGAGCATTGAGGGGGCTGATTTGCTGGGGGCTAAGTTTCACTCCCAGACAGCCTGTCTAGCTATTTTGTTAGTTTATCGTCCACTGCGAACGCCACCCAGGTTCATTGAGCTCTTCATAGAACTAGTTAACGACATCCGCTCATGGTACCAATGTATAGTGGTGATGGGGGATTTCAATTTTCATTGGGACCAGACCCGCAAAGATAGCCAGGCCAAACAGTTGGAGGAGGCGTTGATCTCTTTAGAACTCCGCCAACTAGTGAATGGGCCCACTCATGAGAGGGGCCACACACTCGACTTGGTTTGGACATCCCACCCCTTCACCAGCCCTATAGCCATCAGTCCCTGCCCCTGGTCGGACCACTATGTACTTAGTGGCCGGTTCCCACTCTCAAAGCAAGCAGCCCGTCCACCTCCAGAGCGGAAAGTGTTGCGGAGCTGGAATAAAATAAGTGCCGGTGACCTGGTTACTACCCTACATAAATCGGCTACCTCTACTCCTACACAGGGAAACCTTGATGTAGAAAGTGCTGCCCTTGCGACAAGGCTAAAGATTGCTATCAATATGGTTGCCCCAATACGCAGGGAAAGAATAAAGTACAAAGGCAAGGGGGCCCCCTGATTCAACGAGGCATTAAGAAACTTGAAACAAATCCTTCGCCAGTGCGAGAGAGCCTGGCAGAAAGTCTACGACCCAGGTGCCCGGTCAGAATATAATGCTACGTTTGCAATCTATTAAAAGGCAATTCTTACAAGAAAAGCAGAATTCTATGAAGCTAAGATTGCGGCTGCTGACAATACACAAAAAGAGACTTTCCGGATCTTGAAAAAGCTGATACAAGTCAAGGAACAGAAGCCTTCATTCTGTTTGGAAGATTGTAACAACTTCCAGTCTTTCTTTGTAAAAAGTGAAGTACCTATTAACGGAAATACACTCCACCCCCAAGTTCCCATGTTCCTTAGCGCCAGCACCCCCGCCCCTCACTTTTGACAAACCACTCACCGCCTTTCCCATGCTCACTCACGACTCCTTGTCTCTTTTAATAGGACGGGTGAAGTCAGTGTCACCTGCAGACGCCTGCCCACCCGGATCTTCAAGGTAGCCTTACCAGGGATAGAAAGCGAGGTCCTCTCGCTTCTTAATCAATCCCTTGAAACTGGGCATGTTCCCATTAATTTTAAGGAAGCTCGCATCATCCCGCTTCTAAAAAAACCAGAGGCTGACAAAAAACCTGAAACATTTCAGGCCGATTTCCCAACTCCCTTTCCTGGCAAAAGTGCTGGAACAGCACATGCTAAAATCCCTGTCCCACCATATAGAGCAGCGTTTCCCAATCTGTGGTCCTCGGACCCCCAGGGGTCCGTGACACATTCCCCAGGGACTTGATTGCCTACCGTCGTTGTAAAAAACGAAACGCCCATGCGCCCTCACAGCACATAAGAGGTGTGAATGTTGCTGGTGCCAGAGTGGCAAGACTACAATACAACTGCAGCAACACCACACTGGCCAATCACCATTCCGCTTTAGGTGCAAGCTGAAGGGTGATTGCCCTTATTTTACTATTCGCCTCTGCCCGTCACCCGAAGTCGCACTCGCACAGCAGTGCGTGCGTTTCCTTTTCTGTTTGTGGCCAGGCCTATGGCATTTTGCATATGTCCCCATTTGCACTGAAAGTGGGGTACAGCTGTGCCTCATGTGTTGAGATTGAAGAGCATTGGAGGCTGGAGCCCCTCGAACGGGCAGGAGGACTCTTCTCTGTCTGGAACTTCATGTAAGTGTTTAATTTGTGTGTACGCATTTACAGTAAAAGTACGTGCTCGCCTTTGGGACCTTTTAAGTCAGGGTTAGTCATGCAGCACATTATCACGTTACGCTACGTTAGACGAGATTAATGCACTTTTGATAACGTACTGATGTCTTCAGGTTTAGTAATGGCAGCTGCAGGTGGCCTAGCAGGTCATGTTATCATTCAATCATCCAGCTCTCTATACCGAGGAATTCCAGCCTCCTAATCGGCCTGATGGGAATCTGGTTATTTTAAAGACGAGCGACGACATGAAGATGAGCAGAGCTGTAGTCACTACAAATAGCATCATGGGACGGCATGTGTTTACATTTATGAAAGGGAGTTAGTCTATGTGACGGTAATAACTAGAGGGAATAATAGCTGTTTAAGTGTACGAGGAGCACGTGCAAAAGGCAGCGAGATGTTTTATGCTGCAACTGTATGAAGGTTCACCGGTCTGAACCTGGAGGAACCAGTCGCTAGGGTCTTCAGGGAGCTACGAACTGCCCTTGTGTAAAAAACCTATTTGTGTATGCCTGAACGGTTGTGGAATATGCTCCCTTATCAGGACCACTTAATAGACACTTACTTCGAAGAAAAGGCCCCGTAAAACATTTTAAAAAGGCCCCCAGACATTGTCAAGAGGAAGCTAGAAGAACCAAGCATTGTCATAGTTAGTAGGCCCGGCACTGTCTGCAAGTCTTGACTTTGTCATTGCTTATTTTGTTCTATGTAAAATGTTGTCAGGGGGCTACCGGGGGACAAGTCCATATTAAAAAAAAATCTTTGGTTGGAAGCTTTTGTGTCAAGAAATACACATTTATTACAGTCCATGAAAATAAGTACTATGCGCAAATTACAGAGTGAGATTATCTAAAATGGGCTGGCACACTGACTTGTAAATGGCGCAACCATCCAACAAAGTATTACTACAACCAAATCTACCAAAACGCGCGACCTAGAAGGCATGAACGACTGCAAGAAAGGGGGGGGGGGGAGAAAAGTGAGAGGTAAGTAGGTATTATGAAAGAAGGTCGACTTTGTCAAGAGATGGCAAGGTGGGCGAGTAGTGTCTGGGGAGAAGGGAAACGAGGGCAGAAAGGGACAAAGGGTGAACAGAAGAAGATAATGACGAACAAGAATAACATTGGGCTTGTGCCGCTAGTGGTTTACTGTTGGTGCTGCCTTGGACCTAGCTCACCACTCTCCTTAACTCCTGGAGATCAGTCCCGTAAGTCGCTGTACTATACCTGTTTGCAGAACTTGGTCTTCCTTCCCTAAGATAGCATTGCAAAACTCAAAAATTGCACTCTGTCCTCTTTTGAACTGGAAGGAATTCATATTTAAAAATGTACTTACCTGAACGATTTTTCTCTGGTGCCTAAACATATATAAAGATGCTTGCTATTTTTAGAAAATGTTGTGGATCTCCTTCTTGAGTCGTGTGTGCCATTTATTGACTATTGTGTGTGTGTGCAAAAGTCCTGAACGCCTCACGACCGCACTACCCCTAATAGAGGATCTTGGGATTACTAGAGCAGGCCCCTGTCCACTTATAAGGAAACTCCTGGACTCTTTACAGGGCATACTAGATTATTGATATGTGCAACAGATCCTAATGAAAGAAGATGCACTCATATGGATGGCATCATTCCTCACGGGTCGCACGCAGAGAACCAATCTCCTCTCCTTCACCTTACAACCCAAGAGCACCATCTGCAGCGTCCCTCAAGGTTCATCCCTCAGCCGTAGCCTCTTCAACATCTACATGATGCCACTAGCCGACATCGTCAGAACTCACATCAACATTATATCCAACGCCGACGACACCCAGCTCGTCCTCTCGCTCTCAGCAGACCCCACTACATCGAAGACCAACTTCAACAATTGCATGGAGAACGTTGCAGCCTGGATGAAGGACAACCAGACTGCCAGAAGATCAACACGGACAAGGCCGAAGGGCCGATCAACCATACCTCCCGATGGAAAGACACCTGGTGGACGGTGGAACTCGGACCCATCTCTACACCTAAAGACTACGCCACAACCTTGTCATCATCTTAAACAGCAAACTCACCATGAAACAACAGATCAACCCTGTCTCCATGGCCTGCTTCCACACCCTCCACATGTTCCACAAAATCTTCAAATGCCTCCCCAAAAGCACCAGGAAAACAGTCACGCCCTAATCACCAGTCGTCTCGACTATGGCAACACACTGTATGCAGGCACCGCAAACAAACTCTTGAAAAGGCTCCAGAGGATACAGAACTCAGTGTCCAGACTGATCCCTAAGCTGCCCAAAAGGACCCACATCACCAAGCACCTGAGAAACCTCCGCTGGCTCCCCAACCAGAAAAGAAACAATTCAAACTACTGACACGCCTAGAAAGACCTTCACAACTAAGGACCAGCATACATGAACCACTGCCGGAACTTCCACCAGACATCCAGAAACCTTACGCCGCCTCCCTCGCCCTGGCAGAGACACTGCGCATCCGCCATAATCGCGAATCCACCGTAGCCATAGCGGAGGACACTCCCCTTCTCCCACTTCGCTGCCAAGTCTTCGAACACCCTCCACCTCCTGGGATGTAGCTGGGGTATTTGGGGCCCTGCTCGTCTGCTACCCATAGAAACCTTCCAACCACAGACATTTTAGAAACCCAAGGGAATCCAGGTTTGTGTGCCTTACGTGGATCCCATGAGGCTTTCTTACTCACAGTGCCCTGAAAAGAATCATAATTTCCTCTTGCTTGCCATAGCAGCAGAGTGGTCCGTCCACACACCTCTTTTTTCATAAATCAATACAACATATCACTTGTGTCGGGGGTTAAGGGAGAGGTTGGAAGAAAGAATTATGGGGCAGGTAGGCAAGCTTGTGCTCAGGGGAGCACCACTGATGCGCAAGGGAACACTTCCACCCCCAAAAAATACAACTACCTAAAACAACCCTGGTTTCTAGTGGGCTTTCTGTCCCCCCACTGAGCAGCACATGGGAACACTACTATGAAAAAACTCCAGATGAAATCCGGCACACGATGTAGAGCCAAAGGTGAGAAATCTGCAGTTAGAAGTATGCACCAGAAAAAAGTATTGCTGAAATGTTTCTATGTCAGAGGCGCCAGGTGGCTGATGGTATCTCAAAGCGTCTGATGGACGCTCAATGTGGTGCTGTTGGGACATCCTCTCATGTATGCTCGTTTACATGCATGGAGGAGGGACTGGGATACGTATTAGATAAAATAAATCTTCATTCTTAATGGGAGAATTTTTAAGCAAATACTTCATTAGATAAGCTTTAAAAATATGCGTGTTTAGTTAATCTAATCCTTTTGGCAAGTCACTGATGTTGCCACTAATCTGGACATAATTCTAGGGTAGTGTGTCTCGTCAGACAGCAGTATTTATTTGCTCCTAAAAAATAAATTACTTACCTTAGGTAACGCTTTATCTGCCAGAGAAAGACTATCTAGCTGAAGAATCCTCACCTTAGAATTATCCCCAGGTGTCCGACTAGATCCGGAAATTTGAGCAGTTCTCCTGAGTGATGGCAGGTGGCATAGTTCGGCACTGCGTTGTCTGCGCCAGAAGTGAAGTACGCGGTGCATATATAGGCGACACCTCGCCGCGATGACGTCAGTTCAATTCGCGACTTTCCTCACCAGGAACGCAGAGACATGATGACCACTAGTGTGAATTTCTAGGGCTCATTTCAAGTGGAATCCCTCATCCTTTAATCGGGTGCAGAGCGGGGAGGGTCAGTAAGGAATCTGCAGTTTGATAGTGTCTCTACCAGATAAGGCGCTACCAAAGGTAAGTAACTTGTTCATCTGATAGAGACTTCTACCTTAGAATCAATACCCAAGCCATGTTTCCCGGGAGGGGGGTCTGCGATCCCAATTTAGTCCACAAAGTTCTGCTGGACCGAATGGGCAAAATGCTCATCCCGACAGACCCGACTGTCCAGGCAGTAGTGCTTAATAAACGTGTGCAAGAAAGCCCACGTTGCAACCTGGCAGATGTCCAGGCCCGGAACTCTGCAAGCTAACGAAGTGGTCGCAGTTTTGGCTCTGGTAGAATGAACGTGCAAGTTCTCAGGGGGGGTTGCTTCTTGGCCAATGCATAGCAGGTATTTATGCAGAGCACTATCCATCAGGAGATGGTTCGTTTCTGCGCCGCCTTCCCTTCCTTGGCACCTTCGAAAGAGTTGATCATCCACCCTGGAGTATTTTGTGCAGTCAAGGTAGAAAAGCAAAGTTATTTCTCGGTCCAGAGAGTGGAGTCTCTCCTCTTCCTTAGAAGGATAAGGCGACGCAAAAAAAGGTAGGATGGGTGATTGGCCTACGCAAAAAGGAGTGACTACCTTTGGACGGAGGGAGGAACGCGCCCGAGAACCAGTTTTTCAGGATAGAAAGTAGTATACAGAGTTACAGCAACTCACTGACCCTCCTGGCCGATGTAATGGCCACTAGAAAAGGGGTTTTGATGATCAATAACCGAAGTGGGCAGTTGTGCAAAAACTCAAGCGGCGTGCGCATAGGGGAAAGTGAGGACTAAGTTCAAATCCCACTGAGGCACGATGAATGGCCTGAGGGAAAATATGTGTTCCAAACCTTTGAGTAATCTCATGACAACAGGTGACAAATAAGGAAGGTTGGTACGACAACAGCTAAAATGCAGAGATGAAAGATAGCCCTTAACTGCGCCCTGAACAGAGCCATGCTGGGTCAAAGAAATATAGACACTACGACTTGAAAAAGAGAAGCAGAGAGGGGAATCAAAGCTAGCTGGATACACACCATGCCACAAATTGTTCCCAGCGGCATGCGTATACAGTCTTGGGGGAGGGATGCCTGGCTGCCAGAATAACATCACAGACTTCGGGAGAAAGGTGCAAAGGTTGTCAATGCTCAATTATCCATGTATGGAGGTGGCAGATGAGCAGATTTGGGTGAAGGAGCCTCTTGTGTTGCTGCAACAGAAGATCCTCTGGAAAAAGCAGGCTGACCAAAGGGCCGATTTTCATGCTCAACAGCTGCGGAAATGCATACAGAAGGACGGAACTCCACTTGAGATAAAAAGCGTCTCCAATCAAGATACACCTTGGAAACTCCAGAGTGCAGAATTGCTAACATCGTGGGTTCTCCGTGGTGAACAGATCTTACCAAGGCTCTTCCCACTCTTGAAAGACCTTGTACCACCACCTGATGGAGACCCCATTCATAATTCGCTAGGCATCGACAGCTGAGTTTGTCCGCCTTGGCATTCAAAGAGCACTCCAGGTGTTGAACCCTAAAGGAGATGCCCCTATGTCCAGAGAGTCAGAGTCTCCTGACAAAGGTCCTCGACCCCACCCTGCCACGCTTGTTGGAGTACCACATGACGGTTATGTTGTCCAAGAACACTTGCACTAGCCTTTCCTTGATGGATGGTAGAAAGGCCTTCAGTGCCAAACAAATTCCCCAATGCTTTAATTAGTTTATGTAGAGCCTAGACTCCACCGGAGACCAAAGAACTCTGATCTTCACTTCACTAGATGGCCACCCCAGCCCAGGAGTGAACCATCTGTCACTACGGTCAGTTCTGGGTGGGAAAGGGAGAGGGGTCTGCCGCTGACCCAATTGCAGTTTGTCAGCCACTACTGCAAATCTGTTTCAGCTCCCTCTGAGATCTGGACCCTGTTGGAGGGATCGCCCTGAGGTTGTGTCCACAAGAACTTCAAGCCCTACTGCAGAGCCAGCGTCTGCAAGCAGACATGCTTCACTAGCAGGATGCAGGAGGCTGTGAGGCCCAACAGCCTCAGAATCTGCCTCACCAAAACCCAGGATAGAGGATGAAAAACCGGTATCATAGTCTGAATATCCAGGCAGTTCATGAGGATAAGTCCGAAACTGCACTGTGTACAGAAGAGCTCAGATAGAACGGAGCATTTGAGAAGGGGTCAGGTGTGACTTCATTAGGGTGATAGACTGGAACCCCAGACCTCTGCTGGTGTGCTGCAACCACCGTCATAACCTTGGTGAACACCCAAGGGGTGCTGGTGAGGACAAAGGGGAGAAGGCAAATTGAAAGTGTTCCTGGCCCACGGTGAACTGCAGATAACATCTGTGGGCAGGAAGGACAGGGATGTGAAAACATGTGTCCTGCAAGTCGACAACACCACCCAGTCTCCCAGATCCAGGGCAGACAGAATTTGAACACGCATGAGCATTCTGAATTTCTCCTGTTTGAGGAAGAGATTGAGAAGGCGCAGGTGAGTATAGGATGAAAGACTCTGTCCTAATTGGGCACCAGAAACCTACTTCTGATGCCAGCACCGTCTCTATAGCTCGCTAGGCCAAGAGCGCTGACACTTCCTGGCGGAATAAGGAAATGTGGTCCTCCGTCAACCGTTCGTAAGTGGGTGGCATGGGTGGAGGGGTAGCCACAAAGGAGATGGAGAAATCCCTTTGTACGATTTGGAAGGCCCAATGATCTGATGTCAATGACCTCCAGTGTAGCATGTAATGGTGTATCCTGCCCCCCACTGTATGCCCATGCTTGCAGGAGGGCAAACTAAAGGGGCCTAGAGGCTTTAGCTGCCGGGGGAGTGGTGGACTGGCTTGAACTCTGGCTACCTGTCCACGTGGGAACTACGTGCTAGGCAGACTTCTTCTTGAGTACAGTGTCCAGTTCTGAAGGCCATCATTGGTGGTGTGGGTCCAGCTCTGGAGCGCATCTCTGGCAAATTACTTTACGTTCTGTGGACCACCTCTGGTGCACTGGGTCCCATTTTAAACATCATCTCAGAACAGTTTGTTTATTATTGTGTGTGGCTCTGTGGATGAAAGGGTGAATGATTGGGTGAGTGAATGGATTGATGGATAGAGGAGTATGAATTGGTCAGTGAGTGGATGGGAGAGTAATGGAATCAATGGGTGGATGAATGAGTTAAAGAATGGGTAAGTGGAAAACCCATGGATATGTGAGTGGGTGAATGGGTAAAATGCTGTGGATATCTAAAGTGTTATGGACTGATGTGCAAGTTGTGTGTAGTTGGATAACTAAGTGGGTGAGCATCAAAGGGGTGGTTTGAATGGATGAGTATAAGTGGTTAGGTTCGCGAAACGAGTGGTGGCTGAGGAAAAGCAAACCAGTAATCTGAGGGATGGGTGAGTAAATGGAGGGTTGGATAAGTGGATTCTTGAGTGAATTAATGGATTCCTGATTTAACAGGTTTCTCCCTGGATAGGTGAATGGCTGATGAGTGCTTGAGCAGGTGGATGCACGAAGAAATGAGTAGACCGGTGGATTAATGGGTGCATCGAGGGAGGAAGCTGCATGAGAGGGCGAGAAAATGGGCTGATGGGAAGATGAGTGGGCAAATGGCTGGATTAATGGGCAAGTGGCTGGATAAATTCATACATCAGACTGCTGCCACCTAAAGCTGTGTGCTCACAACACAAAGTGGTGCTACAACTATAGACAGCTGTGCACTGCAACAGAAAATTTACAAACAGGGATAGGACAGCCAATCCTACAATGAGCAAGACTCGCAGCAGCCTGAATCTGTAAACATTACGTAATGTGTTGATGCCAAACCGTATTATTTTCAAAGAACACAAACTCTGGGTTCTATCTTTTTGCAAAGCAGTCCTGAAGATTCCTCCTGCCCATACTCACATTAGAGGTCACTCATAGCTCTAGAATGAGAAACCAACAGAGTCACGAGTGGCATCAGAGGCAGGCCTGGGCGTAGTTCTCAGAGTTTTGCTATGCGGAACTCCACGAAGTTACAAAAAAACTCAGCGAAGTTCCGCGAGTGGCAGAGTGCAGTTTGTGCTGGTATTCCTGCTGCTCGGGTAGAAATTCTATTTGAGCGACAGCTCGCGAACTTACCTTTCGGGCTCGCGAACTTTACGTTCGCGGAAAAACTCTGCTGCACATCGCGAAGCGTTTTCTGCACTCCGTGAGCGCCACGGAATGCAGAGAGCAGAAAACGCCGCGAACTGAGTGAAGTTCACCGCCCAGGCCTAATCAGAGGGGATATGTGATTCAGTTAGTGACTTATTACACTCTGGCCCATTTTCTTGGAATTGGAGTGCCAATACTGTATCAAGCCCCTAGTAGTGTTGTGCATCACGTCTTTGAAACCAAAAAGATTTCCCCTAAGTGATACATTTAAAAAAAAAAAAATCTTGAAACAATGAAAAGTTGTTGATATTTTGAATGTCTATGTTTCTAAGTTATCAACGCAAGGAATGATATACGCGATAATTCTCTATTCTCAATTCAGCAGGAACGTAAAGATTGACACTGTATGAAGATCTGATACTGACAGGATCCCAGAAACACGTCAGATGCAGCATTTTGCTTGTTCTTCTGTTTTAGAGTATATCACTGCTTCCATAGATAACAAAGGAGCAAGTTGATGTTATACATTACGTCATTAGCAAAGGATTTCATACCTGGTAGTGTGTATTCCGAGTACTTTTGAAGGACGTCAATCAGCTCTGCTCCATATTTTTCCAGTTTGTCTTCGGTAACACCATCAATCTGAAGCAAAACCTCAGGTTCAGCAGAAAGGCTTTCTGAGAAGAAAGAGAACTTGAAAAATGAAAGGATGCAGGTAGGAGATAATATTAGGAAATAAACATGATTCTGCTCCACACAGAAGACTTAAAAAAATATGGTGTACACTTATGGTCAAGGGGCTAAATTAAGAATTGGCTAAGTCAAAGGAGTACTATCAAATAAAATTCTCCCTTAGGAGAGAGGGGCTCAGTGGAGTCGCAGGGATCAGTGCTAGGGACCATTTATTTCTGTGTCCCATCAGCAAAGATGCACAAGGGAAGAAGGTTAGATGTGCCTCTTTGCAAACATCAATAACATCCACCACTGATTTGGTACTCAAGATGTTGGAAAAATGAAAGGGAGTGGGTTTATTGAAACTTAAATTAGTAAGAAATGGTCACCAAGACAGAATGCAATCAAGTTTAAGTAATGCAATTATGTCAGGGAACAGTAGAAAAGTGGGAACAGGGCAAATGAGGCTGCCACATGAGGGAGATATCTTGAGATTTCTTATCCAATAATTTCAAAGCTTGCAAAGAGTCTGGCAGGGTAGCATAAAGGAAATGCTGGAGTGCATCAATCCCAACCCACATAAAAAGGAAGGTCCTAGTCAAGCGAACTGAAGAAGTTCTATCTGGAGGTTTGTGGCAGGTCTTAAGGCCTGACTCAATGTATTGTATCAAGTTCGTGTTATGAATGGTGAAACTGCCAGGTACTCACACAACTGGGTCTGGTTGCTCCAGTCGAATTTCAATGGATTATGCATTAATTGGCAGGCGCTGGAAGCACTGTGGTAAATGCTGTGAAAATGGGCCCTATTTTGAGTCAGGCAGTATATTAGTACACATGGGAAGGTGTGCAAGAGTTCGGCGTTCCGACTTTTGGATTTACAACGGCTGCACCTGGAATCAGCATTTGTTAAGCCTTCAGGGATACCGGTCTTTATTTTATGAGACAATGTTTGTAACTTTGGGTACTTGATGGCAATACCACATGTATAAACCCTATTTGAAAAGTGATATCTTGAAAGTCATAATGGCCACTTGAACTACCAAATACAGAGTTGGTAGTTCAAGTGGCACGGTAATTGATTTTGTAGCCGAATTAGGAGTCCAAGAACCTTCATGAAATCTTTTTTTATAACTTTTAAGTTAGTACTGTGAAGGAGTGTAATGTCTTGTTTTTGGTTCATATGAAAATGTTTTCTATTTTCTTTGTACAGTTTCACAAAAAACATTTATTAAGGCATAATGTCCATAAAACTACATAAAATATAAATGCCAAACTTGGAAAAATCATCAAGCCAACCAGACGTGCAAGTTCTGCACATATCACAGAGTCACTATCCTATTTTATCTGGGTCTGCCCGGTCTTCAAAGCAGAAAGAAGGTTGCTTCTGCTACTGAGGTTTTGTAAAGCCAATATTAGAATGTGCTACAGTGCAATTTGCCTCTGCTTTGAAGGCAAATATGGCAGCATGCTCATTAGCAGGTTTATAAAAATTCATGACCTCAGTTACACAAAGCCTGAGAAACTGGCACAACTAAAGAAATATGAACGCAATTCCCATTAGGACCAAAGTCTGCAAATTTCAATCTGGAACACTCCAAAAGGGTATTTGGTCTGGACAATGCCCAACGTTGCTGAAGGAATTGGAAAGTATAGGATCCTCGCCAACGACCAGCAGCTCAGATTTGGAAATTATCACTCACGACTAAAGCAAACCTTTTCGTTTCATGGGATATTTGATCTATAAATGTAGGGGGTGTTATCTAGTTAATGGTCCTTTCTTGTTTTCCAATGTACAAAAGTATTAGGGAATGGGCAATGTTTTTAAATCTTTTATATTGAATGGCTTTATTTAACAGATAATAAAAAATCTTGTATGAATTGTATATAAAATACATCCTAGCAAAACATTATAATTATTATATTACAATAAATAAATAATTTTTACATCAATAAATATGTAACAGTCTCTAAAAAATGTGCCACTATAACGTTTACATCTAAAACACACATTCTAGTTAAAAGCCCAGTGGCAGATGATCGTGTTAAAGTTCCATATTTTACAAAAAGTGATTTTGCATTTTTTCCCTATCCTTCCCTAAACAACAATCAATCAATTAATCTGTGAGTTAAAGTGCATTTGCAATTCATGGCAATGCCCCTTATTCATTTGAATCTTCTGACAGAGTTTACAAAGTAGGATTACAACCTAATCTAAATTTTAACACGGTCAACAGTCGGGTGGGATTGGGTAGTCTATGTAAATATTGGGTTGAATCTTCACTTCCCATATCCCCACAGTTAAGGATATAGAAGGTTTACATTTTAAATACTCCATGTTCTTTTTACAAGATAATGCATAGGCTGATTTTTTTCAGTTACAATTTGGAAGGAATCAACATTTCTCAGAGCCTTAGGATTGTCAATCAATTTGACTGTGTTCAGTAATGATAAAGACTACTTTTGTTCACTGCTAATTGCTTCAGTCCAGCAGATATACGATATCTTCTTACTATTTTCATCCACTAACAGCTTACGATATGTATATCCACTAACTCAGACCAAAGTGTAACTTTTATTCACATCCAATTGCCTGTATCATCTGTACCTTTTGGCAGCTCCAATATCTTTTTTCAGAGTGATGCTCATAATAATATTCCAGAATTTTTTTGAATCACCCCTTTCTCAGCCGTACAGAGCCAAAGGCGGACATTTATATGCATAAGAAGTTAGCATACACAACAATGAGTACCCTCCATATAATTTACTGAATCGTAAAAAAGCCCTGGCAGAAACTGAGGACCAGATGTTTATGGTTTTAAAAAATTATCATTCCAGTTTAAACTATTTGAGAAGTGTAAGCCTAAATATCTGTTTTGACTTCCTCATTTTTTTGTTATTTAAAGCCCATGTATAGTGCAGCTGCTTCCCACCAAATCCCATTATTTGTTTTCAAAATTTATGTTCAAAATGCCTTCTGTGCAAAGCTTCCCAAATGCCTCCAGTTTCCTTTACAGGCCAATTTTGTATAATCAAATATGATCAAATCGTTCCCATACAGGACACAAAGGTATGTGGCTGTCACACATTTTAGGTGAAAATGAACAAGAGCTTCTAAAAAAAGAATGGCAGGTTAGGTTTCTTTATTGTTATTCATGGAAGCATGAAGGAAAATTAAAAGGTATTTGATGGAGTCAAAACTAGTGGTGTTAATAAAGACATGATTATTCAAACTATATTAACAAACTACTATTAATGTCTCTGTTTTTAGGAGACTTAAAGTGCTTGGAGGTAATCATAGTTATTTTTCAAACAAGGTGTTTAAGTTGTTTTATGTAAAGATGGATTTTATTTTATGTTGATAAAAAGACTTATGCGATAATATATTCAGAACACATACAAAATATATTCTGCTTTTGTTCAGACTAATACGACCTGTCAAGAGTCAACAGCTATTTGTACCAGTACTGAATCTAGGGTTTTGAAAAGGTTGGCGATTGGTGTTGTTCTTTCGCTTTCTCATTCTCCTTAGGCAAACGTGTGCCACAATAAATGTATTGTTGATGCTGGTTGTTAGTAGGGACAATGGGTTCAATCTGTATTTTACCTCCTTGACACTCCTGCATGAATTCCAAGCACCAAGGTAAGTGCTTGGATGGTCTGACAGTTCTAGAGCCCATAGTTCCAGAGGAAAGCTAACAAAGAGTTCATCAGAAAATGCAAACCAAAGATAAATGGGGAGAGAGAGGTACCGTTTGGGCAGAAATGTCCCTTGTATGCTATACAAGCGTGTTCCCCTGCTAGAGCACAGTGCCCAACTATGTGTATATCTGTTATCCCAATTTTTATTTGGGTCCTGGCATCACACTAATCTAAGCATTTGCACAGAGGCCTATGCCTGTCACAGACTGTGTGAGGTCATGACTGTTGAATGGCATCTCAAGCATGCCTTCGCTGTGTGCAGTGTGCTACTGTTCTTATCCTGGGTAAAGCACATAAAGTGGTGGTGTCAGCATACTGTCTTTCTAGAGGAAATCAATAGTGTGAAATAATCTTTTTACCTATGACAATTGTACTACAGGCCTATTGGCTCAGCTGCGCAAAGTTCCACTATTATGTGTATGTCAATAAACCTGTGCGTCACTTTACAAAAAGCCTATGTCTGGAGAGCAGCCAGAGGAGGACACTTGAAAGAACCACTACCCCAAGCCAGTTCTACAGTGGATCCATAACCCCAACCTGGAAGTTATGCACACATGTAGGATACAATCCACTCCACTTTGTTCCAGTTCTATGTCCTTTAAGACTTAGGAGCTGAGTGCCCCTCTGAGTACTCAAAGTACAGCAAGGCAGGGTGTCTGGCTGACAGACAGTTTTCAAGAGATGAGGGGATATCACCTGAAGCCTGTAATTTCTACTGGAGGAGTTGTGTATCTGCCCTGAAGCCTGCCAGCCTGCTAAGAGAGTGAAGGAGTATGCCTGCAGGAGGATAGACTGTACAGGTAGAGAAAGGCCCAGCCCATCCTGATGTCTGTGTGATGTCAAGTGACAGCTGCAACTGCATGATTGCCCTAGACCTAAATGATTGCTGCAACTGCATGATTGCCATAGGCCTAAACAAGGGCTGCACCGGCATGTTGCTGTACGTCGGGACAAGGATGGTAAGTGCTTGACTGCCATATGTCTGATTGGTGCTGCATTTTTCTCCAGTCCAATCTGCATCACAATGTGGAGTACCGCAGGGATCCTCGCTAAGTCCGACACTATTCAACATCTATGTGTCGGACCTGGCGAGGGTCATAAAATCCTGCGGAATCTCCCTGACTACTTATGCCGACGACACCCAATTGGTGCTGTCAATACACAACGATGGAATCTCGGTGGCAGCCAACTTCCAAATGGGAATGATGGCAATAAGCTTCTGGATGTCATCCAACTGTCTTAAACTCAATTCTGATAAGACAGAAGTGATGACATTCGGGAGGCTCCAACCTACCTGGTCCCCACAATGGTGGCCCCACCAGATGGGACAACCCCCAGAACCTGTAACGAAGGTACGCAACCTGGGCGTTATCTTCGATAACAAGCTGTCATTTCAGCAACATGCTAATGCAGTGGTTTCTTCTTCCTTCCACACTCTAAAAAGGATAAAAAAATTAATCCCATATCTTCCTCCTCATGCAGGCAAAACCCTGGTCAGTACTTTGGTATTCTCCAAAACTGACTACTGCAACGCACTGTTCCTCAATGCACAACAAAAGGTCCTCAATAAACTGCAAACAGTGCAGAATGCAGCCGCCAGGATACTGCTATCTATCCCTAAGTTTGCATCGGTCTCCCCCTACATCCGACAGCTGCACTGGCTACCGGTGAGGAGCCGGATCAAATTTAAAGCATTATGCATAGCATATAAGGCTATCCATGATCACGGACCCCTATTCTTAAGAAGAGCCTTCCGACCGCTTGAACACACAAGAACCTTGCGGTCATCCTCAGCACATTTACTCATGGTCCCCCGTACAAGAAGGGCCAACTGGGGCGACAAACGCTTCTCAGTGGCCACAGCCATTTTGTGGAACACACTCCCTCTACACATCAAGTGTGCCCCGACCCTTCTGAATTTCAGAAAGAAACTAAAAACCTGGTTGTTCCCTGCCTAAACCTTCCTACCCCCCCCCCCCATGAGAGTTCTGCATCTACAGCGCCGAGACACCCAGGGGTATTTGCGCGCTCTAAAAATCGCCAAAATAAAATAAATAAATAAATAACTTGTATGATCAGCTCACAGCCCCGACCCTGGCTGCATCTGTCCTGAGCCCAGGTGAGGCCCCATCACTGCAATGTCTAAAAACTGCCAGGTCTGTGCCTGCACTGGCCCTGAGCTACACAACCTGATGCGGGGGGAGGGTTAGGAGGAGGAGGGGTGCTGACAGAGAAGGCCTGTGCCAACGGCCAATGCACTCCAGCAGACATTTTGGCCTACCACAGCTGCTGAAGGATACACGTGATGGTCACTGCTGGTAAACGGAGACAATCCATCCAGAGAAGGTGTACGACTAACAATACTAAGCGTGCTTTTGACTGTGGGCATAATACTACAGGTGGGCTTGATTCACACTAACATTTGACTCCTACAACAGGGCAGGGGGGAGTGTTACCTAGAGCTAGTAGACTACTCAGGAGGTAGTAGCACAAGGAGTATGGCGAGTATAGAGCCTGAAGAGAATCACACTCAGACACTGGATTTATGTAGTATTGAGTGTTACTGTGTGATAAAGTACTTAATTTAATGAAAAGAAACACTGGAGTGGACACAGAGATTGTATGTGTGCAGAAGAGGTTGTACATGCCCAATTTGCAGAGCCATAGTAGGAAAGGGCCTAGAACATCAGTGGTAAACTGCATCAACCACCATGATTGAGGCCCAGCAGCCCCATAGGCTTACAAACGGGGTTTTATAGGTAGGTAAGTAGGTACTTACATATATACATACATGACCTGTCAGGTGACATTCACGAGTAACAAACACAGCTTAAAGGCAGTACAAAGGTGCATGGACTGGCCTTTTAACAAGTAAAAAAAATGGTTGGGGACAGATACTAGGGAACAATCATACAGTGAGAGCAAAGACAGCAGGAGGCCAAGTAGAGCCAATGTGTTACAACAAGCAGGAAAATATGCAGACCAGATACCCTAGTTTTCCTGTTTATTATCCTTAAAACTAACACAGGGCGATGTAAAATATTCTGCATTATTAAATACCAAAGACTGCAATCAAGCAGCCTCTCTAGCACATGCACTAGAGCTCACCTATAGGGATCACCAACTTGCTTACCTGCAATTCTTTTGATGGTTGCTGTATTGAAGATATTGAAGTAGTGGACATTGAAGACTTTACCAAGGCGTTTGCAAAGTTCAGTTAGCTCTCCCAAACACTTTTTCACCATTTCTTCCCGTTGGGATACATGGCTGACCACAGAAGCCTTGTTCTTCCGGAGGTTAGTCGCACTCTCTGTGTCAAAGAACTCCACCTTGAAAATACCAAAAAAGTAAGGCCTTGTAACATCAGGTAACATCTCATCATGACATACTAAGACAGAATACAACACATGTAAGAGGCACCATGAAGGTCATTCAATGTGCAAAAAAACATGGTCATTGTGACACAGCAAACAATGACTACTACACGGGCCAGTTCAAAGCGATCCTGGGAGCTCACTAATCTAAGATCTTCCTCAGAAAATCCTTAAGACAAGAATGGGATTAATACCACACAGGCACCCAAGTGGGATGGTTTAGTCTGTACTCTGCTTCACAGTACAGCAGCTCTCATTCAGACGATGATTTTAGGCACATTGGAGAAGTGACTAAGTTTTTAAGAGTGAAACAAGAGGAACAAAAGCCCCAAAGATTTCTAAAGTAGGTATGATATTATGCCTCTTTAACAGGAGGCACATGGAGACTGTGGCTGTCCATCAAATGCATTGTTTCTCCAGAGGTCCATGTCTCATATTTACAATAGTTTACCTCAGCTCTGATGCAACATCTTAAAATAATGATTATGGCTGGGAATTTTGAACATCTCCGGAACAGAATATCGTCATCACAACAGCAAGGGAAAAAAGGTAAGTGCACAGAGGGAGGTAAGAATGTATTATTCTTTATTCCACATCTACCTACCTTGAATGAATGAATATATGTAAAACAAATGTATGTACATGTGGAGTTAGGTATAGAAAATGTATAGAAACTTACATTTTTATATTTAGTCCCTGGAAAATGTTGTAACAATAATCTGCACCATTAAGATTAGAGATTCGAAATTCACAGCCCACACCAAAATAATACAAGTGTTTGTTTATGCAGGTTGTTGAGGAGTTCCAGCTCTACATGAATAGTTGCAAAACAGGACTACTTATTTACATCAAGGAATTTAAATACTGCATAGCATAAACATGTGGGATCAAACATTGGTAAATCACCAGTAATACTATGTGAGTAAAATTTAAAAAACCAGCTGCAACCACAGGCAAATATATCAACAGTAACCCATTTATCCTGTGGACCTTTAGAGTTACTGTGGTACATCAGTACCAAGCAATGCCTTTAGTATACTTATTTGGCGTGTGGGTGGTGGGGATGGAGGATTTTCAGAAGTTCACAGTACTCCAATGTCAAGCAGAATTACTATGGGAGCCCAGAGGGACAACAAAAACTGCAATGCATATGGAAGAGTCCAGGAGGACCAAGGAAAGTCCATATTTAGGAAGGAATACTCTGTGACGGTCGAGAGCACAGAGGAGCCATTGAAAGAAATATTTACCTCACAATTATGTGGATTTGGGTAACAGAATGCCCAATGCCTACACTAGCAGAATGGTGGTTAGAGGGAAACTGGCACAGTCATACCCTGATTAATCAACACCCCAGTAATAAAGGTCTCAGATGAACAGTGATACACAGATATCAATGACTCCTACCCACCTAAAAGGTCCTCAGTGAGACTGTGGTACCGACCTGAAAGGTCCTCAGTGAGATTGTAGTATGCAGATGCTGAGGACGATCTACATGCTATCTATGGTGGGCTAGAGGGTCTGTGGTACACCAACACAGAAGAATGTGCATACTCCACCTGGGAAGGAGCCAGAGGACTGCAGTTTTCTAATACTAAGGAATATCTACCCTGCCCAAGTTGACCAAGTTAATCTTTTTAAGTAATCTTCTCACTGAATCTGGGAAGAAGACACATGAAACAATGTTATTTTGTTATGTAATGTGTATTTGTATAGTGCCCAACTCATGTGGGAGTGTGTCCTGGAGCTGAGGCAGGAGCTGTACGGTCTAGGGTGGAAGAGCCAAGTCTTCAGTTTCTTGCGGAATTCAAGAACTGAGGAGACAGCGCTGATGTGCAGAAGCAGGTCATTCCAGACTTTAGAAGCAAGGTAGAAGGCAGCACGACCACCGAATCTGGTTCTAGGCATGCAATGGTGTTTGCGAGAAGAAGCCCAGCTGAGCTGCAGTGTCTGATAGGTTTGTGGAAGTTTATGTGGTTGTTGAGGTATGTGGCGTCAATGTTGAGTAATGCTTTGTATGTGTGCTCGTTTATTGATCGGGACCCAGTGGAGCTCTTTGAGGTGCAAGGTGATGTGAGTGCTGGGTGGGAGGCTGAGGGTGAACCTGACGGCTGCGTTTTGTATAGTCTGGAGTCTTCTGGTCAGTTGAGCATTGATTCCAGCATTGAACTACGTTGTCGAAGTCCAGCTTGCAAGAGACGAGGGCTTAAGCAATTTGAAGATCTTCTTGAGCATCTTGAGTGTGTGGAAGCAAGAGACAGATACTGCGTTCACTTGGACGGTCATGGTGAGTTGGTTGTTGATTACTATTCTGAGGTTCTTTGCATTACTACTTACGACTTGTCTGTGTTCAGCTTGAGGCCGGTGGTTTTTATCCATCTGGTTACTTCAGTCATGCAAGCAGATTAATTGGTCTTGGTTTGGAGTCTTGTCGGAGAGGGAGTATGAGCTAGCTGTTGTCAGCGCAAGATATGACGTTGATTCCGTGGGCACAAATGATGATACTGGCGTGTAGGGTCATGTAGGTGTTAAACACAGTAGGGCTGAGTCAGGATCCTTGTGGAACTCTGCAGCTGAGGTGAAGGGCGCCTGGCTGACTGACTGGGTGTGACCTTTCAAGAAGGAGCAAATCCAGCGTACTGCAGGACCTTGGATGCTGGCTTCATGCAATTGTTGGGTAAGGGGGGGGGAGGGAAGAGACGGTGTCGTAGGCTGCAAAAAGATCAAGTAGGATGAGGGCCGTAGTGCCACTCTATCCATGATCACCTGGATGTCGTCCATGGTTTTGTCCAATGGTTGGACCTAAATCCGGTTTGAGTGGTTGTCAATGAGGTAGGTTGCTAGTCTTTATCTTTTCCTTGACTTTTGATGGATAGGATAGCAGGGAGACATGCCAGTAATTGGATAGCATATTCAGATCTACTGAGGGTTTCTTGAGGACGGAGAATATTGTAGCATGTTTCCAATCACCTGAGTAGGTGGCTGTGATGACTGAGGAATTCAGATGTGCTGATGAAGGGATGTGCAGATGTGCACCAGTCCTTTGGTGAAGATGTGGTGAGGACAAGGGTCTGACGGTGCTTAAGAGTGCATAGACTGCATTGTTGCTGCAGTTTTTTGAGTAGTGATGGTGGGCAAGGTGGTCCTCTGGGCGATGGTAAATTTGGGCAGGAGGGCTGCGAGGGTGGAAGGGTCTGGGTGAGGATCAAAGTTTTTGGAGATGCTGGTGATCTTGTTGCAGAAGATCAGGGACAGCTGGTGTGAAGAGGTCCTCAGAGGGGATTACACTGGTGGAGCTTGCTGCCAGAGGTGAACTCTTTCGTTATGGTAAAGATTTCCATGGTGCTGTTGGTGTTGCTCTCAATGTGGTTGATGAGCGCAGGGCTTTTGGTGGATCTGATTTGCTGATGGTAGCATCTGATGGAAAGTTAGTAGGTGCTCGTCAGTATCGCTCTGACTTTGTCTCCATCTATGTTCAAATTGCTTGAAGTGGCATTTGGTGAGCCTGAGCTCTTCGTTGTACCAGTTTGCTTGGGGCCAGGTTCTCGTGGCTTTGAAAGGAGCCAGGGTATTTGTGTGGGTGTTGACCCAGGCGTTGGAGTTGGAGATTGATCTGGGGAGGTTGTTGTTGTGTCGAGGCTGGCGTTGTAGGAACTTAGATGAATATACTGCTTCTGAGAGCTTGTTCCAGTCCCGTTGTGAAGATTTAGTGATGGTGGCGGCCCAAGATAGGCTTGCCATTGGTGCGCATTGGGTGTGCCAACGGCACACCTGTTGTGTGTGTCTACTACATGTCTGAGCTGCAGCCTCCACTAAGTGAAGACAGTTTTGTTGGAAAACCAGCGATATGAAATCCTATGCGGATGGATGATGGGAATTGAATTAAAACATTTTAAAGCCAGTTTCTAGCTCGAAGACAGGTGAATGCCAGACAAACCAAAATCTAATAATGTGATATTACAATCAATATTGTAGTTCAGGGCTGAGCTATTGAGAATTTTTGTTTTAATAAACAGTCAAGAGAGTAACACAGGGAATGGGGGTGGGTGGGAAGCACGCTAGGGAGACAACAGAAAACCAGATGCACACTTGTCGACTGCTGAAGCAAAATAAAAAAGTAATTAACTAAAATTGAGCAGTGGAAAGACACAAGTAAATATGAAATGCTGCTGGCGAGGGACAGACCCAAGATTGACAAGGCAAGCCTCTAAATAACAAGCAGGCAAATGAGAGCGATAATAAAGCCAATGTAAGCAATGTTTGGGCTGCGTGCCCATCGATGTTCTTGATAACCCCACAACATGTCGCTCACGGTGTAGGTTTTACCTGAAAAGGCATGAAAAACTAGTGACATATCTGTCCTCACTCCTGCACTCATTGCCAGTAGCAACCGACAAGCAAGTGTGCAAGATTAACTCTGAGTTTTTGTGACTCTGTATGAAACCACAAAGTCTTCACTTCGTATATTTTCTCCTTCACCGAACCACTTGGATCCACATCACGCTCCGCTTCAGAACATACAACTTAAAAAGACAAGTCATCTGGCAGCAATTCATCAAACTGTACAATGTGAACAGAACAAATGTCCTAGCTTTAGTCCTATCTCCTCTTGAAAGGACAAAGACCTACTAGTCAGCATTCCCAAAATATATCTGATTAGCCTTTCCCAACCCATCACTCCTCCCCACCACTGCTAGGAACAGGGAAGAGCATGCTTCATGAAGCTGCACTTTATTTTATTTATTTTGAAGGTTTTATAAAGCGCGAACAAGACCCTTGCGGGTATCCGAGCGCTTTACACATGTTAAAGAACAGAGACATATACAATTACTACAAATATAGTCAGGAAAGGAACATTATATGAGGGAATCTCTAAGAGGGCGGGATCGCCTTCATGATAGGACAGAAAGTCAAAACAATAAAATAACCAGCGAGCCATATCATGAAAGAAGACAATAGGTTCTGTTAGGCTCAGCGAGAAGTGTTTCAAGGACCAGGGCAGAAATGTGTTCCTGAGTAGTAATTTAACTTCTTTCTTTTGAGGATACCGTTGAGGGATTTAGTCTGGTTTCTGGAGGGGCGGGGAGTTTTAAATTCTCGGGGCAATGCCAGCGAAGGCTCTAGGTTTTCTTTTTTGAAAATCTCTGAGGTTTCAGCAGTAAAGTACAGGAGCTTCTAGGGAGTACAAGCTTCTGAGCCAATTAACTTGGTGTGTTGAAGTGTAGGGCTTTGGGGGTAACGCGCTCTTCAAATGTCAAAGTTTCTCCACCACTGAAGAAGTCCAGTGGCTCTTCTCTAACAGTCCACGTCACATTCAACTTCTGCATTATCATCTAGAACAGATGTTCTCAAACTTTTGACTTCCGCAGACCCCCCTAAAACCTCCAAATACGGTGAAGCTTTTCTAAATTCAACTGAGATTGAGACCACCCCCATTGTCCAAGCACTTGCACTACTTTCATGAATCAATATACAAACTTAAATTGTGGCCCCCAATTTAAAAGTCCTTCATATTTAGAGAACATTTAAAAAGCATTCAATTTTACATGTTGCGTCTTTATTTATTAATCTGTTAATATTATTTAATTGTCTCAGCAGTCGCGGAGCCTCTGAGTAGGTGTCGTGGACCCTCAGAGGTCCCTGAGCCACAGGTTAAGAACCACTGACCTAGAAAGCTGAAAACACAAGCACTCCAGCACGTTTATCAGAAAAGCAAAGAATTCCAGTGCCTACCATAATACAAGTGTAACCTCCATTAAGTTGCAGATAAGAAAATACCGGCAGAAACCAAGACACCAAGCCTTCTAGTGTTTAAGTTCCTAGGAATTAGAACTCCCCCTTCCTAAAGAATTCAGTACGCTCCATGTCTCCCATACTTAAGAAAGGAACTGAAGAGCCTATGATTTAAGCAACACGTCACCCACATGAAACATCCCGGCAATGTGATGTCCTATATATTTCAGCCTTTGCCTCATTCTGAACTCTCCCACGGCTCCCAAATAGCTTCATGAATTGGTTATTTTTGGAAATGGGTGCTTTTCTACGATAGGTTTATTGCAGCTCCCAATGTGTCATTGCGTTGTTCTCTTGCAGTTTTATGATCGTTTAAAGTTTCTTGTGGCACTGAATCTGTTAGCTAATTTTCATGACGGTAGTAGTCCCGGAAACCACAGGGCTTAGGGATGTACCTTTGTACATTTCCTACTAAATCAACAACACATTCAAATTTGGCGAGTGAAATCAGAATTTCAGGGAAATAACGAACCTAGTATGGTATATATGAATAATATCTTCTCCTCAAGGACTTGCTGCACTTCCTTGTGAAGAAAATCCTACCATCTGCTCATTAGAAATGTTTTGCTGAATGTAATAAGTTTCGGTCACATGATTAAGCTCTACTGACTTTTACTGAGAAACTGAGGAAGGATCTCTCTCTCGGATTTTAGCTCTGTGCTCCAACTAACTATTTTCTAGCAAGGGTGCTGGTCAGCTGAAGTGCCAATTTTCTTTGATCTTTTGCTGTGCTGCTTGCTATTTTGCATCAAACCCTGGGTGGACCTTTAGTCCTCCCAACCTTTTTTATTTTATTTTTAACAGATGTCGCGTGTGGTGGCGGGAAACACCTCAACAGAAGGGAGGCAGCGGAATGCTGGACCGAGCTCCACACATCAAACTGAGGGCGCAGAGGTAAGAGTCATTTTCTCCAGTGGAATTGGGTTGGTGAACGGCTCAGCACCAGACTTGTGAAATTAGACAAAAACATAAGCCCGTCTGAACAGGCTCCCCACTAGCAATGTCTCTCTTAGGCAGACAAGCAAGGCAGATCAATTGGAAGACTCTCAAAGAACCTTTTCAGCAAGGGGGCTTTGAGGCACCGGACCCTGAACTTTACTACCTGTGTACCCCAGCATATTCTGCTCATTAATGGCTTCTCTCTGTCCCTTTCCTTTCACACTTAACTGTTTAAATAGATGAAGTAAGCCCACTGCCCCTAGAGGCATTGACTGGAGCACTTCTTCCAAATTTCATTCTCATCATGGCAAAACCAATATGCACTTTCAGAGCCTGGAGTGAGCTGGGTAAGGGAATGGGTCTGGAGGTTCTTGATTCACCCTCTATGCCCCTTCGCCACCACCCACTGATTCCAATGACGCAAGAGACAAAAGTTATTTCTCAACTGGCTAGTCAGGGAATAAAGATAGGTGGGAGTTTATATAAAAATAAGTGCCTCATATCTATATATACTTTCACCAAAAATACCCTATATTCCTTACTTGATATATTCATATACTATAGACTGAGGGGGATGCTTAGAGCCATCACTCCCGATTGCCCCGCAGAGCCCATGAGCTGTTGCACGCTATAAAAGCTCGTCGCAGCTTCCTCAACCAAACAACTGATTTCAAACTAGTACTGAGCAGAGTTTGAGGAGATCCTGCTGTCTGTTAACTCCATAACATCAGATTGGGGGTGAGGAGTTGGGCTTAGGCATATCAGACGAAGTTCTGCTACGCCCAAACCAACATGATTTCCTCAAGTAGCAGGTTGCGCATTATCTATTATATATTCTTGCAGCAGGCATAATACATCCCCAAGTCGCTACACAGATATGGCCCATGGGATGGTTATAATAGCGCCACTGGAGGCTTACTGGAGGGAGATACTCAGAACATTATAAAAAATGATTGGGTTGAACTCCTGAGTGACCCGAGAGAAGCCTTACAGGATGGATGTGGGAACTAAAAGTATCCTTCAGACGGTACACTGCTATAGCACTAATGGCAAAGTGACTTGTAGCATGCTGCTGGGGCAGGGGAGATCACCCAAATACTAGCAATGGATGGACTCTTTGATATATTATCAGGATCAAATTGAAAATCTATGCTATATTAATTCAGCCTTTTTCCCGTCCCAAGGACATTTGGAACCCCTTATAAAATGATCTGCTGTATTCTAATTCGTGAAGTGTCAGGATACGGGATGATTTGATCAGGTGTCGACTGATCGGACACATTAGAAGATGACTGGAGGTTTTACTGTACTGGATAATGCCAAATGTTACAAAGGAAGCATGTGATCACGCCTTAACGATCTGGTATTACATTGAGCAGATCAGACATACATAGAAGTGGGTCTCATGCTGACAAGATTCCTTATTCCTGCAATGTTCCCCAGACGTCAGACTGGATCCGGACATGTTGGAGCAGTACCCCTGCATGCCAGTAGGTGGCGTCATTGGGCTCTGCTTCAGTATCGTCGTCACCGAAAACGACATGCATGGTACCTATATAGGAGCCATGCCGGTGCGCTGACGTCAGTTACTTTAGTGACTTTCCACATCAGGAGCGTGGAGCTACAATGAGAACTGACCACAGGTGTGAAATACTAAGGCCCTAAGAAGTGTGTCCCTTATACTGCATCAGCTCACAGAGCAGGGAGCATAGGAAGGTCAGTGAGGAATCTGCAGCTAGGGTCTTTACTAGAAAAGGCGCTACCAAAGGTAAGTAACGTGTTCATCTGATAGAGACTTTTAGTAGCAGATTCCATACCTTAGAATGGATACCCAAGCAATGCTTCCCCAAAGGTGGATCTGCGAAGCCAAGCTAAACCAGAACGTCCTGCAGGACTGAACAGGCAAAGTGCCAGTCACGACAGACTTGACTGTCCAGACAGTAGTGTTTCGTAAACGTGTGCAGAGATGTCTAGGAAGGGAGACTCCACGGGATAACACTATAGTTGTAGCCTAAGCTCTGGTGGACTGAGCAAGTAAACCCTCAGGGGATTGCTTCTCGGTCAGTGCATAGCAGATCTTGATGCAGAGCACTATCCATCTTGAGATGGTGCGTTTCTACACAGCCTTCTCTTTCTTAGCTGCTACATACCTCACGAAGAGTTGATTGTCCACCCGGAACACTTTTGTACGATCAAGGTAAAACGACAAAGCTCTTTTTGGGTCCAGACAGTTGAGTCTCTCCTCTTTTAAGGAGTGAGGCAGAACAAAAAAGGTAGGCAGGGAGAAGTTCTGAACTACATGGATGAGAGTCACAACCTTTGGAAGGAAGGAGGCATGTTTCTGGAGGACCAGCTTGTCCAGGTAGAAGGTGGTGTAGAGAGGGTGCGCTGAGAGTGCCTGCAATTCGATGACCCCCCTGGCTGATGTTATAGTCACTAGAAAGGCAGTTTTTATGGCTAATAGCCTAAGAAGGTAATTGTGCAGAGGCTCAAAGGATGCGCACATTAAGAATATAAGAACACGATTGAGATCCCTCTGGGGCATGATGAATGGGCTGGAGGGATATGTGCTACAAGCCTTTAAGAGTTTGGGAGGAAGGTTGAAAGCTGTCAACTGTCATTGCTCAGTCTCCACGCATGAAGGTGAAGAGTGGGCAGGCTTGGGCGCAGAACCCTCCCCTGCTGCTATGACAGAAGATGCCCTCCAAGAGGCAGCCTGATCGAAGGACCGATGGTCATGCTCAGCAGTTCAAGATACCAGACTCTCTGTGCCCTATAAGGATTTACAAGAAGAAATTGTGTCCGGTCGTCCCTGATCTTCTTAAGAACTCTGGGCAGGAGAGGTATTGGCGGAAAGGAGTACAGGAGGTCAGAGTTCCACTCAAGACAAAAGGCATCTCTGCCTGAGAGCCGCCTTGGAAACTCCTGCGAACAAAACTGCAGACACTGCACGTCCTCGGTGGTGGCGAACATATCTAACCAAGGCTCTCCACACTGCTGAATGAGGCCTTACACCACCTCAGGATGGAGATGCCATTCATAATCAGCTAAGCATCTTTCGTTGAGTTTGTCTGCCCTGACATTCAGACAGCCTGTCAGGTGTTTCGCCACCAAGGAAATGCCCTGGTGTGCCAGAAATGTCCAGAGACACAGGGCCTCTTGACAAAGGTTTCATGACCCCTCCCTACCCTGTTTGCTGCAGTACCACATGGCGGTGAAGTTGTCCGTGAACACATGCACCAGCCTTCACTTGATCAAAGGAAGAAAGGCTTTTAATGCCAAGCAAATCGCCCAAAGCTCCAACATGTTGATGTGTAGCCCGGACTCCGCCGGAAACCAGAGTCCTCTGATCTCTATGTCTCCTAGAAGGCTGCCCCTTCCAAGAAGTGAGGCATCTGTCACCACAGTCAGCTCTGGTTAGGGAAGGGGGAGGGGTCTGCCACTGATCCAATCGCACTCCATCAGCAGCCACTACAGATTTTTTGCAGTTCCCTTCGAGATCAGGACCATGTTGGATAGATTCCCCTGGGATTTCAGGTCCCACTGCAAAACCCGCATATGCCAACAGGCATGAGCTACTAGCAGGATGCCATTTAATTAGATTGAGAAAGCACAGTACTAGGATAGGACGAAGGTCTCTCCTCCTTCGACACCAGAAAGTAGCAGGGTTGGTAACCACAACCTACTTCTGATGCCATCACTCTCTCTATTGCTCCCTTGTCCAAAATAGAGAGCACTTCTTGACAGAGCAAGGAGAGACGATCCTCTGTCAGTTGGTCATAA
Organism: Triturus cristatus; assembly: GCF_964204655.1. Taxonomy (NCBI): domain Eukaryota; kingdom Metazoa; phylum Chordata; class Amphibia; order Caudata; family Salamandridae; genus Triturus; species Triturus cristatus. The sequence goes on from NC_140583.1 coordinate 656,634,660, forward strand.
GTGTGTGGCAAGGGTTTAGGGGTAGTCACAAAGGGGAGGGAACAGCCCTTTTGGACGATCTGCAAAACTCAATGGTCTGATGTTCTTTGACTGGCGGGATACTATAGAACAAGTTACTTACCTTCGGTAACGATATTTCTGTAAGAAACATTAGTTAGTTAGATTCCTCACCTTAGAATATCCCCAGGCGTCAGACTGGATCCGGAAAGATTTTTCGTCAGCAATACCCTTGCGCGTCACTAGGTGTCATCTGCCTCTCCGCGTCCGTCGTCAGCGTCGTGATCGCCGGGATGACATCGTCAGAGTACTTAGACGCCGCCCTCCCGTGCTGACGTCAGTTCTTGTACATCGCTTTCCGCGCCAGGATCGCAGAGCCATGCAAGAGACCGACACTGGTGCCGAAAATTCTAGGGCCCTGAAAGGGATGACCTCAACACTAGATATCGGTTCGCAGAACGGGGAGGTTGGGTGGGGCGGTGAGGAATCTAACTAATGTTTCTTACAGATATATCGTTACCCAAGGTAAGTAAGTTGTTCATCGGAAAGAAACACGTTAGTTAGATTCTTCCCCTTAGAATACATACCCCAGCAATACCAACCCCGGTGGTGGGTCTGCGAACCAAGATCACACCAGAAAGTCCTGGAGAACAGAACGGCCAAAGAAGCCGTCTCTCCGGACTTGGCTGTCCAGGCAATAATGTTTGGTAAACGTGTGCAGCGAGGCCCACGTTGCTGCCTGACAAATGTCCTGCAAGGGGACTCCCCGGCCCAGGGCAGTGGTCGCCACTGTGGCCCGAGTGGAATGGGCCCTCAGCCCTATAGGAGGTTCCTTTTTAACTAAGGAATAACAGGCCTTGAAACAGAAAACGACCCACCGAGAGATGGTTCGCTTGTGCACCACTCTCCCCTTCTTTGCGTCCACGTAGCCAAAAAAGAGTTGGTCGTCCACCGTGAACTGTTTGGTGCGGTCCAGACAGAAGGACAGCGCCCGTTTTGGGTCCAGATGGTGGAGCCTCTCTTCCTCTTTCGAGGGATGCGGAGGCAGAAAGAAGGTGGGCAGTGTAACAGACTGTCCAATGTGAAAGGCATTTACCACCTTAGGGAGAAAGGAAGGACGAGTCCTGAGAACAACTTTGTCCGGATGGACAGAAAGGAAAGGAGGCTTAGAAGAGAGAGCCTGGAGCTCACTCCCCCTTCTAGCAGAGGTGATGGCAACCAGGAAAGCAGTCTTAAGAGTCAGAAGACGAAGGGGACAATTATGAAGTGGCTCAAAGGGAGCGCACATCAGATAGGTCAATACTAGATTCAAATCCCACTGAGGCATTACGAAAGGGACAGGAAGAAACATGTGAGTAATGCCCTTAAAGAATCGAGAAACAACAGGGGATTTGAAAGGAGAAGGCTGATCAGGAAGCCGTAAGAAAGCAGAAATAGTTGAAAGATATCCCTTGAGGGTGCCCAGAGCAGAGCCCTGCTGGGCCAGGGAAAGAAGAAAGAGGAGAACCTCAGAAAGAGGGGCGGAAAGGGGATCTACAGCCTTTGCTGTGCACCATGCCACAAATTTGTTCCACCTGCAGGCATATACCGATTTTGTGGAGGGACGCCTGGCTGCCAGAATAACATTACAGACTTCAGGAGGCAAGTCAAATGGCATCAATCTCCACGCATGGAGGTGGAGGCTGGACAGGTTCGGGTGGAGGACCGACCCCTGCTGCTGCGACAGAAGATCCTCCTGAAGAGGCAGTCGGATCGGGGGATCGATGGACATACTGAGTAGCTCGGGATACCAGTACCTTCGTGCCCAATCTGGAGCCACCAGGATGACCTGGGCCCGGTCGCGCCTGATCTTCTTCAGCACTATGGGCAGAAGTGGTATAGGCGGAAAGGCGTACAACAGACCGCAACTCCACTCGCGACGAAAAGCGTCTCAGAGCAAGTGCCGCCTTGGAAACTCCAACGCGCAGAACTGCTGACATTGCGCATTCTCTTTGGTGGCGAATAGATCTAACCAAGGCTCTCCCCACTGCCGAAGGAGGCCTTGCGCCACGTCCGAGTTTAGACGCCATTAGTGATCCATCATGCACCGGCGGCTGAGTTCATCTGCTCTGGTGTTCAGAGAGCCCACCAGATGTTGAACCACCAGGGTGATACCCTGATTTTCCAGCCATGTCCAGAGGCGCAGAGCCTCCTGACAAAGGGTCCACGACCCCAACCCGCCCTGTTTGTTGCAATACCACTTGGCGGTGGTGTTGTCCGTGAACACCTGCACTACACTTCCCCGGACAGAGGGAAGGAATGCCTTCAGTGCAAGTCAAATCGCCCTCAGCTCCAGAAGGATGATATGGAGCCGGGACTCCGCCGGAGACCAGAGGCCTCTGATCTCCGCCTCTCCCATGTGGCCCCCCCATCCCAGGAGGGACGCATCCGTCACTACTACGTGCTCCGGTTGGGGTAGGGAGAGGGATCTGCCACTGGCCCAATCGCGGTCCGTGAGCCACCACTGCAATTGTCTTGCAGTGCCCTCCGAGATCAAGACATGGTCGGACAGGTTGCCCCGATGCTGGGCCCACTGAAACTTCAGGCCCCACTGCAGAGCCCGCATCCGCCATCTGGCGTGATGCACCAACAGGATGCAGGAGGCCATCAGACCCAGAAGCCGCAGCACCAACCTGACTGAAACCCGGGATAGAGGCCGAAAGATGGGAATCAGAGCCTGAATATCCCGGGAGGATAGACCCGGAACTGCTCCGAGCCCAGAACCACTCCGATGAAAAAGAGCTTCTGGGAGGGACTCAGATGCGACTTCGGCACATTGATGGAAAACCCCAGCAAATGCAGGAGGTCGGCCGTAGTCTGGAGGTGGGAGACGACTGCCTGGGTCGAGCCCGCCTTCAACAACCAGTCGTTGAGATAGGGGAAGACGGGAAGCCCTAATCTGCGCAGATGAGCTGCGACCACCGCCATCACTTTCGTGAAAATCCGAGGGGCACTGGTGAGGCCGAAGGGGAGCACGGTAAACTGAAAGTGCTCGTGGCCTACCGTGAACCGCAGGTACCACAGGTAACGCCGGTGGGCCGGCAGGACGGGGATGTGGAAATAAGCGTCCTGCAAGTCCAATGCTACCATCCAGTCTCCAGGGACTAGGGCAGCCAGAACCTGAGCTAAGGTTAGCATCTTGAACCTCTCCTTCCGGAGGAAGGCGTTGACGCTCCTGAGGTCCAAGATAGGGCGTAGGCCCCCTTTGCCCTTCTTGGGAACCAGAAAGTAGTGGGAATAACAACCCGGACCTACTTCTGGGCCAGGAACGTGCTCGATGGCCCCCTTGGCCAAGAGGGCCGTAACTTCCTCCTGCAGAAGTTTTAAGTGATCCCCCGACATGTGGTGGTACTGCGGTGGCATGGCTGGAGGGTTCGCCTCGAAGGGGAGGGAGTAGTCCCTTTGGACGATTTGCAGCACTCACCTGTCTGATGTGATGGTACGCCAGTGGAGCAGGTGATGGGGAACTCTGCCTCCCACTGGCGTGGAATGGGCCTGAAAGCTCGGACTAGGTGGGCCTTGAGGCGGATGCTGCCGAGGTAGATGTGGACGGACCGGCTCGTTGTCTCCCTGCTCCGCATCGGCGGATTCCGCGACCGCGTTGAAGCTGGTTCTGCGACCTGTGGCTAGGCGGACGTGAGGGGCCGCCCCTTCCTTGGCCACGAAAGGGACGAAAAGCGGAAGTCTGCGGGCGCGGGCCGAGAGGCCCAAGGACTTAGCCGTTGCCCTGGAGTCCTTAAAGCGCTCCAGCGCACTGTCCGCTTTGTCACCAAAAAGGCGACTGCCATCGAAGGCCATGTCCATGAGGGTGCTCTGGACATTCCCGGAGAAACTCGTGGACCTCAGCCAGGCGTGGCAATGAATCGCCACCGTGGTCACCATTGCCCTGCCTAGCGAGTCGGTTGTGTTCAGTCCACATCGGATTGCATGCCGTGCCGCATCCCGCCCCTCGGCAAGAGCCTGGGCGAGCCGTGTCCGGGCCTCCTCCGGACACTGGGACTGCACGTCCTCCACCGTATCCCACACGGAGTGGGAGTAACGGTCCAAACGGCACGCAGTGTTGATAGACCGCAACCCCAAACTAAGGGAGGAGAACAGTTTCTTCCCAAACTGTTCCAACCTTTTGGATTCCCGATCCGGGGGAACGGACGGGAAGGAGGTCTGGGAGGTAGAGGTCTGGATAACCAGGCTCTCGGGCGTGGGGTGCATCGACAGAAAACTGGGGTCGTCCGGTGCAGGGCGGTGGCGCCGGGCCACGTTCCGGTCCACAGGAGGAACTGTGGAGGGCTTGGACCAGGTGCCCTTCAGAACATCAGTCAGTGCTTCAATGAACTGCAGCAGAGGCTCCGAGGAGCTTGCTGGCGGTTGAAGCACTTCAGTGAGGAGATTAGTCCTCAGGGCCACAGCAGGCAGCTCCAGCCCAAGGGCTTCGGCCGCCTTGCGCAGCACCACAGAAAATGTAGCACCTTCCTCCGAAGCCACGGACGGAGGAGAGATGAAACCAGTGTCAGAGGAAAAAATGACTGAGGGTAGTTTAGTCTGGATCTGCTCTATCTGGCATGGAAAGGAAAGAAAGGACGTCAGTGTACCAGCATGACGCATATATAGGTACTCTGCACAACATTTTCGGCGCAGACGCTGTTGTCACGGAGCTGAACAATATTTCTACCCAGACCCAGTCTGGCGCCGGGGGAATATTCTAAGGTAAAGTAATCTGCAGCTAGGTGTCTCTATCCGATTAGGGATGAAAGGAAGGAGTGCCGTGATCCAGAGCACAGTGCCTAGTAGGCTGGATGTGTGAAAGAAAGAGACCCTCTGAACTAGCTGACCGGCCCCTCAAGCCCATCTGGGTGTCGAACAAGAGGGGCTCTTGGAGTATGAGTGCCCAATACCCCCCCTTCTTTCCTCCACAATATTGGTTAGAAGGATTATAATTGAGGGAACCCCCACCTCGTATTCAGTTTCCTTTCCTACATCGCTTTATGAGATGAGATGCAGGCAGACAATTTCCCTTTAGCAGAGTGAGTGGATCATAAGGCATTGTGATGAAAACTGGACAGTCTAGACATAGTGAGCCCAGACCGAAAGGAACTCCTGCCCCAATATGGTAAGTGCACATTCAAATATTTACAAGAGTGGGTGGTACTCACTAATCACGACGAGAAGAAATCCTTTCCAGTATGTGGTACCTTCAACATAAAGAGATTAACTAATTTGCAGAAGAAGCTGAAAGACATTAAGGATAGAAAAGGTGCCAAACAGTGGCCACTCTTTATGCAATGGTAGGACAAGGCAAAGAAACGAAAACATGAATCCCAAGTCCTGAGTATGAAAAATATTTAGGAGAAACTGGAAAATCAAATTTGTGACATAGAGACAGTTAGGTCAGCTTCCTCCCCATATATTTCCCCAACTCACAGAACCAGAAGAAAAAGCGAGTGAGAAGAGAAAGAGAGCGAGGGCCCAAGAGAGAAGGATCTGTAGGATATGTGCCTCATGCTGGTTGATGGGGCTGGGATGCAGCTGGTAATACACCCAGAAGCTAAGGAGTGCATGCAGGTCTGCTGGAGCACAAGAAGGCAGTTATTGTAGGCGGAGCTCCAAAGGAACAGCTGTCAGAAGTTGAAGCGCGGAAATAGCGGCATAAAAAAACCCACCACTGGTAAGCCCATAAAGAATCAAGACTTCAGCAGTGGAACATAACTTCAAATAATTTTTGTTTCTAAGTAAACAGATGATATGAAGATGATTTCACCCAATGTGCAGAGGGAGATTTGCAGATGTGATGAAATCTGGTTCCTACCACTTAAAGTAAGATGTATCTTCACCATGCCTATTTAGAACCCACCTCAATGAGAGTGCAGCAGTGGCATGAAATCTTCAACACACTGTACATGGAGGTAACAGAGGAGGTAGGATAAATCAATAGGGAATCTCCAAAGATGGCAAGATAACTCCAACTTTAAAGAATGTAAATACTCTGATCATTGAGCACTTGAGGGATCAGGAACACACATGTACACATATCTTAAAGAAGGGCTGTATGACATATGTAGGCCAAGAATATCCAACAACAACAATATTGCATACGGTGCAACACCTACATCAACATAATAAATGTTATTACTGTTCTTACCTACAGATCATCTACCTAACTCAATTACTTATGTATCTATTAACTTGACATCTAGTGCTTAGGTCGATGTAATGGATGCAATATTGTGGTCATACTATATTATGCAGGCAATATAGTGGGGGTGCACCAAAAGAAGTCCCAACCCGCACATGTTTCAGTCTCAGAAACGCAATGCCTGTGGGTGTGTCAAAGGACAAACACAAAGGAATCTTGTCACTGCAAACATGTGGAAGTTAGAAAAAACACATTAAAGAGATATTAAGAATTCCACGCTTAAGTAAGGGAGTGAAGGGCCACAGACATACATATGAAAAAATGCATAAAAACACATAATACCTTTAGGAAACCATTCAGCACAGCCTGAGCCTTTTCTCCAGTGGTGACATAAGCGACTGCTTGATCATTGGCTGTGATGTACAACTCTTCATCCAAAATGCGGTCCAGCACCAACTTCCGGAAAAATCTCTCTGCATTGTGTCGTGTGTAGGCAGCACCATGCCCAAATATTCCCGTCTGAATCTTTGCACTCTTGCTACCTGTTCACAATATGGAATAGACTCAATGTTGAACACTCTCAATGAAAAGTCAAGTATACAGCACACAAGACACATTTACACTGCTGATCATATCAAATAATTTGAAAGAAATGAATTAAGTGTTCAGAAGTGATCCTGATATTTGTTGGGGTAAGGTTGTGAAACAGTTTTCTTATTGTGCTTTTGATTCAAGCAGGTGCAACTGCTTGAAGTTTTGGGCCACTCTGAACCAAAACACTCAGAACTATTGCTTTATCCTAGAACTAGTTATACCTTTAAGCATTTATTTCTCACTCTCTTTGGGAGCAAATTTGGCAAGTTGATAGAACTCATTAATAGCACTTTATCCAGCAGGAGCAAAGCAGACTACTACCGTCTTGTGATACAAGCTAACATTGTCAAAGGAGATAGACAATGTCAGAGATTGAACGGAACAGGAGGTAGCTCACCCGATATGGAGGCAGAGTTAGATCTTTGTATCATCTATGAGAAGCTGGTGAAATCCTACTCTAAATAATTCATCTTGCCATGAATGCCAGGAATAATTGTGGGATTTTTCTACAAAAGTGCCAATTTTCTGCAAATCGCAAAATCCTGGAAGAATTGCCTTAGCTGCTTCCTGTCTATTTTTTCAAATTAAATGTATAATTTGAAAGACATCATGACACATTTGGGCAAGGATGCTCAAGACACTGCCAACTTTGACTGAAAATGCCGCCATTTAACCCACCCTGCAACCTAGGTTATCTGCTCTTTAACCTTCTCGGGTTCAACAGGATTTTTTTGAACATCTTTACCACAACGATAAGAAGCCAGCTTAGGATGGCCCATCAAACAAGCTGGATCAGAATCGGGGTCCTATATTTCTTCTCCAAATAAGGCACTATCGCCTGCACCATTGTGGAGGTCTGCATTAACTTATGGCCTTCTGACCATACAAAATCCAATATGGGGACTGACCTTTGGCCGTATTTGGCTATTCTTTAACATCATAGAGATAGAATTGCTGCACAAGGAATTTAATGGGAAGATCGAAATTATTAGCTGCCCTTTCTAACAGCGCATGAAGGAAGGCCATGCCATTTGGAGCGTATTCTGGCTATCTAGGTATTGTCTCCTCTCTCTCTCTCTCTGGATAAGATGTTGATGTAACGGGCATTCAGGATGTATGGGCACTGTAGAAGAGTGGCCTCCAACATCAGAGGAGGTGAGGGTGGTAAAAGTGATGGACATGGCGTTTAACTTGGAGGTGGTGTAGCCTGCTATTGAGGGAGCAGCTTCTGAAAAGTGTCAATTTGTTGCAGTACCATCAGGAAGGCAATAGTCACCAGCATAAATTGAGGATCCTTACAGGACAATATAATGGTTCATAAATTCCCAGAGGATTATCAGTCATGAAAGTCTGAAACTGATAGCCATATTCCTCTGCCCCAAAACCCTCCTCTTTAAATCCCAAAACTTAGTGCACACTCAGCTGTGCAGGGCTATTTCATGTCTGAAACTTGTCCCGGTATCTTAGACTCCAGAATCTGAGTAAGCAAGTAAACACACACGAAAGTTGCTGGAAATTAACTTCTGTTGTCAATAAGGGCGTCGATGAGGTGGTAGTTGTCGTTGAGTAGGTGGTTGCTGTAGTTGCTATTGTTGTCAACTGTGAAGAAGGCTTTTACTGTCCGCCTGCTCTCTCTCCTCCTCTGGGACACCCTCACCCCACAGGCTTATAGATGTTCTGTGTTACAACAAACAAATGATGGACGGAATGCTGACAATGCATACATTCTCCCCCAGTCAAGAGATCTGGGTTAAATCCATCGTTCTTTTGCCCACTACACCACCCTAGTTCAGACATGGCCATATGCAAATCAGTCTTGACCCTGTGCCTCATGGGAACAGTCCAGCCCGAACTGCCAAGCCATGTCTTCCCTGGACCGGAATCAAGCATCCTAGGACCGGTTTCTGGCTATCAGCCGTCATCAGCCAGGATAGCTTGACTCCAGTGGCGTAGTGAGCATGGGTCCCACGTCTGGGAATACCCATCCCACTTAGGGCGAAAAGCGTTACAACAAACAAATGATGGACGGAATGCTGACAACGATGGATTTAACCCAGATCTCTTGACTGGGGGAGAATGTCTGCATTGTCAGCATTCCGTCCATCATCTGTTTGTTGTAACAATTTTCGCCCTAAGTGGGATGGGTATTCCCAGACGTGGGACCCGTGCTCACTACGCCACTGGAGTCAAGCTATCCTGGCTGATGACGGCTGATAGCCAGAAACCGGTCCTAGGATGCTTCATTCCGGTCCAGGGAAGACATGGCTTGGCAGTTCGGGCTGGACTGTTCCCATGAGGCACAGGGCCAAGACTGATTTGCATATGGCCATGTCTAAACTGGGGTGGCGTAGTGGGCAAAAGAACGATGGATTTAACCCAGATCTCTTGACTGGGGGAGAATGTCTGCATTGTCAGCATTCCGTCCATCATCTGTTTGTTGTAACGCTTTTCGCCCTAAGTGGGATGGGTATTCCCAGACGTGGGACCCGTGCTCACTACGCCACTGGAGTCAAGCTATCCTGGCTGATGACGGCTGATAGCCAGAAACCGGTCCTAGGATGCTTGATTCCGGTCCAGGGAAGACATGGCTTGGCAGTTCGGGCTGGACTGTTCCCATGAGGCACAGGGCCAAGACTGATTTGCATATGGCCATGTCTAAACTGGGGTGGCGTAGTGGGCAAAAGAACGATGGATTTAACACAGATCTCTTGACTGGGGGAGAATGTCTGCATTGTCAGCATTCCGTCCATCATCTGTTTGTTGTAACGCTTTTCGCCCTAAGTGGGATGGGTATTCCCAGACGTGGGACCCGTGCTCACTACGCCACTGGAGTCAAGCTATCCTGGCTGATGACGGCTGATAGCCAGAAACCGGTCCTAGGATGCTTGATTCCGGTCCAGGGAAGACATGGCTTGGCAGTTCGGGCTGAACTGTTCCCATGAGGCACAGGACCAAGACTGATTTGCATATGGCCATGTCTAAACTGGGGTGGCGTAGTGGGCAAAAGAACGATGGATTTAACCCAGATCTCTTGACTGGGGGAGAATGTCTGCATTGTCAGCATTCCGTCCATCATCTGTTTGTTGTAACGCTTTTCGCCCTAAGTGGGATGGGTATTCCCAGACGTGGGACCCGTGCTCACTACGCCACTGGAGTCAAGCTATCCTGGCTGATGACGGCTGATAGCCAGAAACCGGTCCTAGGATGCTTGATTCCGGTCCAGGGAAGACATGGCTTGGCAGTTCGGGCTGGACTGTTCCCATGAGGCACAGGGCCAAGACTGATTTGCATATGGCCATGTCTAAACTGGGGTGGCGTAGTGGGCAAAAGAACGATGGATTTAACCCAGATCTCTTGACTGGGGGAGAATGTCTGCATTGTCAGCATTCCGTCCATCATCTGTTTGTTGTAACGCTTATAGATGTTCTGTGACTTGCACTGCGCCGTGCGTAATGCTCTGGAATGCCTGCCCAGTCCTTTACATACACAGATAGCAACTGTGTGGACTCCCTTGCATTGACCTGCACGTTGCACTGTCCACCAACATGGACACTGCAGGGACACCTGAATGACTTTATGCTGTCACACAGGCAGAAGGCACTTTTCCAATATAGTTGCCCTCACACGTTTAACATTATTTCTTCACTGATACAGACTCCAGTGTTTAGGCTTTCATAGTTTGGTCTCCCCTTTAGATGTATTGTTTTCCCTCTCTTCCACTTACAGATGAAGTATACTGCTCAGTGCTGTGTACACGATGCTTCAAACGGCAGACTGCATATGTTCCTATTGCTTTTGCTTCACCGTAACAATCTTTTCTTATAACTCAATAAAAAAAAATAAAAAAAAAATCACTATAAAGAAGGCTCTGTAGTCAACGGTGGGATGATGGACATCTGAAATGTGGTCGTCGTCAAGGGTCTAGTATCGGAGGGTTCCGTCATAGTTTGTGTCTTATGCCCCACCAGTTTTTAAGCTATATTCTCCAAGTTGATCAAGATGGCGTCCCTCAACAGTGGCAGGCGACTTACTGTCACATTCCTGAGGTAACATTTAAGATCTGAGCTGTACTAACGGGTGCAGCTCTCTTCACTGGCTCATTTCCGATGATGCTGGTGAAAGTCTATAGTAGACACAGAAATAACCAATTAATCTTTCTACTGTTGGTAGAGCCAAAGAGAGCTGGAAATTCTTTTGTGTTTGTTTGTAAGCCATTAAGGACTCCTAATAGACAGAAGAGAAACCATATACTGTTTAACCTTTCATGAGCCAGCATGCTGGCTCATGAAAGGTTAAACAGCTCATGTGGTGACAGCTCATGGGACCACTGAATTAGGACTGAAATAAGCAATTCAGCTTACATCTCATACAGCAGGGAAGATGCAGCCAGTCCATAATGGTGGACTATATGTTCAATACAGGTTAGAAATGTAGGCTTTATGGGACTTAAGGCTACCCTTGCATTAGGCTGTTCTGGAACCTTGGGTCAAGCTCTTGTGTAAGGCTATGTAGGCTACTTCAGTAGTGCCTTTTTCTTAGACCATGTGAATGTCTCTAGACTATGTTTGGTGCTGTGCCATTTAGTCATATTGGGAGTGAGGCAGTTATATGTTTTTTGATCATGGAGGTACTCTGGGAACCACCCATTCGAGCGAGTCACCATTTGACTGCAGGGATCCACCCTGGAAACCTGCGGGTCTGTCGGGACCACGATCCCGTGGTAGTGTAGACAGCTGCACCGCCTCGTTGCTGCTGATATTTTGCTCTTTGCACATTGTTGGAACTCTGTGAAGCTGCTATTTTTAACTGTTCTGGTGCTTTTAGAAAATCTTTTAAATACCTAACTGCACTTTATTTTGTTTGGGAATTTTGATGTGTGGTGGGCGGAGGGAATCGACCCCTGACTAGAAGGAAGTGGGGGAAAACGTAACGACCCGACATTTTAACTTAGGCGCGGTCTAGTCGTTCATGCGCCCAGGGCCTTCAAAACGGGACGCTGTGCGAGCGCGCTCGAACCCGTGGTAGTGCAGACAGCTGCACCGCCTCGTTGCTGCTGATATTTTGCTCTTTGCACATTGTTGGAACTCTCTGAAGCTGCTATTTTTAACTGTTCTGGTGCTTTTAGAAAATCTTTTAAATACCTAACTGCACTTTATTTTGTTTGGGAATTTTGATGTGTGGTGGGCGACGGGAATTGAACCCTGACTAGAAGGAAGTGGAGGAAAACGTAATGACCCGCTATTTTAACTAAGGCGCGGTCTAGTTTTTCATGCACCCGGGGCCTTCAGAACGGGACGCTGCGCGAGTGCGCCGCTGGCGCGACAAAGCCGCACATAAGGCAAGCCCGTCTGCGTCCCGGATGCGTCCGGAGGCGGAAATGCTGGTTCTTCGACACCAAGTAATCTGTACTCAAGGGACAGTCGCATATGCTACAGTAGGAAATGTCTGTTGGCAATTGATAAGTGTGTGAGTTGATGTCCCCACTCCTTTTATGTTGCCGACATGAAGGGTGTTAACTGTAGTGTCTGCAACTGGGTAACTCTTTCACCCCCCTGACGTAGGAAGCTTAGCAAAGCCTGGAAAGCTGGGCATATGTCCCTCTGTGCTGCAGAATTTTAGGGCTAATAATTATTTAAAAATGATGCTTTTAAACACATGCTCTATGAAACAGCACGAGTTTCAAATCTTTGATATGCTTACTGAGCTTAAACCTGATGTTATGTTTCTGACGGAGACATGGCTACATGAAGGCTCCAATCCTACTATTGCGAACGCCATCCCCACAGGCTACCTGTTACTAAGGAAAGATAGGTTGGGTGGTCGGGTGGGGGGAGTAGCCACTATGTATAAAAGTTTGTTTACTTGCACTGCACTACCAACTTTAGAGTTGGATGGTGCTGAGAGTCTCGGTTTCCTGTTACTGGTATCTGCCCACCAGTCAATTGCAGGCACTATAATTTATCGGCCACCAGGACAGGCGACACGTTTTTTGGAGTCATTAGGCAATGCTATTGCACCGATAATTGCAAAATATAAACAATGTCTGGTACTTGGGGATTTTAATATTCATATGGATCAATGTACTGACCCTGAGTCTTTGAAACTGTATGAATCTTTCACTATGTTAAACCTTACCCCGTATGTTTTCACCCCTACGCATGAAAGGGGCCACATCCTTGATCAGGTTTTTTCAACGGATAAGATTGTAATGGACCCGCCCTGCCCTATTGTATGGTCAGACCACTGCCTACTTACTTTCAGAATAAATAAAAAATCGTTTCAGTCTTATATACACTGTACGGTGCGCACCGGAAGTTTTAGACCTTTTAATCAGATGACCGTGGCAGCACTAGGCAGTGCACTTAAAACTCATCCTATCTGTAATAGGAACAATTTAATGTACGATATATGTTAATTAGAAAGCTGGCTGGAATCCCGTGCGAATGAGCTTGCTCCTCCTAAGCCCCGTGCAGCTAATGGTGGCAGAGCCTCAGCCCCTTGGTTTACTGAGACTCTTAGGAAAAGCAGAAGTCTCTGCAAATGTCTGGAGAGAGCTTGGAGGATGGACTTTAGTTCTGTGGATAAGTTAACTTATAAAGTGGCATTAAAATCCCATTACGCCAAAGTTTGCTTGGAAAAAAAGAACTTCCTGTGCTTAAAAATAGAGAAAGCAGGCAATAAAAGTAAGGAACTATTTAGAATTGTCAAAAATTTCTCTGCCCCATGTATCACAGAAAGTCTTTTTATTCCTACAAATGAATGGACGAGCAGCATTGCACACAATTTTTATACAAAAATCACTACCATCCAAGCTACGTTGGGTGAAGGACCCGCCGCTACAGCAGCCATTTTTGATAACCCACCCCTGCTTTACCAAACGCCGGTGGATCCCTACTGCACTTTCCTCCTATCACGCTGGATGACTCACTAAAGATAATGAGATCACTGAAATCAGGCTCACCCTCAGACCCCTGCCCTGCAAAAATACTGGCATCTGTTGCAGAGGTGATTAACCCGGCCGTCAAAAAGGTTTTGAACCTCTCTCTGGCTGAAGGAGTGATCCCTGATAGTTGGAAGCACGGGAAAATTCTTCCTCTTCTAAAAAAATCTTCCGCCGACCCTTCTGTAGCCAGCAACTACAGGCCACTTTTGTTGCTGCCTTTTTTCTCCAAGGCCCTGTAGAAATTTGTAAATAAGGTTGTTGCGGAGTTTGTTGAGACCAACTGTGTATTACATCCAAGCCAATCAGGTTTCCGAGCTAATTTTAGCACTGAAACAGCCCTTCTGGAAATCTCTGAATCCATTAAAACTACACTTGATAAAGGAGGAAAGGCAGTTTTGATATTGTTGGACCAATCCACAGCTTTAGACACCGTGCCCCATGACCTCCTTTTGGGTAGACTCCAAGGATGTGGTATTGGGGGCACGGTCCTGCAGTGGTTCAGATCTTATCTGGAAAATCGTCAGCAAACAGTTTGGTCTCCCCCTTCTGAGGCCCCTATCCCGCCACTGATTGTAGGTGTCCCACAGGGATCTATTTTAAGCCCCACTTTGTTCAATGTGTTTATGGCCCCCTTGGCGCCATTGGCAGAACACTCCGGTGCTAAAATCATTTCTTACGCCGGATACACAATTGTTGTTCACGTGTGGTAAGAATGAGGCCCTCAATGGGAACGAGATAAACACCTGCTTGTCAGCAGTATTTGAGTGGTTTAAACAGAATCAACTACTGTGCAATTCGGAGAAATCAGAAATTATTTTCTTGGGTCACAATCCGGGGGAAGAGTGGCGTGATTGGTGGCCACAGAACATGTCTCCTCCTGCTACCTCAGCCACAACTGTCAATAATCTTGGGGTAAAATTGGACACGGATATGTCCATGAAATCCCAGGTTCAGGCTCTGGCTGGCACATGTTTTGGCCAACTGAAAATGCTGCGAAACTTCCTCCCATTACTCTCAGTTTCTCACAGGAAAACAGTAGTACAAGCACTGATTCTGTCCCGTCTTAATTATGTAAACGTTCTTTATGTCGGCCTTCCGGATTATCTTATTGGCCACCTCCAGGTGGTACAAAATGCCGCGGCTAGAGCCATAATTATGGTGGACCTCAGGACTCATATGACTCCTCACCTGAAGTCCTTGCATGGGCTTTCAGTACGCAAGAGGGTAAATTTTAAGGCTTTGGTGCTGGCTTATAAGGCCTTCAACAATATTGGGGACTTATATCTGAGAAACAGGTGCCAGCACTATGTTCCATCTAGAAGTCTGAGGTCTTCCAATCAGCTACTCTCGCAGATCCCAAGGTTCTCCCGCTCTCATTTGGGTGGGCGGTCTTTTTAGGTGGTGGCCTCTCGGCTCTGGAATAACATGCCTCCAGCCTTGCGTCAGGCGCAGGACCTCCTCAGCTTTAGACGCGGTTTAAAAACCTTGCTGTTTGCACAATAGTTCAGCTGCCTCGGGCGGCCTGTTTGGTTCTGTCACTGGTTCTCTTTTCTTAGCGTAGGGACACTCTTGGGAGTAGCCGCGTGCTTTATAAGTACTCAGTAACATAGTAACATCCTATGTAAAAAGAGACCTAACTGCACTATGGTTCCACACAAGCAATTCAAGGTAATCACATTGTACACAGACCTTAACAAAAGGTTCATTCGCCAAACTAGTTGCTCTTATGACTTCTAATTCAGAGGGCAGCCAACATAAAAACATAACTATCCAGTAAAAAAAAGAAATTCTGAGGGACATAACAAACCCCATTCATATTTCCTAAACACCGCTGCCTTCAGTTTAAGGAGCCGAGAAGAGAAAAAGCAAATATTCCTGGCTGCCATAAAACAGTAGTGCAGCAAGTAGTAGCTAAAGGCAAGCAGGATGCCACATGTTCTATACAAAAATATTCAAGCTTCAGTATTGGAGACAAAAGTCGTGTGTTTGGGGAGGATCATCTGTCACGCCATCCAATTTTTCAACAATAAATATTTTGTGTAGTATACCCTGATGGTGAAATGGTGTGCAATGGGCTGCAGAGCGGCGGAGCGAAAAAGCTTGATTGAAGAGGATCCGCATTCTCCTAGCAATCTTAAGTCCTCAGTCGATAAATATACAATGCACAAAACACACAACTAGCATCACATCGGCAAGCCATAAGTAGCTAATATGTATGTTAGACCCCACATGACAGACGGGACTAACAGGCCCAAATGATGTGGTTGAGGTCGTCTGCCACTGGTGTCCTGGGGTCCATCGTACTATGACTTTGCAAACTGGGCCAAGTACAACTCTTACTGCATCTGACTCTCAGGGCAGCAAATGTGAGCAGTTACAAGCATCTCAAGCAAGTAGGATCGGGTGCACAAGCTGAGAGCTCAACAAACAGACACAATATCTCGAAGTCTAACTCAGTTCTTGTCTTTTGGGGAAGAAGAAGTACTTTTAATCACACAATAATACTAAATCCTACACAATCCACTTGAGTTATACATGGAAATATCCCATGATTCCTCTGTGGGAAATTTGCCCTTCCATTCTCTTCATGCTGTGACCCACAGGCTAACACTATCTCATATTGCTGCCCCCCATTCCTCCAGTAGGCTGAAGCAAGAGCATGAATTCAGCACAGGTACAGACTTGGTTCCCCACAAGTTCAAATGTGCAACTAATTTGTGCTTTGCTTTTATTACCTGAACAGGAGCAGGTAAGCAACTGTCTTTCACACTGTCCTCCACATAGTGTAGAGACGGACCGCAGGCGGAGAGGCACTGGACTTCATGTGCTGGCTTGGTGGCGGTTGAAGGACAGGCATAGGCGCAGACCATTTCTCCTACATGTGCAGCCTCTCGAGTGAACATGTAGGTGTTGCTCAGCAAACATCTAAAATCTTCAGCAGCTGCGGCATGCTTATCGGTTGAGGTGATGAACACTAGCACAGTAAGTGTAGCCCAACAAGGGCCAATGCAGCATTCACGCAGCTTGGCAGTTATAGCCCAACATGTGCCGGTGCAGGATTCACGTAGAACAGCAGTAGTCTTGTGCCTGTGCAGGACTCCCACAGCGATGCAGCTGCAGCCCAACACGGGCCAGTGCAGGATTCATGCAGCATGGCATTTGCAGCCCAACAGCCGGTGGGTTGTCAATGCCAACTACGAAGAGACAGGGGGACCCACTGCAGTATGCGTCGCTCTTGACTTCGCTCTTTCAGGCAGTAAGCTTTCTTTGGGTGCCCTTCGACTAGCAACAGGCTGGCCTTCTCCTCCTGCACAGTATTTCCTCCTACAGAACCCGACAGACTCAGTCTCTCTTTCAGATCCTCAGCTAGCTCCTGCAGCAGAAAGTGCAGACTTCTCCGAGCTCTTCTCTGTGAGGTGCCTAATCTGGCTGTCATCAGCCTAACTGAACAGTCTTGCACAACAGATACTGCAGTCCCACCCCTGACAGCACCATCAAAAAGCTGTGCTCAGGAAGAAATAATTAACAGTTACATGCTTACACAGTCTTCATGGAAATTCTGAAGGTAGCCTTGTTTTCATCCTTCTCACTTCAGTGTCGGAATCGTCACCCTCCAGTCATAGGAATGCAGGCAATACAATTCTACTGTCTAGGAAAGCTCCCCTCTTCTGCTGTTTTGTGCCATTGCATGTCTGAGACAGAGCGGCTGCTCATCCCGAGGAACTCCGACCGACTAATGTGGTCTTAAGGTGGAACCGGACACCGACTACGCCGTATTTAGGTACAAATACCTACGTTGCACCTTCATTGCACGTACGAGACAGAGCGGCTGCTCGTCCGGACGAACTCTGACCGATTCATGCGGTCCTAAGGTGGAACCTGACACAGACTATGCGGTGTTTAGGTGCAGATACCTACTTTGTCCAGACGGAGCGGCTGCCCGTCAAGCATACTACTCAACCACCACAGTCTACCTTCCAGTTTCAACCACACCGACTTCGCAGTGATCTCAAAGGCCCGAACCGTCTCCTGCGGCCCCCCAGCTAATTCGCTCTTACTTCTTCTCGTGGAACACTAACTTACACGCCTAGGCCGTGTACTTTTTCATTTCGTATTCTTCATGCTCACATTTCCTTGTCCTGATGATGATGTCAAATCATTGGGATCGAAACGACGTCGACCTCTATACAACGAAAAACTCCTCTACTGTTTAAAATTACCACTAGGAGTTTTTGTCCATGTTGTCAATGCGATGTATTTATTTTAAATGTCACCCTCACTCGCCACTTCACGCTTGTTTTCACTCTTAATTGGAGCACTTGAACTATAATTCTTAAAAACAGCCTTGCTGTATCATCTGTAATAAAATATTTTTGCATTGCGAAAGCCCATGGGTCCCCTGACATTTATGTTTAACTTTATGTTTTGCTTCTCTGGGCATCAACCGACCCCATATGCCTAGAACTATAAGTTTAGATACTATCATAATTGAGCAGCTTCTTTTGCTGTTTCTTAGGAACTTTCTGGCCTAGCATGAACCATTGTTCTTTCTAAAATGCCGAAAAGAGGGGCATCCAAAATGGATACCACTGTTTTCAGTACTCAGATTCCAACACAGAGTCCAACTACCATCTTTTATTGCAAGTACATTGTACAAGCACAAACTTGACATACACACTTTATGTCAGTGCAAGGTTCTGGGTTTCACACGACCACAGGACTTTAAGCAAGAGGGGCTTATATGCCACACACTCATTGACACAGATAAAAACATCTGGTCACACGATTGATTAAAAAAACTCAACATTCTGCCACATCTGTCTTATGTTTTAAAACTCAACACAGGGACACTGAGGGCATGCTAGGACACAGGACATGTCCTGGACCCTGCACTGTCAAGGACAGGCCTCAGCCTCTCCACACACACTCACTTAGATTTCTGTGATGCTAGGGCCAAAAGTTAGTCAGGATACCAGATACACATACAGTCAGGCACTCCTAGCAGAGGAACATGCCCATATGCCACGCAGGGGACATTACTCCCTCCAAAATGTATATATGTATTTAAGTGGTATTTGTATAATGCACACAACATGCAACCAAGTGGTGTATAGGGTCAAATGAAAATACAAGTAGCTTTGTGTAAGACCAAAAATAAAGAAAGAATGTGAGCCCAAGATTTTCCAGATTCAGCAGCCAAACATACTTACCAAGGAAAATGTCCACTAACATATTGAGCGTCAGTCTATAAGTAGCTTTTGTCTTGCCTTTGCTGTAGCCTCCAAGTGTGGAACAGTTTTCCTGCACGAACCTCAAAATGTTTTTAACTTCATCTGTCACGTTCCTCGATGTGTAATTCTGTCAGATAGGAAAATCATACAACACTTAAGTGACATTCTACCATCTGTCACTACTACATCCTAGGTAGGTTTTCAGCTTCTGCCATATTCAAGGTCCCTTCTACATCAGACACCAATCTCTGAGCAGGACTGCTGAGGCATCAGTGATGCCCACTTTTACCAAGGCCCTGAAGCTCTCTGTGCACACAACCTTGCACAAGACTGAACAGGAGAACGATTTCAGGTGTTTAAATCCCAATCTGGAAATCAAGAGATCTATAATACAGTCCTGCACTCACTCCAACTCACTAACTTTCAGCACATAGATTCAGGCCACAAAATATGTAATACAAATTCGTATTGGCTCATTATGAACGCCCAGGAACCTAAAAATTGGAAGTCTGCATCCGAGCGTTAACATGTGAGTTAGCAGGTATTGTACGTGGGACCCTGAGGTGCTACAGAGAAATGAAGAATTAATCAAGTAAATCAGTAATCTGGAGAAATCTACCCAGTAATTTCCCATTCCTCTATGCAGTTGGAAACAAGGCAGGTCCACAGTGTTTCTGCGGCCTTCCTAATTCCGATGAACCTACAAACATTCATTACTGGGCTGGCCAAAATTAACAGTAATGAGGTTTTAGACGCTAGGAAACCACATATAGGACTATGAATCTAGACATTTACATACACTGGACAGTGTTCTTTGCATCCCTTGGGGGATAATAGTCCAACAAGATACTGTTGATCTCATTACATCATAATCCAATGAGAGGACAGTGACAAACACAGCATATGACAAGGAAAACAATTTACCCCTACCAATCACTGTCTACAAACCACCAAAGGTTTCACATTTCTAATCCCAGGAATGTACAGTGGACGGTCAGGGATCTACAGTGGAAAGTAGGGGATCAGATCTAAAAGGACCGTGTTTAGAGGTCCTGAAGCCTACAGTGATATTCACATCAGATATTCGGTGACAAGACCAGGGACCTATACCAGAATGGAATGATTCTAAGAGATCAAAAGCAGAGGTTGAGGACCATGGAATGGAAGTGGATATACCTTCTTCCCACAGCAGTTGTCACACATCACATCAGGATGCTCCTTACAGAAATTGGGATTGAAGTTGTTTTGACAAGGAAAACAATTTACCCCACCAATCACTGTCTACAAACCTCTAAAAAATGCACAGTTGTAATCCCAGGAATGTACAGTGGATCTACAGTGGAAAGTCAGGGATAAGATCTAAAAGTCAAGGGTTTGAAGGTTCTGGGGCATACAGTGGAAAGACACTCTACACATCAAATATTCGATGACATGACCAGGGACCTATACCAGAATAAAATGAATCTAAAACCAACATCAGAGGTTGAGGACTATGAAATGGAAGTGGGTATACCTTCTTCCCGCAGCAGTTGTCACACATCACATCAGGATGCTCCTTACAGAAGTTGGGATTGAAGTTGTTTTCACCAAAGTATGACAATAGCTGGGTGCGGCGGCAGTCCACCACATTCTCGCAGTAGTGTACCATGCTGTACAAGTTGTTATAGTGAGTTGACTTTGTGGCACTATTCCCATCCTTTTCCACTAAAGAAAACAAAATCCTTACCATTACTTACATTATGAGCAGTCACTCAGAAGTGTCATGATATAGATGGTGGCAAGGAACCCAGGGAAAACAAAGAGACACTATAAGATAAAGAACACAGACAATACGAACAATGGAGACAAAAGAAGCAATCAGTAACAGAGTAGAAAGTAATGCCCGACACAAACAGAGGGGAGAAAAAGCAGTCAGGCGGATCTTACACCAAAGAGAGGGTGAGCAATACTAACAGAAAGCAGACAGAGTGATAAAAAGATAAAGGGCACAGACGGGAGTAACTCACAGAGAACACAAAGAGAATTCAAGTAAACATAAAAGAGACAGAATATAACAAAAATAAAGAGCACAAAAGGTAAAAGCTATAGAAAGCAGAGGCAGCATATGGAAATGTAACTCATTAGAATCTCATGCACACTGTATATCGTAAAGTTTGCCTTCAAGATACACCCGTCTAAAGGCTTATTTTCTCTATTTTTTCTTACAAGATATTCAATTTAGATGGTATTATACCATTACTACATACCCATTGCAGTGAAGGATCACAACAAAAGCAATCACAATAAAACATATAAAGGAGGTAAGTTACAACACATTACATTTACAATGCATTTAAAGGTTGGGATGGGTGGTAGCACATAGATGTAAGCAATGTGTTCCTTTAAGTTTCAGGGATGGGTTGTTTTAAGGGGTAGTAATGTTTTTTAGGGTTCAGAGGTGGGTAGTGATTAGAGATAGCAAGGATTTTTATGGTTCAGGGGAAAGAAGTGTATAAGGGGTAATAAGCATTTATTAGTGTAAAAAGCTGGGTTATGTATGGGAGTACGAAGGAGTTTTTATAGTTAAGGGAAGATTGGTGTATAGAGATAGTAGTGATTTATTAGGGTTCATGGATGGGTGGTGCATAGGGGTAGTAAGGAAGGTTTAGACCTCACATGTGGCCAGTAAATAGGGGGATAGAGATTTTAGAGCTCAGGGATGGGTAGTGTATGGGGGCAGTAAAATAATATATTTATTTTTTAGTTTGATAATAACGTTGTCGCTGTTTGACGAATCTTCACGAAACTTTACAAAACAAATTCAGCCACCTCAGCTCCTTCCTGGAAAGTTTTGCAATGATCCATCAAGCGAGGCTGAGAAAAACATGGGTCTCAAACGTGTTTTACTCATGAAGTTTCCCACAGGAACTTTAGACAATGCTACAGTCAAAAATGGCTGGACGGAATTACATCAAATTTGGCAGAAACCAGATCTTGATCCAGGAATCATATTTTTTGTGATTTGGTATAAATCTGTTCAGCAGCTTTTGAGAAATTGAGATAAAAAATGTATAGATGCCCTCGCAAGTGGGAGAAAATATGGGGGGCGTGGACTCTGTATAGGGGTCTGTGAGTGGGACCGTGAGGTGTGGCAAATGTATTATCCGATAAGAGCTAAGCGGAGAGTTCAATCTTGTACTGTGGGAAAAAATTACACAGAATGTAAGTGTGCGCTATGCGCTGAGGTGCTATGTAGTCACCATATCATTTGTTAAAACTGTACATGTATGTCTAGATCTGCTTTTTTTCTGAAGCTTGTTCTTTTGTTAATAAAAAGAATTTAAAAAATGTATAGATATCTAGAAATGTGGTACTACCACGAGTAACACTAGCTCAAAACATGAAATCTGATGGGCTGGCCTCAATATGAAGAGAAAGTTGCAGCTGACATTTTAGGATTTGGGGACTTAGTCCTCCGGCCAAGAAAATGATATGTAAATAAAGGAATTCAGGGCAGGGGGTGTCAAATTAAAAAGACACTGCATTTGGGCTGTGTGGTGGTACCTCAGGGGTACCGCAGCACTCAGCCTGGCCGCGTTTAATTTTACTGTAGTACCGCAGGAGACTGCCTTAGAGTGTTGCAAACCATGGATTTTGACCAGCAACTGGATCTTGGACGCTCAGGTCAGGTTCTGCAGCCAACCCCACATCTAAAACCAGCAAAGGCCGTGGGCGGGAGTTTGCTGCCCGCAGAGGGTTGGCTACAGGCAAGGCCATGCAACTAACTCCATGCCTTCAATTGCAGAAGGTCGTGCACAGCAGGGGTCTGGATGCCTGCGAGAAGTTGGGCAGAGTGGCTAGGCCCTGCGACCAAACCATGCTGCGCAAGGCCTATGGTAGTGCGTGATAAGGGGGTTAGTTGTCTGCAGTAGGTTAGGCGCAGGACTTTCAGCTGGGTTTGGCAAAGTTAAGTATATGTAATCAATTCTTACTTTAAGGTAAGAAAAACCTCTTGAAATTCACTGGAAAAAAAGCAAAGGTTAAAGTGATAGTTAAGTATGGTAATAATATCTTACTTTACATTAAAACATTTTTTTTAGATATTCACTGTAAAAAAACAAAAGCTATCGCCATACACTGCTTATTAGCTCCATTTTACATCACTCATGACATGTTCTATGGGATCACTGATCACATCTGAAATTACATCACTAATGACAACAGTTTGCATGGCGGGGGTACGTGTTAGCTACTTCAATTAGCTAGAACTAGTGAATTTTAGTGTTTTTATTATTTTTTAGTTTCTATGTAATATTTTAAACCACATTTTTGCCTAACTATAACATCACTTTAACCTTTATATGTAAATATATGTATATATAAATGTATATATTACCAACTGGTGGTCACCAATAGGTAGTTCTCGTTAGGACCTAGTTTCCATAGGATAAGGGTTTTTGGACTCCGTTGAGGCATCATCACGAAATAAAAAAAATATATATATTTATATTACCTACTGTAGGTTGCCAGTAGGTAGTCATAGTTAGGACCTAGTTTCTATAGGAAAAGCATTTTTTGACTTGCCTATAACTTTGGCGTCATTTGACCAATCTTTATGAAATTTACCCAAAAAAGTGTCATGGTAGGTTCTGTGTATCATAGAAAGTTTGGGGGGATCCGTGCAGTGTGGACCGAGAAATTGGGGCACAAAATAAAGGTGCATTTGTAATGTTAATTCCCATAGGAACACGTTGTCAAACTTCATCCCGAACTGCTGGACAAAATTACACCATATTTGGCAGAAAGGTAGATGGTGTTACACAGATTGTGCTTTTTGTTATTTGGTGCAAATCTGTTCAGTAGTTTTCACGGTAAATCACGAATGCGTGCGCCAACGGGAATTCTGTGATTGGCTGGGCTCAACCTGAACAGAAAGTTACAGCCGACATTTTATTGACTGGGAACGGTTTCCGGGGCTGAACATTTCTATGAAAGCTAACATAAGGGGTCAAGGTGGAGGTACTCTGCCTTCATGTTTGAGAAATGGGAGTGTGTATGACACAAGTTATATGTCCAAAATTATTATTTTTTATTCCGCCAATATTTCCAAAGATGCTGAGACTGCCAGCGCCCCCCCCCCCCCCCCGTACAGTCACAGGAATGTCGCAACTATTGTGGCGACATCACGAATATGGTTGGAAATTTAAAACAAAGAGAATCTAAATACATAACCTCATGTACCTACTCGCATATCCCTCAGACACTCAAACACCAATCACAAACCCACTCAGACACTAATGCACCCACTCACAGACTCGCTGAGAGACCATGTGTGTACTCATATAAGCATTGAGGCTCATGCACCCACTTACAGATGCACTCAGAAACTTATGTGCCTATTCACATACATAGTTCGAGAATGATACACCCACTCACCTCAAGGACCCACTCAGAGACTCATTCACCCAGTCACAGATCCACTCAGACACTTATGCCCTGACTCACTGACCCAATGATAAACGTATGCTTCCACTCACACACCCACTGATAGACTCACTCAGACAGTTATACACCCACTCATAGATCCAGATGTAGACTCATGTACCCATTCACATATCCAATAAAGACACTCACACACCCACTGACATACCCAGTCAGAGACTTATAGATCCACTCATAAACTCAAACACTCATGTGCCCATTCATATACCCACTCAGAGAGCGATGCAGCCATTTATAGATCTACTGAAGAACTCAGGCAGAAAGTGACAGACCCACTTGGAGAATTATGCACCCACTCACATAACCCAGTGAATCATTAATACACACAGTTATTGAGAGACTGATAAATGTTTTTATAGATTTATTTAGATAGTTATCTATCTAGGTAGATTATTAGAATGAATTATATAGTTAATTTTTAATGTGGCGGTAGCTATTGAATTCCTGCTTTTGCTTTGCATTTACGCGATATCTTCGTGATCGTCGCAGGTACTGATGTGCGAGTCCCGGCGTCACAGTGAAAAGGGAAAATAGGCTGAAAAACAGGAGTTTGTACTGTACAGTAATAAACTCCCAGTGCCACAAATACTATAATATGTGTGCAAATATGTGTTTTTCAGTCTGTAGAAAAGGCGCGATCGTTGCGGTTACCAATGTCATCGCGACTCCCGACGTCACTGCAATTTCCGGTGTAGCCGCGAACAAGGAAATGCATTTAAGATGTGGATTTTTCAGAAAATGAATACAAAGGGGAAAGTTAAATCACTATCTTAAACTTTAAACTTTATGTAAAACATATCTATATATGTGTTTTACACTTTGTCAAAAACACAGGGTATTCGCGGCTACTGACATCACTGCCACGTCTGGTGTCGCCGCGAACAAGGACAATGCATTTTTAATGATTTTTTTTTACTAATGAATACAAATAGTAAAGTTAAATCAATATCTTACTAAACTGCCAGACTTAAACTTTATGCAAAACATGTCTATATATGTGTTTTACACTTCCACAAAACACACGGTATTCGCGACTACCATCCTGATCACGACCTCCGAGGTTGCATTTTTGATGTAACTTTTTGACAAATGAATACAAAGGGATAAGTTAAATTAATATCTTACTAAACAACTACTGTGAAACTTTATGTAAAATATGTCTATATATTTCTTACACGTTCTCAAAATATATGTCTCACACATTCTCGAAAAAACACCCGGTATTCGTGGTGTGACCACAGTGATCCCGACATCATCGCGAAAACCAAAAATATCTTGAAATAAAATGATTAATGCACTTTTTAAAAAATTAATTACAAATACAACAATAAGTGGTACACCATGCAGATGTAATGTTCAATATCGAATTCTAGAAAAAAAAAAAATACAGGGACGTTATAGTTATGAAATAGAATTTTACAAAACCTTTGAAATTCACTGAAAAAACTAAAAGGTTACAGGGACGTTGTAGTTAGGCAATAGACGGAAAAAAACTGAGAAATTCAGCAGTTATAGTTGGCGGAGCTAACTATACCCCGAGCCCTCGTAATGCATTGCTTATGACCTCACAAATTACATAAAACACTCACAGTCACTGGATGATGTCATCAGGGATATCACTGACCACTTTGCCACTGGATTCAAGCTAGCCTGGCTGATGACGGCTGATTAGCCAGAAACCGGACCCAGGATGCTTGTTTCCGGTCCAGGGAAGACATGGCTTGGCAGTTCGGGCTGGACTGTTCCCATGAGGCACAGGGTCAGACTGATTTACACATGGCCATGTCTGAACTGGGGTGGCGGAGTGAGCTAAGGAATGATGATGGATTAAACCCAGATCAGTTGATTGTGGTAAGTGCTTGCAATGTTCAACACTCCGTCCATCATACCCTTTGGTTTTGCATCACTGACCATGTCATGAGTGATGTAATATGTGAGGTCATAAGCAGAGCATTGCGTGGGCGCGAGTTATAGTTAGCCTAACTATAATTGAAGAATTTATCTGGTTTTGTATGAGTGAAATGTCTGCTTAACTATAACATCCCTGTAACAGAGTATAAGCCAATACAAGATGTGATGAGCGCCCCCTCCAGCCCCTCCCCACGAGTGGGTCCTCTATCTCATACCGATCTACTTGTTCAGTTAAGTACATTGTTCTGACATTGTCTGCTTGAAGTATTATATATGGGACACACATATATTCTTATGAATCTAGATGTAATAAAAGTGGTTACTTCAGAGTAATTCTGTAGTAAAATCCAATTATTTACAGGCACCTTGACAATTTTCTCCTACAACAATAAGCTCTTCACATTTTAGACAGACATTGATTTCCTATTACACAATTCACAAATGTATTAAAGCGGTGACTATGAAAATGAATGAAATTGCTATATTTGTAAACACACAAAGCTAGCATTTGTTATTGTTAATTTTGACTTGTAGAGCGCTTAATTTCTGCAGGTCTCTAAGCGCTTCAAGAAGAAGAGCGGAAGTTCCAAGGAGAGTTGTATCACAGAGGGGGATGTTATGCCCAGGCTTCTGTGAATAGAAGGGTCTTATGTTTTTTCCTGAATGGAAGGAGGCGGCTTTCAGATCGAAGCTGACCAGGCAGCCCGTTCCAAAGTTGCGGCATGAGGACCGAGAAGGCTCGGCCGCCTTTAGTGGTGTAATTGAATCTTGGGCATTTTAGAAGGCCCTCTGTGGATGACCTTAGTGAGCGGCAGGGGCGTATTTATCCAGGCGTTCCTCGATGTAATTGAGTGCCTGACCAAATAGGGCCTTATGTGTAATGCAGAGGCCTTTGAATTTGGCCCTCTGCTTGATGGGCAGCCAGTGAAGTTGTTGCAGTAAGTAGGGGTGATGCCCGAGTGCGCCTAGGTAACTTAAAGATTAGGCTGGCGGTATCATTCATAACCACCTGGAGT
This sequence comes from Triturus cristatus, assembly GCF_964204655.1. Lineage (NCBI taxonomy): Eukaryota > Metazoa > Chordata > Amphibia > Caudata > Salamandridae > Triturus > Triturus cristatus. The sequence goes on from NC_140583.1 coordinate 656,662,002, forward strand.
TTGCCCAACAGTGAGTCCGGAAGTCCGATGTAAAGCAAGTTCCCATAGTCAAGCCAGGCCAAGATCAGGGCAGCCACCACTGTCCTCATGGTTGAGAAGGAGAGGATGGGGGATGAGTCCCCTCAACTGCCTGAGTAGGCTCACGCAAGTTCCGAACACGGTGGAGACTTGTTTGGCCAATGAAAGTTTGGCATCTATTTTGATTCCCAGACTTTTGACCACCATAGCTGGGGCTGGAGTATCACCCAGCTCCTGCGGCCAGTAGTGGGAGTTCCAAGGGTTGCTATCATTGGTGACGGCCAGGAACTCCGTTTTGTCCGGATTGATCTTCAGTGAATTGGCCGTCATCCAGTTTACCACAAATCGCAGCACGTCTTTCACACAGGTGTGGGCCTGTGGGGAGTTTTCTATTTGTAGAATGATTTGCGTGTAGTCCGCATAGTTAAATACCTGGTAGTCCATCAGGGCTAGGTCCTTTATCAGAGGTCTGAGGTATATGTTAAACAGGAGGGGGGAGAGTGCTGACCCTTGTGGGACTTCGCAGGGAATGGACCCCCTCTCTGACACCCAGTCACCCATCTGAATTTTTTGGGTGCGGTCGGTCAGGAATGAAGTAATCCACTGGAGGATTGGCCCACCAATACCAATGTCTTGTATTCTTTCCAGGAGTTGGGAGTGGTTGACCGTGTCGAACTCTGCCGACAAGGCTTCTTGTTGTCTGCTGTGATCCTAATCTCATCAAGTACTGACAGCATCACCAATTCAGTGCTATGGTGAGCTCTGAAGCCAGCCTGCCTATCTCCAAGGAGGTGGTGGTCCTCCATGAACCTGGACAGAGTTTGCCGGACATATTGTTCCATGATTTTGGCCAGGAAGGGGAGTTGGGATATGGGTCTGTAATTTTTCATATTGGACGTGTCAGCTCCTGTCTTCTTGAGTATTGGGATTACTCTTGCTTCTTTAAAATACCTGGGGACATTCTCGGTTTCCAGCGAGAGGTTCATCATAGCGAGGATTTCTCCCTCAATCGCTGGAAGAGCAAGTTTAAAGATCCTAGGTGGGCAGGGATCTGCGGGCGAGCCAGATTTGATTTTGGTTGCAATGCTTCCCAGGGTCTCTAGGTCAAGAGTTTGAAAAGAAGAGATCAGCTCTACCCTATTTCCCTGTGTCTCCGCCTCTTCGTTGAGGATTTGCTTAAAGGGGGTATTGTCGATGTCAGTCAAGATATCTTGTACTTTATCAGAGAAGTAGGATAAGAATTTGTTGCGTTGTTCCTGGCTGGACGGCGCATCCAGCTACTGTTTTTTACTCAGTTCCTTGAGGATTTTAAATGTTTTTTTTTGTTTATTTGTTGCTACCAGGATCCTATTTTCATAGTATTCAGCTTTCCTGCTAAGAAGCTCTTTTTTATAAGTGGAGACTTTTGCCCTGTACTCTACGAGAGCCTGAGGCTCATAAGCTTTACGCCACTGTCTTTCGTGGTGGCGGAGCGTACGTTTCAGAGCCCTGAGCTCCTTCCGTGAACCATGGTGCACCCTTGCCCTTGTTTACAATTTTTATTTTCTTAGCTGGGGCTAATTTATTAATGGCAGATGATAGCTGGCTGGAGATGGATTCAGTCCACTCTTCAATATCAGCTGTCTCTGGTCTCCTGACAGGGTTTTCTCGTAGGGTGCTCTCTAGGATGGGACCCTCGATTTTTGTCCAACTTCACACTAGTTTCCAGCTGGGTGGCGGGCGTAGATCACGCCTAGCTAGGGGGAGTAGAAGGTTGATAAGACAGTGGTCTGACCACGCACAGGGAGTGGTGTTCACTAGGTTCACAAAGGGGAGAGTTGTCCAAACCAGGTCTAGGGTGTGTCTTTTCTCGTGGGTGGGGGTCATTACTAGCTGTTTAAGCCCAAGCGTGGTGTGTGTCTCCTCTAGCAGTTGGGCCTGTGCCCCTCTAGGTTGTTGGTCCCAGTGGTAGTTGAAGTCTCCTACCACCAGAAGCTGTTGGAAACGTGAGCGAAGATTGGTGACAGATTCGGTGAGGAGATCCACAAAAAGCGGGGGGCATTTAGGCCGACGGTATACTACCATGATTGCTATAGTAGGGGAGCTGTGGCAGACCTTAATTATTAAAATATCCGCCCCTTCCAGGTTTTCTCCTGACAATTTCTCAATTGTCAGATTTTTTTTGTACAGAAGCGCCACCCCGCCTCCTCTTTTTCCCGCTGACCTGTTATGCCAGATGGAGTCATACCCGTCGGGAAGTGATGCCGTTATGGTAGGTCCGGAGTCCTCATCAAGCCATGTTTCAGACAGGGCAAGGATGTCGGGGGCATCTTCTTGTAGGAGGGTGAAGATCTCAAGGGCATGTTTCTGTAGGGAGCGCGTATTAAGGACAGAGAGTTTCATATTATTACTGCCGCCATCGTTGTGATTGCCAGGGGTGTGTGTAGGAGTAGAGCTTGTTGTCTCCCTCCCCTGTGAGATAAGGAGTCCTTCTCTCTGGAGTATATTTACTGTCTTTGGTTTTAGGGGGCTGGGTCTGAGATCAAGGGATCTTAGTTAATCACCCCAGTATGCCCGTAATTGGTCAGCGAACCTGGCCCCTGGACCCGTTCGGGCGCAGACGGGCTTGCCTTCGGCGCACCCGCTGCACGCGTCCGCTCCAGCGTGCTGTTTTATGCCTCTCGTGACCCCTGGCCCCTTCCCGCCAACCAGCCCTGCTGTGCAGCAGCTGATACCCCTAGGTCGCTAAACCACATTTAGAGCGTGTGGAAAATTGAGGGCATGACCGGCCAAGTGGAAGCTCTGGTGTGCCTGGTGAGTAGCGCGGCGATTAACAAGTAAATATTACACTGAAACATGATTAAAGGGTACCACGGGTATGTTGTGCTAAAAACAGAGTTTTAAAATCACAGCATGCACTGCCTGGGCTAGCGTGTCTTCTTTAACTGCGCGTCCGCTCCAGCGTTAATTCATCCGGCAGGTCAACATAAGTCTCACATGATACTAGGGTGGAGGTGGATGGCTCCTGGTGGGGGGTGAGTTGAAGAGAAAAGATGCATGCAGCAACGAGACCTCTGTCTGCTTTCTCTAATAACCACACAGCTGACCTCACATAGTGCAAGATGTTCCACATTCACGGCTTCCAATGAGCAAATGGTTATGGCAGTCCCTAACCTTTCAATACTTTGTAACTACAACAGCAGTTGCAAACAATTATTACATTTTCCTGCAAGTCGCGTGTGGAACCAAAAAAAAATAAATTCACTGCTCCCCTTTACCTTGTTGGTCACATAATGGTGCAATGTTTACGCTTTAAATCGCAAAGAAATTTACGGCTAGCAATAATACTTTTGTACACTGTCAACAAGGTTTTTGGAACTGAAAGCCTTTCAACTCTGCTATGTATGCTTGCAGGTTCAAAACACATTGGCACACGAGGACTTAGGATCTTACCGCGCTGTTGTCCATCAAGATCTGCAAATGCTAGCAAAATATGTAAGGCTCCAGTAAACACTTTCTCTCTGAAAGAGATTAATTTTCATTTTTTGTACCACTGTCGAATGGAAGATACAATAAATGTGCAATGGGCTGTCAGATTGTGGACATCCGTGCACATTTGAGCCGATAACTGATAGAAAGTCCCTCTTTCTTTCTTTGCTTCTTTTCCCCCTCTGAACTGCGGAAGTGTTTTTAATGTGCATCTTCAGCTGTACTTATTTGTAATGAATATAACAGTCGAAAGACTACATTTTAAATAAGAAATTGGAAACTGATTAGGGCGAAAGTGCATTCTGCAAACTTCTGTCCAACACTTTAACATGCCTTAGGGTAAGCCGTGCTGTGAAAACGAATTTCATTACCTCCTGGCAGGTGATTTGTGTTCTACGCTGTTTAATGTCCATCATTTGGTGCATTAGGGTGTTGATTACGCAGCTAGCCCCTTCACAGCTCGCTGCAGTGACTGCAAAGCCATTTAGTGATCCGAGAGCTGAACCTCTGAATCAATTTGTGCCTTATCTACGTCTTCGAGTCTGCCTCACATTCCCTCAGCTAGCTGATTTTCACACGCTACCCTCTCTTGAATGTGTGGCTGCCATTATCTGTTTGATCTTGGGCATAATTGTGTGAGTCACTACTCTCTGGCGAGGACTTTTCTAGCTGTTGAAGTCACGTTGCAGCAGTGGTGGAACAAAACGGGCCCTGTTGTTAGTTGATGTGGTAGTAATAGAGACAAATGTTTGCGATGCAGTGGGACCCTCCCACTCCTGGAGCCAGGTGACACTTCCCTTGCTGCATAAATGCTAGCTATGCCCCGGAGTAGCATTTCTGCTCTGTCACCGCATCAAATGTCTACTTGTCAGCCTTTCCTCATTGAAGAAGATCCCCTTTCAGTTTTTAGGTCGAGCCTGGGCAGCACATGCGCAGCTCTGATTTATTCAGGTATGGACTTGAAGCTCCACCTATATTTTCCATTGACTTGTGTCATTATCCACTGTAAACTATGGCTTTTCATTGGTCAAAAGGCTTAATAGTACCTCCTTAGTATCACCTTGTCTTATTTTGTAACCTCACATCAGTCCCAGGGACTGGTCCCTTTTTCCTTAAAATCTTCTAGCCAACGTGATCCTACGGAACTTAGCACCAGGAAAGTCCGCCCTTGGTCCAAACTTTCCATAGAGTCTTGGCTTACTGTGCTTAATAACTACGTACTCCAGACTCCAGCCCTGTCCTATCGTCCGAGAAATGTACTCACTGGATAGAGTCCTCACTTGACAGTTATTCCTGTAAAAACTACCCACCATAGATGAGAGAGAAAATCTCTCCGTGCTGCTCACCCAAGCTTAGGCTGCTTAAACAGGCCTGTAAACGGTTGGAGAGGAAATGGAGGAAGGACTATTGCGAAATCAGTAAAAGGAAATATAGAGTGTCCATAAAATGCCACCAAGGTGAAATTAAAAAAAGCTCAGGCACTTTATTTTGAAGAAAAAATTAATTCAGCAGCTAATTCTCCTTGAGAAATCTTCCGTATTGCGAAGACCCTCCTGGAGCTCCCTTCCCCCGATACTTCTACGGGAATAACCTCTGATCACTGCAATGAACTTGCAGAACATATATATTTCACGTTCCCAGATTCTCCATGTCCCAGTGAACTCCTTGTCCGGGTGACCAGTGACCTCCTTATTATAAACAGGCCTCCGGGTCACATTAAGCACACTCTGGAGGAATTTCCACTCCTGGACCTGGATACCCTATCAGAAATTTCCGTGCAAATAAAGTCGGGTTCACCTCTTGACCCGGCCCCTCCTCACCTTCTGTGTAAGGTTAAAGAGGTAGTGCTACTGGTCTTACTGAATGTAATAAATCTCTCAATCATCAATTGCCACGTACCACCTTCCTAGAAACATGCCATGGTGAAAGCATTATTGAAAAAGCCAAGCCTAAAGCCTGACGTCTTGAGTAACTATCGACCAATATCTCTGCTCCACATGATCTGTAAGGTCCTGGAAAAGCATATTAACTCCACTCTTTCCAATTTCTCAGAAACTCATGAGCTTTTACACCTTTCCCAGGCTGGCTTTCGTCCCCATCATGGAACTGAACCCGCACTTATTGCCGTAGTCAAAGAAGCGAAAAAGATAATCTACAGCGAGGAGTAGTAGCTATTATCCTCCTTGATTTAAGCGCCACTTTTGACACGGTTAATTGTAACATTCTCCTGAACAGGCTTAGGAGGCCGGGGTGTAAGGGGGAGCCATTTTCTGGATGAAATCCTTCCTGAATGGCAGAACATTTCAGGTCTTTGAAGGGGAATCTACCTCTAGGTATCCTCTCGAGTCCTACGCTGTTCAATGTGTACATGAGACCGCTGGCTGATATCATCCTGCCGTATAGGATCAAAATTGTCCCATATGCGGATGATACTCAGCTGGTAGTATCTCTAGACCACCCGCACAATGCCCCATTCGACCTGGAATCCTGCCTGGAGAAGGTAGCAACCTGGATGCAACACTCATGTCTCAGACTTAATGGAGACAAACCGAAATAATGTATCTAGGCAATCCACCCAATGCGGATCTCAAACTGCCATGGTCAATCTGTCTGGGACCACCCCCAACTCCAAAGTACAAGATTAAAAGCTTGGGCGTGTGGCTTGATAAGTCACTTAAATTCGACCAACAAGCAGTAGAAGTGACAGGGGCCTGTTATAGTACCCTTAGAAGGCTGTGGAAAGTTCTCCCCCTACTCCCTATGGGGGCTAGAAGAACTATGGTCCAGGCCTTGGTTCTTTCGCGCCTGGACTATGGTAACTCCCTGCACCTGGGAGCACCTAAATCCACCATAAGGAAACTTCAAGTTACCCAGAACTGCGCCGCTCGACTGCTGTGGGCTTTCCTAGAACGCAGTCGGTCAAGCCTTGTTTGAAGACCCTACACTGGCTGCCCATCGAGGAGAGGATTACATTTAAAACCCTCTGCATAGCCCACAAGACCCTCATGGGAAAAGGCCCTCTCATTAACCGGTCCCTTATTGCACTCTACTGTCCCAGGAAACTCCTTCGCTCTGCGAGCCTAAGTTTAGACTTCATCCCTAAAATCCAAAGGACGCGAAGTGAGAGTAGTTCCTTCTCTTTCAATACTGCTAAGCTTTGGAACGCCTTTCCCCTGCATCTGCTCTCAGAGACCCACCACCTCAGCTTCCGGAAGCGTCTCAAATCGTGGCTGTTCCAGATCACTAACTGGTGAGCCTCCTTCCTTCGCCTGTTTTGTCGCTAGAGCTGGCATGTCTCAGGGTAGCTATGTGCTTAAGAATTGTTAATTAATTAATTAATAATAATAATGACATCCCCGGTTACGCGTGTTGTTACTCAGTGGGCTTAAACTACAGCCTCCGAGCACTATTTTCTCAAATAGTTTTGTCATGCCTGCTTTGCAGGCAGGACGCACTCTCTCCTAACACTTTAAAAAAAATCTTTATAGCACGGGCGCTGAACGCATTTGCAATGCAATAGGTCTTGCATTTGCTAGAGTTTAAGCTATTGGCATTGTAAATGACAATGCCTTTCATTTATTGCTTTTAAAAACAACACATAAATAAAAGGCATTGTCATTTACAATGCCAAAAGCTCAAACGCTCCTAAATGAGGGACGTATTGCATTGCAAATGCTTGTTTATGATGTGTCTACTCCCTGCCCCCCACCCTCCCCCCACCCTCCAAAAAATGCCCTTACTACCTGCACAGGAGTGAGGGATTATGGGGCATCTCCGTTGCTCCCTGTAATACACCTGGAAGGGAGTTCTCAAATGTTTGCCAGTGTGACAGAATCTTTTAGGTAGGCCCTCACTCCTAACAATAGCATTATTCAACTAAAGCTTGTTTCATCATCGACTAACGCAATGATGCAATAGAGGGCACACACTGAAAACAAAGAAAAGAATAAATAATTGAGGCTTCATTGACAGAAGCTTGGGCGCTGCTCAGGTTTTATTTCATTTAGCCTTTGTTTGTTGGGCGTGCCAATGCCCCCCCCCCCCCCCCCGAACCCTGTCAAGCTGCAAATAACCAAAGAGGCTCCTTCAACAATATGTTTCACCCTGTTATCTGCACCTTAATTGGTCACTCATATGAACGCTAGGTCCATGCATTAAAGGTACCTTAGAGATAATAAAATGAATGCATATTGCTATGTGTAAAAAAAAGTAGTACATTGCCCAGTCGTATGTCATAAGTTCTTTATGGGCCTAACTCTCAGAAAGTTCTTAAATCTAAGTTCACATTTACTACGTTGCACGTTTGCATCCCTTTAGAGTACTCATTTTCTTTTTTCCAGGTTACTCATTGAAACCACCACCATTTGCAGCTTTCCAGGTGCAAGCGTGGAACCATTTTGAGGATTCCATTTCCTCAAACGAAAATATGCATGCTTATGTACTGACATCTATACTAGTGAATATTTACAGGATGGAAAAAACAATTTTAAAAGTACTTGCTAACTGTTTACCTTTTTAAAATCTCCACATACTCAGACTAATTTTGGGGCGTTTTCCTTCCCTGAACTATGAAGCGAATTACTATTTCCCTTTTCAGGAGTAAATCTCTAACTGTTTCCAGAAAAGGGAGGGGCTGGTAGAGTGAGTTCGCGAATACCCATAAGCGTGTATGCGGTTGGGTGTCCACAGAGCTCCAGTGCATTCCCCACCCTGAAACATCCACTCTCTGTGAATTGATTCTTTTACAAAAGTGACTTTCATGAATTGCAATGGTCGTTTTGTAATCATACAAGAAGCTATTATGCATGTTAAGTCAAACTTACGTGCACAAATAGACTTCTGAATTTGGGCTTGTGAGCTTCGCAATTACACATGTGAATATATTCCATTTCCACTCGTGTCTGGCACACTACTCTTTTTCCTAACCCTCCTTATGTGGAGTCTCTTCACATGGAAAAGTGATTTTGGATGAAAAGTCTTTCCTTCCCTTGTCCGCTTTTTTGGCTACGGGAAACATTGGTGGGGGGACAATTGCATTTTTTCGCCAGTCACATTGCCAAGTGTAGGTGCCAGGAACTGACCTTTCCTGCTTATCTGACCCGATGCTCTCACATAGGTTATTGCACTGCTGTCATCAATGTAAGTGTACGACGATAGCCATGCTACTGTGACTTGCCCATCTTTTTACCTTTACACCACTGCCGTTTACAGTTCTACTTAGATCTATGATCACAATCATACTCACTTTTCGGGGCAGCACTTCATGCTCCCCTGCATAAGCTAGGGCAGTGAGCAGTTGGATCCCTCTCAAAAAGCAGTCCCTGGGAGGCGGGGGTTTGATAGGAAAGTTCTTAATGTTTTCCTCTTTTTCATTAAATCACTCACTGGCCAATGAATATAGGCGGGTGTAAGTGTACAGCATCTAGAACATCAATAAACAATAACTGACTGGTTAGAAATTAGAATTGTGTTTGAGGGGCGTGAAAACCCTTCTCAAGCAACATCCACAATCCCCGTCAGGGTGAACCACAAAAAGCCACTAAGTTAACCAGCACTCAGCCCTGTGGTAGCCTGGCAGAAAAGTAGTCAGGCTTAACTTAGAGGCAATGTGTTAAGTATTTAAGCAGCACACAAACTGTAATAAAGTGAAAACAATACAAGAAATAATTTAGAAAAGTAGAGTACATTTAAATAAATAATTTGAGACCAAAACAACAAAAATCCAATTAATGAAATTGGAAATATGTTATTTTGAATGTTTTAGCTAAGTATAGCACCTAAAACCACAAAGTGCCACTTGAGGTCATCTGGTCGTGATAAACTAAGGGGAAAGTCATATGTTCAGGCCGACCGCAATAGAGCACGGGTGAGATACAGAGAACAGGTTACTCCAGTTGAAAAAGTTACTTTTTCAAAGCCCGGCGCGAAGAGTCTGTTCGCAGAGGAGAAAAGCGTCGCAGGTGGTCGTTGCAGTAGCGTGAAGAAAAGCTGGGCATCGTAGATTGTCATTGCTGTAGCGCGAATACCCTGTAGGTCGTCATGGATGGTTGTTGCTGGAGCTTCACGTTGGTGGTCACTGCACGCTGTCGCTGCTGTAGTGCGAAGAGTCGGGTTCAACCACTTACATATCCATTCACACATCCATATAAACACTCCCATATCCAGTCACACACTCATTTAGCCATTCACACAGACACTCGCTCTCCAATACAGCCACTCCTACAGCAATACACTAAATCAAACAGCAATACACTAAATCAAACAGCCACTCACTTACCTATACACCCACTTGCATACTCGGTCGCTCACTCATACAGCCATTCACACACCCACTCACTCATACTGTTTTTTCACTTGTCACTTGCGCCGTCACCTCTTGTCACGAGCACAAAGTGCACTAAGTCCTTCAGGTTGCCTCTGCATTCTTGCAAAACAGTGGTGATATAACTGTCTTGTTTTACTTTTTCCAAATATATGATGCCTTGAGCACATTCAACCAATTATACAGTCTCTCCCTTTTGTTCTTTCATTGTAATGTCTTGTACATACATATATATACCAACTTCTACTGAATCCAGTTGAGATATTGTTGATACTTGCTTTGAACTCACCCAGATCTCAACACCCACTTACCCACCCATAGAGCCACTGACACAGCCACTCACTTATCCATACAGCCACTGACACACCCACTCTCACACACACAGCTACTCACACACCCGCTCACACACACACACACACACACACACACACACACACACACACACACACACACACCCCCCCCCCCCCCCCATATAGCCACTAAGACACCCACTAACACACAATATATGTTAGAAGTAGTATCACTCGTTAGTAGTACATCTAGTGTACTAATTTAACTTTAATAGTAGCTTAGTATATATGTTTAACAATCATAAACTCTTAGAAAACACTTACACTCACTAGATGATGTCATTTGAGATGTCATCAGTGATGTCACTGACCATCTCATTGTCAGGAATCGCCCAATTATTAACATAGGCTGCTTGATTTGCCGTCACTCATATGGCACTACCCTTAATCATGTCTCCATACGTTCCCCTGTTGATGCCCTGTAATCATATTGCAGCCTTGTTGTTTGTATCTGTTTCAATGCTTGGTGTTGTTTCATTTGGAGCCTCTGGTCATTCTTGTGGCTTTCAATGCTTAGTGTTGTGTCTCTTGAGGAACCGAGTCACTTACCAAGTTCTGCTTTGGTTGGATTTGGTTTCGGACTGTGCTTTTTGAAGTCTGGCTCAAACTGCTCAAAGCTGGCTTTCCTCTTGCATGAGATGCAGCTTTCGATGCTGGTTGTTCGGTGCACATGCAAATGAGGCTACGCGTACTGTGTACAGTGGCGTGACGACGCCTTGATGCCTCGCTGTCCCTATAAATAACCACATTATTTTATCAACGACGCTTGACTGTGTTCCATTCCTGTTTTCCTTCATGCGTGAGGCGGTTCCTTCCTTTGCATACCACGGCGGATTCCTGTCCCTTCAAGCAAGATAAGAGCCGGCTCCAACGAAAGAACAGATCTTGAAAGAACATTCCTCTGAACTTGATTAACGTTACTTCAGCTAAGTGACATTGTTTTTAATGACTTTGAAAGCCCGATTGTCAGAGTAAAAGGTAGAACCCTGTAAACCCATTAATCCTATTTGTTTTACACTGCTTTTAATTAGAATTGTACACGAAGCCCGAAGGAAGTGCAGGACAATCTGTACAGTAGAGTGATTCCGTTTAGAACTCTTAATTGCTTGAGAAGAATCAACGCATTCTGTGATACTTTAATTGTGATTCAGTAGTTAATAAGATTATTAAAGGTGAACCTAAAGTATAAAGACAAGATATATTGTAATGATATCTCTACGTTGGTAATGGGCTAATTCTTTCTATTCTATTAGCACAGTGTTTAGTAAGAAAGGGTCCTGAGACAGTCCTTACAATCAACAGTGTTACCAGGTCTCAAGTTCTGAGAATAGAAGGTACTCCTAAGTGTAGTTATTGCAAATTTAGCAGATTTCGCAAATAGGTTAGAAAGGTACCAATTACGTTTATTCTTTTTGATTGTGTTATAGGCAATAGAAGATAACCTCTTCTCGCAAGTTCCAAACAATCCGAGGCTGATCCAGGTGAAGGAGCTGTGCGGAGTTTTCCATTTCTGGTTTCTTTCTCTGTCTTTTCAGTGAAACCATTAGGTTTTTGTTAGACCTGTCAGCCCTTTGGGTGGTCCCTCCTCATCATTATTTATTTTGTCCCACTTTTGCCTCAAACCCTGTTAGAATTTTTCCTTTTTGGGAACCACCAGACTTTTTAGTGTTGATGCAGACTCAGGGAGCCATTTTATCTACCCCTGGAACTTCTGTCTGAGGGCCTGGAGCACAAAATGGTGGCCACCTGTGACATCATCAGAACCCACTGGAACCTACCAGCACCTTCCAGGACATTCCAGAACCCTGTGACAGTTGGAGGCGGTTTAGAATGTTGGGAAGCTAAGACAGAGAGTTGACAGTTGGAGCTGGCAGTTGGCACCTGACTGGTGAAGAGAGAGCAGCAGAAACCTGAAGGAGGAAGGAGTGAGGCAGCAGGGGTGGAAACTTGTGCCTGGAGTGGGGTTCATAAACCCACCCTTGATACTAGTCCCTACTGACTGAGCCCAGCCTGGAGCCCTGTGTGGGAAGAAGCAAGAAAAACCATCTTAAGGACCTGGACAGCAGGAACAGGCCTTAGAAGCAAAGAACAGCAAAGTCCTGACCTGATTATTGGTTTTCCTGGAGACCGACGTCGAGAAGCCTAGAGACCCGGAGCCCGAGGTGGAGAAGCGGCGCTGACTGGAAAAGCAGACGTCGTACCCGGAGCCGCCAGAGGTCGAGAGAGGGCGCCGACGGAGGTCGTAGAGAGTACCAGAGGTCAAGGAGGAAGTCACCCGAGGTCGAGTGAGCGGCGTCGACGGGGGAGTGAAGTCCGCCCTCCGGAGTCGCCGGAGACCGAGGTGAAGCGTGCCGGAGGTCGGGAGTGGAGATCGCACTCCGGAGTCGCCGGAACTTGAGGAGAGGAGCACCGGAGGTCGGGAGTGGGGATCGCACTCCGGAGCCGCCGGAACCTGAGGAGAGGAGCACCGGAGGTCGGGAGTGGGGATCGCACTCCGGAGCCGCCGGAAGACGACATCGAGCCAAGGCCGGCCGACGTCATCGAACCTGAGATCGCCATCGGACCGGAGCCGCCCGAAGTCGACATCGAGCCAAGACTGCCCGACGTCATCGAACCGGAGGTCGAGATCGAGCCGAGGCCGCCGACATCGAACCGGAACCGCCTACCGGCGTCGTCAAGAACTGACATTGCGACGAGGCCGCCGACATCGAACCGGAACCGCCTCACGGCGTCGACACGACTCCAGCGGCGTCGGAGCTTCAGAAAAAGGGCAGTAAGTGGAATAGAGGGCGCCTGAGGCCCTGTGGAATCCTGAGAGACTACCCTAGGGGCTAGAGAGGTGCTGGAACCAGCTTGATTGTGCCAGGGGTGAGCTGAGACTAATTCAGAGGGGTTGTGTAGAGTGAGAGAGCCAGGTCTCTAGAATCTCCCCCCTTTATCTACCTCAGTTTGGGCCTCAGCCTTGTCCAAGCCAGGGAATAGACACCCTCAAGCCATCCACCTAACCACAAGCTGTGACTGGGCCAAATCAGCCCATAGAAATCTAAATGTGATCTGATTCTATAAGTGTCACTGTCAGCTTTTAATTATTTATTGAGAGCACTGTATTTATTGTATTTAACCTATTTATTGCTTCACTGTATTTATTGTTCCACAGTATTTATTGTCGCACAATATTTATTGGCTTGCAGTATTTATTGCCTCATAATATTTAATTGCCTGTATGTAATGCACTTATATTTATGCCTTAATTATTTATGATCTCACCTATTTATTGAATCATTAAGACAGTATATATTTGACGTACCCTTCCATAGAAAAAGCCTTGTATATGGTGATTGTGTTATTATTTATTTAATCAGTAACTAAGAGAAAAAGAAGATAAACAGAGAGATTTTCATAATTTTTACGGTGCAGAGTCGTTTTTGGAATGGATGCACGCATGGTTATTGTATGGGTATGACGTATGCTTAGCACGGTGCCTGATTCCTGACCACTCGAGCCAAGCTACCACTGTGTATGTCTGGAGAGACCCCGTTACCACCAACCTCTTCAGGCGTGGGAGTGGGGGATTTCCAACAGTTTTTCAAAATCGATTTCTAAATTATGTATATGTAATGTTTAGTTGTTTCCGTTAATTTATGGAGTTTATTTGTAATATTAAGTATTGTACAAAATATTATAATTTCTTTAAATTTGAGATATTTTGTTTTCAAATATACTCTTTTTGAAACAACAATTACATATCTAGTTAATTTAGAATATAGAATATTCTTGTAAATGTAATTAAATTATTTTATTTATTTGTTTGATACATTTTTCGTATTCGCTGCATATCGGTACCTCCAAGAGTCCGCCAACATGCAAACATAGACGGGGCGTACCATATGGTTTTGTTCCAATCACGTTATCAGAATGAATCCATGATTCCAGAAATGGAGTCGACGAACATTTAAAAAAATATTTTAACTATATATGTGGCTCTGTTTTGATTCATGACATCAGGGTGAACATATATGGAAATATATACATATATCACTCTATTTGATTTTTCTAAAAACATAGTACTTTTACAGGTTACGCGAAATCGCAAATCTATGGACCGGATTTGTATGATGACACAGGCAAAACTTGCCTTTTGATTGAGTACTTTCAGACTCCACCCATATACATGGCAGACCCACCCAAAAACAGTTATTTCTCTCTTGAACACCGTTCAAAGAGGATCCTGGAGTGGCTGTTGTGTTTTGGGAGAAATGGCAGAAGCTTCAACCTCTCAGCAGGAGGAAGATCCACAGGTTGTTCAAGAGGAGGAGGAGAAACAATCTACACCACCTAAAAGACAAAGCGATGGTTGGAAACACTTCACTATCCCTTCAGGGGGAAAAAAGTGACTGCCAAGTACATCAAATGTACTATTTGTGGCAAGCAGTTGTCAAGAGCCACTGCTCACTGGACTAGCAGCATGTGGAAACACCCCAAGACAATACATGAGAGTGTGTACAATAGCATGATACGGGAGAGAGATGGTGCATCAAGGGAGTCCAGCTCTGCTACATCTTCTGGACAACCATCTACTCAACAAGTAACTATACCCACCAGCTGTCCAGAACTCCATGGCGTGGTCACTCACTGTGCGAAATGCCACTATCTTGTTGCACATAAAATCTCCTCTGTTCCTGAGTTTTTCAATGCATTTAAAAAACATCGCTGTACGATTTTTTTTGGTTCCTATCGTTGATAATGTTTTTGAAAAATCAAGCAATCAGCTTCTTTGCAATTGCCTTTTCTTACAGTTTTTCTACCTTGTTTAGTTTTTCTTTAATAAATAAAAAAAATACTTTAAATAACTTACTGACTCTGTTTTTATTGCGTTAGTGTATGCATGGTTGTGTACCTAGGTGTGTTAGTGTATGTATGACTGTGTGCCTGGGTGTGTCAGTGTGTGCATCAGTGTGTGCCTGTGTGTCTCAGCGTATGCATTATTGTCTGCCTGATTGTGTCAGTGTATGCACGAGTGTGTGCCTGGGTTTCGTTAGTGTATGTATGACTGTGTGCCTGGCTGTATCAGTGTGTGCGTGGGTCTGTTAGTGTATGCATAAGTGTCTGCCTGGGGGTGTCACTGTACACATAAGTGTGTTAAGTGTATGTATCAGTAGGTGTTAGGATGTCTGTATCAGTGTGAGAGTGGGTGTGCGATTGTGTATCTATCCATCCATCCGTCTATCTATCTATCTGTCTATCTATCTATCTATTATTATTTGCGCAAGAACTGCTGCATATGTGTGTGAGAGGGTCTGTATGGGTATGTGAGTAGGTGTATGAGTCTGTAGGGGTGTGTGTGGGTGTGAGAGTGTGTTAGCGTCTATGGGTATAAGTGTAGGTGTCAGAGTGTTTGTATGGGTATGTGAGTGAGTATGAGTGTATGGGTGTCAAAGTCTGTGTATGGGTATGTGAATGGCTGTGACAGTGTCTGTATAGGTATGTGAGTGGGTGTGAGAGTGTCTGTATGGGTGTATGCATGGGTGTGAGAGTGTCTGTATGGGTATGTGAGTAGGTATGAGTGTCTGAATGGGTGTAAATGTGGCCGTTATATGCAATTTTACCAGAAGTGATCACCTCAGTGCATCAGGCACAGTTGCCAGAGTTGCCAGCAGTATGTTAAAAAAAGGTAATAATATTAGTAAGAAGTCTCCCAAATGCCACAAGAGTGTGAGAGTGCTTGTATGGGTATGTGAGTGGGTGAGACAGTGTGTGTATGGCTATAAGCATGGGGGGTCTCTAAATGTGTTAGAGCGAGCCGCGCAAGATCCGTTGATCCCTTGTGCAGTTACATGGAGGCAGCACTGAACACCGCAAGAGATTTGCGGTTCAAGCGAGTGGCAAAAAAACTAATTGTTTTTTGGCATTTCCGACTCCAGTACACAGGCTTAGTCTTCTTTTTTAACACACACAAGGGCCAGGCAAGCTTTCACCTGACCCCTTCATTTAATATATAAAACATACAAACAACTTTTCAGACACGGGGACCGTCCCCGACACATAAAATGGCGGCCGCAACTTCTCCCTCAGGTTGCAGCCAGCCAATCAGGGCCCACCTGTGGTGCGTGGAGCCGAAGACCCACCAAGGGTGGATCTGTGTCCCTAGATATACAAATTTTAATTTCGGTAAATATCTCGCAAACTGCTGAACTGATTTACACCAAACTGCTGAAAGGCAGTACTCTGGACCAATATCTATCTTTCTGCCATATTTGGTGCAAACCGTCCAGCAGTTCGGGCTGTAGTTGTGTCTGAAGTCCCTATGGGAATTAAAATGGGAAAAACACGTTTTGGGGAAATCCACCCTCCCCCTTTTATCAGACCCCGAATTGCTAATCACCCTGAACCTTTCCAGACAGTGAAGTGAGTGTCGAAATAGTTTGGAAAATTTCATGAAGATTCAAACTGCGCCAAAGTTATTGGCAAATAAAAATTTCTCTTCCTATGGAAAGTAGGTCCTAACACGAAGGAGCTCATAACATGGAGCACGGTGGGACAGGGAGAAGCATATGGGAAAGAAAGAGCAACACAGGAGAGAAACAGTAACACAGGATGAAAAGAGCAAAATGGAGCATACACAGAAGGGAGGCAGCTGGAAAACACGTACACTCTCATGGAGTGCTTGAGGCAAAAGAAAAAAGCAGTTGCCTAAATGTGAGAAATGGAAGGACAGAAGCCAGACAGCCAGTCAGAGAGCTGGTAAAAAGGCTATTCTCCATTTGAAGGAGAAACACAAGTCAACAAGCCAGGAGAAGGAACAACGCTGAATAAGAAGCAAGCAATGGCAGTGACAATAAAGCCAACCACAAGTAAGCAATGAGCAGACTCTAAATCACAGCTCTGAGTAAGCCAACAATAGGTCTTTTGCAACCAGAAAGCAGCACTGTCAGGTAGATTTGAGTTAAAAACTAGCCTCCTACTTGAGATTGCTAAGACAAATAAGAACAATACTGCAAACCAAGAATTCACTTGCATGGCCTCCAAGCTATGAAACCAAATTAACAAAACCTTTATAATGAAGCCAAATCTCCAGTCCTTTAGGTGGAACCTCAACACCTTCCTGTTCAAGCTGCCCCCTTTATTACTTGTCTCAACCGCTTGAGCGCGGACTCCGATGATCCTCAGAGCACACTTCGCTGGCATCCACAAAAATTTAAGATGCCACTGATCAAAGGAGAGCATAGATTTACTGGTGAGGTATCAAACAGAAAATTTCATTTTATCAGGAAGAAACATATCTTCTCTGAAGGATTCACTTCCGACTTACTTTATCCACTATGCTCCAAAGTAGTGGATCATTTGTACTAGGGAAGCAGCTGATTTGTCAAAAATGCTGAGTAATCTGTATGACTGTCAATACAGACTTTTTTAGATGACTTGAGGCCGAATTATAGGGCCTTGATTTGAAAGGAAAATGTTACTTTGGGCTGTGGATTCACATGTTGTGCATACTCCTGCCAGCTAGTGTTGAGCTTGACCATTCCAAGCTGTTTTTGTTCGAAGAAGTCTTAATAACTCCTGAGGTACCCTGCAACTCCTCACTTTGTTCGAAATGCGCATGGCATCCACCTCCATTGTTAGGTTGTTTTCACATAGCAGGTGAGTGCAAGTATGGAGTGGTGAGTTTCAAGAACATGGTGACATAAGAATGGTGTATGAAAAGGTAGATATTAATAATACAGTGATCTGCAACCAGACACTGAATCTGGAGAAGAGGGTGTGTGCATGTAAATTTACAGCACTAAAAAATAAGGATAGATACTAACAAGGTAAGCAACATTTACCATTCGAAGCATGTGTAGCTTTGAAATGAATGTGTCAATGTGTTGCTCTCCTTGCCTGAACTATAAGAAGTCAGTAACTGGTGGTTGGTTACTTTGTTGGAAACATAAGGGAACAGGTTTCCTATGAGACCTCCAATGTCATGTTGTGGCTTGGCGTTCTTAGAGATGTTGGTAGTATATACCTGTCTGATGTCTGATGGCTTGGAATCAAGAAACTTCTATATCGTGACATTTCCTGTGGTAAAGGTACAACAGTACCACTGCCTTAAGACTCTCTTGAGGTGGGCTTTCACTTTCCTCTTACACATTTATATTCCGTAGTGAAAGCTTCATGTGTTCTTCTGCTAGAATCATTTTCAGAGAGAATCCTACTAAGTTCGACTAGGAATTTGGGGCAACCCACTTAAAATTGAAACAATGGTCTACATGTAGGCTTTGGCAGCTGACCAACAATACAGAACACAGGGAGTCTAAAGACAAGTAGAGGACCCCAACCACTGTGATACAAACGTATGTGTGTGTCAGTACTCAAAACCTAGCTACAAAACCTGACATTGGGGGAAGTGGAGTTGGAAGAATATTTGTGAAACTGCACCCTAAGTGTCATGGAAAGGGAGATGGAGGAGTCTCTTCTGGATTGTGCTTGAGTGATCAGTGGATTTGAAAGGTTCATTAACAATAGCTGGTGGTGTTCCTTGAAGATAGATTTCTTGAGGTCTGTTTTGAACTGCAAGGAATGTTGTTTAAGTCGGTGGCACAAAGAGGATTTAAACTGCTGAGAAGCCAAGGAGAGTTCTTACTGTCAAACGATGAAACTGAATGCAAAAATACAAAGAGTAGAAAGTGGGGGTTCAGATAGAAGAAATAAAAAGATAAAACACCAGAGACAAAGGTGCCCAGCTGAAGAGTCAGAGGTGCGTGGCAAAAAAGAACTGAAATGCCCATATCATAGAGAATAGTTAGGCCCATATCTAAGAGAACAGATGGGTCCTGATCAGACAGAACCGAGGGGCCTGGGCAAAGAAAATAGAGAGGATAAATATAGAAGAACAGGGGGGCCCAATCACCGACAATGTGGGGGACCAATCAAGGAGACTAGAGGGGAATAATCAATGAAATAAAGTAGGCAAATAAAAGAGTGGACTATCAAAAAGAACACAGCAGCTCCCCCAGGCTAGAGAGAACACAAAGAAGGCCATTCCCACACACAAATGGGACTCACCACAGATACCCTTAATCTTGAAGAGCAGAGCCAGAGGGGCCAACCACACTGCCCCCTTCTCGAGATCTTCCACAAAGGACAATATTTTACAATGCTGTCTTCCCACTTCAACAGTTTCCCCCCTTGAGGCTTTGTTTCTGCAGCTAACTTACGTTGTGAACTTTTAGTTCATTTACAGTGCCTTAACCCTGTAGTTCACTTCCCCGTTGCCTTTCGATAGACTCTACAGTCCTAGCATGAGTCCCATCCATCTGTTCCATCCGACAGCCCAAGCATGGCAGCCCTCTCACTTTTCCATAATTTCCAGCCCCCTCTACTGACACACAGCAACCTTTTCCTGTGATGTTCTACACAACCCTATTTATGTAGGTTCTGACTCTACAGCCCTCTCCCCATATGCTCGTGCCCTTCATCATAGCCCTGCAGTCTCATTTTCTGAGGTCCAACCTCTTTTGCTTCCCTGCTAAAGCACACTGCTGATTGCTCAAGACTGCGGCCCACTCTTCAGGCTGAATGGTCTACTCCATTCTGAATGTATAGACCTCTTCCAATCAAGTTTTGCACTCCATTCTCTGCTGCACTGGCCCGCAGACCACCTCTCTAAGAACAAGTTTATGCAGCACACTCCCATGATGCGCTGTAGGCTCTAAAGCGGATGCAATGAAATTCAGCCCTTGCTGGGCCTTTCTCCACATCAAGCTCTGTAGGCCCATTACTATCACCAGAGGATCTGCAGTCCCACCCAGAGATTTAAACTTTGATGTCCAGACTCTGTAGAACCTCCTCCAAGAGCCAACTGCGAAGACCCCTATAGATACACTCTGTATCCCCTTCTGATGAATTCCTTTAGCTGAGGTTCTAACTTGAGTGGCTGCTTGGCTGACGCCCAGGGTCTGCAGTATCCCTCCTTTGAAATCCTGTAATCATCTCTGCCTAGACTCTAAACTCTCCACCCGAGTTTTACTTCCGTACCCCACTGCTCCAGCTCAGGGGTCTCCAACCTTTTCTGCAAAAAATTACTTATGTTTATGACAATATTCCTGAGCTATCCATATTGCAAGTGTTGTAATAGTGACATCAGACAAGATCACATTAGTGGCCATTATATGCAATATAACCAGAAGTGATCACCTCAGTGCATCAGGCACAGTTGCCAGCAGTAATGTTAAAAAAGTAATAATATTAGTAAGATGTTTCCCAAATCCACATGAGTTATCAGTCAAATATCAGCTGTAAATATATTTCTAAAATTCAGCCAATTTTATTCAGTTGTCAGTTTATGATTTCTGAAAAATACACATTTTCAATATTGGTATGCATATATTAATTCAAAAAATCAAATGTTTAGCAGGCTGGGTTGCACATAGCAGAGCTACTTACAGGTAGCTCGAGATATACCAATAGCTCACAAGCTACCCGTTGGAGAAGCCTGCTGTAGCTCTACAGAAACATGGCGAGACACTGCTGCAGTTCCAACTTTGAAGCTCTGCTGCAATCTTTCTTGCGGCCCAAATACAGCAGTGTTTTCCATAAGGTTAATAACCCGTCCCTAAAGGGCAGTCTCCTCTCCTGTGGCTCTGGAAGAATTCATGAGGTTTTGAAAATCTGCCCTGTGACTGCAGCCCCCTATTCTGATGTATACTTTCTGCAGTCTCATCCACTTTGGATCAACAATACCATATCACTAGCCACTAGTCTTGCGCACCACTGCCCTGATGCTCTGGCTTTGTAGTTCCCTCCTCTGAGACCCAGGTACTGCAGCTCTTCACCCTGCTCTACCAACATCCAATCTTTACAGCCCCTAACCTGTGGCACGGCAGCTTTGTTATAGGATGTTCTGACATATGAACACTTGTGATCGGATACCTCAACCAAGCTATGGTGGTAGATCTAATGAGCAGACACCTCGACTCAGCACGACTCAATTCTTATGAGGATCTGCAAACTTTCCCTTGAAACCGAGACACTTTAATTCTATCTCCTGAGGTCTGTAACCTGCAGAGACCTCCTGGGAGGCTTGAAGTTCCTTCTTGGAGGACCTGCTCATACCTTCAGTGCATCACCAGGGTTGCTAATACTTCGAGTGACATGTTGCAAGCCCCTCTTCAGACACTCTAGCTCATATACTTGATTCTCTAAAGCCTCCACCCCCCTCAGGCTTTGGCCGTGCAGCCCACTTCACTGAGACACTGAAGCCTCATCACCTGAAATCCTCGTTCACTCACTCGCGATCAGACGTCTCAGCCGAGTGACATCATGGTAGGTATAGAAGAGCAGACACTGTGACACCTCGCCATCTCGCCCGGCGCGGCCTGACTCCTGGTAGTAGCCCTCTACAGACTTAGGCAGTGATGCATGGATGACGTAGCGGACATCAGGCTTGTCAATACCCATTCCAAAAGCAATTGTTGCACAAATAACCTGCCATCAAAACAGAGTTGTTATAAGACAAACATCAAAATTAGTACAAGTTACACACAATAGTCATACATTTTCCATCCTCAGTGTTCATGGGATGTAGAGGCTGACAGACCTTGCAACAGGTAATTTTACCAGGTACAAAACGTGAAAATTTGACCAAGATACATGATTTGAATCTGCATGCACCCCTTACAAAAGCCGATACAGTGAGTAACTTGCACTTACTGTTTCAACCAGTCCCAGTTCCAAGAGACTCACGGAAATATTACAAGGCATCCACATCTGATGATGGTGTAGGATTATGCCATTCAGAACAAGTAACACACACATTATAGAATACTACAGTGATGGTTCTGTGTCTGTGACAGAACCTCTTGAACCGCACCAAAAGCCTTAGCAGAAAGCATAACATTTGTATTGCTGTCTAAGAATGCTAGAAAAAATAAAGGAGAGGTCAAAGATTCGATAGAAGAAAAAGACTTCGTCCCACAGCCTGCACACTGAAAAAAGGGCAGCCTGAGTGGCTAGGGAACAACGGACTCCTCAAAAAGGCTAAGAATATTACAAGTATACTCAGGAATACGTGGCATCAACGGACCTCCAAGTCAGTAGTACAGTCTTAACAATTACTGAGAGCTCTCCTTAGCTAAAGGGAAGGAGAATTCAAGTTAGTGGCAGTCGGGTCAAGATCCAAATGAATAAAAAGAGGAGATATGAACTGGCCACACCTCCATTTCTGACTGTCTTTGTGCAAGTGGGCCACCCTACCTACAGAACCCGCAACCAACAGAAAATTATCATGTTAGTATTCCACGAAGAATCTCAATGTAGAACTACCACAATAGCAGAGTTTTATGCAATAAAGAAGGACCGGACAGACCACAGAGAGCCAAGCCTGCAGGAAAAGAGGATTCATGTCAAACACAATCACCTACAGGATCTAAATGGAAGCAAGGAAGCATAGTCAATATAGCTTTAATCAAAGCAAAACCAGAAAGAGCTTAAGCGTTACTGAATGTTATTCTACTTGTACATCATGTCATGAGAATATCCACTTAATTCATAAATAGTGAAAGACTCCACTTTTGTGTAAGATCCTGGACGACTTTATAGGGGAAAAGTGTGTCTCTTTTTCAAGCCTAACCAAATACGTGTTATTTAAAAAAACAAAACCAAAAAAAAAAGCTTTTGTAAGACAGTTGGATTAAATCTTAACATAGATCCAATAGTCTTGAACCCTTCCCAATTAATAAACAAAAAAGTTAAACTAAGTGAGGAAATTGTTAGTACACCTACACTCATCAAAAAGGGTTACTTACCTGTAACCTGGGTTCTCCAGCACTGTTATCTTTCATAGATTCACAAGCTTAAATTAGTCACCAGAATAGAAACCCTCGGTAATAAATTTACATACTGCTAAACGCAACAACACTGAAATAGCCAAAGACTACATTATATATGACGTGCAATTCAGCAGATCTACTGAAAGGACATACACATCTTCCCCCTACAGAGGCTTCCAACTACCAGATTCCTAGCTTGTCACAGTGTATTATTGATCAAGCTAGATCCTTGTGAATTTATGAAAGATGCTAATGCTGGAGAGCCAAAGTTATAGGTAACTTTTTCTTCACCATCGCAGTATCTATCATTGATTCACATGCTTAAAGTAAGAAGATAGAGCATTACAGTGAACAGAGGTAAATGAGAATGAGGCTCATCTTATGAAAACATGCTCTGGACCACTGCTCGTCTCAATGCTGCTACTTTGCTTGTGAGAATATTGATGCTGCAGTGCCTCACGAAAACTTGTGCTATTCTTTATATCACGGCTTTACAAATTTCCTTAAAGGAGATGCCAGCAAAGAGAGCAGTTGTTACTTCTTGTTGAGTGAGCCATGACTGCCCCGGTCCGTTCATAGAGGCACGAATCAGCATTATATGTTAAACAATCCATCTTGCTAGTTTGTGCTCTATCATAGGTTTACGCTTATTTCAGGGATCACAAGCTATGAATAGCTAGCTAGTTGATGAAAATCCTCGGTACTTCGAAGATGACATTTGAGACATCATTTAATGTCCAGCAATCTAAGGGTTGTTTCAGCTGCCATGCTGAGCCTTGAAAAATATGTTGCAGGGAAATATTTGCATTTAAATGAGAAGAGGTTGGAACCTTGGGCATGAACCTAGGATTTGTAGATAATATTTGTTTGTCATTGGAGAAACGCATATATTGGTCTTGTACAAGAGAGAGCTTGCAACTTACTCTTCTAGTTGATGTTATTTCTAGTAAGAATGCAGTCTTCAATGCAAATAGACCCTTTATGTATTAGTTCAAAGGATGGTCTCATTACTGCTGTCAAAACAGTATTTATCTTCCAAACTAGCAACAATTTTGTTTATAGAGGAAAGGATGTTCATACACTCCCTATGGATTCTTTAATGAGCCAATCTGAGAGTACAGAAGGCTTATAGGGTGTTTTAAGAAACCTTGAAATTGTTGCAAGGTTGCATGGCCTTAATTGAGGGATATCAGAGGCCTGACTTGGCTAATTTATAAGGCAGAAATTAGCAAGGTTAGAAATAATTTGAGTTTATGATTATAGATTAGTTATTGTTCTAGCCACCATAAAAATCTGCATGCAGTCCTCAGATGTAAGTGGCCGAATTCTAAGTCCTGATGAACCAGGAGGTCAACTGAAGGGATTATGGGTTGCGGTGAAGTATTTGTCCCCTGTTCCTGGAAAACAGTAGTATGACTGGGTTGAACCTTATCAGGGCTTGGATGGACATACTCCTCAAATCTGTGTATCATTGTCGACACGGATAGGAGGGTGCCACTAAAATTACCTTGCAGTGCTCTCTGTTGATCCTGCACACAACCCTGGGAACAAGAGGAATAGGTGGGAAAACTACAGAGATTTTCTGGTTCGTTCAATGAGAAAGCCTCACTTCATGATCTCGGGTAGTACCTATTGCTTGCAAACGGAGCCTATTTGGAGTTCGGTTTGTGGCAAATGTGTCCCTGTGCAGAGTATGCCACTGATGATACAGAAGATTCAATTGCCAGCTATCTACAATTCATGCTTGTATGAGTAGTTACACAGCATCGTTCTGTACACCCAGCATGTGCTCTGCTGAGAGATCCACATTGTGTTTAATGGGCCACAGCAATAGCTTCTGAGCTCCCTGAAACAACAGGAGCGCTCTTGTACCTCTCTTCTAGCAAATATAAAACCTAGTTGTGGTACTGTCCATACGAATCACGACTTGAGAGTTTTACAATGAAGGATGGAAAGCTTTGGGGGACACTGAGCATGAACAGGGTACTCTGTAGTAGTACAAATTATTTGTACCACTGTCATGTGGGTTTTTCATATGCGAACACCATCCCAACAGAGTGGCGTCTGTTTTTATTTAGACTGGTGGTCTGTTCAATAACAATTTTTGACATTTGAACAAATTGCCCTTGAATCTTCACTAATGCAAGGCGGCTTTCAACTGGGAAGCTACAATAATTACATTGTCACAATCTATGCTTAACTGCTGCCTCTCTATGTTTAGTTGCTCCTGACTCATTCGCATGCAGAGGAGAAACTGAGGCTACCTACCTGCAGGCTCCTTACCTACTCCATATCATCAGGCATCAGTTAGGATCTAGAAAGTTTGCAGTAACTCTCATGTGTTGCTGGGTGGCATTTGGCTCTGTCTCAGCGTTGGGTACCACCCTGTATAGGACATCATCAGAGCGACTTCAGTGCTCTGACCTCAGTTTCTTGTCCGTTTTTCAAGCCCTCTGAGAAAGAGACGATGCCAGTAGTGTTATGTTCCATATTCCATATAGGTACCCTAATATAGGCTCAGGTAGTCACCTAACCCTTCACCTATTTTCTCCCTACTATTACACTACATAACGGTTCTTAGTACTGACCTTTTACCTAGTTACGGTAATGTCCAAAGATGACATGGGGTTTTCTCTGAAAAGCTTAAGCCTCATTCATTATGCATGAGGATTCTTGGAATCACAGCAGGCCTACCATTTCCTGCATACAAACTATGTACAAGGGTCATTCCTTCCGTCCTCCCAGTCCGTCATGACACAGCGCGGTATATCCAGAGGGGGTAAAACACTCTTGCTGAGGTTGTCAGAGGAGAAGAGGACTTCCATGCTGACACACTGCCGCGAGACCCTGAGGCTCCTGCACGCAGACACTCCAGCTCGCAGTGGTCTGAAATCCCTTGCGGGGTGTCCACCTAGAGACGAGAACGGGTTCCCACAGTCTCTCACTTCAGGTAATGGGGTTGACTTTATCCTAGAGGGATTCTTGGCATTACACCCACATCTATGCTAGGTACATTCAGGTACATCTAGTTAAGGGACGCATCGTGGGAGTATGCTTTTATTACTGTCATGTATTTTTATACTTGCCTGTAGTTATCGTTTTAGCACTATGGTAGAAATCTACCATCCGTTTACTCTGTTCGTGTTTATAATCATTTATATCTGTTACTGTCTAATGGTTGTTTCAGCACACCTATTTTACACTAGAATGACGCTGGTTCAATAAATACTTATTGAGAAACGTCCCCACCGTTTATTCTGTGCATCTCTCTCCGAGACAAAGTGAGCATGAGTGACTGAGCGAAAAGTAGCATTGTTTCAACGATCCCTGATGGGACAGGGTTGTCATGTTCGATAGTTGCCAAGAACTATTCTCTCCTTGGTAAGAGTGGTTTCTAATGGCACTGTGAGCTAGCTGGTATACAGGCTAACATACCCGGTGGGGGTGTCTAGAATCAGTCTGGACACCAATCCTACAGTGTATGTTGTCTAAACGCGCTGATCCTATATAGGTTTATAGGAACTACACAACAGTAGTAAATCAACAGTTTTTCCCAAGCCCTCTGAGGCAGAGATGAAATCAACAAGAAATGATCAGTTGTTATGCAGTACCACAATCGAACATGAAATCTTATCATTGGAACTACTATGCTCATTCCTCAGGAAGTAGAGGTAGGCAGGATCAGAGAGGAATCTGTAAGTAGAGAGAGTGAGTATACATCAGAAATACTGTTATTGAAGGTGTCTTATTCTTCTGATGGACACCTCTACCTGCAGAATCTTCACCTTTTTAAAAGATACCATAGTAATGCCCCTCTCGGGTGGTGGATCTGAAGGAATGGTTCATCATAAAGTCTTGGGGCACGGCACAAATGAAATGCCCATTTCTTTGCACTTCAGGTGCAAGCAATAATATGCAATGAACATGTCAATTTACGCCGATGTTGCCGCACAGCATGCCTGCTAACATGACCCCCCTGAACAATCCAGAAGTTGCCTTTTCTGTGGCAGAGTGAGCCCGGATATGTTCTGGGGGTTCTCTCTTTTGTCAAGGACATAACAGATCTTGATACAAAGCGCAATACAACATACTTTACTTCTGGGGTGTTTGAGCCCATAGTTACAATGTTACCAGCAACAATTCCAAGACCCAGAACACGATGTGATGTCTCTTAAAAGGTCAGGAGATACTAGCCAGGTAGGGTAGTGTACACTGTGCACAGTTCCAAGGGGTAAAAGAACCCTCGTAGTACAATTATTCTTGTGACACAAATGAACAAGTTTAACCAGTCAGGTCTGTAACAATTATATTTGTCGCAAATCTTTGTTTAACATAACAAAAACAAATACAATGCGTTTGAATCAACAAACATATCAAGATTTTCGCGCCATTGTACATTAGTGGCTAACACATAAATGAAAACATCAACATTATTGCATGTAAATACTATGCAGTAATATATTTTGATGAGCCCGATGCATTTCGGGACTGGCACGTCCCTTCGTCAGGGACAATCTGTAAATAAAATATATATGCATCACTGAAAATGTTTGAATTAAGGCTTACAAGTCAACACCCTGTTGGAGACCCATTCATAGCAACTTGCTAAATAGGTACAATTTAGTTAGTAATCAGCTAGAGGTGAATATTTTGAATAGATAGCTACGTGTGTGGTTAAAATATTAATCATGGGTGGTATTAGTTATATGCATAATAGGTGATGAAGAAGAAGAGGAGAATCACTTTGTTGAATTGTAATGCAGATAAACCGTGAATTAATGTGATACCAAAAAGTGGTTGTCACTAATAAACCCAGTATTATAGGAAAGAGAAACGTACAAGTAAGTAAAACCCCAAAGGGTTTGTGTGAGAAGGAATGCTCACCTCATAGAAAAATAGAGAATGGTCCATACATGTAAGCTGAAAAAATTGAAAAAACGATGGTTTGAAGAATATGGGTGACTAAAGACGTGAGATAAACAAGCTAAGTGGATAAGAGAACTCACCGCATTAGCCAAGTAAGACGTTTAGGATCGAGGACAGGTAAAAGGATCAAATGATCTACACGTATATGCTGTAAGGAATAAAGAAGGTATGGAAATGAGTTTACTAAACAATCGAGGAGTGAAAATCCGGGAAAATAGGGTCCGACGTTAAGAATCTTACTGTGTACACTGAGAGTTGAGGGGAAGCGCGGAACTGGATTCAGTAGCGTTCGTGAAAGCGCCAGGCTTGGCGGGTCGTCTTAGGTACACGCTAAGTAGTGAAAATGGAAAGAGAACTAGAAACACAGCGCGGGTGGCCATGTTAGAATGGGGACTAAACTGGACGGGGCATGAGGGACAGGCCGTTACTGTATAAACGGAAAGCCATGCGGGAATGAATCCATGCGAAACGGAGGATACTAAAGTAATTTTATCCCCTGGAAATGAGAGGGAAAAAGAAATTGGATACATAAAAAAATGTGGAGGAACTAAGGGTCAGTAGTGACGTATATACGGCACAAAAAGCTGGAAAATGAGTGATGAAGACTTGGACAGAGCATCCAAGTGATGAAAAAAGAATCAACAGGCTATGGACACGTAATGAAGAACGATAAACAAAGTACACTAACGACGAGGCGCCAATGGGCAAGTCAGCTGGTCTAGAATGAGGGCATAAGTTGTAGATGTAAGAACAGCGCTACAAGAGACAATAAGGGCGGCCATGTCGAAACCAGATATAGACTGATGAAAATAGCGAAACAAACTATAAGATAATGAACAGAAGTCCAATCAGATATGAATAAAGGAAGAGGAGAATGGATGATGTACTATAAAAGTGCCTACAGGGTGAACGAGGAGGGAAAAGAGGAGAGAGAGACAATGTGTATACAGTAAAAGAATGTGAAAAACAAGACTCCCCGATAGAGAGATTGAGCAGTAGTGATATTCATACAGTACCTCACAAGAAGCAACTCATATCGAAACAGTCGTTAAGCCCTGTTGGGGACATAGTCTGGAGTTTCTGAATCCAAAAAATTTCTCTACGAAGTAAAGCTTTAGTGACTTCCATTCCAGGTCGTACAAGAAGTTTCTCAATAATCTGAAACCGTAATTGAGATATGGTATGTTTAGCATCACCCCAATGGGTTGCTATACTTGATGTGGTATTCAGATTTCTAATTTTGCTTTTGTGTTCCGTAATTCTGATTTTCAGAAATTCGGTTTTACCCACATATGCTTTCCCACAAGGAATTACAGAACACAAAAGCAAAATTAGAAATCTGAATACCACATCATGGTTAAACTTGTTCATTTGTGTCACAAGAATAATTGTACTACGAGGGTTCTTTTACCCCTTGGAACTGTGCACAGTGTACACTACCCTACCTGGCTAGTATCTCCTTTGTTTCAATTCATTTGCTTGAACTGACAGCAAGCATGACACTGTAGCACCCAAGTCATATTCATTGCATCATTTTCTGAATATACGAGAATCAGGTGTGCGCTTCCCCCTGTCACGTTAAATCTTAAAAGGTCAGGACTGATGTAAAGTGATCCATCTGCCATGGGGACACCTGGCAGCCATTAATGGCCACACAATAGCAGCACCACCTTAATGCAGTCATAAGGTGCAGTGGCAAGCATGCTTAAAGCAGAATGTAGCACTACAAAGGAACTATACTGTTGGCAGGGTTGACCCCCCCCCCCCACAAGGAGGAGATGAATTACTCCCAACTGTGTCCAGGAGTTTGTTTATGAAAACATTTATTAATGTAGTATTTTTACTATTTAAACCCATCAACAGTTCTGTAAACCAGACAGAGTGAGTGTGAGAGGTAATGCGATGTAAGAGGATAATGCAATTTATGAGTGAGAGTCAAATACATGGACTTTGAATGCATAAAACAGTCTAACTTGAGACCACTGGACACACTGCCAATGGGAAGACAATACATGCCCTGCATTACTACTCCTCTAAATTAAATATTAAAACAGTAAATGCAAATAGCAACATGTTTTGTAAATATTGGAACAACACAGTATTTGTGTATTTTGGGAGGTGAGGCAGCTGAATTAACACTGGTAAACACTAATTTCAAAAGGTTTGGAAAACACCACTGAAATCCACAAAAAGTAAACACTAAAAACAGGACAACTTACCCACATCTGAATATCTCTTCAAATTTGTCTTGGAGGTGCTCTGGGAGGCTCAGTACTACCATCTGCACCATATCTCAAAGCGGTTTACCTGACTAGCAAGAGAGTGGCATTTATGGATCTGAGCGCTAGATCTCCCAAGGAGAAACATTGCTTTCCCACTGCCTCCAGTTTCTCAGACTCCTTGCTGGGAAGTGAAGTGGGAAAACAACCTTTTCACACAGGATGATGCCTGAACCACCAGCTTTCCAGTAATAGGTGAGCTGATAAGTATTGATATCCAGGTGCCAGGCAGCAGCAGCGGCTGCCCAGTTGGTTTGGCCCGGGCTCCCTTGATAAGCTCCGCTTGTGCCACATTAAATGAGAGCAAGTGCTGTGAGGCCATAAAGACATATTGAAGGCTCTCTGGCAGAAGATTTGCTTTGTTATCCTTTACTGGTAGAGGCAATTCGAGCATCTCTGCTGCATTCTTAATGACTACCCTTAAGGAGGTTACCTTTTTTAATTGTGCGAGCAACTTGTTCTTACGAGTAATGAGCCTGTGTATAGTCAAAAGATATTTTCTTACCAATTTCAATGATTCTTTGACCACAAGTCCTGAAACGGTACTTGTGCATATTTTTACTGTACTGACCGCAATGTTTTATAACAATAAGTCACAAACAAGCATTTGCAATGCAATAGGTCTCGCATTAACAAGAGTTTAAGCTTTTGGCATTGTAAATGACAATGCCTTTTATTGATGTTTTAAAAACGAAAACAAAAATAAAAGGCATTATTTGCAATGTCAATAGCTCAAACTCGCGTAAATGCGAGACCTATTTCATTGCACTGCTTGTTAATTGCTGGCAGGTCTTCGACCAGGGGGGACCCGGCCCACTTAAAGCCCTGCGCACTGTACGCTTCAAGCAAGTGACCTCTGCACAAGACGAAAAGGCACCTTGCCCTTTGACCCAAGGCACCCTGCCCAGTGACACTGGCTCCTGCTCACAGCGTGAGGTTCCTATCCCTAAAATTCACCACCATTGGCTCACCGCATGAGACCAAAGGCAGCCTTAAGCCGCGCTCATGAGCTGGCATCAGAAAAGAGGCAATACCAGCACGTTCCCGCAAGGCGCCATTTAGGCGCTCTAAAACCGTCAAAATAAATACAATGAAATAACAAGCCTGGGAGTTGTGTGTGCGCGCATGCGCTAAAAGAAAATTTTAAAAAGCACGCGAGTGGTGCTCAGAGGCGCTTGAGTGAGTGCGCTGGCGATAAGCGGGTGCGTGCGCGCGCATCCTGCTCTTTTTCAAAGCACATACTCGAGCTTGTGGCTGCGCACTCTCGCAAGCCGTATGCCGCCACAAGCACGAGTATGTGCTTTGTAAAAAGAGCTGCACGACGGCTAGAGGTCTCATATGCAGTGCGCATGCGCACTGCGAAGGCGAGACCTAATATAAAAGGAGGTTACCTCAACAGAGGCTAGTCCTACAGATTCCTCACTGTTTGAATATCCTCCAGGCATCAAGAAAGGATCCAGAAAATCTTCAGCACTATCCCTGTGTGGTGGCAGGTGGTGTCATACAGCTCCGTACAAACGTTGTTTCACTTCCGAACCAATGTGTGCTGAAATGAACATGTTTTTGCTATTCTGTTCGTGAAATTGTTTTATGTAAGTTGGCATTCGCTGCACCATTTTATGTTTAGCCGACATTTTGAATCATGCCATTAGCTGCTTATTGTCTCCTCGCGATGCAGGCTGTGCAAAGTTACATTTTTCTAAGGTTAGGCATTGCTCTGCTAATGAATACACCGTTCTTATTAGCGCATACCTTTCCCACTAGATAAAGGTCTTCCCCTACCAGTCTAGCGGCAGGCATGGACAGAATGACCTTGGGTAGAAGATACTATGTGCCTGGCCTCAGAATCGAAACCCATCCTGCTGTACTTCTTTGTGTTAGCTGCACCTGCTTGGAAAATTCCATTATGGGTGGGTCTTCCTTGGTTCTGAAATGTACATAATGTATCGCTATGTTTGCTGAAGTCAGTCCTCTCTGCAGCACCCCTAAGTGACTGGGCAGACGGGGCTCCACTCAAGTGTATCTGAATAAACATATACTTGGTTTGTAGTCTCTACTCTCTGACCGACTCTTCATTTGGTATGGAAGGCTGAGAGGTGGTCGTGAGTGATCCGGGTGACCCTAAACGGGCCACTTCCTTCCTGTGCATGACTGCATATAAGCGCCACACTTGCCCGCCAACTTCAGTTGCTTTCTAGGCTATTCGCCCTGCCAGAAGCAGAGCCCATTAACTGATTGGCTGTAACCAGTGTGCAGATCTCTATAAACCTTTCTAGATGGAGAAAGCATCCAGTTCACATGACGAGGATGAGGGGGAAGGGAGGAGAGGAGAGGAATCTTTGGGTAGATAGAGTATTTACCAGAAAGAGCGTTAACGAAGGGATGTAATTTGTTCTTACGATTGATACTTGTAACTACAGATTCCTTACCTCTTAAATAGAGAACAAAGTAGCATCCTCTAGGTAGTAGGTCTGTGAACTGGCTCACACCAAAACATTCTGCAAAACTGATTGGGCAAAGTGCCCCTCCTGACAGACCATATGAATTGATACCCTCGAAGCAGCCTAGCAAATATCCAGAACAGGTATTTGTGCGCCAACAAAAGGGTAGCAGCCTGGTCTCTGGTGGTATGAACCTATAAGCATTCTGGGAGCTGCTTCATGGCCAATGTGTAGCAGATATTATTATAGAGCATGATCCAACGAGAGGTGGTTCTCTTCTCCACTGCCATGCACTTTTTCTCTCCAATGATACCCATTAACAGTAGATCGTCCACCCGATAGGATTTGAAACGATTGATGTAAAAATTGACACCACTTCAAGGATCCACCAGATGGAGCCTTTCCTCCTACTTAGAAGGATAAGGAGGAACAAAAAACTCCTGACATGAAAGTTGTCACCACTTTCAGAAGAAAGGAGACTCTGGTTCTCAAGAACACCATGTCTGGAAATAAAGTTGTGTATTGCGAATTGACAGAAAGGCCTTGTAGCTCACTCACACGTCGCGTCAATGTTATGGAGATGAGAAAAAAGGTTTTGAGCATGAGAAGCCATAATGGATAGTTTTGCTGATGATGCACAGATGAGGAATGTGAGCATCAAATTCAGGTCCCCCTGAGGCATAATGGAAGAAGAGGTGGAGAATTACTGAAGACCTATTGAAAAAAAGTACCACAACAGGTGCTTTAAACAAAATGGGCTGATCCTACAACTTCAAAAAAAGTCGAAACCACTGCAAAAGTAACTTTTGACTATGCCCAAGGCAAGTCCTTGCTGGGTCATGAACAACACAAATAGCAACACTTCAGAAAGTTTGGCCTGAAGCAGGTTGATATGCCGAGTAGTACATCAAGCCACAAACTTGTCTCAACAGAAGGCATATGCCGATTTAGTGGAGGGGTGCTTGGCTCCCAAGATGAAATTCATTACCTCGGAAAGGAGGTCAAAAATAGTCAACTGGCGCAGCTGAATCTCAAAGCATGGAGGTGATGAATGTGCAGGCCAGGGTGCAGGACCCTGCCATGCTGCTGCTATAAAAGATACTCTCGAAGCACCAGCTTGATCGGACAACGGATGCAAATGTCGAGGAGCTCCGGGTACCACACTCTCCAAGCCCAATCCAGTGTCATTAGGATGACCTGGGTTCAAGTTGTTCCTGATCTTCTTCAGAACTTGGGTAGGAGAGTTTGCAGATGAAAGGCATACACAAGTCCCAAGCACCACTGTAGGCAGGAAGCTTTCTGAAAGAGAGCCATCTGCTGACGTTGCGCATCCTCCGCTGTGGCAAAAAGATCGAGCCAAGGTTCTCCCCATTAGTGGAAGATACTTTGTGCCACCTCCGGGTGTAACTGCCATCTGTGATCAGCTAGGCATTGATGGTCAAGTTTGTCCATCCTGACGTTTAGAGATTCGGCCAAGTAACTACCCTAGTGTTCCTGCCACTTAGAGATACAATGCCTTATGGCACAGGGTCCAAGACTTCCACCATGCCCTGCTTGTTACAGTACCACATAACAGTGATATCATCAGTGAGCACCTGCACCAGATTCCCTTTGATGGATGGCAGGAAGGCTTTCAATGCCAAGAGATGGCCCAGCTCTCGCAAGTTGATATGGAGTCAGCCCTCCGCCGGAGACCAGATGCCTTTTGATCGCCACCTCTCTCAGATCGCCTCCCAGACCCAGAAGTACTGCATCGGTCTCCTGTCAGCTTTGGGTGGAGTAAGGAGAGAGGTCTGCCAAAGACCCAATCGAGGACTAGCGCCATCAATGCAGATCGTTTGCAGTCGCCTCCAAAATCTGGATATGATCAGAGAGATCCCCCTGATGCT
Organism: Triturus cristatus; assembly: GCF_964204655.1. Lineage (NCBI taxonomy): Eukaryota > Metazoa > Chordata > Amphibia > Caudata > Salamandridae > Triturus > Triturus cristatus. The sequence goes on from NC_140583.1 coordinate 656,696,507, forward strand.
GTGCCCACTGGTACTTCAGATCCCACTGCAGAGCCAACATATGCCACCTGGCATGCTTAACTATCAGGATGCAGGAAGCCATCAGCCTCAGAGTGCCCCTCACTGACATCCAGAACAGAGGCTGAAACATTGGATCATAGCCCAAATGTACGAGACTTTTTGCTCTTGGGGGGAGGCATGAAACTGCACCACAGCCAGAATAGCTCAGATCTGCGAAGGAGTCAGGTGAGACTTTGGCACATTGATAGTTAACCCCAAGGATGTCAAGGTAACCCCGTAGTAGGGAGGAGGGGGACAACTGCCTGGGATGCACCCGCCTTCAGCATCCAGTCATCGAGGTATGGGGAAGACTGGAACACCCAAACTCTGAAGGTGTACTGTAACCACTACCATCCCTTTCGTGAATACACAAGTGGCACTGGTGAGAACAAAGAGAAGTACTATGAAATTGAAGTGCTCTTGTCCCACGAAAACCACAGATAGCACATGTGGGCCTGCAGGATGAGGATATGAAAATAAATGTCCTGCAGGACCACGCCACCATCCAGTCTCCAGGATTGGGGGTAGACAAGAACTGGGACAGAGTGAGCATCTTGAACTAGCCTTTTCACAGGAAGGGACTGAAGAAGCAAAGATCTAAATAGGACAAATGTCTCTGTCCTTCTTCAGCACAAGGAGGTAGTCAGAATAACACCCAGTTCCTACCTCCAAGGCCAGAACCCTCTCTATGGCGATCGACTTTTTAACCGCCTGGGTTTGTAAGTTGTTGGTGTCTCACTCTCTCCCGCAATTTCCGATCCGGAGGAGGCTGGGATTTATTCTTTCCGCCAGGCTCGGACAGGGGAAGAGGAGACTCTGGGGGAAAATGCCATCTTGGAGAGGGACGCGCTCTAGTGGCTCGCCCTTCCTCGATTAATGAATATAAAAGGGGCAGCAGGTCGGACGCACGAAGGCTCTGGGAGGTCAGAATCGCTAGTTGCTCTGCTCCCTGCACATTGAACTTTGTTTTATGCTGTTTGGTTTTAAAAAGTACTGTCATTGAATTTGAAGCTGCTCGCTGCCCATCACACTTTGGCTTATGCTGCCCGCGTTTAAAAAAAACTAGTACTGTAATTGAAATTGTACCTGTTTTAGCGCTTGACGTTTGAACCGCCTGGGTTTGGGCGGCTGGGATTTACTCTTTCCGCCAGGCTCGGACAGGGGAGTAGGAGACTCTTGGGGGAAGCACCATCTTGGAGAGGGACGCCCTCTAGTGGCTCGCCCTTCCTCGATTAATGAATATAAAAGGGGCAGCAGGTCGGACGCGCGAAGGCTCTGGGAGGTCAGAATCGCTAGTTGCTCTGCTCCCTGCACATTGAACTTTGTTTTATGTAGGGTGACCAACTGGCATTGGTGCAAATTCAGGACGGTGAGTGTAAAAATTCAGGACAAAGGGTCAAAATTCAGGACACAAATTCAGGACAGGAGGTCAAAATTCAGGACAAAACGTCAGGACAATAGGTAAGTTTTAAAGACATATCAGAGGAGGTGGCGCAATAGTATATAAGTAAGCCCAGCCATGTCCAAACATATTCAACCAAGTTGCAAACCTATCCATCATGTATCCTTCCATCTATCATTACACTCATCCATCCCTTCATCCATCCATCCATTATCCATCCATCCACCCTTTCACCCTATCCATCTGTACACTCATCCATCCACTCTTCTACCCATCCATCCATTCACTCATCCATCCAGCCATTTACCCTTTCACCCATCCAGCAATCCTTTCACTTACTCATCCATCCACCCAGTCACTCATCCTTCCACCCATCCACCCTTTCAGTCATCCATCCATCCTCCCTTTCTCTCTCCATCGACCCTTTTACTTAGCCATCCTTCCTTCCTTCCATCCATCCACCCACCCACCCACCCATCCATCTACTCGTCCACTCATGAATCCATCCATTGACCCTATCACTCATCCATCCTTTCTCTCATACATCTATCCTTTCACTCCTTCACCCATCTATTCATCCTTTTGTCCATCTACCCTTCCTTTCACTCACTCATCCATCCTTACATCCGCCTTTCACTCATCCCTCCATCCATTCACCCTTGCACTTATCAATTCATCAGTCCATCCATCATTTCACTCATCCATCCACCCACTCACTCATCATCCACCTTTTCACTCATCCATCCTTTCACTCATCCATCCACCCTTTTGCCCATCCAGCTACCCTTCCACCCATACATCCAGCTATTTACCTTTTCTCTCATCCATCCTTGCACTCACTCATCAATCCATCCATCCTCTCTCAGCCATCTATTCAATCTTTCATTCGTCCATTCACCCTTTCACTAATTCATCCAGCCATCCACCCATCCCTTCACTTACTCACTCGTTCACCTTTTCATATTAATTTTGAGCTGAGCCTTTTTGAGAAGAGGCCCATCAAGAACTTCACCCTCGCTGCAGGAGCCATTCCAGGACTGGGACAGAAGCCACCCAGGGCGGAGACGGGATCCACCACAGGGGGGGACAGGAGCCATCACAGGCGGAGGGGGGGGGGGGGACAGGAGCCACCACAGGGGGGGGACAGGAGCCATCACTGGGGGGGGGGGAGGGGGGGCGGGGTAGGAGCCTTCACAGGAGGGGGAACTGGATCCACCAGGGTGGGCATGCAGTATTCTAGTATCATCTTGGTCTCTTCCATGGTGGGGTAGGGCTCCTCACCCCCTCCTGGACAAGACAACGAGAGGACAGGCTCTCTTTCTAAAATGTTAGTTTTGCCACCCCCACTGTGATGTACAGTACTTAAAAGAGATACTGGAAGAGAACTGACTTAACTGATTGTCCTCCATACTTTGTTAATCAGTGTTGCTGCGATTGTGCCATTTCTTTATTTTATTACATTATACACAGCATGTTTGAAGAACCGAGGTTTGCTTACAATTTACTGACAGGAATTAAGCTCTGTGAAGAGAACCACGTGCTCCCTGGTGTAATCAGGGCCGGTTCTAGGGTGTTTGGGGCCCTGGGCAGAAAGGGAATGTGTGAGGCCCCTCTAATTTGCAGAGACGTGACGCATTCCGGGCTGTTTGCATCTGAATAGATGCCCCTGAAGCTGCTGCCCCTCCCTCTCAGTCACCTTCAAGCACCTCTTAGCAGCTCATCAAGGGCGGAGGGTGTGAGGTTTGCTATCACGCTGTGCCTCCCCAATGCTGCTGGGGATCTGAGCTTTGGTACTGCATCAGAGGATCGGAGTCAAGAAGGGAGGTGGGTGGAAGCTGTGCCAGCTTAGGGTGGTGCGACCGGTGCCCGGTTAAAATTACGGACAAATGGCGTCCGTTAAAGAATCCTTCACGGACAACGGACAGACGGCCGAAATTACGGACTGTCCGTGAAATTTACGGACGGTTGGTCACCCTAGTTTTATGCTGCTTGGTTTTTAAAAGTACAGTCATTGAATTTGAAGCTGCTTGCTGCACATCACACTTTGGCTTATGCTGCCCGCGTTAAAAAAAAAAACCTAGTACTGTAATTGAAATTGTACCTGTTTTAGCGCTTGACTTTTTAGCCACCTGGGTTTTTAAGTTGTTGGTGTCTCACTCTCTCCCGAAATTGCTGACCCGAGGGCGGCTGGGATTTACTCTTTCCGCCAGGCTCGCACAGGGGAGGAGGAGACTCTTGGGGGAACGCCATCTTGGAGAGGGACACGCTCTAGTGGCTCGCCCTCCTTCGATTAATGAATATAAAGGGGGCAGCAGTGCGGATGCGCAGCGGGCGCGCCTAAGGCAAGCCCGTCAGCGTCCCGGAAGCGGCCAGCGACAGCCACTATGTCCAAAGAACGACGGCCACGAAAGATCGGGTATGTTATGATAGGACAGTATTATTTAGCCTATCTAAGAAGTGTAAATGTACATCTAGATGGTCCCCGGATGCCCTGTGCCAGGAATTTGTCTGCCCTAAGTGTGCCTGGACGTTTGTCCCCCAGGTCTCTACTCGACGGAGAGTCTGCCTCCCGGTCTCCGGGAGTCCTCGATTAAGATGAAGTCTGCTCTACTTAAAACTAGGTCACTTCAAAAACATAAAGAGCTCATATTTGACCTACTCAAGGAAGAGGAACTATATCCGTTGTTCCTCACGGGGACATGGTTGTCGGAGATATCTAATCCCATAATAGCAGCAGCCATTCCGTCCAATTACAGAATCCTTAGGAAGGACCGCGATGGCGGTAGAGGAGGGGGGATCGCTATCGTATTTAAAAAAGAATACGACTGTGCCTGTTTTGAAATGGCTGACCTCCTTGAGACAGAAGCCTTAGGTTTCTGCCTGACCCTCACACCAAATCAGTCGCTAGCTGGGGTGTTGGTCTATCGACCCCTGGGCCCCGCCAGGAAATGCCTCCGCTCGTTGGAAAATATACTGGCTGTATGGGCAGTGAGATATACCACTTCATGGTACTGGGAGATTTTAATATTCACTTAGATAACGCCACAGTGTCAGAAACCTTGGCCTTACATGAGATTATGAGCCCCCTGGGACTGAAAGAGAAGGTCTCTGGACCCACCCATTCGGCGGGCCATATTCTTGATCAGATTTTTTTTTAAATCTGAACTCTGTTACCACTGTGTACACCCCTCTCCCGTGGACAGACCATTATCTGATCACCTTCACATGGGTTCAGATGTGTAGTAAATCGCCCATATCAATCAATCAATAAGACTTTATTCGGTTATAAAACAATGATAACCATAAAAGTACATAAAAAAGGCATATTATATCACATTTACTACAGATAATTTCAAATCAATAATGATAAAGATAAAATAGGTGTTAAAAGGCACATGGGCTCTAAAATACATTTAAAACAGTATTGATTTTCTTAAATGGAAAACATTTCTTAGAAATACAGAAACCGAGGCGACCGTAAATATATCCTCAAGTTTTCGTATAATCAAAAAGGCAGGTCGGCATTGTCTCAAATTCTTACATTTTATGATTGGCTTAATCCACCTTTTCCTAGGTATATCATAATATTTACAAAAGAATAAAATATGAATGTCCGATTGGGAGGAAATGTTATCACAGGGGCATTTAATAATTCCAGCTGACCAGTCGTTCTTTACAGGAAAACTCACAGACCTAAAAAGAAACCCAAGTCTAAAACGTATCAACAGGAACTTTTCATGTTCCGTCAACCGCAGGGTTAAATATGGTTGGATATCCTGCGATATTAAAATCAATTGATGGGACATCACAGTTTTCTTTGTCAGTTCCGTTCGTTCTCTTAACTTCTCTAGGTACATAATACATAACCTTTTCAGTTCCTTCCTAGAGATCGTTGCCATAGACTCAGGATCATCATAGAATTCCGGATGGTTAATGTGACCGCAGAAGCTTTTAATATACTTCAGCCATTTTATTCGGTGCACATTCTCCAGATTTAGGGTGTCCCTCAATATGAGGCGATTCAGATGGCACTCAATTGTGGTCCAGACCCTATACCACAGGAGGACAGGTTGAATTCTAATGAGGTCCTCAATATATAACATTCCAAGCTCAGCATGGACGTTAAAAGTGGATGTACCGTCTGGGGTAGCTAAAAGAAATTTCAAAAAGCTATTCTCTGTTAGCTGAATACTAGCTACATTTGAATAACCCCAAATTCCTGCACCATAAGTTGCCACGGCCACACAGCTGGATTTATAAATACACAATAACTCTTTCAATGGTTTCTTTCCCATCTTTTTACTAAAAAGTTTAAGGGCCATTATGGACTTAGTGAATTGCATGTTTCTTCCCTTAACTGCAGCATTCCACTGACCTGAGCATTCAAACATGATTCCTAAATAGGGGAAAGTAGAAATATGTTCTAAAGGCTTAGACTCTATGAACATAACTTTTTTCCTCTGTTTAGTTTTGGTGCCACAATTCATGGAATACGTTTTTGTGCAGTTCACCCTTAGGTCCAAACCAGTCATGAAAGTGGCAAAGGAAGTAATCATAGTTTGCATTGCAACAGGGGTCCTTGCCATCAGAACGGCATCATCAGCATAAATTAAGGCCGGGATATGGCGTTTAATTGCCGATGGCATGTCTGTGCAGTCTCGCAGCAAGACATCCTCAAGCCCATTGATGTAGATTGTAAATAAGAACGGAGCGAGGACGCATCCTTGTCTCACTCCCCTCGCAATGTTAAACATTCTGGTGCATTCTCCCTTTAAACCAAATCTGACTGTAGCCCTGGCCCCATTGTACAACTCTCTTAAAAAACAAATAATATTTTCCTCAACTCCCAATCGTGTTAAAATTAACCATAGTTTGCTGTGTGTAACACAGTCAAAGGCGGAAGTTAAATCTACAAAAGTTAAAAACATTTTCCCGGCCTTAGCCTTAGTATATTTTTCCAAAAGAATGAATAAGTTAAGTCCTTGGTCAACAGTCCCGACCCCTTCCCTAAACCCATATTGCAAGTCGCTGATAATCTTGTGCTCGTCTGCCCACGCCTGCAACCTTTCAAGAATAACCCTGCCCACAATTTTGATGGTGGAATCGAGTAGGGATATAGGGCGATAGCATTTACAACTTTCCCTATCGCCCTTTTTAAAGATTGGTACTATTATAGATTCATACCAGGTAGTAGGGAGACCTAACTTACAAGCAGCGTTCAAAAATCTGGTTAGTAGGGGAGCCCATAGTGTGAGATTATCTTTAAAGACATCTACAGGTACCCCGTCAGGGCCTGGTGCCTTGCCCCCCTGACTCAAGCTAATACCCTTCAACACCTCGGTCAGTGTGAATGTGAAATTCAAACTCTTAAATTTTGTGGATATGTTAGGTAAATCTTGCATTAACGAATCACTCAAAGGGTTAACGGGGCTGTAAAGGGACTCAAAATAACTCACCCATTCATTCTCACCAATGGCAATCTCAATCCTCGCCTTGGTGTCATCCTTAAAATATGGTGCATTTACTGCCCTCCAAAAGGCAGTCATGTCTCTCCGTTCTGAGGCACCTAGTAGTTCCTCCCACGCTTCCTTCTTTAAACTGGCCCTCCTATTCTTGATTGTCAGTTTATAAGACTCACGGAGTTCTCTGATCTGAATTTTATCCCTTACTTGTCCATTTAATGCCAATTTAAGTTTAGAGTGTGCCTTCGTACACTCATGATCAAACCATCCCTCCTTTTTTCTGTTTTTATTATTATCTTTTTTCAAACTAACCCACAGGCTTTCCTTAATGCATGTTACAATAGATTTAAAATCATTTACAACTTCTTTTTAAGTTGTTGGTGTCTCACTCTCTCCCGAAATTGCTGACCCGAGGGCGGCTGGGATTTACTCTTTCCGCCAGGCTCGCACAGGGGAGGAGGAGACTCTTGGGGGAACGCCATCTTGGAGAGGGACACGCTCTAGTGGCTCGCCCTCCTTCGATTAATGAATATAAAGGGGGCAGCAGTGCGGATGCGCAGCGGGCGCGCCTAAGGCAAGCCCGTCAGCGTCCCGGAAGCGGCCAGCGACAGCCACTATGTCCAAAGAACGACGGCCACGAAAGATCGGGTATGTTATGATAGGACAGTATTATTTAGCCTATCTAAGAAGTGTAAATGTACATCTAGATGGTCCCCGGATGCCCTGTGCCAGGAATTTGTCTGCCCTAAGTGTGCCTGGACGTTTGTCCCCCAGGTCTCTACTCGACGGAGAGTCTGCCTCCCGGTCTCCGGGAGTCCTCGATTAAGATGAAGTCTGCTCTACTTAAAACTAGGTCACTTCAAAAACATAAAGAGCTCATATTTGACCTACTCAAGGAAGAGGAACTATATCCGTTGTTCCTCACGGGGACATGGTTGTCGGAGATATCTAATCCCATAATAGCAGCAGCCATTCCGTCCAATTACAGAATCCTTAGGAAGGACCGCGATGGCGGTAGAGGAGGGGGGATCGCTATCGTATTTAAAAAAGAATACGACTGTGCCTGTTTTGAAATGGCTGACCTCCTTGAGACAGAAGCCTTAGGTTTCTGCCTGACCCTCACACCAAATCAGTCGCTAGCTGGGGTGTTGGTCTATCGACCCCTGGGCCCCGCCAGGAAATGCCTCCGCTCGTTGGAAAATATACTGGCTGTATGGGCAGTGAGATATACCACTTCATGGTACTGGGAGATTTTAATATTCACTTAGATAACGCCACAGTGTCAGAAACCTTGGCCTTACATGAGATTATGAGCCCCCTGGGACTGAAAGAGAAGGTCTCTGGACCCACCCATTCGGCGGGCCATATTCTTGATCAGATTTTTTTTTAAATCTGAACTCTGTTACCACTGTGTACACCCCTCTCCCGTGGACAGACCATTATCTGATCACCTTCACATGGGTTCAGATGTGTAGTAAATCGCCCATATAATGCAGCAACGGCATTATCGGGCCTACCACAAACTACAACCAGCTGGAAAGAATTTGGAGGCGTGGATACTCCAACGAGGATAAAGCCGCTTACAAAGCAGCCTTAAAGTTGTATCAAATGAAACTGCATCTTGCTAAAAAAAAAGTTTCTTTGACAGCAGCGTTATGGAAGCTGAGACTAAAGCAAAGGCTATCTTCAAAATAGTCGACTCCTTCATGCGACCGATGGTCACCTCGAGAGATTGTCTACCCTTGATGGAATGGTGCAATGAGCTATATCGATTTTCCATGAGAAGAACATCACAAAAAACAAGCATTTGCTATGCAATAGGTCACGCATTTATAAGAGTTTGAGCTATTGGCATTGTAAAATTACAATGCCTTTTATTTATGTTTTGGTTTTAAAACAAATAAAAGGCATTGTCATTTACAATGTCAGTAGCATAAACTCGCATAAAAGCAGTGCGTGGAGTGCAGCAGTGTGCAACAGTGTGAGGCGTGCAGCAGTGTGAGGCGTGCAGCAGTGCGGCGTGCAGCAGTGTTTCATGTAGCAGTGTGAGGCATGCAGCACTGTGTGGCGTGCAGCAGTGTGCGGCGTGCAGCAGTGTGCGGCGTGCAGCAGTGTGTGGCGTGCAGCAGTGTTTCGTGCAGCAGTGTGCGGCGTGCAGCAGTGTGCGGCGTGCAGCAGTGTGCGGCGTGTAGCAGTGTGCGGCGTGCAGCAGTGTGCGGCGTGCAGCCGTGTGTGGCGTGCAGCAGTGTGTGGCGTGCAGCAGTGTGTGGCGTGCAGCAGTGTGGGGTGTGCAGCAGTGTGAGGCGTGCAGCAGTGTGAGGCATGCAGCAGTGTTTCATGTAGCAGTGTGAGGCGTGCAGCAGTGTGTGGCGTGCAGCAGTGTGCGGCGTGCAACAGTGTGTGGCGTGCAGCAGTGTTTCGTGTAGCAGTGTGAGGCATGCAGCACTGTGTGGCGTGCAGCGGCGTGCAGCAGCGTGCAGCAGTGTGCGGCGTGCAGCATGCAGCAGTGAGTAATGCAGCACTGTGCAGCAGTGTGTGGCGTGCAGCAGTGTGCGGCGTGCAGCAGTGTGTGTCCTGTGCAGCAGTGTGTGGCATGCAGCAGTGTTTCGTGTAGCATTGTGCAGCGTGCAGCAGTGTGTGGCATGCAGCAGTGTGCGGCGTGCAGCAGTGTGCCGCAGTGTGCGGCGTGCAGCGGCATGCAGCAGTGAGCGGCGTGCAGCAGTGTGCGGCGTGCAGCAGTGTGCGGCGTGCAGCAGTGTGCGGCGTGCAGCAGTGTGAGGCGTGCAGCAGTGTGAGGCGTGCAGCAGTGTGTGGCGTGCAGCAGTGTGAGGCGTGCAGCAGTGTGAGGCGTGCAGCAGTGTGTGGCGTGCAGCAGTGTGCGGCGTGCAGCAGTGTGTGGCGTGCAGCAGTGTGTGGCGTGCAGCAGTGTTTCGTGTAGCAGTGTGAGGCGTGCAGCGGCGTGCAGCAGTGTGCGGCGTGCAGCAGTGTGCGGCGTGCAGCAGTGTCATGCAGCAGTGAGTAATGCAGCAGTGTGTGGCGTGCAGCAGTGTGCGGCGTGCAGCATTGTTTGGCGTGCAGCATTGTGTGGCATGCAGCAGTGTGTGGCATGCAGCAGTGTGTGGCATGCAGCAGTGTTTCGTGTAGCAGTGTGTAGCGTGCAGCAGTGTGCGGAGTGCAGCAGTGTGTGGCGTGCAGCAGTGTGTGGCGTGCAGCAGTGTGTGGCGTGCAGCAGTGTGTGGCGTGCAGCGGCATGCAGCAGTGTGTGGCGTGCAGCAGTGTGTGGCATGCAGCAGTGTGCGGCGTGCAGCAGTGTGAGGCGTGCAGCAGTGTGAGGCGTGCAGCAGTGTGAGGCGTGCAGCAGTGTGAGGCGTGCAGCAGTGTGCAGTGTGCGGCGTGCAGCAGTGTGCAGCAGTATGTATTGCAGCAGTGTGCGCAGCAGTGTGTGGCGTGCGGTAGTGTGCGGCGTGCAGCAGTGTGCGCCATGCAGCAGTGTGTGGCATGCAGCAGTGTGTGGCGCGCAGCAGTGTGTGGCGTGCAGCAGTGTGTGGCGTGGTTTGTAAACAACAAGAAAAGCGGACATCAAAGGAAGGGTGGGAGGGAACGAGCATATGGGGTGTGAGTTATAACGAAAGTTAATTGTTGTATGAGGGGATGCAGGAAGTGAGGCCGAGCGCGCGCTGGCGACAGCAGTCTGCTGCTTTCAAGTCCGATGCCAGATGCCAGCTTCACGCTTGAATGCCTCACATGCACTGCCCATAAACCGCATTCCTAAGGTCTTGTGCCCCTTACTAAATCTCTCTGAATGCGTGAGGCGGCGCACGCACAGGAAGTAGCTGGTGGCAAATGGAATGCGCGTGGTTGTGCGCGTGACCGCCACCCGATCCGCCTGGGAAGCCTTTGGGAGCATTTTCTGAAGCCCCTACATAAGTCTCGCTGAGCGATCGCTTACGCGATAGCCAGGCGAGACCTAATAAAAGTTTAGGGACTGCTGCTCCTGGGACACTGAATCTAGAGTGGAAGTCTACTCCCTCCCCACTTATGTATGCCACCCTCAACGCTTTTACCCCGATCCCATTAATTCAGTCCTTAGCAGCATTAAAAAGTCTGAAATCGGGCTCCCCTCTTGACCCTTGCCCTGTGTCAGTTTTAAACATGCTGGCACCTACAATTAACCCGGCACTAAACCATATTTTTAACTCTTCTCTGGCATCAGGGATGGTTCCCAGTCTGCGGAAAAAAGAGAAAGTCCTGCCACTGCTGAAAAAACCTACCACAGACCCTAAGTTAGTTACTAACTATAGGCTCATTTCGCTGCTCCCAGCCTTCTCCAAAATTTCTGAGAAAGAAGAGAAACCACCAATTGTCCGTTCACCTGGAGACCAATGGCATCCTTCATGCCACACGGTCTGGATTCCGCCCTCAATTTAGCACCAAGACCGCACTGTTGGAGGTGATGGAGTTCATTCATAGCGTTCTGGACAGAGGAGGAAAGGCAATGCTGATAGCGCTCGACCTTACAGCTGCATTTGACACGGTTCCTCACCATAAGCTGCTGGAACGACTACATGAAATAGGAATCAGACATCAGGCCCATAATTGGTTGGCATCTTTTCTGGACGGATGGTCCATTGATGCGTAGGTGCCTCCGTTTACAGCGCAGGCTAGGCCACTGAGGGTGGGAGTGCCACAGGGATCGGCACTCAGCCCCACGCTGTTTAATGTGTATTTGACCCCTCTTGCAACATTAGCAGAGTCTCTTGGCGCTAAAGTCGTCTCATATGTAGACGACACTCAGCTACTGTTCTCATGTGATAAAGGCAAGGATTTAGACGAGAAAGTAATAGCCAAGTGCCTCGCCGGAGTTTTCCAGTGGATGGAATTTCACCACCTTAGATGTAACCCCGAGAAAACGGAAATTATGACCTTTGGAGATGTCCCACACAACGCTGTTGTGGACTGTTGGCCCAGTAACTGCCCTCACCCAGGTTCTCCCAAAACCTGGGTGAAGAACTTAGGAATTAAAATCAACAGTTCTTTATCCTTCCTCCCACAGATCCTAGCCTTGGCGGGGACCTACTTCAACGTACTTCACACATTGAAAACATTTCTACCTCTCTTCTCGAGGCAGTAGGCAGAAAGGTGGTACAGGCCCTAATGACATCAAGCCTGGACTACAGTAATGCACTGTACCTGGGCCTGCCAGACTACCTTCTTAACAGACTCCAGGTGGTGCAGAACGCCACAGCTAGACTTCTGCTTTCTCTCGCCTCGAGATCCCACATGACTCCGCACTTAAGGGCCCTCCATTGGCTTCCCATGAAACAGAGGGTGATGTTTAAAGCCATGGTCCTAATGCATAAAACTCTGAAAGGGACGGGTCCTGCCTATCTGAAGGAGAAAATCACCCCTTACGTCCCAGCCCGCACTCTTCACTCATCCTCAACTCATATGGTTAAGATCCCTTGATGTAACCGTCTTTGGATGGGTGGGAGATCCTTTGCTTACCTGGGTCCCCACGCGTGGAACAGTCTTCCTATGTCCCTGAGTCTGATAGACAATCTGGAACTTTTTAGGAAGGAACTTAAAACACATCTTCGTAATGATTAGCCTCGTCCTAGCATCCTGTCTTCACTCTGCCAGCGCCGGCACACTCGAATAGCCGCGCGCTTTTATAAATTCAAATAATAAAACGCTCAAGAGCAGAGTTTGCCTTCTCGCAAAAGAGACAAGAGCAATTGCACAGCATATCCATCAAGGAACTTAAGACATCCCTGAAAAAGCCTGTAAACCTCCTTCGCCGTCCTGCGTCTCATACTCGGATCGCAATCCTTGCCATTTGCACAGGCGCTACGGCACCCGTAGGTGCGGATCACGGACGCTCCTCCTCCGCCTCAAACCGTGCGTTTCCCCAGCACCTGAGGCTCCTCGGCCACTCATTCCTTCTACCTGTGGCTACTTAGTAAGTCCTACTCTGTACCAGTTGGGACCCTGTAGCACCCTGTTACTTGGCCATTGCTCTGCACTCCGTTTTTATTTTCACTATTATCACTCCTTCACTCAGTCCCCTTGGATTCCTGATTTTACCCTTACTTCCTCCCCCACCTTTCCAGCTCCTCACCTCTGGCATCCGCCACACACGGCCACCTCCCCCCCCCTTCCTCATACCCTCCCTTTTACCACCCCCACCCCCATTTTTACTAATTCCTCTTAAAACTCGATAGACCCCCCTCCTCACCCACCCTGGTTTTTTCAATCGGTACTCACCCTATCACTTCTCTATACATATTCTGATCCCGCGTTATTCCATCATTTCATCCTAGACTTACTGTTTACCTAATTCTTCCAACCTTTCTTCCCTTTTCCTCCCTTCCCTTCCCACCCTTTATTTCCCCCTCCTACCCAGGCTAACTTCCCAGGCTAACTTCCCAGGCATCCTTACCTCCGTCTTGTCCTGATGAGATCCCACCATCTGTTTGGGGATCGAAACGTCGTCGACCTACGTCTCTATACTCAAAACTTTATTGGACATTTGTTTTCTGAGTATGAGATGTTGATTTGACTTTTCGTATTTGCACTGTTTACTTTAAAGTCACTTTTTTAAGTCACCAGCCTGTGTTAAGGAAATCGGCTGATTTCCTTTTAAACCTTCTCAAGGCTAGCTCACTCATTTTTGTTCTTTATTATAGTTCTTAAAATCAATATAAAAACCCTCTTTCATCACATGCATTGTTCATTCTTTTGAATTCCAATTCTTATTGTAGTAATTGTGATATTTTTCTTGACTTCTCTTGAATAGGACCACTGTTCCTTGTAAATACATGTCTACCCCCGGTCCCGTCTGACCTCAGGGTTTCCTTGTTCCTCTTTTCAGTGAAAGTATATCGGCCCAATAGGCAGCTAACTTTGGCAGAATGTAATGCCTCCACTAGGAGGAGAACATGCATTTGGCAAAAGTTTCAAGGTGCTTGGGCTCTCTTTCCAGGGGGGTGGAAGGAAAGGTATTTGGGTTTGAAGGAAAGGTATTTGGGTTGACCCTAACTGTAGATTCCTGTACAACCAAGCTTACTTGAGTCTGATGGTGCGTTAGGAAAGCCTGGTCACACAGGGCAGGGCGGTGGCACCTCGTCATCTGTCTATTAACCAGAGGTCCACTACATGGATTTTCCCATGTCCCAAAAATGGGGTCTGTGAGAGTTTCATTCAAAGGTAACAGGGCCTCAGTAGTTTGCTTATCCAGGTTGGAGGATTACAGTGAAAAAATTGGTTTTCATCTCCATAATGGGCAATTGGAGGTCAAGAACCTCAGCTGACCTTCACATTACTACCGCGAAGGAGGCACTTTCCTCAGTAGCCTGCCTAGGTGGATAGACCAGATCTGTCTGGAGAAGTATACAGACCACTGTAATATTGTAGCTCATCAAACCAATTGTTCTAAGTATATGGTTGAGCAAATCGTCCCATTTATCATAATGGACATTATTGGAATCAGTATCAAAAGGACTGTATCCTCCCTTGAAGCAAGGGCTAGGTATCAGAGACCAATGGATTGCTGGAAGGCTGATGTCCAGTGGGATCAGGGCAAGGCCTCGGTTGAAGTTGATGTGGAGTCAGCATGGAGTCAGAAGGCACTATATGTAGAGCTGTGTCGCCCGGCATCATTGCTCTGGGGTCTGGTGTGGGTTGTGGCGCCAAGACTGCTGTCAGCACCCAAGCCAGTGAAGGGCCCATAACAGCATTAGAGGTTCCAGCTGTCAGAGAGGGCGGACTCGCCGGTGGAGTTCCAGCTAAGGCCCTAACAGTTGCTTGGGGTCCGGAGCAATGACAATGGGAGCTAGCAGCATGCCAAAGAGATGCGGCATAGTGTCGCTGAGCTCACAGATTTTCTGCTGTGTAACTGAGGGACCCAGAAACTCAGGTTGCCCCAGGACGAGAGCCAGAATTGGCTCTTAGGAAGATGGAGTTCATAAGCGAGACAGAGAGGCATGTTTCTGACCTCGAGCCTTCTCAGGCAGGTGGAGGGAATCGGAAGAGTCCCGCTTGGATTTCAAATGCTTCTTATTTGACTTACTCGAAGACTTTGATCGTGATTAATACTTTCCGCAGGAACGACTTCGGGAGCAGGGAAAGAACCATCCCTTTGACCTCGAGTGGTTATGGCTTGGAGTTTTTCAGCGCTTGGCAACATACATCTTTGCCTCATGGTCCCAGATGGCCTTCAGATTCATCAAGGTGTAGTCGTTGGAGTCACTGTCCGAATCCAAGCACCATAGACAAACCTGGTGGGGATCGGTCAAAGACATTTGCTTGCAACAGTCTCTGTGGTGTTAGAGAGTAACATTTCCCTTGCACACTGGTATTTTAGTTACATTTGTGAGAAAGTAGTCTGGTAATGAGACTAAAAGTAGTGCCAGATCTTTGTCTGGTGGCACAGAAATAAAGGTACTGACGTCTGCGCACATGGGGGGTGCTTATTTGTGGCCCTGCACATCACTCCAGAGTCAGAAAACGTCAGCACGAAGCCGCACACCACCTACCCAAGAGCAGGGGTACAGCCAAAACCTTTTCCAGATCCAGTCTTATGCCTGAGGGATATTCAAAAGGTGAGGAATTATAATCACTGTTAAGGGGTGGAGCAACGGGGCTTTCACCCTGACTTCTTAGGCTGTGACACTGTGCCAAGCACTGTACTTTTTTACAAATTGCGGCGAGTCAGTCAGGATCCGTGAAGGGTGTGGGAAAAAGTGAACTAAAACAAGGTGGTACTATATGGCTGTAGTGATGTCCTGTTCAAGCTGGTAAATCGCGCTGAGACATGAAAGGCCAACTGGTGCAAGAAAGTTACTGCAAAATTTACGGATCTAGTGTGGTGTCTGGGAATATTCAAAAGGCGAGGAACCTACAGGTAGAAGTATCTATCAGAAAAAAAATACATCTCTTGGCTTGTTTCAGGTTGATGGAAAATGTCTTTGACCAATTATTCAATTGCCCCTGCATTTGGTTTCTTGAAATTTAGAAGTGAGTTATGACATTTTCAGTTTTCTGTTGCTGTAAAAAGATTTATTTAAGGCTTTGCTTAGTAAGACATGGTTTGGCAGAGAACATCACTGAAGATGAACTATTCATAACTTTCAGAGATCACTCCAAAAGTTTGCTCATTCTGTTTTCAGGAAATGAACCAGTGCCAGTTCACTGGTGTTTCCCGCGAAATGCTCCACTATTTCTTCTCTTCATATTCACTGAGGTAGGACATAGCTGTTGGCTATTAGTTTGTACCAGCATTGAGTAGTCTTTTAGCAGTGAGTTAAATAGTTTGCAATTTCACCATTGTTATGCTTCAAATCCCTTAAAATCTGCAGTACTCTGAAGTGAGATCTCCTGGTAGGGAGGCATCTATCCCTATGGTTGAGATGGAAGTAGTAGCGGGAATTCAATACACTGCATCACATTGCTCTTCACTGTGCACATACACCAGAGGAATAATTGCAAAGCTGCTATCTACAGCATCAACTTGTCATTCGTTTAACAACTGTGACTGTATGGGGTGGCGTGGCTTGCTGCCGACGGGAATGGCCGCTCAGTAGCGAAGCTCTGCAGCGCCACTCCCGAACTATCCTGATTACTCGAGTCCCCAGGCCCCCGACCCGTGCTGAAAGGTGCCCCGGGGGCTCCGGAGCTCCCGCCGATCGGCCGGCGAAGTTTGGGACAGATCGGAGGTGAGACCCGGGCTGAGCTCCAGGCCCCGGTGATTGACTGACTGCTGAGCGGGGAGAGGTGTGGCCCTGCCAGGCATGCCGCCTACGTGAGCCCGCGGTTGAGGCCTGGTTCTCCGGAGTGTGGCGACCTGAGTCCCGGCCCCACGAGCTGTGAGGAAGCTGATCCTGCGGGCCCCGCTGGGCTGCAGAAGAAGGCGCGCAAGACAAACCTGAGGAGAGCGGTGGCGGACTCCAGACCGAGTGGAGGGACCGTGGAGGCCGCGCCCCGGCGGGTGGAGCGAGGGAAGCCAGCCTGCACCGATTGAGCGCCCGCTCCGCGAGGCGGAGGCGGGGGACTTGGTGAATCCGTTCCCCGACAGCGGGACGAGCCAAGGGAGGCGCGGCCTGGAATAATACGGGACTACGTAGGGCCTGGTGCACCCGTGAAGCGGAGACCTGTGGTGCGGTGCCTGCGCCGCAGCGGAGGCCGAATCTGCTGGTTCTTGTGGCCCCCCGGCCCCTCTGAGACTCTTGCCGGCGACAGGGCGGGATCTCCGGCTCGCCGAAGTGGAAGCAGTGACGGAGCTCTGGGCTGCTTTACCGGTTGGGCATGCGCCCTGACGGGGGAGCGTAAAACGAGGCACAGAGGAGGTGATCGGCGGCCTTCAGAGGAGACGTAGGGTGGCCCGCTACCTCCCTGACACCCCGGGGGGGGGCCCTACCACTCGTGGCCAACCACTCTTGCCAGGCCGGACGGAACCTTGTGGTGGCAACAACGGGGGCCCGGCGGTGAGAGCTGGGGCTGAGCTGCCGCCCGTTGGTGGCCGGGCTGTGGCGCTGTGGGTGCTCTCCTGGGAGGTCGATGGGCCCCTTGAGGATTTGGCGACGGCGGTGAGTGGCGAGAGCGATCCTCTAACGCCCCGGCCCCAGCGGTGTGTGCTGCAGGACTGTACATAGCCCGAAGACAGTGGGTACGCTTGGGGTTCGTCTTGCCCCCTACACCGTGCTACTGGCGGGTGAAGCCGAGACTGGGAATTGGGCCTGAGTGGCCGTTGAGTGGGGGCTCCTGACTGGAGGGGGGCGGCCCGGCTGAGGCACAATACGAGCGC
Source organism: Triturus cristatus (assembly GCF_964204655.1). Taxonomy (NCBI): domain Eukaryota; kingdom Metazoa; phylum Chordata; class Amphibia; order Caudata; family Salamandridae; genus Triturus; species Triturus cristatus. Next base: position 656,714,211 of record NC_140583.1, read on the forward strand.
GGAGGACAGCGACTGCCCTTAACTGTGTTCCTACGGTCTGCCCTCAGGACCGAGTGGGGTGCCCCGGTGACGGGGGTGCAGCCGGCGAAAGCCAACAGGCCGGGTGGAGCTTTCCATCGCAGGCGGCGGGGACTAGCGGCTGTGCTCATAGCTGGGAGCGCCCACGGAAGCGCGATCATGCCACCTGGGCGGAACGGCAAAACAGCGACGCAGGCCAAACTGGAAAAATTCGCCTGGCACCCTCCGCTGAGCGGCGATTGGGGCGAGATGCCAGCATCGGACGGGGATGCCAACCCGACCAACAAAGACCTCCTGGATGCCATCACGGCCATCAAGGCATCCCTTGAAAGCCGGATAGACACTGTGGCCACCGATGTGGGTCTGATACGAGAGGACGTGCGGAAGATCACCGACCGGGTCGGGGCAGTGGAAAGTGTCGCCAAAGAACAGTCCAATGACACAGGCCTCCTCAAACGCGAAGTCGCGGACCTGTGCGCCTCCCAGGAGGCCCTCGCCCGGCAACTGGATGACTACGAAGGGAGGATGCGCCGCAATAACGTCCGAATTATTGGTGTTCCGGAACGGGCGGAGGGGCATGCGGTTGACGTCTTTGTCGAGAACTTGGTCCTCACCCAAGTGCAACCAAGGGGCCTCTCCAAGTGCTTTTCCATTGAAAGAGCCCATCGGGTGCCGGGGGGCCGCCCTAGGCCGGGGGCACCGCCTAGACCGATTTTAGCCCGTGTGTTCAATTTCCGAGATAGGGACACTATTCTCCAAACGGCAAGGGCGGCCCTGCCCATTACAGTTGAGAACAGCAAAATTACGTTCTTTCCAGACTTCACCTTGCGGGTGCAGAAACTGCGACGTAGCTTCCAGGAGGTGAAACGAGCTCTCCGTGACCAAGAAGTCAAGTATGCAATGATGTTTCCGGCCAAGCTGCGTGTAGAAGCCGAAGGCAAATCGCGGTTCTTCCTGCGCCCGGAGGACGCCTGGGACTGGTTGGAGGGTTGGCGCAAGGTCGACAAACGGAAGACAAAGGGTCCCTCGGTGGCGGATGCGACCGATTACTGGCGCAAACAGAGGCGCTCTCCATGTTCAGTCTCTGGGGCCCTGAGTCCGACGGGGGATCACTACACCGCAGGACATTAGTAAGGTGATACAGGATTTAACATGGCCTCGCCGGCTCCCCCCAGTAGAGAGCGGGAGGTGGACTACGACGCACACGGTGTCGGCATCACTAGTCTGAGTGAGTCATGGTGGGGGGGGGGGGGGGGGGGGGGGGGGGGTAGCCTCTTTGCTGGGTAAGCACTTGAGTTCACCGGTGCGAGAGTCGGGAAGGAGGAGGCCATGCCTCGGCGCACAACAGACAGACTTCTCGAAACTGTAAGCCTAGTGATATTGCTGTTGTGGAGGGCGGCTTGGGGGGACCTGGCTCAGACACGTGGGGACGAGTCGTGGGGGGGCTCCGGTGGTCCAGGCGAGGCAAAAACACAAGTCTTAGGCCTGACGGGAAAAAGGGTTGGGGAAGATGGGGACGGTTCGCATAGGCTGCACAGTGCTATGCTGGGAGTGGGGCAGCACACGTTTCCCGAAGTGTTCACGGGGGGCGACAGGCACTCTGCATGTTGGGGGAGGCGGGCGGTTCTAGGCCCGTTTCACAGGGAGGCAGGGAGGGGGGAGGTTTTTCAAAGTTACTCCATGATGGGAGTGGGTGTGTTGGGGGGGTGTTTTTGGTTTGTTTCCAGCAGCGGTCCTGCACGATAATTGTTATCCTTACATGACACGGTATCTTTCCCTACAGGTTCCTAATCTCCCTTTCCGGGGCGAGACGGGGGGCACGGGGGCAACGGGTGCTGGTGCTGCGGGGGAGGGCCACAGTACCTCTTCACGAGGGTCACTCCCACACTTCATAGCAATTCCACAGCGATCTTATGGCAAGGGCACAGAGGCTTAGTTTAATGACCTGGAACGTCAATGGGCTGGGCAACAAAATTAAACGGAGTATAGTGCAGCAATATATCCACCGGCACCGCGTAGATGTGGTACTATTCCAAGAAACGCATCTCATAGGCAATTCCTGTCGGGCCCTGGACCGGAAGGGGTATCGGATGATTGCCCACTCGGGCTTTACCTTGGGATCCAGAGGGGTGGGGATCCTCATAAGGAAGGGCTGCCCCTATGTGGTCCATACCACTCGGACCGAACCTCAGGGGCGATACGTTGCCTGCTCAGGCAGCTGGGAGGGGAAAGCCCTCAACTTGATCTCAGTGTATGCGCCACCGGGCCTTCAGCGCTAGACCCTGACAGACGTAGGGACGTTCTTAATGACAATGCCAGAGGGTGCCATGGTCATGGGTGTGGACTTTAATCTGACGATGGAGGGGCTTGGGGACCGCAATCCACCCCGACGAGACGGTCCGCGGGGCTCGCAACTGAGCAATTTTGTGAACGCGTTTGGCCTGGTGGATATCTGGAGATGGTCGCACCCACGAGACACGGCCTACACTTTTCAATCCGGGGTGCACGGTGGTCACTCACGGCTTGATTATCTGTTCACACAGGCACAACATGTTCAGCACTTCACTGATTCCTCGAACTTAGCGCAGGGGATTTCCGACCACTCCCCAGTGATGTCCTTTTTTGGAGTCAATACAATACGGCAGCCTGGCCCTATCCTGATTCAGCCCTGGTTGCTAAAAATCCCGCATATTAGGGATTCATTGCGGCGGGAAATGGCATGCTATTTTGATGAAAATGAGGGATCGGTAGCGTCGACGATAACTCTGTGGGGTGCTTACGGAGCGGTCATCAAGGGACGCGCGTTGTCCCTGCTTGTGGGACATAAGACGGAAAGAAGGCGACGGGTTAACGAACTAGAGACGGAGATATTACGTCTCGAACTGGGGAGCTCCCCCACCCCCACCCACGAGACCCAGCACCTGCTTGAAGTGAAAAGACGAGACTATAGGCAATTGCTCTTGGAGGAAGTCAGCCGGCGCTCCCTTGCCACCCGACATCGAATCTATGAACTAGGGGAGCGCACCGGCAAACTGCTAGCTTGGCTGGAACGGAAGGAGCTGGTGGCGCGCTGGGTGGGAGCGATCAAAGGGTCAGATGGGGCGTTGATCACTGATCCCCAAATCATTGTCGAAGAGTTTGCACGACACTATGAGCAAATATACACTCCACCGCAGACCTCGCAGACGAGTTGGGAGACAGAGCTCCTGGCCACTATAGACATGCAATCTATCTCCCATAACGAAAGGGAGGATCTAGAGAAGGACATCTCCCTTGATGAAGTTCAAAAAGCCATTCGAGATGTCCGCTCCGGCAAAGCCATGGGTCCCAATGGAATCCCGATAGAACTTATGAAGTCTATGGCTCTAACATTGGCACCCCACCTGCTCAATTTGTATAAGGAATGCTATGAGACTGGCACTCTTCCGGCTGATATCCGTACCGCCTCCATTGTAACTATTCGTAAGCCTGGCAAACCGGTGGATGAGTGTTCCTCATACCGGCCCATTTCTCTGATCACAGTCGAGGCCAAAATCTTGGCTAAACTATTGGCTAATCGGCTGCTTCCATATCTCACGGCTTTGATTCACCCGGACCAGTCGGGTTTTATGCCGGGTCGCAATACCGCACGCAATCTACGTCGCGTCCATGGGGCACTGGGCCGTGTCGCCACAATCCAAGAAGAGGCGCTCTTGCTCGCGCTCGATGCCAAAATGGCGTTCGATACGGTGGCGTGGGACTATCTCTTCGCCGTTCTGGCCCGGGTAGGGATTGGTCCTCGGCTGCTGAGGTGGGTGCGACTGCTGTATACCTTGCCCACGGCCCATGTATCCGTCAACAATCATCGCTCCCGCTCCTTCCCCCTTGGCCGTGGTACGAGACAGGGCTGTCCACTGTCGCCGCTCCTTTTTGCCCTGGCACTTGAGCCACTGGCGGTCTGGATCCGGAAGGATCCCGAAATCAGGGGCCTTAAATGGACAGCTGATCACGAGGACCGCATCTCTTTATATGCGGACGATATTCTGTTATATCTGGCTTCCCCCGCGCGTTCGCTGGGTTGGGTACTGCATATTTTTCATATATTCGGGGCCCATTCTGGATACCAGATTAACTGGTCCAAGTCCCAGATGTATTCCCTTTGGGGTGACCCGCCTCACAGTCCTAGGGGATATGACATACCGGTGGCGCGACAGGGCTTCCAGTACCTTGGGATTTTCATAACACTAGACCCCACTTTATTCTATGAGCGAAACCTAGGGGGTCCTCTGCAGCGGTTCCAATCCGAAGTAATTCATTGGAAGTCATTGCCCCTCACTCTCCTTGGCCGGGCAGCTCTTTTTAAGATGTTGGCACTCCCCGTTTTCTTTATGCCCTTCAAAATGCACCCATCCCGATTCCAGAAGCCTATTTCTTAAAGATTGATGCAACATTGCGTGGTCTGTTGTGGGATACCGGGCCGCCGCGCATAGCAATGCAAAAACTGACTATGGACTGGTACGACAGGGGGATAGGACTACCAGACCTGCGCCTCTACTACCAGGCAACGCAACTGATTGCGATTAACCAGTGAGTGTTCGGACCTCATGACGACCCTAGTTTCCGAACGGCCCGTTGGCTTTTGGGGAAGGGAGGATACAACCGGGCGCTGTATTCCAACCCGAAGAAACTGGGCCTGACGGGCCCCACAGCTAGAACAATAGAAGTCTGGCACCTGCTCCAACGACGGATGGGGTGGAATGGGCGATTGACTAAGGCTACCCCATTCTGGGAGCCAGACTGTCTGGGGAGGCTGAGCACCTGCGCAGGTTTCGACAAGTGGGAACTTATTGGCATCTCCACGGTGGGGGACGTATGGATTAAGGGCAAAAAGGCGTCCTTCGCTGAGATTCAGCTTAAATATCAGCTCGCACCCTCTGAATACTATCGATATCTACAAATAAGCCATGCTATTGATGGCGCCCTGCCTGCAGGGACTCCCCTTCCAGACTACTCACCTCTGGAAGACAGATTGTTACTAGATCCGATGGACCGCAGGGCAATCTCCTTAACATACAAAAAACTAATAAATAATCATGCAGACACAATGCTGAAAACACGAGCCAGGTGGGAGACGGAGGTAGGCGATATGACAGATGAGGAATGGAGGGATGCGCTTGCTTCCCCTCGGGAGGTGGCGATTCCTATGCGACTCCGCCTAGTCCAGCTCAAAGTTTTGCACCGCGTGTATTTTGATGCGGTCCTGCTGTATAAACTAGGCAAGCGTCCCGATGAGCTGTGCCTTCGCAACTGTCAGCAGGTCGGCACATTTACTCACATCTTATGTGCCTGCCCCCTGATACAGCACTATTGGACAGAAATCACCCGACAGATGGCGAGGGCCATTGGCAAACCAATCGCCCCCTCTCCTAAGCTATGCCTACTGAATCTGTGGGACGATACAGACCTGGCCCAGGCGGAGCAGGAATGGGTGGCGCTGGGGTGGGCCATAGCTAAAAGGAACATCGCCCAGAGGTGGGGGGTAGCCACCTTGCCACTGCGAGGCGCAAGGGCCAAGGACATGGACCTAACTATGATGGCTGAAAAAACGGTCTATAAGGGTCGGGCTGCCCCAAGAAATGGGACTTAAAATGGGGCCGATGGAATAAATATCGAGGGGACATTTGTATTTCCCCCACAGTAGAACTTCGACGAGAGAGGCAGGCTATTCTGTATGAACTGGGAGCCGGGGCGGAGGTATAATTCCGTGGGGAGGCCCAGCGTGGACTGTGTGTGGACGAGCCCGCAGGCTTTAACATGTTCTGGGATCCACATTTATGACGTTTCACATTGTGCATTGTTTCTGTGCCTATACCTTTGCTGTGCTTCCCGATGTCTCCAATGCCCAAATAGATGTACTACGCATGTATGTGGTATCAGTTGAGTGTCATGACTGCTGTAATGTTATGGATTTAATCTTAATAAAAATTGTTATTTAAAAAAACAACTGTGACTGTATCTTGTTAATTCAAAGGCATCATTTTGTTTTTAATAATTCTAATTACAACATTTTGACACGTAAGTGTTTCTCACTGAAAATAATTTAGTGCAGTGTTATCATGAAAAGCAATACTTTATTTTTATCTCTTACTGCTAAAACTAACGTCAACACACATTAAAGACATTACCAACTGTGATGCAAAAAAAGTACTCATAGGTATTAACCCTAAATATGTATGCCCACACCCTTAATAACCTAACACTCCAAACCCTTAACACCAGACTCAAACTCTTAATCCTATACACTACGTCCTTAACACCTACCCCTACACCCTTTTCGCCTAATCCATAATGGCTGAACCCATACCTTCTGTACTACAAACGCATAACCCCAGGTCCCTTAGCCCTTTATACTTAGCACATACCCAACTCTCTATCTCAAGCACCTAGCTCCAATCCTCATACCTTAACTGCTGAACCTCCTCTTGCTGTCCCTATTTTAATATACTTTGAAAACAAGCATTTTGGTTAGTGTTCCTTCTCAAAGTATCTATTTAGAAGTTTTATTTTAAAAAATAGTTGGTTTTGTAGTTTTGAGCAATACGACAACCACTGAATCCACTGGGCTTTCCTTCTGCATTGTCGCCAAGATAGGATAGATAAATCTCCTTCACTTCGATTAGAGCTGCAACTACTGATATGTCTCATACACAGTCTCAGTTGCCAAAATAGGGTAGATAGATATCCTTCACTTGGAGAAGAGCTGCAACTACTGCTATGCACTCATGGAACATTCTCAGGAAAGACCAAAAGCCGAATGGTAGACCATTAAAAAAGATTATGTGCTTATGCAATTGGGAAATGGAAATACATAGCTTGCTGGAAAAGTACATGCAATTCTAGCATCTCCTCATTCATATACCCATTTGCTGTTCTCATTACCTTCTTCCACACCAGGAATTATCTTGAATAACTGCCTTTTTCCCTCGTATACTCCTGTAATGCACTTCATTTTTGCTTTTGCTGGAGCACATAAACTTCTTAAAGTAGGTGGCAAGATACAGTGCTTGACCCTCCATGTATGTTTGGTGGTGTTTCACAACAGGTAAGACTGATGTATTTCATTCTTTTTTCTTTAAAGTAAATTGCAACATTTGTCAATCAAGCTGAGGAAAAATGAGGGTCTTGTGGGTAAGGCATTGCTTTATTTTAGTAGGAGGCTTTATGTAATGATGTATTGTCACCTCTTGCCCTCAAGGGTCACCTTTGATGCAAGTGAGGCCTGTGTTCGTGTTAGTGCTGGCATGAGTGCCAACAGTAGGGTCTACAAACATGGTGTCAGGAACATTTTGTTGGCCCCGAAATGAAGTATGGTGCACTCGTTCATTCTTTCTTTCTATTCCTGCACTATTTCAGGTACCAGATTCAGCTTTACTTTGATCATTGTGTCTGCATGTATACCAAACAGTGTATTCCCTGTAAAAAGACAGGTTCTTCTTCTGCTGAGCACCTGACTTTAGTCATTTGTGTCTCAGTCATGGTGACTGATATTTGGAGATGTCAAGCCTGTAATATCCTCTGGGGTACTATTGATCTATTAGAAAAGCGAATGTCTTTGTTCACCACCTCCAAAAAATCTAGTCACTCGTGTCTAGGGAGCATTTCAGAAAACCCGTCATGTCTTTCACAGTGAATGGTCAAGTTTTATCTAAAAGTGCAGTACAACTGCCCCTTTCTTAGTACTTGTAGCTAGCTAAATCCATTTTATGTCTTTTCTGGAGGCAGAGAAGATGCTGTTGACACATTAAGGTTTGCCACTGTTGAGACAGTGACCTTATCTGGCGAAGAATTCCGACACAGCATGCGTTCTCAGAGTCATCTTGAATCCGTGTCTGGCATCAGGGTTCCCAACCACTGTGCAGTTGTGAGGGGCTGTTGATGGCTTTTTCCCAAGTTTTTTCCATGGAGGAAATTAGGATCATACAGTTTGTTTGGCGTTCTCTGTGGTTGTGGTGTAGTCGTGCTATTAAGAGCAGCAGTCCCTGCATAGGAATTCTTCCTTCTCTGCCAACTGCCTACTAGGAGGGATCAGCCAGACAGATGTTCTTGTGAACAAAGCAGGATAACCACAAAAAACGAGAACATCCTCAATGGCACAGGTCCTGAGTTCAGACGTATGCCTGGTTGGTGGAGAACCATCTACCAAACTATGACTACACTGGGCAATCTTTCCGTTGACGCAGAATATCTAGAGGATGCATGTTAAGAGATTGACGGCAATAGTGCTGGTGATCCTGCTTTCTGTGGCACTAAGAATTCATATCTCTTTACATCATGTGGGAATGACACAGTCTGGGTTATCTTGTTCCTCTTGGGGAGAGCCGAAAGTGATGTAAAAGTGCTGAAATGGTACCAGCAGCTTCCCTGTTCTTATTACTGGCCAAAATCCATCAGTCACAAACTCTGAAGAGGCAAATCCCGTTCTGGACACCTAATACCCTTCTGGATGTTTAGTGGGTGCTCTTGGTTAGTGTGGCTGTTAGGAAGGCACAAGATATACTGAACATGCAGATCTGACTTCTTTTTGTCACATGGTAAACAAAATATCTGTGGAGATAAAGTTGGATTTTTTTTCACTCACAAAATAATATTGTGGAGAGGGATAGGGAAACAGGAGGACAATTAAGATGATGGGTGAAGTGAGACTAACTGATACGAGCTTAACTTCTCTAAACATTCATTAACAGTGGTAGCAAGTTTTGCAGAAAACTATTAAAAAAACAACTAATCTAACCCTGAAGATAGACAATCCACCTCCTGCCTTCTACTTGCCATATTGTTCTCCATCCCACCAAGAGTAACAGAATTCAAGTTACTGTCCACTCAGTCACCATATATTTACCATGGAAAATATTTGGGTTGAAAAAAGTATGGTGCGTTTAAGAAGATTGAAGGAGAGGGGATGAACAGGTTACTTACCTGTAAATACAAATCTGTGGCATTGGTATCTTTCATGAATTCACATGCTTGTATCATCTCCTGATGTCAGGCTGTAAACCCACAGGAGTGAATGTTTAATACAGCAGTTTTTCAAAACAGCAACCGACATTGAAAACAAAGGACAAACCAGGATACAACACACTTACCCCATCCAGCTCATTATGTTACCCGAAGTCCAGCCAATCAGATGGATGAGATCCAGGTTTCAACCCAACTAATAGCTTTATGGACTGGGAGATATGAATCTATGTAAGATACCAATGCAGGAGAACTGTAGTTACAGGTGAGTAACCTTCTTCTGTAGCATTAGATCTTTCATATATTCACATACTTGAATAATAATTCTAAAAGCAATTATTTATCAAAATATTATGCAAAAATAAGGTGCATCTTATGGAAAAAGGCTATGCCCTTTCCTTGATCAAGATATACAAGGACAACCAGGTTGCTGCTCTACAAATGTCCAATGATGGCACAAACCACAACAGAACAGGGTGCCAGTATCAAACGAAATGGCACAGGACCCCAAATTGGGTCCAGCACCTCCTATTAAGAATCGCATGGGGGCCGTTCAGAACGGGAAGGCCATCCTTAGTGGAAGAGGATACCTCACACACATAATAGTGTCATGCTTCATCATCAGCATCCCCTCCCCACCCCGATAAGATGGTACTACCGAGGCAGACTCGACTTCTGCGAAGACTTGGTGGTAGAGGTTCTTACATAAAACTACTGGACAGTAACAGGATCCAGCTAAATTAAAAATACCTTCGGGCTCCTCAGTTATCACTTTTATTCGTGAAGACCCTAGGAATGCAAAAATCCAATCTAATGACGGGTGTCACAGAGTGTAATGACTTATGCCCGCCCTATATTTGCCAACATGTTTCTGCCCTCAAAACTTAGCCTAAAAGGTCTGGGGCATTTATCAGGGCCAGAGGATCCCTACAGTGCTAACCTAGGTGTCAAAAGGACCCTAGATATTAATGTAAGTGAAATACCTACTAAGTGTCTCAAGTGAATCCTACCTGGGCTACTACTTCCAGGATTCCATAGATAACTTATTTAGGGAAAAACAGAAAACACGAGTATGTACACATCTGTGTCACAAAGAGAGACAACACACTGCCTACATATGTATACAGCCATATTACAAAGAGATAAAATATCAAGATCCCTCATCCATGCTAAAAGGATCAAGGAAAACGTTCAATTATCATCCCATGGTTCATTAATCCCCCTAATACATCACCCAACACGTGTAATTAATGGAAGCTACAGTGGCTAGTGACTATGAATGGTACGTGTAGTGGGCACCCATACATGTTGCAGGACCAACTAGCTCTACATGCACAGACAAAAGTTGACATTACGCCTACTATGTATTGGACTGAGTCTAATCCATGGTTAGTTAAGAGGCCTGTATTATAATTAATAAAACTGCATAATCTACAAATTCACTACTGCAACTACGTTTTACCCTAAGCTTTAGGGCGTGCCGATAGGCTGGTCAAGGAGTGTGGGGTATCCTTCATTGTCACACTCTGCAAAGTCCGCAACAAGTGATGTGTGAGGGATAAAAAAGGGGAAGGAAGAAACTGACGCATTCATATTTATTATAAGAGGAAGGCATGTCCATTGACAAGTGACATAATCCCCTAGCTACTCATGTATCCATGTCATAAGAAGGCCAGGTGTTTATCTTATCAGCTCGACTCTTCTATTTTAATCTCTAAAGTCAATCATACTTTGTTAGTGGCTGGTGCCAAACAACCTCATTATGGCAGCTTGTGATAATGTTGTAAAATTGTGATAATGTTGTAAAATTATTCCAATGTTGTGCATCTTGACTCAACTGGAACCCCAGTAGTTGGTGAATATGGGCTACTTGGGCAACTCCATCGGCCCCAGTGATATTGTGCAGGGCGTTGACCCAGAGATCAATTGAACCATCAATGTATCAGAAGTGTGTCCTGCGCCACCCTGTCACATAATTGTCTATCTTTTGTAGGCACTAATCTTGACTTATAATTTGGGATTTAGAACTAATTGTTTCAGAAGATTTATTGTTTGATTAAGTGCATCCAACGTTTGCTTTGATGAAGATGTCCTGAACAGCTAGTCATCAAAATATGGATCTACTCCTATCCCATGAAAGCACAGGTAAACGTATTTTGTGACTCTCATGGGCGCTAACTTGAGGCCAAACCGGAGGGATGGAATTGATAGTGTTGACAGTCTACTATAAAGCGCAGATACTTCCACTGTTTGCAATGGATGGCAAATGGAACTACGCATCCTCTAAATCCATGAAGGCTATGTAGCCTTCTTTGTTCATGGATTGTATCATACTCCGTTGAATGATAGCATTCTGAACGTCTGCATTCGTTTATATTTGTTTAAGTCCACTAGATCGAGAATAGGCCTCCAATTCAAGTTCTTTTACTGAATGAGGAAAACCGAATGGAACAGAATGGAGTAGAGTAGAGCACTAGGTTCCTTTTGCGGTGTGCTTCAGTCCGTAGTGCAACGTTTAGCAATAATTTATTCTCTTTTTTAAATCTTCTAAATGACAATGGCGTTCTTTGACTTGAGGTGCTACTGGTGCTGATGATGCCAACTATCAAATGGCCGTAATTCACTTTGTCCCACCAAAGCTATCCTTCTGTATGCTTAAAGAATGTTTGCATCTTTCCTCCCACTGGCATGGTCGATGAGTGGGTAAGACATATCGGGAGTCAGATTTGAAGACTTCTTTCATGGCCCTTTTTAGAAGTTGGGCCCCTGCATTTTCTCTGTTGTCTTTCTCCTGGTTGTCAGTTTTATGTGGTGTTGTGTTTTGCTCCTGTGTAGAATTGCCTTCCTATAAAGAAGAGAAAAAAAAGAAAAGCCTCCAGATTGAAAGGATCCCTGGGCACATTGATGCCTTCTATAAACAAGCATTTGCAATGCAATAGGTCTCGCATTTGCGAGAGTTTAAGCTATTGGCATTGTAAATGATAATGCCTTTTATTTATGTTTTAAAAACCAACACATAAATAAAAGGCATTGTCATTTACAATGCCAAGAGCTCAAACTTTTGCAAATGCGAGACCTATTGCTTTGCAAATGCTTGTAACAAAATGTTTCCCATCTGGGATAGCAAATGCAAAGATGGTGGTCAGCTGTCCCTTACAGGCCACCATCCGTGCATTTATATGCAACAAGCACAATTAATATTCATGCGGCACGTCGTTTTGAAATGCCCTGCGAATGCGTAATTTTCAATGCGAACTATCAGTCACATTTCAAATTTTCCTGTTTGCAGAACAGTCTATGTGCAATATGCATATCCGTGGTCTGCAAATGGGGGCATCCAACGTTGAACATTTTAAATAAAGTGGTTTGAAAAAGGGCAGAGGTTGGGAACCACCAAGGCCTGGGATAGGAGGAGCTGCCGCCCAGCAAGAGCACTGGATGCACTTTATGAGCAGCTTCAACCCCTCCAGAAAGAAAGGCAGGGTAAACTTTTGGAATATTGGATAAATAAACACATGCAAAATAATACTTTTTGTTAATTTAAAAAACCATCTCTCAGGAATGATTTGTAATTAACTGAGAACACCCACCATAGGGATAGGTAGTGAGAAGGGGCAATAATGAGTTTTTAGGGCCACATCTATTTGCACGTATATAAATAGATAAAAAATATATTCACCATCTTACCGGTAATTACCGATGTAAAGGTACTCTTCATGTTATTACCGCATTGTAATTACTTTTAATGTAAAAGCTGGCGATGTACCAATTTACATTCCTCTCATAAAACAAATTATTACAATTTACATTAACGTACCTTCCACACAGCTTGAGATAGGACTGGAGATCATTGCTATGGCGCATCTATGACAGAGTGTACTGTGTTATGGTCCAAAATGCTGATCAGCGGTCAGAGCACACAGGTTTCCATCATTCAATGAGAGGTGCTAGTGAATGATGGAAGGGGAACTCTGCCTCACTAGCTTCCGTAGACATCATCCCTACCCTGTCCTTTAAACAGCAAGAGTAGCTGCTCTATAACGGATCTATAACGCAGCCTAAAATAGGGGATAAGTAGGATTTGGACCTATACCTAAAAAACGAATTACCCACAGTTCCTGTTTCTGTGTTTTATAATGTATGTGTCAATCAAACCTTCGAGCAGTAGTGTCAGATGTGGTAAAACAGATAAGGGCTCATACATGAATTGTGCATGCATCCTGGGCTTCACCAGACTAGTTTTGGGACAATAACTGGTGCCCTGTGCAAAAAAATGCCCCAAAACCAAAATGTTGGAAATCATGGAGGTTGGGTCATTGTTAAGCCAGAAGACCTGGCAAAAGTCCGCCCCCTCCTTCTGTGGGCTCGACTTTGGCGTACCCCTGAGTTAGCTAAGTATGCTGAGGGACTGTCTGAAGTATTGTCTCTGCCTTCTTGGCATAAAATTAAATGGCTGAGAGATGTTAAGACCTTGCTTTGTGATCTCGGCCTCAGAGATGCCTGGGTGAACAAAACCTCACCTCCGAAGGCTGAACTGAAGAAATTGTATTGGAGTTGGGTTATTGCGAAGAGAAATTCTAGTCCTCATGGCGCTAGAAGTACTATTGAGTTTCTAAGGTTCAAGGAAGAAGTGCGTTTTGAGCCCTATCTCGATATCATTCAGAATCCTTTTGATCGAGCTCTTTATTTCAAATTTAGGGTTGGTACACTCCCAGTTCGCGAATTAACTGCACGTTGGAAACCACCCTCCCAGACGTCACCATTTTGCTTTTTATGTGAGACTCAAGTTGAGTCAATTGCTCATATTTTATTTGTATGCCCCCAATACAAAATTCCAAGGTCTTATTGGCTCAAACCCTTGTGTAAAGTCTTAGGCACAAGAGACCATCTCACAGCTTTGCGCATTCTCAAATCTGATACGCGTTCTTTGTATGTCTGCGCACTTTCCAAGTTTTTGAGGTGGTCTTGGCTTTTAAGAACAAAAGCCCTTGCAGTTCATGCTTAAACAGTTTGTCTGTATTCTTTTTTAAGCAAATTGTCCTATTTATTCTGTCTATATGTATTTTAATTCCTTGTTTGTTCTGGAAATATGGTGATGTCACAGTTTTTCAGCTAAATACTTATTTGTAAATATTACAAATGTAAATGCTTTTAAGATATGTTTTTATCGAAATAAAGCTCATTTCATTCATTCGTTAAGCCAGTGCCCTCAAGCCTCGGCAAAGAGGGTCACTAAACTTTTTATTTCTCCCTGACTCCCTACAACAAGCGGGACTGAAAGCGATTGTGAAAGTGATCGCTATTGAAAAAAAAAAACAGGACCGCGAGTGGTGCATGCGCGCGCGCCACAGAGAACATGTGTTTTCAATTATCGCGCCCGTGTCTGGGCACGATAATTGAAACCACAAGGCCTTTGGTGCGCGTAATAGACACCAATAGGCCATGGGCGGAGCAATGCGTCCGCCTTTGGCCTATTGCGTGCCGTCTTTGGGAAATACATGCACTCAAAGGCCAATCGCAGGCTCAGTTTTAAAACCCCCTACAAAAGGGCTCTCGCCTGCGCGAGCAGTGCTGTGCACTGCAACGCTAGGGCGCGAGCCCTAAAAAGGAGTATTGTTGCCCTTAGCAGTACTTCTAGTGACTTGGCAGTATCAACATTGGTCTTAATTGTTTGAAACGCATCAGAGATGTGTTTACCTAAAAAGGCTTTGTCCATGAAAGGGCATATCAATTACCCTTGATTGGACCGTAGATCTACAGGTAGTACTGCAGAGGCACCACATCTCCTAAATATGGCACCTATTGTCATCTAGTTGAAGTCCACATTGGAGGCACAAAGGGGTGAATCTATAACAGCTGATAAAGCTTGTGGTTTCACAGGATAGCTTTGGCTTGTTCTCTACAATCATCAGAAAATCTATAAAGGAACGGGGATATATCATTCTATATCTGTTGAACACACCATTATAGTATTACACATGCAATAGCTATTTTCACTGCCGCAAGCACGCTTATTTTCTTACCAATTGTGGCAGGGTTACATGATCTCCTTTGACCCACTGCTGAAATAACAACTTGTTTTTACTTGGCGCGGGCTTTTAATGTTGTCCGATCTGATAACTAGAGAGGTTCTAGTTGCAGGATTTCTCATCCATGAGAGACCCATGTCCCATATATAATCTAACACTGGACTAGTACAGATTGACTTTTTGTCAGTATCTTTGAAATAAAAAAAAAATGTTTTCTCCTCCACAGTTGAGATAGGCAAGTTATATCTTTGGGCTGCTCTATCCCCCAACATGTGAAAGAGTACACATCATCAGATGGAGAGATTCACAGAATTTGTTCCTGACAAGGTTGCTCCGCTGGGGCATAATCCTGTCAACTCCAATCTTAGGTGTTTGGCAGAAAAGTATCAGAATCATGTTCAGCGTGGTTGTTCCCCATATCTTGATCATATCCTTCCAAATGCATGTCTTTTTCAACATCTCTGAAATGCTCTGGAGGATGAGACCAGATCTTCTTGAGCTACAATTCTAGGATGTGGCACATCCTGCTGTTTTGGAGGTGTAATGGTTGCAGCATCAATTCTGCCATCAGTGTTTGTGACAGGGTTGATTGGTTATGTGGTGGTCTGCAGTAAAAAATCTCCATCACCTTTACATTGAGTGTAAAAAATCCATAGGCACAAACACACAACCGTATAAGACGTGACCATGAGGGAATGATCTGTGTAGGCTGACCATTATAGATAAGTTCCTGATATCCATATGGATCTTCTTCATAATCTCAGTTATAAGCAATACATTGAATGTCCAGCTCCAGCTTGAGAGGTTCCATGTAACTGTACATCATCTTCACCAGAAGATACTTGATGGTCATCAGATTTGTGGTTTGAAAAACATTGCTCATGTCCAGATTCAGATGATGATTCATCCAACAACTGCATGGCTGATTGTGGTGTAATTCTTATTGGAGAAACCCTAGATAATAATGACAGCATAGAATTATAGGTGTTTGAGGCTAGGTCAGGGTAATGGTAGTCACATTGGTACTAGGGGAGAAGTTACTACAGCTATAGTTGTCACTGCTTATGTTGTCAATAATGGCACAAATGTAGTCGTTGACGGTTGTGTCTTGGACGACGATGGCACCTACGTGGATGGTGGAATCTTCACTGACAGAGTCTTGGCTAATTGCAGCTTCATCAACAGTTCCTTAGTCGATAGTGAAACAGTTGCCATAGGGTATTTTGAAGTAAACTTACTGGTTGACTTTGATACCAGTTTTAGAGATGGTTCCTTCATGTGGAGCCTTTGTTGATGGCTTGCCAATCGTCTATGTTGTTGTTGACTGTTTAAAAATTGGAAAGGTTTGTGATACCATCATAGGTGGTCGAGGCAGGGAGGAGCGTGGCCAGCAGCTGATGGAGACTGATGCGAGCTGTGGAGCTCCGACTGCTGTATCCCTGTTTTCAAATATCCTGATCCCCTGACATTGCGGGGAGGAGCCGCAACCTGAACAAAAGCCTTCTGAACCGTGACTGCCGACCAGGCGGTGAACTGCGCCGCAATTACTGCCATCTGCGAGGGTGAAATGGCGGTTGTCCTTTCGGCGGCCCAGGCACAGAAAAGATGGCGGGTGAGACCTGACTGCTCCCGTTGTTCCAGACCTGCGGGAAGATCGGACGACTAGGACCGGGTGCACTCGCCTGAGCTGCCTGGCGGACTGCGGAGTGCTCCTGAGGAGGTGAGGAGAGGTTGGAGAGCCTTTAGACACTATATTGACCCGCAGCACTGACTGCCCACCCTGCCCCGGTCCTAGTCACAAAATGGCGATCGGGCAGAGAGTGTCCTGAGATCTCGGCCAAATTAAATGGCGGCCTGCTCGTGATGAGCCCACAGATGCCCCTCCTGTGAGCAACGTACCAGGGCAACTGCAGGGCGACGTGGAGCCACATTGTGGAGGCTGGTGACCGGGGTATTGCCTACAGGAAGGACCTCGCAGAACCCCAACCAAAATGGCACCGGGCTCCCCCTGAATGTATCGGTTTGTCTCCTCGTGGCATGATCTCTGGGACGGAGGTCGTTGTGACCCTCAGGGACTGAAGCCCGGCCCACACCACACATCGCCATAGCCCGGTACCCCATTTTGACTGGCCCCCATGTGACGCGGAACCCGGGGACAACCACTGTGGAAGGGAGTGTGAGCATTCTGTTTCCTTTCCCGAACCCCTGACGAGAACAGAGAGTGTCCAATGATAGCGGCCCCGCACAGAAGCACCTCGATATAGCGCCTACGTAACGGATGTAGCGCCAGCCACCGGGTATGACTTGCTGGCTCTCTGTGGAGCATACCTGGGGTGAGTGGTGACCACGTGACTTCACAACAGAGGAGAACACTAGTGCCGACTACTGGGCCTGTTACACACTCCAGAGACGAAGCGGAGGGGAGAGGATGCGAAGTGCTGCGGAGTTCAAGAATTGGAGAATACTTGTGAGAACGGCGGACTGCTGAGTGGTGTGTTGTTTCGGCAAGACCTCTTCGCTCGCACCACAGGAAGTGGGAGAGATCACTTGTGGCGAGGTCGGTGAAGGCTCTCTGGGCTGTGGGAGCGCGACGGATGAGAGGCGGCCTAGCGCAATTGGAGGTGATCAGATGCGCTATTTCTAGGGGACACTGGGCTCCCTCAGACGCCAATTCTGCACGCAATAGCTCCGAGATGGGGAGACCACAAAAAATGCGAGGCTTCACGGCTCTTAGTGTGGATGTCCCTGGACCCCACTCCGAAGATGAAGAGGATGTGCCCGAAACAAGTGGAGAGTTGCCCTCCCGGAAACCTGCATTAACTGACATAATGCAAGCTATAACGGCCTCCAGATAGGCGCTAGAGGGAAAGATAGATGCTATCGGCTCAGACCTCAACTTACTCAAAGACGATCACCGCAAGCTCAAAGACAGAGTAACAAACAATGAAAAAGAGTTATGCGGCCTGCTGGATGAAGTACAGGGGATGCGCCGATCTCTTTCTGTCCTGGAAACCAAGGTGAAAATCCTAGAGCTGCGTGCTGAGGACAGTGAAGAGAGATTACAGCCGAACAATATCCGCGTTATCGGGATACCGGAAAAAACAGAGGGACCCGACATGGTTAGCTACCTAGAAGACTGGCTCCGAGCTGAGTTGGCTCCAACGGGCCTGTCCCCCTTTTATGCCCTGGAGCGGGCTCATAGAGTACCGGCTAGGCTGCCAAAACCAGGAGCTCCTCCCCGACCTATGGTGGCAAGACTATTACACTTCCGAAATAGAGACCACATCTTACAATGTGCTCACCAAAAACAAACTCTCCGCATCGACAATAGTCATGTCATAATCTTCCCAGACTTCACGAGGGAAGTAAATCGAAGCAGGGCCTCATTCGCTGCTGTCAAGGCTAAACTGCGCAAACTGAACATGCCCTACGCAATGCTTTTTCCCGCTCGCCTTTGGGTGGCGGACCCAGCGGGAGTGCACTTCTTCAATTCGCCACAAGAAGTTTGGGACTGGCTGGTGGCCCACAGCTCAATGGATGGACCTGCTCCAACTCCAGGGACCCCGCAGCGGGGTCCTCGTACCCATTAGATGGGCTCCAAGGCGCCTTCGCCCAGGGAACCCAGCCTGGAACAGCATAAGGTGTTGTAGGCAGTGGTGCCACACAGTCAGACCAGCCCTGGCTTCTCTTCAGGAGGGAGGGAACGTCGCATTAGCAGATCGGAGTCCTCACGAGACCACAGCGGCAATGACAGCTTGAGAGCCAACATGCCAGTGGTTACGCCCCAAACGGCCGATGATCTAGTGTAAGGAGCGTGGCCTGACATTCAACATGCAGATCTTCCTGATGCCTAACAGCTTTCAAGAACTGGTATTCCCCCCCCCCCCCCCTTTTTGGACCTCTAGATAACATCCAGCCGAACTGGGGCTTATCGATTGGAATAGTTAACGGGGAGGCGGCACCACGGGGTATCTTGCAGGGTTCTTAGCGGGAGGCTGCCCCTACCTTTGTCACTTGAAACTGGTTGGTGCTATCACAGTTTGGATGTGGACGCCCAGTTGGATACCTGTCCTGGGGAGGGGGGAGTTGGGTATGTTTCTCTAGTTGGAGTATTTCAAGGGGATCCAGACGGGTCGGGGGTGGGATTCTTAAGGACTACATGAGTAGAGTTCAGCAATGGGACCCCATTAGGCTTGGCTCTCGTGGAATGTGGCGCCATAAGATACACTCCTATCTGATTCGTAGAGGCATTCAGATCGCATTCCTTCAAGAAACCCATCTCCTGGCGCAAGAAGGAAAGGCGTTACAGCGCCGCTGGAGGGGTCAGGTTTACTATACTACACACTCTGCATTTGCGAGAGGGGTATTGATATGGATATGGGCAGGGGTCCCATTCCAATGCACAACACAGGTGATCGGCCCAGAGGGCAGATTTGTGGTAGTGACAGGGAAACTAGACGGTAGACACCTTACCCTGGGTAGGATACAAGCTAACGAGGGTACAGCTACGTCCACAAATGTGGAATGGGACGCCTACAATGCTGTGCTTAGAGGGCGGTGCATATCTGAACTGGCTGGGGTTAGGAAGGTTCTCCTTCAGGATATTCAGCGAGATGATGAACATCTGCGCGCCCTGGAAAAGGACAGACCTGAAAACCCGGGCAAGCACCGGGAGTTGCTAGAGGCGAGGGAGGCAGTGGCCGCTCACATGGAGCGTCTACACGGCTTCGATTATAAGACCTACATCACGAGGGCACATTTGGAAAGAGATAAGTCTGGAGCCCTCCTGGCTTGGTTGGCGAATCCAGCTACGCGACGGTCAGTTACATTAGAACTCAGAGACCAGAGGGGTGTAGCTAGACACGACCAACAAGGGATCAATGATATATTCTTCGACTATTACACTGAGCTTTATCGGAGCAGACTGGCCCCATCTGAGGATGAACTGCAGGAGTTCACACGAGAAGCTGAACTACCTGCGCTCGATGAGGATGCGGCAACTTTGTTGGGACGTTAGATCGAAGTACGGGAGGTGCGTGGTGCCATCAAAAGTATGTCCCGTAACAAAACCCCAGGCACTGATGGCCTCCCGATAGAATTTTACCTCGCTTCGATTGACCTCCTTGCTCCCCAACTTACGCTATTATATAATGATGCCAAGAGGTTTGGCAAATTTCCTGTCTCCACTAGAGAGGTGATCATCATTCCACTACTAAAACCGGGCAAGCAGGCATGGGATAGAACGGCATATCGCCCTTTGTTCATGCTCAATCTTGATTATAAAATAATAAGTAAGATCCTGGTCTTCCGGTCGCTCCCCCACATAACCACCCTCATACATGCTGACCAATACGGGTTCATCCCTACCAGGAACATGGCCCTAAATATCAGAAGGCTCTTGCATATATTAGAAGCAGATTCCTACAACGCTGACACTGCTGCGATTTTCGCAGTAGACATAGAAAAAGCCTTTGACAGTTTGGAATGGGCGTTCCTGTTTCATGTAATGCAGAAAATGGGGCTTGGTCTCGAGTTCGTGAAGTGGACAGCTCTGTTGCACGCTGACTCCACCGCCAGTCAGGACTGGGGGAGTGATCTCTGAAGCATGCAGGGTGGGACGGGATACACGGCAGGGGGGTCCCCTCTACCCGCTGTTGTTTGCTCTGGCGATGGAACCTTTGGCAGCGCATGCTTGATCGGGGCAGCGTACCGGGGGCTGGATATCCATAGACATGTGCATCATATTGCACTTTATGCGGTTGACCAGCTGCTCCTCCTTGCAGATTCGGGAGAGGCCTTACTTGGGGCAAAATGTTTGCTCCACGCTCTCAGCAGAGTGGCAGGATTTAAAGTGAATTGGTCCAAATCATGCCTATTGCCGGCGCGCAGGGATAGAATAGGCCCAAAGTGCACGGAGGGAGTAAATTGGGAGGACAGATGCTTGCCCTACCTGGGCACTCTTATCTATCACAGACAGGAGGATATTCTTGAAGGTAATATTGGGAAGGCCATTGGGGGGCAAAGGATAACTTTGAATTCTGGGGTTCCCTACCGCTCTCAGTAGTAGGCCGAATGGCGCTGCTCAAAATGGTGAGCCTCCCGCGGCTCCTATATCTCTTTGGGACCCTGCCGATCTGGATCCCAGCGCCCTACTTCAAGCAGCTCCGTACAATGGTCACTGCTTTCCTGTGGGGGAAGGGTAGCCCTCAGTACACTTATGCGCCCTCGAGCGGTGGGAGGTCTAGCGGTGCCAGACTATGAGACTTATTATTTAGCAGCCCAATTCCAATGGCTCACACAATGGGTAGCGAGGGCCACTAGAGGAGAGGAGGAACTAGGAGCAGTTTTGTGGCCCCTGATGGTGCTGTCCCGCATAGTACTGCGGCTCCCAATCGGTCCGATGTCCCTCACCCTAGAATTTGCCACAGCGGTGAAATGCTGGAACAGGTATTTGCGGAGGGCTTCTATTAAGAGCCCCTATGCGCCGGAAATACCATTACAGATGTGCAGGGCCCTCCCACATGGGGGCAATTGGCAGAGGTTGGAGACTTGGGCACAGCGGGGACTGACCACCATGGGAGACCTTTATGAGGAGGGAGCCATGCTCCCGTTTGACGATCTACGGGCTCGCTATGACTTACCTGGGGGGGATTTCTTACAATACACGGCCCTCACAAAGGCCATCAGGAAACATTGGGGTAGAGGATTAACAGAACCACACACTTCTATGGGGTGCCAGTATGTGGTGATGGCAGCGGGCAACTTTAAAGCGGTGACGTGTCTCTATAGATGCATGACAAATACCTATCCCCCCTGACTGCCCTAAAGCTTAAGTGGGAAAAGGATATAGGGGTGGGCATTCCGGATAAGACATGGAGTGAACTTGTGGAGAGAGCCTGAAAGAGCACGAGGAATACGAGGTTCCAGTTAGTACACTTTCACATTCTACACAGAGCATACCTTACCCCAGCAAAGACGCACGCATATTTCCCGGCCCAGCCAGCGTCCTGCCCGAGATGTAATGCAGACAGTGCAGATTTTAAACATATGCTGTGGGACTGCCTGTTCCTTGATAGTTTTTGGGAGGAGGTAACAGCTTTACTAACAAACCTCACTGACAGGGACCTAGACCCATCCATGGCTCACTGTATCCTACATTGGTTTCCCCATACCTCAAAGAAAAAATAGCTAGTAAATTTATAGATTTGGGTTTCCTACTAGCCAAGAGAACAATTACTACTCATTGGAAAGTGCAGCAGGCCCCTAGTGTTGCTAAGTGGAAAGTGGACTTCCTGAAATGGGCTGAATGTGAGGTTGGGATTAGGTTACAAATTGCTAATCGCACGGGTGGTGAAAAGGCAATGGAGAGGGCGAGATCCTGGGATATGCTTGTCGTAGCTCTCAAATCCCCTGAAGAGGATGTGGAGGATGCAATTGTTAAAGACCCGGTAGCAGTCATAGGTTAATGCATAGTCTGCTTTGCACCCACCTTGCTCTGTCTCCTCACGAGTAGCATTGGCGTTTGACATGCACACCTGCCTTCACTCAGCTTCTCTCTTTCCAATGTGTCGCCCTATTGTGACATTAGCTCTCCTGATCTTTCGTAGCCAGCACTTAAGTGATACGAATTTTCAAAGGTTGGACAATGACTTCTGCAAAGAACTCACACATGGGTTTTGCCTGGGCAGTAGATATGGGCAGCTTACGGCGCTCGAGACATGTCCTCAATAACCTGTTTTGCCATGTATTTCTGATGCACAACTGGGACCTGTAACTGAACCCCCCTTTGTCTTTGTTCGTCATCTTGGTTTCCGTCCTAGATCAATTGAAAATTAATAAAAATTGTTAAAAAAAATAAATAAATAGGTGGTCGAGGCATAATTTTAATGTCCTTTTCAGACCTTCTTCATGATGGTGACGTTTTTAAGGTAGATGCTGGCAGTTTAGATAAACCACAAGTCTGTCCCTTTAGGGCAGGGGCAGATGATCTCTTTGAAAGTGTTCCAAAAGGCCCGAAGCCACCTCATAGACTGGGCATGTAGATGCCTCTAACTTGAGCTGCTTTGTCTTTAAAACACTTTCTTTTTATGATGCCCCAGGAGACGCAGCATTCAGAAAACGTAGCAGCCTGCCCTCTCTGTCATTTAGATTTTTTGCAGAAGGTTGCACAAATCTCACAGACCTCATGTTTGTGGTCTGATTTATAGCGAGGCCCATGTGAAGATACACTTCACATGGGCGTCTTCAGTGTAGACCTTTCTAGCACCACAGTGCTAAAATATTTTTCAAAAGAGCCCTTGGCTGAGAGGAATCAGCCATGATTTGAGTAGAAGAAGCAACAACAGGTACCACAGAGCTTGAAAATGTTAGGCGGATCAGCCATATGCTCACTGGAAGTGAAGACTGCAGGTTGAAATTTCACCAGAAGCGAATCTGGGCAGAGTTTAGTCAAGTCCCTGCTGCCAATTACAGGGCGCTAGAAAATCTGGCAATTGGAGCTTTTGAGGAGGGTTGGAACCTGTAGCCCTTCCACCTGATTGGCAGGACTTCGGTGACAAAATGAGGCAGATAGGCTAAATGTGGTCTATGAAGGTTTGTCTTTTGTTTTCAATTTCAGCTGTTGTTTTAAAAAAGACTGCTATAGCAAAAATAACTACCAGGAGTTTCTTACCTAATGCCAAGAGATGATTCAAGCATGTTAATCTATGAATGATCCATGCTGTAGAACATAAGGTGGTCAGATGCAGGCCTTAGCACTTACCACAGTTCTAGACTCAAATTTGTCAACCGAACATTAACAATTTAGTTGCAATACGGTTTTGATTCTGTTAGGAATTGGGCTTGCCTGGCTCGAGGCTTTCTTTACAAGGCAGACCATGTCACAAGTACCAGTATGCACCTGCTAATATAAATGGACCTGTTCTCAGACTTCTCCCATCACCACATGATTATGTGCAGCAACATGCTTGGAACAAGTTTCAGAACCTCATGAACTACACCCAATGTGTTCCCACAAAGTTTACTCTACAAACCCCACACTTCCACCCATACACATCAAATGTCAAAATGAAAACGGATTCCCACTGTCAAGAAAGCTACATAAAAGCAGCAAAAGAATAATACACATTTTGGATCTTTCAGAGGCCTGACAGAAGAGTGGACCACAACTCATTACTGTTCCTATTTTCTGCAAGAGGCAGAAAGAAAGTCTTTTGCCTTAAAAAGGCTGTCTAGGTTCTGCTCAGCACCAGCTAATAATTCTGCTGACGATTTACTAAATCAATAAATTATATCAAAAGCATCCCATACCTGACATCCGTCTTGGTTGATCCACTTCAGTTGAACATAATCACGGGTGCCATCACTGAGACCGGCATGATAAGCGAGAGCCGACAACCCCTCCTTCTGCAGGGTGTCCGCCATAGTGTCACACTCGTGCCGCGAGAGGCAGTAAACGATTCCAGATTCCTCTGTCAAGCAAGCAAAACAGTGAGAGAAGCACAGACTGGATGTACATTACACAGGACCATAGTGATTAGGCATATCACCTACAGTGAAGAATGGTGGATATGGCAGAAACCGTTATGTACTGTAAAGTAGGAGCACACACCTCCTGGCTCACTCCACCAGGGTTCAGAGAAGCAGGCACATGGGTGATGAGCAACTGAAGCACAATGTTGTAAAAAAGGAGGAGGAATGAGTGTGATAGGGTTCTTATATGTGATTTGTGAGAATAGTACACTGCATCCCACCATTCCTCATGGATAAGAACAATGAGGATAACAAAGGAGTGATGTGTAAGGGAAACTTATTTTGCATTACCCATTCTCTTATGGTTTTAATTATTTTTGCATGTCCTACCATTAGAACATAGAGAAGACTCAAGTATATTGCAGCAGATGTCACAGAGAGAGCTCTAAATGTATTAACACATACTAAGCTGAAGGTCTCAATATGCCACAAGCCACACAGGCAGTCCCTGGATGTGCCAACAGATGCTGCATAGGCAGTTTTTGGGGTGTGGTAGTAGATCAGTCATTCTTTTAAAACAACAATATATCAGTATCTATCTGACAGATGAGGGGTATTAATCTGTAAAAAATTAACACGAATGAAAGATTACAAGCACTGTTTGTTTTTCAAGTCACATCACTATGTCCTTTTTAGGGCTTTGTGTGGGGAAAAGATGTTACGCATCATATAATCTCTGGCATATTTAGCTCTTCTGTACCCTACTAGCAAGAGCATTGAACATGTATCAGTTAAAGGAGGATAGTGGAGAATGAGCCATAACACAAAAGAATGTTTCTTGAGCAAAAGCATGTCCTACCGATGTGTATGGCCTCACTCCACGAGTTCTTTTCCTCTCTAACTAAAGTGAAAGACATAATATAGAAGGAGAGCTACTTTTTTGTAATCCGTTTGCACCATCATGGGACTTTTCATTAAAACCATAATTATTGAACAGTGAGGGATTCCGGAGCACCTTTATCAATATGCATTTATTCAGGCATCTTGAAGTGAATTTAGTTTGTTTATAAAGCAAAATAGAGTTAGAAATGTAACCTTTTCCAATTCCTTTTCAAATAAAATAAAATAAATAAACCATAAGAGGGATCGATATCTAGCAGCATTAGGAAGTTGATAAGGAACAGTGATGCTGCCCCGAAATTTTGTGCTATGGCCATTGAGACCTCATTTCATTTTGGTGGACAAGCAAGATCCTGTTCTTCGAACAATTAGTGTCTACTGGTACCGCTGGGAAATAAAAATTCCCATCATGGAGAACAAGCAATATAAGTAAACCTTCTTTCTCTAGCCCATAATTATTACAGATAAACTGAATCAAAAGCTCATCTCAATGAGGAAGTAGCAAAACAAACAATAAGATCAAAACACATGCAACAAGCATTGAAAATGCAATAGGTCTTGCCTTTGATTAAGTTATAGCCATTTGCTTTGCTAATGGTATTGTATTATAGCTTTGCATTATTTTGTGTATATTTGTGATATGTTGTAGTTGTATGTAGTTAGAATTGTTTTGTTAGCTGTGTAGTAGTTTCAAGCATAGCGTTAGTAGGAAAAGAGCAGTGTTTCAGATTTGGGAGGTGAATAAATAGGATAATAGTATGTGTGTTAATTTCGTATAGTGAGGATTACAATAGCATGAGGCAGACGAAAGGGGCGAGGGGAGAGCAAATATATGCAAATAAAGGCACATATCACAAATATACACTAAATAATGCAAAGCTAGAATACAATACCATTAGCAAAGCAAATGGCTTTAACTTAATCAAAAGCGAGACCTATTACATTTTCAATGCTTCGTTTGCGGGCTGTATGCGAGCGGCCACTGTGGCTCCTGACACATGGGCCGGCACTCTGGGCAGGCGCCCTCAACCAGCATTTACAAGATGGCGGCTGGTGAAACCTCCGGGGCACACCTCCCCAGGACCCTAATCCAGTGAATCTGAAGGTAAGTGCTGGCCACGCCTAACAAGAAAGGACTGGGAAGGCTGGACTTAATATTGACCATTTTTTACAACTAGCCCCAGGTGAAATTTAAATCACAGCATTGTAATTTCAGGAATCGGCATGAAAATTACCAAAATTATGCCAGGTCACATAATTACGTTGCAGTTTGCAACACAATTACAGCGAGGGTGAGTAAAAACAATTAGAACAACTGGAACGTCAGCAGCCATTGTTTGACAATTGTGTACTGTGCTGGAATCATTTTGTGCTAAAAATAAAACGTTAAATGACGGGGATGGAGAAGAGGGCGAAAGGGAAAAAAACCCATCAAAGAGCAAAAAACCAAAATGTAGTATTATAATCACGGTCTAAACGTGCCGCCCCTTCCCCACTCTCCCCATTCCGCTCGGAGTTCAGTGGAAGGCAAGTCTGAACAGTTAGGGTCTGTGGCATTTCCGGAAGCCCTGAGAGTCAGTTCCGGTACTCGCGCCAGGGTTCAGAGGCTACCAGAGAGCCTGTGGCCCCCTGGCTCTCAGTGACCGCCCTTACTGTGTGCTCGAAGTGCCGAGGGGGATCATCATCAGCTGTGCACACACAAAGTGCTGAGCCCTGCTCGGTGCTCGGAGAGGGGAGGTCGTCTGCAGGGAGCTTGGCCGCTGCTCAAGAATGCTTTGGGCGGAGAACTTTAAACGCGAGTCCCGTGCTGGACGCCACGGCAAAAGGGACATTAATATCACTAACGTTTAAAGCGCTTTCACCAAAGCGCTATACAAAGCTACAAAATAATTGAGTGGCACACGAGTTATGCGACGACGTAAAAAACAAATACAACAAAAAGCACTGGTCAAGTCAATAGGTCTTGAGTCCGAGGTGCGTGCAGGCATACATACATTAAGGCGCCACGCATCCCTGCACTTGTAGATCCATACATCCAACCACTGACTCATTCAGTGCAAGTTAAATAAAACAAGCTCTCGACATTTTGCAAAGGCAACTGCTTGTTTACATTTGCATCGCGCTTTCACTTTAAGTGGAAGCGCGATGCAAAAATAAACAAGCTGTCGTCATTGCGGAAACGCTTTCTCCTTAATGAAAAAACAAAGTGCCTAAAATGACTAATGAAGGAGAGAGTGTCACGCCGCCAGTAAAAGATCCAGTCCACCTGGGCGGGGAAAAAAGTGGACAGGGTGGTAACCAGGAGGGACTAAAAAGCCTCCGGGACAATCATGACACCCTGTTTAGCATAATTGGTGACGCAAAATGACGCGCACCAATGGAAAATACACGCGGAGCAGAAAGCGAACTTCTGAAATTGTATTGATTCCAAGAAGCCCTCGCATGTGCGCTGCTAACACCAGGCGAGACCTAAAAATGGGATAAATAAGCAAAATAATTTTCCCACAGAGGAGCTACTCTGTTTGCTGCAGCAGGTGGTCTTGCCCCTTTTGAGTAGGAAGAAGAGATATGAGTCGCTCTCTTGGCAGGGTATCACAACACAAGTTGTAGTACTGACTAGCTTGCAAGCATATCCTTCCGTGCTCACAAGTCATATCCTTCCATAGTGTCACTGTATTCTGATGAATTACATGTTTGCCTGGCAAAGTGATAAGGTAGCTTTCTGGTGGATTATCTTGCACAGGAGCTTAGTATCATTCTGTCTCAAAGTCAGGGTAGAAGAGGGAGCAGATGGTCCTTTATCCTTCCTTGAGTGTAGCAGATACAATGCAGAAAAGCAACATAAAACACACATGGTCACACAAGCTTTCAATTTGCTATCTGTAGAGTTAGTGACTACAATTGAATATCTAGGCATCTCTAGATGTCTTTTGCCATTTCCCCTGCTGTGCCAGTTGAGTAAGACAGGAACTAATAGTCCCTTTTTTTGCCTTGGAAAATGACAGTACTTATGTTGTTCAGGGATGGCAGCGCAGGAGATTCTTCAGGCTTTGCAATTTTCCCCTTGAACAGCACACCTGTGGGAAAGTCTGGTGATAACCATCAGACCAACAGCTGGTATTTTGCCCTAGTCCTTTCCTCGGCAAACGAGCATGGAGCGACACTTGTAATAATAGTAATTGTCTCTAAGAGCAACAACCCCCACAGTTGTTAGGCTTGGCTCTCATGGGGGTCGTTAATTATCTGTTCTTTGAGATGATGATAGATCACTTGGGATTGTCTAAGGACTTGAAACAAAACTGCTGTAAAACTACAGGGAAGAAGGGGCTGCTATCAAGGCTGCTTAGCACGCCACCTCAACCCCTTCACTGGTACCTCTCCTTTAAGGAAATATGCAAGATGCTGCAAGCCCCCAGGTACGCACCATTCCTAAAAAAAAATTACCGTACCATATCCTAAAGGAGAGTGAGGGACCACTCATAATTGACAACTTACTCCAAGTGCAAGATCATGCCATCTTGAAGGCCACAGAGTCAATATCTTAGGTTATCATCAGTTATCAGTGGACAAGGTGCAACAACAATCTACAGCCAAACCCTAAAAGCAAGAGGATGTGTTTGCTGATGACAACACTGCAATGGAAGAAAACTTGAACACGGATAAAGCTTATGCTTCTGAGGGAACCAAATGGCCAATTCTCTTAGTCCGGAAATGCTAGTCATCTCCATTAACTACACTAGAACGTCAAAAAACCGCCACCAATGGGATTTATCAAACTGGGAAAACATTTGAAGGACACCCCAACCACACACTCCGGGACCCCACCCTGTCTCAAAACTCAACATTTTTGCAACATTAATTGTACCACGGCATTAGACATGGGCCTCTTTTTAAACAACCTGATTTCAGCTCTTTCTTTTCAGTCCAATAAGATGGAGAATCAGGTTGAATTGCTACAAACTATGTCCAGTTGCATCATAGAAGTTGGCAAAATATCTCAAATCTAAACAGACCAATTACTAGTGCATAAGCCGACGCGTAAAAGAACAAATATCGGTGAGGAGCTTCCTTTTATCATAAAAAGAAGCACAAAAAACGCTCAGGTAGGTTAAGAATATGTTCAAGGTCTCAGAAAAGGAAAAGCAACAATATCAAGCAAAAACAGACCTTATTTCCAATATTTAAAAGAGAAGAGAAAAAAAAGGAAACGATCTAAAACAAATTCACTGCCGAGGAAATCACTATGTCCCTGAAGAACAAGTTACTTACCTTCGGTAACGATGTATCTGTAAGAAACATTAGTTAGTTAGATTCCTCACCTTAGAATATCCCCAGGCGTCAGGCTGGATCCGGAAAGATTTTTGTAGCAATATCCCTAGCGCGTCGCTAGGCGTCGTCTGCGGCTCCGCGTCCGTCGTTGGCGTCGTGCGCCGGAATGACGTCGGAGTACTTAGACGCCGCCCTCGCGCGCTGACGTCAGTTCTTGTACATAGCTTACCGCGCCAGGAACGCAGAGCCATGCAAGAGACCGACACTGGTGCCAAAAAGTCTAGGGCCCTGAACAGGATGACCTTAACCCTAGATGTCGGTTCGCAGAGCGGGGAGGATGGGTGGGTCGGTGAGGAATCTAACTAACTAATGTTTCTTACAGATACATCGTTACCAAAGGTAAGTAACTTGTTCATCTGAAAGAAACACGTTAGTTAGATTCCTCACCTTAGAATAGATACCCCAGCAATACCAACCCCGGTGGAGGGTCTGCGTACCAAGATCACACCAGAAAGTCCTGGAGAACAGAACGGCCAAAGAAGCCATCTCTCCGGACTTGGCTGTCCAGGCAATAGTGCTTGGCGAACGTGTGCAGTGAGGCCCACGTCGCCGCCTGACAGATGTCCTGCAAGGGAACTCCCCGTCTCAGGGCAGTAGTCGCCGCTGTGGCCCGGGTGGAATGGGCTGTCAGCCCAACAGGAGGGTCCTTTTTCGCCAAGGAGTAACAAACCTTTATACACAAGACGACCCACCTTGAGATGGTCCGCTTGTGTACAGCACTCCCCTTCTTAGCACCTACGTATTCAACAAAAAGTTGGTTGTCCACCCGGAACTGTCTGGTGCGGTCCAAATAAAAGGACAGCGCACATTTGGGGTCCAGACGGTGGAGCCTCTCTTCCTCTTTCGAAGGAGGCGGAAAGAAGGTGGGCAAAGTGACCGATTGCCCGATGTGAAAGGGGGTCACCACTTTCGGAAGAAAAGAAGGACGAGTCCGGAGGACAACCTTGTCCGGTTGAACAGAAAGAAAGGGAGGCTTAGATGACAGAGCCTGGAGCTCACTCACCCGTCTAGCTGAGGTGATAGCTACCAGGAAAGCAGTCTTAAGAGTCAGAAGACGAAGGGGACAATTGTGAAGAGGCTCAAAGTGAGCGCACATCAGGAATGTCAAGACAAGATTCAAATCCCACTGAGGTATTACGAAGGGGACAGGAGGAAACATGTGAGTAATGCCTTTAAGAAAACGCGAAACAACAGGGGACTTGAAAAGAGAAGGCTGATCAGGAAGCCGTAAGAAAGCAGAGATTGCAGAAAGATAACCTTTCAAGGTGCCCAGAGCAGAGCCCTGCTGGGCCAAAGAAAGAAGAAAGAGTAGAGGGGCGGAAAGGGGATCCACAGCCTTTGCTGTGCACCATGTCACAAATTTGTTCCACCTGCAGGCGTATACCGATTTTGTGGAGGGACGCCTGGCTGCCAGAATCACATCACAGACTTCAGGAGGCAAGACAAATGGCATCAACTGTTGCCGCTCAATCTCCACGCATGGAGGTGGAGACTGGACAGGTTCGGGTGGAGGACCGTCCCCTGCTGCTGCGACAGAAGGTCCTCCTGAAGAGGCAGTCGTACCGGAGGATCGATTGACATACTGAGTAGCTCGGGATACCAGTACCTTCGTGCCCAATCCGGAGCCACTAAGATGACTTGGGCCCGGTCGCGCCTGATCTTCTTCAGCACTCTGGGCATAAGTGGTATAGGCGGAAAGGCGTACAACAGACCGCAACTCCACTCGCAACGAAAAGCGTCTCCGAGCGAGTGCCGCCTTAGAAATTCCAACGCGCAGAACTGCTAACATTGCGCGTTCTCTTCGGTGGCGAATAGATCTAACCAAGGCTCTCCCCACTGCAGAAAGAGACCTTGCACCACGTCCGAGTTCAGACGCCATTCGTGATCCATCATGCACCGGCGGCTGAGTTCGTCTGCTCTGGCGTTCAGAGAGCCCGCCAGATGTTGAACCACCAGGATGATGCCCTGGTGTTCCAGCCATGTCCAGAGGAGCAGAGTCTCCTGACAAAGGGTCCACGACCCCACCCCGCCCTGTTTGTTGCAATACCACATGGCGGTGGTGTTGTCCGTGAACACCTGCACGACACTTCCCCGGACAGAGGGAAGGAAGGCTTTCAGTGCAAGCCGGATCGCTCTCAGCTCCAACAAGTTGATATGGAGTTGAGACTCCGCCGGAGACCAGAGGCCTATGCTCTCCGCCTCTCCCATATGGCTCCCCCATCCTAGGAGGGACGCGTCCGTCACTACTACGTGCTCCGGCTGGGGTAAGGAGAGGCATCTGCCCCTGACCCAATCGCGGTCCGTGAGCCACCACTGCAACTGTTTCGCCACACCCTCCGAGATCAAGACATGGTCGGACAGGTTGTCTCGATGCTGGGTTCACTGAAACTTCACGTCCCACTGCAGAGCCAGCATTCGCCACCTGGCGTAATGCACCAACAGGATGCAGGAGGTCATCAGCCCCAGAAGCCGCAGCACCAACCTGACCGAAACCCAGGATAGAGGCCGAAAGATGGGAATCAGTGCCTGAATATCCCAGACCCGCTGTTCCGGAGGATAAGCCCGGAACTGCGCCGAATCGAGAACCGCTCCGATGAAGAGGAGCTTCTGGGAGGGTCTCAGGTGTGACTTCGGCACGTTGAAGGAGAACCCCAGCAAATGCAGGAGGTCGGCCGTAGTCTGGAGGTGGGAGACGACTTGCTGGGGCGAGCCCGCCTTTAACAGCCAGTCGTTGAGATAGGGGAAGACTGGAACCCCCAATCTGCGCTGATGAGCTGCGACCACCGCCATCACTTTCGTGAACACCCGAGGGGCACTGGTGAGGCCGAAGGGGAGCACGGTGAACTGAAAGTGCTCCTGATCCACCGTGAACCGCAGGTAATGCCGGTGGGCTGGCAGGACGGGGATGTGAAAATAGGCGTCCTGCAAGTCCAACGCTACCATCCAGTCTCCAGAGTCGAGGGCAGCCAGAACCTGAGCTAAAGTTAGCATCTTGAACCGTTCTTTCCGGAGGAAGGCGTTGACGCTCCTGAGGTCCAAGATAGGGCGAAGGCCCCCTTTGCCCTTCTTGGGAACCAGAAAGTAGTGGTAATAGCAATCACGGCCTACTTCTGGACCAGGAACGCGCTCGACGGCCTCTTTGGCCAAGAGGGCCGTAACTTCCTCCCGCAGAAGATTCAAGTGATCCTCCGAAATACGGTGGCACTGCGGTGGCATGGCTGGAGGGGTCGTCTCGAAGGGGAGGGAGTAGCCCCTTCGGATGATTTGCAGCACCCACCTGTCCGATGTGATGGTTCGCCAGTGGAGCAGGTGATGGCGAACTCGGCCGCCCACTGGCGTGGAATGGGCCTGAAAGCTCGGACTAGGAGGGCTTTGAGGCGGATGCTGCCGGGGTGGATGTGGACTGACCGGCACATTGTCCTCCAGTGCCGCCACGGCGGAATCCACGTCCGCGTGCAGATTGGTTCTGCGGCCGGTGGCTAGGCGGATGTGAGGAGGCGCCCCTTCCTTGACCACGAAAGGGGCGGAAGTTTGCGGCCGCGGGGCCGAGAGACCCAAGGACTTGGCCGTAGTCCTTAAAACGAGCCAGCGCACTATCCGCCTTCTCACCAAAAAGGCGAGTGCCATCAAAGGGCATATCCATGAGGGTACTCTGGACATCCCCGAGAAAGATGTGGACCGCAGCCAGGCGTGGCGCTAGAGCGCCACCGTGGTGGAAATCGCCCTACCCAGCGAGTGGTGTCTAGTCCACACCGTATGGCATGTCGTGCTGCATCTCGCCCGTCAGCAAGCGCTTGGGAGAGACACGTCCGGGCCTCCTCCGGACACAGGGGCAGCACGTCCTCCACCGTATCCCACAGAGAGTGGGAAAAACGGTCCAAGAAGCAAGCGGTGTTCAAAGACCGCAGGCCCAAACTCAGGGAAGGGAACAGCTTCTTTCCGAACTGTGCCAGCCTCTTGGATTCCCGATCCGGAGGAGCGGACGGGAAGGAGGATTGGAAAGTGGAGGCCTGGATAACCAGACTCTCGGGGGTGGGGTGTTGGGACAGGAAACTGGGGTCGCCCGGAGCAGGGCGGTGGCGCCGGGCCACGTTCCGATCCACGTTCCGATCCACAGGAGGAACTGTGGAGGGCTTGGACCAAGTGCCCTGCAGAACGTCTATGAGGGCCTCATTGAACTGTAGCAGAGGCTCTGTGGAGCTTGCTGACGGTTGAAACACCTCTGTGAGGATGTTAGTCCTTACGGCCACAGCAGGCAACTCGAGCCCCGGGGCTGCGGCCGCCTTGCGCAGCACCACTGAGAAAGCTGCACCTTCCTCCGAGGCCACAGTTGGAGGAGAGATGAAACCAGCGTCCGGGGAGGTGTCCAGACCACTGGCATCCCCCAGTTCGTCTGCCCAGTCCTGTGAAAGTTGGCCCTGTATGGCCATAGGGTCCTCAGACTCCTCCCAGTCGCCCCCGTCATCCGATTCCTGATAAACAGGAGGAATGATCGGAGCCGGGCGGTAGATGAAACGCTCATCCATCGGCGTCGGGTGCGGCGCCACGCCGGGCCCGGACAGGGGCTAAACCGGGGAACGGTGTCGTCTGGAGACGGCGCCGGAGGCAGAACCGGTGTCGGCACCGGCGGAGGAGGCGTTGTGAGGTCGACCGGCGCCGGCACAGATCCAGGGCTGGATCCTTCGGGGACCTGCGGCGTCGGGACCGAAGTCGTCGCCGGGGCTGGGGCCGGAGCCGCCGGCACGCATGGTCGCCCAGTCGAGCCCGCGGTGCCCGAAGGCTCGCCGGCAGGCGTCGACGGCGGAGCCAGGCCCCTCATGGCCGACAGGAAAGCACTGACCTCCGCCGGAGTCGCGTCAGTCCCAGGGACCGGCGGGTATGGAGACGGACGCGGCTCCTGCGGCTCTGACGGAGCCGCGGGGGTGGGACCACCCTGATCCTCGGCCAAGTCGCGAGACCGGCAAGGGGAGTCCGAAGAGCGGTGTCGCCTCTTGGACTTCTTTGATCGCTTCGACTTACCCGAAGACTTCGAGCCCGACGAGCGATGATGGTGACTGCGGCTCCGCGACCAATCCTTGGACCTCCTCCTGGACCGTGAGCGAAGCGGAGCCGAGTGCCGAAGCTCGAGAAGCTTACGGGACCGCTCCCGCCTAGCCTTCGAGGTCAAGGCCTGACAATCGGGGCACGACTGGTCGGCCCCCAGGCAGTAAAGGCACCAGCGATGGTGGTCCGTCACCGACATCAGTCGATGACAGGAGTCACAGGCTTTAAACCCAGGCATCCTACCGGCACCAGAGTCGAGTCGACAGAAGACCAAAAAGGGTCAAAAAAGTTTAGTCAAAAATTGACTAAGGGGTAAGCTCTTCCCGGATCGGCGCTGTCTGGCGCGGAAAAAAGAAGAACTGACGTCAGCGCGCGAGGGCGGCGTCTAAGTACTCCGACGACGTCATTCCGGCGCACAACGCTAACAACGGACGTGGAGCCGCAGACGACGCCTAGCGACGCGCAAGGGGTATTGCTACAAAAATCTTTCCGGATCCAGCCTGACGCCTGGGGATATTCTAAGGTGAGGAAACTAACTAATGTGTTTCTTTCAGATCTCCAGAGCGAAAGCCCAGCCAGAGATGCTCTCTAAAAATCGAGCTATCCTATATTCAGGAGTAGTTAAATCTACTTTGGCCAAACATTCTTCAGACAAGGAATTGCCAGTACCTCCATCATTAAATCCTGAAGCTGTAATTTTGTGTGAAGAATCATTATGCCAGTCACTCCGTATCAGCATTGGTACCTAAGTTAATATCTATAGATCCACACCCCTTTAACACAATAACACCAGACACAATAAGCATTAGAGCTCACAACTGATGTAGCCTGTTCTCCTGTGTGACCAGTGGCTTTCATAATGATAACATGCATCTGGTGTCTCCATTAGTGGCTGGTGATTTAAAATCAAATTTACTCTCAGGGGAGAACAATGATCTAGACTATCAAAACAGCTTCTGGATCAGGCAGACCCCTGCTAATCAGAACCAGGTCCGAGCTGACATTCAAGCACTAAAATCTCTTCAGGTCTCGGCCCTTTGAATAGCCAATTTCCCTCTGATCCATCCATGGAATGATTCACACCAGTCATAGCATACGCCATACCAGATTCTAGATTATACTTCATATCTATCCAGCTGTTTTGCATGCAATTAGGAAGTTTTAAATAATATGAAGAAAGGAGAAAAACCACTACTACCAATCTTTCTCTATGTGTGTTCTAGGTTTGAAGAAATTGAGAGGCTAGGCACTTTTACTGGATTTGTACAGCTGGAAAGAAGCAAATGGGAGGCCTCCCCTAAATTAGGAAAGTGGTTGATTCCCCTTCAAAAGAAGTTAACAGCCAGCTTGGTAAATAATGTACTTTATTTATCAGCAACAGCTTAGTCTACCATAGCAAGTAACCTGGTTAAAAAGTTTGGTGGGGGGCGTGGCCAAGCCGAGCATGGTGTAGGACGCGAGCTGTCGGAGCTCCGGGCTGCCACCGGCTAAAATAAGCTTTTAAAGCACCTTAAACTGCCGGTACAAGGCTTCCCCTGGTGCGAGAGGCCATCGGAGCTGGAGGGGGCTGCCGCTGCCTGGTGTGCCGGGCTCGGGGAGCACGACTGGCGACTTCGGAGGCCGGACACTGGGGAATCCCGGGCACGGAGGAGACGGCCGCCATCTTGCGCGACCTGCGCCGGCGAATGCTGCTGGGTCCCGCGGACCACCCGATCGCTGGAGCCTGCTGAGGGGCCGTCTGCGGGGCTGCCTGGCCGGCCTGAGGCGATCTGAAGCGGCGGAGGGCGGGGGCCGAGACCCCCTGGTGCCGGTCGAGGACAGCGGAGCTGGGCTGTCTGCCCCGGCAGGCGAGGCCGCCATTTTGGGACCCTGCACCGCTGAAGACACGGATGCTGCCTGCGAGAGCCGGACCCTTCTGCGCTGGACTGCGCTCGAGGTGAGGAGGTCGGCGGGAGGCGTCGGCCCGCGGGGCGGTACACCCTGGTTGGGTAAAGCCTGTAGCCGCTGAGGATACCCTGTCAGCGGTGGTCCCGGACGCTGGGGGCCCCAGAGAGCGCTGTCAGTGTGGTGGCGACGGCTGCGGTGAGGGCGCTTGAAGGCCTGGAGCAGAGGAGGTCGCTGTGGCCCTGGTTCTGAGCTTTGGCCTGGAGGTGGCTGGGCTGGCTGGACTTCGCGGGCGGCGGCTGTGGGCTTGGAGGCTGGCCCGGGATATTAGCTCGCCCCCCCTGCTGGACTCGACGGAGGAGCGGGGCTGAGGGGTGCGGTGGCAGCGGGACCCGGGACGGTGGGACTGCTTAGCTACCGGCCCCCCCCGGGTGGTTGCTGAGCTGTGGGGACAGCGCGCTGTCTTGGAGCGCCGGACGCTGTGCTGCTTGCTCCCTGCGTGAGCGGGGGGGGCCCTGAGTTGGTCTCTGGTGGGCCCGGCGACCTGGTGGCCTCCGTGCCCTGAAGACGACGCGGATCGGCGTGGGCCGCGAGGCCTTGGCTACCTACAGCACCTGAGGCACGTCTGCGGCGGCGCTGCGACAGGGCTCGCGGCTTGGGGATTGGAGCGGCCCTCCACTGGACGTGACCCGATCTGGCCTGTACGCCCTTCGGTGCGGGCTGGCCCCCCGGGGGCGCTGAGTGGACGAGTCGTCCTGCGGCTGGGGTCTTCCTGTGGAGGCGGCGTACAACGGCACGATGACGCGCACCAAGTCAGGAAAGGACCCATCGGCGCCCGCGAAAGATGCCACAGTAAAGGACCTTTGGAGCAAGCCTGGAGGGGCGCCGACGGGCTCGCAGGCGGCTGGAGCCGGTGGGTCGGCAGAGCCCGTGACACAGTCCTTCATGGCGGTCTTCATGCAGGACCTCAAGTCCGAAATCGGCTCGCTGCGCACGGAGGTCCAGGCATGCGTCAAGGAGCTCCGGAGAGATGTGGGGGAGCTGGGGGACAGGGTTGACGACATGGAGAAAACCCTGGACGCCCGCTCGGAGGATCAGGAGCGCCTGTGGCAGAGGATAGCGGCCCTGGAGGAGCAGAATGTGGAGCTGCAGATCAGACAGGAGGACTTGGAAAATAGGGGGCGCCGCAATAACATCCGCATTCGGGGCGTCCCGATTGGCGCGGAGGGGACGGATATCATGACCTTCGTGGCGGACCTCCTGCATGAACTCCGGGGGGACGACGACGCCTCCCCGCCGGCTTTGGACAGGGCCCATAGAGTGTCGGGCCCACCCGGAAGGCCAGGTTTGATTCCCGATATCCTGACGAGGGTCCACTTCTTCGTCGAGAAAGAGGCCATTATCAAGGCGACAAGAGACAGGACGGACGTCAAATTCAACGGGGCCCCGATACAGCTGTTCCAGGACCTGGCTCCCACGACTCTCCGGCGCAGACGGGCCTTCCGACCGGTTACGGACAAGTTGCGAGCCCTCAACATTCGATATCAATGGGGACACCCCTTTGCCCTCATCTTCAACTGGGAGTCCAGACGACGGGTGCTGCGGTCCTACAGGGAAGCCGCGCAGCTACTCCAGATCCCAGACTCCCCTCCGGCCAGCCCAGTGCGCGGTGCCGCGGGGCCTCGAGTCTCGCTTAAGCCCAGCTGGTCCAGGGTGCGCCGGGGGGGGCGCTCTCCTTCCCCTGCCGCCAGCCGCTCTTCGAAGGACAAACAAGACATCATACGCCACATTCGGTCGCTGGAGGCCGGAACCTCACCGGCGGGGTCACAGGAGCCTGCTCCCTAGTAGCCTTCCGGACATGCAATTTGGGCTCCTTCTCCCTTGGGTAACTGAGATGGCCCGCCTCGTGGTTCCCGGCTGTTGGTGCGGGAGGGGACGGCGGCCCTCTCGCTGTTGTCGCTGCTGCAGCTCCCGATGCCGGGCGGTGGCCCGGGGCTTCTTCGAACCTGGAGAATGGCGGTAGTGCCGACGGACCCCCACCACTATTCCTGGGAGAGTGACTTCTCTGGGATAACCTGTGCCGAAGTGCCTGGCCATTCCCTAGACTGGAATAGTTCTTGTTGGCCATGTTGGCCGTTTTGTGCCTCTAATTCTTTCGTTTATCTTTGTTCTTTGACTTCCTTCCTCATTCTTTCCTTACCCTCTGGCGGGGGGGCTCTGTGGGGGGGTTGGGGGTGGCCGGGGGGGACATTTGCACATGCTGACCCATGTCTGTGACTACTGTACCCTCCTGGAAGCTCGTCTCCTTGAATGTGCAGGGGCTTAACTCGCCTAGCAAACGCCACCAGATCTGGAGGTACCTGCTCCAACAGGGGGCAGACGTAGTATTCCTGCAGGAGACGCACCTTCTGCGGGCTGATGTGGGTCGTATGGCCCATCCGCGCTTCCCTCACAGATTCTGGGCTTCCGCAGCCACCAAGACAGCGGGGGTTGCTATTTTCTGCCGGGCGGGATTCTGCCACGGGGACACACAGGTGCGTAAAGACACTGCGGGCCGGGTCCTGAGGGTGGAGCTCACGAGGGGGCACCGTAGGCTCACGCTTTGCAATCTATACGCCCCTAATCAGGGGCAAGATACCTTTTTGCGCGGGGTCATTCGGGAGTATCTCGACCCGGTGGATTCGGACCTCATAGTGGGGGGGGACTTTAACCTGGTCTGGGACGCGGAGTTAGACCGCTGTGGGGGAGGCTTCCGAGGCGTGGGGGCCCTGTCGGCCACTGTGAAAAAATCCCTTACCGCTCTGACCTTGGTAGATGTGTGGCGTTATCACTCCCCGGGGCTGAAAGACTTCACTTTTTACTCGCACGTCCACCGCTCCTACTCCCGCATCGACATGCTCTTTGTCTCCCACTCCTTGCTCTCTGACACTATATCAGTCTCGCACTCGAGCATCTCGGTCTCCGACCATGCCCATGTGGAGCTGCTGCTCCACGAGCGCTCCACTCGCGCCCCCGGCCCGCGCCGCTGGCGGTTCCCGGATCACGCTTTACGGGACCCGAGGGACAGGGAGGAAATAAAGACGGCCATCTTGGACTACTTTGAGCACAACGAGTTGCCGGAGACCCCCCTCCCCCTCCTATGGGACGCTTTCAAGGCCACGATACGGGGCACCCTCACGGCTATCTCTGCTGCACGGACACGGGAGGCCCAACTGTATGAAACCAGACTTACTCGCGAACTCCAGACGCTGGAGAAGATGGACCAGACCCGCCCTTTGGCGGTCCATAAGCGGCGCCTGGCGGTCCTTAGAGGTCAGTTACGGGCACACCGGACGAACAAGGCGGAACGGGCACTTCTCGCGCTCCGGCAGCGCTTTTACATCGGTGGGGATAAGGTGGGAAAGGTGCTGGCAAGGCGGCTGCGCGCTAGGACGGCAAAGGCCCACATTGCGAAGTTGCAGGGAGGGGGAGGAACATGGGTGACCACCGAGGCAGCTAAACTACGGGCGTTCCATGGATATTATTCCTCCCTGTACGAGAGAGAGCCGCCCGACCCTGCGCTGATCACAGAGACACTGGGTAGTTGTGAGTGGGAACCGCTGAGTAAACACCACTCTGAGCTCCTAGAGGAGCCCATCACGCTGGAAGAAATAGCGGGAGCCCTGGGAGATCTTCCGCTGGGCAAGACACCTGGACCAGACGGGCTACCGGTGGCATTCTTCCGTGCCTTTCTGCCGCAGTTGCAACCCTACCTACACCGTCTCTTTAACTCCTTCGCGGATTCGGGGGGGCCGTCCCCGGACATGGCGATGGCCGAGATTGCCCTCATTCCAAAGCCAGGGAAAGACCACACCCTCTGCTCCTCATACCGGCCCATAGCCCTGTTGAACTCGGATCTTAAACTTTATACTAAAATCCTTGCCAAACGGCTTAGTGCTCATCTCCCACGCCTCGTGGACCCGGATCAGGTGGGGTTTATCCACCAACGCCAGGGGGCAGATAACGTTCGCCGCATTGCCCACATAGTGGGAAAGGCCAGGCATTGGAATATCCCGGCTTGCCTGTTGTCCCTAGA
The DNA here is from genome assembly GCF_964204655.1 of Triturus cristatus. Classification (NCBI taxonomy): domain Eukaryota; kingdom Metazoa; phylum Chordata; class Amphibia; order Caudata; family Salamandridae; genus Triturus; species Triturus cristatus. The sequence goes on from NC_140583.1 coordinate 656,754,954, forward strand.
CGCTGAAAAAGCGTTCGACCGGGTGGATTGGGAGTTCCTTCGAGCGGTTCTGCGGAAAGTGGGGATTGGACCCAAAATGGAGGCACGCATCATGGCCCCATACGCTGCTCCGGCTGCCCGGGTGCGCGTGAACGGCCAACTCACACAGCCTTTCCCCATCTGCAGGGGCACGCGGCAGGGTTGCCCCCTATCGCCTCTGCTTTTCGCCCTGGTGGTAGAACCCTTAGCTATTCTCATTCGCCAGTCACCGGACATCAAGGGCGTCTCTCTTCGGGGACGTGACCATAAAGTGGCGCTCTTCGCTGACGACCTCCTCCTCACGCTGTCTTCGCCCTCCGCCTCGCTCCCAGCTGCGCACTCGTTGCTACATGCCTATGAGCGGGCCTCCGGGCTTAAAATTAACCACGCCAAGTCTTGGGTGCTCAATCTCACGATCCCGGAGACGGAGGCAGCGACGTTGCGGACGAGCACCCCATATCAATGGGCGAGCGACTCCGTGAGATACCTTGGTCTCAACCTGACGCCGGACCTAGCCACCTGGACGCAGGCCAATTGGCAGGAGTGCAGACGCTCTGTCCTAGATGACTTGCGCACCTGGAAGGCATTGCCGCTTTCCTGGCTTGGTCGCCTCAACGCGATTAAGATGTCCGTGCTGCCGAAGATTCTCTACTTGTTTCAGACCCTGCCGACCCCCATCCCGGAACATTATATCCAGGGGCTACAAAGGGATTTGATCTCCTTTATCTGGGGAGGTAAGAAGCCGCGATTCTCTAACAAAATATTAAAGCTTCCTCGGGATAGAGGCGGCCTTGCCTGTCCCAATCTACTTGAGTACTACTGGGCGTCACACCTCCGATGTGTCCTGGAGTGGGGGGCGTGGGAAAGCGAGAAAGTCTGGTTCCACATGGACAGGGCGGTTACCTGTCGCCCGATTTGGGATCACGCTTGGCTGCCCCGGGCGGCGCGTCACCGTAGTGCGTATATGGCGATCCCCACTAGGACGGTCCTAGAGATTTGGGATAAAGTGGCGGTCCGCAGGGGCCTCACCACCTTCCCCTCACCGCACACCCCTCTAGCTCGCAATCCCCAGTTCCCGCCGGCCTGCTGCGCGCCATACTTCGAGAACTGGACGGAGAGTGGCTGCCGGACGATCCGAGACCTCTTCGAGGGAGGGGCCTTCAAATCCTTCCAGCAATGTCAAAGGGACTTTGGGCTGGCAGACGGGGACAAGTTCCAATACGCTCAGCTTCGGCATTGGGTGCAGGGCTCTTCGCTGATGCAGGCGGCCACGAGACCTCTTACCCAGTTTGAACACTTGGCGCGTACGTTTGGCTCCTACAAGGGCCTAGTCTCTCGAGTCTATAAAGTGCTTCAGCATTCTCAGCGGCCAGGCCTACACCCGTACCAAGAGCACTGGCAGAATCTTTCGGGCTCCGAGATTAATCCCGCCCAATGGACAAGACTATGGAGCGACATCCCCAAAACCTTCCGCAGCATTCCTCAACAAGAATCAGCCTACAAGGTGATGACCCAGTGGTACTACACCCCTGTCCGATTGCAGAAAATGTTCCCCAAGGTGTCCCCGCTGTGCTGGCGCTGTGCCCAAGCACCAGGAGACTTTATCCATATTTGGTGGACGTGCCCGAGTCTGTCTATCTATTGGAAGGAAGTCCTCAGCCACATCAAGAAGGTGCTTGGTTACCCCCTGCCAGAGGACCCCCTCACGATTATTTTGGGCCTTCGGCCGACGTCGCGAAGGGCAATGACAGGCCGCGATTGGCACCTGAGCCTTCATATGTTAAGCGCCGCAAAGCAAACGGTGGCGGTGTACTGGAAGAAGGCGGAGCCACCGTCTGTCAACGTGTGGTTCGCTCGTCTCTGGCAGGTGCTGGCGATGGAACTGCTTACAGCCCGCCTTCAGTTTAGAGACACCAGGTTTAAGACCCTCTGGTCTCCCTTGGTGGCCCACTTGGGCAGGATAGAACACGCGCGAATGACACCGCCGAGACTGCGGGCCTTGAAACTGTTCGACGACGAGATATCTCAGGCGCGTTCTGAGGTTCTCACACGGCCGGGGGCATTGACACCTTCGACGTTGGGGGGTTCCTAGCTGCGGGTGGGCTAGCCGGGGCCGGACCCCACCGCGGTGCAGACATACTTCCCCACAGGCTTCGTCCCTTAGATCTGGGCCTCCCCCTCCACACCGCTGCGAGGACTGCCGTGCTGCCTCCCCCTCCCCCGCCGCCCTCCCCCTCCCCCCGCCACTTTCCCCCCCCCCGCTTTCTGTTTACTTAAGTTTGTCCTGCCTTCAGGACGTGTAGAGGTTAAGTGCGTTACTAGGGCCTTGATAACTCAGCGCGGTGGCGCGACGCGCCTCTATCCAACCCCTTCCGACCCTGCGCGCTTACATCGGGGCGCTACACCGCCACACACGAGCTACCTCACACATTGTGTACCCGCGCAACACGCTGCAGCTCCGGCTTAGTGACAGGGTTGCCCTCAGCTGCGAGTTTCGTGTCGGAGATTATCGGGCGTCACCAGGTACACATGCCTTATCAGCCCCCGCACCGGGCATACACGCGGCTCTGGGTGGGATGCGGGGTGGTGGGCCTCCGGAGTATGACACGCTGATGGCAGTGAATTGGAAGGGGGGGGAAAAACTGCGATATGTTAGGCAGTAAGGCCTTTGTAAAATGGAATTGATTTTGTTCGCTGCCGGCCAGGTTGGTTGTAGGCACACAGCTGTGTACTTTGAGCTCACCTCTTTTTCTAAATAAAACAAAGTTGGATACAAAAAGTTTGGTGAAGTTCTTTGCTCCTCATGGACTAAATAACATTGCCTCCCCAACATATCGGTATCAAAGTGGTAGAGCAAGTCTCAAAATAAGCAGAAAAGGGAATGAGGTAGACACAAAGGAAACACCATCTTGTTGAAAACGCAAGGCATAAAGTTAATACACTTAAGCACACTTAAAAGACAAGTTTGGGAGGCCAAAAAGCAGCAATGAGAAAGTGTCTGAAAATGCATACAATAATATCTACTAGAGACAGTAAAATATTCTGGTCTTCTGTCATTAAGCTAGATCGAAGTTAGAATCAACAAGGAGTGTCATGGCAGATCAATGGCAGCACCATATAAACTCTTTGTATATTACACCGGAGGAGGCAATTAAATTCCAATCAGATGTTCAAGATGAAGATACTACGGTCTTGGAAACAAATGAGATAGTCTCATACATTATTGAAAGAAAATAAGTAGGCCTGACTATGCCTCATGCTCAAATGGCCTTCTGAAAGCCCTTTTAAACAAGATGTTCCCATCTGGGAGCTGTGTTTAAGATTACAGTTTAACAGCTATTATATATCTGCCATCATTCACATTCATGGTGGGGGTTCTACTTTGCATCCTTTATACAAGAAGGACTGCCGCATACAAACCACGACTTATAAATAACATTAATTGATGCAGATGTAAATTTCTATGCATCCTTGCTTTTAGAAGGCTTAAAGATCTAGGTGAATGAAAAACTCCTCCTCCCCTAGTTTCAAACAGGTTTCATGGGATAATGGGCATGGGTGCCTCTGATTCCAGTTTAGCCTGAGCAAGTGATTGAAATCCACATTTCTCCAGGCAGTGCTCTATTATATGCTTATTTTATATACTTTCAAACATTATTCAATTAGAAATGTCTGCTCTGACAAAAAAATAGGGTATAGAAACAGGACTGTGTGCTAGAATCTCTACTTTTTAAGCTTTATGCCGGAGACCTGGGCTCGGCCCTGGTGAATGACGGATCGGGGCCCCCACATTTAGGCCCTGTCTATCCTTCAATATACAAATGATACGGTATCGTTGGATAAGACAGGTGTCAATATACAACGCTTACTTATTGTCTAACATTAAATATTTTACAGTGAATGTTTAAAAAAAACCAACCGATATTTTTGGCAAAAAATAGGAAAAATAGCAGATGAGCTTTTAAGGGTTGAATCTATTACTAGGGCATCTGGATATAAATATCTAGGGTAATGGCTCCATGAAAGCGGCAGCCATCGCAATGTCATTTTATATCTAAAATCAAAAGTGGTCTTACTTTCATTATATTATTATGCTTGGTTGGTGACTTCACAGGAAATCCACAATAAGACTTCGTTACAGGAACAAATTGCAGGTCACTGCTCTAAAAGTCATTCTATGGAAAGAGTTAAATGCACACAGGCACAAATTAATTGGTTGGTCTATGGCTTTGAATAATGTATTGAGAAAGTTAGGAATAGAGTCATCTTGGACTATGGGTAAGACTTAAAATGTTTTAAAATATTTTTTTTAAATAAAGTGGTGGAATTGGGATCTATGCAGTATTCCCACACCCTTACTAGTAAGATTATATAAAGCCTAGTTGGTGGTTACTACTGTGAACTAGGTAGCAAAACCTACCTCCCTCTTACGCTGTAAGAAAAAACATCAACGTTGATGATCTGCTAATAAGATTTGGCCTGTTCGATTTCAGCAAGAGAGGCCAGTGCTGGTAAAACAAGGCAGCTTCTTTAAATGCATTTAGTGAAATACAAAATCTATCAAATTGCTCTATTTTCTTTGTCTTTGATCGGCACAGAATTGCGAATGAGCATCATTCTAAAGCTATCACTTCACAGACGTGGTATAAAAAAATGCTTAGAGGCCTCCTAGAAATGTGAAATGATGAGGCCAGGCTCATTGTTGGCATAAAAAAACTGGATTAGGTCTCTTGTGAAATTAGGTCACTTAACTGTCCTCCAAATAGCTAAATATTCTATCCAGACAATTTTGTTTATGCACTTAATTGTCCACAAAAATGTTCTCTCTTTTCTGTTTACAGATTCTGCCATTCTATCCCTCACAGCAATCTTCGCTCCAATGACAAAATGCTTTTGCATGTGCCATTGGTCTTTCTGCATTTTACACCAAGGTTGGATGAATGTCATGCAGGATGATTAGTTGATGGCTAAAGTTCAGATGCCGTCATTATAGGTTGGCCTAATAATAATTTGGTAATAGTTTGATGGCCTTTTAGAAAAATAGCACAAGAATTGTCCGCAGAGAAAGGTATCAATCTTACATTTGTTCCCATCTCCAGTTAGAAAACTATTGGTATTATTAAAAAAGATATTTAGGAACCCTACTTACAAAGGCAATATTCCATGTTGTGCACTGCTGGCCTAGTATTGTTAAAGATGTGGAATGGAGGGTGAGTGAATGTATAGAATGGCACTATTGTGATAAAAAAACGAAACAACCCTTAATACCGGTACACGAGAAACCGTGGACTGAATTAGCCATTGAAGTCTTGGGACCCTACCATATCTAATTTAATTGCCTTTGCTGACTTTCACAAAATGGGCAGATATAAAAGTTGTTGCTGAACTCGATACTGAAGCGTCAATAGATTTTCTAACAAATGTGCTTGTAAGAGAAGAGTTTCTGTTTTTTCCCCCTCTATTTAGACTTCTTCTATGCAGTCTGATGGTGTCATGGCTCCAGGCGTGCCAAAAGCCACCAAGGATGGTGTGTTTTTCTGCAAGATAAGCAGAGAAGGTAACCATAATGGCTCTGTAAATAATGCAGATGGTTTTGAAGGTGGTGCTGGCGGGTAATGTGAGAAAATGGATTTCCTTCAGGATGGGCATGCTGTGATCATATTTCTTCGGGCCCTGGGTCAGACGTGCTTTGGTGTATAGGATGTCCTTAAAGGGTGCCAATGTATAGTCTAGAAAGCCATGGGGCAGGACGGTACCACCATCCTAATACAAGATTACAAGGGCTTGAGCAGAAGGTCTGAAGTCGGCTTCTGAAAGAAATGGTTTCAATTCTTGTAGAAGAGAGAGCTGATACCAGACTGTTCTTGTTTTTTTGGCAACGTGTTCCTTAAGGGTGAAGTTGGTGTTCATAGTAAAACCAAGTAAAGGTTGGGGTTCGAAGCTGTCAAGGCATGTAATTGGGCAAAGTTTGTACTTTTTCTTGTTTGTTAGTCTTAGCAAATAACAGGAATTCTGTTTTGGTTGGGCTGAGCTTCAGACAGGAGCTGGACATCAAGGTCTGGATGAAGTGTAGGCAGTGTTTGAGGCATTGAATGTCTGATGCACAGGAGACTTTCAAGTGGAATTGCACATCATCAGCATATTGGTAAATCCTGATGCTGTTATTTGGCATTAGCAAAAACAACAGTTGACGGACAGAATGCAGAACAATGTCATACATTCAACCCAGTACAGAGATCTGGGCCTAAATCCATAGTTTTTTTGATCACCATGCCGTTCCAGTTTGAACCCAGCCATATGCAAATCAGTCTTGACACTGTGCCTCATGGGAACAGTCCAGCCCGAACTGCCAAGCCAGGTCCTCCCTGGACTGGAACCAAGCATCCTAGGACCGGTTTCGGGGTTTCACCCCTCTTCAGCCAGGATAGCTTGATTCCAGTGGCATGGAGAGCACGGGACCCACGTCTGGGCGTACGCTTCCCACTCGGGGTGACAAATGCAAAAACAACAGTTGATGGACAGAATGTAGAACGTCATACATTCACCCCAGTGTTATTTGGCATTAGAGCATCAAGCAGCTGCATGTAGTGGTTGAAGATACAGGAGGTGCATTTGTGAATAAATTGGTGTCAGTTGGAAAGGCAGGCGGAGAACTAGTGAAGGACATTGCCAGTGAATTCCATTCAAGACTCCAGCATGTGTATGAGGGTGGGATAGTCGAATATGTCAAAGGAAGCTGAGATGTCTAGCAATATCAGGAGGCCGGGTCATCTGTGCTAAGTAAGTCATCGTCTAAGATGTGTAAAGTAGCAGCCTCCGTGATGTTGCGTGATTTGGAGCCAGGAAGGAAACTGTTAACTCACAAGAAGGAAAAGGTCGATTAAATTATCATCTTGGATCAATTACTTTAAATAATCTACATTTATCTTATAAATTGTTCAACTATTCCATGCAGCTGTTATTCAGCTTAAGGTTTTCTGAAAATAAGTTGTGTTGTCCTTGTGTATTATCTATCTATCACATGTAGCAAATGCCTTTCTTAACTGATTTTACTTTTGTCCCCGTCTTATTTTTATATTATGCATGCACTATTACTGTACCCTGTTCCCTAGGATTCTTTTATGTTCTAAAAAGTGATATGACATATGCTTTTCCAAACATTCAGTGCAGGAAAATCGGTGGTTCTTAGCCTGTGGTACACAAACACCTGGGGGTCGGTATGCCTACTCAGGTGGTCCGCAACTGTTTAGAATATTAAATAATATTAACACAATAAAGTACATATAAATAAACTGACATTTTTAAAACGTTATGTAAATGTGAAGGAATTTGAAGATGGAGGCTAACATTTAGGTGTGTGTCCTTAGCTTGATTTGCGGAAGCAGCACAAGTACAGCAACAGAATAGAGCATGGGCGATGGGTGGCCTCGATTGAAGCGCCAACAAAAAATAAAAGCATGCATTAGGAGCAAAAAGACACAGTGATATGTTAGAGCCCAACAATTCAAACGTCTTTTAGAATTAAAGGTTCCAACCATCTCAATTAAATTTTCTATTTGTTTGTGAATAAAATTAAATATTTCATCATTTGTGTATTTGAGCTGACCAACATGACACAAGTTACACTTAGAGACTATTTAGTTTAATAGTCAACCGGGTATAAGACATTATTTTAATACTTACTGGAGTAGTGTTTTTTGATCCACTCAACACAGTCCAAGGCTACCCTCTTTGGTCTTTTAGGCAAAACCTCATACTTTAAGTTATGTCTGTTGAAGCTCATTGTAAACCTAGAGAAAGAACACCAACATGTGACCATTCTCATAAATTATTGTAATTTACAGCACCATTTCCATAGAAGAGTATGTAAAAAAATGTTTTAGCAAATTGTAGAGGCGCAATGGGCAAAAGTGAGAAGGGCTAGGGACTGCAGCAATCGCATCTAATGTAACAATGGCCATGTCTGTGTACATCATTGAGGTCAACTATAGTGTGTAAATGTAAGGTACATTAGGAAATGTAGAGGGTGCTTTGCTATGCATACATGTGAGTGACGAGCTCTGAAGATTCGTGGTTTGTCTTTGGATGCACATCTCTTTGAGGTGAATGAAGAGAGCAATAGTTTTGAAAGGTGCTCTAGAATCAAGGGATGTCATCATGCGCTCTGTGTGCAACCAAGGAGAGTACAAAACCTTGAGACAGAATCACATGTGGAGGGAGGGAGTGGCACATACTAAGATACATATGCACAGTAATCAGAGCTGATATACGGTTATTGTTAGGGTAATGAGTATGCCCTTAAGCTTAAAACCTGCTGCACTGCAATTTAGAGGTGTGTGGGATAGGGGCAGGGTCTGAGGACTTACACCTGAGGAGAACTCATCTTAAGTTGGTTGAGGATGTCCTTCTGCACTCTGGGGTTGGCAGTTGCAGTCAGGGCCATCAATGGCACGGAGGGGTACTGCTGACGAAGCATGTTGAGGCGCTTGTAATCCGGACGGAAATCATGGCCCCACTGGTTCAAAAGAAAAGGAGGTTACCATTTAGTTCTATTTGTCCAATAACTAAAGGCAAACAATGGCAAGTCAAGGGTCTGAAAGGAATTGGGGAATGAAAGTTGCTGCCATTCCATGAGGTGGACTGTGGAAGAATCTAAGCCAGAGACTAGGTTACAGAAAACAGCAAGGCAAATTAAGGTCGGACAAATTATCATTTCATACCAGGGTAGACCTTTACACACAGACGAAGAAGGCCCAACAAACCACTGAGCACTTGTTACTATCAATGGTCGTGGGCAAAAGCCCGATTCACAAGCATCCACAATATTAAAGTGATCCTGGTCTGCATTTTACAAATCAATTCCATATGTTTAGGATCCTCACAAAGTATGAAAATGTGTTCCATTTACATTTATACTACATAAATGTTGTTTCTGAGGATATCCTTACAGTCAGGCATGCATCTAACTCTACTGAACCTAAGCTGGAAACTCTTGAGGTAGATGATCCTTACTAATGAAGTGACTGCACAGCCAGTCGGTATGCAACCATTCCTCCACCTGCAGCACACTACAGGATTAGAAACTGTGTCAGGTGGGGAAAATAAAGCCTGAGAATTAAGGCCACTTACTGTGAGGGCTGTGGGGAAGAGGACATTATTATTACCCTTGTAACCTTTTATTTTTTATTTTTAAAACAGCGGCACAAGAAGTAAACCTGCATAAATACATACCAAAATGAAGTGCAACATAACAGAGAGGAGGGCCATAGAAAAACATTCTGGCCTACCCCCTTAGGAAATTCCCTGGATGCAGTGCGGGTTTTCCTCAAGGACAAAAACATTAGTGGCACCAAACAAGTGTGTTTGCAAAGGGATAGCAAGCTGGGCACCTACGATAGGATGGGGAAGCCTTTATGTGGGGAATAAACTAAGGGACAGACACTAGCATAAACCTTGCATCTGTTAATGCCCCATGGCGACATGCCTTAGAAACTGATGCATTATAAGTAAAACATTTATAGAGTGAGCTATGCAAATATACATTATGATAACATGCAGATCAGGCACAGCTAACACTCCAAGGAAGCAAAGAGCAGCCAATCTACGGACGAGTTAAATTGGAAATCAAAGTCATGATAACAATACACACCAAATAACTACAAAAAGTCCATAAAGACAATAAAGCTATCAAACTTACTTCTGATATATCTGTACAATCAGCATCAGTGTACAGCTCATGGGCCAGGACGAGCCTAAACCCAAACCTCTACCACCGGTCTGCACACAAGCAGGCCATCACAAGCTTCTAGTGCTACCAAAGACCAAACGAGCATCATGAGGAGGCAGAATTTTCTTTCTGGGAACGACAAAGCTGCGGAACTCTCTCACCATGACTCTGTAGAACTGTTCGGACCTTTTCTCCTTCAGGAAGTCTCTTAAAACCTGGCTCTTCAGTCACTAGAATAGTTGCCCCTCTTCCGAAATTCAGAAGTAGCGCCAAGGCGCCCCAGGACATTCAAGCGTTTTAGAGAACCAAAAATCTAATCAAATCAGGACTATGAACCTCATATAATTTTCACAACTCTGCATATCAACATTCAAACCCTTACCACACAAATACAGACATCATTTCAACACATGTAGCACCAACATCATCATCCATATAACAGACACTGGCACAAACACACCACTAATACAACACTCCAACTCACAGTCATTAGCATACAGTCTGAAATCACATATGGTACTATGATAGTTGATATCATACAATACAGCATAGTCACACACTTCATCACAGAAACATGGTTCACACTAGCCTTCACATACATCCTGGACATCCCCACCTCTGCAAGCTACAGAATTCTATGCTCAGACCACACCAACTCGCAGTGATTCAAAACTCCTCCTAGCCCAGCACCTTTAGTAACTGAGTAAAACCCAAGCCATTTGAGATCTTCACCTGCCACTTCTCACTCTCAATATCACGAACAGCCTGCTTCCACGTGATCTACAGATCCTCGAGACCCAACAAGAACTTTCTAAATTCTCATCAACTCCCGCTGTTCCTTCAAGGCTTCCCATTAACTGGAGATTCTAGCACAAAAAAGGAATACTTCTACATACTCATCAACACGCTGTACATCAAGTAGCACTTAACAGGATCAACTCATGTCAAAGGCAACACACTTCAACTCATCTTGATGGTTTCACCTACAGTCTACTGCAAAACCTTGGTGCTCCTAATTAGATGAAACATTTGCATCCCCTTCTCCATCCATAACACCACACTTCTACAACCAGGTCAACCAAAAAGAGAACATAAGTTAGTCAGTCAAAGAACTTTATTCTGCTTCGTTTCCGTGGCATAAAAAGTGCAGACATAAAAACAGACCATTAAAAAGAGATAAGTTCATCAGGCGTAATAAAAACAATTCTAAAAAATTCATACATTAATATTTCCTCATAAAATAGACATATCTTAACATGCTTTTGAATTTAAAAAGGATTGAAAAGGTATTACATCAAAACAGTATGTAAAAGTACAATAAAACAGCGCTACCCTTCAACGTGCCTAGGTTATCAAAAAATCGCATCCATACGAATCGTAAACCACTTCACATAATAATGCTAATGTATGTTAAGTGCGCCACTTGAGAAGAAAAAGACAAAGAAAAAGACAGAGGTAAATATACAACTTAGCATGAGTCATCCTATCCGGTCAGTCACTTATATCACAATCTTGATAGGCCCAGAGGAATGGAACTACTGCATAACACCAATGGATAGGATAGGATATATGCTTATAGAGCGCTCGATTGCCATGGCGTCTTGACGCACGTGTATGAAGAAGGGGAGTATAACCTGTAGTTACGGATAAGGCTATATGGTAGTAAACAGCCATGTTTTCAGATCTTTCCTAAAAAGCTGCCGATTAGGTTGAAATTTCATAGCTGTAGACATTTTATTCCAAAGCTTGGCAGCACAGTACGATATAGTTCTACCACCCCATCTTGCTTGTCTGATCTTAGTAGTTGTAATAAGACCTAGGATGGCAGATCTAAGGGCACGCGACGGACTGTAGAGTAGAAACATTTTTTGGATAGTCTCCGCACCTCCCCCATAAAGTGCTTTGTGCACCAGGCATAAAGCCTTGAATTCCACCCGCTGTTGAATAGGAAGCCAGTGCAGTGATTTAATTCCTGCCGAGGTAGATTGTTCTTTTGGAATCTTTAGTAGTAGTCTTGCTGCAGCATTCTGTAAAGACTGCAGTTTTCTCAACTGGAACTTGTCAATCCCCCAAAAAAGGGCATTGCAGTAGTCCAGTTTAGACAAGAAGAGTGCCACCACCGGGTTTTTAGTAAGAAAAAACAAGAAGAAGTAAGACTGTTTACCTGGGCAGAGAAATTTAGTTGGGCATCAAAAATAACCACAAGGTTCCTGACCTTGGGGACAGGACACAGGCATTCTCCAGCCTCCACCGGCCACCAAGAGTCATTCCACAGGGGCCGGCCAGGGCTAAACTCAATCACCTACGTTTTGTCAGTATTAATTTTCAGGAAACTGTGATCCATCCATGTCATGATCTCAGTGAGACAAGCATGGAACCTGGTAGCTGTGGCCTCAGGCTGGCTGTTAACAGAAATAACAAGCTGAGAATCATCAGCGTAAGAGACCAAGGCAAAACCATGCTTACTGAGGAGTCTGGCCAACGGAATTACATAGATGTTAAACATAGTGGGAGAGAGGGCTGATCCCTGTGATACCCCACATGGTAGATGGAAGCTATCCGATTGTAGGCCATCCCAGTGTAGCCTTTGCTCTCTTGCCTCCAGAAAGGAGGCAAGAAGTGCGAGGGCAGTACCATCGACACCTACATGCCTCAGCCGCTGCACCAACACCGTGTGATTCACGTTGTCGAACGCAGCCAACAGATCCAGGAGTACGAGGACCGCCCTTCCCCCTCCGTCCACCACTCTACGAATCTCTTCCGTTGCAGTAATCAGAGCTGACTCAGTAGAGTGGCAAGACCGAAAACCGTGCTGTGTGGAGTCCAGTGGGTTATTAACGTCAAGGTAGTTTGTCAACACCTTGTTTACTGACTTCTCCAGTATTTTTGCTACTATTGGCAAACCGGCAATTGGCTGAAAGTTCTTTGGTTCGGTGGGTTCCAGGGTCGACTTTTTAAGAATTGGCCCAATGGATACTTTTTTCCAACTAGCTGGGTAAATACCCGATTTCAAAACTTGGTTAACTAGTGGGGTTAACTTTACACAAATCTTCCCAGCAGCAAGGTGCATAATAGCTGGAGGGCAAGGGTCCATGGGTGATCCGGATTTTATACTGAGGAGAAGTTTTAATACCTCATCATTCGTAATTGTCGGTAACAGGATAATCTACAGTGAGTTGAGCAGACCTCCCAGGGATGTTGACACTGCTTATCTTGGGTCTCCCGACCGCTCAGAAGATCACTATAGATTACTTGCACCTTGTTCTGAAAATATGTGGCCAGTATATTGCACATAGCTTGATCTGGCTTAAAAATGTTGTCTTACTGCGGATTGTCCAGCAGTTTGACAGATTTAAAAAGTTCCTTTGTGGAATTGCCAGCGTTTTCTATCTTAGTTGTAAAGAATAACTTTTTTGCAGCAATAATTGCTTCCTTATATTGTTGGCCAGCGAGATTATAGATCATTTTCTTTTCGTTACTATAATCCTGTCTCCAAAAACGCTCTGTTTTCCTGCAGTAAATTGTTAGGGACTTGAGTTCCAGGCTGTACCAAGGAGATGAATTCTTCGATCTTTTTACCATAACCAATATTTCGGGGGCCACTTGCTCGGCAGCTGCCAGTAGCCAACCATTAAACTGGGAGGCTGCTTCATTATTGTCCTTTGCTAGCGGGGAAGGGAGGTGGCCAAGGGCCGGCTCTAGGTCATCGCCTAGAACTTTGTTCCAGAGTCGCATTTTTATCTTGGAAGGCTTACTTTGGGTGCAGTGATTATGCTGCAGGGTCTTGATGTTAAAATAGACCGCCTTATGGTCAGTCCAAGGGAGAGTAGATATTTTAAATCAAGTTGATATCAGAAGAATTAGTAAAAATACCATCTAGAGTGTGGCCCGCCACATGGGTGGGTTCGACTACTAATTGGTTTAGGCTGAAAGCTGCAAGATTATCCCGCAGTCTGGCAGTATGCAAATTATTTGTTAATTCTAAATGATAGTTAAAAATCACCCAGCAATGTGAGAGATTGGGAGTCTGTGTAGGACTCCAGAAGCGTCAAAAGACCTTGGGAGAAAGCCGCTCTAGGTCCTGGTGGACGGTATAGAAGCATCCCTTGGAAGATCGAGAAATTGTTAAGCTTTATCGAAAAATGCATCGCCTCCGCTGGCAGAACCGAGATTGCCTCCACCCGCACCTTTAGATGATCTCGGTAGATAATAGCTAGTCCCCCCCGTTTTTTTTCCTCCCTATCTTGTGAGCTGACAGCATAGCCCTTAGGTAGCGCGATGTTCCAGTCTGGGCTGGATGTGTTGTCCGTCCAGGTTTCTGTCCCGAAAACTATATACGGGGTGGCTTGCTGGATCATCAAACTACTGGAAAAAAAGTAATGCTGGACGATACTGACTAAAGTGCCACTCACAAAATCCGAGTTACTGCCGCGATGAAGGACGTTTGGGAAGCGGACTAGCGCCAAACTTGCCTGGAGAAACCTCTCGAGGTCGCGCTGCTGGTGGGAGCTCCTCCTTGATCGACGGAGTGTCCAATAGCTCCCAGCGTGCGCTAGACCCCACTCTAGTTGGCTGCCTGCACCGGGGGACTGCGAGGACCAGAAGCCTTTGCTTCCACCACCTGGTGCCTCTTCCCCCGGCGGTAACGCCCATCACCTGCCGTTCTCTATTTACCTTTCGTGACACCCGCTTCGCGGGTGCCACTCACAAAATCCGAGTTACTGCCGCGTTGAAGGACGTTTGGGAAGCGGACTAGCGCCAAACTTGCCTGGAGAAACCTCTCGAGGTCGCGCTGCTGGTGGGAGCTCCTCCTTGATCGACGGAGTGTCCAATAGCTCCCAGCGTGCGCTAGACCCCACTCTAGTTGGCTGCCTGCACCGGGGGACTGCGAGGACCAGAAGCCTTTGCTTCCACCACCTGGTGCCTCTTCCCCCGGCGGTAACGCCCATCACCTGCCGTTCTCTATTTACCTTTCGTGACACCCGCTTCGCGGGTGCCACTCACAAAATCCGAGTTACTGCCGCGTTGAAGGACGTTTGGGAAGCGGACTAGCGCCAAACTTGCCTGGAGAAACCTCTCGAGGTCGCGCTGCTGGTGGGAGCTCCTCCTTGATCGACGGAGTGTCCAATAGCTCCCAGCGTGCGCTAGACCCCACTCTAGTTGGCTGCCTGCACCGGGGGACTGCGAGGACCAGAAGCCTTTGCTTCCACCACCTGGTGCCTCTTCCCCCGGCGGTAACGCCCATCACCTACCGTTCTCTATTTACCTTTCGTGACACCCGCTTCGCGGGTGCCACTCACAAAATCCGAGTTACTGCCGCGTTGAAGGACGTTTGGGAAGCGGACTAGCGCCAAACTTGCCTGGAGAAACCTCTCGAGGTCGCGCTGCTGGTGGGAGCTCCTCCTTGATCGACGGAGTGTCCAATAGCTCCCAGCGTGCGCTAGACCCCACTCTAGTTGGCTGCCTGCACCGGGGGACTGCGAGGACCAGAAGCCTTTGCTTCCACCACCTGGTGCCTCTTCCCCCGGCGGTAACGCCCTTTTACCCCCCCTTTAAATTAAACCATACTTCACGCAACGCGGGACGCGCGCGAGGAGAAGCGCGAGGCGAAGCCCGGGCCAAGGGCGGGCCCGTTTCAGCCCGTTACAGACTGTGCA
The DNA here is from genome assembly GCF_964204655.1 of Triturus cristatus. Lineage (NCBI taxonomy): Eukaryota > Metazoa > Chordata > Amphibia > Caudata > Salamandridae > Triturus > Triturus cristatus. The sequence continues at coordinate 656,770,356 of NC_140583.1, forward strand.
GGACTGGACTGGGCCATGGTATTTTTATTTGTGTTTTCATGTCTATATTTCCCTCCGTCCACTTGCTGCTCTGTGTGGTCATAAATTAGTGGGACCTCATATTCTAGTTGTAACAGCGACACTAGTTTTGCTCGCGACCCACAAGTTATTGCCCCTGTGACGCAGAGCGCTTAATTATGTCCAGAGTCACTAGAAGCAAAAAAACAGACAAAACCACCGATATAACGGGTCCACTTGACCTATTCCTACACAAGGCCAATGCAGCCATTGACAATACTATCCAATTGATAGATCGACGGGTGTCTCACGAATTGGAGATGGCCAGAAAAAGATCGTCTATGGGCCCGCTGGCCTCAGCACAAACCCCTATACAAAAGGGGTTGATCATACCCCTGCTGAATCCAACAAGTGCACTAGTTCACACAGTTTCAAACACTGTGGATTTGTCAGCAACACAGTTGTCACTAGGTTCCGATTCTGATTCTAGGGAGGATCTGGAAAAAACACCAGTTTTACAACCCCTACATAATCATGAAATGGTCACAGAATCAAACACCACGGGGGCCAGGGAGGGCGCCATACCTAAGAGGTTAAATAAGGGGTCGAACCCAAATGTGCATTTATTAGCTCCACCAAATGGTGGGATTCCCAGCAACCTGATCATAAACAGTAACAACACCGTAGTGTTGCAAACACCATCGCCAACCAATAGTGTGATCCTAAACACGCCCCCACGGAACATCACGCCACTGGGGAACCTAGATACACTAGGCGCAGTAGGGGGCATACAAAAACCCTGTACCTCATGTGTGACACTACACGATTTTCTCACAAACAGCATGGGGGAACTGTTAAAATACCATCTGAAACCCCTGGAGAAAAGCATAAGGGTAATTGAAAAACAACTTGCCAAACTAAATACTCCTGCATTTATGCAGAAGTCACTTAGCACCCTAGACATGGGGGAGGGGAAGACCAAACAACCAAGTAAACCGGCCAAATCGGCTAAACCAACTCAACCATCTACAACACCAGCTGTTTGCCCAAAGTCCTGTGGACCAGATAAAGAAGGGAACATCCAGACCACTAAAAATGTCAAACAGAATCCACAAAATACTCCTAAACCCCAAACTGCAGAGGGAAAGGGCCAACTCGTCACCACTAGTGATAACGCACAACCCACCCCAGCCCTAGTAGCCCTAAATACTCAGCTAGCAAACCTAAAGGAGAATACACAAAAACTCCAAAAATCTCAGCCCTCTCAAGCCCAGGGGAAACAGAGGACGGGATCTAGATCTAGACGGCCATTCCATCTTCCACCTGAGGCCACCCCGTTCACTGTTGTCCTAACAGGGGTCTCAGAACTAACAGAGGGCGCGGATGAGCCCCAGTGGTCACTGAGAAACAAAGTTCTGCAATGGCTTAGCCAAAATAGACCTATACAGCCATCGCATCATAGCAGAATCAACTCAGTTAGAAGAGTGTTTTGGATTGGGGAAACTAAAAAAAGCTTACAGGGTGATTGCGTTATAGTCAACTGTGACGATCCTGCTATGGCTGACTATATCTCTTCCTGGCCAGCACTTGAAAAAAGGGGGGGGGTGGATGTACAGCGCCTTTCCTTTTTTTATCCTCCGTTAAATACCCCGAATTATGAAAACAGAACTGGATGGGAGGATGCTCAGGATTGGCCCTGGACACAGGTGGGGTACACTAATAGAAACAGAAATAGGAATAACAATAATAATGGATGGAATAGAGGCTGGAATTCCCGCCCCTGGTACCATAGTAGAGGCAACCCAAATTTCGATTACTGGGAGGGGGTTCCCATGAGGAACAGATTCGACTGTCTAGACATGGTCGATTGACCAATAAAGGTCACCACAGGGGTTTTAGAAGTCACTGCTCCCCTACATAAGATCTATGATGTCCCTTCCCTAGTAGAAAATACTAACCCCGTGATGTCAGAGATTATACAAGTGCAAGACACGTGTGGAGGAAACCGGCTAAGCCAGCAGTTAACAGAAAAATCCAGCAGGTCACGGACTGAGAACGGAACTGGGCCAATAACTGAAATTATCAACATAAAACCATATCTGAGTATAGTAGATAGGACTAAGACCCAACTCGATAATGAGATCGAAGCCTTGCAAGAGGGCATGGTCTCACAACCTAGGCAGGAAGAACCCTGCCCCATCACTGAGGGGTTTTGTCTGCTTAAGATATCTTCCTGGAATATTGCTGGGCTTGCGAAAAAAGCGCGTGACCAGCTATTCCTAACTTTTATGGAAAAGCAGGATATAGTCTGCCTACAGGAGTGTTGGGACCCATATGAGACATCAGTAGAGGGTTTTAGCACTTTCTACGTTCCCTCGATCCAGGGTAACCGAGGCAGGGGCTTGGGGGGACTTTGTATTTTTACCTCTAACCTTTGTAACATAGAACAGAACATGTATGAGGCAAATGGGCCAAAAGCAGGTGTAGGGAGTTCACTACAAGGATTGTCTTTTAAATTAAATGGGCGCTCCTTTTTTCTGATAAACCTTTATAATAATATGCCAAAAGTAGAGGTAAAAATTCTAATAGCGGAACTGGATTCACTGCTAAACAAAGGCGGCCAGGCGGCAGACTGCTTACTTATAGCAGGGGATTTCAATTGTCACCTATGTCCCTATAGCCAAACAAAAAACTGTGGCATTTTTGACTCACAAGGGGATCCCACCACACATTTTGAACATTCCCTAGCGGGAAATCTGCTAAATCAATTCATGCATGAATGGGATTTGGCTTTTGCAAATGAACTTTGCCAGCCACCTGTAGTGTTTCAAACAACCTTTTTTGGTCATGGGGCAGGTACTGTAATAGACTTCATCCTGGTTTCAAATAGGAACCAAGGTTGGGTGGGCGGGTTCGAAACGGAGGGCCTAGCAATAAGTGACCACTTTCCCATTAGTACTTCCCTTAAATTAGGGAAACGGGGCACGCAAAAAATAAGCACCACGGATATATTGCATGGCCGTTCAGTGGCACTGGCCAGGAAAAATGGCTATGCCATTAAATGGGCAAAAATTGAACCCATGAACTTTCTGAAAGATCTATTACAGAAAGAAACTAGTCAATTTAACACCTGCCTGGAACTAAGCATTAACCCAGAACAAATAATACAGGCATTCGATGAGATTAAAACAGAAATAAACGCTAAGCTAACCAAAAAATTAAAGGCAAGGGAGGAAACGAGAATATATGGCTGGTTTAACCGAGCCTGCACAAGTGCCCATAAAGCACTTTTACAGGCTTTAAAGACTATACCCAGGGATAGCAGACAAGTCAAGGAGGCTAGACAAGCTTACAAGCTGACTCTCCTGACAAGGAAGAAAGAACTCAAAAATGCAGCTTGGGAAGCCTTGATAAAGGCAAGCGCACTAAGGGATAATACGTCCTTCTGGAAAGAGGTAAATGCCCCCTTTTTTCTAGATAGGAAGGTAGACTCCATGGAAATTGGCATAGCTGAAGACGTCTGGGTCAAGCATTTTACTGTGCTTTACAAGAAAGACTCACTTATGTTGACCTCACAAGAGGAGTTGGCTGAGGGGAGTGAGATCCTTTTACAACCACAGGGAAATTTCCCATTAAAAGTAATGTTCACCCCTGCAGACCTGGAACAAGCGATTTCTCAGAGTGCAAGCCTAAAAGCTCCAGGGCCTGACGGTGTACCCATTGATCTATTTAAAGGGAATGTAGATCTCTGGGCACCCTTACTGGCAAATGTCCTAAATGCTTACACCAAATTAGGTTTCCCCAACACATGGAAGGAAGCGATAGTCATTCCAATATTTAAAAAAGGAGATAGACAAGACCCAAAATGTTATCGCCCCATTTCTCTGTTAGATAATTTAATGAAGGTTGCTGGCAGGGTGCTACTAACCAAACTACAAACCTGGTCCAAGACTAATGGGATACTCTCAAAATTTCAATATGGTTTTAAGTCGGGGGTGGGAACCATAGAGCAGGGTTTAAACCTGTCCCTTATAATAAACAAATACATTGGATCAAAAAAAGGGAACTTGTTCCTGACATTTGTCGATTTAACTTCGGCTTTCGATTGTCTGGATCATGGAACCCTGTGGAAAACCCTGACTAATATGGGGATAGATAAAAACATCCTAACTTTTATCCAGGAACTTTACAGAGATGCAGGAGCTACGGTGAGATATGGCAAAAACGGCGAGCAAACCAGAAAATTCCCAATTGCAAAGGGCGTTCGCCAGGGTTGCATCCTTGCACCGTTTTTATTTAATTTGTATATAAACGAGGTAGCAGACTCGATGAATGACCTGGAGGTGGATTACCCCAAGATAAACGGACTCGCAGTCCCGTTATTGTTATACGCTGATGATGCGGTGATTATGGCCCGCACTCAGCGGGGACTCCAAAAGGCACTAACAGGCTTTGCAACCTTCATGAGCTCTAGAGGCCTTATAATAAATGTGGGGAAAACTTTCACGATGTCATGCACAACGAGAAAAAAAGTACCAGACTGCAAAACCTTTGTTAATAATTCAAAGATAGCGATGTCGAAAACTTTTTCCTACTTGGGTATCATTTTTAATAATAGGGGGACATGGTCTGCAGCGGTTACCTCCCGAAACCTGGCTTTTGCCCGCGCAATAGGGGCGGTTAAGCAATTTGCTAAAAAACAGGGCGGGAAACCGGTAGACACACTACTTAAGATCTATGCAGCTAAATGTGTGTCCACAGCTGTTTATGGGGCGGGGATTTGGGGACTTGCAGATAGTTCCGAAATTCAAAGGGTGGAGAATGCTTTCCTGAGGTACCTCTTAGGAGTCCCGCGTTCCACATCTACTACTATCTGCCACAACGAACTGGATAGATCTCACATTAGTGACATTATAAAGATAGCGCCAGTTATGTTGTGGCATAAGATCTGGACATGCGAGGACACAACCTTCAATAGGGAGGTAATTCAGGATTGCCTGCAGCAAGGAAATGGCGCTAAACAACCTTGGCTAGCCTACGTTAAAAAATTCCTGAACTCCATCGGCAACCCAGAATTCTTTTCAGACCCAATATCATGCGCCCAAATCCCCAAAAAAGCACTAAAAGAGACGTGTCTTGGCTTATTGGAGGAGAGGAGATATTATTTAGATGGGAATAAGTCCACCATTATAGCCCACCGCCAGATTTTGCATGAACATGGTTTACATCCTTATCTGGCGCCAAATATCTCCCCTTACCATAGAATGCTGTTGGCTCGTCTGAGGACAGACTGTTTCTTCAGGTTAATAACGTTCCCTACACCGAATGATTGGTCAGTGAAAATGATTAATTGCCCGTGTGACGGAATAGCCACTCAGTCTAACATACATTGCATACTGTTCTGCAAGTACTATCAATGGGGTAGGAAAAAACATCTATTGCCTCTGTTAAAACTGTGGGGCCTGAGAAGCTGTAAAGCAGCCCTCCACAGATTGTATTTGCTTCAAGACGAATGTACTATTGGAGTGATGATAAAATTCCTGTCGTTTATTATAAAATGTAGAGGGTCTATGAGAAGCGATTAGTAGGTTGAGGGTTTGTAGAAGTATTATTCTGTGCCTAATAACACCATATAATACATAAATATGTCATATTTACCTCGACCCTTCTATCATGTAAATGTAACGATACATATATCAATCGCTTTCTAGAAAAAATTTTTTTAAAGGGTTTTTAATATTAGATTAATTGAATGACTAGGGTAATGAATATGTATTTCTTCTTAGTAATCACCTTTTAGTATGTAAATGTTTAAATAACGTTGTTTTAATCGTATTTTTGTAATGTTTGCTTATATGGTGTTTGTCAAATACCGAATAAAGCTATCTTTGATTTGATTTGATTTGACTAAAATTATATCTGCGCAAAAGCGGGACAATGATTCTTTTCCTTTGTACAATGTAAAATGTACAAAAGAATAGAACATGTAACTCTGACTGTTTTGATACACCATCACAGGGGCATAAGATAAGATCGCTTATAGAGTGAGAGTTTACAGGGAAACCAAGCATCAGTGGGATATAGTTTAAGCATGATCTTGTCAAGATAAGCTGGTAAAAGTTAAATAAGACTGAGCTTCTTGGTTAAGAGGGGGAGACGCTTGACATAGGCTAGCAGTAACTTTGTTTCTGTTTGTCTCCTACCTGTTTGCAGCAGCCCTTGCTAGAAAGATCTCCTTAAGCCTCGCCTTTTTGATTTGCACTCAAATAATTCTAATAAACCCAGATCCTCTACGTAACGCTTCACATATTGCAACCAGGGAATCTTTAATATAGATATATATGGTAAACCCAGCTCAATGTGACATATACAGTTTGGACAACTACAGGGCAAGGCTAACAGTCTTTTACCGAAGGCATCTTCTACTCGCTGAAGCACATCAATGTCCACCATACCCCAGATCGCGGTCCCATAAGTAGCATCAGTGATAACTTTGGCTGCATAAATCGCTAAAATCTTGGAGATGGGTTTAGAACTCAGTTTCTTTGTAAAACTAAAAATTGCTGCTATGCTTTTTTTTTTTTTTTAAATAAAAGTTTTCTATTTAACACCATATTTTTCAATAAAAAACCAATCGAAGAGTATCCCCAGGTAAGAGAATATTTCAGCCACCTCCACCCTTCGTTGTTCTATATGGAAAGCTGGACATTTCTTTGTAGTGCAGCAGAAATAAGCACATACGTCTTTTATTTGTTCACATGAAGATCAAGGCTGTCCACAAATGTGGTATAATCCTCTATGAGGCTCTGCAGTGCTCGACCTGCTCTAGCAAGATACCAGAACTAATTTCCCCTTGGAAAACTTGCAAGAAGACTCATCAACCAGCCAAAATACCCACATCGTAAATAAACACCACCTCACTGTCCACAAGACAACTCTTAAAATTCATGTAGCAGTCAGCACTGCACTGAATTCCCAAATCTCCAAATCTAAACCCTTGACACCCTAATGCACCCAAGATCTGACTGTGAAGAATCATGTCATAAGCAGAAAAATTGGGGATGGATCAATCTCCCTAATAACTTCACCCATTTCAAAACAATTAGTGACACACGGACCAATCATCACCACAAAGAAAGCTACAATCTACAAGACCACCATCAACAATAGTACAATATCTTCAAGGACACTCTTCCCAATAGCAACACCCTGGAAACTTGCATGAGATTCGCTTGTGCAGTTCTGTAATGGTACACCCCTCTATCTTGCACACTGCCACTAACACATTCAACAGGAATCACAAGATCCCAGAAAATCTCCATATCCTTGGGCCCCATCCTAACCCCATCATCTTCAACCTGTACACGGAAAACCTCTGATCCATGCTCACTGACAACAAAAAAGGTCATAAAAAACGCTCAACTATATCGCAAAATCTTCCTGAACCCATGACATATAGCAACTGAAAAACTGCTACATACCAAACAAGAACTGTATGTCAAGTACCTACCACAATCTGAACCCAACAAAGTCCGAATTAAAGTCTGCTTTTCCAAAATGAATCTCTACACCTTCAAAACATAGTGGTATCAACTCTCCCTCCTTAAGAAAGCGACACCTGTACTTTCAAAAAGCAATGTCAGAACCTGGATTGAATCAATGCTCTACTTGACAGCCATCTGGACACCACCTTGGCTTCCATGCAAGGTAACCTACAAAATGTGGCATGTCTGATTGGGGGATTTAACAAGTATGACTGCAGCACTGTAAAAATAAGGAACTACATTGGCACCCCATAAAGGTCTGTTTTGCCTTCAAGACCGACTGCATCATCTAGAAAGACATGAATGAAATCCTGATATACTTGCCCACAAAATTAACCATCACAGCAAAACACCAGGAGCCAGTTCATCACCATACTGGAGTTGAAGTAGAAGAGGGAAGAAAATAAAAAGACAGACAATGCGTTTCTGATCCTCCTGGAACTGAAACACCACCTCTATTGGCATCCGAATTGTTCTGACATCCAGAAAGTCAGAAAGAGGAGGAAAACAAATTGCTTTAAGAAGCCAATAGTGGAGATCAACTACTACCCACCTCATGAAAACAATCTTATTGCACCCTTGGCTTTCAACCTATGTTCAGTACTCTTTCGCTTCCCTGCTAGGTCTGTGCTATATAAGTACCACACATTCACATATCTTACTAAAGTATATCAAGACCAGAACAGCGGGCCATCAACATAACCTTTTCATTTATGGGACCAGTTATTATTTATTGATCTGTTAAAAAAAGTCACACTGCAACAATCTAGGTGCAAACAACATCCACCCACACACATATGTTGCTGAAATTATCTTATTCTTAAGGCTTTCAGGGAATATTTTGCATTCAGACATCCCTCACCATCCCAACTAAAGATGTGTTATCATTCAGCCTGACTTATCATCCATTTTCAGCATCACAGCAACCAAATCCAATCCAGATAGTTCACATGGGTCACTTCGAGAAAACCTAGTTAATTTCCTACCATTACCATTGTAGAAATTAGTTTACTTTTCATTTATCCACAATCATTTCTTATTTACATAGCATTCATAATATTTCACATTTGGCTTTATTACAAAATAGTGAGAAATTAAGGCTAGTGAGTACTTTTACAAATTATTCTAAAACAATGTATTGGCAGAGCGATAAAGCGCTGCTTTCTACAATTTCAGTAACGAGACGTCAGAATAATGGAAAATGTGTGGTATAAACAAAAAAAATTACGAAAACTAAAAAGAGCAATTACTTTGTCCATAAGAGAGCTCTAATACTTTAACAGTTTGGAACATCATCAGACGGGATGAGCCAAGTCTCCTGTTTCTGGCTTTCATTTGAAACACAATGGATGTGTAATCGGAAAGAATTTCGGGCTTTGAGCCAGTGTCAATTAATACTGGTGTAGTACCTTCAATGGAGATGGCCAAAACAGTCAAAATAGTGGCAGTGCATTTTGAGAGTTCAAACATCCATTCATTCATGCAGAGGTAGAGTTTTCCTCCTCAGTGAGGATGATAGGAAGAGCTCTTCCCTGAAAGCATTGTGAGATTACTGCCTATGTCACACCAGGAAGGTACATTCTGCAGGGGTCTACGGTGGCAGGAAATGTTTTTCCTGATGAATGGTCATGAAGACAAAAAAACAGATAAGAGGTGGCGATAGAGCTGTCCTTTTTATTTCTTTGCAGACAGCCACCACCCTCCATCTTACATTTACCATTCCCACTAAGTGGATGAATATCATCGTATTAGGGCATTCGAAGCAACAGGTGCAACAAGATGGCCATGATCAGTCATTACCTTCACTTGTTCTAATGTTTACGATCATTGATGCAAAAGCAATCTAGGTAATGTTTATAAGCATTAAATGGAAAGGGGCAGCGTTCACAAGAGGACTGTAAATTCAATTTACATGGGGAAGCCAGTAAGAATTACTAATGGGTACAACTACTGCACCCTAGGAATTAGACAATGTTCAGAGGTGTCTAATTTAATAAAATATCTACTTGTTCATTGGAGAGGTTGCTTCATAAATCTACTTGTCCTGTAAAAAATATCCACTTGTCCCTTTTGTGCCACGTAGTGCATTGACAAATTATGTCAGCAGTTTCATTTTATAAAAGCTCTGATATTACCCTTTTTGATTATGCCAGGGCTCATACCATAGAAGAGTTCGAATTTGAGCAATTTGACACCCTCACTGTGCCCTTCACCAGGAGAGCACTGTGGCATGTGAAATACGCCTGCAACTTCCCAGGAAGTGCATAGTATGTATCTCAACTGTGGCATTCATACCTCTATATATGCTTTTATAGTATGAGTATGCACATAGGCAAAAGAAACTGCTTTATATCCCTGGATACAAATGAGTGAATAGCCAGATTTGATTCAAGACAAAAACACATTGTAGGATTGGGCACACATTTTACATTACATAAGGGGATTTGCAAATGGCTGGAAGTGCAGGGAATGCATTTTCGGTGAATTGGCTTAACAAGACTAGAATGGACAGAAACCGCCACCATTCACGGCCCTCACTGATGGAAGCACACAGGTACAAGTTGGAGATGCAACTGCTCCACAAACCACACAACTTCACTGGGTGGGAAAATTAGGCAGACCATGGCCACACTTTGAAAAAGAAAGCCATGCTCTGAGGCACCATCCCCTCATGGCGCCTGGGCCCTTATGCTGGTTGTGCAGACCGGTAGTGCCCACTGGACCCAAGCAGCCCTGATCCGAATACCTCGGCCTAAGCAAGGGCAGCGGGTAGTATGGACAACTATGCAGTGACACTCACCCGAGGACATAAGGGCACAAAGGGGAGAGAGACCTCGCGCCACAACCTGCGCTGATTCATCTGAACGGACACAAGGCAGGCCACGCTCGGAAAGTGGTGAACAGTCCCTAAGGCACTATCTTCCCCTGATGTCTGGGCCTTCCTTCTGGCCATGAAGACCAAGACCCTAGCAGCATGGGGTCAAACAGCTCAGCTTCAACAAGGGCGAAGGGAGCACGGACACGTGAAGCAACACTATCCAGAGGACACTGGTGCATGGAGGTGAGTGCGAATACATATCTCCCTACTCCTGGACTGGACGGGGCAAATCTGTGGATCACTTCTCATCCAGGCCCATTAGAGCAGTCTCACCAGGCAACAGCAAGACGGAAGAGGAGGGCCCCAACCAGCCATAATATAAATACAGTGAACACAGACGGTTTGGGGGTCTTCAAGCCAACCTCCTCGGCTTTCCGCTTTTCGCAGTTTGAGTGCACCATTCCACATTACCCCCTACAGACCGAAGCATGAGAGTTCCATAACCACAAGGAAACAATGCCCACCCCCCCAATACCTTATGGTACCCAATCTTAACCGTCATGCAACCTCGATGGCTAGAGCATAGATATCTAGACTATTCCATAGGCCATCGCGGACTCTAAGAGCTGGTCAGTGCCAATTGCGACCTACATTTAAGGGGCCTATACAGGGCATAGCTCGCACACAGGCTGTAGATCGAGGACAATAACCATACCCTCACCTCCCAGACACTTTACCCAGAGTGCTCCTACCCCCAGATCTTGGGTGTGGAGGGTCAAAACATTTGCGGAGATGGATCGCTCTCTCACCAACTCACGACTAGGGACTTCATTGGACAAGACTTGCTCAACCGTGAACTATCTCGAGAGTTCCTATTGTCATGCCCACCAGTACTGGATGTGGCGATGCCTTGGGCGGAATCTATGCACCCTGCAAAACTAGAGAAGATCCCGCAGCCGTTATGGACACTAAAACTACATTGGATGCGAATGTGGACGGGATGGCTGTTGACTTAGGCCTCCTCCGAGAAGATCAGTAGAAGCTGTGTGACAAAGTGTGCAGCGAAGAAACACTCCAAGTGTGTGCAGACATCGAACCAGCAAAAACAGGTGTTAAAACTTACCTCCTAAGTTTGATTCCTTGAAGAACGACCTGCAGATATCAGGAGGCAGACGGAACAAGGTCCACACAGTAGGGAGGCCCAAGGAGTGGAGGTTGATGATTCCACCCAGTATTTCGAGCACTGGCTATCACAGAAGGTTGCCTCACAGGCCCTCACGAAATTGTTCATGGTTGAGAGAGTCAGTGTCCCATCCAAGCCTTCCTCGGCAAGAGCTACCCTCAGACTGATAGTCTCCAAACTCATCAATTATAGAGACATCATTATTCAGCGCTTTCGTCAAGAACAGCATTTCACAGTGAGATAAGACAAGGAAATAATACTCACGGATTACACCACTGCGGTTCAGCAACGCTGGGCTAGTATCACGGGGGTGGGGGTTCAAATGAAAACTCAGCAAGATGTGCCTGTGTTATACACTTCTGTTCCCCACCAGCTAAAAATAATGATCCAACCACAAACCTTTTTTTTTATATAATGGAAAAGGCCTGCGATTGGGCTGAACACTTCGAAAAGGCAAGCATGCCTACTGTGGGGCAACAAGTCACAAACCACTAAACTTAGGTCTGGCAAATAATCCAGATGTCTGCAACAAGGAAGTCCCCTACGAACAAATACATCCACACTTCTGCATGCTCCGCATCAGTAGGCAGCCTTCAGGGCAGCGGCTGCAATCATCTCTTCAACAAGGTGTAGGGCGCAATAATGTTAAAGAAAAGAAAATGTGATGGTACAAACGGAGTTCACCAAAGAATAGAGGAAATCCACCTCTAAGGTACCTGTAGGAAAAATAATGATCGCTCAGACCATTATCCAAGCAGCCATACACGATAAAATAGCATCACTATTTTATGGTTACAACGCACAAGGAGGATGCATTTTTTTCACTATTTTATGTGTACCCCGTTTAGGTACACTTTTGGCATGCCATCGAATTTGGCTGTTTGGATAATGTTCTGACCAAATATTATTTGTACCATCAAATTTTATTTTCTTTAACACTAGTACACAGTTTAAGTTTATAGCAAAGGGATTGATATAGGTTCTGATGAATGCCCCCTACACCTTGTTGAAAGGTTACTTTAAGGGCAGAAACATGTTGACCCAGAAGATATAGTCAGGAACATATACATTTTCCCCTGCCTCACTCTATTTGTTTTTAACCCTGTGCCTAGGAGACAAGAATAAGAGTTTAGAGTATGATTAGGCATCAGTTTTAGTTTCACTTTATCTTACTTTTTAACACAGCTTACCCACACATTCTACTCACATAGGGTAGGACATAAATAATCCAAAGAGCTCCTCCTCTTCTAGAAGTTGTCGCCCACACCACAACTATTGTTGTGGTGTGAGGAGAAACCCTGTGATGAAGCATGCCATCTTACGGTGGGTAAGGGGTCTCATCCTTAAAAAGGAATCTTTCTACTTTGTGGATCTGTCAGAAACACTGACTGCCAGCCAATCTCTAATAGTTGAACATAAATCATTAGACCCAGGTATACTGTTGCGTTTGTTATTTCTTTGAGGGTCTGTATCCGCTGGTCTTTAAATACCCCTGGCCTTTTTGTGTTTTAACAGTTTCACTGTATGCAGATGACCTCTTACTTTACTTATGGGATGCAGAGGCTCACATAGAAGAGGTTATTGGAGAGCTTGAACTTATTGGTAGGATGTCTGGCCTGACAGTCAACTGGGGCAAAACCAGTATAGATCCTTTGGGACCTGGGACCCCCTTGCCTTTGGATGCCAACATAGCAACTCTCCCCCCGATGGGAGGAGATCACTTTGAAATACCTAGGGTTATGGGTCTACCACACTACTGCTGACATAATCAACAGTAACATTGGCCGAGAGGTCTGCTCCCTCAGATCCCAGGTCTCCTTTTGACGATCCCTTCCACCGACAATGGCGGGTCAGATAGTGTTAACAAAAATGGTGATGCTCCCCCGGCTACTTTAATTTAATACTACTCTACCATACAATCTACCTAAGTCGCTCTTTAAAGCTGTAGACGGTCTTCTACAGGAATTGAACTGGAACGGGGGTGACCCTAGAGTGGCCCTGTTCACCCTAAAGTGGCACCCGGACCATGGGGGACATGGAGTACCCGATTTGAGCTTTTACTAAGTAGCACAAACTCAATGAATATTGCTGTAGCTAGCTCAACTAAACTTGAAGGAACCTGGCAACTCCCAAAATATCCAAAAAGATAGTTCTATTAGCCTGCTGGGATCGCCAGCCCTCTAAACCACAGGATACTCAGCCTTGCCTACGAGTGTTGCACAAGATTGCTGTTGGCGGATTCTCCACCGCACCTTAGGCACTCAATCATATACATCCAATATTTTCCTCCCACTACTAGTGACACTCGATGGGAAAAAGCTGGCCTCACCTCAGTGGGAGACCTCTTTGAGAATAATGTATTAATTAATAAATGTAACCTACATTGTGAACATCAGTTCTTCCATTTGACTTTTGTCCCACATTTTATAGCCATTCTGTTATTTCTTGCTCCTACTTGCTGATTGACACATCCCCTTTCCTTTGCTGATCACAAAAAACATGCATCTGTGCTCAAGGTATTTAACCACACATGTTGTTTTTCCAGCTACAAATAGCCTTGTGCAAGTCTATAAGTAAACCAAACAATTAGTAATGTGCTCATGTTTCTATTTAGACACTGTTGGACCCCACTGGAATTCTCACAGGTGAGTTCCTGACCCACAGAACACTACCAGCTCGAATGCAAGTCCTATGGCTCATCACAAACTCTGAACCACGGTTGCATACCTACATGCAAACTCTATTCAATATGGGCACATGGCACAAATTTATCACGTAGCTCTATCAATCAGCCTTGGCATTATGCTCTCCTCCATTAAATAATCTCAAACTTTGCAGGGAAAGAGACCTGGGACACTTGCTCAGCAACAAAGATCGGGCTTCTCTCCTCAAATATGCAAGAAAGGTGTCCCGCAACGCTAGACTCCAACAAATACAATACTACCAGGCACATAGACCATACATGTCCCCCCGCCCAATCTGATTAACAAATTACAAAACATCATAGCGGCAAACTGTCCTCGCTGTAATGTTGGGGCAGTGGGCTTCTATAAAATGATGCGGAGCTGCCCTACCACTGCTCAATTCTGGCATCCGATTGAAGACATACTTAAACATGTAGCTGGCAGGGACTCCTAAACTACACCAGAGGCTTGCCTTTTAGGGCAAGCACCATGCCCAGAATGAGTGAAAGCTGGCACTAAATTTGCTGATATACCAATGATACTGGCAAAGCGAACCAGCACCATGAATTGCAAATCTACCAACGGCACAAACATTTGACACTGGGGAGCAGAAGCCGAACGCTTCACGGCTAATGAAACCACAGCTTAATACAAAGAGGAGGCACATGGACTATGTAAATTCCCAATCACTAATGCGTGGAACGACCTGTGTGTTGCTTTAGCGAAGCATAGACAGGACGATTTAATGCCCCCATGATAAACTTATACCTTCTTAGGCAGCCACTGCTGCTCCGACACAAGTAAACATCCACAAAATACCACATCCCCTGAAACAGGTCATGCCAATGCCTGCAGACAGGGACTCTAGATGGACGCAGACACAGACTGCACAATAACAGAACCAGTCCCCCACTCCACTACCACCCTCCCTAAACGGACTACTAGTACTATTGAACCCTAATGCTTATGTGTGACCACTGACTGCTGCTCCAAAGTGACTCACCAATTATCTTACAACAATCATCATTGAAAATTCAATTCCCCATACCCATTTGCTGTTGGGGAATTGTTATTGTTGTCAGTTATGGTTAGAATTAGATATGTTGCTGGCAAACATATTTCTTTGTACATAATAATCACATTATCCGAAAATATTCATATATAACCGTCCAACAGTAATTGGTTGCAATACCAGCAACAGTGGACCTTTCATTATACGTGTTATCTATGTATTAGCTTCGAATAGCTCGCTTTCTTAATTTCCATGTCATCTTCATCCTGCTAAATCTAAAACTCTAAATACCTATTTGTATCAATCAAGACATTTTCCATGACTGCCATCATAATAGATTTGCTACGTGTTCTGTACTGCTTTATACATTCAAAAAATCGAATAAAATATATTTAAAAAACAAAGTATATTTACATACGTGACCCAACCACAAGACTATGCACATACATAATTCACCTTATTGACAACATAAACATAGAAATAATCACAAGGCACAAATACAGAGCTCAACATTTATCAGCATTACCTGGCTCACACAGTGCGCCTCATCAATAACAAATCTGGAGAGGAGCTGCCTCTCATAGAGGTTCTTCAGGGATGAAATGAGCCGGGTACTGGCACAGATCTGCAAACATTAACAGTGATATATTATACTGATCTTGAATAAAACTTCTTCGCCCCAAACAGACTGCTCCATATCAAGGGAGAGTATCTGCCTCCTCAGCCTCATGTGCTAGCTAAGGCCTCTTGATGGGTTAATACGTTCACATTTGTATATAGCAGAGTCTCAAACATTTGTTTAAAAACATCTCTTTCCATAGTATGCCTCCTACATATCATATCCTTCCCCGCCACCAAACCCCAACTACTCGAGTCACAGTGTTGACCTATTCCTTAAACCATATCCCACATTGTCCTGGCATTCCACCTCCCCTCGATCAAGCCTACTGGCACACACACAGGTATGTAAAAGTTCTCCACAGTTACTCCTTGAAACCACCTCATATGCCATTCATCTTTATACCATCACAAACACTTTCTTTTCCTGACATTTCTGAAACCCACCTTCTAGAAATTCCTTTTTCACCTCCCTGATTAATTTGCAGACACATTTCTTTCTGGCTTGTCCACACTCACATCTTAAGAGAACATCCCCTGAGGCCCACCCTTCTCTACCTCAAAAAGAGACCCTTGTATTCTTCAGCTATCCTATGCACCCGTACGTCTGGAGAGCCAAAGCTTACCTTCTCTGGAGTTACATACAGCAGTTTAATAATGGGATCTTTCTTGGACAACTGCATATAAATACTGCTGGCTTCTGCATCAGTTTTATCACCAGTTAAGTAAGTGGCTGGAATCTGCATAGTAAATAATGAGAATGGAAGATGGAGAAGGAGTGTGAAGAGTTAGAATAATAAACAAATCCAAATGGTTTAAACGGCAGTTATGAGCTGCAAGGCACTGCAAGAAGCAAAAGAAAACGTAACATTGACAGACTTCTATCCCTAGAATATGAACCTAGGATTCCTGCATAGCAGTTATTTTATTATTTACAAGTCAACTCTGATACCTCGGCAGACAAATTTGTCACATCAGTCAAATGTGCTGCAAATACTTCATTTGCAAGGGCAAACACATTGCTGTGTCACAACTAACCCAGATCTTACTAATTCAAATTAAAGAAACAGTCTTTAAGCTCTGCTCATGCAGATGTTGACCACGAGGCTTCAGTTGATGCAAAACAATGCGGCCAACATTTTTTCAACCGAGAATACTAAGACCATATTCATCAAAGTTTTAGAGATCTAAATCAGAGACAACACTCAGAATAAACTTTGCCAATCTTGTAGTCAGAACCCCAAAAAAATCAGTTAAATCTTGGTGGCCATAATTTGCGAAAAAGGTGGAACAAACTCACTTTGAATGCAATGTTTTGGCGCACCACAAAATAAATAAGCAGTTTCGCCACATGTCTGTAAACTCCTGGTCTAAGGCTTCTTCTCTGAAGACTTAAAGGATACCTTTTCCATTGCATGAAAAGGAAGTAACTGTGGATCTTTTTAATGACATGCAGGTGAGAAGGGGAGTTGCTGATGGGCAAGTTGTGCCAGTGTGCAGGTGGTTATAGGGAGAATCTTGACCTTCTCTGCCCATAAACATGGATGTAAGAGAGGAGATCTTTAGGAGAGCAGCATATTGAAGGAAGCATACCTGGCTCAAAGTAAAGGGCATGGGAGGCCAGACAGCTCCCATAGAGCTGAGGTCATTGGTGTTAAGTGTACCTATTTGCCTGACAGAAATCGTCTGCACTATTTGGAACTTATCCAGGTGGTATTCTGGCAGGCTTGTGTACAGGGCAAACAAGTAAACACCTATTATCAATTTATGGGAGAAGAAGATCTCAGTATTAATGTCTTAGGATTGGAATGGGATGAAAATCTTTCTGTTAAGGTCCCCAAGGGGAAGCATGTATACATAGAAAAATAAATAATGACAGAAAAGCTCTTTGGAATAGTTTCCAATTACTTAACTTGCTTAAAGAACTACTCAAGTTTAAACTGTTCTTGTTGTTCAAGAAAGCATAAACTACTCATGGTTATCACTCATACTCAAATCCGACAATTTCCTTCCTGTATACTCACTGACCACCTCCCCAACAGGGAGAAGGCTGGTGCATTCTGCACACAACCTAAATATTGAAAGCAAAAGATAATGACTTCCCTCCCTTTTGCACCCATGCTCAGCCACACCCCCATCATCAGATCATCTTCCCCTCATATCAGTATGAAATAAAACTGGTACACTGAAGGGGAAAAAGCAGTTTTATTTGAACAGCCCATCAGTGCCTGGTACGCCCAACCAACGTGAGGATAGGCACCTCAGCACCACCTCTGACTGTCAATTCAAACTGTAAACCACTGAAGACCAATCAGCAGCATGGAGGTCAAAACATGGTCATTGTCATATTGCTTGTGGAGGAATGTGCTATCATGGAACTTAGAAGAGAAGTGATCATTTGGCTCTAGAAGACTTTATGCATTAAGCTAACCACTTCGAGATTACTAGCAGGGGAATAGCTCTGCCTTTCAACTCCACCTACATCCACTAATTGATGATTCATAACTCTGAGGATTTTTTCCTTTCCATATAATAACAGAGATTTTTCCAAAATAAAGTCATAAAGTATCTTTTCTTTTGGGTTGCAGTTTATGGAAGCATCTAAAGTAAGACACAGATTTGATCATGGTAAAATAAAAAAAGCACTTTTGGTAAAGACTTTGATTGAGTTTTAGGCATCACCTTATCATTGAAAATGTTAAGGGGTGAGATGGCCAGAATCCCTGAACCTTCCTGACTCTTCCGCCAATATAACTGGTACCAAGAGGCCGTCTACCAAAAGAGATAATTTAGGTCACAACTGAGAAGCGGTTTGAACAGTCCTCCCATCAGCTTTGGCAATAACCTTTTTACATTCTAATGATAATACAGGAGAAAATTGCTGTAAGCTGACCTCTCAAAAAACCTGTAATCAGGTATTCTGTAGTAAAGGTGGTTGTTCTACTTGCTTTCTGTATCTAATGAAAGCTACTCGTCGTAATTGAACGGATAGGGGTCAGGGCCTACTGGTAAGATGTATGGCAACACATCAACAGATGCAAAAACACTGGATGTAGTTTTCCCCCAGAACCATACTACAAATATTTCTATTGATGTTGTAAAGGACCTGTTTAGATCATCTGACTGTTTTGGTATCATCTTAGCAGCAATGCTGGGCTGCTGATCACCTCTTGTGGAGAGGATTCTATGTCAGTACCAGAGGCAAGGATTACACATCATGTCTCCCTTGTTCATAACTCAGCAGCCTTAATAGCTATCCAAAACATCCAATGGTAACAGAAACTTCATCTCCCAAAACTGGAAATTATGTCATAACCATAGCAGAGCCACCACCCCCCTTCTGCCATCTAAACCATCTTATCCTCCTCTATAGGATTCCAGAATACTCACAACTCCCTGAAACTCACTTCTATACATCAATGAGCTCTCAACCAAAGGCCGATTTGTCTTTTTGAGAGGAACACATCAGCTTGACCAAAGAAGGGTCCAATTAACAAAGAAGCCCTGCCCAAAGGCACCGAGAGGGGGTACATTTATGGGACAGAGAAACAAAAGGTCAGAAGAGGAAGGGACCTCTGAGGGCTAACTGAGCAGAGATCAAGAGCACACCTATGAGACACAGAGGATTGGAAAAGAGAGTAAAGGATGGGGTCAACCCAAGAGGGCCATTGGTACAACAAGCATTGAGGCTACACTAGGGGGATGTCAGAACAAAATGTGTGCGGGAGTGAGGGTCCACCCAGGTATTTATTACATGGTAAGAGAGTGAGGTTTCACCCAGACTGGAAAAGGCCCCTCAAAGGGGAGAGGGAAGACAAGGTTGTTAGCACACTAATGATGAAGAAGCAGCAAACAGAGGGCGAGGTCACATACAGGCACAAGGAAACACCAAGGAGGGAGAGCTTACAACATAAAATACCACCTATCATTGTCGATTTAGTAACACTAGTAAGCACTATAATCACATCATAGCATAGGTCTCTTCTGAATTCTGCTTTATAGCCCTGATGAGAAACTGCTTTTAAACACAGAGTATAAAAACTATTATTCCATAAAATACCTTTTATAAGTATTTTACTGTGTTAACCACACAAAATGCATATGTGAGAATGACTGCATTTGTACTGTTTTAGCAATAGCTACTGAAATGATGCACTTTTCTAAGACACAGCATGGCTCCCCAGAATCCCAGCCTTTTCACAAGCCTGGAAAAAACATTAGCAAGAGAAGTGGTTAAATAACTGTACCGCACGGCACGAGTAAACTTACATCCAGTGAAGTCAACTTCTGCACTTGATCAACGATCAGTGAACGCAGAGGGGAGATGATGATGCTCACACCAGGACATACACAGGCTGGAAGCTGATAGCACAAGCTCTTGCCACCACCAGTTGGCATCAAGATGAAGCAGTCTTCACCACACAGAGAAGCATTGATAGATTCAAGCTGATTTGTCCGAAAACGATGCAGGCCAAATTTCTTGTGAAAGATCTTCATCATTTCTTTAGAATGGGGAAAGGTGAAGCCACGAAACCGCTCATGTGCAGGGTTGGCTGAAGAAGACTTATTCAGCAAGGGATCTATTGAAGATAAAAAATTCTCTTTAAAGCACACTCATAAAATTTTAGTATTTCATCAATACCCTTTATTGATTATAGCCCCAAAGTGGACATATTGCCAGAAAGCCCTAATCCCTCCAAGAGGCTGTGAAGGGGGCACCGTTAAAAGTTGCTAACCCTTCCAAGCATGGGAATATATGTTAATAGAACTGAAGAATCATAACAGCAGTCTGGGATCATTCTGTCAACATCCTCATGTACTGCACGATCCGGCGCCGTCTTAATGGAACAGGAACCCATGGGTCAGTGTAGCACCCCTGCAGGAACCGATGTTATACCTATGAACTCAGAACCTGTGGAATATTAAAGTAACTTATGTTGCAGTAATGTACTTGAACTCCCCATAAGATTGTGTACAAATACTCCTGTGGGACATGACCTTTTCCTGTAATAAGGCCAAACAGACAGCAGTCCAAATCCCGCAGAAAGCACTGCAATAAAACTGTATATGGGATCACAGACTGAAACCCTTGCTGTGAGAATACAGCCATCACTATAATAATGTACAGCATCCCTTACGATATCCATCCCCCAGCTTCGGCATAGGAGCCAGTGTAATGCCAATATACCAAGACACTCCAAATCATGGAGTAGATACCTCACTTAAGTCACTAGAGCGGCCAATTTAGATTTCAGAGTTGTAACTCTAGTAACATCACAACACTTTTTCAAGCAAAAGGAATCCAAAAGTCCAACATTTCTATACCTATTTGACTTTCTGGAATCATTACCAATTTAGAACTCTTTTATTTTTTTCCCAATTAGCAAACTCTCTCTCTCAACGCTGCTGCTTCTGGCCATGCATTCTTTCAAATGGACAGAAGGGGGGGGGGGGAGCATATGCTTCCTTACCCAGTAGGAGTAATACTGGGAGTTGAGTTTGGATGTCTGCACCAACTGCACTGTTCCATGAGCACAGACCGGTGCGTTCCACTTGCAGTGTCACCTTCCTCCTCAAGTGCGATTCCTCAAAGACTTGTCAGTGTCACTATTCCACCCAGAGGTCTGGGCAACATTCACCACATTAAGCATGCACTGACCTTGGTTTAATTTAAAGCAGAAAGTGAGCACACTGGGTCTTATTTTTCACCATCCCAAACAAATTTCTCATAAGCCAGATGGGCCATCCCACTGAAATGAACGGCCACAGTTAAACACAATTCCTATCTAGATATTTTTCACTAGCTACAGGGCTACCGAATTTGTCCAAGCCGCTGTGCAGCATATCTGAGGTCCCGTCATATTTATTTTACCTTAACTTCATAACAGCTATAGAAACATTGCAAAGGAAGGTTTCCTAAGACCTTACCTGTGGCACTGGGGCTGCTCTTGTTGGTCTGTGAGAGGCTTGGCGTGTGAACAGAAAGCAGTCCCGGCCTGTTCCCCTGGGTGGTTGGAAGGGTCATACAGTTCTGCCAGGATGGTTTCACAGCCTGTCCCTCACGCACAGGAGGGAAGACTGCTGAATTCACAGGATTCTTTGAGGGAGGTTCAACCAACTGGACATCATCATCATCATCATCAAAACCATCAATATCAAAATTATCGATATCAAAGTCTAGCTCTGCTGCTTTTGGGGCTCTTGAATCATCCCCAGCTGCAATACTGAGTTCAGAGGCTAGCTTGCTATGAACCTTAGAAGTAGTGCTTGTGGCCGCCAGACTATTTGGGAAGTTCCAACTGACCCTGTCCTCTTGACCACTCTTTGGTGTGTAGCAAAGAGTGCTGGAAAGTGTTGGTCCTTTGGTGAGTACACTGGAGAGTGAGGTTTCCTTCCCATTTGCACTTGTGAAAGAAAGCCTTGGCTTCACAGCCCCTCTGCTTCCCTGAAAAGTGAAAACAGAGCCCTTCCCTAATACTGAAACTGAAGGGTTCAGCGTTCCGTTGGTATTGGTATTTGCACCACAAGTAGGAGGGGCTTGTGGAAGTTTTGTAAACTGAAATGTGTTCGTGCCATTGGGCTCTGAGAGGGATCTGCTCCTCACAGGAGATGGCGGAGAAGGGGTAGGATAATCACGCGAGTAGTCCCGGGAAGGGCTGTTTCCCAGAGGCTCATTCTCCCAGTCCCAGTTACTGGGACTTTGAGCAGACTGAAATGGAGGGGATGGGGTGAGGCAGTCTTGTGAGATAATCTTGTTCCATTCTGAAGCAGTGCTCACTCCAGTGCCATTAACAACCACGGCAGGGCTGCTAACAACAGGACCATCCACATTCACTGTACAGCTCTCTCGCAGAAGCTTCTTTCTGTAGAACAGACAGTATTACAAGAAAAATAAACATATTAAATACTTCCACATTCACAAGCTCTCCTAACGGAGGACACATTTAGCATCTTTAACTGAGTTCACATAAACATGAACTAAAAGCATTATGTTTTGAATAAGATTTTTTCAAACCATAAGTGGTGACACGTAGTACAGTAATCAGGATTTCTATAAAGAAAACCACATGATCATGCACGATGCCATTTACTACAGTGGCAGCCCAATGAACGATCAAGAGGACAGCTTAAGGTCCTTGGACAAGCTAGAGGGTTTATAGAACAGGAAAGTACAAATGTACCACTAGAATGGAAAGATAGAGTTCAATCGTAACTCCCTTGAAAAAGCCCATACAGCACCAACACATTTTAAGGCTTGAGATAAGTACCTAAGCTAGTTAAGTGACACATTTATCTATAGGACAGACAAAGTATAATCATAAATTAACTCAGAGGACAACTAGGCAAATAATGCAAAGATTACTTACCCGTAACTCTAGATGTCTTGGGATCATCCTCAAATTCACATGCTTGTAGGTTTTTGGACACTGATTGGAGGAAACCCGCACAATTTTAATTAAATTGTCTCACTTTTGTTTAGCTTTTCTTTTTCAATGTGTGGTAGTACAATTATTAAAACATGAGAGGCAATATTTGATTACCCTCAATGTATAACAGTCTGTTGAATGCAGTTCCTAATAGGCACTGCAAGTATCTCTAAGAGGTAAAACAAGCACAGTTGTCAAGGCCATAGAAAGGCCACCTCATCTGAAAGTACATTTGCAGAAAACAAACGGGAAGCATACATAACCACAGGTCACTTAACAGCTATTTGTAATATTATTCTTCAGGAAATCTACATCTGAAAAATGGAGGAGAAATTCCAAAATATGAAGATTACTTTTGAGGTCAAGAAGGTCCACTGATGTAATAATGTCGCGCATTTCGATGTAGCTCACATGTAAAGCTACATCAAGTGCTACATTATGGTGCCTATCAGATCATTTTGCAGTCCCAGAAGCGACAATGGAATCTCGAACACCTGCCTATCCATTAGACAGAAATATCATATTAGGGCACACTCGGAGAAGCCGTGGGATTGTTCCCAACCCAGGGTGCATAATCATTAGGAAAACTGTGGAAGCTAAAGCCGAGTTTACTCCTCAGTCAGTCAGGAATGCATCCTTCATCTATTTTGAGGGCTGAAATCTGCTGACTATATTCTCTCATCAACCGCATAACTCCACAGATGTGCCTGTCACCTGTGAGCCACCCAACCTTCCTATTCCCTAGTGCCTAGATCCACTGATCATGCAGGTATTGCAGAAGTGAGCAACTCTGGAGTAGTAAGAAAAAGAAAGATACACAAAGCCATCAGCCTGAACAGGATTTTGTGAGCCCACAGAGTTTGAGATGCTGCCTCTGAGAAAATAAGCGTGCAAGAAAAACATGACCCCAATGGATTCCTTTAGCAAAGAAGCTATGTAGTAAATTTGAGACGCAAAACACCTTTTAGACTTATAAAATTATAGGAAATTAATCAATGTCTGTTTAACAACGGGAGAGATCCACAACGTATACAAAACACCATCAACAGGGGGGCAATGTGTGTTTATTTTATAACAAAGTCATTCAGTACAAAGAAAGGCAAGGAAAACATACAGAAGCTGCAAAATGGATAGTGTGACTGTGGTGTGCTTTTAGGGTGACAACCTCATTTCATGTCATTATAGACACAGTTCCCAGTCTTTTGTATGTCAACTTAACGCTTTCTGGGTCTTGTAGTCGATTATCGATTAACTTTATTTCTGCCACCAGGACAATAAAAGTACAAATACAAAGTTACACATTGATAAAATTCATAGATAAAAAACAGACCTATTCAAACTGATTTTACAAAAGTCAACTCATGCATAGTAATAAATAGCTAAAAATAAAAGAAATATATGTCATCATGTGACAAATACTTCCAGGTTTAGGTAGACAATAATTTCCTGCATAGTAGCCACATAGCCCCCAAAAACTTAGCAAGCGAAATAGCATATAGAGGAGTGCAATCTGACCTCAGTATGCGTAGGGCAACAAGATGGCTGTGCTGGGATAGTTGTTACAGATAGGGACTAGCCAAAACTTGTGTGGTGTAGCATAAGCTGAGCAAAACGAATGTGTGCAAGAGACTCTACCTGTGTTTGGCATAAATGGCAAGTGTCCATGGTTTGAGTAGATTCCAGATGTGGGACAACATAGGAATATCGAAAGTGGGCGATCTCTGGGCCTGTGGAAAGTAATCACCCTCTTGCAACTTCAGGAGCAGTATGGGATGGCACACACAGAACGGTTCCATTATTTACAGATAAAGCACGCGCTAGAAGCGACTATCCCTCCCGACATTGCCCTCCCTGAAGCCTCATCATTAGAAGACAGGTTACTGACAGAGCACATGGACAAAAAAGTCACATCCCAAACGTACCGCAACATTATAAACAACCTAACTGATCCCACACATTTTCTCCGGGACAAATGGCAGAAAGATGTAGGTGACTAAGACGATACGGACTGGCAGGAGGCATTGGCATCCCCGAGGGAGGTGGCGATATCATCTAGGTTGCACCTTGTCCAACTTAAGATACTTCACAGGATCTACTACATTAGGGTCACACTATAAAAGATTGATAACCAACTTTGCTTGTGACAGTGCGGAGCATTAGGAACATTTTTCCACACGATATGGGAATGCCCAGAAATAGTGACATACTGGGAGTCAGTGATGTACACTATAACGAGAGTGAGCAGGACCCCTGTGCCACCGGAACCCAAACGTTGTGGGCTAAATATATGGGAAGCAACAGACCTTAACTCCGCGGCGCAAACCTGGGCGACACTGGGTATGAAACTAGCTAAGAGAAATATTGCCAAACACTGGGGAGCACGCAACACTCCCACTGTAACGGAATGGTGTAATGATAAGGATATGGCTATCATGGCTGAAAGAACTGTATACCTGCACAGAGGATGCCCCAAAAGTTAGCAACGATTATGGGGACAATGGAACACTTTTAGGGGTGGTATTTGCACGATACCTACAGTAGACTTCTCAGTGGAAGACAGTTGACGAGGAAAAAAGTGGCGGAAAACACGATTCATAACGATACACATGTAATAAAAATGTATAATGATGGTTGTAATGCTGCACTACACTACAATTTACTATGTGTAAGACCTTATTGCTTGACAAGAACTCAGTTGTAAGTCATGTACCAATTGATACTAATTAAAAAGATAAAAAAAAAAATGTAGGGCCTGGTCTATGGTTACAATTTTAGATCAAAATCCGACCTGAAGAGGACTAAGAATGGACATGTCTAACATCCAGGTATGGATTTTGGCAAGGACACATCGACAAAAGATTTTTTCATTAAGCCAATAAGGCTTATCAGCCTATAGTTGGAAGGAGACGGCCGGTTGCCTTTCTTAAATATAGAAATCACTGATGCACCTTTCCAAGACTCCAAGACGGGACCACCAGCCGCAATAGCATTCATTAGGAGCAGAATATATCAGAACCATGGCTCCTTTACAGATAAAATGACATCTGCTGGAACTCCACAAGAGCGGGCTGCTCTTCCTCTTTTAGTAGCTGTTAGAGACTGGTCTACATCAGCCAGATTGAAGAGATCCTCCTGAGGGACGGGACAAGGAAACAGGTGTTTAGATTGGAGGGGAGAGTTTGCAGACATGTGACCACTTGTGTTGGCATACAAATTTCCACAGTGCTCAGCCCCGACTTGATGGGACTACATTGTTGGCTATCTCTTGCTCTGTTGAATACCCCTCCAAGCCGCCAGCTTCCATAAGAAAGACACGTTTTTGCCCATGCATGCCGCATTAAGGGGAGACCACCTCGCATCATCCAAGTTCTTTTTGGCTTTACTGATAGAGTGTTTATATGCTTTACCAATCGAGGTTATGCTGGCCAGAACTTTATTTGTAATAGCCCTAGTTAAAAGTTTTGGGTGTTTGCGACAATTTAGATCGAACCACTGGTTCGTTTTTGGCTTGATTGGCTTTGGGTTTGTTGCCCCTAAGAAATGGTCAGCTATGCCATCAAACAAAGCCACATGATTCGTAATTAGTTGACTGTGTGAATCCAGATGCCCGCTCTCTACCTGTAACATAGTTACCTCGAGTTCAGCTTTAACAGTGGAGATAATTTCAAGATTGCTAGCCGCTTGGTTCCACCTTAGAAGTAGTTCTGATGTCTCTTGAAAAAAGAATGAAGTGACGATGAAAGGAATGAAGAGATCGGGGCCTTTCAGGAACAGTGAGAGGGGATTGTGGTCACTCACACCTCTCAGAAACGCACATGTCAATGACGCAAGGCCATAGCCTGATGTCTACCAAGATGTAATCAATTCTACTCGTGTGTAACACTTCATTAAAGGTATGAGCACCCAACTGGTCGGATTTGGTGTGCTCATTCTCAGCCCTTAAGCCATATTCCATAGTTAGAACCTGAAGCTGGAGGGCGATCTAGGTCCATCTACAGATTGGAGGAATTTCCAATACAGGGATGGACCATATTTTGTCTTCTTCACTATGCGTAAAGTTGTCAACTGAGTCTCGGGGTTTGAAGGTAGCATTAAAGTCACCTGCGATTAAAAGATTGGTATTAGAGGTAGACAAATCAAGAAGGCCTTCAAGTATGTGGACTGTCGGTGACTGGGCCCCACCTTTGGTGCCTCTGATGTATACATTATACAGATTGATTTTCCACTTGGTCTTAAAGTACATTTATATGGCCAGTATATCAGGTGATCCAGAAAAACAATGTTATTATGTCGCAGTTAAGAGAGGCTCTGACCCAGAGATCGAGGGCTCCAGATGGTCTACCCAGTTGACTCGGAATGGTTGGGATGAAAAAGTTGAGAAAACTAGGTTTGTGGAATGGCTCTACAGACCATGTTTCCTTAAAAAGACATATGTCGGGGTCAGGTAGTACAATTATAGATCTGAGACCTGCACCGTTCCAAGAGATCAAAGATAAATTATCAATGCCTTCCTTGGTTACCATATCGTAAGAGCTGTGGCAACACAGGTGTTCTAGGGTTGATTATCGTCGGAAATGGGTTCACTTGACCTGTTTATAAAAAGTAGGGAATGATCGAAAAATGGAGATTTGCCTGGCGTTGGAATGTTTAAGATCAAAGTATGCTGAGTAGGTATGGTATTGTTTGAGACAGTGTGGACAAACCCACCCACATGCGTGGTAGTACGAGAAAAAGAAATAAGATCATTTACATGGTTGGGGCCTTGTTTAGTAACAAGCCAGCGTTAGAAAGACACAAAGCAGGTCTACGAGAAAATTCATCTTGATGGTTGCGGTGGTTGCTACCCGTACGTGCCAACGGATGATAGGCAAACATATGCAAGGCCTGATTTAGTCAGTCGGTGTGGTTCAGAGTAGATGTGGCTAAACCGGAGTGAGAATGAGCTTGTAGCCTGGTATACTTGAACTGAATAATGGATGCCCCTGGAAGGGAAGTCCTTTGGTCCAAGTCAACTAAGTTGTGTGCCAGGCCATGAGCAGGGTTAGCTCTATGATGTCGTAACCGGGTGATGAACTTCCTACTCTTACAGCACTGTTATTGCGAATGCGAGATCTACAACCCCGGACATGGCGGATCCAGTTTGTCACCTTATTTTTGAGCGAGTCATATAAATGAGCCCACATATTAGGGGCCCAGTTCTAGCCTGATGGGGAATGTGCTCAGGCGGACATAAGCCTGGATGGCCATGCGTGTTTTCCTTGTTGAATAAATTCATTCTTGGAGTATGGGTTTGAGACTGGAACTGCAGAGTTTTAGCAGGCAAAGTGGCTGAAGGGGGTAATCTCTTAGGTAATGTTCTATGTAAATGGTACTCCGGATAATAAGGTTTTGCATTCACCGAGTGTTTGTTTCTGAGCTGGGGAGCCATGTACAGCATGAGGAGATGGTTTGACTGACTCCTTGGTGACTTCAAGTAGGTGATTAACTGTGGCGGGCAACTAAGGTTTTTAATACAATTACCTCCTCTTTCAAGGATTGTACCAGTAGAGCATAGGTTTTGTTGCAGTTAGAGTGACCTAGCCCTGGTGAGTTCCCTTGATGCTGGGCTAAACTGACAACGGATGTTTGGGCCACATGTACTTCTGCCAGTATGTCGAAGCGATTACTACAGGGAAAGCCCTCAAGAGGGGGATCCAGGGGTACGGTAACTAAAGAGGCCGTTGTGGGGGCTGAACATGTGGTAGTATGGGACTCTGTAAGTAGTGCAGGAAGATGCTCCCTCGTGTTTAGGAACATCCTAGGTATCTTACAAGAGGGGCTATTACTTGAGGAGCAGATGACTCAGGAATAGTAGTAGAGGCCCCCATGTGTTCAGAACAATCTGGAGTAAGTATCAGTTCACACTCAGTCAGTAAGGTGTGGATCCTGTCAATGACATGATTGGCCGTGGGAGTCTTCCTAGTTTTCTTGGAGTTCTTGGGTTTACCACTACCTCCCCTCTCCCCCCTTTATAATCTTATGTTTAACCATGCGGGCCAGTTGCCAAATAAGTGACAGAAACCCCAGATAAAAGAGAAAAGCAATAATCCAGGGCCCCGGGGGACGTATAGGCTCTAAAATGTCAGTTCAAAGGAGGCAAAGAGTCACAAGTACCTTGAGCCTTATGCCTTCTTAATGCGCCGGTATTAGAGGGGATGCCCAGACTCTTCTGGGCGCTGACGGGCGCAGGACGGGTCCGTCCTTCACCGCGCTTTGCCCACGCACGTCCTGCACCGAGGGACCCCCCACGATGATTTATGCGACTCCAGGCGAGGACATGATACCGCAGCGAGCAGGCGGACAACGAGCAATATAGGAAACTAGAGACCTCAACCCTCTGGCTACCCCTGTCTAGGGGCTGGAGTCCTCGCCCCTCCAGCAGCCCCTGCCACAAACGGGGTCGTAGTCTTAGTCTGCTTGCAATGGGTAATTAGAATGACCACCCGATAGCAATGATTTGTTGGTGTAAATTTCATGACTAGAATCAGTGTTAGTGAGGTGGTCATCCTAAGTGCTTCAGAAATACACAATATGGGATCATAAAAGTAGAGAAATAACATCCTGGAAAGTTGTAAAGACAACAGATGTGTACATTCTGAACATCAAAAAATAGTGGTTCAGCCAAAAGTATTCTTGAACTAGCAATAAACTTTAAATACAGTTCAAAAGTCTACTTAGTCAATGCTTCATCTCATTTAGCCAACTTAAATAGGGTCTTCTTCAGGACATTGTGAAAACAGACTTAAATCAGCTAGATAACTAGTACAAGCTCCAAGCTAAACAAAATCAGCAGAAAAATAGTTTATAAATTCACGCAGCCATCAATGATCTTTTCAAATTATCGTTGAGCACTAAATTCATGTCAGTAGCCCCTGCAGTAACAGACACTTTCAGAACCTTAACCGGTGAATGGTGGCGAGATATACTAGAACAGAGGATCCAGAACACATCAAATGCAAGCACTAAAATAATATTGTATTGCCTCCTATTTTTCCAAAACACATTATGATCCAACAATACACAGCTACAGCATAGAAGAAATCCCCAGATACAATCAGAAATATTGAATGTGCATTTATAACCTTAAATGATTAAACACCAGTCTTTGATACTATATATCTATGTCATCCCATGCCACAGCCTCTTCAACATCTATACCATGATCCTCTACCTACCTAGTCTTGCATTCCTCAAGGCAATTGTTTGAAGATGATCAAATACTACTTCTCCAAACTTCACAAAATCCACAGCAATGATTGGACATGGTCAATGAAGCAACTAAACTGGCTGCAGTGGAGTAACATGTTTAAGGTGATAATCATTGAACGTACAAGTCACGCAACTCTTTACCACTTCCTTAATCTCAAGCTTCCATGTCTGGCTAGCAGACGTTACCACAAATCCTATGTTTGATAATCATATGCCTATCAG
The DNA here is from genome assembly GCF_964204655.1 of Triturus cristatus. Lineage (NCBI taxonomy): Eukaryota > Metazoa > Chordata > Amphibia > Caudata > Salamandridae > Triturus > Triturus cristatus. The sequence goes on from NC_140583.1 coordinate 656,801,109, forward strand.
GGAATGTGCCCCTCATGACCTTCATCCACCAGCTTACACCTCAAAACAAGTTTGGGAATTTTTCTGTCATGCATCTTCAGCCTATCCTGAATGGATAATTTCTCACATAACTTTACAAACAACTAATTACCGAATCCCATTCCACTCTCGCGGCCATCTTACATCTACATATTATTTGCTTTGTTGGAGCACATCATCCTTACCCAAAACCTCCTCTCACTTTGACTCTGAAATGCAACAAAGACCTCTACACGAAAGCTGCTATCAAGCACCCCTCTTTCTTGTCCCAATCCAACATTTCATCCTCTTCTACAGGACTTCTTCATAAATAATCATCCTCTACTCTACTCTAGGATGTATTGCGCCGCAAAATAACAGAGAAGCATGTTCAAAGGAAAGCCTTGCTACGTGTGGCACGGATCCTTTCATTACCTCTCCCTCAAGAAAATAACGCAGATGTTTCTGGTCTGTATTAATCTTATATTTTCTACTCCAGATATCTATTTTTTCTACAGCCCAACAACATGTTAAGAACTCTTACTCTAGGCCTTTTAGCTGATCAAAGAGGGCAAGAGGCAAAACCTGTAGTATTTTTCACATCTTGAACATTTTGTGTACAAATTTCCCTAAGTCCAGAGGCACTAGAATCAACATAGCACTTTCAGGTCATATGGCTTCGAGGTTTGGACTACAACTATTACTTTTATAAACCCCGTTAAATCAGATTTATAACTCCACTCAAAAGAACATCCAGTCTGTTTTTGTATCGAAATCAGAAATAAACCTCAAATAAAACTCACACAAAAAACAGAAGCCAACCTGGTCCTTTGATGTAGGGACATCCAACTCTTCTATCGCCTTTAACAACCATGGACGTCACTCGAGCTCTTCCTCAGGCATAACAAGGGCAAAGTATTCAATCCGTGTTCATTTAAATCCATAAGTCTCTTTTTTCACTATAAGGCCTCTCTTTTGTAGTCTCTTGTAAAGGACACAATATTTTGTCATGCTCACTTTTTTTACTGACAAAAAAAGAGGATAGCATCTTGAAAGGTGACTGCCTTGGCGAAAATTAGTAGTTGAAACAACAATGCAGCTGAGGCAAACCCAAAAGATGCCTTACAGAATTAGAATGATGCATATAGCGAGATAAAAACCGTGGAATTGTAACATTTAGGATCTAGTTCAACTGAATGATGCGATATGCTAGCTCAATCATCTGGCTCCACCGAGAGATCAAATATAACCATCAATATGTAGCAAAGGGTTACTGTCTACACAGATTTCTTTAACAAGCTTGAGGAAGTCGATGCAGAAATTCGGCTAGCCATTTTTTTATCGGGGTATGACCAATGGGAATAGTTAAGGTAGAGAATTAAATGGCTCAATTATACCTTCATGACACAACTTCTTGATGTCAGTTTTCGAATCTTCCTTTACTCTATCGTAATGTTGTGGAGGTTGTGCTTCACATGTAGAGCACTGTCCTTTACACATTACTCAGAATCCCTTTGATTCTACCCAAATTAGGAACAAAAAAATCTCCTCTAATCTCGATGGTACTACTCAGAATATTGACATCTTTCCTTTCTACACATACATTGTTTTTGTTTAACTTTAACCAGAGCTGGCCTGGAGAACCAAAAGCAGCCTTGGGAAAAATGCTCAAATCAACCATGCTCCCCATATCCGTGCACAAGCTCTCTCTTTCCATTCATCCATTCTCTCTTTTCTCCTTCTCTGACCGCTTTCTCTATACCTTACCCCTTCTCCTCTTTTAAAGCCTCCCCAAGCCTGCTGTAATTAACTGGGAGAGTTGGGGAAAGTAACAGAGGCACCAGGAGCAGGTATTGGCCCTCAACCCGGCCTCCATCGGCTGTAGACCACCAAGGATATGTCCGGTGGAATAAAAGGACTGGCTATCCCAGACTTTATCTCTAAAGAAATATCCAACAAGCTCCATTAGTGACCCTCATAAGACTCAGGTGCTCCTTTAAAAACCTTTAATTTGGGCTCCTCTCCCCCCACATAGATGTAAATAATTTCTGCGTAATTATTGTGATCCTAGCCCTCAAATCCTAACAACTGTGAACAATTGCCCATCAACCATTATAACTGCAGAGGGATCCATACAATCCATAGATTTTTAAGAGACTACCCAAACAATATCTTTGTTTGAAACATTTGAGCTTCAGTGTCTTTCTCTTTAACAGTGTGCATTCTACTGAACCTTTATCTATGAAATCTTGGTAAAAGGCCTTGTTTTTCAACAAGACATGAATGTAAATTCTTTGTTGGGCATCATATTCCACCAAAATTCACAGTTACTACTCTGTACCTTTTTAAAACTCTCATTGACTACTCTTCTAGTGTTTGGTCACAACTTTTCACCATCCATCTGAGCACTGCACAGTATCACGTATGGAGTTGTTATGGAAGAAATAAAATATGAAAACACGGCGCAACAGCAGACAACAACAGAGTGTGTCACACAGTTATACACTATGAAGAGCAGTTCAGGCCAAAAACTTGTGCCGATGAGAAAGAAGTGAAGAGTTCACTTGAGAACAGAGAGCATGATCTGTAAGGACATAGTTAATGGAAAACCATTTATCCCAGGAGGATAGAACTGAAAAGCAGAGTCCAGGGACAATGATGACCAGCCACAAGTTTCATCAGCCACATCACACTTATTACAGAAGAGAGACACAACAGGAAGGGTAGTTAGGAAACAAATGTCTACTCCATATTGAGGGGATGCAGAAGATGCTAGATGGAGTGACTATGTGGACAGAGGTGCTAGTATGGCGCAATGCCCAGTATCCCAAGAAAGAGATAGGACTAAAGATAATCTACCACCTTGGCAGAAGGAGAAAGGGAACATGATAATTTCACAAGAGAGTGTTCAGGAATGGTCGTCACAAAGCGAGGGTAGGAGAAATGCAAGAGAAGTGAGAAGAGAAAGATATTGTGATAACCTGTTAGGACAAGTTAAGGGAAGTTTTGGGAGGATGTCAAATAGAATAGAGTCCATACATAGGGATGTAGATAAAATGGGTGAAATACTTAGATCCCTAAAGGCTAGGCACTCTGCTTATGATATTGCCACTGAAAAAAGACCCCTTATCGATTTAGATCACACAAAGGGTGCAAGGGGACTGACAATAAAGAAGGAGAGCATGATATGTTCTTTAAAGCTAGGAAACCATGGGTAACGGAGCGTGAGCTGTTGCTGTTTCAGGGAACACATGGCCAGTGAGACCCCAGGATGGGATCTTGAGAATCTATGGGACGACTGACACTACATGATAGGCCAATGCAGCAGATGAGTGTTCAATCAGTTTTTCTCATCGCGGATCTCACTCCTAGCGAGATAGTTGCTGAAGGAGAGAATAGTTGGTACAGTGTTGTGCCATATGTGGTGAGCTTGACAGAATGGACTGAAGGCTTAGCTCCACAGATGAGTCCATAGACATACGAAGGGTCCTTTGATCCATCCACGTGATAGGGCAAGTGCTGAGGATTGCGTTCTTTAGGGTGAGGGAGATCCAGACTAGGATTCATTCTATATGCATACATGTTTGCGCGTTCTGCAACAATATGCCAGGTAGCACAATCCCAAACATTCTGTCAGTCCCGTATATCAGATGCCCCTGATATGCAAGGAACCTGGGCCACCACAATATATTTCTTGGTCACAGATGGACAAAGAGAACCTTTAGAAATTGTTACCGCCACTTACAGAGGGAGGAGGGAAATAGATTAGAGCTTTTGAAAAGCAAACTACAGGCATCACCTTGGCAGTAGGAGACAAAGAGTTTGCTTAGCTCTCTTATAGCAGATGAAACCAACACTATTTTGCTGAAAGCTGGAGTGACAAATGTTACTTTCACTGAGACTAGATATGATAGTACTCCATTTAACTTAGTTAGGACAGTAGTCTGGAATCAGCTGAGGAAAATGTATCCTGACGGGCCAGACATTGGGTCCCTCATGGCTCAATCAATGCAGCCAAATGAGGACTCTGCTCAATTTCTTAGCAGGATGAAAGAAAAATTGACTCAAGTAGATCAGGGTTGGGAAGTAACAGGAGGAAATGCAGTGTTATTTTACAACATAGTAAAGAAAGGGTTACCCTCTGATGTACGGGATAATCTTGATAGTATAGTGGCATTGGAAGCTAAGCCTTGGAGAGAGATACAGGTACATATAATTTATTTTTGTAAAGAAAAAGCAGGAGAAAGAGAGAAACAAGCAGGAAGTGACAGAGAAAGCAGCATCAAAGTTGGTGCAGCAAAAATTGGCAAAGAAAGGAGCAGTGGAAGAAGCTGTAGTAGCAGCCACCACTCAGATGACTGCAATTTCTTTGTGATAGGTCCCAGGCACCACCCAACAACACTATCCACAACAGCAGGATAATGTAAGGGCACAAGAAGAAGTAGAGGAGGACGAGGAAGAATAGGAAGAGGCAGGATAGGTCCCAAAGGGATGGACCAAGTAGGTCATTACTGTCACAGATATGGACTTTTTTTGGGGAGATATTTCAGAACTAAGAGATGGGATGAACAAAATGGAAGGACAGGAGTTTACAATCAGCCAGGAAATACAGCAGTACAGCCATAGTCTACCCCACAAATAATATATGTACCTCAAACACCACCACAAAATGTTCAGCAATCTGTAAAGTCTCAAGCACAACACGTGCTGCCACAGCAAAATTACCAAGCACCCCAATGATGCCTCCACATCAAAGTGGACAGGGAGGTGTAATTGTGAGAGGAGGAAATCCTTTCCAGACAAATTATGTGGGAGTATATACACAATGAGGGTGCCCACAAAGTATTCCCTTGTGTCCAGTGACGTACAGGCCAGATGAGGAACCCACTGTGACAGTAGCTATCAATAACAAAAGGTATGCATTCCTCAGAGCTACAGAAGCAACTCGTCATGCTTTAGAGAGGGAAAATTTCCAATATGTAATAGATCAATGGCCACACAAGGATTCTCTGGGGAAGTAATGAGCGTTGCATTTACTAAACCAGTGGAGGTGTAATTAGGAGGGGGGTATATTGATGGCTGTTTTCCGTTTTCTTCAGCTGCCTCAGCTAATCTGTTATGGAGAGATCTTAGGGCCAAGTTAAATATGACCATACACTTTGAGTCGGATGGTACCATTATTGATTTTTTCTACTCCTGGAATTTCACATTCCATGAATATGGCAGTAACACTAGATTCCTCTACTGGAGATCACAACCTGCTGATGTGGAGTCCTTTGCCACAGCATTGTATACAATCATCCCAGAGGCACCAGAGTTACTGAGAAAGGAGGTCCAGTAACCTAGAGAATTCAATTTCCGGCAACAAGGGCAAGATTCTTGGATGCCTGACACAGAGTTAAGATTGTAAATACAAGCCTTTCAGGTAACACCGACCTATGGCGCTCTGACATCCAGTAACCATAACCATGTTTAATGGGCATGTATTGTATTCCTTGAGTCAGGTAAAATGGTTAGGGAAACATTGGATGATCAACTGTCTGATGACAAATCCAAGAAAACTGTTGTAGACTTTCAGGATGACATACCGTTGAGGACAGTATTAGAAGTAAGGATGCCTGACACCAGGTAAAGCTTTTGATTCTGTTAGGGAAGCAGATCCCTCCCAAGTACCAGACACCGTGGGGTCCCCATGATATAGGCCTTATTCATACTCCTGCACCATTATGAATTACATTAAGGGAAGGTGCTACCTTACGTAGAGTGAGGCGGTATCAATTTTCTAAAGAAGCAGATGAGAGCATTGTCCCAACTATACAGGCACTGATAGAGCAAGGAGTGATTTACCCTGGAGCACTTCCTTAAAACAACCTGATTTACCCGGTTAAGAAGTCTAAGGGTAATACTTTGCGTATGGTCCTGTGCCCCCTGAACAATGTAGTCATACCAGAATTTCCAATTGTTCCTGACCCCTCCATCATTCTAACAAATATACCTCAACATGCTTAATATTTCTCTGTTATAGATCTGAAGAATGCTTTTTTCTGCATTCCTCTCTATCCAGACAGCCATTATTTGACAGTGTTCTCCCATCGCGGTACTCAGTATTTGTATTCTTGTTTACCCCAAGGGTATTGTGAGTCCCCTAGCATTTTCAACAGAGTGGTGAAAAATGATCTGTGAAATGTTTAGTGTGACAGCGCATAGTTGCAGTATGTCGATGACATACTAGTTTGGAATCCTCCAGAACAGCAGTGTAGGAAAGATACTATATCTCTTTTGGTTATTCTCGTACACAGAGAATAAAAGGTAGAAAGAGACAAAGTCCAATATTGCCAGGAGGATATCCAATATTTAGGGCAAGTACTATCAGCTTCTGGTCGACGAGCAACCCCTGAAAGAGCAGCATGCATTCGTCAAATGACTGAGTCAGAAACTGTTAAAGGAATGCAGAAGTTTCTTAGTCTCTGTAATTATGTGAAACGATGGGTTTTTGATTGCAGCACTTTAATAGGACCTTTGCCATCACTATCAAATAAGCAAAAGACAAGAATGACAAGATAATATTGACACTAGAGATGAGGGAGTCTTTTCAGAAATTGAAAACTAAGATAATAAATGCTCTGGTTTTGGGAACTCCTGATAATACCAAGAAGTTTTATCTATTTTGCCATTGCAATGGTAAAGTGATGACAGCTGTCCTTATCCGGAAATATCCTTTAGGACACAAACCATTTCATACTTTAGGGGACAGTTGGATTCAGTGATGAGAGGACATTATCCTTGTGAGCAAGCTCTTGCCACTGCAGCCTTTGAAGAGCAATTCCATTGTCATGGGGGCACCTTTAAAGCTCTATATGCAGAGCATGCAGTGTTTGCTATCTTTCAGAAGGCTAAGAATACTCTGACTACACAGAGTGTTAGCATATGAGGTGATATTGTCACTACCATCTTTGAAGGTTGTGAAGTGTCATACAGTGAATCCTGCAATATTCTTTGCTTATCCTTTATTAGATTCTGAGGATGATGTGCATGACTGCACAACTTCCATTCCTAATGAATCTACTCCAGTAACAGAGGGCCCTATACTAGGTAGTTTTGTCTATTTTGTTGATGGTTCTTTTACTATTGACCAGGATACAGGAGTAAGACACACAGGTGCACCAGTACTCAGCATGACTCTTCTGACACACTCCACATTGTAAAGCAGTTAACACTACCAGCACATTATTCATAGGTTTTTAAGCAAGGAGCAGGAAAAGTCATCACGGTTTTTCAGATTCAGGTTATGTGACTGCCACTGTACATTCCATTATTATGAGATGGAGTAAGAGATGTTTTCTCAAATCAGACGGAAGTCCTGTTATGCACAAGTATATCCTAGACGCTCTAATAGAGGCACTTGTGGTTCCACAGGCAGTGGCCGTTGTGAAATGTTCAGCACATACAAATGGAAAGGATTTTCGTCACAAGGTAATGCATTAGCAGATTGAGCTGCAAAAGATGAAGCTAGGAGCAACCCATCGCCTGTGCCATTAGGTTCACAACATATCCCTGTTTTGGTAGCTCAAACAGCCTTGTCATCTGAGTTTAACCCTACCACAGACAATGTCATCCCTCATTATGCTGACATAGCGCATTTATATCTTTGAGAGTTGCAGGAGGCTGTTCTACCCCATGAAAAACAGTTATGGTAGGCTAGAAGATGCTCCCAGTCAGGGCATGACCTAATATACATACAAATATCCACAGGTAAGCCAGTGATGCCTCAGTCTTTACTTATGATAGCTCTTGATCAGTTGCATTTACCAACTCACATCTCAAGAGATCATTTGTCTATGCAAATACAACAAGACTGGTACATTCCCAATTTGCATGCTTACAAATACCTTCGTAATTGTGCTGTCTGCCAACAATTTTCTTCCAATCTCACACTGAAAGTGTTCAATTCTATGATCACAAGATCCTTTTAAAGCCCTCCATATTGACTTTGTAGACATGCTAGATAGATGTAACAACTATCGGTACCTTATAGTTGTAGTTTGTCCTTTTCACCAATGGACTGAAGCAGGACTGTGCGTCCATTGTAAAGCTAAGTCAGCTGCAACATTTCTGATTCCTGAGGTGATTCTATGCTGGGAAATCCCAGAAGGGTTAAGATCTGACAATGGCACACACTTTGTTAATGCAATCTTCACACATCTTACGACAATGTTGGGAATAAAACAAACTATCCTCTGTTTACCATCCCCAAAGCAATGGCATCATTTAGCACCTAAATGTCCTGCTAAAGAATAAGATCACAGAGAAGGTCGGGTCGTGCACAGACCAGGCTACGTGTACAGAGTGCCAAATTTGTAGGGTGCCACTGAGGTATCACTCTCATAACCCAGGGAGTGTGAAAAGACAAATAGATTCTCATGCGTTGGCTGAACGCAGGCAACGTCCCTCTGGGCACACCTCGGCAAGCGAAAGCTTATAGCGTTTTTTTCACCATCTAGATATGACGTTAAAAGAAGAGGTGGTAGGTGTTTGAAATCGAAGTATTTATTAGTCACTGATTGATCCAAAAAATGCTTTATGCACTTAAAATGCAATGATGATGATATTGTATGTGTTTCATATCAACTGATAGCCATGTTCCCAATGCATTTCGGGCCCATCTGGCCCTTCATCAGGGGAATCTAAACAAAAAAGATACATGTATATAACTAAACAATTTCAATGAGTGATTGCGCCATAAAACAAAAGTCAATGAAGGACCCTGCCAAAACGTTAAACAAACGGTATCTAGATACTGTTATTATCACATTGTCTTGCGCTGCGATACTTGAATTAAACACAAAAAACATGCCGTGTAAAGCTTGAATCGTAGTGATGGGAAAACAAAGAACCTGTGTTGCCAACAATGGCAGAGAAGGTAAACCCAGATAAAGCTACTTATGGTGCTCGGTAAAAAAGCGGGGGGACGGACAAAAAATAGGTATTTACAACTCCTTAGCGCCATGTGAAAATAAATCGTGAATCACACCCCAAGCGGAAAAGTGAAAAGAGTAACGTTGCTGAGTTGACGAAGTGTAAACTAGCATGCGAGGAATTAAACGCACAAGTGCTCGTATTCGAATCAAACATTTACCTCGAAATGAAGAATCAGCGGTTCAGGCTGTGAGACAGCAGTGCCGGTCTACGGTCACAAAATGCGTGTGGAGCCGCTCAACATGCAGCGCGTATAAAAAGAAACCGGTGCAAACAGGAAGTGATGGGCGCTTGTTAGACTGCGCAGCCATTTGGAACTGGTGGGGCAAAAAACGACGCCATGTTGGATGTATTAACGCGGGGACGGTGTGAGTGAAAAAAATAAATGGATTGGGTGAACATATAAAAAGGAAACAGACTCCGAAAAAGGTGTGTGAAAAAATGATAACGTGTGGGGAAAATTAACAGAAAGGTTACAAGCATGCACATGCAAGAGTTTATGTTTATAAATAGCAGGCGAATTCCAAGCGGTCATTGAGACCCTTCGGTTTCAGAGAGTCCAGTTTGTAAATCCAGTGGTTTTCACGTTGCAGTAGGAAGGTGTCATTATCTCTGCCCTCTGTTTTCATCACAGTTTCCAGAACCATAAATTTCAGTTGCGAGATGTTGTGTTGCTTCTCTAAAAAATGAGTGGCCACAGTGGATTTCAAATTGCCAGTGCGTATGTTGCTTTTGTGCTCAAGTATGCGTGTCTTGATCTTCCTTATGGTTTTGCCAACATATACCAAGCCACAAGGGCATTTAAGTAGATAAATGACGTTGTTAGTGTCGCAGGTGGCATTGACATGCAATTTGATGGGAGTGCCTCTCATAGGGTGTGCAACTGAATTGCCCTTGATGATGCTGTTGCAGTTACTGCAGTTTAAACAGGGGACTGTTCCGCGAAAAGGTGTAATGGGTGCAACAATCCTGGGACGGATTAGTTCCTGGATGTTCTTACTCCTCGTGTATGCAAACATCGGTGGATTGCTGAAAATGCCATTGAAGTCAGTTTCAAAAGTCAACATTGGCCAGTGTTTTCTGATTGTTGGTTTGAATTTATGACTCATGGTGGAAAACCGGGAAACCATTACCATGCGATGCTGTTCTTTGCGTGTGGTGGGTTGTAACAACCTTTCACGTGGTGTATTATCCACTTTTGTAATGGCGTTGGAAATCACCTCCTGGGGATAACCACGGGTGGTGAAACGATGTGCCATGGCCTGAATTTGATTTTGCGATTCTGTTTGGTCTGATACAATCCTTTTTACCCGAAGTAACTGTGAAAATGGTAAATGGTTCTTCAATCCCGGTTGATGGAAACTGGTGTAATGCAGTAAGTTGTTGCGATCTGTGTCTTTCCTAAACAAAGTGGTGGTGAGTTGGTTGTCACATATTGTCACTTGAACGTCCAGGTATGTTATGGATGCCTCATGGAAATTGAAGGTGAATTGGATGCGGTCATTGATATGATTTAGGTTCGCCAAGACTGTCTTGAGGGAATCTAGTGAGCCAAACCATAAAACGAAAATGTCATCTATGTAACGCAGAAATAGACGTGCATGTGTCTTCCATGTATCCAGACTCAGAATGAATTTATTTTCAAATGCATGCATGAACAAATTCGCGTAGGTAGGCGCGGCACAATTGCCCATCGATGTACCTGTGAGCTGTAGGTAAAAATTGTTATTCCATCTGAAATAGCTATGATACAGCGTGAAGGTAAGAAGTTCCATCAAGAACACTTGCAAATCGTGATCCAAGTCAGACTGTAATAGTACCTCTTCAATAGCTTCAATCCCTAGGTCATGAGGGATGGTAGTGTAGAGTGACTTAACGTCAATGGTGCACAGCCACACTTCTTTGTCGTTAGGCAATGTAACCGGATTGATCTTGAGTAAAAAATCGGTGGTATCCTTGACGTATGTGTTCATACGTGTGACAAACTGTTGCAGATGAACATCCAAAAACTTGCCAATTGTTTCGTGTATGCTACCCCTAGTGGATACTATTGGACGTAGTGGAGGCTTCATAAGATCCTTGTGGATCTTAGGTAACATGTGAAGGGTTGGTGTTCTGGGGTGTTTGGAAATTAAAAATCTCTTGGTTTTCTCATCAATGGTTCCGTTTTCCACGGCCTTGTCAACGATGGTTAGTAATAGATTGGCAAAACTGACTGTGGGGTCTTGAGACAAAGTCAAGTACGTGCTGCTATCATTCACGTGTAGATCTACCTGGGTCTGGTAGAAGGTGGTATCCATTATGACTAGGGCTCCGCCCTTGTCTGCCTTTTGACAGGTGATGTTCTGGTTGTTGGCCAAATTATCCAAAATTGCTCGCTCTTTGTTGGTGAGATTTTGAAGTTTGGAACGTTTCCTAAAGTTGAAGGAGAGAATGTCATTTTTTACCAAATTCTCAAAAAGGTCTAAAGTCTTATGGGAAATTGGTGCTTGAAAAGTGCTCTTCGGGCGAAGATGTTTAAGCAAGTGTGATTCAGACTCGTGCTCCGATTGTACTACGTTTTCAAAAAAATGTCGCAATCGAAGGTTGCGCATAAATTTGAACAGACATATATCCAATTCCAATTTGTTGGTGTGGTAAGTTGGTACGAATGATGTTCCTTTTTGTAATGTTCTGATATCCATTTCTGTAAGTTGGTATTTAGAAATGTTGATTACTAGTTGTTCAGGATTCATGGTCTCTTCCCTTTGTTCCGTCGACCTGGTGCTGGTTGCGACTTCGGGCTGGGCATGGTTGGTGGGACGTCTTTTGCCCCTCCTGGGTCTATTTGATCTTTTTGACCTAACTCTAAAAAAGGAACATTGGTATCAGGTTGAATCTGGGTAATCGGGGCGATGCCTCCTGTATGGACAGTTGCTGAGGGTTGGCTCGTCGTGCGTCTTTCACTGTCCGAGGATGACGTGTCTGTCTCAGTATTCAGGTTGGAAGGTTTATTCTGTCGTCGTCTTGCGTATACCTCTGCCCAAGAGTACACCTCCCCTAGCTTGTAGTCTAGGGTGTCTCGTTTGTACTTGCGGATCTTCCGCTCACTGATTTCTTCGGTGTATCTGTTGAGTTGCATGTTGATATCCTCCAAGGTTTTGTCCCAATCTTCTAGAGCGATCAACTCATGGAGTTCTGTTTTGGTCTGAGCAATATCTTTGTTAAGTTCTTCCAGAAGAATAAGATCAGCAAGCTATGTGCCACGTTGCATAAGAAGTAGTTGTATTGCCTACCACCGGCACTCTTTTCCCTTAGAAACACACCTTGTTCTGATCATCACCTGACATCCCATTAGATAGTGACAGGGAGACCTATGAATGTGTAAGTACCTGCGCTAGAAGTAATGTACAAGGAGAAAGTTCAGTGGAAATCCTAAATGACGAAATGCATGTTTACCTTTATGAATTAATAAAGGTTGCAAAGTTAATTTCTAAACAGGTAACCAAAGGGAAGGAGAAGCGCGCAACCGCGGAGGTCGACTTCCCAGTTGGGCACATAGATGACAAGGTTTTTGTACGCAATTTAGTACGGAAATGGAGAGCCCAGATTCGACGGACCATTCACAGTGACCTTGGTGACCCCCCCCCACTTAACTCAAGGTAGATGGCAGGAAGCCTTGGTTCCACATCACCGATATTCGTCTGAATCCAACATCATGCCAAGCATCATAGATGTAAATGGAACAAGAGGGGGAAGAAGATTGTCACCGTAAAAATACCTCTGCACAATTTTTTGATCAACTGCACCAAAGTTATGTATTTTTGTTTTCCTTTACTTTTTTGTCTCTTAATACTATCTTTTCTATTGTTGCTCTTTTACAGCAACATATTTTCTAGCTCCAACCTCACACACCCACAAAGAGAACTTTCTATTCATGCTAATGTATTCCGTAATGTTAATACCAGCTTATCAGATAATATGTGGTATCTGCATATATCAGATGTAGGTTTAGAAAGTACCAATAAATAATTTTTCGTTTGCTCTCTATCTCCTTATGCTACAGGATCAGCTCGGCTACATTCAACTAAGGAAGTACCCCCAAGCACAGCTCTCTGTCTGTTGAATCTTTAATTGTGTAGGATTAAAGCCCATATGTAATTAACACATGTTAAAGTAGAATGTTTTCTAGTCAATTCCACAAAATATGACTTCAGCAGAAGCTTTATATATTCTTACTGTTAGAAAGGACATGACAGATGAGGTATCACACATGAAGACGACAGGTCATCCTAACACTGTAGACTGGATCCAGATGGTTTTAGATTTCGAATTTTTAGGAGTAACACGCCCACCCACGGAGTGTAATATTTACTTAGTAAATTCTTTACCCCCAGATTATGTTCGTAGGTCAGAATTTAACGTCGCTGGATCAATTCTTGCCCATAATCAATGGTATTCCGATATTGAATTCTCCTGATGGGTCATGTTGTTATGGAATGGTACTGATGTTATTAGGGTTGCAGTAAAAAAGTGTGCACAAATTTGAGACAACAACGTTGCACGATACACTTGGATGGATAGTACACTGAGTCCTCAGACAGTCATGAGACTAACATCTGTCTTTGTGTTTCAGAGGAAATGGCACTGTATAGTATGACATAATGCCAACGGTAGCGCCACAATAGATAACACTAACATGCAGGGGGGCACCTCCAGCCTCATGGACCATTATTGGTAGTGCATACCTGCCAACTCACATAATGCCACCGTGTGACATACAATATCCGCTGCCATCACATGTTTTCCCAGTGAGGTGCCGATATCACATAGTGGCAGGGAAAACATGCTCAAAACCACTGTAAATACTGGTTTTCCAGCACATTTTCCGAGGCTTAGAACTGCTGACATCCATTAAGGGGTGTGAAAACACCCCAGGACATCGGCACCAACCTCAGCATGCTCTCTTTTGTTTTTTAGGGAGGAAAGGGTGGGATGGGGTTCAAAAGTGCCTCATAAGTACTTCTCGGTATAGGCCCGCAACTTTGAGACCCCACCTTCTCCTCACACAGTGAGCTTGTACTTCAAGTTGGCAGGTATGCAGTGTGGAGAACTACTGTACGCCCAGTTATCACCGAACTGGGGTGACGTCTGCACATTGGTCACATTGCATGCCAGTCTTGGTAATTCCTGGAATTAATATATCTACTCAACATAAACACCCCATGAGTTGTCCAACAACTTAGTTGCATCATCATCATCAAAGGAAGAGAATTACAGAGTATAATGGCACTGTTGCTCGGATATGAATTTACCTTAAACAAATGAAAAGACAAGAGGCATTTGGCAAAACAGGAACAAGTTGATTTAATTAAACGCTGCAACCGTGAGAGCCTGGACAGTGTGTCAGCTCAAAAACTCTCAATGTACAATGGACACAGGTGGCTCTCGACCTTGGGGAGAGCTAATGTGAGCCAGTGTGTATGTGCCCAGATGTCTGGCATGAGGAGCGCGTGATCATTACGTGAGGAGTACATGTTGTGTCCTGGCTGGTTGAGTGTACCTATCTACAAGTGTTATCTAGCTTTGTGGTATTTCAGGGGAACACAAGCCTTTGGCCAAATGGGTTTTATTGGGGCCAATTACCACGGACTTGTTTGCGGTGCAACTATCGGTGGAATCGATCAGGGTTTTCCCTGGGTGCGTTGTTTGCTTTTAGTTTATAGGGGACCCTCCCATTAACCAGTTACTTGATAGGCATGGGTCGCAGGACCAGCCTAACCACGTCTGTCTCGGGCTGATGGTTTGGTCACTTTGGGTGAATCCTACATCAATGATGAGACTTCATTGGAACTCCTAAGAATAATATGGCAGCCACATTATCCACATAGCGCATTGATTTGTCATCTTGTACATTGACATTGTTCTTTCTGCAATTGCTTTGGTCTGAACATAAACCGACATTGTTCTTATTGGCAACCATAATATCGCACGAGCATGGATTATGACATACATTAGTATCATTATTGCTGATGTCGGTGCTGCTGTGATGGGCATTGACAGGATTTTGCGGGCACAGGCTATGGCATACGTTTACATTGCATTTACAGATATCGTTGTCGGACCCGCACATATCACGACACTCTTTAACATCGTATGCACCCATTCCAACAGCACTACCACGTGGAACGATAATCCTCAAGAGTATTGGTTATTTAATGATGCACAGCTGTTCTTTGGGAGCATCCTGCCATTTGACCAGGTTAAGGCAACAGCTCGATGGCTGCAGATAACTCGATGGGAGTGCCTCAACAATACAAAATATGGATTCAATGCCATAAAGGAAGAGCTGCGTGCAATGAGAAAGATGGTAATGTAGCACAGTTATGTACTTGACCTTATGACAGCCAAGCAAGGAGGGTTATGTGCCAAGATAGGAACTGCTCGCTGTACATTTATCCAAGTACACAATGCGGACAATGGAACTTTGCCAGAGGCTATACAAACTTTGTACAATCTACAAAAGCAAATGGTAGATGAAGGAGGTGCCCCGGGTAAATGGTTTACCGGTTGGTTTTCTCTTCTACCATCCTGGATGTCAGGACTGTTGGGAGCCTTGTTGCCAGCTACTGTGAGCCTACTAGCTGTGTATTGTGCTATCCAATTAGTCTTAGCATGTTATAGAAGGATTGGTACCAAGGCGGGAGGGATGTTTCCAGTTAAGACACCACCTTGAGTAGTAGATGTCCAGGGCAATATAGATCACCTAGTGCCAAGTGTAGACCACGGTTTAGATCCAGGAGTTGAAATATCAACTCGAGGGGGGGAATGTTATGGAAGAAATAAAATATGAAAATACGGTGCAACAGCAGACAACAGAGGAGAGTGTCACGGCTGTAAGTGGTGAAAGAGCAGTGCAGGTCAAAAACAGATGGGTGCTATGTCCTGACTCAGAATCAATTTGAAAAAATAAAAACCCCATTTATGAACGAAAGGGGGTTGGTACATGTCCATGGTGTGTACAATGTCTAAAACAAGATCTGGATGGATATCAACATAAAAAATATTATAGTAATGCATCATTGGAGACTGTGCATCATAAAGGTCAAAGTGGTAGTTCTGACCGTGATGCATCACAAGAAGTTGTGCACCATAAGGACTAGGATGGTAACTAGTCATTCTATCACACATGACAGAGCATATAAGAAAGTGACTGATCATGTGCAATAATCCCTATGCCACTAGGATAAGGACAGGAATCTATTCTCTTGTTGCATTGGCGAAATAGTAGAGGGAACAAATGGAGTAGAGGTTTAGGGTGCACGTACTTCTTGCAGTTGTGGCAGCTAGGTAACAGTGATGGGAGAGGGGGAGTTAGAGAGAAAAAGAAGACTTACCTTGTCGTCGCCGGTCACCAGCCTCAGCCTCTTCCCCGTCCTCATTGTTCTCCTGGCTTCCGGCAGGACATAGGCTCCCCTAAGCCAATAACGACGCTGCAGTCACCATGACAGCAACGTCGTGATTGATCTGAGCGCCGTGGTTCGGTGCTCAGATGGGGACTGGGAGGCTCTGCATGTTCTCCACCCAGGCTATACAATACGGCCGGTGGAGAACATGCTATGTGCGCATGACGGTTTGGCCTAAGATGGCCAGCCAAACAGTCATGCGCACTTACTGCAGCAGCAACCACTCCGCCTCCCTCTCCCTGTGACAAGCCCAGCCCCGCCCCAACCTGGCTCGGTTCTTACAGAAGAAGAAATGAAAATAACTTAAAGTTATTAACGTTGCATTACTATCATTTTCTTTTTGCACTAAGTGAGGCGACGCTCCTCTGCCTTAGCGGGTGAGCCGTCCCCTACTTCTCGTCAATATGATGTTGTCATTATCAGATTTTGGTCCAATGTATGTTGTCATTCAGCCCTATAATGTTCGCTTTCAGTTTGAAAATCCATCTATGTTAAAAATAATTGCTGGTGATGAAGTCTGTGGTATGTAAGGATTTCAAGATGACCCAGTGTATGTCATCAAGACTGTGATCTTCCGCATTTAAGTGGGTGCTCATATATCATATGATAGTACTGTAGTTTTCGCTTACACGGGCATTGACTGGTCTCGTCGTCATTCCAATGCAGCGAATGCCACAAGGACATTTGGTTTGATATATGCAATTTTTGGTCTCACAATTAGTATGTTTGTATAAGTTCCAGATCGGCTGAGCCTAGGTCTACCTGTCTGATAGTAATTGTGAAAGGACAGACATTGCACTGGCCACATGGATAATGTTCTCCAACGAGTGGAAGAACCCCAACTGCTGGTTTAATTTTCTGTGGTAGTGGCGGTGTGTTATGGTCTGATATGAACAACCAAGTCCTTAATGTTTTGGGTTCATTTGAATATATATAGGGACTTTTCAATGGTAGATCCGCCACTATTCAATATCGCCCAACGTTTGTTGATCATCTTCCTATAATACTGGATTGGTAATGCATGTCAATCTGGTTTGTTCTGTCTTGGTGGCAAGGATAGCTTCTTTTTTGTTATTAGGAGCTCTCTTATGTGTGATGATGATTTCAGACAGATAGTTGCAATTTTTCAGTTTCTTGGTCACATGTTGCCTGTGTTACCAAAGTGCCGACTTCACTGCAATACCGTCGGAGCCTCAAGAATTGGCCTCAGGGCAGGTTGTTTCTAAATACCTTACACAGTGCCTCTGAGTTCAGGCTGACTGCTTTTTTTGTCAAGATTCCAGAGGATTAAGCACATGTTGATTTAGTTACTTTTGTGGTTCATCCTGATAAGGAGTGTTCTTGTTGCTTGAGTAGGACTTACACCCCTCTCAATCAAAAACCTCAATTCACACATAGGGTAAGATACAATGTTAATAGTTTTTGTTAACATCCCCTGTCTAGCACGTAATTTCTTAATAAGGGTTCATGTATCAAGGGCTGATGTTATATTGCACTGCATTTGCAATCAGATCATCTAGTCTATTGATCTACATGCTACGGTTCACAAAAAGAACCTAGTAGGCAGGGGAAACTACATTTCCCTGCATGCTTTATCAATCTACCAGCAGTGCATGGAGATGAGCTTCATGCACTTCCGGGCTATCCCCTTGAGCGACGGCCTCTTCCTTGTTTATAATGGTCCCCAAAACGCAAACTAAGTGCATTTTGCTGGGACTGGTGCTTTAAGAGTAGGGGATTAAGCACAGTAAGGTGAGCACCTGGTTTTAGAGTCATCCTAAAGAACCTTTAGATCACATTATTTCCAGAGGTGATCTTGGCTGAGTTGATGTCGCTTGCAATTATGAGAGGCAATTTTAATTGAGTCAGAATATTGGCTATGGTTTGGCTAACTTCTTAGACTTCCTAGGTGCTGTTTTCTTAGGATCACAGCTTCACCAGCCCATGATGTTAGGACTCTTTCATTTTAATTATCAGTCTTTCCATAGTTAAGTAGGAGTTGTTTCATGAGGAGGACTTATTCTCAAACAAATGTATCCACATTTTCTTCAAATACCATTGTGGTGGGCCCTTATACCAAAATACTGCAAGCAGTATCACTGAGAGGACCGATTGCGGGTAAGGCCCACTTGGGAATGTATTCTGGTGACGATATTCATTTCACAATATGGTGCATGTATAAAGGAGTGATACCCATACATTGGTGTTTATTGAGCAATTCACTTGACTGAGCCTGCTATTCCACAATGATAGTATGACAACATTCCACTTTTGACAACCGTGGATTAATGTGTGTTGTTTATTCTACAGGCTCTTCACATTCTGTGAGTGCAACTTTGGACAACAATTGAGTCTGAAGAACACTATTGGTCAAGTACCATTTTTTGGTTACTGTTGCCTATGGGGTCGTTATTGGTACAGAGCTTATAAGGAAAATGCTACTTACCCGTATGCATCTGTTCTGGGTATGTAGAGCTGCAGAATGACATACTTGTGCATAGATCACCATCTGGTGTTGGGCTCGGATGATTGCAGTTTGTTGTTGTTGTCTTGGAAGAAGTCTTTGTAGTCACAAGATAGGTGACTCCTCCCTTGGACGATAGTGCGCATGGGCATCGACTCCATCTTTAGATTGTTTTTCGCCATGATGGGAAATGATGGAGTTTGTAAGAAACAGAAAAGATGTCCATGTGTAATGTATCTAAGCAAGATAACACTGGAACAGATAGAGGTTCCGGGGAGGCGGGTGGGCTAATGTCATTCTGCAGCTCTACATGCCAAGAACAGATGCATACTGGTAAGTAGCATTTTCCGTTCGAGGCATATGAGCTGCATAATACATACTTGTGCATAGACTATATAGCAGTGTTCTCCCCTAGCGGTGGTCACCTGTATCTGTTGCAGTGGTCTGAAAAAGTGTTTTAAGAACAGCTTGGCCTACAGAAGCTTGTTGTTTTGCCTGCACGTCTACACAATAGTGTTTGGTGAAGGTGTGTGGCGTAGACCATGTTGCTGCCTTACAAATGTCATCTAAGGGAATATTCCCTAACAATGCCATGGAAGCCCCTAGTTTGCGTGTTGAATGCGCTCTAGGGGCAACTGTTAATGTACATTTTGCTTTGTGGTAGCATATTTGAATACATTTGACTATCCACCTAGCAATTCCAGATTTTGAAATGGTGTTTCCTTTATGAGGTGGTGAGAAAGCTACAAACAGTTGGTTTGTTTTTCTAAAAGGTTTAGTTCTGTCAATGTAATAAAGTATAGCTCTTTTGATCCAGTGTGTGAAGAGCTCTTTCTGCTACAGAATCTGGTTTTGGGAAAAAACACAGGTAATTCCACCAATTGATTAAGATGGAAATCCGAGATTACTTTGCGAAGAAATTTTGGATTTGTTTTAAGAACCACCTTGTTATGATGTATTTGTAAGAATGGTTCTTGTATGGTTAAAGCCTGGATCTCACTTACTCTTCTGAGAGAGGTGATTGCAACTAGGAAAGCAACTTTCCATGTAAGGAACTGCAGTTCACATTTGTGTAAAAGTTCAAATGGAGGACCCATGAGCTTAGAAAGGACACTCTGGAGAGGGTGGGATTGTGGGAGGAATTATCCTTTTAAGGCCATCCATGAACGCTTTAATAGCAGGTACCCTAAATAATGACAAATGTTGTCTGTTTTGTAGGTAAGCGGCAAGGGCCGCAAGATGTAATCTTATGGACGTGTATGCTAGATTACATCTTTGTAGATGCAGTAAGCAGCAAATGATATTTTGAATCGAAGCATCTAGTGGGTCAATTTTGTTGCTATTGCAGTAAATGACAAATCTTTTCCATTTGGTTGCATAGCAAGCTCTGGTAGTAGGGCGTCTAGCTTCTTTAATAATGTTCATACAGTCCGGTGGGAGGTTGAGGTAACCGAACCCTAGGACTTCAGGAGCCAGATTGCCAGGTTCAGTTGAGCTGGATCTGGACGCCTTATCTCTCCATGGTTCTGTGTAAGAAGCTTTGGGGAGAGGTGTAGTTTTTGGTGTGGAATGACTGAGAGTTCCAGAAGTGTTGTGAACCATGGTTGCCGGTCCCATGTTCAAGCAACTAGGATCATTTTGAGAGACTGTGTTTGAGCTTGCGCACTACTAATGGAATGAGTGGGAGTGGCGGAAAAGCATACGTAAATCTGCCTGACCAATTCATCCATATCGCATTGCCCTTGGACAATGGGTGTGGATACCCGGCGGCGAAGGTTGGAGATTTTGCGTTTGCGTGTGTGGCAAACAGATCTATGTCTGGATGGCCCCACATGTGAAAGAATGGATGAAGAACTTGAGGATGAAGTACCCATTCGTGAATCTGCTGTGTCTGATGACTGAGCAGATCCGCAATCTGATTGTGTATCCCCGGAAGATGTTCTGCTAGAAGGTATATCTTTTGTGGGATGGCCCATCTCCATATGTTTTGCACTAGTTCAGAAAGCTGCAAAGAATGTGTTCCTCCTTGTTTTTGTATATAATACATTGCTGTCATATTGTCCGTGCGGAAAAGGACAGTTTTGTTGGTGAGATGTGACTGGGATGATTTTAATGCAAGAAAGATTGCTAGCAACTCCAGGTGGTTGATGTGGAGCACTTTTTGTTGAGGGGTCCACCTGCCCTGAATGGTGTGGTTTAGGAGATGGGCTCCCCAGCCTGTGAGTGATGCGTCCGCTGTTAGCACTATTTGTGAAACTGGGTCTAGGAACGGCTGACCTTTGGAAAGGTTTTGTGTGTTCCACCACTGCAGAGAGCGATGTGTGCGGCTGTTCACCAACACCAGATCTGAAGGTTTGAGCCTGGTTCCACTGACGTGCTAAGCATTCTTGTAAAGGGCGCATCTGAAGTCTTGCATGGGGTACTATGAAAATGCAAGAGGCCATCATTCCTATAAGCTGCATGAACACTCAAGCTGGTAGTGAGTGTTGGGGTTGAAATTTTGTGATGAGGGTTTGCATACTAGCTATCCTGCCTGGATTGGGGTATGCAAGAGCTTTGGAAGCCTTATATGTGGGAGAGGTGGAGATGTGATTTGGGGAGGTTTATGGTGAACCCCAAGTTGTGGAGTAGATGAATTGTTTGGTAAGTGTGATGAACACACTGGTTGTATGACTTGGCTTTTATCAGCCAGTCCTTCAGGTATGGATACACATTAATTTGTTGTCTCTGCAAGTGGGCGGCTACCACCACCAACACGTTGTAAAGACTCTGGATGCTGTGGTTACTCCGAATGGGAGAACCTTGAACTGATAGTGTTAACCGTCCACTGTAAACCTTAGATATTTCCTGTGAGCAGGGTGTATGGGAATATGGAAATAGGTGTCCTTGAGAACTAGAGTGGCAAGGAAGTCGCCTTGTTGAAGCAGTGGAAAGAACTGTTGAAGAGTGATCATGTGAAAGTGATCTGACTGTATGTAGATATTGAGAGATCTGAGGTCCAGTATTGGTCTGAGAGGGAATGAGAAACTAAAGGGAGTAAACCTCTGTACTTTGATGCTGGAGGAGAACTGGTTCTATCGCATGCTTTGGAGCAGTGAGAGAACTTCCTGATTCAGGAGCATTAGATGTTCCGTGGACATTGGACGTTGTTTGGGCGGTATGGTTGGGGGATTTTCGGTAAGTTCCAGGCAGTAACCATACTGGATAATTTGTCTTACCCACCTGTCTGTAGTGATGGAGTTCCAGACAGGTAGGAACTGTGAAAGACTTCCTCCGACCGGAGTGGAATGGTCTGGAGGGAGCAGAGGGAAGTCAATGTTTGGTAGCGGGGGAGATTTGATTGTTGTTACCTCCGCCTCTCCCTTTGCCCCTGTAGCCACCTCTAAAATATCCCTTGTTGGGGGATGTTTGTGTGGCGCTTTTGTAGGAGGAGGAAGTTGTGTCTGTACTAATGTTTTTGGATCTGACCCTACAAAAGGAGCGATGAAAGGAGCCTCGTGTTGTTTGAGACTGTAACGCGCCCATAGATTTTGCAGTGTCTGTATCTCTTTTCATTTTTTCTAAAGCTGTATCTACAGCTGGGCCAAACAGGTGTTCTTGTTAGAACGTCTGATTTAAGATTGTTGTTTGCACTTCCTGTTCAAAACCAGAAATGCATTTGTAATTAACTTGCCCTCCTGGACCAGATCATTTGCTTTGGCCTTGTATTGGTCAGGCAAATGTTGAATTAGGTCTTGAAGCTCATCGTAGTGAGCCCTGTCATATCTGGCAAGTAGTGCCTGTGCATTAGCTATCCTCCAGTGATTGGCTGCTTGGAAGGGAACTCGTTTGCCTGATGCGTCTATCAGTTTAGACTCTTTGTCTGGAGGTGGAGCATCACCAGAGGTTTGTGAATAAGCACGTTTCCTTGCATTGGACACTACCAGAGAATCTAAAGGGAGTTGTCCTTTAATGTAGGCGGATTGTTGGGGACAGGTTTATATTTTTTATCAATTCTAGGATTGAGAATCCTGGTTCTGATAGTGTCTTTAAATATGTCAGGTGCATGTTTAATGACACCTTTGAGCATAGGCAATGTATGTATT
This sequence comes from Triturus cristatus, assembly GCF_964204655.1. Classification (NCBI taxonomy): domain Eukaryota; kingdom Metazoa; phylum Chordata; class Amphibia; order Caudata; family Salamandridae; genus Triturus; species Triturus cristatus. Next base: position 656,824,076 of record NC_140583.1, read on the forward strand.
GTCTTTTGTGACTGGGCAAAAATATCCAGAAGGAAGTCCTCTTCTATGGGGTCTGAACGTAGTTGAACACCATGATATTGCGCAGCCCTATTGATAAGCTGACTAAACCCTATATTGTCATCTGGGGGAGATGGTCTTGTTGGGTATGCATCTGGATCAGGAAGGTCTGGAGGATCTGAAGGATCGTTATAATCTGCCCATGTTTCCTGTGGTATAGTAGTGTCAACATAAGGGTCATCTAAAGGGTCATTATGGTGTGCACCCCCACCCCCTAAATCATCCTCATCCTGTGGTGGTAAGGGTGAGAATGAAGAGAATCTAGGAGAGTGTATGGGAGGGTTTGTAGGAGACAAAGGTTTAGTAGGAAGAACAGGAGAAGAGAGTCTTAGGGGGGAAGTTGCAAAGTCTATTTTCTTGACAGGTACCTCAGGAGAGTGTGAGGTATCTTCTTTGTTGGGCGGATGACAATATGGCCTGTTTTAGGGTCCACATGCAATATCTTGTGTTTCGGATCGATAGGATCTGGTTGAAACAGTTCTCCCTCCGTGTTGTCTCCTTTCGGTGCCGATTTTTACGGTTCCGAACACGGTTTCGATTTGTGCTCTGGAGCCGTAGGAGAGGTTTTGTGCTCCTTTGGCTTTGATGTCGAGTTGGAAATCTTTTTCGGATCCGAAGGTTGTCCATGTTTGTTCGGATCCGGGCCTTATGGTCTTTCGGTGCCGAAGAGCTCAATGCCGAGGCATTTTTGGACGTAACGGGAGTAGGGTGTATTCCCGATTTTGGTAACTGTGTTTTTTGGGTACTGATATATGGCTTGCTCGATCCCGGGCTGCCGGAAGGCTTTTCCTTTGTCTTCGGAGCCGGGCCTGCAGGCAGTGCTTCTGAAGTTTTCCTCGGTCTCGACTAAGGTGAAGTTTTGACCCGGAGCCGCCTTCTTTTCGAAGGCGGCCGGGGTAGGGGGCATTTGTACTCACTCGTTGACCTGGAGTGATGTGGTCATCGGAGTCATCGGCTGCAGAAACGATGTCGAGATTCTCCGAGTCTTCTGACTCTGGAACATCGGGACCCTCGTCGAAGATGTCATGTGGCACCTGTGAAGCCTGTTGAGCGATAACGTGTCGTCAAGCCCAGCGATCACGGATAGTCTTTTTAGAGCAAAAAGAGGCGCAGGCTTGTTAATCCTTTTCTTCGTGCTCTGGCGAGAGGCAAAGGTTGCAGACCTTGTGGTGCTCACTGTGTGGAAATTTAGCTACACACTGGGGGCATTTTTTAAATGGAGTCCTTTTCATTAGCCGTAGGCCCAAATGGTGCCGATAGGCCCATTGGCCCGCGTCAACGACCGGAATCGAGGAGTTTGTGGGTTAGCGTGTCGAAGTCACGCGATCGAAACAATACAGTCGAATAGTGATGGTTTACGCGTCAAAAAGGTTTGGAAACACGGTACTCAACTGGAGCGCCGAAAGTCACATCCGAACCCTATGGCGGAAAAAAACAATCTAAAGATGGAGTCGATGCCCATGCGCACTATCGTCCAAGGGAGGAGTCACCTATCTCGTGACTATAAAGACTTCTTCCAAGACAACAGCAAACTGCAATCATCCGAGCCCAACACCAGATGGCGATCTATGCAAAAGTATGTATTCTGCAGCTCATATGCCTCGAACACACCTTTTTAGGTCTCGCCTGCGATGCAGCGCATGCGCTGCGTCGCCTTGGCGAGATCTATTGTCGTTGCTTTTGTGTCCGGCTTTTGTGGAAGCAGGATTTTTATTTTATTTTTATGATTTTATATAGCGCTGAATCACCCCGAGGGGTATCTCTGCGCTTGTAACAATCCTACTGCCTCGGCGAGCTAATTAAAAGAGATAGGTTTTAAGGAATTTTCTGAACTGAAAGATGGTCATGTCGGCACGGAGATATTGTGGCAGTTCATTCCAGAAAACCGGGGCCAGGTAAGAAAAAGTTTTACCACCAGTACGCGACTTTTTAATTCTGGGAAAAGAAAGTAAACATTTAGATCCTGATCTAAGAGAGAGTAGAGGGGTGTAAGTAGTTATTTTGCTAGAGAGATAGGACGGACTGAGACTGTTTAAGGCCTTAAAGACCATACATTCTATCTTAAATTTCACTCTTTTTCCTTACTGGAAGCCAGTGGAGCTTACTTAACAGGGGCATGGAGGGAGTCCTGGGCGGAACTCCCGTAACTAGGCGGGCCGCCGTGTTCTGCACAACCTGCAGTTTATATAAGGAGGCTTCATGAGTCGAAAAAAGCAGAGCGTTACAGTAGTCGATTCTGCTCATAATCAAAGCCTGTATCAATGTTTTCCTGGTAGCCGGAGGAAGTAAAGGAAAGATTCTCCTGAGTAGGCCCGGAACATGGTAGCAGGTGCCAATTGTTGAGTTGACATGGGCTGTGTCCGCCATGTCGGCATTAGGCCCCGCCCACCCGGACTGGAGATTTCTCTCGCGCAGGGCGTCTCTTCCAGACATACGCACCGGAGACTGCTTCTCCATGTTCACTTCTCGCTACAGCTGCCTGCTATGTAAAACAGGTAACATGTTTTTGGTGCCCTTTATTGTACATGGGTGGTGCAGCTTGCTTTGCCCATTCTAAATAAACATTTTAGTCTGGGTATGTTTTAACGAGTGCACATGCACTTTTACGGCCCAGATAACTTAGAAATGGGTGCATTTATTGCCATCCTCTGGGGCTCTGAGCACTAAAACAGTCGGTAGTACCGTAATGTTAAATATATTAGGTCAATAAATCTGTTGAAAAGTCTTCCAGTTTTAGGTCAATAGCATGCTCGGTTCTGTGCTGCAGTGCCCCGCTTTTCCGTACAGCGCGTGATCTCGTCGCATTGGTGCCTGTCACCGGGGTCCTTTTAGCCCGTGTGTGCGGCTGTTGGGAATTCCAAGGCTCGGGTTTGTGTGTGCGTGCAGGATACGCCGTAAAAACTGTAAGCAGCGCCCAGGCTATCTCCGAGGATCTGGGGCGTGCAGGGCCGGGGCAGCGCAGAGGGTAGGGGTGGGTAGGGGTGGGAAGGTGACTCCCTGGAGACCGCCATTGCTAGTGCCTGGGAGGACGCTGTGACCGTGAGTTGTGCGCATTGGTGCAGAAAGCAGGCAGCATGATACCTCCCTGTTAAAGGGGGTGATCGCAAATGACCCAAACTTTACTCTGAAATTGATACATATGCAATGTTGCAAATCGCGGAAAATGTGTTTTTTTCTTGGCTTTTGCAACACGTTTGTCTAGATAGTCTGCTTCTACGGCCTTTCCTCACCCCTTCTCGCCATGGCTGTTTTGGCTGCCCTTGTGTGTTGACGCCTTTCTCTCTGGGTGAAAATAATATTGGCGTCTGCCCCGCTTGGAGATTGTTACGTTTTCGGGTTCGCACATTAGCCGCTGGTCTCACTCAGCAACACTGCAACCAAGAGCCGGGCTGCGAATGCAGGCACTGAAACAACAATACAGCCAGACGCAGTGCCACGCAGGGGTTAACCAGCCATTTATCATACTAAAAACAACTCGATGCCCATCCAGGGCTACTTATTTTGAGAAGAATGCCATAGTAACATATAAACCAGGGATGCAACCTCATATTCACTTAAAGTGCTTAAGCAGTAAGACAAGAAATCTAGTCTCAGGGTTTAAAAAAAATAAAAAATACTTTCCTCTGTACTTGTAGAGCTCAGATGATGGATGCACAGATGCCACATAGAATATTTTATTATATCAAGCTAGCTATGATGCATCTGCCCCCTGTTCTGTGTTCTTAGCTGCCATGGGTGCAAGACTGGACCATACAGTTGGTTTGACCCCAAATTACTGCAAACTTGTAAAAACAGCATTGAAGTAAAGCCACACAAAAAGCAACTGACCAAAGTAGAAAGCAGTCCCTCCAAGCCAAAAGGGATTTTCTTTCTATGCTGGCTTCTAAAGGAAAAGTATTTAAGTGTTTGTCAATTTAATGAGGTTCTTGGTAAGACTAGCTAAGAACAAAACTGCCTTGATTACTTGTTATCTGCATTAATTAGGTGAAGCCTGGGCGGCACATGCACTGCTCTGAGGCATGCTGTATTAGAGTATGTACATGAAGCTCTGACCACTCTCTGCCCGTATTTTTTATTGGCTTGTGTCATTGTCTTTTATAAATGCTGGCTTCCGAATTGTTATTAAGACTTGTTAATCCCTCTCTAGTACCGTCTTGTCTTTATTTGTAACCTCCCATGAGGACTGGCCCTTTTACTTTTGTTGTTACACGGTATGTCTTATTTAGTCTGTAGGCACTATTTTCTTTAATGAGTTTCTCTTACTGCAGACACAACATGCTTTCCTGCAACATTCAGCGCACCATGCACGCTTTCACTTTCCAAGTAACCCGGGACAAAGGTGGCAGCTTTAGGAATAGATCTGGCATTTACAAGAGTTTGAGCTATTGGCACTGTAAATGACAATCAGGGACATGCATCAAAGGAAAAACCGGTCGCAAACGGGCAGATTCTCAGAATCTGCCCCTTTGCGACCGGTATTTTTGCATTTGGGATGCATCATCCCAAATGCAAAAATCGCAATTTAAGGGATCTCTAAATTGCGATTACTTAAATTGCGATTGCATTTAAGGAATCCCAAATTGAGATTCCTTAAATGCAATGCATTAAAGTATAAAAATTAGCGATTTCGCTATTAGGGGGAGCAAATTACCATGAAGTTGAACTTCATGGTAATTTGCAAAAACTTTGAAAAATGCACTTTTGTGCTTTTTTCAAAGTTTCATGTTGCGCACACACATGCCCTTAGAGCATGTGTGTGTGCAACATATGTGCACAGATCAATTTCAGGGGTGCAATAGGGTGTCATTTTGACACCCTTGCACCCTTGAAATTGCATGAGCAATTTGCGAGTACCTACTGGTACTCGCAAATTGCTCATGCAATCTCCAATTCATTCCTATGGGCCTGGAGGCCCATAGGAATGAATGGGGCGGCATTCCTTAATTGCGACTCGCAACTTGCGAGTCGCAATTAAGGAATGTGTAGGAATCGCTATTTTTATAGCGATTCCTACATGCATAGGCTTTTGCAATTCCTTAATTGCGATTCCTTAATAATCGCAATTAAGGAATCGCATAAGTCTTCGTTGGTGCATGTGCCTGAATGCCTTTTATTTATCTGTTTTGATCATTAACAGGCATTGTCATTTCCAATGCCAATAGCTTAAACTCTTGCAAATGCGAGACCTATTGCATTGCAAATGCGTGTTGTTGGTCCTGAAGATAGCCCATTGGCGCATTTTCAAAGGGGAACATTACAGGACTGAAACATGCCAACCTCTTTATCAAGGTGAATAACCCCCTGTTTTTAAAACACCTTTTAGGGACAGTATTAAAGGATACTCAGTCCACCTATGAGGTATTTATAATAGTGATTTCTGCCTCTGTATGTGTCTACAAGGGATTATTCTATCTCATTTTTAGGTCAAGCCTAGGCAGTGCGCATACGCCGTCTGCGAGACCTGCTGTATTCGATAAACGACTTTGCTCCCGCCTGCTGACTTCTCATTGGTTTAGAGCAGTGTCGCTCTTCTTTGCTACTTCCTAAATGGTTAATGCAGTGATATGTCACTTCTGTTTTTCTCACAGGAGCATGCCCAAGTACAGTTTCCTTCCGCTTCCATTCTTTTTCTGGTGTTTCGTAGAACTCTTTTTCATATTTCCGGTGCACCACGCATTCAGGTGCAGCAGCTTTGCTTCCTGTCGGTCGATACGTCCTCCATTTAAAAGCAGTACTGTTCCGCGGAACAAATAAATATGTTGTCACACGATGGATGTCTCTTCTAAGTACACAAAGCAACTCCTTGAAAATGTGACATGCACAAAGAAATTTGTGTACCGTGCAAATACAAAATTGGCAAACAGCAATCTTGCAAACAGTAACTGTTTCTTGAAAGGGATGGATGGGACTGGGCAAGAGTGAGTAAGCAAAAGCCCTACACACAAGTGTTCGCTCTGCCCACTACAAGGATCTGACTCCGCCCCTTTGATATGTACATAAAGGTCTGTTAGTCGTGAACATCAGCGACCAATGAACGATCCTTATGTGCTAACCAGGTTTCTTTATTGCCAACCAGTTGGAGCGTTTCCGGTTGTAATGCCACGGTTTCCTGTAGATTGTGTGGGCGGCCTCAAGTTACTGCCCCTTGTGGAAACCTCTGTGGCACCTACGGTTGATCTCCGGGTTGACAGCTAAGCCCAATCTTGCAAGCACAGCTGCAGACCTGTTTAGGTGTCTTGTAGCCAGAAGACTGGTGAGAGACCGGGGAAAACAGGGCAGGAGGACGGGTTTGTATAACCAACAGTGACAAGCGCTGACTGCACGACCAACTAGGAGACACCTAGTTACTGACTGCACAGCAGCATAGCCACGAGGAGAAACACTAACTGGGCCAACATTTCATTGCTTTTAGCAATGTGACTTTTTGACAGTTGTTGGTTCGCAAACAGCTGTGGGCTTGCTGAGAGCTTTAGTATCACTTTCCCAATAAACACGTTAGCGAGCTAGTCGCAGCGTGCTTAATCCATTGGTCTGAACACTATAACTAGGTAGCTAATCTGCACTAATTACCTAAACCCTATGGGATTTTTCATAGATTGGCAACCACTGACTTACTCGACACAGAAACAAGGGCAAGCACCAACGGGACCGAAACGCACGTCAGGGCAAACACTGAATGGCTAAATATTGGCTACACTAACAAGTGACAACAGACCAAGCTTGAACTGCACTGGCACAAAACACCTGAGCAAATGCTGATCAGCACATGTCAAATTAATTGATCCAAACAGACGCAATGACAAACATTGGCTGCAGCAACCCAGAACCTCACCTGTAAAACGTACGTCTTCCATAGTGCAGATAGAACACTGCGGTAGCAAGGATTGAAATATGATCCAGCTCCTTAAAACTATAAGGGCTTGGGGTGCTGCCCATCGTGTCAAGAATCCTTCTTAAAATGTATTTTGAATTTATATGTAAAGTTTTGCTGACGGCAAAATCCACCTGTTTCCTCCACATGGCAGCAGTGATGCGACATTGTTTCATGTAAACAGGACACAATGTTTCCATTCCTGGGCTTTCCCCTCACAACTCATTGAGCGCTAATCCAATTAGTTCTACAGACTCCAACTCCCAGAGTGCATCATGGTGCTTAAATGCAAGACGAGCACTGGATGCATGGTGCTGTGTCAACATGGAGCGATTTGGCAACCCCACCCAGTGGCAGAGTCCAGCATTTTCATCATGTCTCTGTATGCCTTTGATGGGGCTGAAGCTATGTAGGCTCGTGAGCACTCTCAGAAAATGTCACTGACCTTGTAGAGGATTGCCAAGAAGTGAGCTTGAATGCTGCACGGAAATGCGCAAAGTTCACTTGTGATAATACAGTTTCACTGCTGACAAGGCGGGAAGGAAAGGAATAGAGCCAGACTGAGAGAAACTACTGTTTAAGAAGTGAGGCGTGGATTGCTGGTGAAACCCCAGTTTAAAAATAACATTATGCATGTGGCCCTGGGAGCGTCCTTGCAGGTTGACAGGAAAATCTCTATTTGTTTGGGTCCCCCTGCCCTCGCTTGCTTCCCCGACCCCCCTGCACACCCTGCGATTGGCACAGGTTGCATGTTTTTTCACCATCACCCACTCTCTTATCTTGCTTCACTGTTGCTCTCTGTTAAAAGTACCTCATTTTTAAAACTGAACTACCATATTTTCCACTAACACACTGTAAAATCATTCTCTATATCTAGATTTACTCATGAAAAAACTTTACATTTTTGCATGGTATGCTCACAGTGCATGTGAATTCCTATAACGCAAGTAATTTCTTTATTGCACAGCAGCAGCACATTCAAACACTCTATTCGTTTTGTTGTGATTTGTGACTTCAGGCCGTAAGGCTAACCAGTCTCCCCGGTGTTGTGTTGCAAATGGGCGGGGGAGGGGTGAATTTTCTAATTTCTACTCCATTTCACTAATCCCTCAATTTTGCTAGCTGCAGAAGAGACTATCAATATTTCACTCCCATGAGTGATACCGCAGGTCTCCAACTCTTTGTGTTAGACATTACTATTTTTTTTATTTTTCAAAGAAGAAATCCTTATTGCAATTCTAGAGGGAGAGCTACTATGTCTTTCAACTTTTACAATGAGCAATCTCTGTACTGCACTTGTCTTATGTTCAGAAAGGTGTTGTGTCATATTTGACTCCTATGTTCTTTTTTAATTCATTGTGACTTAGAGTGATGCCTTCCTGCACCCATCTGGGTGTCTTGGTGGCCAGTTGACTCTCTTTCCTTGTAAATGCAATGGCACCTCTTAGTATCCTCTAGGACTCTTCTGCCAGTTCTTCTAGTTGCACGAGTTTGTGCGGCACAAGTTATAAAGCTGCATGTCGTCTGCTGCCAGTTTACAGGCCTGTACTTAACATTGCTCAAATGTTTCAGCAGTATCTGAGTGCTGCAGCTGTGTCTCTCTTCCCAGCGGTAATTCCCCATTCTCAGACCTCTATGCAGTGCTGCACATGTGTCTCTGTTCCCAGTGGTAATTCCTCATTCTCAGTCCTCTCACCAGTGCTGCTAGCTGCTTCTCTAGTGCCAGTGGTAATTTCTTATTCTGAGTCCTCTAGACAGTGCTGTTAGCTGCTTCTCTGGTTCCGCCAGAAATCCCTCATTCTTAGTCCTCTACACAGTGCTGCTACATGCCTGTATTTAACGTTGCTCAAAAGTTTCAGCAGTATCTGAGTGCTGCAGCTGTGTCTCTCTTCCCAGCGGTAATTCCCCCTTCTCAGTCCTCTATGCAGTGCTGCACCTGTGTCTCTGTTCCCAGTGGTAATTCCTCATTCTTAGTCCTCTCACCAGTGCTGCTAGATGCTTCTCTAGGTCCAGGGGTAATTTCTTATTCAGAGTCCTCTAGACAGTGCTGTTAGCTGCTTCTCTGGTTCCGCCAGGCATCCCTCATTCTAAGTCCTCTACACAGTGCGGCTACATGCTTCTCTGGTGCCTGTGGTAATTCCTCATTCTAAGACCTCTAAGCTGTGCTACAGCTGTGTCTCTGTTCATACTCAAACCAAAACACATAGGTAAAAGACATCATCATTCACAACGCCAATAGCTCTACCTCTAAAAAACAGCAAGACCTATTTAATTGCAAATGCTTTGCTTCCATTCTCATGACACCCACGTGAACCCTGTCCCACAGTGCTCACTTACATAATACCCAAAGACCTCCCCTGCCCAGCAGGGTTGTAGACGACGCCTTAGTGTGTATGGAACAGCCCTATGAGGAAGCATGCCAACATGCTGTGGTGTGAGGGCTTTCGTCCTTAATATCCCTAGCTAATTAGTAGATTGGTAGTTCACATTAATCAAGCCCTTTTCTTCCACAGGCAGTCTTAGGTCATGTATAATATAGGGTGTACCCTTGTCTTCCTCCTTAGAATTTCTATGGTCTATTCATAGACAAACGTTTTTGCTGCCCTTTTCTTTCTGACCAGTGTACGGCAATTTGGTCACAAATAAGCTGAGCTCATAAAATGTTCAAACTAAAGTTATACCTGTACAGCAAAGTCTCTCAACGCATAACAGGATTTCAGGAAAGCAAAGGAGTGTGTCACAATCAGGGAAATGAAAACCCTGTCACAGATTATAATACGAGATATTGTTTCTAGAAAGATGCATCACTTCAGAAAGTGTCTGGAAGTGACATACAATGTCTAGTGTACATGCCACTATAAGAGATACACAAGAAAGACATCAGTTTATAAGCAGTAACAACAATATGGTATTTGCAGCTGTAGCTTTCATTTCCTGGTATCTGGATTTGGAAACTGGTAAAGCTGATCCCGCATCTTAGTGGCGAGAATATAGCTGAAAACATTATTCAACTAACTGAAAATTAAAATTAGGTGAGCTTCACTGCTGAGTACTGCAAGACACACAGTCTGGCCTTCTAATGCAAATGATAAATGATGTTTATCTCACCGCTAAATATTGCAGGGACACACCTTGCATTTAATAAAGGCTGACGCAAGAAAAACAGACGTGGATCAAAGCAAACAATGTGCGTGTTGATTCGAAAGCAAAATGGTGGACAGAAAAAACAGATGTGCCCAAAGAAGTGATGAAAAAAACCACATTTACAAATGGATGAGACTCATTGTGCCTGTTAATGCAAAGTAAATGCCGAATGTGTGAAGTGCATGCTGACATTACTCCCACCGGACGTAACTGAGGGTCTGAGTCAGTGATGCTCGTGTATGATGCACTGTCGTTGCTCACCCCCTTCAAAATTACCAAGAATTCAGCGAAATCCAAATGTGTTCCAGCAGAGAGCAAAGACTCAACAGGTTCCTGGTTACAAACTAAACAATCCGTGAACTTGATAGAGCAAGAAGAGGATGATGTGGGGTTGATGAGCAGAACGGACACTCTTCAGGTCACTGGACAGAACTTATCGCCAAATGGTAGAGAGCTCAGGCACAGAAAACCCAATAATAAAATATTGTGAAGGTGAGTTTAGTCCAAGACAGATCACCACATTAATGACCAGAAGTAAACGGACATATTCAGAAACTTCACGGATAGATATGACATACAATATTAACAGAACACCTCAAACACAAAACGTAATAACCCTTTTTGCGCGTATTTGACAGCAAAAGTCAATCTCTGGCATGTGTCTGGTTTGCAACGGACCAGAGCCAAATATCTTTTTGTTACACTTCAAAAAACACATTGTTGGGCCTCAAAGCAGTTTATTTTACAATACCCACTTTACCCACAATTAACTTTTTTTTTTTCTTTACACAAAGTAGCACTCGACTGGAGTAGACCAATTAATGGTTCTATATTACCAAGGGGTCAGGTGTGTGAGAATATTCACTTCAGAGAGCAATGGAGCACAAATGTCATCTTGGTGATCAGTACCATCAAATTCATCAGAAAAGAGGCCACCCTCCTCTTCCAAATGCTAGTCAACAAGTGACCAAGCCCTCAACATCAGTTTGAGTTGACTGATTCCAGATCTCATCTTGATGCTCATGGGTAAATCAGCTTCCTTAATGAGACAAAAAAGGCATCAGGATCAAATTTGGCCTGAGGCAACTTGGGGTATAATCTGTTGTCTAAGATGAGCTCGAGACAAAAGGGAGCTACATGGCTTAACATGACTTCAGTCATAAAGATGCTAGAATAAGTGGTGGGAAATCAGTCAATGTCCGAGCTGTCACATCCTAACAAGGATGAGCAGTCAACCAAAAGACAAGGGCAAGCTTCAGGAGCTTCCACTGTTGAAAGGGATCTTTTTTAAGAAAGAGATGTTAGGGCCATTACCCTTTCCCATGACCACTCTGAGCACTAGCCCTCATTTCAAACAACCTTGTTGTTTGTGGATTTCACTTTAAAGGTTTTAAGACTCACAACGTCAAGGCACATAGTTAAAGAATCATCTTATTGTGCATGTCAACACACATAGGTCTAGAAAACACAGCATAAAAGGAGTCTGCTCCATTCAGAGATCTCGATTCTAAATCAATAAGCCAAAATATGACCCGTTTTGGATGTTGGCTGGAACGACCTCCCAAAAAGCCGAAACACAAAACAACAAAGACCACCAACAAAAACCTTGAAGGGGAAAAATATGCCTGAATGTGATACACAAGCATAACCTGAGCAGGGCATTCCTAGATGTAGCCCCGACTACAGAAAATGGGTTTTTGGTGGCAAAGTGAGGAGGGTTAGGGGATGGTTCGCCTTCAATAAGGTCCATTACTGGCTCTTCAATTTAATGAAGACAAAAGGTTACAAATATTAAACAACATTTTCAATAATATTTTGGGATACTCTAGTTTGAAGCCTAAACATGCTGTTATCTGAACCTGGGGAAGATGAAAGAAAGACAGACAGATAGACAGTCAGACACACACACGCATGCAAGCACGCTGGACACCAACTGCGGCACATTGAAAACAGGTAATGGAATCTGTAGCACTGCCAAGCGTCTTGGGCTGAACTAGAATCCCTGTGCCTACCTGTGTGATTCCTTCCATCTCCGCTTCTCTGTCGCTGCCCAAGTCTCCCTCCCGCCGCCGCCTCTGCCATCTCCGCGGCCGCTGTGAGGAGGGAGACTACAACTCCCAGGCTCCCCACAACCGGAAGCTGTCACACCATCATCCGCGCCTGGATGCGCTTTAAAAACGACTCTGTCTTCGGTGGAGTGGGTGCTGCCAAGCGTCTTGGGCTGAACTAGAATCCCTGTGCCTACCTGTGTGATTCCTTCCATCTCCGTTTCTCTGTCGCTGCCCAAGTCTCCCTCCCGCCGCCGCCTCTGCCATCTCCGCGGCCGCTGTGAGGAGGGAGACTACAACTCCCAGGCTCCCCGGCTCCCCACAACCGGAAGCTGTCAAACCATCATCCGCGCCTGGAGGCGCTTTAAAAACGACTCGGTCCTCCGCGTCGCGGGACCGCGCGCGGGCGACGCCGGGCCCTCTGTGGCCCTCAGAGGCCTAAGGAGGCCGAGCTGGGCCCCTCCCTTTTCGTTCTCCAAATCATTGCTGTGTATGTTTACTTTGTATTCATTATTTGTAGGCTGATTTTTTCTTTGGCCTCTTGTTTGGTCTCTGCCAACTGTTTAGGTGTATTATTATATTTGCCAAGTGTTAACTGTTAGTGGCATCTGACGTTCCACTTACATTTTTTTTGAAGCACTTACTATGACCCTACCTGTTTCTAAAGAGAAATCCTTGTTAGGAGGGGTCATTAATAGAGGAACATTAGATAATTATGTTATCAGGCCCAATACAGGAACTGATAGGGATATTGTTCTCGAAGAGCGACGGGCCGAGAGACGTCGTTCCATTGAGTTCGTAAAGAATACACGTTTATCTCAGGGCCCGTCACAGCTAGCCATGTCATCGCAATCTAGTACGCCTCGCGAAAGCGGGAGTTTTGATGTTTCTTTTTCCGACAACATACCTTTACTTCTTCGAGACAGATCCCCTCCACTTGAGTCAAATAATGATCTAATTATAACCCTGTCTCCTCCTCCCAGTAACTCAATTCCAGAGCCAGATGTTTCCCCAGACGTACTGTTACTAACCCCTCAGATTACACAAAAAACGATCAGTACTTCAAAAACTCATCGACTACAAGGTCCACCACCGAAAAAAAGAAGAAAGAGGGGGAGTGGACTAAAGAGAGATAAGTCTAATTTAATTAATCCTGGTATTTCTATGACTTCTTCATCTAAAGAACCCTTATTACCTACATTGGCTATTCCATCACATCTCCCAACAACCGAAGCATCAGACACTCATTTACTGGGAAATATTGAAATTATTGAAAAATTGATTAGATCTTTTATATCGCCACTATTAGAGAGACTAAAAAGAATAGCTTTACAGTTGGGGAATCTAGAACAGGCAATTGGGGAGATCAAAGAGGGAACCAAAGATTTACCAAAATCCCCATTAGAACCCCTAACTATTGTATCAGCCCCAAATACTATTGATCAGCAGGGAGAAAAAGTTATGAGTCAAGTAAAATCAAAAACCCTGAACCCGACGCCTCCACAAAAATTTTGTCCAACGGTAAAGAGTAGAGGAAAAGAGGTGGAGGTGGGTGGGAAATTAAATTCTCAACAAAGTATTCAAAAGCCAAATGACAACGAAGATTCTGTAGGGACATTTATTTCTAAAAACCATAATGTGGACCTGCCTCCGGAAGCAGCTCCCCTTGTGGTGGTCATTACAGGATTCCCTCTTCTAAAAGATGGAAAAAGAGAAGATTACACCCAGTTAAAAAAATAAGGTCATATATTGGCTTCGACAGAATCGCCCACTTCCGCCAGACATAAAAGGAGAAATTTTACATGTTAGGCGTCTTCCCTGATTAGGACGTAGGAAAAAAGACTCCATGGGGGATATCATTATAATTAATTTCAGAGACAAAAGGGGAGTAAGATACATTCTTAATTGGCTTCCTTTAACTGCTAGTAATACAATTGAAGCACATGAATTGCCCTACTTTTACCCTAGAGTAATGCCAACTTCTGAAACTGACTTGAACCCATTATTTCATAATAATGAAGATTGCATTAGACCACCATCCCAATATCAGGACGTGTACTCCAGGCCCCCATTTGGACATCAAGCTGATCGCTTAAGCTACTCACTTCAACATTCGGAGGACCGTTTCAGGCCTCCATTTTTAGGTCAGAGGAATTATTATCATAATTCACTATATCAATATCAGAATGATGTTTTAAGGCCTTTGCCACAAATTCAGAGTTATTGTCCTGTTCCACAATTTCACCCTCAGGTTGATCGCCCCAGTCCTTCAATTCAGCATCAGAATGGTCACTTAAGGTTTCCACCCCAACAACAGGATGGTCGATTTAGGCCCCTATTACAATACCAGGAAGATCGCTTTGGGCTGGCTTTTTGTCATCAGGATGATCACTCTTTACCCCTTTATAACCGCTATGCGGCATTATCAGGTTTGGAAGGAGTGGACTGACTTGATTTTGGAGGCATAACAAAAGATTTTGCTGATAGTCCACAAAAGGTCCCTCTTACGAGCTCAGAACTAAATTCTAATCACACAGTACATGTCTCTCATTTAAGACCCAAACGGTATCAGACTACATCCATTGACCTATTGGGTAAGTCCACAGGTTTGAATCAGGTCGAATCTATCCCGATCACAGAACGGGACCTAAATTTTAACCCCATTACCAGACCTGTACCAGAAACACAGGAACGTATAAGGGAGGAAAGTAAACCTCGAATTGTAGTCCTATTCTGGAATATAGCAGGTCAACGATCCAAGGTCACAAATGACATATGGATGGATTTTAGATCCAAATTTGATATTATAGCACTTCAGGAGACGTGGGCGACTGACGTGATACATATGGAGGGTTTTAAAACATATTTTACACCCGCCCAACCCTCCATTTCAGGTAGGGCGAAAGGAGGTCTAACAATTTATGTCTCAAACATCCTCAATATAAAGGAAATAGTTCCTATAAACCTGGATCCAAATTTCCAGATACTCAGGATGATTTTAAACAATAGGGACAGCTTCCTAATAGTGAACCTCTATAATAAACTTTCTGATGTTGAGGCAATGAAGTTGGCATCCCTGATCCGGTCTACATTAATAACTAGAATGAGGAAGTCAATAAATGAAGAGGTAATTATTTGGGGGGGGTACTTCAACCTGGGACCATGCTCAACTATTAATAATAACAACATCTGTGGTATCCTGGATGAATTTGGAAACCCCATCCCACATTTTACTCATTCCACTTTAGGTAACTACTTAAATGAAACCTTTCTCGAGTTAGACCTGGTCCTGGCAAATACCTTGAACAATGAGAGCCTAATACCGGCTCCTACTTTTCACGGTAGAGGATACCTAACAACCATAGATTATATTTTGGTTTCAAATGGTGAAAGGACTTTAGACGCAGAATTCACTAGACACAAAATTGTGCTAAGTGATCATTATCCCCTCAGTATTTCCCTGTCATTAACTTATAAACCAAAGAGTGGCTTGCGTTCTATTCTATTACAAAATAATCTGGCATTAAGCAGATTAAATGGTTATGCACTCAAATGGGGGAAAGTAGACCCTATGGAAATAACAAAACTAGTGATAGTGAGGGCCTATTCCTCTATTTTGAAATGTCTTAACTTGGATACTACCCATACAGAAGTCATTGCAAATTTTGAACTGATCGTTAAAGCGATCAATGAGGCTCTGTGGGTAGAAATAAAACATAAGTCAAAAAATAAGAAGGGCTGGTTCAATCACGACTGTACGGTTGCTTACTCAAATCTAAAAACTGCATTGAGGAAATTAGTTAGGGTCCCACATGAGATAACATCATTAAGGAAAGTTTATAATTCCGTACTAAAAAATAGGAAAAAAGAACTAAAAAACCAACTCTGGGAGCAATTGCATGAAACGTGCATCCATAAAAACCCGGCTGCTTTTTGGCAAATAGTCAAGTCCCCTTTTCTAACTGACAACACTAACCACCCAAAGTTAGATCTAGCAATAGAAGAAAAGGAATAGGTTCTTCATTTCGCCAAGATTTTTTCAGTTGGTACGGACTCTGCTAAACCGCAGGACCTAAAATCGCAGGACCCTAACTTTTGGAATGATCTAGATAGCACTTATCCAATTGACCTACAGTTCTCATTGAAACAAACCGCCCAGGCTCTGAGTGCAAGTAAAAATGGAAAGTCACCGGGCCCAGATGGTGTGCCTATCGATTTGGACTCCCCTTCTAACCAGAGTCCTGAATGCATCTTGTAATATAGGTTTGTTAGCCTCATGGTCAAAATCCGTACTAGTTCCCATCTTTAAAAAAGGAGATCGGCATTCAGTAACCTGCTATCGTCCAATCTCTCTCTTAGACTCCCTGGGAAAGGTGGCAGGACGAGTCATTTTAGAGCAATTACAAGATTGGGCGGAGGATGGCAGGATTATATCAGATTTACAGTACGGGTTTCGCCAGGGACTGGGGACTATCGAACAGGCCCTAAATCTTTCACTCCTAATAGACAAATATGTTTATATTAAAGGAGGAGACCTTTATATGCTCTATGTAGATTTATCAGCCGCATTTGATTGTGTTTCCCATTCTAAACTTTGGCCTCTATTGGCCGATATGGGGGCTCCATTGAACTTGGTCAAGTTCATGAGGGAACTTTACGCAAATGCCACTGCAAGAGTGCGTTACGGGGTGGGGGGAGAGCTGACGGAAGATTTTCCAGTAAAAAAAGGGGTTAGGCAAGGGTGCGTCCTGGCCCCTTTCCTCTTTACCCTCTATACTAATGGGCTGGAAAAGGAGATGTTGAAGGGATCCCAAGATCTCCCAATGGTGCACAATCGTCCAATACCTCCACTTCTTTATGCAGACGACACCATTATTCTAGCCCGTACCCCTCGTGAACTCCAAAAGAATCTGAACAGATATTCCACATTTATGGCAAGCCTTGACCTTAAGATAAATATTAGCAAAACTTTTGTCATGAGGGCAAGTTCTTGTCATAAAACTACAAGTAAAATGAGGGGTATCTATTTGAACCAAGTAAAAATAGCCACCATGCAAAAATATTCCTATCTAGGTATAACAATAGACCATAAACTATCCTGGAAATCGGCTGTAGAAACAAGAAAACTTATTTTTTTAAGAACAACTACAGCTCTTGCCAATTTTACCAGGAAGTTGGGAAATAGAGCCCCCCCTGAAATTATTCCGATTTACAAAGCCAAATGTCTATCTGTGGCTTTGTATGGGGCGGGCCTCTGGGGCTTTGTGGGCACAGACACGATTCAGAGAGTCGAAAATTCGTTTCTGAGGTTTATCCTTGCACTTCCTGGGAGTGCGGGCACTTTTGCTTGTCATACAGAACTGGGTTTAGCTCATGTGATGGACCTAGCCAAAGTCGAACCACTTTTATTATGGCGTAGGATTTGGTCCTCAGACAAAGCAACCTTTACTCAGTCTATTTTGTCTGATTGCTTAGCCATGGATAATGTTCGTAGGTCCAGGTGGCTCTGGTACATTGCGAGCTTCTTCCATGACTTGGGCTGGGACAAATACTATCACAATCCCTCCTCAATACGAGAGGTTTCGAGGAAGGCTCTAAAAAATAAAGGTCTCGCCCACTTAGAGGAGCTGAGACTGACGAGCGAAATTACTAAACCTTCTGTTACCCACAGCTAAATGATACAATTGGTCCCTACAATACAGCCGTACCTTACTTTTAATATCACGAGTTACGAGCGGTATTTATTGGTAAGATTTAGGATGAATTTTTTTCATCGAATGGTTACATTTCCAGAACGAAATAATTGGGTTAAGGTACTTTCTCCTTGTCCCTGTGACGACATTTCTTCACAATCGACTTTGCATACCATTCTTTTTTGTAAATTTTATACGGAACCAAGGAAAAAATGGCTCATCGCGCTTTTGAGGCATATTGGTCATAGACCATGCCGCCCAGCTTTACTTTTCTTACAGCTGCTGGAGGGAGAACAGTTGGTATACATAATAGTTAGCTTTTTGAAATGTATAGTCCGCTATCGCAGGAATTTAGATTAACATAGAATGGAGATTAGCCATGGTTAAGTTAGTAGTAATGGATGTATTTTTCTTCCTGATTGTGAATTGCTTTTAGTACGCGATAAATAAATGTGGTGTATATGCCCTCTTAGATCCCTCACAGAAGGTGAGGTAGGGTATACATTTTAATGTGTAAATATTTTGTTTTTAATATCGGTATTTTTACTGTATGTTTTTTATGAACGATTATTTTATTGTATGCTTTTATGATTTCTATCCAAAATCGAACTAAAGCAAAATTGAATTTGAATTTTGTAGCGTTGCAGTGCATATTTATCAATGTCCCAAAACATTGCAGTCCAATATTATTATTACAGATTCCATTACCTCTTTTCAATGTGCCGCAATGATAGAGATCAAGACATGCCCATTGTGGTTTTAAAATTCATGGATTTTGGGACGCCCTGTTCCCGTAACACTGGACTGACCTGCTAGGGTCTGGGGCCCCTTTAATAGGTGAAATGCTTGGATCACCAACACCGATTCAACAGAGACTGAGAAGGAGTGATTCAAACAAAATGTTGGTATTCCTTCTGGATAAAGTCAACCACAAATCACAAACAGGGGAAACAAGACACCTGGGCCCACCAAC
Source organism: Triturus cristatus (assembly GCF_964204655.1). Lineage (NCBI taxonomy): Eukaryota > Metazoa > Chordata > Amphibia > Caudata > Salamandridae > Triturus > Triturus cristatus. Next base: position 656,842,862 of record NC_140583.1, read on the forward strand.
ACTTAAGCCATTGCATACTAATAGATAACATAAGCTAGAACCCATATCAAAAGCTGGTGGAGGACGGTTTAATCAGTGCAAGAACTAGACAATCACAGAATGTTCAACACATTTCAAAAGGACTCTGCAATGCCATCAAGAAGAAAAGCGCTGAGCTATGTAGAAGATATTTACTGATGAACATAGTGGTTTAGACAAAGGGAGGCATAGGCAGCCTAGCCAAGAGTACGCACCTTAGCTGTCTCTTTTCCAGAAGTGTACTCCCACAGGACAGATGCAGCAGTTCCTCCAGTGGTATGGCATCCACCAGACTACAGATTTCCTGTGTCACCATCCAAATCGCCGAAGGTTCATAAGAGGCAACACCAGCTGTTTAATACATTTACAAACCATCTTAACATTAGGAACACAAGCCACAATCTCACATTTCTTTCTATTCCTGGAAAACATGGACATACTACAGACAACTGTTTCACCTGGTTTAGACTGTATCTACACTTAGACTGAAGAGGGTGTGTATGTACACAGAAGAAGCAAGGAGGAACTGAACGTGTACTGACAGTGCAGGTATAGTGTCGGGCTTCGACTCCTGGTGCCGTTCTTATTAGGGCCCACCTAACAGTTCCATGTGTTAAAAAGGGTGTTCTACCACAATTGCCCATGATGTTGGACACAAAGAATGTTGTAATTAGTCAAGACTGCTTTAGTTTTCTTTACTCTGCGATGGCAGCTGTAGTTAAGCAATCAAGGCTTACTTACAGACTGTGGTGAGAAGAATGGCACACAGTGGGATGCTCACCTACACCCGTCATCCGACAAGCCTGATCTAGTTTCCATATTACAACTGCCCATGGCTCGTAATGGCTGCTCAAAGATTTAAGGAGTCAAAAAAGTCATGTGGATCTGTTTCACACACACTGTTGTTCTGATCCTACCAGTTTACATTCTGCCAGTTCTCATGACAAACCATAGTTGGAAAATGATTAATAGGGTCTCAACTACAAGTCTATAGCCCTCACATTCTTGAATTATGATCCCAAACAGACTTACTATAGCATACAGTTACTAAGAACACACCTGGGTCCCTATGTCTGTAAAGCCCTCAGGCCTTCAGTCTTGGACTAAATCAACAGTGCTGTTCAGTAACTGTAACTAATTTGTCACTGGGGGTGAGACAAAGTGGCAAAAGATGAACGTCTAAAAAGCAAAATAGCAGTGGCTGGACTTCAGTTCTTGGAACTCTCTGCTGATTCTTTAAGTAGCAGAGTAGGGTTCTGCTGTTGTCATTTCGATCAGGGAACAAAATCAAAAGATAATGCAATCATACATTTCTTCCTGGTATTATTCTGATTTGGGACCCTTTAGAAAGAACTTTTACACTGCCCTAGAACTCATTTGGTTTGAACTTACTGTGAGGACCTTCTGAATGGTCAAACAGGCATAAATTGATAAAGGTATATTATTTTGCACGCTAGAGAATTTGTGAGGCCCATGGGCTTAGGTGTGAGAAGTGCTAACGAACAAAGGTATCCTCGTTCTAGTTCTATTGTTCAATCAGGCAGGCTTATGGTCACTTGATCACACCAGATGGAGGCAAGAAGGCACTCCTGACACCTCCTAGCAACCTCACAGCATAGGTGGAGTATGTATGTATTTCATATTTGTAACGCGCACTGTAACCCTACGGGCATCCTGGCGCTGCAGTAAAAACACTCTGCCACCATACTTCCTAGCTAGCTAATTGCTAGGCTAATCCTGCGCTCTAGGGAAAAGCCAAGTTTTAATTTTTCCTCTGAATTTCATAAGATCTTGTATCGGTCTTATCTCAACTGGCTGACTATTCCAAAGACGTACTGACGCATAACTAAAGGCTCTTCCGCCCGATTTAGCTTTCTTAATCTTGGGTATATTAACCAGACTAGTCGAGGAGGACCAAAGGAGTGTCACTGCTCTGGGATGCTCACCTACACCTGTCATCTGACAAGCCTGATCTAGTTTCCATATTACAAATGTCCATGGCTCCAATGGCCTGCTCAAAGATTTAAGGAGATAAAAGAGCAATGTGGATCTGCTTCACAAACTCTGTTGACTTATTCCTACCTGACCCATCATGACCCTCATGCACCTGGATACCCTTTCGGGTATTACCCGTGCTATTTAAATCCATTTGATTGATTCATTTTGCTTTCTTAACAGCTCTTGTAACTTGTTACACGTCTGTTGAAGTCAACCTTGTAAAGTCAGGAGTCCAGTTACATCAGTGTGTTATCCCTTTCTGTGCTTTTTTTATGGTGTCATCATCTTGTGTCATAAGCTTGCTGGGCTGCAAACCTATAAAATAGATCTGTCCTCTTTTTTTTTGATAAGCAAATTTAAATGTTTCCAACTAAACATACAAAAATACATGGACAACAGTCCAAGCGAACTGGCATCAAAAGATATTTTATACATTCATTGACCTTCATCAGCACAACCTCCCACCCCCTCCCCGACCACTTCACTCCCCCCACCCATGTTGACACCCCTAAATCATACCCCCTAGCCACTTCCCCCACACTCTGCGAAACTTCTTAGGGCAGCCCCGTGCCGAATACATCATGCGCTCCTGCGTTGCGCACCAATCCACCCCCCTCCTCCACGTAGCACATTTGGGGGGGTCCGGCTGCTTCCAGGCGGCAGCAATATCTCGCTTCGCCACCACCAAAGCTGTAGTGAGGAAAAATTTCTCATGACGTGAACCGTCCAGACCATCTGTTATCCCCAGCAGGGCCATTCTGGAATCATGGGGAACTTCCCACCCCAGTGTTCCAGTTTGTTCGGCCTCAATCCCGCCCCAATAGGTTCCCAGACGCGGGCAGGTCCACACCATGTGGAAGAAGTCCGCCGGGTCTTCCCCCACAACGTGCGCATGAAGCATCTGGGGTGAGACCAGCGCGGTGAAGGCGCTCCGGGGTCAGATAGGCGGTGTGCAAGTAGTACAGTTGGATGAGCCGCAGCCTGGCCGAGGAGGTGATCGTCCTAGGTGCCATAAGGGCGTCCCTCCAATCGGCCTCATCCAGTGGTCCCACCCAGGCCTCCCAGCGCAGTTTCGTGTCCTCCCAGTCCATGGGGGTGTTATTGACCAGGGCCCGGTAAATACGGGAGATACCCCCCTACCCAGAAACCCCATCATCACCTGCGCCTCCGGTGGGCTATGGTCAGGGATCCGCGAATCTAGAGGGACGTGGGACCGAACCGCGTGGCGCAGCTGGAGATATTTGTAAAACTGTGAGGGACGACTCCCCCGCCACAAGTCGCCTAAGCAGGAGATCCCAAGGAGGTCCCACGCCCGAGATCCTTCCAAGCCTGTGACCTCCCGCAGCCAAGTGCCATGCCAGAGTGGTGTAACGCGGGTCAGTTTCCCCGACCACCGGGTATGCCGTAGAGCCGCACGCCAAGCCAAAAAGGGGGCCCGGACAACATCTGGAAGCAACCGAGGAAGCATCGCCCCGTAGAGCATATTTTGAATAGAGGGGAACCCCAGTATCAGTGCCTCCAGCCTGTAGGCCGGATCGTCCCAGCCGCCCGAGAACCAGTCATGGACCACCAGGAGCCGAGTCGCAAGGTAGTATAAGTATAGGTCGGTCATGCTCATACCTCCGTCGTGTGATGGAATCCGGCACCGACCGAGGGCCAGGCGTGCCCTACCGCCACCCCACAGAAACTTGGTCGCCATACTATCCAAGTCCCGGAACCACGGACGAGAGAAAAAACAGGGCGTGTTTTGCAGCATGTACAGGAATTTGGGAAGGATCATCATCTTATAGAGGGCAATCCTCCCCAGCGGATTCAATGGGAGCGATTGCCATCTCGCCAGGTCTTATCTGGCCTTGTTGACCACAGGAGCCACGTTAAGGGCCCAACAGAGCTCCGGTAGAAGGGTGACCCAAATACCCAGATACTTAAAAGATAGCCTCCGGAGGGGAATATCGGACTGCCAATCGAAGCAATCCCTAGCCGGGTGCAGCTGGACCAAGACCGATTTCTTGGGGTTGAGGCGGAGACCCGACGCCCGACCAAACCGGCGAAGAATTCCACGCACAATAGGGCCAGAAGTAGCGGGGTCGGAGAGGTAAAGGAGGACATCGTCAGCATACAGAGCTATTTTGTCGGGGATCATGCCCGGCCAGTCCCACCTACGAAGAGCAGGGTCTGAGCGGACCAGAACGGCCAAAGGTTCCATTGCCAAGGCAAAGAGGAGGGGCGAGAGCGGGCAGCCCTGACGCGTCCCTCTCCCGATAGAAAACAGGCGAGATAGAGCCCCGTTCACCAACACCCTGGCCCGTGGAGCCGCGTACAAGATCCGGACCATGGTGTGGAATTGAGGACCGAACTCCATCCTCTCAAGCACCTCGTCCAGGTAGACCCACCCCACCGAGTCAAAGGCTTTTTCAAAGTCGACCAACAACAAAGCCAGATACGGAGAGAGGCACTCTCGGTGAGCCATGGCGAGATGCAGGCGCCGCAAGCAGTGTCGAGTTCCCCGGTTCGGCATAAACCCACACTGGTCTGGGTGGATCAGCGAGTCGAGGTAAGGACGCAGCCGCTGCGCCAGAATGGTGGCGTAGATTTTGATCTCAGTGTTAATAAGAGATATCGGTCGGTAGTCCGAGCATGACTGCGACGGAGGCTGCGTATTAGGGAGAACGACTATCGTAGCCACGTCCGTCTCCGGTGGGAACGAGCCCTTCTCTATCACTTCTGCATAAAGGCCCAAAAGCTGCGGAGCGATGGTCTCGCGGTAGTGGGCACAGTACTCTTGTGGGAAGCCATCCGGACCCGGGGTTTTCCCGGGAGCCAGGTGGCTGATGGCGTCATCAATTTCTTGCAGAGTAACGGGCGAGTCGAGGGTCTCCCTAGCCTCACGCCCCAAGCACTGCAGCTCCGCGCCACCTGATCCCAACAGCTCCCCAAGGGGGATCCCGGGCTCCCGAGCACGGTACAGCGTGGAGTAATAATCGGCGAAGGATTGAGCCACCACCGTGGAGGCCGTGTGAGTCTCCCCGGCGGGGCCCACAATAGCAGGGATAATCCTGCTTGACCGGGGGTAGGTGACCAGCCGGTGGAGAAGAGCACCATTCTTGTCCCCCCAGCCGTACACCCGCGCCACCGAGGAGCGCCATAAAGTTTTTGCCGCCTCCATGGAGTGCAAGCGAATTTCGTCCCGCAGGAAGGCCAGTCGTCGCGCCCGCCCGGCGTCATCCAAAGTCCCCGGGTCACGCTCAAGCTCCAGGGCCTGCGCCTCACACCCAGTAAGCCGCTGGAGATGCTTCCGGCGATGCTGCTGCACAAGACCCTTAGCCGCTCCCCTGATAGTCGCCTTCCCAGCCTCCCAGAGGACGGCCGCGGAGGAGACTGATCCCACATTATGGCGGTAGTAGTTAGAGATCTCAGTTCCCACCGACTTCTCGAAGTCCCTATCCTGAAGGAACCAAGCGTTCAGGTGCCACACAGGGCGGGTGGAGAAGGGAGGCGGGCCGAGGGCCAAAAGCAGCGGAGAGTGGTCCGAGAGACCCCTGGGAAAAATGCGGGCATCTTGTACCCCCGCGCATTCAGTGGAGGGGACAAAGATTAAATCAATCCGGGCGTGCGAGTGGTGCGCCGCCGATGTGTGGGTGTACTGGCGGGCCTGCGGGTGCCAGACCCTCCACACATCACACAAACCCTGGGCCTCGGCCCAGCCCAATAGCAACTTCGAGCGGGTAGCCCTGGTAAGGGAGACCGGGGCCGTCGCATCCATGCTGGGCGTACACACTGCGTTGAAATCCCCCCCCAAGACAAGCGCGCCTGCCCGAAGTGTGGGAAGTAAATTTGCAGTGTACGAAAGGACGGGCTGCAACTGGGACGGTGCCGCATACAGAGAGACAAAGGCTAAGGGACGCCCCTCAAGGGCGCCAGCAACCGCAACCTCTGTGCCCTGGGAGTCGAAATGCACCTGGGCAAGAATGAAGGGAAAAGTCCGCCGAAGCAGGATAGCCACTCCCCGGGAACCGATAGCGAAGCCCGAGTGCCACACCCTGTCATACCCGTAACGAGCAAGAAAGGAACAGTTGTTGCCAAGAAGATGGGTCTCCTGCAAAAGAAGGACATCAATCCCCAGACGCTGCGCGTATTTAAGGACTGCCATGCGCTTAAAGCGGTCAAGAAGACCATTGACATTCCAAGACAGAAAGCGCATGGCGGCCTTAGGAAGAGTAGTGTCAGCCATCATCCCAGGTCGGAGCATCTAGTGTACGCAGAGGGGGGACGTCCCCGGAGCGAGATCCCAACAAGGAGATCGGGGGGGACGCAGGCGCCGGGGCTCCCCAAGGGGAGAGACCATGGGCAAGCAGGCCAGCGGGAAGGTCAAGAACGCAATGATGCCACAGAACAATAACACTGAGGAGGATCTCCCCAACCAACAAAATCCTCCATAGGAGAAAGGAACAACCCCAAAACAACCCCAGCCCCCCACCCCCCACCCTATACTTCAAGAACGGAAGCATCTGTCGCCCTAACTGTGAAGAACAACGACCAAGCTAAAATGCTCGGGCTTGAGCACCTAGTGGACCCCCAATTAACTGGATACTGACCCAATTCCCCGCCCTGGCCGAGAGCTATCTCTAAAATGAAGCACGGAAGTCCAAGTACTAACATTGGCGGCCCAGTAAACCATCCCCAGCCCCCCAGCAATCAAATAAACCACCTGCATCAAGAACGAGTCAAATAACAGGACTGCAGGAGAGGTCCGAGGTGTCCACTTGTCCAGCAGGCGGGGCCACAGATCCCGACCGCACCGGGGACCCGGCCCGGCTGACCGCAACAACAGGGCTGGCGGGGGCGATCGAAGAAGCAGGGGAGGCTCCAGAGGCACGACGCGGCCGTCCCATGGAACGTGTGACCACCACCTCCCCTTCAGCACGTCCCCGGGGCACGGTGCGCCTCCTACGACGGGTCCTGGACGGCCTGGATGTAGTCGGTCCCCTGCGACCACTCGACGGTGAGCCCTGTTCAGATCGATGCAGCGGATGTTCCTCCTTCAACCAAGTCCAGGCAGCCCGAGGCGTCTCAAAGAAGATGGCCTTATGCTGAAAGATGACCCGAAGGCGGGCCGGGAACTGCAGCTGGTATTGAAGGCCCAGGGACCGCATCTTCGTTTTCACCTCCGCGTAGGATCGCCGCTGCTCCTGGACCTCCCGAGTGTAATCCGGGAAGATCATGATTTTATGGTTCTGAAAATGGAGAGAGTCAGCACGCCTGGCCTCGTGGAGAATAGCATCCCTGTCCCTGAAGTTAAGGATCTTAAGAATGAAGGGGCGGGGGGGCGCCCCCGGAGGCCTCGGGGCCAAGGAGCTTTGGGCCCTCTCAACAACAAACCAGGCCGATAGGCTGTCCGCTGGCATCCAGGATCGGAACCAACCCTCCAAAAAGTAGTCGGCCCGGCCCGACTCCGCTCCCTCCGGAAACCCCCACCAAGCGGAGGTTACTGCGACGCGCCCGGTTTTCCGCATCCTCAGCCCGGCGGTGTAGCTCCTTAGAGTGGGTGGTGAGCTCCCGAACCTGATCCTGCAGCTGACGGATGTCGTCCTCCGCTGTCGCGATTCGGCCTCAGAAATGCGGGTAGTAGCATTACGCAAGTCCTGGCGGAGAAGGGCAACGTCCACCTTGACCTCACCTACCATGCCCTCCAGGGAGGAACGGGATGCATTATTGGCCTGCAAGATGGCCGCCAGATCCGTGGCAGGGGCCGATGCCGCCTCCCCATTCGAGCCCGGACCCCTTTCGGAGGTCGTGAATTGGTCAATCCTGGTTTGGGTGGCCACAGGGGCCGGCTTGGAGGCCCTGTCCTTGCCCATGACGGCCTCACGCAGTCCGCGGGGGACAACCGCACCCACCGGTGGGTCCCGCAGAGGATCCCAGCAAGCCCAGGGGGGCCGGGGGTCCGGGCAGCAGGAGGAGGAGTGGGTAGGTAGGGTGTCCACTCACCCGGGCAACCGGCAGACCCAGGCTCCGCAAATCGCCTCCTGGGGCGCTGCCCGATGTGACAGCCGAGCCCTCCCCAGGGACCGCCGCCGTTCCACGGTCCGTCGGGGTCCAAGATGATACGCCGCCACCTCACTCCGCCCGCAGCCGATGCCGTCAGCGCCTGTAAGGCTCCGTATGTCTCCACTCCACACCAGTGGGCAAACGCTGCAGGGCGGGCCCCAGGGGCAAGGACGGAGGGGGGAAGAGAAGAGGGAGCCGCGCCACCCGACCGCCGGTCGCGGCCCGACACTCGGGGACGGCCCCAGGCCCCACAGCACCCCCTCGCGGGTCCAGGTGGGCGCTCCAGGAAGGGCTGCAGCAAGTGAGGGGGGGAGGGGGGGAAGGTAGCCAGGGGATCACCGATTTCCCCCCGGATCCCGCACCGCCTCCGTCGCACTGCCGCCCACGCCGATGCCGCCGTACTCACCGGCCTCCACTCGGCACCAAGCCGCCCCTTCGAAGTAGCTCCACTCCCCAACTGGCAAGCAGGGTCCACAGAATGTAGGCAGGTAGTGAAGGGGGGGGGGGGGGCGCGATCGCCGCAAGCAGGCTGCTCCCACTGTGCCCCTAGAGGCCCTGGGCCCAGATGCCTCGTGGGCGCCGCGGGCTCCAGTAGTCCCTGCCGCCGGACTGCTCTTCAGGCGCACCGCGTCCGCGCCCCGGGCCCGCTTCAATCACGGCTGGCGGCGCCCGGGGAGGACCAGAGCGCTTCAAAGTTCTCCCCCAGGCTGCGGGACTGCTCCGCGTCGCGATGCTCCCCTCAGCTCCCGGCCAGGGCGTCCAGGAGCGGACCTTGTCGGAGAAGACGGGGCCGGGCACTCGGAGCCGCTTCGCTAGGCGGCCATGTCGGTCCAGCGCCCCCTGGTGTCCTAGATCTGTCCTCTTTGTGGAAGAATTTATGAACTTTTCTACAAACAGACTTTACATAGCTGACAGTTAACCAGCTACCTTAAACCACACAGGCTCCCAAATAGGACTCCTTTCTTCCTTGTTGCCCTCAGGGCCTTAAAAATAGGAAGTAATCTCTCTGCCATTAAGAACTGAGTGCCAGTGCGCAAACACTAGGACAGAGTCGACTGACCATGGACAAAATGAAAGCCATTCTAGCTTTGACACATGTAGCCATAAGAGAAGAGTAGATGACAAACTTGATAACTAAGCTTGGTCCAAAAACACACGGTATGTAAATATGTTACTCAAACTAATAGAAAAGGAATATGCCAAGATATTGTACTGTAAAAAAGTGAAAATGCCAATAAAACTTTTTTTTAAAGTCTTCTTTTAACCCAAAACAGGATAAAATTTCTCATGCAAATACTCCCTAGGTTGGAGGCAAGGCCAGAGATCCCAAGTGACAGCTCTCACCAAAAAGCGGTAAAGTTGCCTGCCCTGGATGTGCGAAAGTAGCAGCACCACCTGTGCTAAAATTTCAGTTGACTAAAAGAAGGCTGCTAAGGGTAATTGCTATCACCATCATTGCCAAAAACTATTACAAATCTTAGCGAGTAAAGGCATTGTTCTGGCACAACGAACTGAAATAAAGGGCTGAGGTCAACAGCCATCCTCATATGTATAATTAGAAAAGTTTCAGTTTGGCACAGGAGCTCTGGACATCAATCCAGATCTCTTATAGCACACTGCTGAGTCCAGTGAATGCATACATGAGAGGAAGACTCCTCCACATGCTGAGGACTTAAAAGAGTTGGGGGAACAAGGATGCACCACCTTCATTCAGGATGTCTAGCTTGGTATTCTCCCTGTTCTGGAGTATCCATTATTTAAATCCAGTTTTACAGACACTGTATAGTTCACAAAGAGGGTAATACTTATTTATATAGTTTATGGCACGTCATACACAATAGCGTTTGCATAAGAATTAGTTAATCCACAAACAGAATAAATGTACCAAACGTAGGGTGTCCTGGTGATCCTCCGCACACATAACCAAGACACACACCTCCAAAGCATCAAGAGTTGTGAGTCTACTCTGATCTAGAAGATACCTTCTCGTCTTTATATAGCAATCATGCAAGACAAACTGAAAACGTTCTCATTCTTGGCCCCAACGTGAGGAACAATCTCCATAATAAAACTCCACTGAGGCAAATCCTAACAGAGACAAGTTGAGTTGGAGACATACAATGTCAGCGACTTCCATGGGTACTAGTAAGATAGAGTAAAGCCATCATAATGAGAAGGGTGTTGTGCCTTACTTTGGACTTCGATGTGAGATTTCTGAGTCATGTCCAGACTGAATACTCGTCAGTCCAGTGGACCCTAGTGTGTGAAAGGCAGATGTGTAAGACAGTCCGCTCAGTCGGATGAAATGAATGTACTAGTAAAAGCTCAGTGTGTAAATATTCAAGATCAATAATAAGTACTGGCAATCGACCAGGATGCTGCAGCAATACTCTATTTGAAACGGTGTCCCCGGGCCAATGTTCACTGGCAGTACAACTGCCCTAGCAGTGTCCCCTGCCATTTATTTAATGATGGAGGGCCAGGCACAGCTAGTCAGTTATTGGGAGAACAGGGGACTGTAAAAGGGCAACAATGTCTGTAGGAGGGACATGTGGGAAGGAATCCCTTTGCACATACAGTGCCAACTCCTGTAACACCTTGGCGAAGACTCAACTACCAAAAGCCTCTGTCTGAGAAAAATACTACTTTTCTCAATTCAGACCTCATCTTTAACAGCAAAACCTAATAATATGACCAGCAGGGAGTCTGCGTAGTAGGAGGTCACCGCCCGGTCTACTCGCTACAACTTTGAAATTTCTGATATTATGGAACTAAGAGAGAGTCTGAAATTATTTAATTTTCTGTATACATGGAAGGAATTGTAAGTCTGAATAAATGCAGTTTGCATTCAAAACGGTGTTGTCTATAATACATGATTTCTGCTCTCATATCTTGAATTGAGGCGTAATATTTTTAAAATGTGCATTAAGTGCATGTACTGTCCATTTGAAATGCAGACCTCCAGCAAAGAAGTGCTAGTTTGGCAGTTTGAATTGCAAATAAGTGCTATCATTGTCTAATGCAATGTAGCAGCTCTGCTGAGAGGTTCTAGTACTGTCTATAGTGAATACGGACGCCTTAGTGAGAAGTAATGGTAATGAAACATTAAAGGTATGGCAGCTGCGCTGAGATGTGCCAGTACTAAAGTGGTGATGTTATGATTGGTTCTCCTAGGCTCCCTGTTAGAGGAGTCACCATGATCTATTGTTGCTCCCTAAAACTCACACCTGCGTGATGGAAGTCTTCTAAGTAATGATTTTCCATTAACAGCACTGACAGTGAGACCATAAATGTGTGGTATCAACAGACCTTCAAGAATTTGTGAACTTACCAGTCAACTGGTGTGTGAAACCACAAACCACTGTCAACTCAATGAATGAATTCACAGACCAGAGGTATTTCAGTGTATGAAGTTATCAGTCTGCTCATACGTCACAGTATGAAAACATCAGACCATTGTGTGAAGTTACTTGACCAGCACAGTGTACGAAATCACTGACAGAATTACAAACCAGTTCTCTTAGGTCAATGAGAGTTGTGAAAGCTGGAGATGAATGAAGACTCTTATTTATCCCTTTCATAGGCAAGGTCAATGCCTTGGTCCTTTTCCTTACCTTGCGGTCGTGTTTTGTGAACGTCAGTGGGCTGGCCAGGGTCACTCTGATGAGGCTCGGAATGGAGGCTTCTTGAAAGGTCATTCTTTAGGACAGCAACTTCACTTGATGCACTAACAGCAACAAAAACATTGATGTTTAGAAGAGACCATTAGGTGGAATCAAAAACAGTTAATTTCCAAGCATTTCAATCACATTACATCTGAAGCAGTTGTTCTGAAAACATTTGTCATTAATGAGTCTCCAAGAACGAAATCATGTATTTTGTTTACATTAGGGATCTGGGCAGAAAGCATCTTCCTATATAACCAGCCTGTTCTTTACAAACAGTTTCACTAGTCAGAAGTGGTAGGACAACCACAACAGGTCATTGAGGCACTACATGTTATAATTTCTCCCAGTCCTCTGATCATCGATCACAGTCTCCAGGGTCGATAATCAAACATACATAAAGCAGCATTTACCAGTGCTCAGTTTTAATGTGGTTAGCATTACACCTTTTTAGAAAAAGTTCTGGAGATACTTTCTGGTAGTTCCAAAGAGTTTGAAGCCTGATCATTTCCTGTTTTTAAGTGGTTCATCTGTAGTGGACCACTGCTTAGATTGCTAAATCAGCATACAATTATAACAGGAGCAGGCTAAAGAACCACATTTAAAGGAGTGCCCCTTGCAATAAACAATCCTTCAGGCGGAATTGGTTTCTGGGCTTTAAGTCACTTGGTCAACCCTCAGTAGGTGGTATAAGTAGCGTAGGATCAAAAAGCACAGTACCAAATATCTTGTCAAATAACTTGAGGCAGTCAAGCCATTAAGACCCTCATTACAAGTATGCTATTCTTAAGTGTGGGGATACTGGAGTGCTGAAATTGCCAATTACAACTGGTATCACCACACTAAATTTCAACTTTTCTGCCCAGAATGAGAAATGAATGTATATGCCTGTAATCCCGGCTCTTCTTCTGTGAAGTTTTTCCCTAATTTCAAGAAGAAAAACACTGATATTTTGTGGCTGCTCAAAGCAGAAAAAAGTGTCAGATGGAGGGCCGGTGGGTGAGGTGGAGTTATGGGGGTGGGGCCCAGACAGCCTCATACTATCCGGGTGGTGCACTGTATGTTCCACTACTTCTGCTGCAGGAGGTCAGGTGGGCGCTTGGATGTGCTGCTGCTTCACAACCCCTGCAAACTGGAAAACTGTCTGGTGTCTCTGGGCCTGGCATTATTGCTTTCCAGGTCTGCAGACCTGATAATTAAAGGCCAAACGACACCTGAAATTGTTGGTGGCGGAAGTGCTCTGAGAGTTATAGCTCTGGGTGAAATTCTGCCCCTCCTATCGAGCGCCAAAGTATGAACTAGGACTTCGAGGGTACCTTTGCTGTCCTCGTGGTAACAGGTCAATGGAGAGTGCCACTGAAGAAAATGGATGGGTCCAAATAAATAATTCAATGACCCCAAAAAGGAAAGCAGTTTGCAGTTGCAATGTGCAACAACAAAATCATCTCAGGACATAGCTTCTTCATACGTATTAGTTTTTATGTGCAAGAGGGTTTGCAGAAACATTCCACCATGAGTATTTTCATCCTGATGTGCTTGATAAGCAACCCTCCCCTCCAGTGCATGGGTCACTTTTCAGTATTAGTAAAGACATCACACTGAAAGACATTGACATTAAGCCCCATTCTACAAAGAAGCAGCATGCTACCCTCTTCAGATTGTGATCGCCTTTCAGGAATCTTGGAAGAGGGTCCTCGCAGTCATCACTGTAGGGTAACAGCCTTGTGATAGAACTCACTGGTAGAACATTAATAGTTTACCTAGCGTTATGTTATTAAAACGCCTTGTAATACTTTCATGGAATGGAGTACCATTTTGCCTTGCACAGTACTTTTAAATAATCACGGCTCATCACACAAAAAGGTAGCTTATTTGCTACATATTCATTACTGTCAAAACGCACTAATCTTAATTCCGGATTCAACAGGCGCTATTATATTTTTTGCACTTCTGCATATCCACAACCAACCATTCTTAGTACAAATTTGTTGGCTAGTAGTAGACCCAAAAAAAGGCCAATGAGATGAGAAAGAATAGAGAGACTGGCTATCACTGCCCACTCTTCACTTTGGTGAGTGCGGACATCTACTGGGTTGTAAATTAAGGTATAAAGTACCAACTGCTGTACATTAGAAGGATACTGCAAATCACAGAGAAGTTTCAAACCCATATAGAGGAACAAGGCTGGAGGCCAAGTTCCTTTATAAGGTATAGAACTCCGGGGTGACTTGGAATATCCTTTTCATGTACACCATGGGGTACTTTATCCCAAGTAGTGCCTGGTTACACCATCACCTTTGGCACAAACCAAAAGAGCAGAAACATGAAGAAGAAAAATAACACCTGGACTGCAAAATTAAACACATTAAAAACATGTTAGATATTTGTAGCAAATCTATTAGAAACAGTTCAAAACAAGTCAGTTTTAAAAAAAACAGCAGTAGATCGGAAAGTGTAAAAACCTGCAGAAAGATTCTAGCTTTTCTCTATCTAAGGAGTGCAAAAAATAAACCTATTCTTCCTGCTTGCCATTCATTGTAAACGATTAAAATAGAGGAAAAGAAAGAAAACGCAATATTCCCTTTTCCTTGCTTTAAATAGCTGGTTTTATTATGTTATGCTCCATGACCTGACCTGCCTTTCACCTCAGCTGCTGGCTCGGACAGCAGGCATTGTGGCCTCAGAACTCGACTGTAGTAACTTATAGCAGTCGAGTTCTGATGTCGATATTTTATAATTGGCGAATGAGTGAGTCTCTAATCACAGATTATAAAGAAATAAGAGATGTTCATTTATACAGGGATTACAGAATCCCATGTATTATGTAGAAGTTAGAGATGTGCATTTATCCAAGGATTGTAGAATCCTATGTATTATAGATATTTGAAATCAAGAACTATATCTTTAATTCCGCATCTCTGTAAATAAATATCCAATAGTTCTATGAATAATGATATACCTGCAGAATATCTCAATGTCTCAGACTGTCCTAGATATTAGTGGAGCATTCCTATATGTCATGATCTCGCCCGCTTCCTCGCTTCCGATGAACGGAAGCGAGGCTTTTCCACCAGTACGAGACTCCTCCCCCCTACAGGCTCCAAACAGGGTAGCAGTCTAGTGGCTGAGGTCGACTCAGCTGATGTCATTGGCCGGCCAGCACTTCCGGCAGATTGTGCATTTGAATCCCGAAGACGCCCTCACCAGCGCTTCGGATTCCTTCCACGGAGCTTCGCTGGATACGCAGGAGCGTAGCGAAGGCTCTAACCGCAACCAGACCCTCCGTCTGGACCGCGCAAGGGCGCCTACAGCTGCTGCTAACGGGACTCGTGTAGAGTCTCTCTCCTTTGTCCTTCACTCACAGCGCAGGAGCGCTGTCATCCCTGGTCGTTCCGCGACTCGTGCGACGGCACGGAGTCGTACTCACCTTGCCCCTTCAGCGCAGGAGCGCTTTCACCCTTGGCCTTTCCGCGACTCGTGCGACGGCACGGAGTCGCGCTCACCTTGCCCCTCTTTCTCAGCGCAGGAGCGCTTTCACCCTTGGCCATTCCGCGACTCGTGCGACGGCACGGAATCGCGCTCACCTTGCCCCTCTTTCTCAGCGCAGGAGCGCTTCCACCACCGACCATTCCGTGACTCATCGCACCCACACTGACCTTTGTGAGACAGCGCTGGAGCGTATGTTTCTGTCACGCTGAACCTTCTCCCGCGTCAAACGCTGGAGTGTCTTCCCCTGGTAACTCGTGCAAAGCCACACAACGTTGCACACGCCTTGGCTCCTCATCCCAGCACAGGAGCGCCACCTTTCAGGTAACAATTGAAGAGAGCGATAGTTAGTGTTGCTAGTGGCTGCTTACCATTCCCAGTGCATGTGTCTGTTCCCCTTAATTGGTACAGCGATTACACCTATCCTCTCTGTCGTCATTAGGTGAGATCAGCGCCAGACCCAAGACCCCAAAAAACCAGGGGAGGTGCCCCAGCACGACACATCACCCTCACCTGCTTCCTGGCAGCCTCCCCCAGTTCCCTCTTTGGCCTGGTTAGTGTACTCGGTCCTTCCAGGAGAAAAAGGGTCCAGGAGGGGGTTGTCCTTGTCATCCCTGTGGGATCTCTCCACAACAGTAAGGTAAGAATTGTGGGGACCTGTCAGAATCCGAAGCCCACGTATATATATCCCACCCGGGTAACATGGACAACCCCAACGTTGCCTTGCAGGACATAGCAGCCATGTTAGTTAGTATCCAAACCGAGAATCGTAGTCTGCAACACGACATAACCACCTTACAAGGGCAAGTAGGTGCGGGAAACATAAGACCTTGGGGTCCCTCTTCTACACGTCCTCCCCGGCAAGAAGGAATACTAAGGCCTCCTACATTCAACCCGGGGGGGCCCCCGCCATCTCTCTCGACTACTTCCACACCCATTCAGGTCATAGCTCAACCAACGGCACAGCTGGCCGCACCAGAACGTTTCTATGGCGATAGCGCGAAATATAGTATATTCCTTAACCAATGCCATCTGCACTTCATGGCCAGAGCATCTGCCTTTCCTGATGACGCCTCCAAGGTCGCCTTTGTCCTATCGTATTTGGGAGGCGACGCCGCGCAGTGGTCCATTCCATTGGTGGAGAACGATGAACCTCTCCTATACAACTTTCCGGTTTTTAAGGAAACCATGCGTCGTATGTTTGCCCGCCATACATTCGTGCAAGCTGCAGACAATGAATTACTCAATTTAAAACAGGGCAACACAGACCTACTACATTACATTACCACCTTCACCCGTCTGGTGGTGGAAGCCCGTTGGCCAGACTCAAAACAAGTGTTGGTGTTCTATAGGGGCCTACGTGATGAGTTAAAAGACCTCATTTCTCAAATGACCGACCCACCAGAAGAGATTGGTCCATTCATAGACATGGTAGTAAAACAGAATTATCGCCTACAAGAGCGGAGAACAGAAAAAAACAAAGGAGGAGAAGCCAGAATCCCTGTGTACAGAGACATACCAAAACCCCGTGATACTCCTGAGCCTATGCAGATCGGGGGTATCCGTGCCCCCTTAACAAAAGAAGAAAAGGAAAAAAGACAGAAACAGAATCTATGCCTCTATTGTGGCAAGAGCGGCCATTTCGTGCGGGATTGTCCTGCAAAACCCCGCCAACCCAGAGAGAGGACTCCGTCAGTTCTCCCGATTACCCGAGGAGACGGGTTGGGAAACGGGACCTCCCAGTAGTGAACGGGGTCTGTCTACTGGGACTGTTGACAGAGGAAAAACAGACCCCAACCCTTTGTGCCAACCACCATCACATGGGCGTGCCGGTTGTCTTGCACTCATCGATAGGTCCATCATGGCAGGTCGTAGCCTTGATTGACTCAGGAGCAACCGGAAACTTCATCGATGCCCAGTACATGACGGGCCTGGGCATGCAAAAACGAACCAAAAGCAAGCCCGAAACGGTGAAAGCAGTGGACGGCACGGACTTGACCTCAGGACTAATCCGATACCAAACCGAGGATCTGGTAATGGTGCGGGAAAACCAGCACACAGAGACTATCGCCTTTGACATCGTCGATGCTCCTCAGTTTCGGCTCATATTGGGCCTTCCCTGGCTGATGCAGCACAATCCTCTGATCCATTGGGCAACTGGCAAAACCGTTTTGGACTCGGTCCATTGTATTCGCTATTGCTACCCCTCGGAGAAGAAAACCATACCTAGGGAGGTCCAGGCTTGTACTCTGCCACGGGGTGGAATGGGAATGATTACACACAAGACAGTACCCAAGGAATACCAAGACCTGGCTCTCGTATTTGACGAACAAGGCGCCAACACCCTACCTCCACATCGTCACTTCGACTGCCGCATTGATTTAATACCGGGGTCCACGCTTCCCTGCAGCCGTGTTTACTCCCTCACGGAGAAGGAAAACGAGCACCTTCGCGCCTATCTCAATCAGTACCTACAGAATGGGTTTATTCGCCACTCCAAATCTCCTGTCTCTTCCCCTCTCTTCTTCGTGGCGAAGAAAGAAGGCGATCTACGCACGTGTATTGACTTTAGGGCGATGAATGCCATAACCATTAAGAACAGGTATCCCTTGCCGTTAATACCCGACCTGCTGGATCAAGTGAAAGACGCGGCCATCTATACTAAGCTGGATCTACGAGGGGCCTATCATCTTGTCAGAGTCCGTGAAGGGGATGAGTGGAAAACCGCCTTCCGAACACGGTATGGACTGTTCGAGTATCGGGTCATGCCCTTCGGACTCTGCAATGCCCCAGCCGCCTTTCAATATTTCATTGATGAGGTGCTAAGGGAATTCATTGACAAATTCTGCATCGTGTATATCGATGATATACTGATTTACTCCGCAGACATGAAGGAGCACCTTCAACATGTACGGGCGATACTCCAGCAACTGAAGCAACATGGGCTGTGTGTGAAGCTAGAAAAGAGCGTATTCCACACCACAACCGTGGAATTCCTGGGACACATCCTAACACCAGAAGGCGTACAAATGGATTCCAGAAAAGTCGACGCCATATTGCAGTGGCCATCCCCAAGCTCCGTGAAACAAGTCCAAAGGTTCCTTGGATTCGCAAACTACTATCGACGCTTTATTGCGGGATTTTCCCGGATTGTTACCCCCATTACATGTTTGTTGCGAAAAGGGACACGTTTCCAATGGAACGCCGGAGCGGAACGGGCTTTCCACGACCTAAAAAACAGGTTCACATCAGCTCCGATACTGAAGCACCCTGATCCCAACCGCCCCTTTATAGTGGAGGTTGATGCCTCACAGAACGCCGTAGGGGGTGTCTTATCACAAAAAGACAGCAAAACCAATCTGCTCCACCCGATAGCCTACTATTCCAGGAAACTACAACCAGCTGAATGTAATTACTCCATTGGAGATAGGGAGCTCTTGGCCATAAAAACAGCGTTTGAAGAATGGCGACACTACCTGAAAGACGCTAAACACACGGTAACGATATTTACCGACCATAGAAACCTACGGTTCCTTCGATCAGCCAGAGCCTTAACGGCGAGACAACTACGATGGACACTATTCTTCAATGAATATGATTTCCAGATCACCTACCGTCCCGGGAGGGAGAATGCCAAGGCTGCCGCCTTGTCCAGACTAGAGGAAACCGAAGACCAGGCACCCACCACGGACCCAGTACCTGTCATTCCCAGTCGATGCTTCCAGGGGACGGTGACCTCATCCTCCTTCTTATCCCAGCTGCACCACGATTTACAACAAAAGAAACCAAAAGACTGGATCGGAGACATCCAAGACCTTACAGAACAAGATGGATTCCTGTTGAAAGAAGGACGGTATTATTTACCACTACCTACCCACCAACAACAAGCTCTAGTTCTATGCCACAATCACCCCCTCTCCGGTCATCCTGGATACCAGAAGACCAAAGACCTGCTGCAACGACAATTCTGGTGGCCTACCCTGAACCATGACACACAGGCCTACATAGATCGCTGCACCATCTGCACTCAAGGAAAGACGACCTCACAACCCATAGTAGGGCTGTTACGTCCCATTCCTGTTCCCCCCTGCCCGTGGCACACGGTCTCGATGGACTTCGTAGTGGAACTTCCTAAAACCACTATGGGATACACGACTATCCTAACTATCGTGGACCATCTAACAAAGATGGCACATTTCGTACCACTACAACACCTACCCTCAGCTGCGGAATTGGCAACCATTTTTATGCGGAACGTGGTACGACTACATGGAATCCCTTCAGTACTGATAACAGACCGAGGAACTCAGTTCGTGTCCAGGTTCTGGACGGAAATCTGCTCTCTTTTGCACATGGAAGCCCGTTTGTCATCCTCCTATCATCCCCAAATGGATGGACAGGCAGAGCGAACAAATCGTACCATGGAACAATACCTCCGTTGCTTGCTGCTTTCCTTTGACACAGAATGGTCCAACGTGTTGTGGATGGTGGAATACGCCTATAACAACAACAAACACGCTGCCATTGGGGTGTCTCCGTTCTATTGTCTCCAAGGGTACCATCCCAGAACGACCCCCTGGGAAGAGGCACAAACCTGTGGAATTCCTACCATACAGGAGCATCATGCCTTCCTCCGTACCATATGGCAGCAAGCCCGCTTCGAGCTAGCCAAAGCCAAAGAAACGTACAAACAACATGCAGATAAACACAGGCAAACCGAACCCACCTACGTAGCGGGGATAGGGTGTGGGTATCTATCAAGAACCTTAACACACGGGGGCCTAAGAAACTATTGCCCCGATACATAGGTCCCTATCCCATAACACGGGTTATCAAACCGGTGGCAATGAGGCTATCACTGCCTCCTCACATGAAAGTCCATCCCGTCTTTCATGTCTCTCTCTTACGTCCTGCCCATCCTGACTGCTTGATAGCGGAGCCCCCTCCTCCGGTTCCTGTGGATGACCACGTGGAATACGAGGTGCGGGCCATCCTTGACTCCCGTAGAACAAAGGGGAAACTCTTTTACCTGGTGGATTGGAAGGGATATGGTCCTGAGGAACGCTCCTGAGAGCCCCTTTCACATGTCCGTAATGCACCTGCCTTGGTTCGTGCCTTCCATACTCGGCAACCCCTTAAACCCCGTCCTGTTACCCCTCTTTGAAACACGGGTTGGGCTATTTTTGGGGTGGGTGCTGTCATGATCTCGCCCGCTTCCTCGCTTCCGACGAACGGAAGCGAGGCTTTTCCACCAGTACGAGACTCCTCCCCCCTACAGGCTCCAAACAGGGTAGCAGTCTAGTGGCTGAGGTCGACTCAGCTGATGTCATTGGCCGGCCAGCACTTCCGGCGGATTGTGTATTTGAATCCCGAAGAAGCCCACACCAGCGCTTCGGATTCCTTCCACGGAGCTTCGCTGGATACGCAGGAGCGTAGCGAAGGCTCTAACCGCAACCAGACCCTCCGTCTCGACCGCGCAAGGGCGCCTACAGCTGCTGCTAACGGGACTCGTGTAGAGTATCTCTCCTTTGTCCTTCACTCACAGCGCAGGAGCGCTGTCATCCCTGGTCGTTCAGCGACTCGTGCCACGGCACGGAGTCGTACTCACCTTGCCCCTTCAGCGCAGGAGCGCTTTCACCCTTGGCCTTTCCGCGACTCGTGCGACGGCACGGAGTCGCGCTCACCTTGCCCCTCTTTCTCAGCGCAGGAGCGCTTTCACCCTTGGCCATTCCGTGACTCGTGCGACGGCACGGAGTCGCGCTCACCTTGCCCCTCTTTCTCAGCGCAGGAGTGCTTCCACCACCGACCATTCCGTGACTCATCGCACCCACACTGACCTTTGTGAGACAGCGCTGGAGCGTATGTTTCTGTCACACTGAACCTTCTCCCGCGTCAAACGCTGGAGTGTCTTCCCCTGGTAACTCGTGCAAAGCCACACAACGTTGCACACGCCTTGCCTCATCATCCCAGCGCAGGAGCGCCACCTTTCAGGTAACAATTGAAGAGAGCGATAGTTAGTGTTGCTAGTGGCTGCTTACCATTCCCAGTGCATGTGTCTGTTCCCCTTAATTGGTACAGCGATTACACCTATCCTCTCTGTCGTCATTAGGTGAGATCAGCGCCAGACCCAAGACCCCAAAAAACCACGGGAGGTGCCCCAGCACGACACATCACCCTCACCTGCTTCCTGGCAGCCTCCCCCAGTTCCCTCTTTGGCCTGGTTAGTGTACTCGGTCCTTCCAGGAGAAAAAGGGTCCAGGAGGGGGTTGTCCTTGTCATCCCTGTGGGATCTCTCCACAACAGTAAGGTAAGAATTGTGTGGACCTGTCACTATAATTGAAACATAAATGATATCTATGTAACTTACATTACTTGGGGTTGGCATAATAACCCTCCTTCCTTCACTGATAAAGACAACTACCTTCACTTATGTAAGTACACACTTTAGGGTTCTGATACACGTTCAAAGTTGTTTCTACAACTGTAATATAAACAAGAATTTGTCAGGATTGTATACACTAACACTGAATTGCTTTCCTAAGCACATACAACTACATTGTGAAAATATATTAAAACGAGATCCAGATCATTTTCGTTCTTCATGTAGTTTATAAAAAAAAAGTGCAACAAAAAATATTACTTTATTTTGCTTTCTCAGAAACAGTATTTTTAAGCATTCAAGTTTGTTTCCAAACAACAATACAACTTCTTAGAATACCAGTCTAGATTCATCTTCAAGATTCAACTTTTAACACCCTTGCAAACAAACTGAAAATGCTATTAACAGCAGTCACAAAGCCATACAATAAAAATTCTTGCATATGGCTTACTTTTACCCCAGCCAGACTTTGGAACCTGCAACTACATTGAGAGGCGAACTACAAAGGGTGCAGGTACCCTGAGGCAGGCTTTTTAGGTCTCGGCGATAGACAGCACAAGCATAATCTCGAAAAGACATGTTGTATATACTTTACAGGTTTCAGTCTGCACATAGATTTCCCACAAGCTGGCTCCGTAGCCGCTCTTCTATTCTTTCTCCCCATTTGTCCACAGCTTGCATGCATCATACCTTTTCCTGTGTTTAGTCCTACCCGAGAGCAAGGACCAATTACTACTATCCATCAACAGCTCTCAGTAAAGCCACAGTTTTAATTGATTTTGAGCACTTCACACAAGCGTTCGCTCCTAGCAAGCTGTAAATCTGTTAATCTTATTCTAATCTCGTTAAGAACACTGCTGCTCCAAAGATTCATCTTTACTTTTTCTAGGTTGCACTAAATAATAGATGTAGTTGTGCATTTGTGTGTAACTTATGTTGTTAACTGGCATTTGCACAACACACAGTACACTACTGGAAAAGCTATGCAGGGCTATTGGGCTGTGTCGCTTTCCGCACAGGCGCTGCCTCCAGCCGCTGCCTCTCAATAAGAACCACCAGCAGCAGCGTTTCATCTGCATCTCTGGCTCCGACACAAGCACGAGCACGCGTGCCAGTTGAATATTGGCACCCTTACAGACAGCACAAGGCAGCCACGAAACGCAAATTCGTGCAACTTGAATTACAATCGTCCTCGGTTACTAAATACACCGTATCAATCAATGTCAATATTTGAATTCCATAATTAAATTGGGGAGAATTCCTCCAGCTTGCACTTCTGAGGCCATACAATGCACTGTTTGTTTGTTTGCATGATGAGTGTTACAATAGCAGAAACGGGAAACTACGCTCATCAGAAGTCCCGAAAACAATTAGCTAGTGACTACATTTCCCGGTTTTCAACAGTCGATGCTCCGTGCCCTGTGATAGCGTGCTCCGCAGAAAGCTCACAGCAACATTAGCATTGCCAATTGCTCTTGGATTGCCGTGCGACTGACTTTGGCAGTGCTTTTTTTACCTAGCATGGAAATGCACAACTATAATGCAATACCGGGGCGAAGTATTCAAAGACCTATCAACCATGACAGATTTGTGAATGCAGCCGGACCCGGTCGTGGCACTCATGGATTACGTTACAACTCTTCCCAAAACTGTTTATAAATTTACAGCTCTAGCACTATTGTTGGCAGACAGACATCTGGCTAGGAGATGGACTGTAAGGGGGAAATTGGATTTGGTGGTCCTATGACTCTTATGGTGCCAAAATGTTTCTGCCTACTCTACTGATCGAACATGTACCGGGGCATTTGACTCCCCAGATGAGGTGTTTTTTTGTATAAAAAACGGCATGCACTGTAAAGCTGTAAAACTATTATAGGCATACAAAAGGCAGTAATACTTGCCCAACCAAAGGTACCCGGGTCGGGGGATTCAGGCCCCACGGGGAGCAGAGGGAGGTTGACCTTGCAGTTACTCCTTCATCAAGGGTCCTTAACCATCCGTTTTCCTACTGCGGTATACTCGTACCAGGCTTTTGGTACCATAAGCAGAGATCATATATAATTATAAATAATTGACATATTATATCATAATATAATGTAATAAATTGAGCTATACATGCAATTACAGTCCCCCCAGCACATGCCCCAGGGACTTTTGGCAGCCAATGCTCAACTTCAAGGCCAAAATGTCATGTTGATAGTTAATACATAAAGTCATGCCTATATGGAAGCCCGTGCATAGATTTGGTATAAAACAGTTGATAGCATCCCAATCACTGTCTGAATGTGGGACTATACACGAGTTATGAAGATGGACATGATGCGAATGTGTGTTAAATGATTAATGCTACCAATGTATAGAGTAAGTGCACGTAACTAAATAATGTATGCAAATGTAATTCAATTATGATATCCTGTGGTTACCAGCCAATGTACTGAAGGAATACTTGAAAGGCACAACGGATGACCTCAGTGTTTATTTTTTTCTTCTTTATTAAAAATGCAAAGAGAACATTAAAAAAACACGCTTGCAAAAGACTGTTGGCAAGAGGTCTGGTAACAAGGTCGTGGAAGCAGGAGCAGTGTATCTCTATTGCCTAGCAATCTGGTTCACGAGGAATGTTATAACTTCAAAATAACTGCAGGCATTTCCAAACACTGTGAGGGTTCTGTGACTTCTGGGGAAATGTAGTTTCTGAATTTGCTTTCAGCTGCCTATGCGTAGGGCATCTGTAAGAAATTGGGTTATTAATTGAGGGAAGTAGGTACCCACCTCAAGCAATAACCACAATCCTTCATCAGGGTGAACCATTAAATTCGCTAAATAAACCTGAGCTCAACCGTATGGTAGCTATGACACAGCAGACATGCTTAACCTAGGGGCAATGCGCAAAGTATTTATACAGTACTAAAACAGTAATAAAGGCAGAATACAAAACGATAGAAATCCCAAAATGAATTAGAAATACAGAGCAAAATTTAATGAATAAAATGACATAAAAATGACAAAACTATAATAAGGGGAATAGAATAAGAATTTTTTACGTTTTCTTTAGAATAGCGCCAAGAAGCCCAAAGTGCCAATGAAAGTACATTTTTGCAGTAGAATAGGTCCTAGGAGCACTTTGACGCAGACTGTGATGGAGCACACGTGGGATACACTAAACAGGTTAATGCCCGGTCAAAAATGTTACCTTCTTATTTAGTCCCAATCCAACACAGGAGTACACCCCTAAAGCCCCTCACGATCTTAGCGGAGGCACTTAAGAGACTCACAGGGTGTCAGGCAGAGGCCAACAGCTGGGTCGAACATTTACGGGCTCAAGGGATGAGACTTATTGTTTATCTCGAAGATATCCTGTTTATGGACCAATGCCCAACTCGACTTTCCAAACATTTGCAGACGGCAGTAGATTTGCTGGAGTCATTAGGCTTCGTAATAAACGAGAGCTAGTCAACCATCGAACTGTTCCAGCGCAGTCGAGCGTAAGTTTAGCAAGTTTCCACTGAGGCCCGGTTTTTAGTCTTATCCACGCTCACTGGAAGGGGGGTGTAGCGTGTCCAAGCGTACGTCTGCTGCTGGGCTTTGATCAGAAGTCTGGATGCAGCAGTCGGGGCAGCAGGTGTACAAAGTGTTCCTCCGGTCACACAGTAAGCCTTCCTGAATCGGAGTGCAGGATTTGGGTGCTCCTGGATTTGGGTAGTTGGATCGTTGCTCTTTTTCCATGGGTCACGGCCTTCTCGTACTTCACAGTTGCACACTGCTTCATGGCAATGGCACTTTCACTTTACCGTGGCCCCTCGTCATGCTGATGTACAGGAGGTTGCAAAACAGTGGCACACAGACAACGGCTCCTTCAGGCCCCAACGCTGCACAGGGTGACCGCTCTTCACTCATCACAGGGATGCACCAGGGTGATGTCCTTCAGTCTTTTCAGTGACCCCCAGCTGTATGCAGCCTACATGGAGAAAAGGATGAGTGCGTATGAGTGTTTTGACTGTCAGCGGGCCCTCAGATTGGGCAAGCCACTCCTCACCTGCCCTAGCGCAGGACCGCCCACCAGCCTGCCCCCAACCAAACCTTTCTGCTTTCTCGCAGTGCGAGAAGCAGAAACATAAAATGGTATTTATAAAACCATTTTGTGTTTCTGCTTCTCGCACTGCGAGAAAGCAGTGGGGCGACACTCCTCCGCCCACATGGAGGAGCTGCCCCTGGGCACTGCATACGGAGACAGCCCTTCTCTCATCACAGCACTGCACCAAGGGCAGTGATCTTTGTTCTTCACCACATCCCCCACCTGACATACCAGGGTCACAAAAGCCCACACAAGCAGACAGCCTGATCAGTACGGCTGTCCCAATGGACCCAAATCTCATACTCTACTCACAGGATTCACTAGGCGGGACCCATACTGGACCACTCTCCTTCCAGGCAATCTTATTCGCCTCACAGAGTCCTCTGGTCTTTGATTAGGCTAAAGCTAGTGCTCCAGGCAAGACCACTTGATTATTCTGGGTGATGTCACCTCACCCAGCATGGGAGACTGGCAGAACTGTAGTCCCCAGTACTGGTCACAGCAGGCAGCACTTGTGTTGAGCTTATCCATACTGCTGATTAGCTGCAGTTCGACGAATTGGCACAGATGTGTTTTAGTGTTTCTGTCCTTGAAGATCGTATTGACCATTTTGGAGTGCCTACTCCTCTGTTGTGATCTTCCTCCAGAGAGCAATCTAGAACAGCAGGACAGTCTTCAATCTTGATAGCCCAAAACACTGGCCATGGGAGTGACTAGAGGTTCAAACCTGATGTCAGCCTCCATGATACATGCATGTTACCAGGAGGTCCCAAACCTACTCTTTATGAATCTTTTATCAGTCCCATCTCACTACTTAGATACGCTCAGGCCCCTTTGACTAGTGGCCTCTCTTGGAATCAAAGAGCCCATTTTGAAGTATAATGAAGAGCCTGGCTCTTCCTTTCTTCAGTGTGCATCCCACTCAGCTCCCAAGAATGCAGCAATCTACAAATCTGTCCGGGGGATTCCTCTATCTCCACATGCTCCTCCAGCAAGCCATGGGGTTCTCAATGTGGACTTCAGGCACAGAACCACACAGGCTCCTGCACATTCTTAGTGCTGCACGCAAACCCATGAGTAGCATTCCATGTACTGCTGCCACAAGCACACATACAGAACAGCGTGCCATGTAAAGACAAGCACACAGGCTTCCATGCACTGCTGCCACGGACACACATACATAACAGGGTACCATGTGAAGCATGCGCAGTTCTGACACTGTATCCATCCTGATGTAGTTCAAGGATGAGCTATGCGCACAGCAATGGAACTTCACTTGAGTGGGCCAGCCATGACAGAGTTAAACCAGCCTGGCAATGCATGGATTACTCATCACGAAAAAAAATGCTGCCACCACTGTGCTAGTTCTACGCAGCTCTTGATAAGGGCAGTAAACCTTTACCACTACTAGGGCAGCACAATTTGTACCCCTCCTGGTCTAACCAGACCACAGTCCTTGAGACAGCCCTACGTCATGGCAGTCTAGCATGATCAATGTTTGCCTATGACCATAAATGGTTACCAAAGACCCACATATCACCATAGCTGGGACACTCATGGCAGAGGTGCACAAGTATTACCATTTAAAGGACTTTACAGTCTCAACACCATTGAATTGGATTTTTATTAACTACTAAAAATTGTTGCATTCTTTTCTACCTTGTCCTGAGATACAGATTTAGAATTTTTAACCTGCACTCTCATTTTTTACATACAACAGCTAAACTTACCACAGTAAAAAAAAAATGTTTTTGAGAGCTAAAGTTACTTTAAGGACATCTTAACATTACATTTCTATATGTACTACTTTTAAATATCAGACTCTCTCCCCTGTGGGTGATAAGGTCTACATAGGGATAACTTAATAAAATTTAAAAGTGAGGTTATGACCTGTCAAAAAGGAAAGGTTTATTTTGATAGATCAAATTGCAGTTTTAACACTGCTACAATCAGGCTACACTGATTTTATTATTAGTTGGTAGGGGTAAAAACCATTAAAAATATAGGGTCCAACCGAGGAAGTGCCTACTTAATGTGTGGGATCCAACAGACTTGAACCACATAGCGAAAAATTGGGCAACCATGGGTATGGCATATGCCAAGAGGAATATTGCTCGGCAGTGGGGGGCTTCAGTGGCCCCCTCTCATAAACAATTGTGTGCTGACCTAGACGGGGCCATGGTGGCAGAAAAGACAGTCTTTATTAATAGAGGCTGTCCTCAAAAATGGAAGAGGGTATGGGGCAGATGGAATGAATTTCGTGGGAATTTGTGTACCCCACCACCAAGGGATTCAGATCCAGACCTGAGTGACTAAAAACGCATCAAAAGATCATGGGTGGTCGTCACACAACGCATTTACAATTTAAGGGACTGGGTCAAAAAGCAAGTCTAATTGTATAAGCGGTGAACTCTCCGTGACACAAGAACAGGTAAATGATTGTACGGACTCTAAAATGGCATAATTAATTGTATCGGACTGTGAATCATTGTTAACCTCAATAAAATGTTTAATAAAAAAAAGAAAGAATATTAAAAAAAAATATATATAGGGTCCAGCAAAAGACTAAAAATCCAGGGTGAACATCCAGAAAAATAAATAAATAAATAAATATAATCTTAATACATGCATACATACATACATACTACACCAGGATTCCCAGGACTATTCCAAGTCGAAAAGCGGGACACGGACACCAGGTAAGTGCAAAATTTTTCTTTATTTAGCTGACGCTCTGCATGGTGGATGACACGTTTCGCCCATCCAGTGGGCTTGATGACATATATATATATATTTTGTCTTTTTAGATGTCAGATTAACCAGCATCTGTTAGCAAATGAATAAAAAATACACTAAATATGAGGATTTATTGTCACTTTGACAGGAGATATCCAACAACCACGCACATTTATCTGTACAAAACTAAAGTATCCCCTGTTTTGAATGATTGCCATTTTTAAATATGCATTTAAACAAGATGATAGCGATTTCTTTAAGAAATAATGTGATTGTGCACTTAGCACTTTATATTGTACATTGGATTGATTCCAGGAAGTTTTTTTATGTTAACTATCAATGTTACTATTTGCACAGAACTATAATATGTCTATTTTCGGATTGCGATTTTAAAATGCGTATTTAAACAAGCTAAATGTAACAACTGCTCCTACAATAATGTGATCATGCACTTTGCACTTTATACTGTACATTGGATTGATCCCAGAAAATTTGTATATTTCGACAGTCCATGCTGATATGTATTATCGATTTTAAATATTTATGATGCACTGATTATAGTGAGAATATCCAACAGTATTTCTTTTAGTTTCACTAATCACGTGACGTAATGTGTGGCAACGGTGTTGAAAAGCAATGAGGGACTAGGGTCTCGTCATGTGATCAAGCCCACTGGATGGGCGAAACGTGTCTTCCACCATGCAGAGCGTCAGCTAAATAAAAAAAAATTGCACTTACCTGGTGTCCGTGTCCCGCTTTTCGACTTGGAATAGTCGTGGGAATCCTGGTGTAGTATGTATGTATGCATGTATGCAAATAAGTACATATATATATATATATATATATATATATGTGTGCGTGTGTCCAATATATATATATATATATATATATATGTGTGCGTGTGTGTGTGTGTCCAAAACTGCTGTGCTTAGCGGCTCACCAGTCCCACGATGTTGGTGCCGATTCAGCGGTTTCAGCAACCGAAATATATCCCATATCGAAAAAGGCTTAACGCCGAAACGCGTCGTCTTGTTTTTTGTGTACAATAAAACTTTGTACATTCTCCTGGTGTGCCGTTCCTCTGCTTTATCACCTTCGGTGGAAGGATGCTCGAAGATATTCTTGGGATAGATAGATAGATAGATAGATAGATAGATAGATAGATAGATAGATAGATAGATAGATAGATAGATAGATAGATAGATAGATAGATAGATAGATAGATAGATAGATAGATAGATAGATAGATAGATAGATAGATAGATAGATAGATAGATAGATAGATAGATAGATAGATAGATAGATAGATAGATAGATAGATAGATAAAAAACCATAGGTTTCAGGGCTGTTATAGTTAGTTCAGCTAACTATAACTCGCGCCCCCGCAATGCACTGCTGATGATGTCACATATTACATCACTCATGACATGGTCAGTGACATCACTGATGACATCACTGATGACGTCATCCAGTGACTGTGTGTTTCTGTAAAGTTTAAATAGGTTTTATATATTTATAGTGAAAGGCCTGTGGAAGAATGAGTGGCTGTACAAGTGTGTGAATGGATGATTTTCTAGGTGCGTAACTGACTCTATAAGTGAGTTATTAAATGTATCTTACTGCAGACTAGTGACTAAACTGTGTGAATGTCTGTATGTGTCTGTCTGTTGGTGTATAAGTGGCTGCATGGTTTTGTGAATAGCTATATGAGTGTCTATATGGGTTACTGATTGGTTGTGTGAGTATCTGTATGGGTGTCTGAGTGTTTGTGTAGGTAGGGTGTGTGTGACTCTGTGCATAGATGTGTGAGTGGGTGATTCTATGGGTGCATGGTTTTAAGAGTGCATCTGTGATGAACTGTATGGTTGAGTGAGTGTATGTATGGGTGTGTTAGGGATTGAATGTATATCTCAGTGGTACATGTGTGACTAACTACATATGTGAAAGGCAGCATATATGCGTCTAAGAGTATATAAGTGGGTATATGTGAGTGTGTAATTGTGAGAGTGGCTGTATGGATGAGTGTGTGCTTGTATCAATGATTGTATAAGAGCGTAAGAATGTGGTACTATTTTTATGAGAAAGTGAACTTGAGTGTGTATAACTGCATAGGTGAGTAAAAGGGAGTGTGAATAATTATTTGCATGACTGACTAGGTGTGAGAGTACCTCTATGGATGATTGGTGGTGTGTGAGTGTCTATGTAGGTGTATAAATGCATATGATAGTCTTGTACGGAGTGACTGTAAGTATGAGTGACTGTACAGGTGAGTGAGTGGAGGTGTATGTAGACCAATGAGTTAATGAGTGGGTATGTAGTTATTGGTATTGGAGTATCTATGGTTTTGAGAATGTACGTCTGAAATTTTGAGTTGGTGTATCAACGGTTAAATTAGGGTGTGAGAAGATGCAGTAATTTATCACATGGATGATGTCATCAGTGATGTCATTTGAGATGTCATCAGTGATGTCATTTGAGATGTCATCAGTGATGTCACTGACCATGTCATGAGTGATGTAATATGTGACGTCATCAGCAGTACATTGCGGGGGCGCAAGTTATAGTTAGCTGAACTAACTATAACAGGAGAATTTCTGGGGTTTTGTACGAGGGAAATGTCCAGCTAACTTATCACCATTTTTTAAACTTATTTTTTCAATTAATTCTTTTAAAAATTAAAAAATATTATTAGAATTTAATGGGTTTTTCAAATATATTTTTTTATATTTCTCAAAATATTTTTTTAACTATATGTTCAAAACTTTATTTTATATATTTTTTTTCCATGTTTTTGGATCCGCGCAACGTTCCCGATCCCTACGCGATAGCATCCGCGCATGGTATGCATCGGGTACGTGGGCAGTGTGCGATTCCAATGCGACCGGTATGCGACTCCCAGCCTATACGCGACACGTTCGATGTACGTAACGCGACGTTTACGCGCTTCCGCGATGCGTCATCTGCGTCTAGGACGCGGTAGGTGCGCGGATCCCGCGAAGTATTTAACAGTTAAAAAAACATATTTATGTATTTCATGTGAATATTAATTGAAGACAAACTCTAAACTAGTCTTAAAAGTAATATATTTTTACATCTAATCCTATATTTTTTTAATTCAATTTCGCGGATGCGCGCTGGGTGCGTGCTGCGTAAGCGCAGGGTGCGCGGATCCCATGTGACCTGCAAAAAAAGAGATTTGATTGGTTCATTACACTTCCTCTTCTAACTATTGAAAGACCCCACCCATTTCAATCATTCTTCTTTGACCTTATTTAGAGGACCATCTCTTTGGAGAAAAGAAGATTTTTTAGACTAAGTTTACACTTAGCTCTAACTTTTTTCAACCAAAAATGGCTTCAGGGCAGCAGGCATCACCTGCATCTCCTCATATTTCTGAGGATGAATTTTTGGAGGAGGCACCACCCAAAGAACGTTTTTCTTCAGTGGTGTGGAAATGTTTTACTTTTCCCGAGGGGCAGAATAAGACCAATGCCACCTTGGACACGTGAAAGATTTGCAAAAGAGTCCTGTCGCGAGGGGATCCTAACAAGAAATACTCGTGCGGCACGGCAAGTATGATGAAGCACATGAGGACCCTTCATCCAAACAATCTTGCACGAGAAGAGTGCTGACGGATGAGAAACACTCCTGCGCCTTCCACCTCATCGCAGCCGAGCACATCAAGAGTGCATCCATCAGCCCAAACCTTGGACATCCGTCCTCAATTTTAATTTTTAAAAGTGCTCTGCACTAAGTGCAATGCGACTTTGTGCTATGGTGAGCAGTCGATCGATCTGATCTGCCGCCGGCAAGAAAGTCACATTTGCTAGTTTTTTTTTTTTGTTTTTTTTTTATTGTTCCCTGAAGTTCATTGTTTGGTTTCTCCTGGTTTTTTCTCGAAAAACCAAAAAAAAAAAAAAAAATCACAAAATTGTTGGAAAAATCCCCCAAAAAATATAAAAGAAGAAAGAAGAAAAAAAAAGTTCTTGTAAGAACTAACTTTCCTGGTTTAACAAAAGAGCTAAATGTCTTTGTTAGTGTGTGAAAGTTTAGATGAATGTATGTGTAGTACGTAATTGACTGAATGAATGCATTAGTAGCGTATGGTGAATGTATAAGTGCAGAACTATGAGGAAGTGCTGCAGCATCACACAGTAACCTCTTTAACTACAGTGTGCTGTAGTACTTCCGAAACACAGGGATGCAACATATGTACGTAAATATGTTGCAAATCTATGCTTCTCTCTGCACGGCTGCTTAAACTGCAGCCATGTGGTGACACAGGCACCCTTGCACCATAGTGCAAGGATATCTGTGTCATGTGCGGTTTGTTTTTCTGCAGGAACACACCTTCCTGCACAAAAACAATGAGAAAATGCATTTTTCTCCTTCAATGTATGCTGAACATTTCAGCATGCATTGAAGATATAAAAATGTGGAGAAATGAAAACAATTCTCCTTGTTGTGCTGTCCTACACCAATTTTAGAATGGTGCAGCATTCACACACATATCGAGATTCATGATTTCTAATAAATCTAGACATGTGTCGTGTTCTATGAGTATTCACTGCAATCATGCACAAAAACACTTATAGAACACCCTTTCAACGCAAAGTGGTGTGCATAATGAGGTTGTATTTACATGGAGTATAAAAAGTGCACAGAGTGCCTTTTCCTCTCTTGAATGATACAAGGTAAGCACAGAGTTTTGTCTGCAAAGAAGTTAAAAGAAGAATGATTGAAATAATTGCGGTCCTTCAATAGCTAAAATAGGAAATATTATGAACCCCTCAAATCTCTTTTTTTGCAGGTCACATGATATCCGATTGTGGTCAGATTTCAAAACTACATAGGTATAAACGGAGTGTTTTAGAAACCTGTTTCAACTTTGTAGCTTCTTGCAGACCTCCTCATTCTGCATATTGAGACTTAGTTAAACTTACCTTCACAGTAATAGGAATAAAAAATGGTACACATTTTTTTCACATTTTCATTCCAATCTAAATTCATAAAAATTGCTTATTTTAAAATTTGGATCTGTGAAAGAAAAGGAAAAAAAAATTATAACATGTAATAATACAGTTTTTACAACACAGCATAATTTCCACAAAGTAATTTTTTTGCCTTTTTTGTTGTTCTCAGAATATATTAAATTTCACTAAAAATAGTGATTTCAATCGTACTCATCACTTAACAGCGGGCAAAAAAAAAAACAATCTCAAAGATTGTTAAAAAAAAACCAACATGCTATTCTCAACAAAACAAAACAAGGTACAAATCACAGATATATAAAATGCATACAGCTAACAACATTTTATAACTTTAACTTACAAAAACTGTAAACGTTGTCGCTTTAAAATATTCACCGAATCCAAGGATGTATTTTTGGAGAATGCACCACACCACAACGTTTTCCTTCAGTGGTGTGGAAATCTTCTACTTTTCTCGAGGGGCAAACAAAGACCAATGCCACCTTCGTCACGCGCAAGATTTGCAAAAGAGTTCTGTTACGAGGGGATCCTAACAAAAAATACTCGTGCGGCACGGCAAGTATGATGAAACACCTAAGGACCCTTCATCCAAACAATCTTGCACGAGAAGAGTACAAACAGATGAGAAACACTCCTGTTCTGTATCTATAAAAAAGAATCACAAATAAATGTATATTAATAACTATCAAATTTACACTATTCCATTACAGTCTCAGTCTCTGACTCGTGTGCTGTTTCCGGAGGAAGAGGAGCCTGTGCTAAGCGGAGCGGAACGGCTCGCAGAAGCTCAGCTCGCAGAAGCTGCTGTATCCGCCGCAATCACCGCCGACCGCCGACCCGATCCGACCCGCCTCTGCACCGCGGGTTTAAGCGTGGGGGGGTCCTGAGCTCCGAGGCAGGGCAGGACAGGGCTGTGCACTGCAGATCAGCGGCGGTGGGGAGCGAGGACTCCGTGGAGAATCGGCGAGATCAAGCGATTGCCTCCTGGCCTCTTGGCGTTTGCCTGCCACCACTACCGCTCGACGATCATCACCAGCGAAACACAAGTGTCACCGGCAGTCCCCACTGGCAGTCTCCACTGGTGCCATCTGCTCTGCTGCTATTGCTGTGCTGTACTGGGAGGTGAGGTGAGACCGCTGCCTGACGCTAGGCCTGGGGCAATCGGCTGTTGAGGGCTGATTACTGATTACCGATTGCGTACGCGCACTGCCCCCCTTGCCCTCCTGCCCCCCTGCCCACTCCAGCTTTCTGATCTCCCGCGCTGCTCCCAGCGTTATTCCTGGCGCTACTTGTCACCTTCCGCGCGCTTACCCCCGCTGCCCCCCCCGCCCTTGTCGCACGGGGGCTGGGGAGAAAAGCGGGTGTGGCGGGACGCGGAGGAGACTTAGCGAGGGAAACTCGGTGCTGTGGAGCAGTGGGAAGGGGGGGCAGGGCAGGCGGACGGTGCAGGCAACTGTGTTGCTCCCAGGGGGGCGACTCCTGTGGCATTGTCCACATGAACTTAGCCGCCCTTCAACCCTCAACCTTCCGATTGGCGATCCCAGCACCTGAGACACTTCCCTTGACCTAGGTTCCGAGACTCTGCCAAAGAGGGAGAGTAGACGGCAGAGCCCCGGGTTGTCGGACCCTCTGCCACCAGGCAATTGGGACTTCGGACTTGGGATACCAGGCAACTGGGACTGCACGAGGGAACTAAAAACAAACCAAATCAAATTAAGGAAAATCGGGAAAATTCTAAAAAAACAGGGACTCGCAACGCACTTAGCACCGAATGCAATAATGAGATCAGGGAAGAAAAGACAGCAGGCAACGTCGAACCCCAATAGGAGAACGCGCAGGACAAAGAAGACCCCTGCCATGGAGAACTTAGAGAGCACAGAAGTTCCCTCAACAGAGGAAAGGGAAACACTCTTGATCTCCCCACTCTTCAGCAGTCCCCAGGCATTGCCGATAGCTAACACAAATAGTTTAACTGCCGGGATCACTAAATTCAAAACTCACCAGCCAAAAATATACACCAAATTCTCATTTTTAAAAGACGCAGGATCAGTCTTATGCCTAGATATCCTTTCCTGACCCGGCAGCGACGTAAACGACAAGCTACGCTAGCTAGGAGATTGCACCCCTGAACATAACAAGCCTGTCAAATTGCGTAAGCCAAAAGGACTGACATGCAGTGTACCTTTTTAAGGACCTATGCACCTAAATAACTTGGATGAAATTGATACAAGTACCATATACAGTGGGACCAATCGTTTTCGTTGTGCCTTTGAATAAATAGTATGTAGGAATGAGCAATGGCCTAACATACCAGGATACATACATAAACTCTTAGAGGAGTTAAACCTCTAGAATACCATCGCGTCCATTACACCAGTTGGAGCACGGAATAGGTGTTTGGATATCAGAGGCCACGCCAATAAACACACAGAGAACCCCTACTCTTTCGCCGTTCAGATGTTAAAAGATATCTGTAACAACACACTGGTCCTGAAGAAGGAGACGTGGAATTTATAGTCAGTCTCCGAAACGTACGTCGACCAGGAGCACCGACCGTACACTGGGAGATCCACAGAAGAACTCTATTTAAAAAGTCATGATTCTAGAATCTTAAGACATAACAAGAACTATCTAAAACTTATGTATACACACTAATTTTGCTTGCACTAGAATTGGAGTAGGATCTTTTGCCAGAGATGGTTTGTGGTTTTTAATGAAAAATCAAAATTTACCTATGGAGAATGTCTGTTAGTATGCAAGAGTGAGTGATAGGTGAGAATGTTGATGTGACGGTTTTTCTGATTTTCCTTTGGGGTCTCTCCACATAAGTCTTTTTATACAGTTTTGTTTCTTATGTTCACAAGTATCTATGAAATTCAATTTATGAGGAAACACAGTGTGAAACAATGTATGTTCTACATATGAATTAGATGCCAATTTAACAATTATGAATGTTCTGCTATGTATATTTTTTTTTAAAAAAAAGTAAATAATAAATACTTTAAAAAAATGAAAATGCTTTTTGAGTAACTTTGCATCTTGGGGGTCTTTATAGTACACAAGTGATTAACTCTATAAGAATAAGACAGGTCAGATAAGAGGTTCTCTTTTTTCATTTGTCTTCCTCCCCTCCTCTTGGACCTAAAAGTACCTAGGGGAAACCTTTCGCTCATATGTCATATTATGCCTAGATATCAACAAAGGGAAGAATCTCCCATCACCCCTTCAACCCATCAAAACAATTTACTCTGATGAGCAACAGCTACAGCTAGATAAAAGCTACGAGGGGTCCTTGTCCAGTAGGGCAGTGACAGGAGCTACAAGACTGTGCGAAACTAGCTCAGAAGATGAGAGGCACGAGATGTCTGAAGGGAAGAGGAAACAAGGGGACAAGGCACATGAGGAAGCAAAAAACATCAAACTGAATCAACTAGTACTGACCCCGACGCCAAAACCAAACACCCAGGCAAATACCAAAAAAAACAAAGGAAGCGAAACAGCTGGTCAAAGTTGGACCCACAGCCTCACAAGGGCTACGAAAGAAGGAGAGAACATAAACTACAATACCCATACACTCATTAGTGATAACAAAGAAGAAACTCTGACTGATTGGACATCACATAATCAGAGAGAAAAGGGGTCAACGGATTATGAGTGCGAGGCACAAGATCCAGGTTCGCATGACCAACAGCTCTGCTGACACTCACAATAAAATTATTACCGAAAAAGACGACTCAGCTACCCCTGAACCACAACTGCAACAAGAGGAGAAAGCAACGGAAAGGCAAAACGCAGATCTACACACGGGAAATAAAGATCCCGTGTATATGCCAACTTGACTGGCGGCGGGAGGAATTCAGACAGTTCCAAAGGTATCTTCGGAAGGACTCCCCCAATCAACACAGGATTGCCTGCAAGGTAGTGACGACCAACTGACCATAAGATCTGCACAAGACGTATGGACTATACAAAATAATACAATACAGCAACCCTCCTTAATAACTCAGGAAGAAGAACCTGAATGCTCTTATCTGACACCGGAGGAATGGGAGGAATTAGTTGCCTCATACTCTCTCGGCCTCCAAATTGGACTCCAACGAAGAAACTGCTCGCCAAGGAACAACACAAAACACTCAAAAGAACAGGAAAAAGAAAAGGAAAAACAGGAGAAACAAGACATCTGGTCCACTCTGCTACACACGATGCAAATGTCAGTCAACGCCATGCAATATCACTCAGACAAGATGGATATTCAATTGTCAGTTTTGAACTCCCTCTCCATTTTTGTGGCGACTATAGATGACAAACTGGCAGATCTTAACAGTTTGATAAGAAGAGCACAGGCAGAGACACGAATAACACAGGTCAGCTGCACCTGTGCAACACTTATAGACAAGCTGGCCACCCTTCCGAAGGCAATGGACAATCTCCTATCTGATATAAAAGACACCGTATCACAGAAGGCAACTCCGAAAGGGCCAGCCATGATAACAAGTATAGCAGAGCATCAACTACTACGATTGACAACTGGGGACGCAAGGCAGGCCATCACAGACCAGAAACCAGACCCTAGCCCCGGCGAAGAGGTCCTTGCTCTAACAAACTCAGAGGAAAACAACCAAACAAGGTCTGGACCTCGGTCACCCTCGCCAGAGCCAACAAAGCGCAATAAAACAAACCCCCCAACACCTAGCTCGCTCACCCGCAAGCAGCGAAGGAAGCTGAAGAGAAAGAGGCGAAACCAGAAACTTACTGAGTCTATTGAAATAAACTCCCCTGACAGGGCTACGGCACAAGACTCGGAGAAAAACTTCAGCACAGATCCCCTAGATACTTCAGCCCAGGCGAGCGAGGCGATAGAATGCCACCAGGAACCTCAAGAAAACTTGGAAGAGGGGACAGGAGCGCAGGGAACTAACGCCCCCAGAATATCCACCAACGGGGGAGAATCCCAAAAGACTCATCCCCCTGGGGAAAGAGGTCAAGCTACAGAGGGTACAACCAACGGCACGATTCCACCTACTCCAAGAGAACTCCCTGAACTAGTGGACACATTTAAAATCATCCAAGAACCATCTATAGATCAAACTGCGCAATTGAATCCTACTATAATTATGTTCCACCCTGAATACAAGTCCAGGGGACGAATAGACACACTCAATAGAGGAAACATACTACGTCTAAAACACTTGATCAATAGCCTGAAGAACCTAAGATCTGAGGACCTAGAGTCAATAGAATTTGTGGAGTCCCCGGAACACCCGGGGGTGGAAGCAACTAAAACAGTTTGGGCCTTACCCATGGTAGCAGACAAAATCTTAAAAGAACACGCTAAATTTAACACTTGGGGCATCAAGCTTCGGCCTTACTCCAAACCTAGATACCCGGAACCACTCACTAACATCTTGCTAAACCAAATAGGACCAGGGGGGCCTCAACCAAGTGATAAATCTTACTCAGGCTACGTGGAGCCCGTAGCGAAAGCCCAGTGCATAATGTAACAAGAGATCAGCATCACCCCATCCCCAATGCAACAAAAACAACACCTCCACAAGAGTGGTCCTGGCTATCGAGGACCATAAACACAAAAAACCAAAACCTGTGAAATTCAAAGCACTGTGTATCCAATGCTGAAACAAACTACAATATACTTAAAATCTGCTTGTGGAACATCAATGGGGTTGGAGAGAGGATCTTCGATCAGGAACTTTATCTAGAAGGCTTCGACTTAATCTTGCTTCAGGAAACCTGGTGTGAAACTCCGCCAGCTCTGAACGGATTCAATCTGCTCTCCTCACCTGCAATAAAAAGTGCCAAATTTGGTCACAGCAAGGGTGGGCTTGCAATATACAGCTCCATAAAAAGGATGTACGCCCTGGAGCCAATATCGCACAACTTAACTCTCCCAAATGCTATACAAGCACTCAGATTAACTCTACAAGGGGAGGAAACAAACGAGCCGGTAATCCTTATAAACCTTTACCTACATCCGCGTGGCAGAACTAAAGGGACCTTGCAGCTGAAGGAGAAGCTAGAAATCATTTTAACGGAACAACAGACCAATAGGCTGATTATTACAGGGGACTTCAACGCAAACATGTCTAGAAGAACACCTGAAGAAACCGACATGGGGGATGACCCCTTTGCATGGTCCGCAATAACAAATGATAACAACGTAGGCGGGAGCCACACAAAAACAACTAAAACACCGAAAATTGCACAGAAGCTTCTAGCAATCCTCGAGCAGCTGGGCTTTAGATCACTAAACAGAAGATTTCCAGGAGACCAACCACAGGCTGCAACATTCCACAACACAACAGCAAGCACTACAATAGATTTCACATTTGTTACTCGCTGCATGTTCCCAAAAATAATTGACTATCATATTGGAACCTCTGATTACAGCGATCATCTACCACAGGAAATCACAATATACTCAACTTTCAAATCACACACTTTGCCAGCAAACTTCCACAACTTAGAACTCACAGCTACGGAAAAGAGAATAAAATGCAAAATAAAAGACCCTGAAGAGTTTTTCATCCTCGCAAAATTATTGATGGAAGAGGTACAACTTGCAGACTCACAGTTTAAGAAGCTGGGAGACGTATACAAGGAAGCTAGGAAACAAATATGGTGCAAAAAAGGACTCACCCAAAGAGAGAAGCCAAGGCCTCGCCCAACAGAAATGCCCATTCCTTCATATTGGAAACAACGTGCAACTTAAAAAATTTATAACATCGATAAACCGTACACTACGGAGACTAAAGAAAGATCAACTGGACCGCACTGCCCTAGAGGAACTGAGGGCTCTAAAAGCCAAATGAAGGAAATTACTATGGTGCCTAAAAAAAGATGCTGAAGGGGCCTTCTGGGCAAAACTCCTGTATGACATTAAAAATAACAACAGTGCTCAATTCTGGTTAAAGGTCAATACACTTGACAGTTCCCCAAATCGAGGCATTAACTCACACGTTACCGAAGAGGCTTGGACAACCTTCCTACATACTCACTTCAATAAAGACCTGGAAACCTCACTTTATACCAACGCTCCTCCAACTGGAGGCGAATCTTTAATATCTCAACTAGCCTTTAACTTACCTTCAGAACAACTTTTCAAAATTACGCGCAAAAACATCTGCAAAAGAATTTCAAAAGGCAGGCGCGAGGGAGCCCCCTGGTCCAAACGGGATCCCGCCCATATTATATAAACAAGATCCAACCTTTGAAACAATCCTACGAACCTCTACGATACCACCCTTATGGAGAGGCTCGATCATCTCCCCCATCTATAAAAATGGTAACCGGGATAACCCAAAAAATTATAGGCTGGTAGCATTGCTTGACAACGAAGCAAAATACTATGCAGGACTGCTCCTACAAGAACTAACATCTTGGGCAGCGGAAACATCTGCAATCCCGTTAAACCAAACAGGCTTTTGTAAAAACATGGGCACTACAACGAACATCATGACCCTTTCATTATTGATAGATGCCGCACTCGCCAAAAAACAGCCCCTATACCTATGCTTTATTGATTATTGCGCTGCATTTGACCACATAAATAGGAATTTACTGTGGGAAAAACTGGAAAAAATGAACATTCCATCATTACTCCTAAATCACTTAATCCTTTTGCACAGCAACACCTGGGTCCAAGTCAAACTGGGCAGAGGAGACCATCTCTCAAAAAAGATCCCAACAACCATCGGATTAAAGCAAGGCTGCGTACTCGCCCCATTACTTTTTAACCTCTTTATGGCAGAGCTTTCAACCACCCTAAATGGGAACAATTTGCACGCACCAAAAATAGGCGGGCTCCAGTTATCTAATTTACTCTACGCAGACGACTTGGTACTAATAAGCCAGACACCGGTGGGCCTACAGCGCCTGCTTGACTTAACACCTCACTACTCTGAGGGGAACAAACTAAGAATTAACAGAGAAAAAACAAAAAACACTCTGTGTGAATTGGCGCAAAAAAAAGAAACAACCACAATGGTTCCTGGCGTCACGGAAATTGGAGGCAGTTCAAAGTTATAAGTACCTGGGAATCATGATCGATAACAAAGGGAAGTACACAGTGCAAATTGAGGCCATAAAAAGAGGGGGGTTAATGATCGCTGTGGCACTAAGAAATCTTAAGAACAACATCTCTGGCCCAAACCTCCTTCCCTTAATTAGAGTGACCCAGGCAAAACTTCTACCGTCGATAACTTACGGAAGCGAAGCCATGAGAGGGAGAGACGCAGGTATACTGGACCACACAATAACAAAAGCAATTCGAATGATCTTTGGGCTTCCAAGGTATACATCCCCCGCACAACTGAGGCTGGAGTTCGGGCTTCAAAGGCAAGAGCTCGCCCGTAGAGGGGCATTCATCAAAAGCTGGTTTAAAATCAAAAGGGGCCCGCCTGACTCACTAAATATGCATCTTTGGGAAGAACTGAAGAACAAGGGGACATGCCCAGCGCGAAATTACTTGGATAAATCACTCCACCAACTGGGACTGCAGGAACTCTGGGAGCTACCAACAACGACCACCAGCTTTAAAAAAATGGTAAATAAAGTGATAAAAAAAAGTCTCTTATACAGGATAAAGCTGACTTGTCAGGCCGCTCCCATGGCTGGTTTACCCTACAGACCTACAACACGGCTTCACCTCAAGCATACCTCCTCACTAGTTTCTCAAGAGTGACTAAAGAGAAATTCCTGAAACTCCGCTTAGGCATACTACCATCTGCATACCATATGCCACCTTGGCTACGTCCCCCGCTGCCTGCAATTTGCCGCCTCTGCGGAGAAGGGGAGGAGGACATAGTGCACCTATTGACAATCTGCAAGGCCCTAAAATCGGCACGACGAACTCTGCTAAGACCCATCTTCAACATGAAAGCCATACGGACCTGCAGGCAAGCAGTAAAAGCATCCCTCTCCGGTGAGGATGTCCAACTAAGCTGTCAGCTTGGAAAGTACATATCTGTCGTTGAAGTAACCATGAAAGAGGTAGGCCTCTTGGTCACAGACTGAATTACAGCTGAACTGTTTGCGGCTCCTTGAGCCAACCCATAGAGGCTAACGCATATCAGGATCTCAGGAATTTACAGCTGTTGTAGAACTGTTACTTTAGCAAACGTTAAAGATTACCACATCTTGCATCCAAAATTGCAACTATTAGGTCCGCACCCTGTTCTTTCTCCCTTTTCATACCCTTAATCTGACCAATAACGCCCTTTGTATTTCAATGCTACTTCTGGGCGTTTCTTTTACTGAGATTTTCTCGTTTTAACGTGTAACTTTAATAATGTTTAATTTTTAAGTGTATGGAAATATGTAAAGTACGATTGTAAAGGTTTTAATTAACTGCACAATAAACCAATCATTACCTATTCCATTACTGTACAAACACATTTTATATAAAAACTGACTAAGAAACTATAGCCCTGAACCACAAGTGTGACGATGGTTCAAACACTACATGCATAGTGCATACTACTTTGAAGCAGTTCATGCCCTAAAGCCTACCTCACTAAAAGACTACATGCTAACTGACTAAATGATTACAGTACTATAAGGAGACACACTGGGTGAGTGACAGAGTGTTTGCTAGAAGTGTATGAATACTACCTAGGGAATTGAAGGTGTGAAAGACAACTGTGTAGGTGATTAGAGGACTGCATCCATACTGGATAGGCATTTAAAGCAGTCCATGTGCTAAGGCCTGGCTCACTGCATGAGTACTTGGGTACTGACTGAATGATTAGAGTACAGCAAGGAGAGTGCCTAGGTGAATTTATAAGTGGTAGGCTTTTGGCGCAGGGAATGGATTAGTACTTGGTACTGAATGGGTCACTAGAGGAGTGCAAAGGGAGTGACAGGATGTTTGCTGGACTGTATGGATACTGACTAGGGAATTAAAAGTGTGAAAGACAAGTGTCTAGGTGGTTAGACGACTGCATACATAGTGGATAGGGGTTTGAAGCAGTCCATGTGCTAAGGCCTGGCTCAGTGCGTGAATGCTTAGGCACTGACTGAATGATTTGAGTACTGCAAAGATAGTATCTTGGTGAATTTATAAGTGTTTGGGTTTTGGCACAGTGAATGGATTAGAACATGGTGCTGAAAGGGTCACTAGAGGACTACAAAGGGAGTTACAGGGTGTTTCCTGGAAGTGTATGGATACTGACTAGCGAATTGAAAATGTGAAAGACAAGTGCATAGTATGTTAGAAGACTGCATGCATACTGCATAGACATTTGAAGCAATCTATGTGGTAATGTATGGTTCACAACAGGAGTACTTGGAAACTGACTAAATCATCAGACTACTGCTAGGTTAGTGCCTGGGTAAAACTTTTAAATTTTCAGTTCTGGCACAGTGAAGAGAATAGTACATGGTACTGCACTTTAGTGTCAAACCCTGACTCATTTTATCAATGCATAAGCAAAAAATAGCTTCTAAAGCTACTAAAACTTGACAACATGACCGATTTTAAAACAGTTATGTGTCATCAAATACACTATGTTCCCAAATGCTTCTCTCACAATCCTTACCCAAATGTACAGACTCACAGTGTGATTTTAGACAAGCAACACTATCCCTAGCAGTTTACCAAAACTCATTCTCTAGTCTAGAAGAGGTAAGGGTACTGCACACAATCTACATATTTAAGTACAGCACATTAGTGTCAAAGCCTGACTCATTTAATCAACGCATAAGCAAAAACTGGCTTCTAATTCTACTAAAACTTGACAACATGACAGGTTTTAAAACAATTATCTGTCAGCAAATACACAACGTTACCAGATGCTTCTCTCACAGTGGTTCCCAAATGCACACAGACTCACAGTGTGATTCTAGACATGCAACACTATCCCTAGCAGCTTACCAAAACTCATTAACTACTGTGGAAGGGGTAAGGGGACTGCACACAAACTACATATTTCAGTAATGCACTTTAGTGTCAAAGCATGAATCATTTTATCAATGCATAAGAAAAGACTGGCTTCTAATGCTACTAAAACTTGACAACATGACAGGTTTTAAAAGAGTTATCTGCTAAAAAATAC
Source organism: Triturus cristatus (assembly GCF_964204655.1). Classification (NCBI taxonomy): domain Eukaryota; kingdom Metazoa; phylum Chordata; class Amphibia; order Caudata; family Salamandridae; genus Triturus; species Triturus cristatus. The sequence goes on from NC_140583.1 coordinate 656,887,328, forward strand.
ACAATGTTACCAAATGCTTCTCTCACAGGGGTTCTCAAATGCACACATACTCACTGTGTGATTCTAGACAAACAACACTATCCATTGCACTATACCAAAACAAATTTCTTCATCTAGAAGAAGTACTACATTTTAGTATAGAAACATAACATAACTCATTTCACAAATTCATAAACAATGACTGGTTTCTAATTCTACCAAAATATAAAAACAGCACAGTTATCTGTCTGCAAACACATGAAAAACACAAATGCTTATCACAGAATGGTTTCTACATGCACACACACTGTCAATAAGATTGTAGAGAAAAAAAGTACTCCCTACACTTTAGCAGGAGAAATACATTAGTCTGATTAAAATCAAAATACTCTACATACATCCCCTCACAATTAAATAACTCCCCTTTCAAGTTGTTTTGTAGATTAAGAAGTTAATCAGTCACACACCAGATTTTCTTTTACAGAATCTCTGCACTGTGCACCTCTCAGCAGAAACAAAGAATGGAAAAGTTTCCCTTTCATTTTCCACACATATACATGTAAACATCAAATCACAATCCTTCACACATACACTCAAAAGCAAACACACATTTCTATTGGTTAAACATTTCAACCCTTTCCAACTGAAATACATTTTAACCCTTCCCCCAATCTGCCTTCTGCCTCTTACCATAGAAACAGGTCATGAAACACTGCACTGAGCACACAGGTCACAAGTTCAGCACACAATGTTGCTAAACAAGACAGGAAGTGTGCTTGACTTTTCAACATATCTGCTTATCATATATAATATGTTCCTTACAATCTGTTTTTGTTAACCAATAAGAATCATACCTTTAACAAACAGAAATATACACCCTACCTTTCAGTGTAGAAAGTAGTCATACAACCAATGATTTCTTGTCTTTTTTCCCCAAAAAATTCCGTGGATCCGCGCACCCAACGCGAGAGAATCCGTGCACCTAACGCGATAGGATGCGCGCACCGTGCGCGCATTTCGCAGTTTTTTGTTTTTTTTTAAAGGGGGCCCCAGCCCCTCTAGAGGGTCAGAGTATTTCCATTCTGCCCCCTTTATATGTTTTACACACTTATTCCCCTTGCTTCTTCAGCCTCGCTTCTACCGAGGCAGAAAATGGCCACCAGTTCCTGGTTTCAAATGTAGACAGACACTCGACAGCCAATTAGCATTCAGCGCACGATCAGGAGGGTGCGCGCTTGGTTCAGGGAGGGTGCGCATACGTGCGGGTAGGGTCCGCGGATCCTCCCCGGCCACAGATATTTATGTACTTTTAACTCTAATTTTCTCAGGAACTACTGAACGGATTCACACCATTTATGCATTTCAAACCTTTCCCAGGACTAATAACTGCCCGGAGTTATTAGTCCTGGGAAAGGTTTGAAATGCACATGAAAGCCACTGGAGGCAAAAAAGAAAACTGAATTGAACTACAAGTTCCGACGTGCATTGGAAATACGATCTATCTAGAGAGGCACACCTGAGGCCTAATTAAATGTTTAAAGCACGCATGGAACTGTGGGAGCAGAGGAAAACTGAGTGCAATCAAACTGCCTCTGAAGAAAGAGCTCGAAGGCTCTGAAACGCGTCAGGCAGCAGGACAGAAATGAATCAGAATCACAATGCTTGTTCCCTTGAATTAAAAGATTTTGACAAATCACCGGCTGGAGGAGTGCGTATCCAAATGCATGGACATTGTTAGGTGAGATATACTTATATATCATGTAATATGTTGTTTATTCCCACTGTTGAGTGTAAGGAGGGCCATGATTCACTAGAGGTGAAGTCTTGAATGGGTCACAATGCCACTTCACTTGCTCAACAACGGTAAACTGCATAGTGGACTAAAACAGTCTGCAGGTGCAATTTATTCCATGTTTTTTACAAACACTAGTCATGAACAAAGGTGTTTAAAGATAATCAGAACATCCTGGCACTGGGATAAAAATCATTCATTTAGGCCTAGTGAGTATGTCTTCAGATGTATTCCTCAGACTGGAATGAAATCGGCGATGGATTAATCAGAGTTTTCTCAATTCTTTTACTCTCTACTATCCAAATAACACCATAGCATTGTAATACTAAATATGTGAATAGCTGTTTATAAGTACAGTTGTTCCAAATAATGTGTTACAGGGCCCATTTATTTTTCATTCCACAAACATAGGTAGATATAATTTGTATGTGCCTTTACTGCACAAAATTCAGTGGAATAAAAAGACATACTTCAAAAGGAATTGTCAAGTATGGAAAATATTTTACGGTTCCAGTAAAATACAGATTTCAGTATCATGGCAGATACTAAACCACTCTGCAGAGCTTTACCACAGTTGTTAGCATTATGCACCATGGCGGACCAAAATATGTAACAAGGTTATCTCAATTATGTGACAATAGGCAAATTATGCAGCACCTTCCATGCCATATTATTTTCATCAATTATAGGTAGAAACAAATGTTGTAAAATATGTAAATTATGTGGCAAATGCTGTGAATCCATACATATGTGGAAAATGCTGTAAATCTATACATATGGCCCCTATATTGTCATCTTGGATTTCTGGTGAGCTATACAGACTACAGTGCATTCGTCCTGGTGATTTATGATGTAACCATGTAACCGGGGATAGGAGTTGGCATAACGGCTAGGGCGGTCGACCTCGAATCTGGGGAACTGGGTTCGAGTCTCAGCAATGACACTGAACATCCTGCGATTCTGGAAAAATCACTTAATCTCCCTGTGCCTAACCAAAATTAATGTGTGTCCTCATGTAACGTAACTGGTGCTATGTGAAGTGCTCTGATACCCGATTCGGGTCAAGTTCGTGCTATATAAAACTCTGCAAAAAAAAAAAAAAACAGTATTCCTCAATGACGAAACTGTACCATATAACACAGTTACACATTATGCATCCTTTACATAGTGTAAGCTCACCATTGTGTAGTTAAGGTTCAGTTGCACTTACTATTGAAATGCAGTTATTATTAATTTTACCCCCTAGCAGTTCCACACAAAATCAGGAGTTCACTTGGTATAGTTAGATAAGGTTCAGCATGCACATGTCCTTGCAGCGCTGTGACGGGGAAAACAGTTGGTGGGGGTGGGAGGGAGGGAGAATAAGGTGAAAAATGATCTGTTTTCCCATTTTAACTCCGGTAGGAAATGTTGCTGACAGCCAGAGCCAAGACTGCAAAATGGAATTACACCAAACTTGGTTTTAACTATGTGTAGAACTTTACTCAGAAAGCATGCCTTTGTTGGTTTGGTGTAAATCTGTTGAGTAGTTTTTGAGGTCTAAGTATTGATAAAACAAAAGTAAAAAGTTACAGAGAGGGCTTTAGAGGGTTAATACATTTGTATAACTGCTGTTTAAAATCACAGGTTAGAAAATTGCCAATCATGTCAATCACATTTGAATTATGTCTCAAGGAAGGTTGGCTGAGCAAGGAGATTTATTCTTGTTACCACCATCTTGAAATTCATTATATTTTCACATTGTGGAGAAACAAAATCCACAGCACTGGGTGAGGCACCATGAGAGGTTCACGCCCCCAGGGGAGGACTTAGAGGCATGGTAAATAGTGAGTAGAAATTTGAGAAAAGTTTAATTTACCACAGTAATATTGAGATTTTTAAAGAAAATTATGATTCCCCCAATCCACCACAATGTTATGAACATAAACTAAAAATGCACCATTTTGTGCAGAATATCAAGATTCGTGAAAATTAGACATTTTTTAGCAAAATAGCTTAAAATTGATAAAGTAAAAAAAAAAGGACAGTAAGTCCCGCTGTGCAAAGCTAAAGGAAATGCGTAGTTGTGGTAGGTTTCCTGCAGAGGATTGGGCAAAACATCTGCTGCCCCTGGTTTTTGGTCATGTGCAGCAGGGGAATGGCTGTCGTCAGCGGGTTGAGTGCAGTCCAGATCCTGTGGATAACCCAAGCAACGCACAGCTTTTGCCATGAGCAGTGTGGTTTTGGCACCAGCAGTGGGATGGGTTCAGAGACTGACCAAACCCCCCTACTACAGACGTCCAAAAGCTGTGTTCAGCGGGGATTGGGGAAAAAAAGGGCAATATAAAAGAAAATTGCAGTTCATTGAAAAACGCCACAGTTAAAAATGGAGGTACATTTTTGGCTCTAACTAACAAACCAACTGAAATGTGCCTGTTATGGTACACAACGCACATAACACATACAATATTTTACGTTGCCCATTAGCAGAAAACACAAAAACAAAACACATGTTTAAAAATGGAACAAAAAAAAAAAAGCTACCAAGAGCAAAACGTGGCTTGCAACACGAGTTATGGGGTGCTTGTGTGAGTTGCATACCATAACAGGCAAATTTCAGTGGGTTTGTGTGTTTGAGCCAGAACAATAATATAGTTTTTAAACTTGCTTTTTGTGAATAAGTAAATATATTTCACATACACAGACAATCTAAGGAATGCATGTATTAAACAGAGGCAAAAGCCAATGTGTAGTTATATGCGACTCAGAGTTCCAAAGGAAGACCGTTTTTGCTTTGCTAATAACATTGTCACCATTTGACAAATCTTCATGAAACTTTTCCGAAATAAATGTCATACATCTCAGCTACTTCTGGAAAATGTTGGGGTGATCCATCAAGCAGTAGCTGAGAATAAAGGGAGTCGACTTACAATTTTCATAGGAAAAATTAGACAACAATACAGAGAAAATGGTTGAACGGAACCAAATTTGTCAGAAAGTTAGATCATTCCCCAAAAATCGTGCTATTTTTGATGTGGTGTAGATCTATTCGGTCGTTTTTGAAAAGTGAAGGTTCCAAATGTATAGATCTGTTGGCAATTGGCCCAGTTGGACTTGCAGCCGGTGGTTGGGGTGTGGGCCACGGACACTCATTTTGGGGATCTGCACTTATTCCTCCTCAGACATTCCTGGATGTATGTGGTGGGGGGTTTGGCCGCAAGCCCTGGAGTCTGAGCAACCAACCCTACACGGCCTTCTGCAGCACGAAAATGTAAAAAGTGAGTCTTTCGGCATTATCAAGGTTGAGCATATCAATATATATATATAAAGTAGATCTATCATCTTTCTCCAAAAATGACCATAAGTTTATTTGCATGTATATTTCAATAATTCACACATTCCAATGTTTATTGATTAATAAAAAAAATGAATCAATGTTTATTAAAAAACATGTCAGTGACTCTTTTTACAACGTTTCATTATTACATATTGTGGGTAAAAATCTGGAAAAAAATAGACATTTAAATATATATACAACACAACCATGGCTCAGACTATTGTATTATTTTAATCCCAAAAATGCAATCATATAAACAACCGCAAGAGTGCCTTGTGACTTTTTTATACATCTTCAGGCCACATAAAATGCAGGAATAAAACCAGACCTTAGAGGTCACTGGATTCCCAGCTGTAGTGCAGAAGTTCCAGCCTAGGTAATGCTTTGTAAACATATGGTAAGTTCTCTTGGGGTCATAGATTCAATGACCCAGGGGGCACTGTTTTATTTTTAATGTTGGTGGGGGCCATCAAAACTCCCTGCAGCCCCACACAATATAAAACAAGCATTGGCATAGCCAATAGGTCTCGCCTTTGGGACCTTATAAGTGTTTAGCCATGCAACAGTTGCATAACTAAATACTTATAAGGTCCCAAAAGCGAGACCTATTGGCTATGCCAAGCGGCCTTTGCGGCCGCGAAAGTGATCGCAATCGCGATCAAACATCAAAGCGGCCGTGAAAGTAATTGCGGTCAAGCGCGGCGCCCGCGCACATGCACTGTAGCTCTAGGCAGGCCTGGTAGCACTTTTTGGAGCCCTCTCAAAAAGTCTCGCCATACCAGCGCATGCGCTGGGTCAGGCGAGACCTAAAAATGTTTAGTGGTGCCCCAGCGCCCTTCTAGGGACATCACCCAAAAAATATGTAAGCTGCCTTGAAAGAGCAGTGAATGATAAATGAGCGGCTGTGGCCGCTCTTTTATCATTCATGTTTTGCTTATTTTAATTATAAGGTTTTGCCTGAAATATAGTGTGTTCAATCTAAATATTAAAAGGGGCTTACATTCGGCCCTTACCTTTTATTTGTTTGAGTCCTTGCCACTTACATTTCCTCCATTGCTATTGCCGGCCGCAAACTATTTCATGTTGTTCCATGTGTATTTCCTCTTATCAGTGGCCCAAGTACTCCGTTTCATCCGCTGAACTTCTTTGTGAAATACTCTCTTGATGTAAACAAAGGTCAGCTTTCTAGTGTTCTTGCTTTCCACTGTGCACCTCGGCTGCACGGCACTTCCTGCCTGTTTGGCCCTCGTAATCTCCCCGTGGCTGCACTAGAGTAAAAGCGTCTGTGAAACCAGGAGCAGCATGCTCCGATCGTAACAGAACTCAAAAGTCCCCTAGGGCAACACACACTCACCAGTCCCCCAGGGGCCAAAGGAGGGACCCACTCTAGTGCTAAAGCCGCATCAGATGCCGCACTTGTTTTAAGATGAAAACATCAGCCTATGCAGCTGTGACCCTTAAGCTATTAGTTGTAGGTGCATCATTTGCATGCGTTAGTTTTGCATTAATCAATGCATGGCCCGTGACAGTCTTGTTATGATTAATTAAAAGAAGTGCACTCTCAAATGCATTTAACCATTCATCTATTCCATCCATCCTTTCATACATCCATCTAACCACCTGTCAATCCATTCATCAGTGATCTCCAATGTAGTTTTGCTGTTGCAACGATACTCACCAGCCCCCCCCCCCCCCCCCCGAGGCAACACACTCACCAGTCACCCCCGCCCAGAGCCGAAGGAGGGAGCCACTCGAGTGCTAAAGTTGCATCAGAGGCCGGCGCTTGTTTTAAGATGAAAACGTCAGCCTGTGCGGCTGGGAATCTTAAGCCATTAGTGATAAACGCCTCATTTGTATGTGTTAGTTGTGCATTTGCCATTGCATGGCTCATGACATCATTGTTAAGATAAATTAAAAGCAGTGTACTCGCCAAAGCATTCAACCATTCATCTATTCTATTCACCCTTCCATATATTCATCTAGTTACTCATCCATTCAACTACCTGTCAATACTTTCATGTGTGATCAGGAATGCAGTTTTGTAGTTGCAACTACACTCGCCAGTCCCCCCGGGGCAACTTGCACTTACCAGTCCCCCTGGGGAAACACGCACTCACCAGTCCCCCTGGGACAAAACGCATTCACCAGACTCCCAAGGCCAAAGCAGGCCCCCACTCTAGCGCTACAGCCACATCAGATGTCTGTGTTTGTTTTGAGATGAAAACATCTGCCTGTGCGACTGTGAACCTTAACCATTAGTGGTAAGGGCCTCATTTGTATGTGTTAGTTTTGCATTTGCCAATGATTAATTAAAAGCTGTGTACGCAAAAATCCATTCAACCATTCATCTATTCCATTCCCCCTTCTATACATCCTTCTAGTCACTTATCCATTCAACCACCTTTCAATCCATTCATCCGTGATCTCAAATGCAGTTTTATAAATAAACAAGTTAAGTTGTATAAATAAACAAGAAAGGAAAGGGCATATTATGTGGCAGCATGCCTTAATCATCGAGGCTTGTCTCGAGTCCCATCATCACTGAAAAGTAGGAAAATCGATCAGCACCCCTTCCAGCTGTGGATGCTCTTCGATTCTTGCACAGCTGGAGGGAGCTTCCTTGGAGTCTCTGGACACTATTTACTCCAAGCTTTCTATTAAGAAGCCTCACATTTAATATAAATCTTAAAAGGAGCTTCAGTAACTTATATTGGACAACTGCTCACTAAGCTACAACTTAAAACAAAAAACTGCTTATTATTAATCACATAGGCGAAACCTATTGCATTTGCCAGTTCTTGGTTTTCTCGGTGTCCTGGTCCAATCTGGTATACCCACAGGTTTTTTTTTTACCCATAGGGGGCTGCAAAGAAGCCCTGGCCCCACCCCCCACGGCCCCGCCGGCTCCTTGCAAGTTGCCCCATTTCTCGTGAACAATAGCCAGCATTTTGTTTATTTAAGTGGTGCCAAGGTGCCCACTAGTAGGACCCAAGACCGTTATTGTGGTGGTCACAGAAGGAGCCCCAGGGCCCCCTGTTTCTGCAGAAGACAGCTTGTGTATTTTGTTTTTACGTGGGGTGCCCCGGTGCCCACCCAGAGCACCTCACAGGTGGTCTATCATTTAGGGCTGCAGAAGGAGCCGGCATCGCCCTCACCCAGCAAGAGCTGTTTTCATTTGCTCCCACAGGGTGGGAGCAATTCATTATTTTCCTCCTGCCCGAAAGCAGGGGCAGGTAAAAGTTTGGTTCCCCCACCCGGCGGAAGCTGTTTTGTGCTACTCCCTGGTGGGAGAACATTGCACTTTCCCTCCCCGCACTCTCGGGCAGGGAAATAGACTGTGCCCTGGGGTTGGGCTTCCCTAGAGAATGTACTTGAGTCAGCCCGGCTCAGTGAATTCATAAATGATGTCATAAAACAAGTCATGAGTGATGTCATGAGTGAGGTCATAAGCAGTGCATGGCGGCGGAGCAAGTTATAGGTAGCACTGCTAACTAGAACTGGTGAATTCCTCTGTTTTTTTAGTTTTTTTTAGTTCAGAACGTTAATGTGGTCACTGACAAATTCACTAAACTATAACATTACTTTAAACTTAGTTTTTTTCAGTGAATATAAATATATCTCTAATCCCAACCCACAACTACTCAAGGAATGGGCTGACAATACGAATGCATGCTCCAGGGTCATGCTGATAGTTTCCGTCCCATTTCCCTGCTACCCTGGATTGCGAAGATCACCAAGGCTTATGTCAACTCCCTTCTGATGGACTTTCTTACTGTTAACCAGAGACTCGATCCTTCCCAAAATGGTTTTCGTCCTGGCCACAGCACTGAATCTGCGCTTCTGGCCGTCACTGAACATCTGTGGACGGCCTCAGACGCAGGGCAAACGTCGGCGCTGATCCTTCTGGATCTCAGCGCCCCGTTTGACACTGTGTCTCATGCCATTCTTCTGAATCGGCTATCTAAGGCTGAAGTCACTGGCCGGGCTCTTGGGTGGCTGTCCTCCTTTCTTGCTGATAGGACGTTTCAGGTGGTTGCTCCCCCTTTTGGTTCTGGTGTCTTTCCTATTGGCCAGGGGGTTCCTCAGGGCTCGTCCTTGAGCCCCCTGCTTTTCAATCTTTATGTTCAGCATCTGGCGGATGTAGCCATGAGCAGAGGGCTTACCATGGTTTCCTACGCCGACGACACTCAGTTGGTGGTGGCTCTCTCGAGTGACCCCGAGCAGGACGCCAGGAAATTTCGGGGCGACCTCTCGGTGTATCGCCGAGTGGCTGTCCGCCAACTGTCTTCAACTGAATACCAACAAGGCTGAGGTGTTGCTGGTGGGAGGGAACCATGACTGCTGGAGTGAACTGTGGTGGCCTAAGAGTTTGGGGGTGGCTCCTACCCCAAAACCTGTAGTAAAGAACCTGGGGGTCTGGATGGATTAGCTTCCAGACTTAGACAGGAAGGGTGGCAGGAACTTGTTTTGGCCTGCTGCGCGGGCTCAAGCCTATTCTGGCATTCTTTGATGCCTCGACCAGACAGACTGTCATTCAGGCTCTGATTCTGTCCAGGTTGGACTATGCCTGCTCGCTGTATCTAGGAGCAAACAAATCCGAAGTTCAGAGGCTTCGGAGAGTCCAGAATGCGGCCGTTAGATCACTTTTGTGCTTGCGCAGAATTTGCTCAGTGACCAGTGCTATTCGCCATCTTCATTGGTTGCCTGTGGCCAGCCGAATTGAGTTTAAGGCACTGTGCATTGCCTTTTAAATTCCTGAAATTGGCATCTCCTCATATCCTGTCTGACCTTCTTCTGCCTTATATCCCTACACGATCACTGTGATCTATGGGGCAATTCTTGGTGGTGGTTCCCCGGGTGAGAAGAGTGAGAGCAGGTGGGCGCTTGTTTCGTAACAGAGCTGCTATTCTGTGGAACTCTCTGCCGGCTCATATTCGTGGGCTCTCCAATTATTTTTATTTTAGGAAGGCTATTAAGACATTTTTGTTACCCTCCTTGTAAACTTTGTTTTCACTTGCACACTGCTCTTTTTGTTGCTTAGCGCCGGGACACCTCTTTGCCGAGGCAGCTGTTGCGTTCTATAAACTCGTTACCTTAACATGCTGCAGATCCTGATTAAACATGCGTAGGATAAAGACAAGGAACTAATGAATCAAATCTAGAAACTAATGGACGAATTCAAAGCCGAGTCAGACCAAGAGTGGGTAACAAATACACTGAAACTGGTGGATGAAAGGATCAAGATATATGAAAAATAAGTAATGGAAAGAAAACAACGCAAGTTCCCAGATGAATAAATTGACTACATGTCAGGATGTATCCTGACATTCGCCATAATATTTGACAAAGCTGCGAGTGAGTTGGTAAGGAACAGTACACTCCGATCTATGGATAAAGGAAGGAGTATCTAGCACTGATCTAAGTTCTATCTGGATTCCAATGAGGATTCAGCTGCTATGCAAATAGTAAAGATTTTTTGGGGAAGGAGTACCGGTTAATAAAACAAAACAACAAACGGTCTTTCAAGGGCAAACAGAGAGGCAAAGGCACAGTATCCAAACCCAGAAACAAGGGAAACACAGGAACAGACAGCAACACCGGCATGGGACCACATGGCCAGGGGCAGAAGAAATGATGATTAATTCCAAGAAATCAACATCACATCTTTCTGTAATAAACCTCTCCAAAAGGAAACTCACTGAAACAGAGGGTCAAGTTCTTAGATTAGGGCTATCCTTCTGTCCGGAAGTGCCGCTAGTCTATGCGCAGATACGAGTGGACCTGTACAATTTGAAAGTTTACAAAGTAAATGCCCTGAAAACCCAAAAGAGACCTATACAAACATCTGTCTGCAAGAAAGACAAAGATAAAACTTATTAATTGATGAGATTGAAACTCTTCATACCTTGTGTGAGTTGGGCAACTCTGAGGAGTAAACCAAGTTACTGACTATTTGACCCTAGTTTTCTGACTAATTTACCCACTACTTATGGTATTGACACTGGGGGGCGTGGCTTGGCCGGCTGCAAGATGGCCGCACTTTAGGTGGGCTCTGCCAGCCAAGCTCTATATATCCGGCATAATCCTGCAGGTGACAGCTTCCTGACCGCCTGGTCCCGGTATTCTCACTCTCACCTCGTCCCGGGGTGCCGCTGGACACTTGCTGTACCTCGCTCCGCTGCTCCTGTGCCGAGCTCCGCTCCTGGGCCTGCGCCTCGGGATTGGGCATTCCAGTCGCTGCCACAAGGCCTCTTCGCCTCAGCTCGACACGCCTGGAGCGCGGACACAGTTTCTGTCTCTCCTCGCTGCCGGAGGGGCCTGGTGACTGTCTCGGTCGCCGGGGGCTCTGAGCGGCTGGGCTTGGGGGCTTGTGCGCCGTACCGCCCGGCCTTCTCTGTCGCTAGGTGCGGGCGCCGGCCGATCCCATATCGGCGCCCGCTGGGCCTGCACTCACTCCACTTAGGCCGGACAACGCGGGCGGCCCGCCCCCCACGACTCCCTGACGCTGCTCCTCTCTCGGTGGTGCGCCTCGCGCCCTCATTGGCACCCGGGTGCGGGCTCACTAACTCTATGCTTCGCCACTGAGTACCCGGCTTCATCTTGCGGCCCGCCTCCTTGCCTGGATCCATCTCTGGCCCAGCGCGGCCGTTCACCCGCCTTTGCTCTGCACTTATGCCGGCCGCCTTGGTTTCCGCTGCACCCCCGCCTCTGGCGCGGTTCTGGCGCTGGGCTGCCCTTCCACCGGCGACACCAGGGGCCTCTACACGCCGCGGCTTCATCGGGCGGACCTCCCTGCTCTCCCCTGCTGCCAGCTCCTGCTACGGCCCGACTGCAGCCTGTGTCCTGTGGACTGGGGTGAGTGCCATCACTGTTGGGGGCCGCTGCGGCTGGGTTGGGGGTAGCGTGCGCCACACCGCGGGGCCCCCGCTCCTGTTCCGTCTTCACGCCTCTGCTGCCCCATGGGGTCTGGCCCCGTATGTGCTAGGCCGCGCCCCCCCCTTGCATCCCTGTCTCGATGTGGTCAAGTCACGAGTGGACTCGCACGACAACCGCCTTCTGCATGCCGAGACGAGGATCTCTGACGCTGAGGATGCCGCCACCCAGGATCGTCAAAAAGGCCTTCAAATGAACAAAATCCTGGAGCTAATACGCACTAAAATGAGGATTTGGAGGCCCGCTCCCGAAGAAGTAACCTCCTCATCACGGGGGTACCCGAGTCCATGAATATCTCGAGAATGGAGGATTTTGTGGAACAACTGGTGCATGAATTGTTTGGAGGCGTGCTCTCCCCCGTCTGCATTGTAGAGCGCGCCCACCGCTCCCTTGGCCCCCGTCCTGGCCCTGGATTGCCAGCTCGTCCCATCATCGCAAAAATCCTCAACTTCCGGGATCACGATGCCATCCTCCGGGCGGCCAGGGACAAGGGTGAGGTCCGTCATCAAGGAAACTCCCTGTCCTTCTACCCAGATTATACTCTGGCGGTGCAGGCTGCCCGATGTGAGTTCCTGCCTGCGAAGCGGATCCTCCAAAAGCACTAGATCCCATACTCCCTCGCGTATCCAGCCAAGCTACGTGTCCGACAGGGCTTCAAAACTCTCATCTTCCCTGTCCCTAAAGATGCCCTCACCTTTGCCAAGAAGCTCGGCCGCACCAACCGTTCCACTCCAGCCCCCTCTCAGGACTCAGCCTCCGGCGTCTTAAGTGACAATGATCAACTCCATCCTATTCTGCGTTGCTAGCTGCACTCTGCTCTCCACTTTGGCTTCCAGCCCTGAGACCCTACCAGGCTTAACTTGTACAACACGGCTCTTGGTGGTTTGCTGAGGGGCCAGGACCAAATGGACCTTTGCAAGACTCTACATATTTAGCTATCTGTTGTTAAATTTTGGCTTGGCCACCCTGTTTCTTCGACAGGGGCGTATGCCGAGCTTTCCCATGCCCCCGAGGGATGATTCCCACTTTGGTTACTGACTTATGCCTTCCCAGTTGTGGTTCCCTAGGAAGGGTTTGGGTGATCTCGCAACCTATTTTGGGGGTTGGTGTGGGCGTTGGGGGGGTTTCTCGCTCTGAGGCTAATTTTTTTTTGTTACTTTGCATTTTGTCGATATATTGCACGCTTGACGATGTTGCTCCAGCATTGTTTCGATACACCTTTCTGCACCGCCTTATTTGTTTCTCTGATGTCACGCTTCTGCGCATGACAACTGCTGACACCTTCTCTCCTGTGTTGGGTCTAATGTATCCCCCTCGAAGCCCAGTCTCCTGCCATGGCAGCTCACTGGTTGTCATTCAGCACCACTCATATTGTTGCATTTCCCACACTCTCCCCGGTCGCCAAGCACTTTCCTATTCACCTGTACAAGCACCCAGGCCGCTTTTATCACATTCCTTGGCATTCACACTTTACTCCTTTCATACATGACTGATACAATCTTCTGGACATGGAATATACGCAGCCTCAACAACTGCCACAAGGCCCGGCTAGTACACGTACATCTCCACAGGCACAAGGTTGATATTTGTCTGCTCCAGGAGACTCATCTGCTCCTGGCATCTGCCTCCAAACTCCTTTCCCGGCGCTGGGGAGAGACAGACTCCTCTTTCTATTCTAACTACTCTCGTGCGGTGTCTATCCTCATACGCAGAGGACTTTCCTGGCAGACCTCCCAGGTTATCACCGACCCCTCTGGTCACTTTGTCATCCTTCACTGTTTGCACCAAGCCCAACCCCTGACGATTGCTGCACTATACGGCCCCAATAATGATGACCCAGTCTTTTTTACACAGGTGTGGCACCATATATCATCCCTTGGCCCTGCTGCACTCCTTTGGGCGGGGGGAGGGGGGGGGGGGGACTTCAGTGTCACACTGACCTGGACCGATCTGGCCCTCACGCTTCTCACCCACGCGACGCGGCTCTCCTCAGTTCCATTCTCACTGACAATTCCCTCTATGACGCTTAGCGCCATCTGCGCCCTGAGGCTCGCGAGGGCACTTGCGTCACTGGCACACGCGGCTGTTGGTCCCGGCTAGATCTCTGGATCACATCCCCTGATGTCTTGTCCATGCTCACCTCTGCCGATCACTTGGCACGCACCCTTTCTGATCACGCACCGGTCCAGCTCTGCCTTCGTCTCCCCCAATCTCCTCGGCGTGCGTTCTCCTGGCGACTTCCCCCAAACGCGCTGCAAGACTCCGTCTTCTGCGATGAGATCCAAACAGCTATCACCAATTACTTTGAACTCAACGAGGGTTCTGTGGACTCTCCCTCCACGCTGTGGGAAGGCTTCTAAGTTGTTATTCGTGGAGCATGCATCTCTAAACAGTCCGGAGTCTTACGGTCCATCCGCAGCACACTTGATAAAACTGGAATCGGAAATCAAATCGTTGGACTCCTCCCATGCCACTGACCCCAATCCAGAATTGCTTGCCCAACTTCACAGTAAACATACAGCTCTCTTTCCTGGGCAGGGAGGCTCCAGCACGCCGCTTTGGCGAGGGCGATCACCCCGGCAAAACCCTGGCCAGTCTACTTCATCCGCCTCACGCCGCATCCTACATTACAGCACTTCAGGACAGTGGCCCAGCTCGAACCACTTCGCCCACTGAAATCCAGACGGATTTCTACACACAATTGTACACGGCTGGCTCCACCCCCTCGCGAGAGGTTTTCTAACAGTATTTTGATACCATTCAGCTTCTAAGGCTCGAAAATTACCATCGGGAATTCCTTGATGAGCCCTTCTCTAAAGAAGAGATATTTGCCGCTATTAATGGTATGACCGGTGATAAGGCCCCTGGTCTGGACAGCTTCCCTGTAACTTTTTACAAGACTTTTGCCCCGCTTTTAATACTGCACTTGGCCGCCATGTATAATGAATCATTTGAGAGCGGTCAATTCCCTCCCTCGCTACGCGAGGCCATGCTGACCCTCCTCCTCAAACCGAATAAACTTCCCGAGCTCCGTGATTCCTATCGCCCCCCTTTCCCTTATTAATACAGACAATAAAATCTTCGCCAAATTGCTTGCGTCTAGTCTTCTCCCTCTTATGTCACATATCGCCCGTCCAGACCAGTCTGGATTCATTCCCGGCCGTGCGACCTCCCACAACCTCTGGACCATTTTCTTCGTCCTACACCAGATCAATCCATCTCTCCCTGTGGTTGCTGCCCTGCTTGATGCTACCAAGGCCTTTGTTACCCTTGAATGGCCTTTTCTATTTTCCCTACTCTCGCGCCTCGGATTTAGCCCGGTTTTCATAAGCAAAATCTTGCTCTTGTATACCCTTCCCACTGCCCGTCTCCAGGTCAATGGCCAAATATCCGATCCCATCCCCACTGAGCGTGGCACCCGCCAGGGGTGCCCGCTCTCACCCATGCTCTTCGCTATTTCGATGGAGCCACTGGCAGCTAGACTCCGACAACACCACACCCTGAGGGGCATCGGATTCGCAGCCCGCGCCCTCTTCGTCTCTATGTACGATGTCACCTTATACGTCCGGAACCCCCAAGACAACCTCAGCTCTCTGGTGCGCGAGATTATTAGGTTTGGTGGTTATTCAGGCGAACTGGAACAAGTCAGTCCTTTTCCCTCTCACTGACGCCACCGTGCCCTTTACCCCAGACTACCCCTTCGTGTGGGCGTCAGGCCCTACTCGCTATTTAGGAGTCTGGCTAAGCAGTGACGTGTACGAGTTATGGAGGGCTAATTTTGGGTGCGCGATTGACTGGCTCCAGTTCAAGATTCCCTATTGGAGCCGGCTACCGCTGTCGTTAGCAGGTCGGATAGCAATCACCAAGATGGTAGTGCTCCCGAAGTTTCTATATTTATTCCTTAACGTACCCGTTCCCTTCATTGCTCATTTTTTTCGCAGGGTCCGCTCGCTGCTCACCTCTCTTATCTGAGCCGGTAGGCAGCCAAGGATTGCTTATGACACCCTCACCCTTCCGATGTCGCGCGGTGGTCTCGGTGCTCCTAACTTTTAACTCTACGCATTATGCGCTCAGGCCAGCTTCTTGCATTTTTGGCTTCACCCCACTCCTTTTCAGCCGCACGTGGCTGTAGAGGCTGATCTTGCTGCCCCGTGGCCACTCTCTACTGCCCTGTTCGCTTCGGCCACACTCCCACACACTGACATAGACAAGGTCGGGACCCTGCGCTGGGCCTGGGAGGGACTCCAACGCTTTTCCGGCGTTCCCATGCTCTCAGCAAACACGATGCCTATCGTTCGACATCCGGCGTTCCCTCCTCTTCAGCCCTCTGGTATGGCTAAACATGCCTCCCGCTTAGGTTTGAACACGCTAGCGGATCTCTACCCAGGGAACACTTTCTTCTCGCTCGCAGACGATTACGGTCCTATGGACACTTTACTTTTTTTATCAGCTTCGGGCGATCTGCAGGGAGTTGCACTCCTCGTTCCCCCAGCCTCCTCCCTCAATGGCTGCTCTTGATTCTCTGTATTCGTCCTCCTCTCCTCGGAAGTTGGTGACCAGGCTTTATAGCCTCTCGCTGGCGGCTACCTCTCTCTCCACTGATCGTGCGCGTGTGGCATGGGGAGTGGACCTTGGTATTGACATCTCCTAAGCTGACTGGCTTTATTGCTGTAACCAGACTAAGCGTTTGTCCCCCAACAATCGCTTGCGCCTTATCCATTTTAAATATTTGCATAGTCTTTACCAAACTCCCATTCAATTGCACAAGTTGGGGCTCGTCCCCAGTGACAGATGCCTGCGCTGCTCCGCTCCAGCGGCGGACTTCTCCCACCTCGCCTGGCTATGCCCCAAGGTCTCGGACTATTGGCGTGAGGTCTGCACTGCTATTTACGAGATCACCTCCTCCCTGGTTCAGCCTGATCCCCCCACTCTGCCTCTTAGGTTTTGTTAAATTCTGCCCAGACGCCTCCCGTCGCTTGATTGCCATGCTGCTGGTTCTCGTGCGACGCAGGGTTTCCATGCGCTGGGGTCGCACACCCAAGTTCACTTGAGGATGCCTCGCGCTGCCAAACCTTATTGTCTGAAATCTGGGACCTTATGCCTGCCAGATCTCGTCCACTCGACATATGGGGATCCTTGGTGTCATACCTCCTTGCCCGCACCCCCACGAGCCCTGTGCCCTCTCCCGTGCTCCCCGCTGTCACTGGTCCGCTATCAGCTCTCCCCCTTACCCCACTCCCTGTGCTTGGGCCTGCTCCTCTCCCCTCCGCTCTGGTGCCTCCCATAACTTAATGTCTTTTATCCTGTTGTGCCTGACGACATATGTGACATGTTGTAGCCATTTGATGTTTTATATACTGGGTCCACCTTATCATCTTTCATTGTATACAAGTATATGGTGCTACAATTCGGTGCATGTCAGTAACCTGCCTTTGCAATTTTCAATAAAGGTTTTTTGAAAATTAAAAAAAACAAAAACTTTTGGTATTGACCCAAGTACTAGCATTGAGACAACTTTTTAAAAAAACATCTAAAGATGTCCCACAGACACCAAGAGAGAACATAGAAGTATTTTGTGAAGTGGTTGCGATGCGGCCCTCCGCTGTTGCACTAAGGCTTGGGCCCACGCTGTGAAGGAGCGGCCCCGGCTGTACGGTGTGCCCCGATCTGCTGCCTGCGGACAGTTAGGAGTCTGAGATGACCGGGCGGCAAAAACATAATGAAGACCACGCTGGGCAGACGCCGAGGTGTGCCTAGGGCGCTGCCGCGATCGTCGCAGGCGTCGCCCAGCCCCAGGACTGTCAGAGGAGAAGTGGTCTGCCTGGGCCTGTATCCTGCTTAGGCGGCTCCGTCCTACTTGCGGGCTCGGTGGCTGCAACTCTGTCTGGGAGAGGTGGGGCGACCGACGACAGAGTCAGACGAGGGGGTGAGGCCGTTTGCTGCACAGAGGGGGGCCGTGCACTGGGGGGACGGTTGCTGTCGCTGTACCGGGTGACCGGACCCTTCCCTTGGGGCGCAGAATTAGTTACATGGACCCAACCGCACCCCATGCATAGTCGGCGATTGATGGACGCGGCCGTCAACCTGGAGCTGTGGAACCCAAGGGAGCCGAATATCACTATGGAGGAGACGGGCGGCCTATGGAGGACTTTTGAGCCTGCGGTTATCATGAGTGTGGTGGAGGCGGACAGCTCTGCAGTGACTTGAGGAGCTTCGGCATGGGATTCCCCTCCCTCGGTGTTATGGACATAATTGTTGCTGTTGTGCATCACCCCCAGCAGGACAATACCATATACAGAGCTCGTGGGCACTGAGGTGTGTGGCGGTACGGGGGCACCCATTAGAGGGTGGAGAGGTGTGGGCTTGCGGAGGCAGCCAGGCCAGGTCGTGGTGCGGTCTGTGTGTCTACTGCCTTTCCACCAGCCACCTTGCCTGCCTTGCAGAAGACTGTCGCTGGCGTCGACATTTGGGAAAGACACTCCCTTCTTTCAACTACAACTCTGTGGCAGCTGATTTACACCAGACCCTACGGCTAGACCAGTCGAGCACCTAAATGCGGAAGGATTGACATACACGGCCCTAATATCCCCACTGAAGATGACTAGGAACAAGCCCCAAAACACTAAACAGAACACAATGGATAAATACACGAGTGCTGGGACGACCGACCAGGTGGGTCAGGCTTCTACCACACCAGACAATGTGACGCTACTGGCTGCAAAAACACAATCCCAAGACGCACTGGAGGCCAAAATTGGGGTGGTGGGGTCAGATGTCATGCTGATCCGCCAGGACCTCCGCAACGCGGTCAATTGGATAACAGAGGCGGAAACCAGGCTCTCGACAACAGAAGACACTATTACATCCCTCCAAAAGAGACTATCCACACTGCTATCCGTTACCAACGGCCTTGCGACCCGAGTGGAGGATGCAGAGGGTAGAGACTGCAGGAACAATCTCCGATTCGTTGGCTTGCTGGAGGGCTGCGAGGGCAAGAATATGGAGCAGTTCCTCACCATCAGGTTGCCAGGTTGGCTTCCCCCGAAATCATTATTTCAGTGTTTTGTTATAGAACGAGCGCACTGTGCCCTGGCGCAAAAACCTCCACTGAGATCCAGGCCGCGACCTGTCATTGCCAGATTCCTGAACTTCCATGACTGAGACACGATCCTAACCCAGGCCAGACTGATGGGAAAGCTCCAGTATGACTCACAAACCATCTTAATTTTTTCGGACTATACGAAAATGGTGCAGCAGCGCAGATAGTCTTTCACGGTGGCCAAGGCCCGACTTCGAGACCTAAAAATCCAATATGCTTTGCAGTTCCCGGCCCGGCTACGAGTCATATACCAGTCACGATCCATTTTTTTTGATACACCAGAGGAAGTCTTCGCCTGCACAGATGAAAGGGAAAAACTCAGGCCGTCCACCCAACTGCGTTTCCAGTCAGAATCATCATCAGGAGAAGCCACTAATAAACCTGTGGAACAATGGGAAATCCAGCCACAGATCATGCTCGCGACACCACTCCAAGACACAAGAAAAATCCTGCTCTCGAGCAACCGAGATCCGACATGAATCACACCCACCAAAACGGGAAGAATGAGAACATAATGGACGTTATCTATGATTGGCTGATGGTAGACGTTGGGGGTCTCAGGAGACTCCTCCCCTCCACCCCCCGGAGCGGACACTTCTCTTCTCAGTATCTGAGAACTCCACGCACAGTTGGGACAGTTCAATGGGGATCCACGGGACACGGACTTTGACAGATGCTTCAACAGGTTTGAGGTATTGGGGAGGGGGGTATGGGTTTGTTTAGTTTTATTGACTGTGCTATGTCATGCTTTTCTATCTTCTACGCCGACATCTCCAGTATCGAGTCCTGCCATGATGTAAGGTTCCACCCTCTGCATTATGGTGGGATTGGATAATAGACAGAAAATAGTTGGAATATTCGGGGAGGGCTGGATAAGATAGAGGGGGGGCCATACTTCGCCAGGCAAAATGCATATCGGCAGATGTCCTCTTATTACAGGAAACCCACCTGCTTGGTACGAAGGTGCCATGTCTCTCGTTTTGGTTACATACAGGTTTTTCATGCAGGGTTTACTAGGGGCTCACGTGGGGTAGCAGTCCTGATCCATCGGAGCGTCCCATATACATACATCAAGTCATGACCTGAGCCCCTGGGATGCTACATCATTATTGCCGGCACAATTTTCGGGGAACAAATTGTAATAAGCAGTATATATGCGCCCCCTCCACTGTCAGAAACATTTATAGAACGATTGACCAGGATCATGTTGGAAACACCCAAAAGCCTCTCAATAATAGGCCGATTGGAATGATGTTGTAAATCAAACCCAAGATAGATGGCGATGGGGACGATGCGTGAAACAAAACTATAGTCGTTTGTAAGCGCCATGGGTTGGGTGGACACATGGCGGCACCTCCACCTGACCGCACAAAGGTTCACATACTACTCAACAGTTCATGATTTGTTTTCCCGCCTTGACTATATCTTTGTACCAGCAAGCTATTATTACACAATAGCGACGGCGGACATACTGTCAAGGGGCTTGTCTGATCACTCCCCTATAGTGCTGGAGTTGAGGCTAGGGGTAAAACGCATGTCTACGTGGCATATACATGACCCAAAATATAAGACACACATGCACCAGGCATTCATAGATTACTTCAATCTCAATCTAGGTAAAGTGGATTCAGCAGAGACTATTTGGAAGGCTGTGAAGCCAACCATTAGGGTAATCGATATATCCTACTGCGTGGCCCAGCGTACGAAA
The DNA here is from genome assembly GCF_964204655.1 of Triturus cristatus. Classification (NCBI taxonomy): domain Eukaryota; kingdom Metazoa; phylum Chordata; class Amphibia; order Caudata; family Salamandridae; genus Triturus; species Triturus cristatus. The sequence continues at coordinate 656,908,155 of NC_140583.1, forward strand.
CGTCGGGAGGGGCTGATCCAGACGGAGGCACAGCTCATAGATCTAGAGGAACGCAGTAGAGGGGAGGGTGGGAAACAGATACCCCACCAGCTGCTTCAGATACAGCAAACAAATGCTAACACATTGTGGAACAAGGGTAGGCAGGGCTGGTTGGCCACCCGCAGCAGAATTTATCAGTGGGGGATAAGTCAAGTTCTCTTCTACATCATCTGTGCCAATATGCACTTCACCCACCAACCACGCCCTGTATTCCGAGCACAGATGGCCAAATTCTCACAGACCCGGTCCAAATTGCATCTAGCTTTGCAGTCTATTACACGGAGCTGTAAGCCCCTCAAGATGCTCTGCCAGAATCCACGATACAGCGCTTTCTGGACGATCTGCCTCCAAAGACTCTCACAGATTCAGCGCGTGCAGATCCAGACGCACCCCCCTGATGAGTGAAGAACTAGGGGCGGCTCTTGTCAACTTGCGCATGGGCAAAGCGCCAGGCCCTATCAGTTTCCCATGCAAATTTTAAAAGATATTTCAGTCCCAGCTTATAACACATTATATTGTGGTAGTAAATGAAGCATTTGACGGGGGCAGGCTCTGACCCGATTGGCGGCACGCCGAAATTGCAGTGCTCCTCAAGCCGCCCCATCACGCTTTTGAATATTGAAGCAAAATGATTGGCCAAAGCCCTCGCAAATCGTCTCCTGCCACATATGGCAGATTAGGTACACCCGAACCACACAGGTTTTATGCCCCATCGAGCTACTCGACATAACATTTGACGTGCTCACAATGCAGTGGCAGCAGTTGACCATTTGGAAGGCTCGGCAGTGCTATTATTGGCAGATATAGACAGGGCATTTGACTCGCTGGGTTGGACATATTTATTCGCCCTTCTGTCAAAACTCAATATCGGGCCTTGGTTTCTTTCATACATCCAGCTACTGTATACAGATCACACTGTCTCAGTTAAAGTGGCGGGTGCGGTCTCTTACCCCTTCTCTATAGGACACGGTACTCGCCAGGGATGTCCCCTATCCCCATATTTATTTGCATTGGCCATGGAGCCCCTGGCCTCCTGGGTCAGAACAGATGCACAGATTAAGGGTTTCGAGTGGCCGAGAGGGATTTTAGACCGGATTTCCTTATATGCGGACGAAGTTCTCTTCTTTCTCTTAGAACCTTGTCGGTCGGGACCTCGGCTACTCCGCATAAGGCAAATAGTTGGGGAACCCTCTGGCTTATACCTGAACACCTGCAAATCTATACTGTGGCCCCTGCGAGGAGAATCTGAAATGTCAACCTGGGCAGAAGAGGTAACACTCGCCACAACCGGGTTTAAATATCTTGGGGTATATCTATCTTCCAGCCCATCAATTTTATGGGGGAGAAGTATCATCCCCATATGGACACGAACCCAGGCCGAAATGAAGTCATGGGCACGCCTGCCTCTCTCGGTTCTCGGGAGGTCGACAATTTTCAAGATGGTGTCGCTCCCACGCCATCTTGATCAGTTGCAAAATTATCCCTTTCGGATCCCACCCCGTGGTTCCGCCAAATTAACTCGGGACGGAGTTGTTTCCTTTGGGCTGATCAAACTGCTAGAGTTGCGCATAAGATTTGCTTTCAGTCCACATACTGTGGGGGATAGAAACCCTGATATTCAGTCATACTATACAGCGTCACATCTCTTGGTCTTGAATGATTGGTGGAACAGAGTGACCCAGTCTATCATGTAGAACAGTGGCTGATCAGTGAAGTGCTGCCTAACGACTAATCTCCCCACCATGTTAGACTCCCTCCGAGATAAATGGCAGACAGAGCTAGGTCCCCTCGACAATGACGATTGGACGGAAGCGTTAGAATCCGCACGGTGTGCTGCAATAGCCTCACACTTACGACTTATTCAATTTAAATATTTACATCGCACCGCTTTTTCCCAGCCACAGACTATAGAGGGCAGGGCTGATCTCTTCCCCTACATATCTCCGTTGCGGTGAAGGCGAAGGCACCTTCATCCATACAGTTTGGCAATGCACTGCACTCACTAGATTTTGGCAAGGTGTCACAACCTGCCTGTCTGAAGTATTGGGCTGGGATATACCCCTCTCGCCAAAACTAGTTCTACTACATATCATATGTTCCTGAGTCTTACCCTGGCCAAGAGAGACATAGCGAAGGCGTGGATTGGTGTATGGGCCAAGAGCAACCTATATTTAAGGCACGGGGTTGCCCACAGAAACCCCCAAAACTTGGGAAACGTAGGGCAGATTATAGAGGCCTAATTTTGGAACCCTCACCACCACTAACTACAGATGCAGAAACACTTCGATAATGAGAGATGTATAATGAGGATCGTAACGTGGACTAAATCATGTGTTAGTAGACTTGATGAAAGTGATGTTCATGGTACTGAAAGGTATACGGTTCCGAGACGATGTTTTTAGGGTTGCTATGTTTTCATTGATATTATAAATACTGCTTTATTGATTTGAAAGTCATCAGACTTGCTGCTATATAACTGGCTATTATAATCTGTAAATAGTTTGTAAAAAATGAAGTAGTTTTGCCTGCTGACCTAATAAAAATGTGTTTTGAAAAAAAAATTAATAATAATCCCCAGGACGTTCTATCGTCTCATCTAAAAATAGTCTTTTTGAAAAGACTTCTATTTACATGGACTATTTCCTGTTTTCTTTTTTGACCAGTCTAAACGTCTATGTGAAGGACAATAAAGATTCTATTCAGAAAACAAAGTATCTCTATTGGGAGCAAACATGCTGGATGGCGTGTTTGGATGTATGGAGTATCTACACGAGTATTATACACACTGAGTGTCTCAATGTTTGTAAATGTTTTCTAAGAGCTAGAAGTATTAATTATCTGGAGAACACACATATGATCTTGAAAATGATTGAGATATGTCTATCTGAAAAAACAATTATGTTTGAAAATTATTTTACAGGGGACTGCGATGAGTATCTGCTTCGCCCCCCGCTACGCCATTTTGGCGATGTGATTATGGGAGGAGCAGGTGCTCTGGGGCAGTGACCTGGCATTTTGGACTGAGAAAATCCATGTTTGGCTGAGGTACATCGATGATATTTGTTTTATATGGGATGGTGATGCAACTGAGCTGAATGCCTTTGGATGTGCCATTAATGAGAATAATTTGAACTTAAAGTTTACAATGCAGTATAACCAGAACACAATAGACTTCTTTGACATCAGATTGAAAATTGTAGATGGAGTATTGAATATGGAACTGTTTACAAAAGAGACAGCCAGGAACTCCCATTTTACATGCGTCAAGTAGTCACCCACCCAATTTTAGATTGAGTATTCTTTTCAGCAAATATCTCTGAGCTAAAAGGAACTGTAGTTCAGAGCAAAACTACTAGAGGGTGAAATGTGAGATGACCAAAAGACTACTAGCCAGAGATTACCCAGATAGGGCCTTAAAACAGGCAAGTACACGAGCAGACAAAAACAAAAGATCTCAAACTGGCACAGAACGGTGGAGAGGCGCCTCGTGGACCCACATGCAGTGCATACCCTACTCTACGCGACTGCGTTGCGGGCGGCACTGCCACCGGTCACTCCAGTGGTGTTTCGGGTGTGGAGCCGGGCTCTGCGTCATATTGGCTGGTGGGGTAGGCTTACCCGGGAGACCCCGTTGTGGCAGAACGGGCTCCTCCCTCAGTTGGCGACCCTCTCTGGATTCAGGGACTGGGACAGAATAGGTGTCTCTACGTTGGGATCGGTGATCCAGGGCTGTGTGATGAAATCCTTTGAGGTCTTACAGCTTGAGTATCAAATGCCCCGGACGCAGTTCTTTAAATACCTCCAGCTGCGCCACGCCCTCGCCCCTAGACTGGAGGGTCTCCAATCCATTCCTGAATACAGTCCCCTTGAGGCCCAGGTGTTTATGGGGGATCTCCAGGAGAAGAAAGTTTCTAAAATATATCGGTCCTTGGTGATTCATGGGGCCCCATCCCTGCAGGGTCTGCGGGAACGGTGGGAGACGGATGTCGGGCCGTTGGACGAGACGGACTGGAGGGAGGCGCTGGCCTCCCCCCGTGAGGCTTGTATAGCGATCCGCCTGCGTCTCATCCAATTTCGGTATTTGCACAGGGCCTATTACACGCGACAGCAGCTGTGGCGGGCGGGTCTTATTGCCTCCCCGAACTGCCTTAGGTGTGGGCGGGAGGCGGGGTCTTTGGTGCACACGGTCTGGCACTGCCCTGCAGTGTATAGGTTTTGGGGGAGAGTGTTGGGGTGCTTATCCGAAGTGTTGGGCTGGGATCTCCCTGTGGACCCCCGATTGGCGTTGCTCCATGTTATGGCTGATATTGGGGGCAATATCTATAAGCGCCACTTGCTGCTTCTGGGCCTAACGACAGCCATGCGGGATCTAGCCCGTGCGTGGAAGGCCCCGGTGGCTCCCTCTCTCAATGTTTGGAAACGGGGTCTAGATTTCAATATGGGTCTGGAGCTACCGATCTTTAGGGCGCGTGGGTGCCCTCGGAAACACTTCAAGATTTGGAAGCGGTGGGCCGATTATAGGGGCATTTTCCTTGCACCGGTCCCTGAGGATGGAGATTTGGGGCCTCCTTGAATGCCATGCGTGGTACGGCATACTAACTGTGTGGTGATGGTTCTGGTGGTGTCTGGCGGTGGTGCGGTCGGGGGGAGGGGGTTGGGCGTTGGGAAGGGAGGGGGGGGGGTTTCTTGATCAATGCCGTATGAATAGCTCTTCATTGTTCCTCTATACGACAAAATGTCAAGTGTTGTTGCTATTTACTATGTGGCAGTTTCCCCTGGTTTGTCAGGGGCCTGCAGCCCTTGCCTACTTGATTAATAAAAAGTGTTGTTAAAAAAAAAAACTGGCACAGAACCTTTTTGGTTCATTACCAAATATACTAATATTGCAGAAAAACTCAAAAGGATTCTAAAGAATAGGTGGGATATCTTGGCACAGGATCACATTTTAAGGGATAACATTGGAAGTATCAAAAGAACACTTCTTTGAAGCAATTTAAGGCCTAAAGCAACCAATTGGCTCAAACAGAGTAAAGGCCTGTATCGCTGTGGCCAATGCAAAGTCTGTAAATATAGCCCAAATGTCCAAGGGATTACCTTACAAAGACTGAATAGGGCATGGCGCATTCCTAAGCTGATTACTTGTAAAACTGATGTCGTGGTATATGCCATCACATGTACTTGTGACAAATGGTATATCAGTTCAACGACATTCCCAGGTAAGAACCGTATACCAGAGCAGTAGAGAACCATCACTAATAACGACCAAAGTTACAGCACTGCCAAACATTTCAATGAGGCACACAATAGGGACTGGACGCATGGCATTGATTTAGTGCCTAAGCACTTGAGAGGTGGAAACAGAGCTAGAATCAAGATAAATCTCACAAGTTGTTTTTATCACTCTGATGGGGATGAAAGTCGATGAGGAACTACACTCACATCTATTATAGGGGTAACAGAGATAGCCTTTCGTATTAGAACTGTTTCTGGTGCATGTTTTACTTTTTATTTTGTTGTGTTTCTTGTGATTTTGTGATTTGTATCAGTACAACAATGTCAGAAAACAGAAGGGTTTAAGAAGTGACCGGCTCCCTCTGGGTTTAGTTGTTATATCTATTTTAAATACATTCTTCTTTTCTTCACCATGAGTTTTTATAACGTGTATAAAACATTTGTTTTTCTACAGGATATGTGGGCAAGACACACAGACCAGGATTTAAGGTTAATTACGATAGAGACAGTTAATCTGCACTGGAGATATATTCTACATAGCCGTGGAACTCTTCCTCCCTCTGGGTGAGGTCAGGGAAGTGAGAGGAAAACCCAGCACAGTGAGGCAGATAAACTCATTTAACCAGATGACCCAGCCATCAAAAGATTACAGAAATAAAGAAAGGGACCTTCCCATGACACCCGTTTTAAGCCTCACAAGATCTAGTTGGGGCAATACTAGCAGACCCATATGAGAGAAACATATGTCCGACTATTAAGCTACGTGTAGCCTCACGGATGATTGAATTGGGGTATCATTTATAATGTTATCCTTTAACAGATTTTGCTCGGCCCAAAATCTGGCGAGTTACAGCCACGGAAATTAATTCTCAGCAGGATGCTTATTTCCTTATATTTTAGTTTATTTGTATTCACATTATGAAGCACGTTGTCCAAATATAATTTACCACAATGATTAATGAATAATTGTGGAAATTCTTTACAGGTACATACCTTTAAACAACGAGTAATTAGATAGGCTTCTGTATATGCTCTATCCTCCTGTAACAAAAGTATGGATAACAGGCTACTTTCAGCCCTATAAATAAAAATGGTTTGTTTTCTGTTGATGAAGATGATTGTACAATGTTAATTACATCACTTTCTAGACGAGTGAGAGCCTAACTACAGATAGGAATTGTATTTTATGTGCCTGCAATGTGTGTTTAACGGCAGATAGTCCTTTCACTGTTTTGATTGGCGTCCCGTCTAGTCTTCAGTGGTTAAAAGAGCGACGAGGTGGAACATGGGTCATGTGATCAAGACCACGATTTGGTTGAAACGCGTTGTTGTTGTTTGCTGCCGTATTAAACACACTGAAAAACGCTGATCCAGTGGCTCGTTTCTCCACCATGAGCTTGGTGAGAGTGCATATGTGAGTGTGCATATCTATGTATGTATATAGATATACACACACAGATATACAATGAGAGAAATGAGATTACCAGTCTAATATAATTCACCACATTAAATGTATCATCAGTTCTGAGGAGAACCTTTTAACCACAGGAGGTTTGAAACGAGTCGACAGAAATTCTTAGGGAGCGTCTTGCAAGAACATTACAGTTTAGTGGGCTATTGTACAGAATGATCATCTCACAATAACTAAATCATTTTGGAACCCCCAAGAGAAAGTAGTAATAAGAGGTTCAGTGCAAGGCATAACAGTGATTGGTCACCACTGTGCCTTGTTAAGAATAGTTGACTTGTACTAAGAGTACTTTATAAAGGTTTGTTTATTAATGTGAATTAGAGAATTTGAAGTTTTTAGGTGTTTAAATTCCTGTTCACTCAATTCACAGTTTATCACATTATGTTATTTGTGTTGAGCACTGATGAATTCAATTTAGTTCTGTGTTACACGATTATGTACATTAAAAGGTTAAAAAGTGTACATTCAATGACATGTTGTATGTTTTTCCATCCGCAAAAAGTGTTTTTGAAAAGAATTAGGAATAAACACAGGGACCAAGCCAATTCATTTACTTGACCTTGTTTAATGAGAAATTTGTGTTTAAAATAATAGAGAAGATCCATTTTTTTGTACCATTGAAAGAGGCCCAATCTAGCTGGTTAAGAAGGGCCCTACCCCCTTATACGTTAACTGTCAGAAAGTCGGCATTTCTTGTCCCAACAATTGTGTGCCTGCAGCCGGTATCCTGGGTCACAAAAATAGGTGTAGCGGACCGCTGGTCTTTGTGTATTGCTCCCAGACAGTTAGACAAAGGGGGAATAGGTGTTGGCAGCACACTCATAAATAATTTAACACTAGTCTTTTATGCCCCCAGAAAATTTGGGGCCAAGCCAGGGATGATACAATCAAAATAGGGAAAAAGAAGCTGTGATCCAAACGGCTTCCAGCTAGTCATAAATAATCAAGGGAGAATGGATCACTTGTTGCTGGCACCAGGGTTCAGGTGGTTGTGTCTGATATAGGTAAAAAACCCTCAATCACGTCAAGATATGTATGGGCGGTATATCTTGGGTCTCCGCCTTTAAATACGTGATAGCATCATCATTGGGTTTATTCCATGCATCCTCCAACCCGGAGGGAACCACTGAATTCTCCAGTAGTGATCAGGGAAAAAAATGATAAAATAAAAAAGTGAGGAGTGCTCAAGTGAGTGATTAAAAAGAAGTGTTCCTGTATATGTATCATATACAGGAACCAGAGTCAGCACAAGTCGTAGCGGACCAATGCGTATTAACGCTGCCTGTATCTTCGTACGGAGCTCGTACTGCGAAAATATCAGGTACTAATCCTGACGAAGTCCATCTGAATTGACATTGGAACTTCTACATGTAATTGATAAAAAAAAATTTTTTCAATTCACTTTATTCACCTGAGGTCCTGAAGAAAGCTCCCTGACCCTCCTCTGGGCTTTACAAGAGCTGAAACATGTCGACCGATCACTACGTTTAATATCGCAGAGGATTCATCACACATCCTATCTGCAATTTGACCTTTTTAATGCTTCCCCAGCACCTATCAGAATAAAGACTTTTTTATAGGTAGCATGAGGAACACTTCTTTTTAATCACTCACTTGAGCACTCCTCACTTTTTTATTTTATCATTTTTTTCCCTGATCACTACTGGAGAATTCAGTGGTTCCCTCCGGGTTGGAGGATGCATGGAATAAACCCAATGATGATGCTATCACGTATTTAAAGGCGGAGAACCAAGATATACCGCCCATACATATCTTGACGTGATCGAGGGTTTTTTACCTATATCAGACACAACCACCTGAACCCTGGTGCCAGCAACAAGTGATCCATTCTCCCTTGATTATTTATGCCAAGCCAGGGAGGCAGTAAATTCTGTAGGGAGAGGACTCTGGAAGCTTCTCCAACGTTAAAGTGGGCTCCAGGTATAAATATTGGACCCTCAGACCAAACTCTTCAGTACACATCTGAATCTGTGGAAGACTCAGAAGGAGGAACTGCTGTGCTGCTCTGCTGCAAGAAGCATGCTAATCTGCTGCCTGAGAGAGAAGGACAGAAGCTTCATTTTGAATCCAGGACTACCGGAGTGATGCCAAGGGCTAGCTAGCTGGCCTCCTTATAAGAGCCTCAGGGACAGAAAAGGCTCCAACCACATTTGAACCCAGCATCTGGACTCTACATGCTGCAAGTCTTGTCCACCAAGTGGTGCCACCCCAGTCTTGGGCCCTTGGAAGTGGGCCTGTAGGTGTTCTGCCAGCCAAACTGTGGTCTTTTGATCAGAACTGATGCAGCGCAATGCTTCTCTTCGCAGCTCCGCATCAGAACCGTCACAGGGCAACGTATATCCGAAGCAGGACCTCGCAAAACAGCACATCTGAGGTGCTGCTGTGCTACCCATCCTCAACGCAGGATCTCGCAATGCTCCACAACCTGGATATAAGGTACCTTGTTCAGCGGGCCTGACTTAGTTCATGTAGCTTGCCTCATCGCGGTCAGATTGAACATGTTACTTTGTCCCATTCCGGGGTGACCAGATAACCATAGTTAGCGCTTTGTGCTTCTAAGCGCCGTTTTTATTGAAGTCTTTAAAATTGCATATATCCAGTTCTACCGATTGGATTTTTGTTGTTTTTGTGCCAAATAATATTACATTTCACTCTATTTGTTCTAAATTGGTGTGGGATTTTTCTTGTGTTGTCTCTTCACTTTATTACTGTTTGAAGTACTGCATGAAAATTTCAAACATTGCCTCCCAGTTAAGTGTGACACCTTTGTGCCAAGCTACCAAAGTGTTAAGCGCAGGTTAATTTGGTGTTTGCTTGTGTTTCACCCTCACAAGAATTGTGGTTGCTGCTTGAGTAAGCTTTCACTCACCCACCTTAACAAGTAGTCCGATTATATATCTCCAACATCACAAGGTTGCCCCCAAGGATGAGCCACGACAGGTAGGTGATATTCACAATTTATTCGTGAAGGCTACTGTCCAGAATGGCAAAGACCAACATCAATGTTCTCAGCTGCCAGACATGTTTCGAGTATTCTCAACTCTTAATCATTGGCTTTTCTCCGTAACGAGAGATGGAAGTGTGTAACCAGTAAATATACCACCCCAGCGGGTGTGGTCAAATGCATGGCTTTATGGTATTCGTAGTCACACATAGTATAGCTCAAGTGAGTCCATCTTCAAGTTACGGTAAATAAAATAAAATAACAACCACAGTGGGGAGATGGACAGTTTTGCTAAAAACAGGCTGCTTGCTTCTGCCTCCACGACAGGACTACCTCCCATATGTGGAAAAAAAAAATATATACATACACACACACACACACACACACATATACATACCTACATATATACATACCTACATATATATATATACACACATACCTACACATATATATACATGCCTACACACATACGTAGACACACACATATACACATACCTACACACATACACATATATAGACACACATAGATATACAAACATATATTACCTACTGGCGGTCGCCAGTAGGTAGTTATAGTTAGGACCCTGTTTCCATAGGAAATCCGCAACATTCTATTTTGAATAACTTTGGCGCCGGTCGACGAATCCTCGCGAATTTCTCAAAATAGGTGGGGCGCTACGCTCCGCTCCTACCCTGAAAGTCTCGGGGGGATTCGTCAAGCGGGGGCTGAGATAAAAGGGGGGTCCCAAAACGCGTTTTTCCCATGCATTTTTCCATAGGACCTTTAGACAGGGCTACAGCCCGAACGGCTGAACAGAATTACTAGAAATTTGGCAGAGAGGTAGTCCTCAGGTCAAGGAAGTGCCTTTTGTAGGCTTGTTGTAAATCTGTTCAGTAGATTCTGAGAAAATAGCCTTTAAATCAATATATATATCTGAGCCAGCTTACGGTACGCTTACCGTAAGCTTACCGTACGCGTACGGTGGCGTGCGCGAGCGCGATTCTGATTGGCTGTTACATCTAAGTAAACATTCGAATCGGTCGAAACCAGGAAGCGGCGGCCGCCATTTTCTCTCTCGCACTCTGAGGGGGGGGCAGTAAACAAAGGCAAAAAACATATAAAGGGGCTGTTTAGACAGCGCCCATGCACATAGCCATGTTAGTTGAGTCCTCAAAGATCCCCTAAGGCCAAAAACGGTAAATTTTTATTTTCTGAAAATTTCGCCGATTACGCTTACCGTACGCGTACGGTGCGCTTACGCTAAAATTTTTAATAAAAAAAAAAAAAAACACTGCATGGCGTGCCCGCCTTGCGTGTACGGCACTAACTGCGTAAAATGGGCGCGCGGTGCGCGAAGCGCACCGTGCACGCACGGAACGAACTGCGTTAAGTGGGCGTGCACGCCACAAATGGCGTAAAGTAACTTAGCATTTAAAAAAACGTACAAATTCACTGAAAAAACCATAGGTTTCACACACGTTATAGTTAGGAATTAGCATTTAAAAAACCTTGCAAATTCACTGAAAAAACCATAGGTTTCACACATGTTATAGTTAGCGGAAATTTTACTGATAAAAAACCAATGAAATTGCCCCGTTATAGTTAGTGCAGGCAACTATAACTCACGCGACCGCAATCTTCTGCTGATGACATATGTGTCTTTATGAAAAAAAAATATTTGTAATATATGTATAGCTAAAAATGTATGGAAGAAGACATGGGCAAATAAGTGTCTAAATACAGTATTAGCATCAGCAGAGGATTGCGGTCGCGTGAGTTATAGTTGCCTGCACTAACTATAACGGGGCAATTTCATTGGTTTTTTATCAGTAAAATTTCCGCTAACTATAACATGTGTGAAACCTATGGTTTTTTCAGTGAATATATATATATATACACACTCACAAATATATACATAAATACATATATACATACATATATATGCGCACATATATACACATACACATATATACATACACATTCACAAACATATGTATACATACACACAAATATATATATACACACACACACTCATATATACACACACACATATATACATACACACACACATATATATATGCACACATATATATACACACACATATATATACACACACATACACACACACACATATATACACACACATACATATACACACACACACAAACAAACACACATATATATATATTTATACACACACACACACATACATATTCATTTCATGCACTTCAAGAAAGAGGTACTATGTCTCACTTTCCAATCCCTGAAACATATACAGGTATACCACCCTTGTACATCACATGCTCCATTTTACCCAGATTATGCAACTTGTATTTGCTATACTAAGTAGTATGAGAGAGCAAATGAGCAGAGGTACCGGTAAAGCATGTAATTAGATCAACTCAATTTTGAGGGGCTAACATTTCAGTCTTCTGTTTTCAGAAGAGTGGATTTAGAGAAACCAAGGTATTTTGCAAAAACTGACTCATTATTTACAAGCACAGGGGCATTGTCCCACCAGAGAGACCGGACATTAAGTTATATGTTCATGCACCCAATTTCTCCAAAATCTGAGATGAAAGTTACTATACGTTGAAAGGTAATTCTAAAGAATACTTTAAAAGCTGCACTTTCAGAAAGTTATTATGCTCTTTATTCTTCATTACAAATGTTAATCCCCAAAAGTAGAAGACTTCTTAAACTTACATCAGGTCCTCCTGTGGAGGCGGTGTGGGAAATCCTTCTTCCTCAGGAGAGGGTGGTATGCAATCAACATCATAATCTTCTCCCAGATATGTGTGCGGGGGGCTTACAAGAAACTCTTCATCCCGTAAGGGACTCAACTCAGTTGGCTCCTCCACTTTGCTATTTTGTGCTGTAGATGAATTCTTCTCAAGATCACCTGCAAAACGAGAGCAAAGTATTTTGATGCCAGGGTTTGAACAAAAGTACAGTAAACATCCAGCTTATCTCACAGGAACAACAAGAATAATTGTAAGAAAAGGCGCAACATGCCAGAACTGTAGGAGTAAAATAGTAAGACATGGAAAACAATCTCAGAAGGACTCCAACACTAACACTACACAGCATACAAACCCCAACAGTTATCATTGTAGAGATAAACAGCCTACCACACAAACCACAGAGACATCTTTGGCAGAGAGAAAGCACTAGTAATCTCAGTGATAAGAGAATTATTCATGATCGGGATTGCACAAAGAAACACACCTGGATAGCATGCTTGGATTTTCTCACATTAAATACAACTGATCATAACTTCAAACTATGTGGAATAGCACAAAAAAACACAAAGTCCGATAACAATTCACCAGACAAATGAGCCACAAGCCCACAAAAATATAGATCTCACCTAAATGTGAGATTGCTGAGCCTACAATCTTAGCAAAGTACTATAGTGCCACTGGAGACATGGTTTAGGCAGAAGAGAGTAAGATCCAAACTCACCTGGGAGCACTAAGCCGAGAAAACCCACAATCCACGTACCTTCCACAGATCCGCAAAATCCCTACATGGAACACCACTGTGTGGGCAACCCTTAATTTCCTACCTACTCACTCAGGGCAAGAATAGTCTGCAGATCTCTACACTCCACATGGAGACTTCTCTATGATTAAACCCAGAACACTAAGACACTAAGAAGCTAAGTAACTGTGAACACTCTGCTACACAGAAGCCCTGCAACAATCCGTACCACGAAATCTACTCCCTAAATATATCAGAATTCACTGTGTGCAGGGCCTTTTTCTTTCCTTGTGGTTCTAAACTAATAATGACTAATGACCTAAAAAGATGTTATCTCAGCATTTTTCCATGTGCCCTTCCTCCCTTTACTGTCTTTTATTTCCTAGGATATGTTTAACTTCAGTTATCTTCATCTTTACCCACTGAGCAACTTAAACAGGTGCATATTTCTCTTAAGCAACATGCAATCCACATGCTTTTCTTTATCCTGATGGCACACATTCAGCATTTGACCAGACTCACCAAGAGCAGCATTATGGTGGTCAGCAGGCAGGGCCAGGGTTTGTCTGTCGCAGGATCAGCTCAGAATTCCTTTGTTAGTCTTCTGTTACTATATGGTTGGGGCAATTAGCCTGTTACTGCTAGATCTGAGGTACCATGGGGTTACTTTACAGAGATAGAGAGGGCTGCCTCCACTGATGAACTTTGGTATGTTGCATAACACTTGGAAGGTGATTCTCTGGTAAAGCACGAGCAGTGCAATAGTTTTAGGGCAGGGTAATGTGGACATGAAACCCAGGTTTAAACAGAGCCACACTTCCTGGTTCTGTATACTGTGGAGTTTTCAATTTTCCTTGTTTGGTGTGCCTATGAAGACTTTGTTAAAATAATCTAATCATGACAGTACAAGGGCTCATGCCTTTGATCTTGTGGGACGTGGCCATCTCTGGGAGCTGTGATATCTTGTGAGTATAAAGTAAATGTTCTAAACATTTCAGTGTATTTGTGCCTCATTTAACTGAATGCATGTGGCCCGATCAGCCATATTCAGAATCACTTTTCAGCAAGAAAAACTATCTGCTGATGTTTTCCAAAATAACATGAGAAAAAAATATCCCAGGGAATTTTAAGGGACCTGTAAATATGTACAGCTACAGTGTTGCAAGAGAACCCCAACAAATGTGAGGTAAGAGAATCCTAGCCAACAACCTGTAATTAGAACCCCAACTGCTGGTTTAAAACAACCTAAGGGGGCTGGATGTATGACATGCTCGAAATGGCTGCTCTCTAGAGCAGCTGTGTGTGAGTGGTGATTAAAACAACAGATTAAATTAATGAAAGCTATCGCGTGTGGCAATTTATTGACCAGCTCAGGACCACGGATTAACTGATTTTGTTGGGAGGTCTCTACGTTAACTCACAGAAGACTGATCAACATGGATGAAAGTCCCCGAACGCCTGAGGCCACCTGCAACACTATTGCTGAGGACGATGCTCCCTCCCTGCCAGTGAGGTGCTGGTGATGTGGAGAGAGGGAGTGCACAGCTAACCCTGCAGGGTTTTGGGGTGCTACTGCTACGGATGCCACCATACCATTAAGAATCCTCCTGAAAACAGTGTGCAGCAGGAGGCAGCATACTGTGCCCGACAATTGATGAAGGAGGGAACGAGACCAGGAATTTGAGTCCGGCACACAGGAGATGACATGGGCGGGTGTGCTGCCCAGTAGTCTCTGCTGCATGGAAGAGCGAGCTCTCCAGGATATGCCATGTTTAAATTAGGAAGGGGGGGTGGGGGGGGGGGATAATACTTTGATGGCTCTTCCCCACAGCAAGGGAGCCACCATTTTTTCTTGTTACCCTGCATTTTACACAAATAATGAAGGGCCTCCATCTGCACCAGTGAACACTGCCTATTTCAATCTAAGGTACGAGGGGACTATGTAGTCATCCAATTGTTTAATAAACAAACAAAAACTGAAGCAGGAGAAATGAGAATAAGGAGAAGCTGCTAAGTCAGGAAATTAACAAGCCTGCCCACATTCTTTAGGACAGACCCACACTAGTAAAGAAGAAATAGCACACACTATATTTATTGAAACAGCAGTCTTTCGCAATTTGTCCTGTGAATTAACCTGGGTGCACATAAAGACGTCCAGTCTGATGTCAGGGACCAAGGCTTCTAGGCAGCTAATTATTTTTTGAGGTCCTTGTAAACACAGTTTTGTTAATAAAGATTAATGTTCATTTTCCACCATCTCATTTCCTGGCTATACAAAACAAGCATTTGCAATGCAATAGGTCTCGCAGTTACGCGAGTTTAAGCAAAAGGCATTGTAAATGACAATGCCTTTTATTTATGTTTTTAAAACCAAAACAAAAATAAAAGGCATTGTTATTTGCAATGTCAATAGCTCCAACTCGTGTAAATGCGAGACCTATTGCATTGCAAATGCTTGTTCCAATGGTCCGATCAGAAGGGGTGGGGTAGGACACACATCTCAGCGCTGATTGAGGCTGTCAGCAATTACACAGTTTATTGACCTCCGCTGACCAGGTATGTGGCTGCTTCACAAGGGCAGCTGGGGAGGGCCTAGACACTGTGTGGGAGGAGGGGGGCTGGAGAAGCGAGGCACTGTCACACCAATGCAAGAGCAGGGAAAGAGACACAGTATAGGAGAGAAGCGAGGCAAGACTAAAGAAAAGACCAAAGAGGGAGGAAGAGAAAGAAAGCCTTGGGGGCGGGAATGCGATAGAAGAAAACAGGAAAGGTGGAGATATATACACGAGTAAGAGGCGAAAAGAGGGATTTAGGGGGGAGGGGGGGGGGGGTGTTTTTCCGAGCACTTTCCAGCGGTACTTCGCTACTAGCAGCCAGCCACTATCAAGTGAAAGCACGCATTACGCGCTCCATATACAAATAACGCCCGCATTGTCCAGCGAGTGCTGGGGGCGCGCTGCAAGTTCAAGCACTGCCATTGTCCCACATTCTTTACTGAAGAAAATAGTGCTCACACAGTAATTAAAGCATCCCGTGATGTAATGCCGCAAGTAAATGATCCAGTCCGGGTGGGCGGGGCCAAAGGAGACAGGGTGGTAACAAGGAGGGACTAAAAAGCCTCACTCACAATCCAAAGCCAGCATTTAGCATCAATGATGACGCAAGCCGTTGGAAAGAAGGGGCGGAGCCTAGACTACTTCTGAAATTGGCTTGAATACAAGAACCCTCGCAGAGCGAGCAACGCGTGTGCACTGCAACACTAGGAGAGACCTAAAACGGGTTGCCATGCCCTTGGACGGCCTGCCACACTTAGATACCAGGTGGGAGATCATTATAGGCCAGCGGTTTCAGGGAAAGGAATGAGAAAGGACCTTAGAACATACTTACCCACTTCTCCAGAAACACCTGCTTCAAGTTTACAGCTTAACTACTTACACGCCGCATATCTCACTGCTCCCACACTGAACATCATGATGAACACTGCTGACTTGAGCAGCCCTTGATGTGCGGAAGTTTATGCTGACTTTGCACACACTGTATGGAACTGCCCAGTGATCACTAGAATGTGGGCGGCGGTCGCAGCAGAGTTAGAGAGAACGTTAAACAAGCATTGGCATAGCCAATAGGTCTCGCCTTTGGGATCTTACAAGAGAGCTAACGCACTTGACACCCCCATGAGGATTGTGTGAGACAGACTGTGGATTTCGGGTGAGTCAAACCTAGCGTATCAGAAAATGGATGTGGAGTGCAGCTGAAAGCACAAAGACCAAGCGCTCCATGCTTGAAAGTGCAAGAGACAGCCTGTTTAAGTGTGGCAGAAGGCTTGTTTTTTATTTATTAAATAAGCCGAATAACAGCGCACAATCTTTTCAGAGCAGGGGCAATAAGGCGAGGGGTGACAGGACTTCTCTGAGCCGCCAAACCCTCCCTCGCTGTATCTGCTAGCAATAACCAATGACCACGGCTGTGCACCCACTGCAAATATAGTTTTTAAGAACGCATTTTAGCACATTATCTTCACACAAAAGTAAAAATGTTATTCACGTTCTGCTGCCGTTTCTTAGAACTTCTGACGTCGGCAGATAATGGCACCAAGGCAGATGTAGACGAGGGAATGTGCCGAGGATCACACAGTTTTCTTTTTAAACTGGAATGCGAGCGTAGGTTTCTGGTTGTGTTGTAAGTCAACCTTTAGCAGCCTGCGCAGTCGGTAGAGGAGTCAGGGAAGGACAGACTTCGGGGGTTATGCTTTCATTCATGCCCTCTCATCCACACCGGTTTGTTTTGATAGCAAATTGAAGCAATGTATTTATCTGTAACATGGCTTCAAACAGGTGCTACTGGTCTGGTGCAGAGATGAATGCGCACACGGATCCGCATCATGGGTTTTGGAATACGTGACGCCGGGCGTGCTCTGCTTGGAGGGATGGTAGAATTGAGTCATGGGCTCCGCACTGGCGGGGGGCCCGGCAGGGTGGGTGCCTGGCACTCTGCGGCTAACGCCTGCTGCTGCCCTTCATGATTTTACCCAAAGAAATGTGGTGGCATCGCTCAAAGCAACATCGTAAAAAAAAATCACATGGGTATTTTACGATGTTGCTGGGAGCAATGCCGCCGACATTTTGCTTTGGGTGAAATCATGGATGGGGGACAGGCGTGCGGCCTCCATCATTTTATACAATGGGGGGGGGGGGGTGATATTGAAGGCACGGTCAACAAGGAGGAAGGGCGGGATATTGAAGGCACGGACAATGGGGAGGGAGGGCAGGGGGTATATTGAAGGCACGGTCAATGGGGAGGGAGTGCGGGGGGATATTGAAAGCATGGACAACGAGGAGGGAGGGTGGGCAGTGGCAAGAAGGCACCAAAGCACGTCCGCTCTCTCCTGCAGGCAAAATGACATGGGAGTGACCCACGGGGACTAGGAATACAGCTGCCATTCTGCTTGCCGCTGCTCACTCCCGCAGGCAAAACGCCGTGTGAGTGAACATTACAAAAGAGGTGGGACATGCACCCGCCTATAGCCATTTGGTTGCTTTCATTATTGAAAGACACACGCAAAAGCCAATCGAATGTGTGGGAGGAGTCCGACCCACACAGAGTAGACACAAGAAGCCTCGCAGAGCAGCGCATGCGCGTTGCTAGGCTCAACCTAAAAAACAAGGACTCCATACTGCAGTGATTTGCCTACTGGATCTGTACAACAGAAGTCCATAACGCAAGGCTGACAACAGGTTTCTCGATCTGGCCCTAGGTTTAGCCGGTAGGGACATTGTGCTTCATTGTAAGTGTCCTGATGGTTCACCACATAGTACCTGGAAAAATGAGGTGGAGAAATTGGTCACTGGCAGAAGAAGTTGCTTTGAGATTAGGAGAGTATAGCAGTAGCTATAGGAAACCCTTAGCGGAACAATGGAAGGAAGAAGTGGCAAGCTTCTTTGAAGAGAACTACCCGTCCAATAACAGCAGACGGGTGAGGCTAAGTCTTGACACCGCAGCCCCGGCATTTGGGGATCATATGATGGTAGCACAAGTTGCCTCCCCCTCACAGCTTCAATGCATGCATTCGGTACTGGCTTGACTGTCCCCCCTCGCCCCGTCTGCTCACATCTATCTACAAATACACTCAACACACCGCTCACACACAGCTACGACTGGGATGGTTTGTTCATTTAGTATGGTTAACACAGGCCTTACTCCTATTGCACTCTTAGGCAATACGCTTATAACTATACCATCAGAATTATCTACTACAGATATGTGCACTAGGTGATTGCTTGAAATAAAAGTAATGTTTCATGGCTAACAGTCTGTAAATGACAAAATTTAATAAAAAACAGTTAAAAAAAAAGACAAATGCTTATTTTCAGGGTAGCACATGTAGGCCATAAAACTAATTTACTAGGCATCTGGTCTGGTTGCACTAACAGCTAAAGAATTGTGGCATGTGAATATGGCACTGTGTGAATGATTTCGCTCTCTCATTCTGTGTTTTCCTTTTGATAAAATAGAAGAAAAAGTTATCTTTTCCATGATGGTGTTTTTTCCATTATATAAACGACAGTGCTTTGGAGGAAGCCATGTCGGAGACGTTCACGTAATGTTTCAAATGTTCAAGGCTTATGCTGCCTACAGCCAAAACTGAACTGTTCATTCATTTTTTAATTGTTTGTTTGGTAGTGCAATGTTATTTCTTTTTGTATGTAGGTGAGAAATACTCATTGTCTATTAATTTAGCAGGGTTTGTTAGTTTAAGTCTGTTTTATGAAATACAATTTCTGTAATATTTACTGATTTTTGTCATGTAACTTTTATTAGTACGCTCCATGGTGCCACTTCACACAATGCAAAGAGTGTGGTCTACTCTTCAAATCCTATAAAATGTGTTGTTTTTGGGATAAGTGATAGAGCTTTTATCCAATTAGTCAGCGGCAGGCTTCATGCCAGCCTTCTTGCTACTTTGATACTTGGACACTTTCTTTGATTTATGATATTGAATACGGATTTAAATTGATTAACCAACTACCATTGGCCTTCTATAATGATTCTTAATTCTAAATCAACATTTATAGTTTGGACATTGAATTTTGTCCTATGTGGATCTTCCTGTGGGTTTTACTTTATTTTGCCTTAGTCACTTGTCCTTTGGGATTCACACAGCCATGGTCTTTATAATTTGATAGTTTTAAGCACCGACACCCACTTCATTAAAAGGGAGACATCTCGAGCAGGAGCTCCAAATATGGCCACCGCAAAAATGGAATCAATGATGTAGGAACTAAAGAACATTCCAGCTAAAGATTGGAGCTCTTCACCATGAAAACGAATAAAAAAATCGAATCACTCCAAGGAGAGCTCACCACCTTGAAGATTTCGCTTAAGAAATCGGAAAAAAAAATAAACGCTCTGGAAACCAAATTCATGAAATCAGCTGATTGAGGTTACGAATTATGGAACATCCATTTTTAGGGTCACAGAAATGGAAGAGGGCCAAGATATGATCCATTTTCTTTCAACTTTCATATCAATGCTGCTGGAACTGGAGTTTAGCCCCTTTCTGGAATTAGAAAGAGCACACAAAATTCAGATACTAATAAAGATCTCAAGTTACCCCGACCAATGATAGCATGCCTCCAGTGGCAAAGACCTGTAAGCCTAATATTACAAACATCTTTAAAACATGAACTATATAAGTACAAGACTCAAAGAATCTCTTTTGCAGCAGACGTTCTTATTAGATCAATATGATTTGTAAGAAATTCCTAGCATTAAGTTCCACCCTTGTGGAAACGGACATTAGATACGGTCTACGGAACCTGGCCAAGATGCTGGTGACCCTGAATGGGAAAAAGATGAGTTCTAAAACCCAGAGGAACTGGAAAGACTGTTGGAAAACCTGAAATAGAGGCACAGCATGCAGTCTCTAAAAGCATATGCAGAAAGACTTGCATGAAAACGGACGTTGACTTAGAATTCCAATAGTCGGCTCCCCTTTCGGTCAAATGACTCTCTCCTTCCTTTCCATCGTCTGCATGCTTTCTCTCTCCGAGCACAGCCTACTCTACGCCACAAACATGTCTGCCATAAACTCCATTATTGTAGCTCTACAAATTACCATACCTCATTCCAAAGATCACCACTTCTCCTTTAAAATTCATATCTCTGCAACATAACAATACTTAATCTCCTGTAGCTCATCTATTAATGGCGCAACCAAAGCATGAATTCACATATCCTCCCTCTCTCCCACTAAAGATCACACCTAACTCCTATTAATTTAGGCTACCACAGTGGTTCTTAACCTGTGGTCTGGGGGAGTCTTGGGGGTCCGAAAAGCCTACTCAAGGGTTCTGCTATTGCTTCAAAAATTAACTAATATTAACAGAATAATAAAGTATAAATAAATAAAATATAAAGATGAAAATGTTAAAAAAGTTCTGTAAACATAAAGGAATTTGAAAGTGGAGGCTAAAATGTTAGTATACTCAGACTGTTATTATTGTATGGATAATAAGTGACCTAAATTGAATTTAGAAACGCTCCAACTTTCCAATTAAAATTGTGTTTTATTTATTTTATATTGGTTTGTGAATTCAATAAAATATATCATTTGTGTTTTTTTTGCTATTTGTCATTTTGTGTATTGTTTTGCGGTTCAAATCATTGCAAACTCGTGGACTAGGCATGTCTAATCTGTTCCTCTATCACCTTGCTTCTCAACTCCTTGTGGCCCACGACTGGTTTAACACGGTGGTTGGACCCGGCCTATAAGCTAGAACTCAAGACGGCTAGGCTTCCCTATTCTGCAAGTACTGCTATACAGAGCCCCAATCCCCTCCCAGATGCCCACAGTTACACAAGTTGTACTCCTAGCCTGGCGTGTCGCCTTGCACCATGTGCAGTGGAATGCCAAATTCACGCAACAAACCCCGCTATGGTACGGCACCTGGCTGAAAGAAGTGCCGTCGCCCGCCTGCTTACGGACTTGGGACTCCATCGGTATCTCCCAACTATGGGACGTGTGGTCGGGGACTCACGTACGCTCCTTTGCCAGCCTACAGGAGTTCTTTGCCCTCGCAAATTCCCAATTCTATGAATACCTTCAGCTACGGTATGCCCTCCAAATCCAGAACACCTTCCAGAGTTTAATCCACTTAAAGCAAAAATCCTAATGGGTAACCTAGGAAGTAGAGGCATCTCACAAATTTACCACACTCCCATAATAAATTACCCCGGCTCACTGTCACCTACGGACCAAGTGGGAGGGCTGGATAGGAGCACTGGAGGAAGAGGACTGGCGTGACGCCCTGATGACTCCCCACTAACTCACTATCTCCTTCAGATTCAGACCCATTTAGACTTACTACCTTCAAGTAGCATATCTTCCCCTCTTACGCCTACACAGAGCTGGTCTCAGGACTCATGCCACCTGCCCCAGATGCGCATTCGCGTCCGTGAACTTGTTCCATATGTTCTGGTCTTGCACTCCCCCAAACTGATCTTCCTGGGGATACCGGAGGGTGCCGTAGGTACCAGAGCCGAGAAGGCCTTCCTGAGTACAGCTCACCTGGTCGCTAAACGCAACACTGTAGCAAAATGGATGAATTCCCCCGTCCCTACTATCGCAAAGTGGAGACGTGGAGTTGACTGGTGCACCCAACAGGAGAGGGTGGTGTTTGAGGCAAGAGGTTGTCCCCAAAAATATGGGCGGGTATGGGGGAAGTGGCTGCACCTGTGACCCACAACACTCACAACGTAGACCAGAAGAGAATCAATAACTCATCTATGCATAGATCCTTGCTTGCCAGATTGTTCGTCTGTATATGTGTAACTACATATTTACCTGGTGCCTAGATCTTGTTAGCCACCCTGTGGCAATTAAAAAACCTAATAAAGTTGTTTATAAAAAAAAAACTCAATGCAAACTCTTAGGCTGGGGTCCCTGGCTTCCACTAATAACTCAGTGGGGGTCTCCGGGTCACAATAATCTGTCTTCCACTAATAACTCAGTGGGGGCTCCGGGTCACAATAATGAATCAGTGGAGGTGCCCAGGTTGCAGGAATGATTAAGTGGGGGTCTACAGAAGTTAAAAGGTTAAGAACCACTGGTCTACCACATAAAAACTGAAGTAAATGCATGGCATGGTTTCTTTAAGAGCACAAGAACAAAATTACTTTCAATTAGGTTATGAAATTCGCTATCAAATTTTATATCCTAAGTTATAAGAGAGTTGTAAGTGTTTAGCACTTGGTCAAAATCTTTCAGGAAGTGGGGTGAATAATGCACCAAACGTGCAGGGACAGAAGATTAATAGCAATGTGGAGGCTGGCAAAAAAACACTTCTTCAATGTTCTTCATTGAAAGCGAAACTTCCATTTATAGGTCTTTCAATTTTTCCACAGTAAAATGCAACCAGAGAAAATTGTAGCTTTTTTAAAAACCAAACTGATGACTATGCTTTAGATAAGCTGGTCTCAGGTTCCAACAGTGAAAATTACTGAGGGGCACTGAAAGACAAATCACATTGGCAGGCTGTTGCATCCTCATAAAACTTCTATGCACCAACTGAGCAAGGTCTTCATGAGAACTACGTGTTCTGAAATATAGAAGGGTTTTCAAAATATATGAAGGATCAGGTTGTCTTGCATTATCTTATTGAGCATCACGTAATTGCTTTAAAAAAAAGATCAACCGACCAGTGTATGAGTAAAGTACATTTCTGCACTTTAAAATGCAAGAGACACAAGGCATATCCTGTTTGCAGCTTACCCAGCAGAACTGGATATTTTCCAGCTGACAATCCTTATCATATGTGAAATGAAGCTGTGAGAGGCGGTGATGACCCAGTATCTGAAGCCTTGCATTACTGGTGAGCACGACTACTGGACACTGAATTCCAAGCAATTCTGCATACTACTGTCATCTTTGATTGCTGAAAAGGAGCCAACATAGATCCCAAACACAAGTGTCCTGCAGGTTAACCAAGGATTAGACCTGACATCCTTTGTGTGGTATTTCCCTAAACTTTTTGTCTCCACTGTTTGTTTCGGTTGGTTTTAGGGCTCAGTGCACTTTGCCACTGCTAGCCAGTACTCTCTCCATCAAACATGATAAAATTGGCTTACACCTAATTGGCACACTTAATTTACTTGCAAGTCCCTAGTAAATGCAACTACATGCACCCAGGGCCAGTAAGTTGAATTCTACTGGTAGGTCTACAGCACTTATTGTGCCACCTAGTAGAGTAGCCTTTTAAAACACGTCTCAGGCCTGCCACTGTAACCTGTAGTGCAGTTTAAACTGCCATTTTGACCTGGCAAAATACACCTTTTGCCAAACCAAACCTTTCTTTTTGATACATAAAAGCCACCCCTAAGTTAGGCCCTACAAGCCCAATGGACTGGGTGCATGGTATTTCAAAGGCAGGACTTGTAGGTACAAGGTTTATATGTCTGACTCGTGAAAAACTCTTAAAATTGTCATTTACTACTATACGGACACTCGAATGTAATTTAAAATCCTATTTATTTAAAAGTCAGATTTTAAGTCACGATTCTGAAAACGCCACTTTAAGAAAGTTGGCATTACTTGTCCTACCCACCTGTGCCTTCTGCTAGTGTCCTGGGCCACATGACTGTGAATGGCTCTGTTGTTTGGGTTTGTGTATTCCTTCCAACAGTGACATCAAAGGTTCTAGGTGTGGGCAGGATGGGCCCTATCAAAGGTACTAGGTGTGGGAAGGAAGGGCCCTCCTGCTAGGATGGCTGTAGTGGGAGCTGTGCCTTTCCCCCATACACCTCAAAGGTCTTGTCTCCAACACACAAAGGACCCTGACAATTGTCTTTTGTTACCCCAGACTTCTTGGAGCCTTGACAGGGGAAGTGAAGAACTTTCCATAACCAGACGTGGGGGTAGTATGGGAAATTCCACTACTTTAAAGGCTGGCACCAGGTATAAATATTGGACCTCCAGAACCACTCATCAGTACACTTATGGACATTAAAGAAGAAGGACTGCCATGCTCCCCAGAGGACTCTCCTGCTGCTGCCAGAGGATTGCCCTGCTGCTTGAGGACTGGCTTACTTACTGAGAAAAAAGACTGGACCTACTCCCTTCATCCTAGGCTAACCTGAGTGACTCCAAGGGTCAGATGGCGGACCTCCTGCCTGAGCTACAGAGACGCAACAAGTTTCAGTGGCCTCTCTGCAAACCCAGCTGACCTTCTACAATGGATCTGTCTGGACCTGCAACCAGACCGGCCTTTGCTGTAGTGAGTTCCCATTCTCCAAGAGGGGTATCCTCAGGTCCTGCACCCTTGGCTGGCATTAGCTGAGTTCCTCCTGTGAAGAAAGGAAAAATCCGGACGTTTTGGGCTCTACGCATCTGCGAATGGGCCTGTTTGCACCAAGACTCTGCCGCCGGTTATGACTGCCAACACGAAGCTCTGGTGAACCAGACTCTTCGTGCTATAGCAAAAGCCAGCAAAGACAAGATCTCTGCACTTTGCGCTACAGCAACGACTGCCCGTGATTACCGCCAACATGAAGCTCCAGCAACGATCGTGTACAACACCAGCCTGGATCTTCCTGCCTCACTTTGAGAAGATAAAGTTTTCAGCGAGACTAACCTACTCACTGTATTTGTTACACAATCAATTGTTGTCTACTTAAACCTCTGACTTCCTCGGGTCTAGCACGACCAGATGACTGCGAGTGGTGCTTTGTGCTTTTAAGTGCTATATTTACTGAAAACCTTAACATTCAATATATCCTGTTCTACTGATTTAATTTTTGTCATTCTGGTATAAATTTATTTATTAAAATGTACACATGAGACGCAGATGGCCCCTGATGAGATGAAGCTGGTCTCTATTGATCTCGAAAAAGCGTTTAATACGGTGGACTGGGGATATCTCTTGGAGATTCTTCGAAGATTGGACCAGGCTTTTGTAGGTGGGTCAAAATATTATATACGAACTCTGCGTTGCGTGTGTGATTGGGCCAATTTAGGTCGGCACAGTGGCTGCTGGGGCTTGGCACGTGGCAGGGATGTCCTTTGTCGCCGTTGCTGTTTGCTTTGGCTATTGAGCCCATGGCGGTATGGGCAAGGCAGGATTTGGGTCACTGGTGTAAACAAATTTGGAATGTCAACCACCTTATCTCATTGTATGAGGATGATGCGCTATTTTATGTCACGTTCCGCATGAGGCTATACCGAACTTATTGAGGATGGTGGATCAATTTGCGGTTTATTCTGGATTACGCATCAACAGGCGTAAGCCTTTGGCGTTCCCTCTGGCAGGACTGAAAGAGTGTGGGGCAGAGGAGATTCCTAGATTAGGTGTGAAATGGGAGACGGACCACTTAAGATACCTGGGGGTGCAGGTGACACACAGGGACGCTAAGTTACTTCAGCTGAATATAACCAGGGCAGTTGAGTCACTGAGGCGCTTTGTGGACTTTTGGAATACGCTACCACTGTCCCAAAGGGGTAAAATAAATGTGGCAAAAATGGTGATGCTGCCGAGATGTCTGTATGTCCTGCAGAACGCGTTGGGTCCAGCTGAACTCCCTACTGGTGACCCTATTTTAGGCGGGGAGACGCTGCAGGTGCTTCTGAAGAGGTAGGAGGAGGAGGGGCTGGGGGTGCCTAGATTTGATTTTTACTATTACGCGACGCACCTCCAGCATGCAGTGCAGTGGTTGGATGAGGGTGATAATTGGGAAAAATGTTTACTTGATAGCTGAGTGCAACCAGGTGATCTCCCTGCGATTTTGATGGAGGGTGCTGGGGCAAGTGTGGAACTAACATATGTGGTTAGGCAAACCGCCTTCCTGTAGCAGAAAACTGTGGCGCGAGTGTTGGGGCTAGCTCCTTTTCATCCGGAGTTGCCCATTTGGCAGTTAGCTCAAGTGCGGAAGATGGTGGAGAACATGTCCTTCCAAGCTTGGTGGGAAGGTGGCTGCCCGGTTTTGGCACATTTATATGTAAATGACACCTTCCTTACCTTTGGGCAGGCATGAGAAGGGTTTAACTTGGGTCAGGGGCAATATCTTCAATACACAGGCCTGATGGAACTGGCCAAGGCTACATGGCCCACCTACCCAGGCATGCCCTGGACCTCTGAGACTCTAGACATATTGTTAACGTGTGGCGGCGGGTGTAGACTGGTGTCCTTGTTGTACAAGGCCATGAGGTTGGATTCGGGTCTCTGGCCTGCAGGGCATGGGATGCTTGGAGTGAGGATCTGCAGGTACCGTTGCCAGAGAAGGATTGGGTGAGGGTATGTACGCAAACGTGCAAGTTGTCTTGCGATGCCCGATTGAAGCTACTGCACTATAATTATCTGCAGCAAGTGTATATGACCCCAGCGAAGCTCCAACCCATAGATCCCACTCGGTCACCTGAATGCCCTAGATGTCACACAGCCCACTCGGGGTTCATGCATCTGGCGTGGGAATGCCCAGACGTACATCCGTATTGGCTTGCTGTGGTGGCAAGGCTCTGTAATGGGGTGGGGATCTCCATAGAGGCTACGCCTGAACAGTGCCTCCTGGGGCTGGTACCGGAGCGTAAAAATAGGAAAATGGCTACTAAGCTACTGCAGCTTGCGCTGGTGTTGGTTAAACGGAGGGTGACCATTTTCTGGGTGAGCGGGTTCCATAGTTTGAAACTTGGATGAGAGATGTGTGGTGAGTGGTCCCTGGCGGAGGAACTGCATATGAAAGCCTGCCGTAAGTATGACAAGCTAGAGGAGGATATTGCGCTATTGAGAGAGAGCTATGCAGGGACTTGTTGCATCTAACGGGGACAAGCAGCAGCAGCATGTAAGCTTGTGGTGCGGGGGACAAACCTGTCTGTATCTGGTGTTGGTTTTTCCGCTGTGTCAGTGAAGTGTAAAGTATATCGAACTGTGCAATGTGTTCAGGACTCAAATGTATGCAATGGAAATAAGTCACTGGATAGTGCCTCAAAGGATTCTGTGTATGACCGCTCAGTTTTGGTGTGAAAATTCTGTAAATAAAGTTTTTTTTTTTTTTTTTAAATGAATTAAATCACTCTCTCTAACCCAAAGTCGAGCACTTGACACATACCCAAAACCTGCATATCTAAGCAATGGGGGGTGACCCAATGGTCTAACAAGTTTACCACTGGTAAAACAGGATTTTCTGTCCCAAGACAAAAACAAATAAAACACTCTTCTTGCAGAGCTAACATGACCAACCTCAGGAAACTCTTCAAAAAAGTAACTTTTTGATAACTGGGCCTCAAGATCAAACTCTCACCTGAAAACACACCTATGGCTTACAAACGTAAAAGGATACATTGCGCTTGAATTGACATGCAAATACTCAATAACACAGCTTGTTAAATATTCACATTTGTATGCCTATAGCACCGGAAAATAATTTACAAAACACTAAATGAACAAATGGGAAAAGTTCACCTTTGCTGTTCGCTTCTTGAAATTTACTGTCCCCATTAACATCACAAGGGTCACTGAAGGTCAGAGATTCTTCAGGTGGCACAGCATTTGGATGTTTGCATTCTCCTTTGACAACAGAAGCTTCTAAACAAATCAAGGATCTGTCACTCATATCCAAGGTCTCTGAAGGCTTATCATGTAACAGCGAGCTGTCGGATTTAGCAGATGCAAATTGCACATTAAGTTGACTGGTTTTTCGTGTCCCTTGGCCAGTCAGTTTTGTAGAAGGAGCATTCAATATCCATGTTCTAGATACATTCCTTTTGCAGGCAGTGGACTGTGGAGGGGTTTTGTTAACTTTTGCTGTCTGGATTTTCTGGGGTGGTGGTAAAGTTTTGACACTGTTCTTTTCTTTCCATGAGGTGTCAAAGTCGTCTATATCATCCCAGTCTTCCAAACTAATAACAGAGGCAATTGATGAATCAGGATCTGTCCTTTGAGCCGTGGACTGTACTGACTCAAAGGGGATTCCTTTGTTCTGTGCTGTAGAAACCAATGGTGTGTCATGGACAGGCACTTCCAAACTAGGTGTTGCTGCAGGTTTGAACTCTAGGTCGCTTTTCTGTGCCTGGGCGGTGGGCTGGAGGAAACTGCTGATTCGACTCTGCTGCGGCTTGGGCTTGGTTAAAGATGGAAGACATTTAGAGACTGGCACCTGTTCAGACACATTTACATTCTGGTCCTGGAAAACAGGAAAGCGTGTGACCTTGAAAATACTGCTGGATGTAGAGACATCAGGAGAGGACTTCTTCTTAAAAGTGAAAGTTCTGAAAGACAGATAGGCATACCCAATATGAGAACTATACTACATCGTCATCACAAAGAAATGAATAAACAGAGAATTCCAGTAGCTTCCAGGGTGTTTACCAAGGTTGTATGTGATTTCACAGAAAAACGATATCGTGGAACGCCATTACTGAGAAACCATTTCATCTAAACTGTTTAATGGACATTTTCATTTCCTTTTTCGTAGAAACAAACGTATAGAATGTCTTTTTGGTCAAAAATGGCTTTTAAATGCTTATGTTTTAAGTGTAACTACAATGGCTGCAGGTCTCTCTTCCAGAAACAGTTTTGTGGGAGATAATTTATTTCAGTGCTTACTTCAGGGCACATTATTTCATATTTATAGCTTTTACATTGTCAAACAATTACTTTGGATGTTTTTAATTCACAGATCCATCACCACTCCTAAACAACATCCATCGTTGACCCCTCACAAACCCTAAACACCATCAATCCCTGCCCCCTAAAACTCCTCACCACACCTAAACTACACTATTGAAGTCTAAAAGCCCTCACTATCCCAAATATCCACCATCCCTGAACTATAAGATTACTCACTACCTCTAACTCCACCCATTCCTGAACCCTAAAAACCCCTTTCTACGCCTAAATCCCACCCATCCCATACCCATTAAAGAACCTCAGCACACCCAAACCCCACCAATCCCTGAACCCTAAAAAACCCTCACCGTCCTTAAACACTAGCCATCCATGACGCATAAGAACTCATCACCCTAAACTACTCATCACTGAACCCTAAAAAAAAAATTCTACCTCTAAACTCCACCCATCCCGAATCCTTAAAACCCAACACCACCCTAAATTTAACCCCATCCTGAACTTTAAAAAACTCTTCAACACCACAGCTGCTACCCATAATTGAACCTTAAAACCCCTCACCATTTCCTTAAAATTGTCTTTCCTTGAAATTGGTTTTCCATGATTTGGTTTTCTTCAATGTGGTTTCTCAGTTTTCGTTTTCCTTTTCCATCCGTTTATCAGGACTGTTTAATCTCTTCAGAGTGGAGTAAAATCTTCAACCAAACCAAGAGTGTAAAGCTGTCATTTGGTTGTCACCGATCACTGGTCTAGATCAATGTAAGCTGTAGGTGCAGCTTAGATGATCAGTGTGGGAATTTAGCGACCTTGGTTTAAATTGGACTGGTCCAGTTCAGACTAAGTTGTTAGATTGCATGCTAGGCCATTACAGTTAAGGAAGGGGCATGCTGGAACTCACTTGGCTGACATGTTAGGGTAAAGCCATGATGCTGAAGGCTGGGCTGGGTCACAACCATACAGTGAACTGGAGTCATTAACATACACTCTGGACCGACCAGACTGAGCCACCAAAAGGCACCCTGGGATGATCCAGTGCAAACTTGCCTGTCATGGAACACAATGGCTAACAAGGGTTCATACTGAGCTGTCCAGTGCAGACTAAGCAGTGGCCTGTCAAGGTACATGCTTGGCGGATGCAGAGTACACTGCCACACAGCAGCTTAGGCATCAACGAGAAAGGGAACTATTGAGGTGCACACTTGATAGCATCGGTGCAAGTTGGGTACCATGCAAAATGTTTCAGACCTTTACTCTACAGTTAATAGCAGTGGTTCTCTATGATCTCAACATCCCTTGAACAGGCAGCAGTGAATCGAACTACAGCACTCCTGTGGCTGTAATGATACTCCTGGATCGCAGTAGGCCCAAGGTTTCAACCAGTGTTAGTGAAACTACGATTGCATTAACACCTGGTTAATGAACTAGTGGCAACAATCTCAGAACTGCCTAGATTGCAATTAAAGAATGATCACAAGAACATTTTGATAAATGCTGTACTTAGCAACAAGATTTGCAGTACAAAGCTTACAAAATACACAGTTAACGTAGAGACAGATGACAGTGCTACAAAGCTCTCAGTGCCCTTTAGGTTGGGAGCAGGTAGAAGTAATAGAAGTAATAAAAGGACACTCTGACCATAATATCATCCAGTTTCAGCCAATGGCAGAAATGCTAGGAACTCAGTAACCCTGGTTTGGGGGTATGGCTGTGAACCCTGTTGCCGCTGTTTCACAGATGGCAATGAAAGCGAAACTCAAGAAGGGAGACGTTTCATGGCACACTAAGGTCTAAAGAGTCTAAAAGGTACTCAGACTCACCCAGTTTTTGGTTTCTGTAGCGATGGTTTATTTAAGGTTCCTTTCACTGAGTGAAGCTGCAACTGCTTTTGAAGATTGTTCTGTGGGAGTCCAGCCATGCTATGGAAGAAGAGAACAACAATAGTCATGATGAGAACTTTGCACCACACACGATTTGTATATTACATTCAAGCCACTGCCCTAGGTCATCTACAACAAGAAGTGTCGAAGACAAAACAATAAAAGGATCACCGCTTTGGGCCCCCAAAACTACCCTGATGTGTGCCCCCAAAATCAGCTCTATCTCTAACTGAATCCTAATTCACGACCATTCAAATTCAAATGGTTGAGGCTCACTGTAGGGGAGTGAGGGGTTTTTGGTGGGAGAGGATGATAGTACAAGGACAAGTTCGTGCAGGGCAGGGATGAGGAAGGAGCAAAGTGTTGGGCGGAAATATCTTGGGAAGCAGAATCCTGTGGAGAAGCATAGTGCCTCCTGCAATGATGGATGTTCTGTGGGTTGCAAGCACTCTGGAAAGTAGCGTCTTATTGGGATGTAGGATCCTCTCGGAAGCAGTGCTGTGTAAAAGGGGGTGCATCCAGTTGGACTGAGAGAACTGGGTTTGCCTTGTGCAGAGAAAGGGCCCAGAAGCAGTGTTCTTTGAGGTGAAGCATTTGTTAACTTTTATATAGAAACTATCTTGTTAAGAGGGTATGCAAATATGTGTGTAGAAGCCGCAGACCTGGGTGGGAGCAGTGCCCATGTAGGGCTGAATCCTGTTAGCTGACAGCATGTTGTAGACTAGCATGGACAGTGATAAGGCTGTGTCCTCAGGATGGTAAAGTGTCCCGAGGTACAGCCACAAGTGAAAGGCAGTGTCCTGCATGATGGCAGTATTTTACTAGGAATCAAGGTCAGGGCAGAGGTATGGGGCAGAGTGCTACAATGAGGAATGCAAAGTCCTGCAGGGAGTAGGGTTGTAATGAATGGAGAAAGTGTACCACTGGGTGCCCTGGTGATAACGGTTTTCTGTGGTAAGATGTGCCAAGCTTTAATGGGTCATAGCTCTATTATAGGTGGGAGGGATGGGCAAGGTAAAATTGAAGCAATAGAGTTTAAAGACAGGAGGTTTTCTGAGGAAATGCTGTCTTGTGAGGAGAAGTGTGTTGTTTTGGGAAGGGATGGGAGCATGAAGGGGGGAAGGAAGGTGACCAGATGCTCCAGGTTACCGCAACACCAATTTTCCAAACAAAGGGCACTCAAACAACATATCAGCACATTCTGGAATCTGGGATCTTGGCACTCCATAACAATCATGAGGCATAAAAGAAGTTCCTGAACAGGAATAGTGGTGTCACAGAGGCATGGATCCCATTCAGTGACCCTAGGGTGAACTATTCTATGTAGAAATAAAGTGTTCTTCACTGCAGAACGTAATTTTAAAAATATATGTGCCAGGACCCAATGCATACCACTGCACATCGACCACCCACAGCTCAAGCCACTGCTGACTAATGTTGGTGACAACATTACCTTTAAACCATCACATTCAAACAAATGTGACATTTTGGACAATTACGGGTCACCCAAGCTCTAGGGATGGTTTCCAGTGTAAATTGTATCATTTTGTTTCAGTACATTGAATTACTAAACATACCACTGACATACTCTGCTCAAAAATAGGCTGAGAGTGCCACCATGCGTTGTACTCACACAAACCAGTGCCGATGTTTAAAAATAAGTGACAGTGCAGAGCACAAATTAGGAACTGCCTCGTGGGACATCATTCTATGAGTGTTAACAGTCAAGTGGGTAAAGGTGTATTGTAAACAAGACAGCAAAAAGTAAACCAAAATGTTTATTCCAGGTATCAACCCAACATACAATTTAAAATCATACATCTGAAAGTCAATTTGAAAATATTTATATATTTTTTTAAATGATTCAGTTAAGGCATAAATGCAAGCGAGTGACAAAGAATGCTCCAAGTTGACAATAGAAATAAAACATAATCAATAGCCCTGGAGGTGCCTGCTTTGTATAAGCTTAGGGCAACGCTACAGCTCCAACTGCCTTTTGTTAATTGATGTAACTAGCTTCCTCTAGAACGTCCAAGTAGATGGTACAAAAACAGAAAATCTAATTAGTCTAATACCCACTGCAGGCAAATGTTGCAAGTACTGGGTTGACTGGAGAAGAACCCCATCCACGTGTGAATGTCTAGTAGGGTCTTTTATCTAAACTTATTGTATCGAACCATACCCAACAACAGTTCCTACATCACCTATGTTGCATTCAAAGGACAGGATATGTTTTACTGTTAAAAATAAGGTTATTTATTTAAGAGTTTTATATAGCGCTAGTCAGACCCGAAGGTATCGGGGCGCTTTACAGCATGATCACTTGTAATATACAGAAAACGTAGTATGTACAATGGCTCAGGACAGATCACATAATATCATTGTAGAGCGCACAGTGTCACTCGCAGGGTAAGTTATCACAGCAGTGTGTACAAGGCCTTGTCGTCAAAGAGAGCATAACGACTCGTGACGAGTTTGGACCGGGGGTGGGGATATAGGAGATAGTCCTGGGGCAGCTTACTTAATGTCAAAGTGTCTGTGTGCTGCTGTGGGTAGGCTTCTTCGGTTAGGTTGTAGCTATCCACACGGGAGAGATCGTTTGAGGAGGAGGACGTTGAGCTGTTTTTTTAATTGTAAATAGGAGGGGTTAGACCTGATATGGACTGGTACGGAGTTCCAGATTTTGGGTGCATTCCCTGTGAAGGAGCGGGATGCGGTTTTTGGTTTGCGAGTTCTCGGAGGGATAAGGCGTAGGGTGTTTGCACTACTTAGGTTTCTTGTCTGACCAGCCTTCTGGAGTTTGGCGGCCAGGTATGCGGGATTCCCTGTGTGCGTATCGATTTGGAGCCATTTTAGCTCCCTGAGTGCAGGGGAGAGGTGTTCATATTTCTTAACTACGGTGACCATTCTGGCTGCTGCGTTCAGAGTTGATCTGAGGGGAGCTAGGTGGGATTTAGCTGATCCTGTGAGGGTTGCAATCCCGTAGTCCAGTCTGGACAGCACCAGAGATTAAGTATCTTGTTTGAGGGGTTTAATTTTGTTGAGTAGTTTTAGGTTGAGGAAGGCGTTCTTTGCGGTGTTCTTGATGTGAATGCTCATGTCGAGTTTGGGGTCCAGGGTGATTCCCAGCGATTTTGCAGAGTCGGCAAAGGTGGGGTTGTAGTTGAGCGTATCAATCGCTTTTAGCCATTCTAAGATTTGGGGGTTGTTCTCATCGTTGGTCATTAGGAGGATTTCAGTCTTGTCTTAGGTGAGTTTTAGTTGGTTGCGTGATAGCCAGTGTTGGACTTTTTTTTAGAGTGTTGTTCAGACTCTGAATGTCTTCCATGGAGGGGGTTTCCAGATAGATCTGGGTATCATCTGCATAGAGGTGAAAGGGAATGTTGGATTTTTTTAGTATGTAGCTGAGGGGTTCCATGTAGATGTTGAAAAGTTGCGGGGAGAGTACTGATCCTTGGGGGACACCCCTGCTGACGAAGAGTGGGTCAGATGAGAAGTTTTTGATTTTTATATTTTGGGTGCGGTTCTGTAGAAAAGAGGTGAACCATTGTAATACCATCTCTTCTGCTCCAGCCCTTTCTTGACGTGCCTTAATGAGTAGTTTATGGTCAACTGTGTAGAAGGTTAACCATGCTAAACCCAAATTAAACTGTTGTTTCCTTATTAATCATTCTCAATAGACATTCTTGGCATCCCATGTAAATCCTCAGCTCATCCTCACGCTCTCAGAAGAGCCCGCCAACACAAGAACTAACTTACACAGGTGCATTAAAGTGTCGCCAACTGGATGAAGGACAACTGCCTAAAGCTCAACAAAGACAAAACAGAAATGCTGATCTTCAGCAACACCACCACCCTTTGGAACGACACCCGGTGGCCCTTGGAACTAGGACCATCACCCAAACGGACCGACCACACCAGAAACCTTGAAATAATCTGTGACAGCAAACTGACCATGTAGTCCCAGATCAACGCAGTCTCCTCTGCCTGCTTTCTCCCACTTCGCATGTTATGAAAAGTCTTCAAATGTCCTCAACACCAGAAGTACCGTCACTCAGGCCCAGACCATCAGCCGATTAGACTATGGCAACGCACTCTACGCTGGGATCTCCACGCACCTTCTGCAGAGACTCCAAACTATACAGAACTCCGCTGCCAGACTCATGCTCTCCAGACTCTCCCACTCTCTACTACTCTCTCTACTACTCTCTACTGCTCACTCACTCTCTACTACTCTCTACTACTCTCTCTACTACTCACTCACTATTCTCTACCATTCTCTACTACTCTCTCTCTACTACTCACTCTCTACTACTCACTCTCTACTACTCACTCTCTACTACTCACCCTCTACTACTCACCCTCTACTACTCACCCTCTACTACTCACCCTCTACTACTCACTACTCACTCTCTACTACTCACTCACTATTCTCTATTTTCTACTACTCACTCTACTACTCACCCTCTACTACTCACTCATTGCTACTCACTCTACTACTCACTCTACTATTTTCTACTACTCTCTACTGCTCTCTACTACTCACTCTCTACTAATCTCTACTACTCACTCACTTTACTCTCTACTACGCACTCTCTACTACTCACCCTCTACTACTCACCCTCTACTACTACTCTCTCTCTCTACTCACTCTCTACTACTCACTCTCTACTATTCTCTACTACTCACTCTCTACTACTCACTCTCTTCTATTCTCTACTACTCACTCTCTACTACTCACCCTTCTACTGTCTACTACTCACTCTCTACTACTCTCTACTACTCACCCTCTACTACTCTCTCTCTACTACTCACTACTCACTACTACTCACTCTCTACTACTCACTCTCTACTACTCACTCACTACTCACTCTCTACTACTCACTCACTACTCTCTCTCTACTACTCTCTCTACTACACTCTACTACTCACCCTCTACTACTCTCTCTCTACTACTCACTCACTACTCACTCTCTACTACTCTCTACTACTCACTATTCTCTACTATTTTCTACTACTCTCTCTACTACTCACTCTCTACTACTCACTCTCTACTACTCTCTACTACTCACTCACTACCACTCTCTCTCTACTGCACGCTACTCACTCTACTACTCACTCTGCTACTCACTCACTATTCTCTACTACTCACTATTCTCTACTACTCTCTACTACTCACTCGCTACTCTCTACTCACTCTACTACTCACTCTACTACTCACTCAATGACTCACTCTACTACTCTCTCTCTACTATTCTCTACTACTCTCCCTCTACTACTCACTACTCACTCTCTACTACTCACTCACTATTATCTATTTCCTACTACTCACTCTACTACTCACCCTCTACTACTCACTCATTGCTACTCACTCTACTACTCACTCACTCTTCTCTACTACTCTCTACTGCTCCCTACTACTCACTCTCTACTAATCTCTACTACTCACTCACTTTACTCTCTACTATGCACTCTCTACTACTCTACTACTCATCCTCTACTACTCACCCTCTACTACTCACTCTCTCTCTACTACGCACTCTCTACTACGCACTCTCTACTACGCACTCTCTACTACGCACTCTCTTCTATTCTCTACTACTCACTCTCTACTACTCACTCTCTTCTACTCTCTACTACTCACTCTCTACTACTCACTCTCTACTACTCACTCTCTTCTATTCTCTACTACTCACTCTCTACTACTCACTCTCTTCTATTCTCTACTACTCACTCTCTACTACTCACTCTCTTCTACTCTCTACTACTCACTCTCTACTACTCTCTCTCTACTATTCTCTACTACTCTCTCTACTACTCACTCGCTATTACTCACTACTCTCTACTACTCTCTACTACTCTGCTACTCACTCTCTGCTACTCACTCTCTACCTACCTCGCTCTCTACTACTCTCTACATACCTCTCTACCTCTCTATACCTCTCTCTACCTCCCTCTACCTCTCTTCCTCTCTACGCGCACAAATATGCACATATATGCATTTATATATATATATATATATATGTGTGTGTAAATTATCTACTGGCGGTCGCCAGTAGATAGTTATAGTTAGGACCGTGTTTCCATAGGAAATCTCAAAATTCTATTTTGAATAACTTTGGCGCCGGGTGACGATTCTTCGCAAAATTTTCAAAACTAATGGGGCGCTCTGCTCAGCTCCTAGCCTGAAAGTCTCGGGGTGATTCGTCAAGCGGGGGCCGAGAAAAAAGGGGGATCCCAAAACGCGTTTTCCCCATGCATTTTTCCATAGGACCTTTAGTCGAAGGTACAGCCCGAACGGCTGAACAGAATTACTTGAAATTTGGCAGAGAGGTAGTCCTCAGGTCAGGCATGTGCCTTTTGCATATATGTTGTCAATCTGTTCAGTAGTTCCTGAGAAAATTGCAGTTAAAAGCACATAAATATCTAGAGCGTAATTCTGATTGGTGGTTACATGTCAGTCAACATTCGAATCGGTCGAAATCAGGAAGTGTCGGCCGCCATTTTGTGTGTTTTGTGTGTGACAGTGAAAAAGAAAGGTGGAGAACGTAAAAAGGGGGCAGGGTAGAGAGTTCCTGACCCCCTAGCCTTTGTCAGGGGGTCCCTGAAGGACCCCAAAGGGTGAAAAAAACATTTATTTTTTTTTCAAAAAATCGCGGGGTGCGCGCACCGTGCACACACAGTGAAAAACCTTAAAATATACATAGGTAGCTTATTGTAAAATAAATATATAAAAATATAATAAAACATACATAACTTAGCATTTAAAAAAACCTTACAAATTCACTTAAAAAACCATAGGTTTCACACACGTTATAGTTAGGAATTAGCATTTAAAAAACCTTGCAAATTCACTTAAAAAACCATAGGTTTCACACATGTTATAGTTAGCTGGACATTTCACTCGTAAAAAACCATTGAAATTCCCCCGTTATAGTTAGTTCAGATAACTATAACTCGCGCGAACGCCACTCTATCACAAGGATGAAGTCACCAGTGATGTCATGAGTGATGCCACTGACCATGTCATGAGTAATGTAATATGTGACGTCATGAGCAGTGGATTGCGGGCGCGCGAGTCATAGTTATCTTAACTAACTATAACGGGGGAATTTCAATGGTTTTTTACGAGTGAAATGTCCAGCTAACTATAACATGTGTGAAACCTATTGTTTTTAAAGTGAATATATATATATACATAAACATACATATACACAACTGCATATCTATTTAAATACAAATATAAATGAATGCATACATATATGTGTTTGAAAAACACTAATAATAGCAAAGCTAAAAAGCCACCTAAATACAAACAGAATTGCTTTAACTTAAACGAGGGCGAGACCTCCCATTTTCAATGTTCGTTTAAAATTGCCTGCATGGCATTGAAGGTTCAAATGGATATTAAATTCGCACCCCCAATATTTTCTTCTCTCAATTTCCGTCTTGCTTGTTCCCAAAGTTTAACAACAACCACGCAATCAAAAATCCCTGTTGCTTGTATCCCTCTACAAAATGCCACAAAAGTGCCTGGTTTTGTAAAACACAGAACAAGTGTGAACCTGTCAAGATGACTAAATTGAGCCTACCACGTTAAGAAGCCGAAAAGAAATAACAGTGAAAAGGTGGGCACTGGTGACAGGTTTTCTTTCACGTATTGTATGCAAATGTTATATAAGATCACATTAAGTAACACAAACAAGATGTATACACACACGACATTTCTTCACCGATGCCAGGAAAGAGGGGTGGTGCAGCCCGTCTATGCTGCTCCTCTGAAATTCAAACAAAACCGCTCATGCTGCTGTTTGCAGGTCTCGTGCTCAA
The DNA here is from genome assembly GCF_964204655.1 of Triturus cristatus. Lineage (NCBI taxonomy): Eukaryota > Metazoa > Chordata > Amphibia > Caudata > Salamandridae > Triturus > Triturus cristatus. The sequence goes on from NC_140583.1 coordinate 656,947,166, forward strand.
GATTTTCGACCACCTTATACTTCAGGGTAAACCAACAACGGAATTTTCACATTTACTATGCCTCGAAGCCCAGCTGTCCCCTAAACTGAATATGTATATGTCTTCTTTACACACCGAAGAGCTGAAACTACTCTTTAGTAATGGTACTCAACTTAGCTGACCCATTGGTTACTGAACCCAGAATTCATCATATCGAGACTGCATCTATGCCACAATCTCTCCTACTCATATCTTGAGTCCTAACAATCCTCCAGCACCCATATTAGATTTCCTGTGCCTGATTGCCCTGCTTTGTTTAGTTACTTTTCTGGTGTGTAATAAAAGTATTTTACTTTTTCTACAAAGAAAGGCACTGGGTTACACAGTATATTTAGTCTCTGTTGCATAACTGTTGAGTTCAGTCTCGCTTCCCCCTAACACTACATCCCAAAGACTGCCTGCTTGTCCTCCCTACCATGAGAGTCAAGAGTGGAAAGGGTTTGTGCGATTGGGCTATTGCCCCGAGGGAGGGTGCCCCAGGAACTGTGGGCAGGAGGGCACTGTTATCCACATGCTCTGGGAGTGTATGTCTATCCAAAGGTATTGGTCGGCAGTTGTGGCCCGCATAGAGGATGTGTTGGGACAAAAGATTAACTGCAACATCAAGCTGGGTATCTTGAATGTCTGGGGCCCGACGGACTTGAGTTCCAAGGAGCGAATATGGGTGACTCTGGGACTGATCGTGGCTAAGTGAAATATGCGAAAGTGGAGTGGACGAGGGACCCACCACGTTTAGTTGATTGGGGTAAAGATATGGACTGGTGCATGGTTACAGAAAAGACCATATATGAAGCTAGGGGGTGCCCCACCAAGTGGATGCAGATCTGGGAGAAATTGAATAAATTGAATAATTATAGGTGAGGGATATGTATGCCCCCGCTAACGAGAGACGTTACCGTCGCACTGAGTCTGAGTACTGGGGAACCGTGATTATATTATTGCTTGATCAAGTGATTATGTGTTTGGGGCCTACCCTGTATCAATGTCCTGTCGCTGTTGCTTATGTATACATACATACTGGGTTGTCATGTCCCGTTTTCAATAAAAATGAATGTAAAAAAAAGGGTGGAAAGGGTTTACTTGGTGCCCAGTTTGCAGTGCCATGGTAGATTAGACCCCCCAGGACATCAGTGGTACAAGACCCAAACAACAATGTTGATGTCCAGTAACTACTGCCTGCCTAATGGCCTTCAAAGTGGTTCCGACAGCCTACTTGTGCAGATGGAGCTAATAATCCCATCTGTGCTCCAGCCAACCAAATATCTTGACCTTAAATGGCCAGTTATGGTACTCCACAGGAGACATTGTTGCAATTCCAGCACCTTGTTCCCCATTGAATTGATTTGTGAAACTAGTATGGACTTCAACAAGTCAAGTAGATCGATTAACCGAACACTGTTTTGTCAACTGTGCTTTGGCGTCGTCCTTCACTTCCTGGACACAAGGTGAGATCACTGTTCCAGAGTTGGGTTGTAGGTTTTTGACCTCCTGGGTGTTCAGCTTTTTTAATTGAAACTGATCCACCAACCTCAAATTAACAGGGTAGGCCAGAATTGTACACTGGGCTACTGAGGATCTAGGGCAGAAAACAGGCACATTATATTCAACCAAATATATTTTATCTCCATAACTGCCACATCTGCCCCACTGACAGCAATTTATAAACATCCACAATAGTAAGCCCTCGAGTCAAGTTTGAATCATCAAGACAAGAAATACAGTGGGTAATCTAGGTTTCCCGTGCACCCAAGTCATAGAGCCCCAAGTTCCTTCTGTAACACACAGATTGTATATTGTTGTTTGAGCTTCTAAGTCGGCCCAAAAAAGTGCGGACCTTCTGGTTTTTGGCTCTGTCCTAGTTGTAAGGGCTGTATTATACCCACTGTAAAACAAAGTGAGCTTTTGGTAGCTGATTAAGTGTTCTGACTGGACACTGAGTTTACTGTATGTTATTTAAAGTTTCATGCTGTATCTGAGTCTCTAACACCTCGCACTCAAACCACTGTGTTGGGTTTTGGTTCTAGATTGTTGGGAGGCGAGCTGGGAAGGCAATAGAATGTTGTGTATTGAAAAAGTTCAGGCAGTTGCCGATTACTTTCTCGCTCTGCAGGTCGCGGTTAATTTATTTTTAATATATATCTACCAGGAAACTTACCTGGAGTCAACAGCACATTTTTTCAGTGGTGACGAGCCGAGTCTTCGTACCTTCGACCCGTTGTTTCTGCAGCAGCGACCTATGGAGTGATCCTTGGCAGCATAAAGCCATGGAGCGTGGTGCAGGTCTGTTGTTGTGACACCTTTCTTTTGCAATTCTGATTTACGTTGACTTTCATGAATATTTCCTGCACTGTCCCTTGACACTCTTGGAAGTAGTGTGGTGCGTCATCGCGTCAGTGTACCCGCATCTCATGAGGATTGTCTTTGCGTCAACGTAACTGCCATCTTCTTAGGAGGTTTGAGTTAGCAGTCTTGTGGAAGAACTGTGGAGCGTCACCACATCAGTGTAGCCGCCGTCTTATGCAGCCTGGGGTAATCGGTTCGGCGTAACTGCCGTTTTAGGAGGATTAAGTGAGCAGTCTTGTATCTGACATTTTGCTCGCTTTACGCCTATTATATTGGAAGGAGTTGTGAGAGTCTGTTCAGTAATTCGCACACCTTTGGAGCCATACTGTTAACATGGAAAGGTCTATTAACCATTCCCGTCTTCGGGCCGGTATGGCTGCCACACTGGAAGAATAGTGGGGTCTTTTTGATGATGCGCACAACTTTTGAGCGGTTTCTCCTTGTTAGCTTATGTGCTTATTTTGTACACTTTGTGCATTTGTCTGGAACATTACCTCAGCGAGTTCTTGGTAGGTGCGTGGCTCGCACTTCTGTTGCAAGTTTATTCTTATGTCAGTCTCTGATGGGTACGGTGATTCTCACACCTTTATTATTTAGGTACGGTTCATTTAATGAATTGTGACTGCTGGAACTTGGAACATTCGTGCAATCAGTAGTTTTTAACTAGTAGTACTGGGGTGTATCTGCATTATTAGCATGCAGTAAAGTGTGGTACCTCCTGCTGCATTTTTAGCGAACCCGGGTTGTCCTCAAAATGAGTGGGAACAATAGAAGGAGCAGTTCAAAGCATATTTGGAGGTTATTGCAGGAGAGGTTTGTACGCAGAAAAGAAATATGCTTTGTTGCGTCATTCGGTAGGTCCTGAAAGAGGCATATTTTGAATTGTTTGCCAGTGTCTCGTTGTAATAAGGATTCCAGAAGGTATTTCATGTAAAGATGAGTAGTTTATTGGAGTAAGCAGGTACATCCACACACGACAAGACCACTCTATAACTGACTGCTTCACTCAACGATCTAGAACAGTAAGTCAGTATCTAGTAACAGTAACCATGTCAATGGTCATGGTGATCGCTGAGATACCACATCTCTCTGTAAAGGATTACTGTAGCGCTAGTCGATTTTATTATTTTTTCTTATGTTGGTGGTAATGTTGTCTTTTAGAGATGAGCTTTACCTCAGATTGCCGGTTCTTTTACATTTCGGGTAATGTCGTCTTTTAATGCTGATCCTTGCATCCGATGCTCTGTTTCAAGTGATTTGTTCAGATAAGAACACAAAGTCTAAAATGGCGGTCGCGTAAGGTTACGTTACGTGACCCTAAGTGGTGACGTGGTAACGCGCGGACGTTCCCTTCTGTGATTATCCCGTTCACCTACACTGGAGTTGCATCTTCGTCCACCTCACTCGCGCAGTTCGAGAATGGAAGATGTCCGTCGCAAGTTGGAACGTCTCCTCGGAACGTCTCTGCTTCGAAGGGAATATATGTCGTTACTACGCATTCCATTGCAACGCATGCCTTTACCACGCATGCGTTACAACGGAATGTGTTTTCCACGCTTTGCCGTTACCTCGTTTTTACCTTTACTCCGCTTTTTCTTTTTTGGGGGGGAGACCCCCCCAAGCCCCCTTTCTTCTTTTTTTTTTCCTTTTTCCGCAGGTCTCCGCCGACACTAAAAACGGACTGATGTTTTTTTTTCGGATTAGGATGACGTTGTTCCGTGATGACGTTGCTTGCGTGGTGAAGATGGTCGTTGAAGAATTACGCGTTTTGAAGACGTTTACGAGGTAAGTGTATCGTTGTAAACGTAATGCGTAGAAAATGCTTCGTGGTAAAGGCTGTTTCCCCTTCGAAAGATGCACTGTAGAGATGCCAACTGTAGATATCGCAAGTAACAATTAATTACTATAAACACGATTTAAGTTGAAATACAGTTCTGTTTGAAATTCTCGTTACGGTGAGGATGCAATCCGAATAAAGTCAATGTTGTTTATCTTCGTAAAATTGTTTCCTCATGTGTAAAGTTGAATTAAATTCAAAAGTCTGAAGATAAGTAATGATTTCCTTTAAAATAAGCGGTTCTTCACTCTGCTTACTCCTTTATGTAGAGCCGCTATTGAAGAATATTCGATTTTCCTTCTTCTTTTCCGTTTCCTTTTTTTTTTTTTTTAAGAAAGATGTGTAAAAATGAGTTCAATCTTGTTTAAAGAAGTCAATGAAATGGATTCCAATCCCGTCCGAAGTCGCCAATTTGTAATAAGGATTCCAGAAGGTATTTAATGTAAAGATGAGTAGTTTAATAGAGTCTCTCCGCGGGCCGGACGGGACACTGGTACACACGCAACGGGAAATCCACCAAATACTGACAGCGCATTATGCGGCCCTGTACACTTCGACAGGACGCAGACAGGCACATGAACTGGATCAGTTCCTGACGGCCGCCTGTCTACCCACGGTTCCGAGTGCCCATCAGGAGGCGCTGGAGGCCCCCCTCATGTTGGAGGAGTTAGGGGAGGCGGTATCTTCACTGGCCTCTGGAAAGGCGCCTGGGCCGGACGGACTTCCGGCGGAGTATTACAAGGCCTACCGAGAGTCCCTAGTACCCAGGCTGCATGCGCTATATCTCACTGCCCTTGAGGAGGCTACCTTACCTGCCTCAATGAAGGAGGCCTATCTGATCTCCTTGCTTAAGCCGGGACGTGACCCTACCAACTTGGGGTCCTACCGCCCCCTTGCCCTTCTCAACGCTGACTATAAAATCCTGGCCAAGGTCCTGGCGGAGAGGCTGAACCCAACGGTGCCAGTGTTGGTGCACAAAGACCAAAATGGGTTTGTGCCCGAGCGCAGCATCTCTCTTAACCTGCGTAGATTTTTCCGAGTGGCCACAGAGGGAGCGCAGAATTGGCCGAGAGCGGGATGTTTGGTATTGGACCTTGAAAAGGCCTTCGACTGCCTGGAATGGGGGTATCTGGTGGCAGCGCTGTCACACTACGGGCTGGGCCTCAGGTTCCTCCAAATGACAGCGCTCCTTTATAGAAATCCTGTTGTGCGGGTGAGAACTGGCCCGTAAATTTCCGAAGCCATCCCGATTGGTCGTGGCACCAGACAGGGGTGCCCTCTCTCGCCACTCCTCTTTACGCTCGCAATAGAGCCTTTGGCTGCTACCCTACGGAGGGTATTGACAGGTGGCATTCCAATGGGCGACGCGACTCATCAGGTCTCCCTATATGCGGATGACCTCCTGGTCTTCATTAAAGATGTGGAGTGCATCTCCGGGGACCTGGAGCAAGTCCTGACTGACTTTGCAGCGCTCTCCGGACTATGAGTCAACGCAGCTAAGTCGTGCCTTTATACGTTCCGGGCTGATACTCTGGACCCGCAATACTGCTTGGGGGGGGGGGGGTACTAGTCAAGTGGCAACCAGACACCTTCCGTTATTTGGGCATCCAAATATATAGGCAGCCAGCGGATCTGGTGGAGGGCAACCTGGGTAAGGCGGTGACGGCGATAAGGGCCCAGATGCGTTTTTGGAGTACCCTCCCCCTCACGGTCACGGGGCGCATCGCTTTAGTTAAAATGGTGGTCCTGCCCAGGCTCCTATACTATTTTGCTAACCTGCCAATATATATCCCGGCATCCTTCTTTACAACCTTGGAGCATTCTCTCCGAGATTTTGTGTGGGGTAATGCACGCCACAGAGTGGCACTACCCAAGTTATACCTCCCCACGGGCCAAGGGGGACTCGCGATGCCGTGCTTCGCGCATTATTATTTAGCAGCGCAACTACAATGGGTGGCCAGGTGGCTGGCGGACAGGGAACGAGACGACGCGGCGACCGCGGAGCCCCCTATCCCTCTGGCTGACATTCTTGCGTCGTTTCATCCGACCACAAGGGTGTTTAAACCGGGGCCACTACTTGTTAAAGTGGCCTATAAATGCTACCGCCGTGCCCTCCGCCTGACCCGGAAGTGTATACCTTATGCCCCTGCCATGCCGATAGAGGGCTCCCCTAGAGGGCGGGGGGTGCTGCGCTCGACTGAACTCGCAGATTGGCATGCGGCGGATCTTTACACATTGGGGGACCTCTACCGCGATGGTGCTCTTGTCCCGTTTGCCTTGTTGGCGGAGGAGACGGGGTTATCAAATGGCCAATTCCTTTGTCACCGTTCGCTTATCTCAACGCTGGCGTGGTGGCGAAGCGGTTGATTACCAAACGTTGGAAGGCGGCGGAACCCCCCCAAGCACGAGCATGGCGGAGTTCAATGCTGGTATGGGCGGGAGCTGAGGGCACGGCCCTCTTGAGGGAGGAAACGATGGGCCTCAGGCGAACGCCAATAGCACACCAGTGGAATACATTCTTGCAGACCCTGATACAACTAGATGGGGACACCCTAAGACCCTGTGACACGCACGCTGGGGATCCACTTACTGAGGAGGGGGGGGGGGCGGAGGGCGAGGTGGGAGTCAGGCATGACCAGGATCATGCGGGCCTTGGCTGATTAGGAGAGGAGCCGGGGAGCGGAGCGATGCTATCAATAGAGTTGTCTGCGCGAGGGGTTTAGGGGTTGATGGAGGGGTTCGGGTCGGGGGACGGAAAGTGGGGATGCTGTCACGAATGCCGAAATTGCTGCTGTTGTTATGTTGAGGCTCTTGCTGTTCTGCCATCTTTTCTTACTGTTTAAGGGAACTGTTTAGAGGTATACAACTGAGAAATACGGGTGGTTTATGGGTGGCTCCTTCCGGGGAAGCTCCCCAACGGCGTGAGAGCAAGCGGGGACTATTGTGATAATGGTATTGGCTGGGAGACCCGTAATGTTCGCTTTCCCCAATAAGTGAGTGTAGCACTTGATCCTGCTGGTTACCAAACTCATGTCTACAGATGTATCTCTGGTATCATTTCAATTATTAACCATCAAGTTGCTCAAATGTACAATGTCCTGTGATTACATCCACAAAATGCCAATAAACGGATTTCATAATAAATGTAAATGTAAATGTGCAGGAATTTATATAGCGCAAATCACCAAGCGGTCTCTAAGCGCTTGCTTAGGGAACCCGTCCTGGTATTCCCCTGTGAGATAACCCAGGCAGGGCATCCGCAAGGTGAAAGCCAGGCATCCCGCCGCGAGGGGCCCATGTGGAGATTAAGCAAGCTATTGCCCAGAGTCGCAGAGTGTGAACCCATGAATCGAGTATGCACTGGAGCGAGAATTATCAAGTCCATGGACATTTTATGGACTCAAGACCCAGCCGAGCCGGGAATTGAACCCTGGTCCCAGGCTGACCTCTGCTTCCAGGTCTGCCTCCTCTAACCAGTGAGCCACACTTCTCCACATTAAGCAGGTACATCCACACACGACAAGACCACTCTATAACTGACTGCGTCACTCAACGATCTAGAACAGTAAGTCAGTATCTAGTAACAATAACCATGGCAATGGTCATGGTGATAGCTGAGATACCACACATGTTTTATGGGAAAGGGAGATATTGTTGATGAATATGCCTCCATTACTAAAATGCTTGATGCTCGATTTTTTAAGAAAAAAATGTCATAATGGAGCGGCATAAAAATTATATGCGGCATTAGTTACTGGGGGAATCTATTGAATCGTATGTAACTGCTTTGAGAGTGCATGCAGCTTTGTGTGATTATAAAACTTTTGAAGAGGAGATGATAAGGGATAAAATTGTGGAAAGGACTAATAGTAAGAAAGTACAGGAACAATTGATAAAAGCAGATAATTTAACCCTTGACAAGGCTACTGAAATAGCAAGCAACAGCTAGTCTAACATTGCTTTCATGGAGCAATTGGCCTTGAAATCGGACGTGCATGCTCTTTGTGTCGATCATAAATCGAAGGGGAAAGAGAGAAAGGATGTGTAAAAATCTAAGGGAGAGGACTGTTACTGTTGTGGCAGCAAAACTTATTTGGGTAATACCCAAAAAGGGTCCGGCTGTGGATAAAACTTGTGCAAGGTGAAAGAAAAAGTGGCATTTTGTCAAAGTTTGTAGATCACGGTATATTACTGTTTTGGATAAAAGGGTTAATTAACACTGTATCGGAGTGTTGTGCGGAAAATGCTGCACAATGCGATTCTGATGATGACAGTGTAGATCTGTTTATGTACAGTTTTTCTGAGGAATATTAAATGTTTTAAGAAATGTGAGTGTGTTTGTTTCTCAAGTTGAGCCTATGGCTGTTAAAAGACCTTACTGTCTAATTTCACAGGAGTACCCATAACTATGATGGCAGATTCTGGTTCCTTTTTTACGTTAATTGGAGCTAAGGAATGTGCGAAATTCTCCAACGTTACATTAAAAATCTCAAATGTTCGTCCTATACCTTATGCTAGCAAACCCATTTATGTCCTGAGGGAGTTTAATGCTATTTTGAGTTTCAAGGGGAATTGTACCAAAGGTACTGTGTATGTTATCAAGGATGGATCATGTCTTCTGGGGTGGATGGAACAAGGGAGTTTGGGAATCATCCCGAAACAGTCCCGGCAGTTGTTGATGCCTTTCCTGCTCTGTCAGTCGCAATGAATTTGTCTTCGAATAAATACCCGGAAACTTGCCTGAGGTCCACAGCGCATCTTTAACACTGACTGCTGAACGGTGCAACTACTTGAGAATCAATTGCCCAAAGGGAGTTTAGGAAGCTGGCTCTTTATATGATATATCAAAATACCATATATTGTATAAAGAGTCCAGGGGTTCCCTTATGTGTGGACAGGGGGCTTGCTATGACAATCCCAATGTGTTCTTTTAAGGGGTAGTGAAGTAAACCAGCCTCAGGTTTAACACAGAGGAGTGCAAGACATCTGAAAATACACACAATGGTCAATAAATTGGACACAACTCAAAAACGAGATCCACACCAATATATAAAACTAGCAAATATCTTTATATTTTTTGGCATCAGAAGAAAATCGTTTTTAAATAGGAATATTTTTCATTTCAAAAGGTTGACCCTTCATTTTTTTGTCCTGAAAGGTTAACCTATAGGAGAAAAATCATATGCGGTTTATTGCTTCTTGTCAGAGAATTACGAGACCCTTCTCCAGGAGTCAAGGTAAGTGGTGGACAAGGTCCAAGGCAGCACCAGCAGAACACCACTAGCAGCACTAGGGCGGCCAGGTGCATAGGTGCCAAACAGCATCAGGTGCCCAAAGCTATGCAACGGAGAACGGTCACGGTAGAAAGAGGCTGCAGGAGAGGAAGGGGCCAGTCAGGTGAAACCAACGAGTGGCTTTGGTTCCTACGATGTTGTGGGGCGTGGGGACACCTTTGGTCTTCTCCTCAGGAAAGGGCGTCTGGGTGCAGAGGGTCTTTGGGGTGTCTGGTTTTTCCATCTGGCAACACTCGCGGTTGAGGGGGCCTGCCAACAAAGGCTGCAGATGACGGCGGGAAGTTCAAGAGGAGTCACTTGACAGTGTACTTGGTACCTTGAGGGCTTGAGGACCACGCTGACAAAGCCCATTTCGACACGGGTTGGGTGGCTCGGGAGAGGTGACGAATGGCAGCGGCGAGTTTTGGCAGAGCCGGAGTCCTCTTGGTCTTTCTTTGGCTGTCTGCCGGATGCAGGGGACAGTTCCTCTGTCCTTTGGGAGGTCTTGGTCCCTGGGCAAAGGCTGGCAGGTCTCCCGGGTCACGAGTCAACAGGCAGGCCGGCAGGGTCGGTACCTAGTCAGTTGCCGGGTCTTCTGTTATTGCTGTGCGACTCTTCTTGTCAGTCTTCAGGATCTGCATCTCTGGTGTCAGGTTCCCCTAAATACTCAATTTAGGGGCTCAATTTAGGGGTGGTAGGTGAGTGTAGGGTAGTAGCAAATAAGCTACTGATCCCTGGGGTCACTACGCCCCCCCCCATGAGACCACTTCCTGTTGGAAGTGGGCATAACCCTATCCCAGAATTCCTAAGTATGGCATCACTAAGATGGCTACTTCTGAAAAATCGTGTCCACCTCAGTTTAGACCACCTTATGGGTAGTAGTAGCCTGGGGGTGGCATGCCTACCTGACTAGCTATTTTCCCATCTGTCAAGGTGCCAAAGGGACTTTGGACAAGGGGGCAGGCTTCCTCCCGTGAAGATTTGAATTTCAAAGGCAGCAGCTTTTTGAAGCTTGCCTGGATAGGAAGGCTACTCAGCAGGTCATCCTGTGGGAGGGGGTGTTAGACTCTCTTCCCGGACAGGCTTTTGTTCAGAGTCTCCTGAGAGCAAAGGCTCTAACCCTAGGAGGTCAGAACAGTGTCTCGGGTGGCAGGAAGGCAGAAACCAGTAAGGGAGCACACCAGAGGCTGGTAGGTTTTCAGGGGGCACCTCTAAGGCGTCCTTTGGGTGCATGTATTGATAAATCCATCACTGGAATCAGTGTGGATTTACCAATATGAGATGTTTGATATCAAGCATCCCTATCTTCGGTAAAGACATGATGTAGCTGGGGAACTGGTTTTTGCCAGTGTCCAGCACATGTTTTAAAATGACTTCCCTGGTCACTGGGACTCACCAGCACAGGGGCATATCTGATCATGCAGGTATGACCTCACATGTAATATTCAGCACCCTGCCTTGGGGCTGTCAGGCCTGCTGTAGGGGTGCCTTACAAATAATACAAGCAGTATAGGGGACATGGTAAAAGGAGATGTACGACATATCGTGTTTTCACTTTTGTCTGTCTACACCAAGACATGCAGCCTTGCATGTGCTTGGTGAGGAGTGCCTTAGGGTGGCAGAATTCATGCTACTCCCCTTAAGGACCCTCGTTAGTACCTCATGTCCTGGGTACAAGGGGTACAGTTAACTAGGGACTCACAGAGGGTGCTACAGGTTTCGCCAATTGGGGAAACAATTGTACAGTTTTGGGAAAGAGCTCTGGCACTGGGGAAATAGTTAGCAGGAACCCTGTTCACTTTCAGTCGAAATCACACCAGTTATCAGGGAAAAAGTGGGGGTGACCGTGTCAAAAGGGCTACTTTCCAACAGGGAGTAACTTGGTTATCTAGCTGGAGCGCACCAGTACTTGCGAGTCTGGAGCACAAATAGTAAACTATTATTTCCCCAACAAACAAATAACTTCAAGAAGAGACTATGTGTAGGTTTAGGTGCGACTGTATATTATTTTAGTTAGAATGTAACTCTAAATTTAGACAGACTATTTGACTTAAGGTGGTAGAAGGGGGAGTATTTGCAAAAAAGTAATTCCTGTTACACCATGTGGGGCAATATCATTAAATGTTAATGCAAAACATTCTGAATAGGATCTGTGGAATTTGTCTGTTTTTCTCAAGCACTATATTCACTTTGTATCCATATCCATGTTTGTTAAAAATTAGGGGAAGATTCATGAAGCAAGCAATGTTAGGGCCTCTAATGGGGGACAGCTACCAAGAAGCAGTAGTTCACCTGTTGTACAATACAGTAGAGGAAAGGGTTTCACACTACCGTAAATGGATTTAGAAGCTGTTTTTTAACTTCACAGCGTCACACTTTCCAAGGCTTTCAATGCTTAAAAAAACAAAGCAAAGCTGTGAGTCGCATGAATTTGCAAGTTGACACATCCATAGTTAAAATGTGAAATAGCTAGATAACACAAAATGAGCTGCATAATTTGCTTTCTTTCATACTAAGTAATCAGCAAATCATTCTCGAAACTGACAAACTTCATCTTGGTACATGTGAACTAATCAGCTACTCATTTTCAAGTCTACATCAAATCATTATGTACCGTTTCTAAACTTTACTGATGACTTCAAGAGCTTGATGATGTCTGGTGATGAGAAAATGACTTCTAAGGGAATTGGTAATCCAATGACTTTTCTTGTTTTTCAATAACAATATGAATCCTGGATACATGAATTAAGGTGTGCTGGGAGTAATACATTTGTCCCAGAAAGATGGCAGCCAAGAAGTCTGGTATCTTAGACTAAGAAGATCTCTGGGTAATCACAGTAACCAGAAGATATTCTACTGTGGACAACTGGTAAATTCAGGTGTGGTTCAATAGAGAACGGTGTATTAGAAGTTCTTGATTTGGTTGGGAAATTTGTATTAGAAACGCTGGTCGCTTGTGTGTTTATGGTCAACCAGGAATCAAGGTGGATGCTAAAATTGCCTAAAGCATTGGCAACGGTATTAGTGAACACATTGCCACTGTCCCTATATATTGCTCTGGGTATGGGCTTTACTGAGAGACAAGTGAATAAGAGCATTATAGAATGGCAATAATAAAATGAAAAACTGCAGCCATACATATCAGATCTGTGTAAATAGCTCTCATAACAACTCTCTAAATATCTTTGTAGGTAATGAGAAGACATAAGTACATTGGTTTGTCTGCTGCATTAGGAAGTTGCCTTGAGAAAATGCGCTGACCTCCTCCTACTCCCACTGATACTGATACTGAAGTGAAATATCCCAGAGACTAAATGACCTGAGGCTGGGTCCTATAGCTGCATGGGTGTAGGAGACTTTTCAGTTGTAAATGGCTTCCTTTGAAAACCACTTATTTGTGCAGTGGTACACGCTATTCAAGTGTAGCCCCCGCTGATACAAAGCACATCAAGAAAGCTTTTTAGCTTCAACGTTTATTTATGTCACTTCACTGAAGCTCGACCCCACCAGTACTGGAGGTAAGTTTACAAGGTCACTCGAGTGATTATGACACAATGTAGCATCTATACAAATACACAAATGTAGATATTTATATTCTCCGCAGACATATGGTGGAGATATTATGCATTAGTCCCCTAAAGTAAACAGGGAGACCTGACAACTTTTTAAAGTGCCATTTGTCATTTTAAACCCATACTAACTATGGACACCAACTAAGTGGAAGATATGTTTTGAGGCCTTTATGACCTAATGTTTGAAATTAAGAAAAAATGGTCAGTATGTGAAGGATTGACTTTCTTGTCCTTCCCTTTAACCACATGCAGGTTTTTAAATATCTTGCTATCCGCAACAAACTTGTTTACCGTGGGCACATATACGCAACATTACAAAGCCGATTGCCTTTCACCAGTGAGTCAGTAAATGTAATGACTTCCGGGGAACGAATGTGGTGTGAAATCATTATGGATTTGAGAATTGGATCAATTATATTTGAAGGGTGTGTGTAACTTGAGGAACTCCCAGACCTGAATAGAGTGTGGTGCGGCCTGCTCATTGACACTAAATTCCCAACAGTTGGTTGTAAATAACATTTGGATTTGTAATGTGTTAACAATTGTATGTCAATGTTTGATGTTCTAGGATGGTGTTTTTATGTGGCTTTGTGAATTTATATATATTTATGCTTTTTATACCGTATTTTTAGATATTGATATTCTTAGGAGGAAAATATCCTTGCTGTCTTGAAGGTGGTTTTATATTTCACTATCCACCGAAACACGTCGAACTACTGTTCTAATTTGAGGGACAGGTGATCACATCAGAAAATGAATTGGTTCTACTATGTGTTGTTTTTATTGATTCCTACAAATTAGCTCGAATCAATGACAGATTTAATTGTCTTGTATGTTTTCGCTCTTTAAATCATTGTCTCTATGTAGGCGCTGTGTATTTTCAAGTATTTTATGTTTCGTTTGGTTGAGCCTAGCAGCGCGCATGCACTGCTCTGCGAGGCTTCTTGCATCTACTCTGTGTGGGTCTGACATCCCACGCATTGGATTGGCTTTTGCGTGTGTCTTTCTTTAATGAGAGCACGCAAATGGCTAATGGTGGGTGCATGTCCCACCTGTTTTGAAATGTTCATTCTCAAGGCGTTTTGCCTCGGGAGCGAGCAGCGGCGCGCAGGGCAGCAGCTGCAGTGCGCCTCCTTGTGTCCACATCCAGGCATTCCCCGGGTGCGTGACAGTCACTGACAGAGCGCAAGGTCCATAAGATTTACTGTGCGCCAGGTACCACCGCTTACCCCGCGGTCATCTCCCCCTCCCACCCCCGCTCGCTCGAGGCAGACCTTGTGAGCGTCAAAACAGGAACATAATATTATGAAATCCCAACCAAAATAAACAAGACATGGGAAGCCTTATCTGCGACTGCAGGCAGAGTTAGGTATGCAAAGCAGCCCTTTGGTTATCACTCCATTCCTTTCTGAGGGAAGAGGGATGGAGGAGGCAAGTGCGCTAGCCCATGAGGCGTTAATACCCAGAGCTTACCAACCTTCTCCGGCAATTCCAACCCACCCAGCCCTAAGGCTGCTTCGGATTACATGTGACGTTCTCTTTAAGAACTTTTTGAAATCATCCCGTTATCCACCTTCACCCGCCCCCACCAGATTTCCAATAACTCGCCCATAGGCTAAACCTATTGGCTTTGCCGATGTTTGTGTTCTTTTGAACCACACCATTGATTCTCCCCCATGCTCACTGACACCGCCCCATGGAACTCAGAATCAGACTTCCCCACTTACCGTACTTCTATTTAAAGCGCTTCGATCACTGTCAGCGCTAGACCATCTTACAGCGCCCTGGTACACACAGGCATAGGAAACGAGCCCCCTGGGATAGCCTGGGCCCCCCTCTGAAAGTACCTCCGCCCACACCTTCCATGCACTATCACAAGGTCACGTCTAGTGATATTATCACTCGATAACAGCCAGTCTGCTGACATCCTGAGTGAGGAAATAAAAGCCAGAGCACATTAATCCATTTTAATGAGAAATACGTCACCAAATTGGGTTTTTAATGTGAAAACAGCATATGTGGTTCACCAGTCCCTGTGGCGCATGCGCAGAACGGGCACTTTCACTTCTGCAGGGTGTAGATGGCACCTTCCTCTTCAAACAAGCATTTGCAGTGCAATAGGTCTTGCATTTGCTAGAGTTTAAGCTATTGGCATTGTAAGTGAGAATGGCTTTTATTTATCTGTTTTGAAACCAACACATAAATAAAAGGCATTGTCATTTACAATGCCAATAGCTCAAACTCTCACAAAGTGCCAGACCTTTGGCATTGCAAATGCTTGTTTTTCTCTTGTAATTAACTTTTAGCCTATGAAACAACTGTGACAATTTTTGACATACTGATTGCATTTTTTTTAATTAAATTTGGAGACAAAAAGATTTGATTTTTTGTGCAGCATTTGACTCATTCAACTCTGGGGGTATGAGTGTTCGTTAATTGGGTGTCTGCATGTTCAGTTGATGTAAAATAAATGGTTTTCAAAGGGAGCTATTTAAGACTGGAAAGTCTTCTACCGATCCCTGACCCTTTGGATTGTGGGGCCCCTCTCATTGAATTTACTTGCATGGGCGTAGGAACCATGGAAATAAGAAGAATGTATCCCAACTTTTGGAAGGGGGGTGTGTGACACAGAAGACAATCTCTACCCCCTTCCCCCATATCCAGGTGGAAACTAAAGAATAAACAGTTATAGACACAACATCTTTCTCAGAAGCACTGCTGCACATCGCCTGTCTCCTTGAAGCTCTGTAACCATGAGAAGCAAACTCTGTGGAGGCACTGGGACCTCTTTGATTTCTAATTATTTGTGATTACTGAGGTGCTGAATCGCTCCTAGAATAATTCTGTTTAACAAGCCAAGCAAGCAAATTAAGTAAGGAAAGGCACGAGATGCTATTTTATGTTAATATTACTGCTGGCTCGGTTGACTTGAGAAAAAGAACGGTTTTAGGAGAGGCTCAACACTTCAATGACCGCAATTAAATAATTAAAAAGAGGTCTTGAACCCTCACAGAGTTTGCTTCTAAGGTTACAGTTCCTCAAGGAGTCTCTGCGAAGCGCAGAATGAATTCAGACGGGCATGCTCAGTCACTGTGTTGGATCTTCAGAGCCTGAGGGAACATTACACAGAGAAAAGCATACCTTTAAATATTATGACTAGGCACATGTATATATGTGTGTATAGCGTTAAGTGTATTTATGTCATGAGTCGATAAAAAGACTGTAACCTGGAATCTGGAGAGTCTTCAGGGCCTGTTTAGCACTGAATGCAATGTCTACGGAGCTATAAGAGAAACTGGAATAATATCATGAAGATCGCGTATTAACCCTACTTAATATGCTTTGAAAAATACAACACCTCTAAAGAACCTTTGATCCTTCACAGAGCCCTGATGGCAAAAGTAGAGCCCTCAACAGTACTCTTGATGCAAAAGTTAATCACTCTTTAGTATGTGCTCTGGACCCACTAAATCATTACACATCTGTACAAGGAACATGTCCCTTGAACCCTAGCGCAGAGCCATCTTGGGCAGGCTGGACACCACTATAAAAGGTGACCTCGTTCTGGCTTCATCGTGTGTTATCAAGACAACTTGATGAGGAAGGCAGCTGGTGAACGGAGACTGAAAAATAGAATCCTTTCTTGGGCACTATGTACAGAGAGAATGGAGAGATCTCAAGATAAGAGCATGGTAGAGTACGCTCTTGGTTAAGAATCTGGTCAAAGGACATTTGAGCATTTTCACAGTGGGCGCGAAAGGCACCAAGATATTATTTGAAGGTAGAGATCTCTTGTAAAAGAATCGCTCAAAATCTTTTCAACACTTGTTGAAACTTAGTAATCTTGGTTACATTATTAAAAGATGTAATTTTTTATGTTATTTACAGAAGCAACTGCACTGAATAAACAAGCTAATAAGAGGTATAAGTGACCTTCATACAAAGAGCTAGCGTGGCGATTTAATCTTGTAACATAATGACAAGAGAATGTTGAGCATGAGAAAACAAGAATTCCCAGAAAATAAATTCAAAGGTTTTCCAGAAAATTACTGGTTTTCCTATAGTTTCATAATGCAGATACTGGGATTACCATTGATCATATATACTCTGTGGAAACAGAGGTGAAATAGAACATCATAGAATCTCACAAAACTTCGATAAGGAAATGGTGTCTGATTGTGGCAGGTTTCATTCATCATCATTAAGTCTTTATTCGATTAAAAAATCATAAAAGACACAGCATCACAATATATAAGCCACATCAATAAATTAGATAAAAGAGCATTAAATACACCAAGCCTAGAATAGTAACAATAAATCAATAATAAGAATAAAAATCTCATAACTCAAAAGTAGCCTTTACGATTGCAGATGTTCTAGATGATTCCTCCTTATGGCCCAACACGTGGACCAAAACTTTGCCATGGCAACCACAATCACCTCCTTGGTATCACATTTAAGGATACGCAGAGCTGTTTGCGCTGAGCTTATGCCTAACTGTTTGCACAGTGGCTTGATCCATTTCATACGAGGAGCTCTATATGCTGGACATACAAATAACACATGTGAAATTGTTTCAGATGACCCATAACAACAATGACAGGAGGAATCTGCATTTGAAGCCTGGTTGTTTCCCCATTTTTTGGTAAAAGATTTTAGGGGCAAACAACCCACTCTGTATTGATGGTACAACTTCCTGTCAATGGTTCCAATAATAATGTCCCAATAGGGTTCCAGTAAATAATCGACCTTATGATCCATAAAAAGATCGGATAATGAATCCCTAGGGGTCTTAGCAAGGGACCTAAATAGGAGCATCTCAGCATACAATCTCTTGAATTCACTCTTGGACGGAAATGAAGAACCTTCTGGATCTGACCAGAGATGGCCTAGGTTCAGGGCCTTAAGAGCTACTTTAATGTTATATAACCAAGAAATTATCTGATTGGAGTGTGATGTGTATATGTGTTAAGTATAACGTAAGATCTTATAGATCAGCAGTTCTTAAACTGTGGTCCAGGGACCCCTGAGTGTCTGCAATGCCTACTTAAGGAGTCCTCAACATTCCAGAAATAATTAAATAATATTAGAACATTGGAATGCTGGGAGCTCCATTGAAGACAATGGAGTGCTCCATGCTTTTACGGGCCAGTAAAGGCCCGCAAGGCAACATTCCAATGTTGTTTTCAAAGGCCTCTCGGAGCCCGAGGGAATTTAAACCCCTCAAACTGCGAGAGGCCTTTGTTTTATTTGTTGGAACATTCTGCCCTCTAGTGGCAGAATGCTCTAATAGCCTTATAGCCCTTCGTAGCTGGGCTATACCGGCTATTAAAGTCCCGCTCCCTTGTTAAAGTCCCTCGCCTTCGGCTCGGGCTTTTAACACTGGAGCAGACCTTTAATAGCTGGTATTGCCCGCTACAGCGGGCGATAAGGCTATATTAACAGATTAATAAAGTGCATAAATAAAGATGTAAAATCGAAATTTTAAAAATGTTCTGTAAACGTGAAGGGATTTGAAATTGGAGGCTAAAAATTACGTTCGTATTTAGTAATTATGATGCGTGGCCTCAATCGAATTTAGAAAAGTTTCAAAATTCCTATTAACATTAATTTTTTTTTGTTTTTTATATATTTGTAGTGAATTTAAAAAAAGATTTCATTATTTATGTATTTGTTTGATGAATGTGTATTGTTTTGCCGTTCAAATCATAAAAATTGCTTAGGCAGGTGGTCCCCAGATTCTAATAATGATTCAGTATGGGCAGTGCTTGAAATTGAAAAACAGAAGAGCAGGTACCCAATACTAGAGTATATGCTTGCTTCTGAGTGGTGGCGGTAATCTCCGATTCGAAGTATTGCAAGTTTGCTGAGAAGTGCAAACACCCTCCCTATCAAAATGGAGAAGTTCAGGTTCTCAGCACCTGACAGTACCAGCCCATTTAAAGCACTGAGTGTGGGTCCCTGGATTCCACTAATGATTAAGTGGGGGTCCACTGACGTCAACATTTTAAGAACCACTGGTATAGAGCTTGATGTTTAAAATGGACATCAACAACATGCCCTTCCCCTCCCCACCCATCTCTGGCGGAGAGGTCCTAAACCGAGGGAAGAGAGGTCCTAAGCCGAGAGAAGAGAGACCATCTTCTTTTTAGGTGATGTTTTTACACGGTCATGCAATAGTAGTTGAGGAAGAGTGCAGCAGCAGAAACCCTATAACCAATTTCCTTCTTTCTTCCAGGTCTTCCCAATCACTGTTCCCTACCCAACACCCTTTCCTTCACCTGGCCACACCAAGCTTCAGAGCTATTATAGCATAACGAGTAAGTAGTGACTGGAGAGGAACCAATTTGAGTATTGAGCTGATCGCGAAGATTCCAACTGGTGGTCGGCCAAACTCAGACCTACACCCAGCACCCACACCAAGAACCTGGGAATAATCAACAGCAAGCTGGACATGACAGAACAAGTCTACGCCTTCACTGTATGGTGGTACCAGAGGCTGAGGAAGATCGTCAAATGGCTCCCAAGCAACACTACAAAACCTGTCAGTGTGACCTAGTCACCAGCAAGTTGGACCACAGGAACAGCCTCTTTGCAGGGATCACCAAGCAACTCACTAGAAAACTACAAACCATCCACAACTCCGCAGCCAGACTCATTCTCAACGTGCCACACAGAATTCAGATCACACCACATTCCTAAAGTGTGGAACATCCTTCCACTCCACATCAGAGCCTCTCTCTCTCTTCTTGTATTCCACAACAAGCTGAAGATCAGGTGTTCCAATGGAGCCAGGCGAGAAAACTGTGGCAACTGACCTCGGAGAACAGGCCACCCAAACGAGGAACTGTGGTACCGAGGAGCCCGAGCTCTGCAGCCCCGGACCAATATGGACGACAGACGGTCAGTTGCGAAGGACTGCAGGGACGCACAGCAATGCAGAGGTCAGCGTCCGTGCGCCTGCCTGGGCCCCTGGCCTAGGAAGGCGACAAAACTTCAGCAGGAAGCAAGCGTCAGCGGGCAGAAGAGAGACGCAGTGGGTGGGCAACTGGGAGAAAGAGTACTGTGCCGGAGCTGCCGAGAATCATTCTGTGTGCACGACGC
This sequence comes from Triturus cristatus, assembly GCF_964204655.1. Classification (NCBI taxonomy): domain Eukaryota; kingdom Metazoa; phylum Chordata; class Amphibia; order Caudata; family Salamandridae; genus Triturus; species Triturus cristatus. The sequence continues at coordinate 656,967,334 of NC_140583.1, forward strand.
AGGAGATGAGAGACTACCAGCGCGCCGGCAGGTGTTTAACTGCGGACTGACCTGTGTACCGCAGTCCGTGGGCCTGCGAACAGAGGCCACACAAGTCAACGGCTGTGGGGAGCCGCCGGACCTAGTAGGCTACCAGAGACAGTGTTCGCCAGTCACTTTGGAGTGTACTTGTAAGCTGCCCACTATCAGGCAAGCACTTGATTCTCAGCACACTGTTGGCGCCTTCGGGATACCCAGGATTAAGCCCTCTGCCACAGTTGAGAGACGGAGTCGGCACCCATGGGCACTAAAGAGTAACAAAGGCACCCGAAAGATAAAGGGCAGTGCTACACTGACTATGTAGAACATTACCAGTATACCCTAACAGACACACATCTTTAGGGCTGTAGCTGGCGATGCCCATCTGCTCGGAGGTGCCTCCTGAGTGGAACCCATGAGCAGTTTACAGAGGCCATTAGTATGGAGTGATAGCACCATGCAGCAGGCTGGCTGGAACACAGGCTCTCCCCCACATCACTGCTGATCCCGGAGCCGCGCCATCAGTTACACTAGGTGTCGTCACTACGTACACTCGCCCCTTCTCCTATTGCACCTAACAAGCCCGTGTAGCGGCTAGCAGCCACCATAATAGCAAGAAGAGACTACAGGAATGGGCTGCACATGGGGCACTGGACCTCGCAAACATCAAAAATAACGGACATGGAACAAATATCGCATATGGACCAGCCCACCGCCTCTGGAGGATAGACAGGATGCAATCCTGAATGCCAGTGAGATCCAGAGTATCACTGGAATCTAAAATAGACAGCGTAGCAGAGGACCTGATGCTACTACACACAGACCACGGGAAGCTAAAAGGAAGAGGGACATCCACGGAGCGCACCCTCTCCGACCTTAAGTCGGCAACAGATTTAATTGAAAAACAGCAGAATGAGCAAGAGGCCAGAATACATTTCCTGGAGGACAGGGTAAAAGACACAGAGGGCTGCTAGGCGAAATAATATCTGCTTGATTGGACTACCGGACGGGGCGGAGGACAAAGACGCAGTCGTATTAGTGGAACAATGAGTCAAAGACCTGCTTCCCCCTTCCTCACTGTCCCCCTTCTTTACAATAGAACAGGCGCATTGCATTCCCTCTAGAAGACCAGCGCCCGGAATGGGGGCTCGTCCACTCATCTTCAAGGTGCTACACTATAGGGACAGGGATGCAATACTGTGAGAAATGAAGAAACTCCCAGAAATCAAAATATAGAACGCAAGAGTTTTGTTTTTCCCGGATTATACACTAACAGTGCTATTCCAAAGGGGTTCCTTTATACAAGTGAACCAGAAACTCCGTCAACTAGACATCCAATACTCGCTGCTGTACCCAGCAAAGCTTCGCGTGGTGGCAGATAGAAAGGCAAGATTCTTCAACATGCCACAAGACACATGGGATTTGCTGGAAACCACTGGCTAGTTTTGGGACCCCGTCCTTCTGGCATGCCCAGAACTCAGAGCAACGCAACAGCTGGACCCAGGAGCTGTAGCCAACGTAATACGAAACTCCCCCTCAGTCTGGTAGCAGTGCGGGATCTAGAACAAATCATACAGGAGCAACAGAAAGCTGGACGCGAAGCGGAACGCATAGCTGCTACCCCAGACGACCGCGGGAAAGACGCAACATCGATCCCTTCATCTGGAGATGAGTGCTCATCAGCGGTGTGTCCATCCGACACTGCCTCACTAAATATGCCGGATGTAACCCCACAGACTTCAGATGTTATTATTGAACATGCATTCTAACATATATGGCATGCAGCCTTCTCTGTGGATCATAATATCATGTTCACTGTCATACTATATTTACAACACTGATGGGTCTCGTGGAGTGAATGGGTCAGGTTATATACTGATACCGCATAGTTTCTCCAAGACTTCACTCTTACACTAAGTGCGCAGGTGATAAACCCTACGTCAAAGTTAGGGGATGTTACTGCGGTAAACTCTGCAAGGCCCGCGCTCCTTTCTCCCTCTCTTGCACAGGGAATTAACTGGTACTGGGGGGGTTCTTTTCCACTCAGGTTTGGGCAGTTCCTTTTGTTCATAGAGTCTGCCCTTTCGGTATATATGCATTGCCATGTTGACACTTTTGTTCTAAACTAAGTTACATGGGGCTCTGGGAGGGGTGCGCCTAGTGATGCCCGTGATACGCATGCATACATTAAAACCTTGACCTGGGAACACTCCCAACTCCCCCTATGTTAATGTCATGACAGACCAAAAGATCCTTACTTGGAATGCTTGTGGCCTCCGCACACCTTCCCTCCACTATGCAGTTTATTCCTACCTCAAGAGGTACAATATGCGGCTTGCCTTCTTGCAGGAAACGCACCTAACTCAGAATGAAACAGCTAGACTGCAGCGGAAATGGACGGGCCGAGTGTTTGGCACAGACTTCTCCTCATATGCCTGGGGGGACACTGATTTGGATCCGCCCAAACACCCCCTTCCTGGTAGAAGAAGTTGTTTTGGACAAAGCAGGCAGATATGTGTTTCTAAAGTGAAGAAATAGTGGCAGCTCGGGAACTAAATCACTGCACCACCCAGTATAGTCACCATTTTTTTTTCTTTACAACACTATTGCCCAGCTCAAATGACCAGCTGCCCAGTGGCCATAAATGATATACACTTGAACACTGAGATTGAGAGTCAACACACAGATTAACAAAAAACATGCAACATCAAGAACAATTCATAATTATAAATAAACAAATATTCTTAAAGAGATCTTTTATTATTTCTTCTTTTTTCCTCGATCTTGGGATTATTACAAATGTATGCAACCAACGCATTTCGCCCTAAACAAGGGCTTCTTCAGGGCTTTCAAAATTCAAATGTTGAGGTAAAGCGGTAACTGTGTAGCAGGAGTCCTACCAAGGTTCCAGGTCTTTCACCCTGAAATTTGGGAAGTCAGCCACGATATTCAAACCAGATATTTTAAGATCAGTACATTCAAGTATTTGTGTTCCAGAAATAAAAAACCCAGCGCTAAAATTGCTCTGTTTGACAGCACTTTCCAGCCTGCTGCGTCTGTGTCTACGAGCGCCTGACACAGATATATATCTGGCTTGAATATCGTGGCGGATTTCAGGGTGAAATCATAGAGCAAGTAGTGAAAGACCTGGTACCTTGGTAGGACTCCCGCTACACAGTTACAGTTGTACCTCAACATTTGAATTTTGAAAGCATTGAAGAAGCCCTTGTTTGGGGCGAAACATGTTGGTTGCGTTCATTTGTAACAATCCCAAGATTGGAAAAAAAAGGAAGAAATAATAAAAGATCTCTTTAAGAATATTTGTTTATAATTAGGGATTTGTTCTTGTTAGCGGACTTGATGTTGCATGTTTTGTGTTAATCTGTGTGTTGCTTTTCGATCTCAGTGTTCATGTGTTTATAAAGTGTAGACTAGATGGACGTTATCCCTAACACAGACCAGGGCTCTTTCCTAAAATCACTTTCACAGGTACTAGCTAAATGGTGTGACATGCCGTGGCTGATAGGGGTGATTTCAACAGTGTAATGGATGTAGACCTAGGTAAAAACACCAGGAACGGATGGGCTACCATCTGAATTTTATTTAACATATATTGAACAATTGGCGCCACGGCTCTTGAAGTTATATAATGAAGCAATGCAAGTGGGGCACCTTCCTGAGAAGGCGCGGGAAGCGATTATCATCCCACTGCTTAAACCAGGGAAACCGGCATGGGACACAACGGCTTATCGGCCGCTTTCCATGCTTAATTTGGACTACAAGATTCCGAGCCATATTCTGGCCACCCGACTCCTCCCTTACATGACAACATTAATACACAATGACCAGGCAGTGTTTATTCCCACCAGAAACACGGGCCTCAATGTTCGACGGCTCTTGCGGGTCTTAGAGGCAGATTCCTACCAGAAAGAAGAAGCGATTGTCTTTTCGGTGGATATTGAAAAGGCATTCGACAGCCTTGAATGGCCATACTTGTTTAGTGTGATGTGGAAATCTGGGATAAGGGTTGAATTTGTGAAATGGACAGCTCTCTTATACATGGATTCAACTGCCAGGGTTAAAACAGGGGGGCTAATTTCTGATGCTTGCAGGGTCGGCCGAGGGACGAGACAAGGATGCCCGCTCTCCCTCTTCTTGTTTGCCTTGGCCATGGAGCCGCTTGCGGCTCGAGCCAAAACGGGTCAGCACTACCAATGCCTAGATGTGGCCGAGCGAGTGCATCAAATCGCACTTTATGCAGAGGACTTACTGATGTTTCTGGCGGACTCAGGAGTGGCACTTCACAGAGCTAAGGGGTTACTACAGGATCTCAGTAGGGCTGCGGGGCTCAGGGTAAACTGGACGAAATCTTGTCTGTTTCCTAGCAAAGTGAACAGAGTAGGCCCACAAGTGACTGAAGGATTGAGATGGGAAGACGGGTGCTTGACATACCGAGGTACGCAAATTTATCACACCCAGGAAGATATATTGGAGGGCAATATTGGGAGAGCCATAAGAGTAGCAAAAAGCCATTTTGACGTCTGGGGAATACTACCGGTGTCGGTAGCGGGCAAGTAGCTCTTATTAAAATGGTCATACTCCTGAGACTACTATATTATTTCAGGACACTGCCAGTCTGGGTTCCAGCAAAAAATGTTGCCCAGCTCAAATCAATGATGTTGGGCTTTCTGTGGGGGCTGGTAGGCGGAGAGTATCTCTTGGAGTGAGGCCGAGATTGGAAGGAGGGCTGGCTGTGCCTGATTTGGAGACCTACAACTTAGCGGCGCAGTTGCAGTGACTCACGAGATGGGTGGTGGGCCGGCTTAGGGGGACAGAGGGGCTGCGCAATGATTTCCCAACCCTGAGACAGCTATCCCACATTGTACTAAGGCTCCCCATGCGAGCTAATAGTATGCCTTTGGAACTGAGAACTTCAAGTAAGTGCTGGAACAGGAGCCTGGGAAGAGCACAGATTAAACGCCCATACGCCCCTGAAATCTTGTTAGTTATCTGTGAGGCTTTACTTCATGGAGGAAACTGGCAGGGGCTGAAGGTTTGGAGAGAGCGGGGGTTATCAACAACAGGAGACTTACATGAGGAAAGTGTCATGATCCCATTTAATGACCTTCAGGAGAGTTATGATTTAGCCGGAGGAGATTTCTTATTGCACTCAGCACTCACTGCGCCGCGGACGTCAATGGGGTGCCAATATGTGGTGACAGAAGCGGGCACCATCAAAGCGGTCACATGCTTTTATAGGCGTATGACACAAGAAACATTGGTACCTCTGACTGAGGTGCGACAAAAATGGGAGGTGGACCTAGAAGAGGTCATTCAAGAAAACGTTTGGGAGGAGCTAGTGGAAAGGGCATGGAAGAGTACCAGGAACGCTAGATTCCAGCTAGTACATCATTATATTTTGCATAGAGCGTATCTCACCCCGGCTAAGATTAACTAGTACTCTGGGATACAAACAGCAGCCTGCCAGCGCTGCAGTATAGAGGGTGCAGATTTTCACCATATGTTCTGAGAATGCCCACAGATGGGGAATTTTTGGGAAGAAGTAACTGCAGTATTGGCCGATGTAACTTATAGGGAAGTAGAGACAACCCAGAGATCCTGTCTTTTGCATTGGTTCCGCCACACAGCCAAAAACAAAGTAACGAGAATTTTTTTTAGATCTGGGTTTATTATTAGCTAAAAGAGACATCACTATGCACTGGAAGGTAAAAAAGGGCCAGAGTGTAACCAGATGGCTGAAGGAATTCGTTAAAAGGACAGAATGTGAGGGGAGAATTAGAATGCAGATAGCGAAAAGTAAGAGGAGCGAAAGGGAGTTGGAGACAGCGAGGGCATGGGAAACACTAGTAGCATTACTACAGAACCTAGAAGACATGATCGACGATGATCAACTAGAGGAGGCCCCTCCGGAAGTAGGGTAGAAGACACGCACCAGAGCATGACACAGAGCTGAGTACTTAGACAACTGATGTAATGTGCAGTCATACTAACTGCAGAACTATGGCTAATGCGTCGGTTTTTAGTACTATGAAAAGCAGGAGGGGGCTATCCAGCTGCAGGAGAATAGCAGCTCAATATAAGTGGCACACCTGGAGGGAGGGTTGGGGAGGGGGTAAGAGGGACAGGGTACTATAGAGTATTGAGAACAGGAATCCACTGGAACGAAATGTGGAAGCTAGAAATGTATGAAATAAGTTAAGCTGCAGGGATGGGAAGCAGAGTGTAAACCATGATCAGAACATCTCACTGATATATATTGTGTAAAGGGAAAGGCAGACTGCACCTCCTGATTTAATGGTACATGTGTTGAAATGTTGCAAATGGACACTCATGTAAAACCCAATAAAGTTTGTTTAAAAAACAAAATGGATGAAGACCTAGGTAGATCCTTCACTCCCTTGCGATGCACCACCGCATCCACAAACACGCTGAGGGACTGGGTGCGTAGTTGGGGTCTGGTGGACATATGGAGACACCGCAACTCCACGCTGCAGGTATACTCCTTCTACTCCTTGCCACACACGCTACATGTCGCTTAGACCAATTCTTAGTCCTGGTCCCAGATGGCTTCCCATCTGAGTGCTATAAAACGTATGCTGACCATCTAGCAACACAACTACATTGTGTATATACAGGGGCATTACAATTTACGAGTCTACCAGTCTCCCTTACTGAGGCCCCACTGATCACCCTTCCGAAACCTGACAGAGATTCCACACATTTAGGGTCGTACCGTCCACTGGTGCTACTGAACGTAGACTATAAAATACTGGTGGGAGTTCTGGCAGAACAGTTGGCACTACTAACACCACACCTCATACACAAGGACCAGAATGGGTTCATCCCAGCACGCAACACCTCTCTCAATATACACAGGTTGTTTCGGGTAATGACGTACACTCAGCGTGACAGGCCAGAATCGGCCTGTCTGGTGTTAGACTTGGAAAAAGCCTTCAACACTATTGAGTGGCCATGCATGTTTGCTGTACTTCCGAGATATGGATTTGGTCCCTACTTTTTAAGCCTGGTAAAACTGTTTATATGGAGCGCCAACTGTGTGGGTCCGCAGTGGCACTTTATTTTCACAACCCATAAAGATCTGTAGAGGCCCCAGAAAGGGATGCCCCCTTTCACCGCTAATCTTCTCCCTGGCCATTGAACCATTAGCACTGGCTATATGGGCATCCGCAGAACACTGGGGTATCCAAATGGGCAAGAGATGTGCATGCCATATCGCTAAATGCAGATGACATCCTGCTATATTATTAGGGATGTCCGGGAGGTGCCATCTGTAATACCGGACACCCTTAAGCTCTTGGCAAAACTGTCGGGGCTACAAGTTAATAGGGGAAAATCATGCTTGTTCACCTTCATCCCCCACACGACAGTCCCCGCTCATTGTCAGTGTCACCTAGTGACATGGCAGCTGGACATGTTCCACTATTTGGGGATACAGATATTCCTATGGACCGGGACTTATTAGATGGTAACCTCACTAGAGTGGTCACGACACTGACATTGCAAATAGAGTTCTGGAAAACCAATAATCTTTCAGTGGCGGGGAGGGTGGCGCTTACTAAAATGGCAGTGCTTCCACGTCTTTTGTAACACTTTACCAACCTCCCACTTTATTTACCATCGTCATTTTTACGCTCATTAGGGGGTACACTCCGAGACCTTATATTGAAAAGATTACACTGTAGGGCGGTGCTCGCAAAGCTGTACCTGCCCCAGGCCTAGGGGGTATTGGCCGTACCAAACATGGAACACTACCATCTGGCATCACAGCTGCAATTGGTAGCCAGGTGGATGGCGGAAATACACCTGGCAGACACTGCGGAGAATAGTCCCCCATATGCAGTAGACAAGCACCTGCACATTTTCCACCTATGCACTAAACCGCCCAGATCTCTTCCTTTGCTGGTACAGGTGGCCCAGAAATGCTTTCGCCGGAGCCTATTTCTCACCAAGCAAATCACACCATATGCGCCAGCTCTCCCAATACTAGGCATGCCAAGGGGAGGAGGTAGGGCCAGGGCAGCTGAACTCGCAGCCTGGCACGAGGTGGGCATCCACACAGTAGGAGATCTTTATAATGATGGCACGCTAAGGACATACGAAGATTTGATACGCAAGGCGGGAGTTCCACTGGGACTCTGTCTCAGTCATGTTTTCTGGGTGGGCACACTGCAACGTCATTGGAGTGACATCACATAAGAGCCACAAACACACTTATTGATGCAATACATACACGTGTTGGGCACAGGACAGCATCTCACCAAATGGTTTGCGGAGCCACTTCGTGTGCAATCTGTAACAGATTTGGCACCCTTGCAGAATCGATGGGAGGCAGAACTGGCTCGCCCATGCACACCCAAAGAATAGAATATGATGTTGGAAAGGCCAATATCAATCTCCAGGAATGCAAGGTTCCGCTTGATCCAGTTCTATATACTGTACCGGGCATACCTCTCCCCAGATAAAATCAGTCTTCCACAGGCAAGATACATGCTGCCCGCGTTGTAAGCAAAATGATGCCAACTTCCTGCACATGTTATAGGCAAGCCTTATATTACGAACTTACTGGGAGGGAGAGATACAGCACTTCTCCACATGCACCAACACAGAACTTCCTACTATGTGGAAGGCCTGCATAATGGGAGTAGTCGGCAGGAATAAAAAGCATAGAGCCACTACCAGACTCTTGGATTTAGTCCTGGTGGTGGCCAAGAGGTTTATCACGAGGAGATGGTAAACTGATGACCCCCGCCTCTACAAGCTCGATCTCATTCCATATTGAACTGGGCCATGGCGGTGGGAACTGCCCTACACAGGGAAGATACCCTGGGAATACGCAAATACCTGATCTCAGCCCACTGAAATAGAATATGAACGACGCTCCAATTAGCGTTAGCCCAAGTGGATATCACAGACAACCCCAGCAAAACACACCCCGAAACACGCTCACAATAGTGTTCACGTCCACACAGAGTCTGGTCAAGTGCACATATCACACACTAGATATGACACGGTAATGTGAAGGTCTAAGATAACATAAACGGATTATCTAAGCCGCTAGCGAGACATCGGAGGCGCTGGCAAATACCCCCACTATAAGTTAGGCCCACCCTCTCCCCTCTTGTGTTCCAATTGTTTTGTTATGATTCTGTTGTATCTTAGCAACCTCAGTATCTGCTTGCCATCTCCACTGTAATTGCTGAGGAAGAAGGACCTCGGGGGTTGTTGTGCCTTGCAAATAAACTTGTTGTTGTATATAACGTGTCTCCTGTGGACTTCAAAAGATTCAGTTGACAGATCTGTAATCGCTAGAGACACAACACTGATTCGGGGTTTTACAAGAGCACCCGAACCCACCACATGCACATTCAGGTTGGCAGTTCCTGCACATAATATAATGGTAACTTGACACAGACACATGCCAGATTATTGTACGAGATCTCTCTGCCTCAATGCTAATTTGTAGTGTTGTCACATACTCGAATGCATGCTCTCTGTCGATCAACAAATGTAGTTATACGTACAAGCCGTATTCCTGTAAGGCAACGCTCTCTTGTTTTAACCAGTTATGTCTGCAACATGTGCAATCTCAAAAAGCCAATAAAAAAGATCAAACAAAAAAAATCATGCGTTTCAATGTGTGCCTATGCAGGGTTAGGCACACACACCTGCTCGGCACCAGCATACACTTGCAGGTAATAGTGTACTTTACAAATACACATGACACTATACAAAAATCTAATTTATATATTGTTCATATAAAATAATATTGATTTACAATTAACAACAACATGTGGTTATGCAAATAAGAGAACATAGCAAACAGGCATTTTGGATAACTTGTGTCAACATAGTGAGGAGATGTGGATATTCTTGAATGTGTCAGATTTCAAAAACGTCACTCAAATCAATTATATAATCTTATTTACTTCAATGAAAAAATGACGAAAAATAAATTTGTTTTAATTTAGTAGTCTTTATCACATTGTTCATGACATTTGTTGCCTGATTCACCTCAATAGATGGTTCGGCTCGTACTTTATTAGAGCTCTGCCCAAGCCTGCCCTAGTCTCCCCCCGCCCCCGAAACTGAGTGCTTTTCTTTACGCCACTGCAAGGGTGGTTTGAGGCAAGATTCTACTTTAAATAATTAATGTGAAACTGTGATGCTGAGAGTGTCCTAAGAGACGTCATTCTGTATGAGGTACACATCCTCTGCTGCAGTAAACTGAACTAGGTCATCTATATCTCCCCACTTCTTACCTAAGGGTGGCTGAAGCTCCTGCTCCACTCTCCTTTTCCCGTTTCGCGCGCAGCTCAACACCGTGGAGCTCCACCCCTCCGCATGGCCCCGCCCCCTAAGCTGGAAACTCCGTCAATCACGCTTTCTTTGCTTTTCTCCAGTACTGTGTGCAGTAGTATTTAGCCCCTAGCGTGTTGGTTTAGTATGACCACATGTCGAGAGGTTCCCTGGACAAGCTCTTTTTTTTAAAGCATGATAACGTTGCCGTTATTGCTCAATTAATTCAATGAGCGTCTGCTGTCCTGTAATTACGGTGAACATGGCCGGAGTTTGTGGCACCCAATCAGATAATTTGGACTATTTTTGTCGGGGTTGGGAAAGAGTGACGATCTTGGATTGGTAGGGATTGTAATAGGCTGGGGGCAGAGTTACGTCAGTTGAATACTGGCTGTTGAGCTTCACAAAATTATACAGAAGACGTACTGTTGGTTGTGAGTCCTTTAGATTGCCCGGTATAGCTGCTATTTCAATTTTTTTGCCTTCAGATGCGCCCTCGGGGAAACGTAGGTACTGATTGGTCCTTATTAATCCTTCTCCGATTGGCTGAACCTCGGGCAAGCTCTAGTCTGGGACTCAGGCTGTGATTGGGTTGAATGGTGACAGCTGTAATAGTTGCCCTGGGAACACGAAGCGTTCGGTGTGACTGTTAACATTATCACAATATTATTATATCAGTACTGGGACATATATATAATGTATTTGCTTTCTGGTCCGAACGGATGTACGGACACGTGTTACGAGAAGCAGCCGCGATGCAGTTTTTATTATCCTGATCTAGACTTCTATAGTGGGCTTTAGCTTGAAAGATTACAACTCCTGCCCAGAGTTATAACGAGCATTTGCAATGCAATACATCTCGCAATCTCGTAAATGACAATGCCTTTTATTTATGTGTATGAAAAACCTGCAATAATAAAAGGCATTGTCATTTACAATACCAATAAGTCAAAGTTTCTAAAATGCAAGACCTATTGCATTGAAAATATTTTTTTGGTTACAAGCGCCCCATGTTGCACTTATAGAGGCCACTGTAATGTTGCTCGCTTATCTCACAATCAATCACCACCAGGAATAAAGAATTTACATGAATTATGCTTTATTTCTCATCGGCGGGAGAGCGCCGGGAAAGACGCGACCTCGCGGGTCCAAGTCCGCTTCGCGCATGCCCATTCGCTCGTCTTCACGCGTCCTCGCGCGCTACGTCACCACGTAGCGCGTGAGGACTAGAGCGCAACACTACATATCTCCCTTCTTTTATTTAAACAAATATTTAGTGGTCCATAAAGTCCCTCGGGTCGCTTAGCTACCCTCTAGTTCAAAGTCTCGGAAGTGGCTGGGTCTTACTACCACTCTGCTCGCTCTAGTGCGCCTTACCGGAGTGGAGGAACCTTCTTGGGAACCTTCCTCTGCGGGGCTTCCCGCTTGGCCTCTCGGTGTGTTCAGTTCCTCTCTCCTCGGGGTTCCAATCTCCTCTCCACTCTGTTCCTCGATATCCAGTGTTACTTGCTCCCCATGCTCCTCGCTGCTTTCTTCTACTCTCCTGTCTTTCTCTACAGCTGCGTTACTTCCTTCATTTTCTCTAGGGCTTATGTCTTGTAGTGTCCGTTCGCTCTCCTCCGGGGGCCATCGTAGGATCTTGTTACATTTGGACATACGGTCTTGGGACCACACATTCCCATCACTGAGCAATGCTGCCTATCGTACACTTCTTTCACTTGTAGAGGTAGGCTGTATTTGCTGTCTCCCTTCTTTTTCCTTGTGGCTAATCTGACTCTCACCCATTCCCCTCTCTCCAGGGTTGAGGCCTTCACTTTTCTCCTTTGATTGTAGTATTCAGTATATATCCGTTGGGCCTTCTCAAGGTTGTGCTGTACTACTGCCAGAGACTACTTACTAGTTATCGTCTTTTCTCTCCACGTTACATTGTCTTTGGTGAATGGATGCCTTCCTCTCAAGATTTGGAAAGGGCTATACCCCGTGCCTGTGGGGGTGATACGGTATGCCCATATCATGTCCTGTATCTCCTTCTCCCAGTCTTTGCCCATCATGATGGCTGCTTGGATGGATCCCATGATGACTCTATTGAAACATTCCACCTGTCCATTACTCGACGGATGATACACGGAAGTGTGTTGTATTTTGATTCCATTCCTCTCTGCATACTTGTACCACTTTTCGGAGGTGAATTGCGGTCCATTGTCGCTCAGGATGGTTCTCGGGATTCCTTCCCTGAGGAAAACTGAAGTCAAGAACTTAATCACTGTTTCCGTATCCATCGCTTCTTGAATATGTATCTCCGGCCATTTAGAGTATTTATCTACAAGAACGCACAGATATTTGGGCGTCCCTTGGTTGTCCAGCACTGGTCCTAGAATGTCCACCGCCACTTCTTCCCACGGATCTTTCGGTAGAGTGAATTTTCCCAATGCCGGCCTTAAAGGATTCAGTGTCTTGTCTGCTCTTTGGCATTGGTCGCATTCTCTTACATGTCTCTCCACCTGGATATCCATTCCAGGCCACCAGTACATGTGCTTCGCTCTCATCTTGGTTTTCACTATTCCTAGGTGTCCTTCGTGCAACAGCACGACCAGGCGAGATACTAACGCTGCCGGGAGAATAACTTTATCACCTCTGTACAGGAAAATCCCTTTGTCTCCCACTGACAGCTCCTCTCTGACTTCATAGAACTTCCTGAGCGCCTCTCGCAACAGTCTTTTCTCGGGCCATCCATGTATTATGTGTTCTTTGACCTCCCTAATCTCACTGTCGTCTTCGTACGCTTGGGTCCACTCTTGCTTACTTATCACCCTTTCGGGGTCTTCCATCACCGCTACCAACTCTTCCTCTTCTGTTGCTGGGTTGGGGGCTTCTTCCATTGCTGCCGCTCTACTGAGGTAATCAGCGACTTTGTTTCGTGTCCCTGGTATGTACTCCACATCATACCTGTATTCTAGTAACTTTAGTGTCATCTTGGCGATGCGCGGCGTGGCGCTGACATGTCCACTTGAGGTGAGTACTTTGACTAATGGCTTGAGATCAGTTTTGAGTTTAAACCTCGTGCCCCATAGGAATTGACGGAACCGTCCCATGGCCCACACCACCGCTAGCATCTCCTTCTCAATTACACTATATTTCTGTTCTGTGGGTGATAATGATCTGGATGCGAAACAGAGGGTCTACGTCATCCCTTCACTCCTCTCCTGCATGAGGACTGCCCCCAATCTCTTCTCACTGGCATCCGTCGTCAATATTGATTGTCCCAGCGGGTCGTATCCTTGCAGTGGTACGGCTTGGCTGATGTCGCACTTCAATGCTTCAAATTCTTTTTGTGTTTCTTCTGTCCACTTGAACGCTGTTTTGTCCCTTATCAACTGTCTCAGGTGGTGTGTCTTGGTGGCAAAGTGTTGCACGAATTTGCTGTAATAATCTGCCATCCCTAGGAGGGATCTCACTTCTTCTTTGTTGGATGGAGCCATAGCATTGCAGATCGCTTTCACATTTGCACGTTTAGGCGTGATGCCTTGACCTCCTATTTCATGTCCCAAATATGTGACAGACGTCATTCCTAGTCGGCACTTTTCCCATTCTGCGGTCAGGCCATTGGTTTCCAACACACGAAGTACCTTATCTAACTTCTTATCATGGTCTTTCCTGTCTGACCCCATCACCAGTATGTCATCCTGGAAATATTGGAGGCCCTCGATGTCCTTGAAGAGCCGATGCATTAATTTCAGGAACACCGCCGCTGCGGAAGCAAGACCAAACAGCATCCTGCGGAATTGATAGCATCCAAAAGGCGTTATAAAGGATGTCAGTTTCCGGCTTGTTGGATGTAGATCAATCTGGTGATAGGCAGAGGTGAGGTCGATGGTGGAAAACCACTTTATCCCCTTTGTTTTGGACAACATTTCTTCAATGCGTAATTTTTCCACTACTAGGCACTTGTTCAGTTCTCGAAGGTCCACACACAGACAAACTTTTCCATTGGGTTTCATGGTTACTACCAAGGGGGCCAGCCATTCCGAGCTGTCTATGGGCTCTATTATTCCATTTTCTTCTAGTCTACGTAGTTCCCGCTGTACAGCTTCTTTTATGGCTAGAGGCACGTTGCGGACTTTGTGTGATACCGGCCTTGAGTTTTCCTTGAGTACGATCTTGTGTGTGAATTTCTCTAATTTGTCCACTTTCCCGCCAAATACCTTTGGGAATTTGCTTTTCATTTCTTCTAGTTCCGGCCAGCTCCCTGGCGCTGTCAGTAGCACTTGCGTGTCCCCTCCTGGGTCTAACTTGATCCCTAGGTCCCCTTGATCCTTCCATCATAGGACGGATGGGCCTTTTTCTGCTACATATAATTTGCACTCCGCACATCTTCCCTTAAATTCGAAGTTCAACTTCCTGTATCCCACCATGGGAATGGGTTCGCCTGTGTACGACACTGGTCTTATGTCCGGTGGTTCTAGCCTTGATCCTAAGCTGGGCAAAAATTCTTCCCTCCACACTGCTCTTTGGACTACGGTGTATGGAGATCCCGAGTCTACTACAATCTTGATTTTCACCCCTCCTATTACCATGTCGCATTGTGGTTTGCGGGAGCGCTTGCCCTCGATGCCTAGCACTTGCTCGTCCACGCATAATACACCGTCTTCCTCATCTTGTTCTTCTTCTTCCTCCTGTTGGTCTTGCATCACGTACTTCACCATTGATCTCTTCGTTTTCCGGCGACACACTTTTTCGTAGTGCCCCATTATGCCGCAGAACATACATTTTGCTCGGAACGCTGGGCAACGTTTGTCCTGGACAGCATGCGCTTGACTACCACACCTGTAGCACGTCATACTGTTGTCTCTATTCGGCTTCCATGTTTGTCCCGGTTTCCCTTTCCATTTATTTTGTCCTTTCCCTTCGGGCGGCATGGTTTTGCAATTATCTAATTGGAAGATATTGAGCATTGGGATGACACCACTTCCACGTCCCCTTTTTGCTTTTAAGCGTAGCACCAATATCAGAGACAGACTGATACATACTCGTCCACGTGAAACCACTACAATTCAACAAGATACCTTGTGGAGCTTACCGGCCGTAAGAGGTCATTTTGCCTGCGGCAGTTGCGCTGCATGCGCACACACTGAACACACCACCGAAATTGATATCGGTACATTGAAACCTTGGATTTTGACAAATCACACTAACTGCAACAGCAGTAATCTTATCTATCTGATTACTTGCCCGTGTTCGCTTCGGTATGTGGGAATGACGACACGAAGAGTCAAAACACGAATTTTAGAACATAAAAGTACAGTTCGTTGTAGGAAGACTTCCACTAAACTGACTCAACACTTTGTCACAGCACGACATTCACCTCAAGAACTGAAATGGACAGTGCTGGAACAGCCTTTTATCCCTAAACATATCACCGACATTTCCACTTTTCTTTTTAGAAAAGAGCAGCGTTGGGTTTACAGACTCAATAGTCATATCACTGGTCTGAACGATGATATTCCTTAGGTTTCACTATGAGACAGTATTCACTCACTGAGTAATAGTCATTGGGTTTCACTATGAGACAGTATCCTTTCATTGAGTAAGAGTCACTGCGCTGTTATGTACAGTTGCATCATAATCTGACTTATAGAAATACATGTAGTTTTCTATTTAGTGTATTTCTTCTTTGTTGTGGACGGATGGTCTTTTAGATAGCCTGTTTGACAATGGGTGGTTACTACGTGTGCCACTGTTGCTTAAAGAGTTGTTGACTCGCCAAGGATATTTAGTGTATCTCTTCTTTGTAGTGGACGGATGGGCCTTTTGAATAGCCTGGTTGACAATGGGTGGTTACTATGTGTGCCACTGTTTTTTTTTAAAACTGCTGACTCGCCAAGGATACGCATGGCGCATGCGCTGAATACAGGACACTTTTTTTCACACAGACGCTTTGTTAGCATCTGAATTGAGCATGCACGGTAATGCGGTGCGTAGCCGCACCGGTTGCAAATTACTTGAGGTTGTTGGAGGATATATAAGATCACGCTCCTTCACCCAGCACTCACCACCTCGGACTAGAGGTACCGACGGACAGGTGAGTGCAGGCGTTTGTTTTGGAGCGGATTCATTTAATTTTATTTATCTATTTACTCGATCCCGGACGCGACTTTCAGAATCAGTTTCGTGTCCTAGACCTAATTACGTAATTGATGTGAGAACGTAGGCTGGGGGCTGCTCCTTTGACTCGTAGTAATTTTCTCTGAGTCACCAACACCACGCATTTTAACAAATGCATTTGTTGGTCATCATCAAAAAGTTTTTCATTCCGAGGTGGCCATATTTATTAAATAAATTTTATAGACCACAGCAGTTGCAACGCTTGTTCGTTGGATCGCCATAGTGAACGTTATAATGTTCCAATGGTGTGTTACGTGGCGTTTGCTGATCTGACAGTTCTTGATAAGCTTCGGCACATATCTTTTTCCTTTCTCTGAAACAAGACAAGAGGGATGTTGGTTTGTTAGTACTTTTGACACACAATTCTCTCTGTTCAAGATAGATATGCAGCATTGGAACAAATGCTTATTTTAATTTAGTCTCTCGTATTGAATCCCTTTTCTTTCTCAATTGGAACTACACTCACCGAGCTGGTTCACCAAAAACGTCTATGAATAAGGTTATCTTAATTATTAGACGAATAGGTGTTAACGATTTTTCCATATATTGAGACTTATACTCTACAAATTTTTTTTTTTGAAACGTTCCTTTTTAGAGCGGTGCCCCCTTCCTGAGCGGTTGCCAGGTAGAGATGTGGTCCTGTACCCAGCTGTGGCGGGTAAGGTGTTTATTTTCAAATTATAATCGTTGTGGATCCCTTTTCAGCATGATCACATCTGTGATATGTGTTATCTATACCTGATATTTGCTATATTTCCTTTGTTACAGGTATCAGCACATTTTGAAAAGTGACGGACCCATGACTTTGTATTGGTCTGATATCCTTTTTTGTTCTTTCACTTTATTGTAAGCAGCAGCATCTTTCCATAAGGTCCTGACGAAAGCCTAATCCAATTTGGATCTGTAGGGCTGAAACATGTTGACCACTAACCATCATACTACAGTGGTTTAAATCCATACCGTTGGTGCACTGCCATTTTAACCCTGACAGTAGGCACATCTTTATTAAAATGTTGCTTTGATGCCTTCTAGCCAGTTTTAGCTTTCACATTCCTAAACATTTTTTCATTATTTCCCTCCTTTTTTGCGCTGCGACCTTACTCATACATTTTTGCTCACCATATGTGGATGTAGTAAATCCTCCAAATCCTAAACAAAACATCCCTGAGCTCCTCCCTCTCAGAGAGGGGGTTGTAGCCCTCAAAGGAAGTAGGATTTTCCTTTGGGAGGAGAATCCCTATGATGAAGCATGTCACCTTTGTTGAGTGAGGGATTACGTCCTTTAAAGGGATCTGCCCTTATATGTAACCTTTGACTATTAATCATCAATCAATTGTTTGATGATTATCCCATTTATTCATTTATGCAGTTTATGTTTATGGTTACTGTAGACCCTAGGATTTCTATGTTTGATAACAGTTATTTGGGGATATAATCCTTATTGGTCTTTAAACTTTTTCCCTTGGACCCTCTTCTTTAAACTGTGTTGTTTTCTAGTGATATAGGTAGCCTATACCACAGTAAGGGGTGCAAGCACACCCTTACCCAGGTTGCAGTAGTAGACCTGTGGTGTCATTTTGGAGTGCTTCCCAGGGGTGGCATAATACATGCTGCAGCCCCTGGTAGGCCTCTGAGGTACCTATGCCCTAGGTACATAGTATACCATATACTAGGGGCTTATAAGGCACTCCAGAATCCAATTAGATATGTACCTAATGTACATGGAAACCATTTTAGAGAGGAAGCCGCTAGGCTGTGGTCCTGATTAGCAGGGCCACAGCCAGACTAAGGCCGAAAAACAGTGAAGCACCAGCAAAAAGTGGGGGTACCCATGTGAAGCAGATCCTACTCTCCTACACCCCCCCCCCCCCAACGCAGGGACATTAAACTCACCTTGACCAGTAGAGTCTTCATGTTCTAAGTGGAAATACCTAGAGAGTCCATCTGCATTCGCATTGTTACTCCCAGGTCTATGTTCCATTGTAAAGTCCATCCCCTGTAGGGATATGGACCACCTAAGCAGTTTGGGATTGTCACCCTTCCTTTGTTTTAGCCATAAGAGGGGCTTATGGTCTGTCTGAACCAGGAAGTGAGTACCAAACAAGTATGGCCTCAACTTCTTCAGAGCCCAAACCACAGCAAAGGCCTCCCTCTCAATGGCTGACCAACGTTTCTCTCAAGGGGTCAGCCTTCTGCTTATGAAAGCTACTGGCTGATCCTGACCTTCTTCATTCAATTGTGACAGTACAGCCCAAACCCCAATTCAGATGCATCAGTTTGAACAATGAACTTTTTGGAGTAGTCAGGACTCTGCAGAATGGGAGCAGTACACATGGCCTGCTTCAGGTCATCAAATGCCTTTTGACAGCTAGCTGTCCACTGAACCTTTTTGGGCATTTTCTTTGAAGTTAAGTCATTCAAGGGTGTCACTATTGATCCATACCCTTTGACAAATCTCCTATAGTACCCAGTCAGGCCTAAGAAGGCTCTCACCTGAGTCTGGGTAGTGGGAGCAGTCCATTACATTATGGTCTGGATCTTGCTCTGCAATGGTTGAACCTGGCCTCCACCTACAAGGTGGCCCAGGTACACAACCTGACTCTGCCCTATCTGGCACTTAGTAGCCTTGATAGTTAGGCCTGCTTGTTGCAGGGCCTCCAAAACATTCCTTAGGTGGATCCTCCCAGGTGGAGCTAAAGACAGCAATATCATCTAGATATGCTGCACTAAAGCCTTCCAGGCCTGTGAGAACTGTATTCACCAACCTTTGGAAAGTGGCAGGTAAATTCTTCAAACCAAAGGGCATTACCACAAATTGATAATGCCCACTAGGGGTAGAAAATGCAGTTTTTGGCTTTGCATCATCAGCTAGTCTGATCTGCCAGTAGCCAGCTGTCAAGTCAAATGTGCTAAGGTACTTGGCTGAGGCCAAAGTATCTATAAGCTCGTCTGCCCTTGGTATTGGATGGGCATCAGTCCTGGTGACTGCATTGAGGCCTCCGTAGTCCACACAAAACCTCATCTCTCTTTTTCCACCACTGGTGTGAGGTTTTGGCACAAGGACCACTGGACTAGCCCAAGGGCTATCTGAGAGCTCAATCACACCCAGATCCAATATTTTCTGGACTTCTGTCCTGATACAGTCCCTGACATGGTCAGGTTGCCTATAATCTTATTTTTAATAGGCAGACTGTCCCCAGTGTCCACTTCATGAGTGCACCAGATAGTCTGACTTGGAGTCAGTGAAAACACGTGTCTGAACTGATTGAGAACCTGTCTGTTATCAGTTTGCTGCTAGGCAGTGAAGCTGCCTGCCAAGGCTACACCATCAACTGACCCATCATCAGGGTTCTATGAGAGGAGGTCAGGGAGTGGGTCACTCTCTTCCTCCTGTCCCTCATCAGTTGCCATGAGCAAGCCCATGTCAGCCCTGTCCACATATGGCTTCAGGCTGTTGACATGGAGAACCCTATGGGTACTCCTAGGGGTTCCAAGGTCTACCAAGTAGGTAACCTCCCCTTTCTGTTCAACAATAGTGTGGGGTCCACTCCACTTGTCCTCGAGAGCTGCTGGGGCCACAGGCTCCAACACCCACACTTTCTGTCCTGGCTGATAAACAGTCAGTATAGCCTTTTGGTCATGCCAGGCTTTTTGCAGTTCCTGGCTAGCCTCAAAGTTTTTGTTTGCCTTTTTCATATACTCAGCCATCTGGGAGCGGAGACCAAGTACATAGTCCACTATGTCTTGCTTTGGGGGCTTGAGAGGTAACTCCCATCCTTCCTTCACCAAACACAATGGACCCCTGACAGGGTGACCAAACAGAAGTTCAAAAGGGCTGTAGCCAACCCCCTTCTGAGGCACCTCGCTGCATGCAAATAGAAGGCAGGGCAAGAGAAGGTCCCATTTTGCCTAAGCTTCTCTGGGAGTCCTTTAAGGTTTTGTCGAACCTTTCAACTAAACCATTGCATTGTGGGTGATAGGGTGTGGTGAATTTGTAATTCACTCCACACTCCTTCCACATTGCAGTTAAGTAACTTGACATAAAGTTGGCATCTCTGTCAGATACTACCTCCTTTGGAAAACCTTCTCTTGAAAACACACTCAAGAGAGCTCTTGCCACTACAGGTGCTGTAGTGGTCCTTAGGAGTATCACTTCTGGATACCTGGTGGTATGATCCACTACCACCAGTATAAACCTGTGCCCAGATGCTGTTTGAGGATCCATGGGACCAACAATGTCAATCCCAACCCTCTCAAAGGGAACCACCACCACAGGTAGTGGTATCAGGGGGGGCTTTGTAGTGCCACCTGTTTTGCCACTGGCTTGGCAGGTTACACAGGAGTGACAAAACTCCTTTGTGTCTTCAGACATGTGTGGCCAGTGAAAGTGAGGAACAATTCTGTCCCAAGTCTTGGTCTGGCCTAAGTGTCCTGCTAGGGGAATATCATAGGCTAGTGTCAATAGGAAACCCCTAAACGTCAGAGGTATAACCAACCACCAGGCTTGGGGTCTCTACTCTCTGAGTAAAGGAGTCCATCATCCCAATAAACTTTATGGGTGCCACTAGCATTCACAGCAGCCTCATCAGCAGCTTGCTGTCTGAGGGTTTCAAGAGAGGGGCAGGTTTTCGGCTCCTGGCTCAGATCAGACCTGGAAGGGCCCCCTGTCCCCAAGAACTCAACCTGATCAGGTTCAAGCTCCTCTGGGACAGTTCCTTCTTCAGGCTCAAGATCATCTCCCTGAGGAGACTGATCAGCATCCTGAGACAGGTGGGAAGGCTCTGCCTTAACCCTACTGCTCCTCCTCTTGTGAGGCACCTGGTCCATTATTCCAGAATCCAGGGCCTGTCCAGCTTTTGACATTTTAGCCTGTGACCTAGTCACAGCAAAGACATGTGCAGGGATCCCTAACATTTCTGCATGGGTCCTGAGCTCCACTTCAGTCCAAGCTGAAGTTTCCAGATCATTGCCAAGCAAGCACTGTACTAGTAGGTCTGCACTTACCACAACCACCTTAAGGCCAGTTACCCCTCCCCAGGAGAAGTTAACAACTGCCAGAGAATGGTCTGTTCTGACGTTGCTAGCATTGGTCACTTGGTACATTTCACCAAGTATAATCTGCCCAGGATCCACAAGATCTTTTGTCACCATTGTGACACTTGCTCCTGTGTCACTGAATGCCCAAGCTTCTACTCCATTAATTAAAGGCTGCTGTCTGTATTTGCCCAGGTTACTGGGGCTCACAAAGGGGGACATATTCATGCCCCCATCACTGACAAGCACAGCCTTAGTTGGTACTCTGACTAGGCCAGAGTCCATCTCAGAAACCAGGGGCAACCCTACTAAACCCTTATTATGTGTATTCCCACCTCCAATTGTAACTGTACTAGGGGGAACAGGTGCCTTAGGGGCATTGGTGGTGGTTGGACTATTTTATTTAGCCTTGGTGCAGACACTAGTCCAGTGAGTTTTCTACTTACAGATTTTGCACCAGGGCTTCTTTTGGCCTTTTCCCTTTCCTGACTGGCAATCCCCCCTGAAGAAGATTTTTGGGGCCCTTGTGAAGACTTCTGGTCTTTACCCTTGTCCCCACCCTTATCAGAGGCTTTAGAATCTTGCTTCTTAGGGTCACCACCTAGGCTCTGTACTTTCTGCCTCACCCTGGTTCTGACCCATTTGTCTGCATTCTTTCCCAATTCTTGGGGAGAGGTCAGATCAAAGTCTACCATGTACTGGTGCAACAGCTGATTTTGACAGTTATTAAGAATCTGCTCCCTCATTATCAGATTGTACAATCCTTTGAAGTCACACACTTTACTGCCCAATAACCAACCTTCCAGAGCCTTAGCAGCACAGTCAACAAAGTCAACCCAGTCCTGATTCGTGCCTTTTCGGGTATCTCTGAACTTTAACCTGTATTGTTCAGTGGTTAGGCCAAACCCATCTGTCAGAGCACTTTTCAAGACATTGTAATCATCAGCATCCTCTTCTCTTTACAGTGAGGAGCTTGTCTCTACCTTTGTCTGCAAAGGAGAGCCATAAGATTGCTGCCCACTGACCTTGAGGGACCTTCTGTACTTTACAGGCCCTCTCCAAGGCAGTTATCCATTTGTGGATGTCATCCCCACTCTGGTAGGGAGGGACAATCTAACTTAGGTTTCTATGGTCATAAGACCTCTCCCTATCTCTAGGGAAATTGCAGCCACCAAAGGACTCTAGTCCCTCCTTTTTAGTAGCTCTGTAGAGCTCCAGGGCTTCCCTATCTGAGGCCCTCTGCTGCTTTCTGAGGTTGAACTTGTCCTGCTCATACTTAAGCAGTCTCTCTCTCCTCTCCTGGGAGGTTTCCCTCCCTCTATGAGAAGAAATAGAGGTTCCAATAGAGGAGTTAGACTGAATAGATCCCCATGACAGAGATCTATCCCTTCTAGCCCTGTTTTCAGGCCTACCAGGAGGAATGAAGGAAGGAGCATTATTGTCCTCATCCTCATCCTCATCCTGATGGTCTGTGTTCACCAGAGTCTGGTCATTGTCACCAGTCTGGTCAGCATCAGAATTAGGGTCAGGGGAGTTTCCACCCCTGGACCCACACTCAGGTGCTGCCCCATCCACACTGTCTCCATCTACATGCACACTAGGACTTTTGATATCATCCAGTTTCAGTATCTGTATAAGATGCTGGGTGGATGGACTCTTGCCTATCTTCAGCTTCTTAATGGTGCATAAGGCCCTACATCTAGCAAAGGAGAGATCCTCATACTTGTAGGGAAGGAGCTCGCTGGTTCCTGGTAGGGAATCAGTGGTTCCTGTCTGGTTAGACATTACTAATGTGGTGTGGTGTATTGCACTACCTACACTAGTGTGGCCTACTAAACTTTCTTGAGTTGTAGAAAGGGTGTGCTATCCCTTAACATACAACTCTAAGTTCAGTAGAACGTACTTTAGCTAAACTTGATATTATATGTACCTCAGGTACCTTTAGTGGTTTTCAGTTGAACAATTCAATTGAGATTATCTGGTAAAACAATAGCAAGCTGGAATCCCACACGCTGCACACCAATGTGAGAAGGTGGCCTGATATATGCTGTCCACTAGTTCTAGTGGGCATCTTGTATCAGTCCAAACAACCCCTTATGGTGATAGGTTAAAGATAACCTTATGTGAAAGCTATCCTAGTGGTAGCTATGGAGAGCAGCCTTCAGGCTAAGTCTTGAAGGAATGTAAAGCAGCTTGTTTTACCAGTCTATAATCTCTTGAATGATCAAATGAAAAGACAACCCCACCAGGTATATATTCAAAATATATGTATTTAAGATAATACACACCCCTCTAGTCTCTTTATGAGACTGGAGTTCGAAGTACTTTAGTTACAAGTTTTTAAGCTTCAGTAAAAGCACAAATACACGTTTGGGCCCTAGGGGCGTACCAAACCATATACTAAAAAAATGGTATAGGAACCATGACTGTAATAGGCAGTGTGCCTATTGCCTCTAGAATCGCTGGGTCCCAAGGAACCACCCAAGGTAGTGACACAGGGGACCCACGGGAGCCGTATGCAGTGTGGAAACACAACCGCGGGTTCCTATTACTTTCTATGGGGAATGTCGCGGTTGGAATTTTAAAGATTAGGGACACTTCTAATCGAGCTAGGACCAAACCCTTTTGGACTTAGACAGTTCTAGGGCTAGCACCCTCGAGAGTACAGGAGTACTTGAGTTACTTCACCCAGGGAAGCCGGGTGCATAGGTGTCTTTTGGTGTTGGGTCGCGTCGTCGATTCCAATGGAAGCCTGCAAAGAACTGCTGCTGCCGAGAAGAGGAGAAGTGTCCTGAGAGATCCAAGCCTGGATCTAGGATGTAAGGAACCTGAAAGCAGAGGGAACAGAGTCTGGGTCACTTGCCAGTAACCTAGGGCAGGATGGACCAATGCCCACAGATGTCGGGTGCTTCAGGTGAGTTTGCGGGTGTCTTGACTCTTCAGCCACTAGGTCCAGGAGGCGTCGACGAAGTCCACGAGCCGGATTCGACCTGTCCCACAAAGTCTGTTGAGTGCTGCGGTGTCAGCGACCAGGAAGGACCCAACAAGCCTTGGCAACGGCAAGTCTCAGGAAATCAGAGAAAGGACTGTGGTGCAGACCAGCAAGGTCTGATGAACTCACCCAGCAAGGGTAAGTAAGAGCAAGTCGGGAGCAACCAGAAAAGCACAAGTAGAAGTGGAGTTGCCTTCGTGGGGACCTGCTAGCCAACGGGCGAGTGATCGCGAAGGAGCCTCAAGCGGTCGCACTTTGATCTGGCCCACAAGTCACTCGTGGAGTGGAAGCCAACAATCTTCAGTGCAGGAGGTGCTCAAGGCTGGGGCTACTCGGAGCCCAAAGCACAACTTCGAGGATGACCAGGAAGGCGTTGTTGCTGCAAAAGTTCACAGTGTCCAGGGGTCACGGTTCCAGGTTACCCACGATAGCCAAGCGCCTCAGCTTTGCTGTGGACTCAGGGTAGCCTCGGGGAAGTCTGGAAATCGACCTCTGGGGAAGCAGAGACTTCGGCGTCCGGCGGGAGCTTCAGTAATGCAGACCGGTCAGTTGCTTCTTTGGTGCATGCCAAGCAGGGAAGTCAGTCCTTGACCCCAAGGGAGATTTCTTACATCTTCTAGTCGTGATAGAAAGTCGAAGGTCCAGGATATATATTTCAGAGGTTCGTCCAGGGTAATCTAAAATCCTAGGGACTGGATTCCTATACTTATACTAAGTTTAGGGGATGGACTAACTCTAAGGCTCCACCTATGGGTGGGGGGGTTACACCCCTTCCCCTTTGTCCAGTTTCGTACCAGAGCAGGGGCTGAGTGCCCCTGCAACCGGTTTGAACTGGGCTATGCACAGGGACACCTTGTGTGCCCCAGGCAGTGTCTCAAAAGCATTCACCCTGCCACAATACACATCTGCCTGTCTGGGGAGGTGGTTGCACCTCCCTGTGACAGGAAACCTATTGTCCAGGCCTCCCCTGCCGGAATTTCGGTCAGCAGCAGGAGGCCAGACCCGTGTCTGTGACAGTGGCATCCATTTTGTGATGCCAGGGCTTTGAAAGGATTTAACCGGGTTAAGCCAGTGTGAACATGTCTCTCGCTCTAGAAGGGTGGAATGCTACCCCCGCCGCCAGAACTGGCGGGGGGGGGCTAGTATTCCAAAGCGTTTGACACCAAACACAACATGTTTTGATGCAGCCATCCCAAAGTTAGCATTTACCGCGAGGTTATAATGCCCTTAAGAGTATATGGTATGGCTCTATCACAGAACAGGCATAAGGAAGTATTTCCGAATGCTGCAGAGGGGCTCAGCTCATGCTTGGGCACCCTCTCACATAAAACCAAGCACTCTGACTTCAGGATTGTCAAGGCCTGCCATAGGAGTGGCTTATAGGTTTATATGTTTCTGTATAAGGTAGTGATATAGTCAGCCTATACCACAGTAAGGGGTGCAAGCACACCCTTACCCAGGTTGCAGTAGTAGACCTGTGGTGTCATTTTGGAGTGCTTCCCAGGGGAGGCATAATACATGCTGCAGTCCCTGGTAGGCCTCTGAGGTACCTATGCCCTAGGTACATAGTATACCATATACTAGGAGCTTATAAGGCACTCCAGAATCCAATTAGATATGTACCTAATGTACATGGAAACCATTTTAGAGAGGAAGCCGCTAGGCTGTGGTCCTGATTAGCAGGGCCACAGCCAGACTAAGGTCGAAAAACAGTGAAACACCAGCAAAAAGTTGGGGTACCCATGTGAAGCAGATCCGACTCTCCTACACAACCCCCCCACCCCCCCGCAACGCATGGACATTAAACTAACCTTGACCAGTAGAGTCTTCATGTTCTAAGTGGAAATACCTAGAGAGTCCATCTGCATTCACATTGTTACTCCCAGGTCTATGTTCCATTGTAAAGCCCATCCCCTGTAGGGAAATGGACCACCTAAGCAGTTTGGGATTGTCACCCTTCCTTTGTTTTAGCCATAAGAGGGGCTTATGGTCTGTCTGAACCAGGAAGTGAGTACCAAACAAGTATGGCCTCAACTTCTTCAGAGCCCAAACCACAGCAAAGGCCTCCCTCTCAATGGCTGACCAACGTTTCTCTCAAGGGGTCAGCCTTCTGCTTATGAAAGCTACTGGCTGATCCTGACCTTCTTCATTCAATTGTGACAGTACAGCCCAAACCCCAATTTAGATGCATCAGTTTGAACAATGAACTTTTTGGAGTAGTCAGGACTCTGCAGAATGGGAGCAGTGCACATGGCCTGCTTCAGGTCATCAAATGCCTTTTGACAGCTAGCTGTCCACTGAACCTTTTTGGGCATTTTCTTAGAAGTTAAGTCATTCAAGGGTGTCACTATTGATCCATACCCTTTGACAAATCTCCTAAAGTACCCAGTCAGGCCTAAGAAGGCTCTCACCTGAGTCTGGGTAGTGGGAGCAGTCCATTCCATTATGGTCTGGATCTTGCTCTGCAATGGTTGAACCTGGCCTCCACCTACAAGGTGGCCCAGGTACACAACCTGACTCTGCCCTATCTGGCACTTAGTAGCCTTGATAGTTAGGCCTGCTTGTTGCAGGGCCTCCAAAACATTCCTTAGGTGGATCCTCCCAGGTGGAGCTAAAGACAGCAATATCATCTAGATATGTTGCACTAAAGCCTTCCAGTCCTGTGAGAACTGTATTCACCAACCTTTGGAAAGTGGCAGGTACATTCTTCAAACCAAAGGGCATTACCACAAATTGATAATGCCCACTAGGGGTAGAAAATGCAGTTTTTGGCTTTGCATCATCAGCTAGTCTGATCTGCCAGTAGCCAGCTGTCAAGTCAAATGTGCTAAGGTACTTGGCTGAGGCCAAAGTATCTATAAGCTCGTCTGCCCTTGGTATTGGATGAGCATCAGTCCTGGTGACTGCATTGAGGCCTCTGTAGTCCACACTAAACCTCATCTCTCTTTTTCCACCACTGGTGTGAGGTTTTGGCACAAGGACCACTGGACTAGCCCAAGGGCTATCTGAGGGCTCAATCACACCCAGATCCAACATTTTCTGGACTTCTGTCCTGATACAGTCCCTGACATGGTCAGGTTGCCTATAATCTTATTTTTAATAGGCAGACTGTCCCCAGTGTCCACTTCATGAGTGCACCAGGTAGTCTGACTTGGAGTCAGTGAAAACATGTGTCTGTACTGATTGAGAACCTGTCTGCAATCAGTTTGCTGCTGGGCAGTGAGGCTGCCTGCCAAGGCTACACCATCAACTGACCCATCATCAGGGTTCTATGAGAGGAGGTCAGGGAGTGGGTCACTCTCTTCCTCCTGTCCCTCATCAGTTGCCATGAGCAAGCCCATGTCAGCCCTGTCCACATATGGCTTCAGCCTGTTGACATGGAGAACCCTATGGGTACTCCTAGGGGTTTCAAGGTCTACCAAGTCGGTAACCTCCCCTTTCTGTTCAACAATAGTGTGGGGTCCACTCCACTTGTCCTGGAGAGCTGCTGCGGCCACAGGCTCCAACACCCACACTTTCTGTCCTGGCTGATAAACAGTCAGTATAGCCTTTTGGTCATGCCAGGCTTTTTGCAGTTCCTGGCTAGCCTCAAGGTTTTTGTTTGCCTTTTTCATATACTCAGCCATCCGGGTGTGGAGACCAAGTACATAGTCCACTATGTCTTGCTTTGGGGGCTTGAGAGGTAACTCCCATCCTTCCTTCACCAAACACAATGGACCCCTGACAGGGTGACCAAACAGAAGTTCAAAAGGGCTGTAGCCAACCCCCTTCAGAGGCACCTCCCTGTATGCAAATAGAAGGCAAGGCAAGAGAAGGTCCCATTTTCGCCTAAGCTTCTCTGGGAGTCCTTTAAGGTTTTGTTGAACCTTTCAACTAAACCATTGCATTGTGGGTGATAGGGTGTGGTGAATTTGTAATTCACTCTACACTACTTCCACATTGCAGTTAAGTAACTTGACATAAAGTTTGCATCTCTGTCAGATACTACCTCCTTTGGAAAACCTACTCTTGAAAACACACTCAAGAGAGCTCTTGCCACTACAGGTGCTGTAGTGGTCCTTAGGGGTATCGCTTCTGGATACCTGGTGGCATGATCCACTACCACCAGTATAAACCTGTGCCCAGATGTTGTTTGAGGATCCATGGGACCAACAATGTCAATCCCAACCCTCTCAAAGGGAACCAGCACACAGGTAGTGGTATCAGGGGGGGCCTTGTAGTGCCACCTGCTTTGCCACTGGCTTGGCAGGTTACACAGGAGTGACAAAACTCCTTTGTGTCTTCAGACATGTGTGGCCAGTGAAAGTGAGGAACAATTCTGTCCCAAGTCTTGGTCTGGCCTAAGTGTCCTGCTAGGGGAATATCATAGGCTAGTGTCAATAGGAAACCCCTAAACTTCAGAGGTATGACCAACCTCCTGGATGCACCAGGATTGGGGTCTCTACTCTCTGAGTAAAGGAGTCCATCATCCCAATAAACTTTATGGGTGCCACTAGCATTCCCAGCAGCCTCATCAGCAGCTTGCTGTCTGAGGGTTTCAAGAGAGGGGCAGGTTTTCTGCTCCTGGCTCAGATCAGACCTGGAAGGGCCCCCTGTCCCCAAGAACTCAACCTGATCAGGTTCAAGCTCCTCTGGGACAGTTCCTTCTTCAGGCTCAAGATCATCTCCCTGAGGAGACTGATCAGCATCCTGAGACAGGTGGGAAGGCTCTGCCTTAACCCTACTGCTCCTCCTCTTGTGAGGCACCTGGTCCATTATTCCAGAATCCAGGGCCTGTCCAGCTTTTGACATTTTAGCCTGTGACCTAGTCACAGCAAAGACATGTGCAGAGATCCCTAACATTTCTGCATGGGCCCTGAGCTCCACTTCAGTCCAAGCTGAAGTTTCCAGATCATTGCCAAGCAAGCACTGTACTGGTAGGTCTGCACTTACCACAACCTTCTTAAGGCCAGTTACCCCTCCCCAGGAGAAGTTAACAACTGCCAGAGAATGGTCTGTTCTGACGTTGCTAGTATTGGTCACTTGGTACATTTCACTAAGTATAATCTGCCCAGGATCCACAAGATCTTTTGTCACCATTGTGACACTTGCTCCTGTGTCACTGAATGCCCAAGCTTCTACTCCATTAATTAAAGGCTGCTGTCTGTATTTGCCCAGGTTACTGGGGCTCACAAAAGGGGACATATCCATGCCCCCATCACTGACAAGCACAGCCTTAGTTGGTACTCTGACTAGGCCAGAGTCCATGTCAGAAACCAGGGCAAACCCTACTACACCCTTATTCTGTGTATTCCCACCACCAATTGTAACTGTACTAGGGGGAACACATGCCTTAGGGGCATTGGTGGTGGTTGGAGTATTTTTTTTAGCCTTGGTGCAGTCACTAGTCCAGTGAGTTTTCTGCTTACGTATTTTGCACCAGGGCTTATTTTGGCCTTTTCCCTTTCCTGACTGGGAATCCCCCCTGAAGAAGATTTTTTGGGCCCTTGTGAAGAGTTCTGGTCTTTACCCTTGTACCCACCCTTATCAGAGGTTTTAGAATCTTGCTTCTTAGGCTCGCCACCTTGGTTCTGTACTTTCTGCCTCACCCTGGTTATGACCCATTTGTCTGCCTTCTTTCCCAATTCTTGGGGAGAGGTCAGATCAGAGTCTACCATGTACTGGTGCAACAGCTGATTTTGACAGTTATTAAGAATCTGCTCCCTCATTATCAGATTGTACAATCATTTGAAGTCACACACTTTACTGCCCAATAACCAACCTTCCAGAGCCTTAGTAGCACAGTCAACAAAGTCAACCCAGTCCTGATTCTGTGCCTTTTGGGTATCTCTGAACTTTAACCTGTATTTTTCAGTGGTTAGGCCAAACCCATCTATCAGAGCACTTTTCAAGACTTTGTAATCATAAGCATCCTCTTCTCTTTACAGTGAGGAGCTTGTCTCTACCTTTGCATGCAAAGGAGAGCCATACGATTGCTGCCCAGTGACCTTGAGGGACCTTCTGTACTTTACAGGCCCTCTCCAAGGCAGTTATCCATTAGTGGATGTCATCCCCACTCTGGTAGGGAGGGACAATCTTACTTAGGTTTCTATGGTCATAAGACCTCTCCCTATCTCTAGGGAAATTGCTGCCACCAAGGGACTCTAGTCCCTCCTTTTTAGTAGCTCTGTAGAGCTCCAAGGCTTCCCTATCTAAGGCCATATGCTGCTTTCTGAGGTTGAACTTGTCTCGCTCATACTTCAGCAGTCTCTCTCTCCTCTCCTGGGAGGTGTCCCTCCCTCTATGAGAAGAAATAGAGGTTCCAATAGAGGAGTTAGACTGAATAGATCCCCTTGACAGAGATCTATCCCTTCTAGCCCTGTTTTCAGGCCTACCAGAAGGAATGAAGGAAGGAGCATTATTGTCCTCATCCTCATCCTCATCCTGATGGTCTGTGTTCACCAGAGTCTGGTCATTGTCACCAGTCTGGTCAGCATCAGAGTTAGGGTCAGGGGAGTTTCCTCCCCTGGACCCACCCTCAGGTGCTGCCCCACCCACACTGTCTCCATCTACAGGCCCACTAGGACTTGTGATATCATCCAGTTTCAGTATCTGTATAAGATGCTGGGTGGATGGACTTTTGCCTGTCTTCAGCTTCCTAATGGTGCATAAGGCCCTAAGTCTAGCAAAGGAGAGATCCTCATACTTGTAGGGAAGGAGCTCACTGGTTCCTGGTAGGGAATCAGTGGTTCCTGGCTGGTTAGACATTACTAATGTGGTGTGGTGTATTGCACTACCTACACTAGTGTGGCCTACTAAACTCTCTTGAGTTGTAGAAAGGGTGTGCTATCCCTTAACACACAACTCTAAGTTCAGTAGAACTTACTTTAGCTAAACTTGATAGTATATGTAGCTCAGGTACCTTTAGTGGTTTTCAGTTGATCAATTCAATTGAGATTATCTGGTAAAACAATCCCACACGCTGCACACCAATGTGAGAAGGTGGCCTGATTTATGCTGTCCACTAATTCTAGTGGGCACCTTGTATCAGTCCAAACAACCCCTTATGGTGATAGGTTAAAGACAACCTTATGTTAAAGCTATCCTTGTAGTAGCTATGGAGAGCAGCCTTCAGGCTAAGTCTTGAAGGAATGTAAAGCAGCTTGTTTTACCAGTCTATAATCTCTTGAATGATCAAATGAAAAGACAACCACACCAGGTATATGTTCAAAATAAATGTATTTAAGATAATACACACACCCCTCTAGTCTCTTTATGAGACTGGAGTTCGAAGTACTTTAGTTACAAGTGTTTAAGCATCAGTAAAAGCACAAATACACGTTTGGGCCCCAGGGGCGTACCAAACCATATACTAAAAAAGTGGTATAAGACCACGACTGTAATAGGCAGTGTGCCTATTGCCTCTAGAATCGCTGGGACCCCAAGGAACCACCCAAGGTAGTGACACAGGGGACCCACGGGAGCCGTATGCAGTGTGGAAACACAACCGCGGGTTCCTATTACTTTCTATGAGGAATGTCGTGGTTGGAATTTTAAAGATTAGGGACACTTCTAATCGAGCTAGGACCAAACCCTTTTGGACTTAGACAGTTCTTGGGCTAGCACCCTAGAGAATACTGGAGTACTTGAGTTACCTCACCCAGGGAAGCCGGGTGTATAGGTGTCTTTTGGTGTCGGGTCGCGTCGTCGATTCCAATGGAAGCCTACAAAGAACTGCTGCTGCCGAGAAGAGGAGAATTTTCCGGAGAGATCCAAGCCTGGATTTAGGATGTAAGTGTCAAGTAACTATACCAAACTGTAGCTTCCATAGGAGCCGATGCGTATTCCTCAATTCCCGACTACCCCAGCTGCGACTTTCGATGCTCACAGCTAGGAGAGAGGGGGAAAGGGGAGTTGGAATGAGAAAGAGAGACTGCACTGCTTCGTCTTCTTCAGACTGGATTCAATTCTTCTTGA
Organism: Triturus cristatus; assembly: GCF_964204655.1. Lineage (NCBI taxonomy): Eukaryota > Metazoa > Chordata > Amphibia > Caudata > Salamandridae > Triturus > Triturus cristatus. Next base: position 656,999,834 of record NC_140583.1, read on the forward strand.
TGTTGAACCCTGTAACAAATAATGTCATATAACCACTGTAATTTACTTTCTCCCTACTATTTCTTCCAATACCACTCTCATGTTACCTGTCATCCCACAGTGATTTGCCTCTCTCTTGATTATGCTGATCGATACTTCTGATCTAGCTCTATTCAACTCTGGTTAGGTGTTTGTGCTGCCTTGTCGAGTTCTGTAAGACAAACTGCATATCATTTCTGTCAGCTAATAATCCCAACCTCCCTTTATTCCTTGGTTACCTTTCTTACACCTGAACCATATGTTTGATATTTCCTTCTGTACTTGTTCTTTATTGTCCTAACTGCCTGCTGTTAGTAGAACAGTTCTGATAACCTTCTTTTCTTCTTGTCTTTCAGCAAAGAAGTCGAGGGCGAGTGGAGGTAAGTACAATTATATATATATAATTATATCTACTAAGTTTTCTATTGTACAGTCTTGTCCGTCGTTTTATTTATTCCTTTTCTCTCAAAGTTGATAGGCAAATATTCGTATGCAATTTGCCAATTGCCTTCTTGACTAATAGTTATTCAGTGTCTCTCATATACAATCCTATGCAGAAATTGTATCCCTATAATAAGAGAATTCTGTTGCCTTCATAACTTATTATCCCAAAAAGTTATGCAGAATAGTATATTTAGTTCTATCAAAGAATGATTGCGCTACAACAAGCATAACACTCTAGTGTGACTTAGCTGTCCATCTTCTCAACTGCCAGAGCCCAAAAATCTTCGAGTCTTCTCAGAAAGGCTGCGCTCTCACTAAACGCTGCCTTTTCTCACAGGAATACAGTTGAAGTGCGCAACGGTACTCACGAGCGGGCGCTATCACAGCTGCGGTCGCTCGCGAGTAAAAGACTAGACCGATAACCTCCACATTGGTCGAGCGTGGCCATCTTGGAATTCCGCGACCGTGTTCCTAAAAGAATTCGCAACAATAGGGAAACCAGAGTCAGGGGAAGGACTCGGCGCAGCCTCCCATAAAGGAGATGTGTGTACTGAGGTTTGTTTTGACGTCTTTCTTGCCTAGATGCCCATCTGACTCTTTCACTCCTGACAGTAAGGAACCTGGAAGCAGAGGGGACAGAGTCTGGGTCACTTGCCAGTGACCTAGGGCAGGATGGACCAATGCCCACAGATGTCGGGTGCTTCAGGTGAGTTTGCGGGTGTCTTGACTCTTCAGCCACGAGGTCCAGGAGGCGTAGACAAAGTCCACGAGCCGGATTCGAGCTGTCCCACAAAGTCTGTCGAGTGCTACAGTGTCGGCGACCAGGATGGACCCAACAAGCCTTGGCAACGGCAAGTATCAGGAAATCAGAGAAAGGACTGCGGTGCAGACCAGCAAGGTCTGATGGCAAGTCAGGAGCAACCAGAAAAGCACAAGTAGAAGTGGAGTTGCCTTCGTGGGGACCTGCTAGCCAACGGGCTAGTGATCGGGAAGGAGCCTCGAGCGGTCGCACTTTGATCTGGCCCACAAGTCACTCATGGAGTGGAGGCCAACAATCTTCGGTGCGGGGGGAGGAGCCTAGCGCGCAACCAAGATGGCCGCGTAGGTGCGAGGCTCCCGTGGACCTCCGCGACCTCCTGAATAAATCCTGGAAATATCCTGTCCTTGTGAAGGGGACTGTGTCGGGGAACCCGAGCTGAGGCATTACTCGTTTTTTGGGCTCGAATCGGACCCCGAACACCGGTGGGAACATCGCCTGAAGATTGCGGCCTTCTCCTCGCCGGCCCCCCGGATTGGAGTAGTGGCGTGATCCGGGGACAAGGTGAATAACAGCGGCGAGCGGGGCTGGGCGACTCGCGTACCCCGCACTTTCACTTTCGCTTTTGCGCCCTCCTTGCTCTCTGGCGAGGTCGGGCTGCGGAGCGGGGTGCGGTGGTGTTGCCTTGTCCCGGTGCCCAGCTGACCCGCCTGCGGTGGATCGACCCGCAGCTCTGTGGTCGCCCCCCCTTGACACCCGTGATCTGGTGTGACGGCCCGTTTGGAGATCTTGGCGCGACGGTGGAAGGGCCAGCATGGCCACCAAACAAGATGGCGACCGGGCGAAGGTTAAGACGACCCGCCGTGGTACGGCGCACCAGGCCAATAGTATGGACCGCTACACGCTCCAAAGGGGTTCTCCGGAGACAACGCGGTCATCCCCGGTGGGCCCGACGGAGGCACCCGCCCATCCAGTGGATCTAACCCTCCGGGACGTCATGGGCGCCATCGCTGAACTGAAGGCCTCAGTGGACCAGCGTTTTGACACCTTGTCGCAGAAAATTGACTCGGTCCTGGTGGATGTGGGACTTGTGAGGGCGGACTTGTCAAAAACGAATGACCGAGTCGACTCCCTGACCCACACCACAACGAGCCTCACGACTGATGTGGTGGCCCTCCAGAAGGAGGTGCGCCGGCTTGGCCAGGCGAGCGCCCTGATGGACCGGCGACTGGAGGATTCTGAGGGTCGCGCCCGGAGGAATAATATCCGCATTATTGGTGTGCCGGAGGGACGTGAGGCGGAGGCGGCGGACCTCTTCGTGGAAGACTTGATCCTGACCCACCTCCAGCCCCGGGGGCTGAGTAAGTTTTTTGCGGTGGAACGTGCCCACCGCGTCCCCGGGGGCCGCCCTAAGACCGGTGCCCCGCCACGGCCCCTTATTGCCCGAATCTTTAATTTTCGGGACCGAGATGCCATCCTCCAGACCTCCAGGCAACAGGGACCGGTCAGGTTGGACAACATGGACGTCAACTTCTACCCAGACTTTACTCCGGCGGTCCAGAAGCAGCGGCAGAGCTTTATTGGCGTCAAACGTCGTTTAAGGGACCTAAATCTTAAGTACTCAATGCTCTTCCCGGCTAAGCTGCGGGTGGAGGTGGATGGTCGCACGCACTTCTTCGACCGGCCCGAGGCGGCTGGGGACTGGTTGGACGCCTTGCCTGGGGATCGGGGCCGGGGGGGTGGGGGGAGCGCGGCTGGCGAGGAGGGCCCGCTGGATCAGAATTGAGGGATGATTGTATTGCCTTGCTCGGGACATTGTTCCTTCACCACGTACTGCTTCTGTAGGTTCCCCTCCCATGGAGGTCGTGTGGGGCCTGCTGGGGGCTTCCCTCCTCCTCTGGGGGACTAGTTAGTATTTAGCTATGGGGCGACAGGCACACTGCACTTTGGGGGGGCTGTCTGGGCTCATGCAGGGGTGCAGGGAGGGGGGAGTTTTGTTGGGACCGGGGGGTGGGGGGGGTGTGTTGTTTGTTTGTACCGCAAGGCAATCCTGCAGCTGTTTTGTTGTCTTTAGACTGCTCGGTGGGGGACGACCGATTGTTTCGACGTATGATGGGGGGTAGGGACTTGACGGTGTTGTCATGGAATGTTAACGGTCTGGGGGATAGGATTAAGCGTGGTGTGGTCCTGCAGTATATAAAACGTATTTCACCAGATGTTGTCTTTCTGCAAGAGACGCACCTTATAGGTAACACCTTTCATGCAATGAATCGGAGGGGATATCGTTTGGCGGCCCACTCTGGCTTCACCTCGGGCTCGCGGGGGGTGGGTATTATGATTAGGAACTCGCTCCCGCTGGAGATTGATGAGGTGCACCACGATGAGAGGGGACGTTACACTGCTCTGGCGGGACGTATGGAGGGTAGAGTGTTCAGTTTTGTGTCGGTGTACGTCCCGCCTGGGCTACAGGCCACTACATTTGCGGACCTGGGGCGCCTCCTTCTGGAACTTCCGAGTGGCCTCTTGGTGGTGGGAGGGGACTTTAATGCGGTTGTATCTGGATCTATGGATCGCCATCCCCCTAGGGACCTCCCTCGGGCACAGGCGTGGCTGCCAGGCCTGTTAGACACACTGGGCCTGGTGGATTGTTGGCGCCTAAAGCATCCCGTATTGCAACAATACACCTTCCACTCGGGGGCCCATGGCAGTCTCTCGCGGCTTGATTACATCCTTGTCCCAGCGGCCCACGCGGGGAGGGTGGGGGAGGTGCGCCATCTGGCACGGGGTATTTCAGACCACTCCCCATTGTTGTTGCATTTCGATGTCATCCCGAGGGGGGATGGCAGGGTGGCCCCGATTAACGCCTGGTATCTGCGCGACCCCTCCATTCGTGCAGACTTGATCACATCCTTGCAGCGCTATTTTGAGGAGAATGAGGGGTCGGTCCCATCTGCCCTCTCCCTATGGGAGGCTTTCAAAGTGGTTCTTAGAGGGGAGGCCCTCTCCTTTATTGCCAATGCCCGGCGGCGCGAGCGGGAGGAGGTGACCCGGGTGGAGGCCGAGATTGCGGAATTGGAGGGTGACCTGGAGAACGGGGTAACAGACGCCAAGTTACATGTTCTGCAGTTAAAGCAGGCGGCCTACCGGGCCCTCGTCACGGAGGCGGCCAGGGGCCTTGGTAGAGAGCAGCAGGGGCGCTTGTACGATGTGGGTGATAAGGCCGGTAAATTGATTGCGTGGTTGGATAAGAGAGAGAGAGCGAGCCGAGTGGTGCCTTTGATTGAGAGTGTGGATGGTGCGTGTGCCACGGAGCCGGAAGCCATTGTCTCCTGTTTCGCGGATTATTTCCGCGGAGTCTACTCCCCTGTTTCTTCCTGTTCGGAAGCGGACTCCGTTGCCCTGCTTCAGGATATTGCACTCCCCTCCCTGACGGCGGAAGACAGAGACTCGCTGGACGTCCCCCCCACCTCGGACGAAATTGCCTCAGCTATTCGCTCGATTTCATCTGGCAAGGCCATGGGCCCCAATGGCATTCCCATTGAGCTATATAAGCTACGCCCGGATGTGCTGGCGCCCCACCTGCGTGCGATGTTCCTCGCGGCTCACTCGCAGGGCTCCCTCCCGCCGGACCAGCGTTTGGCTACAATTGTGGTGATCCATAAGGAGGGAAAGCCCCGTGAACGGGTCACATCCTATCGGCCGATTTCGCTTTTGAACGCGGAGCCCAAAATCCTCGCCAAGGTGTTGGCTAACCGGTTGGTTGGCGTGGTGGGCGATTTGGTCCACCAAGACCAATCGGGCTTTATCCCGCACCGCAACACGGCGCTTAATCTACGGCGCTTGCACGGCGTGCTTGCGCGTGTTCCATTTGTGCGGGAGCCAGCCATCTTGGCGTCCTTGGACGCCACCATGGCGTTTGATACGCTCGAATGGCCATATCTCTGGGCGATGCTCGCGAAGTTTGGGTTCGGCCCGGGTTTCATCAGCTGGGTCAAATTACTCTATTCGGGCCCAATGGCGCAGGTGGTGGTGAACGGGCGTGTGTCGACCCCGTTCGCGCTGGGACGGGGCACGCGACAGGGTTGTCCCCTGTCGCCTCTTCTGTTTGCCCTGGCCCTGGAGCCCCTGGCGGAGTGGCTGCGGTGGCACCCTTCCATCCGGGGTCTCCGCTGGACCCCCGAGCACGAGGACCGTGTGTCCCTCTACGCGGACGATATCCTTTTGTATCTCGCCTCCCCGCGCAAGTCCCTGATCGTCCTAGTTGATGTGCTGCGCTCCTTCGGTCGCAACTCAGGCCTAGTCATTAACTGGGCGAAATCCTGTGTCTACGTACTCTCCGGGGAGGCTCCGGTCCTGCCGCGGGACTGCCCGATCCAGATTGCCTCCCAGGGTTTCCGGTACTTGGGTATATATATCACTCTTGACCCGGAGGCCCGCTATGAGCGGAATCTGCTGCCCCCTCTCCAGCGTTTGAGGGAGGATGTGGTGCGCTGGCGGCGTCTCCCGCTCTCGCCGCTCGGTCGAGCGGCCTTGTTTAAAATGATGTCCTTGCCGCGCTTCCTCTATGCCCTCCAGAACACTATGGACATGGTCCCGGCAAGCTACTTTCGTGAGGTGGAGGGCCTCCAGCGGCGCCTGTTCTGGGACGGGAGGCCGCGTATTGCTCTGGCTAAACTGACGCTCCCGTGGTACGATGGAGGGGTCGCCCTCCCGGACATTAAACGGTATTACTGGGCCTCCCAGCTAGCTGCAATTAATCATGGCCTTTACGGGCCCGCCCTGAACCCGGCATTCGAGATGGACAAGATGCTCCTTCCCGGTGGCGATTACAATCGAGCACTGTACTCTGGCGCGCCCGACTCCCGTCTGACGGGACCGACGCGTGTCATGGTGCGGGTTTGGCACGCGGCAAATGCAGCTATGGGGTGGAAGGACCGTTTGACCCGGGCGTCTCCACTGTATGCCTCCGAGAGGCTGGGCTCCCTGTGGACATCAAAGGGCTTCGAGAAGTGGGACACGATCGGAATCAGCACAGTGGGGGATCTCTGGACGAGGGGGGGATTCAAAACTTTTGAGACGCTGCAGGCGGAGTTCCAGCTGCAGGGCAGTGAGTACTTTCGGTACCTACAAGTCCGCCATGCGCTGGGCTCCGTCTTCCCGGATGTTGCATCCATTCCGGAGTCTTCCCCCCTGGAGGACAGAGTGCTAGATGGCCATGTCCCGGACAGCACGATCTCCCTCATATATAAGAAGCTGATTAATGATAGATCGTGCCTGTTGACTAGTCTGCGCGAAGCTTGGGTGGCCGACGGGCTGGAGCTGGACGACGAGGATTGGATGTCCGCGGTGGCCTCTCCAAAAGAGGTGGCCATCCCGGCTCGCCTTCGTTTCGTCCAGCTCAAGATCCTTCACCGGGTCTACGTGACGGGGCCACGGCTTCTACGTATGGGTTATGCCGTGGACGGACTGTGTAAGCGTGGCTGTGGTGCGTTGGCGACTTTTATGCATATACTGTGGGAGTGCCCGAAGGTGGAGCGATTCTGGCGTGGTGTGCATGAGGTCCTGCGTGTGGTCACGCGTGTAGCGCTGCTGCCTGAAGCGAGGAGGTGCTTGTTGAATGTATGGGAACCGAATGACTATTTGGCTCCGCAGACGCGGTGGGTGACCCTGGGATACATGATAGCGAAACGTGATATTGCTCAATTGTGGGGATCCCAGAGGCCCCCTGCGGTGTCAGCCTGGAAAGAGCACATGGATTGGTGCATGTTCCGTGAAAAGGTGGTGTATGTGGCGAGGGGTAAGCCTGGGGCGTGGGTGAAACTCTGGGGCCCCTGGAACGCCTACCGTGGGGGCATTTGTGAGCCGCCACAGCTGCCGGCTGCCTCGCCTGCTCCGTCTCCCTAGCTGGACCCCCTTGCTCGGCCGCGGGCACGCGGCCCCCCAGTCCCTGATCTCCTCCCATCCCCCTCTTCAGATCTTTCCTGCCACTCTGGATCCCCCACTATGGAGCAAGTGTTGTCACCTTGAATCTTGGGTTGCCTTGCGGTTGTGGTTTTTGTTGTTGTTGTTAGTCTTTAAAATGAAACCGTACTCTGTGGCAGGACGCCGTGAGGCCTGCACCGTTGATTACTCCTGTGTTTCTACTGTGCACCGCTGAGAGACTTTTACTGTCTGTGTGTACTATATTTGTGATGCTCTAGCGGCCGGCCGTGCGGTTGTAGGCCCATAACTGTAACCTTTTTATGGATGTAATAAACGGTTTCAAAAAAAAAAAAAAAAAAAAAAAAAAAACAATCTTCGGTGCAGGAGGTGCTCAAGGCTGGGGCTACTCGGAGCCCAAAGCACAACTTCGAGGATGACCAGGAAGGCGTTGTTGCTGCAAAAGTTCACAGTGTCCAGGGGTCACGGTTCCACGTTACCCACGATAGCCACGGGCCTCAGCTTTGCTGTGGACTCAGGGTAGCCTCTGGGAAGTCTGGAAATCCACCTCTGGTAATGCAGAGACTTCGGCGTCCGGCGGGAGCTTCAGTAATGCAGACCGGACAGTTGCTTCTTTGGTGCCTGCCAAGCAGGGGAGTCACTCCTTGACCCCAAGGGAGATTTCTTCCGTTTTCTAGTCGTGATTTGAAAGTCGAAGGTCCAGGATATATATTTCAGAGGTTCGTCCAGGGTAATCTAAATTCCTAGGGACTGAATTCCTATACTTATACTAAGTTTAGGGGATGGACTAACTCTAAGGCTCCACCTATGGGTGGGCCTGGGGGTGGTTACACCCCTTCCCCTTTGTCCAGTTTCGTGCCAGAGCAGGGGCTGAGTGCCCCTGCAACCGGTTTGAACTGGGCTATGCACAGGGACACCTTGTGTGCCCCAGGAAGTGTCTCAAAAGCATTCTCTGAATGCACCCACCCTGCCCCAATACACATCTGCCTGTCTGGGGAGGTGGTTACACCTCCCTGTGACAGGAAACCTATTGTCCAGGCCTCCCCTGCCGGAGGTTCGGTCAGCAGCAGGAGGCCAGACCCTTGTCTGTGGCAGTGGCATCCATTTTGTGATGCCAGGGCTTTGAAAGGATTTAACCGGGTTAAGCCAGTGTGAACATGTCTCTCGCTCTAGAAGGGTGGAATGCTACCCCCGCCGCCAGAACTGGTGGGGGGGGGGGGGGTAGTATTCCAAAGCGATTGACACCAAACATGACATGTTTTGATGCAGCCATCCCAAAGTTGGCATTTACCGCAAGCACACCCTTACCCAGGTTGCAGTAGCAGACCTGTGGTTTCATTTTGGAGTGCTTCCCAGGGGTGGCATAATACATGCTGCAGCCCCTGGTAGGCCTCTGAGGTACCTATGCCCTAGGTACATAGTATACCATATACTAGGGGCTTATAAGGCACTCCAGAATCCAATTAGATATGTACCTAATGTACATGGAAACCATTTTAGAGAGGAAGCAGCTAGACTGTGGTCCTGGTTAGCAGCGCAACAGCCAGACTAAGGTCGAAAAACAGTGAAACACCAGCAAAAAGTTGGGGTACCCAAGTGAAGCAGATCCTACTCTCCTACACCCGTCACCAGCGACTGGACCCTTGGCTGGCCTACAGGACGGGGGGCTCCCGCACCCTGGGACCCGCCGGACGGAGCACAAGCCCCGGGCCCGGTCCCAGCAACCGAGCCCTAGCTAGGCCAGGGAGAGCCTCCCAGGGCCCCGGTGGACCCCGTCCCCAGCGCCCGGACCCTCGGCTGGCTTGAATGACGGGGGCTTCCGCACCCTGGCTTGAATGACGGGGCTCTCCCGCACACTGGGGACCGCCGGACGGAACTCAAGCGCCACGCCCGGTCCCATCTTCTGAACCCTAGCCAGGCTGAAGAAAGCCTCCCCGGGCCCCAGTGGACCCCCGTCACCAGCGCCGGACCCTCGGCTGGCTTACAGGACAGGGGGCTCCTGCACCCTGGGACCCATCAGACTGAGCTCAAGCCCCGGGCCCGGTCCCAAGCTTCTGAGCCCTAGCCAGGCAGGGGAGAGCCTCCCCAGGCCCCGGTGGACCCCCATCCCCAGCGCCCGGACCCTTGGCTGGAACCAAGGAGGGTTAAGCCCAGGCCATGTCCTCTCCCCGCCTTCCTGCCTGGAGAGCCCATTTTCCTCGACTATTAAGCCCCCACGTAGTAGGGGCTTACAGAACCCTGGGGAAGGACAAAAGTAGGTATTGGCCCGGCCGGCCATCTGGTCACCCGGCCCGCAGGGCCATCGGGTCACCCAGCCCGCAGGGCTATCTGGTCGTGCAGCCAGGTGCCCCGATGGCTGGGGACGACCCAGCGCCTAGATGACCTGGGAGGGTGCTGTACCCAGTCACCCTTGCAGTCCGACGACGACAAGGGTGGTCAGGCGCTCTGAGGCAGTAGTTCGGGAGGCTCCTTCCCCGGGGCTGCTCGCCTCCCTGCTTGATTTGCACGGGAGCAGTGGGAAGGGGAGGCTCGGCCGGCCCAGGCCATCTGGTCACCCTGCTGACTCGCAAGGGATGGTGGCCCCC